>NC_030820.1:6967815-8354898 GCF_001704415.2 Capra hircus
TTCCAATGTAAACCCCAGAAAGACTGTATCTTAGGAATGAAGACCACAGCTGGTACTAAGGGACAACTCTAGGATTAAGAACAAAATTGAAACAGATTCACTTCAGCAAAGTGAATGTTTTAAATCATAACAAAAGATTAATATCAAATTAGATACTGCAGGAGGAAAGATAAACAAGCTCGAAGACAATTCAACAGAAACCACAAATAGAAGAAGCGTGATGGTTAGTTTTATTTGTCAAAGTGACTGAGCCAGAGTGCCCAGATATTGATCAAACACTATTCCAGGCGTGTCTGTGAGGCTGTGCTTGCTGAGGATGAGATTTACACTGAAGTTGATAGAGTAAAGCAGATTACCCTCCCTAAAATGGTTCAGTTCAGTTCAGTTCAGTCACTCAATCGTGTCCGACTCTTTCTGACCCCATGAATCACAGCACGCCAGGCCTCCCTGTCCATCACCAACTCCCGGAGTTCACTCAGACTCACATCCATCAAGTCCGTGATGCCATCCAGCCATCTCATCCTCTATCGTCCCCTTCTCCTCCTGTCCCCAATCCCTCCCAGCATCAGAGTCTTTTCCAATGAGTCAACTCTTCTCATGAGGTGGTCAAAGAACTGGAGTTTCAGCTTTAGCATCATTCCTTCCAAAGAAATCCCAGGGCTGATCTCCTTCCAAATGGACTGGTGGGATCTCCTTGCAGTCCAAGGGACTCTCAAGAGTCTTCTCCAACACCACAGTTCGAAAGCATCAATTCTTCAGCACTCAGCCTTCTTCACAGTCCAACTCTCACATCCATACATGACCACTGGAAAAACCATAGCCTTCACTAGACAGACCTTAGTCGGCAAAGTAATGTCTCTGCTTTTGAATATGCTATCTAAGTTGGTCATAACTTTTCTTCCAAGGAGTAAGCGTCTTTTAATTTCATGGCTGCAATCACCATCTGCAGTGATTTTGGAGCCCAAAAAAATAGTCTGACAGTTTCCACTGTTTCCCCATCTATTTCCCGTGAAGTGATGGGACCAGATGCCATGATCTTCATTTTCTGAATGTTGAGCTTTAAGCCAACTTTTTCGCTCTCCTCTTTCACTTTCATCAAGAGGCTTTTTAGTTCCTCTTCACTTTCTGCCATAAGGGTGGTGTCATCTGCATATCTGAGGTTATTGGTATTTCTCCTGGCAATCTTGATTCCAACTTGTGTTTCTTCCAGCCTGGTGTTTCTCATGATGTATTCTGCATATAAGTTAAATAAGCAGGGTGACAATATACAGCCTTGACGTGCTCCTTTTCCTATTTGAAACCAGTCTATTGTTCCATGTCCAGTTCTAACTGTTGCTTCCTGACCTGCATATAGACTTCTCAAGAGGCAGTCAGGTGGTCTGGTAGTCCCATCTCTTTCAGAATTTTCCACAGTTTCTTGTGATCCAGACAGTCAAAGGCTTTGGCATAGTCAATAAAGCAGAAATAGATGTTTTTCTGCTCTTGCTTTTTCCATGATCCAGACCTCATCTAATCAGCTCAGTGTCTTAACAGGACAAAAAGGCAGAGACTCTCCCCTGAGTAACAGAGAAATCTTCTTGCCTGACTGCCTTTGAACTAGAAGGTCAACTTTTTCCTGCTTTCAGACTTGAACTGAAACATTATCTCTTCCTGGTTTTGAGCATGCCAGCCTTCACACTGAAACTACACAGTCCAGTTGACCTGGTTTTCAGGCCTTTGAACTTAGACTGAAATTACTCTATTGACTCTCCTGGTCTCTAGCATGGTGTCTGATCCTGCAGATCTTGGGACTTGTCAACTTCCACAACTACATGAGCCAATTCTTTATAATATCTCATAGATAGACAGATCCTGGTTCTGTTTCTATGGGAATCTTGATTATCACAGAAAGCAGAGAACAAACACTGGGGAAAAAAAATTAGAGCTTGAGTAATACATGAAAGTGTCAAAGGTTTACTATAGGCGAAATGGAAGTTCTAGAAACAGAAGAGGGAGAGCAGGAATATGAGGGAGAGCAACTGTTTAAAAACTGGGTCCATAACAAAACCAGCACAAAGAAAACCACACTTTGGCAAAAACAAACATAAAGAACAATTCTTAAAAACAGTCAAAGAAAAAGAAGACACATTATACGCAGGAAAGCAATACCAATCATGTCTGACTTCCTAACAGAAACAATGGAATCCAGAAGATAATGGAATAACATCTTTAAAAATGTTCAAAGGATACAATGGAATATTATTCAGCTATAAGAAGAAAATCCTGATATATACAGATATATCATCTGCAATATAGATGAACTTTGGAAACATACTAAGGAAATAACCCAGACACAAAAGGACAAATATTATGTGATTCCACTTAGAGAAGGAACCTAGGATAGGCAAACTCATAGACAAAGTAAGTAGAAGAGGCGTTACCAGGCGCAGGGAAGAGGGGGGATGGGCAATCACTGCTTACTAGACAGAGTTTCCGTCTGAGTGAAGGAGACAATAGGAATGGACAATGGTAACAGTTAATCAACACTGTGAATGTACTTAGCACCACTGAGTCATACTCTTAAAAATGGTAAATTTTACATTATGAGTATTTTACCACAATTTTTTGAAAGTGCAAAAGAAAAAAACAAAAAAACAAAAAACCTGCCAACCTAGAAGTCTATATCCAACAAAAAATATCTTTTCAAAGCAAAAGCTTTTTTTTTCCCCCCAGATAATGAAAGCTGAGAAAATTTTCCACTACCACATCTACCACATTACCAGAAAAGTTTTAGCATTCCAGGCTAAAGGAAATGATGCCAGAAAGAAATTCAAATCTACATACAGGAATGAAACAAGTAAATATATGTGAAAATGTGTAAGAAATTTCAGATAAACCTTAGAAAGACATTCTGAAAGTTGAAGGAGAATAAAATCCTACAAATTATGCCCCCTAAAGGTAATCAAGTATAAAGCATTATCATTAACCAGCACCAAAACACCATTTTATTTCTACTGAGGAGTAAACAAATGGCTAAATGTCGAATGGTATTTAAAATTTCTTTAATCTAAATAATAGTTATAGCTTCTCCTTTTAAATTTGTAAGTCAAATCCATTCTTTTTTGCCAAAATAAAAAATGAATATGTCACTTAGCTTTCAAACACCTTTTTTATTCAGAGATTTCTTGTTGATTGGGTATATGTCATTAAAAAAAAAAACAACCTATGACACCTCATGTTTTTCTTATTCCAAGTATAAAATACTAATATATGGTCAAAAATAATTTTGCCATCTTGCAAAAGTCTAGTACTATTTTATGTTTTTATATAAATGTTCTGAAGTAAAATTGGCAGGCTGAATGCATGAATTCATCTCCATGCCCTACTAAAAATTTACCAGAAAGAAATGTAAGTGGGGAGGAAGACTGGCATACCCAAGCGGTGAGAATAAGAGAAGAGTGGTATCAGCAGTTTTAGAAAATAGAAAACAAGTAACTAATTGAGCAGAAGAAGATGAATCGCAATGCCCACTAGCCAGCACATCACAAATCAAACTAATCTCAGCCAAACTAAACTAATTTCTGCCAAAGAAACATCAAGAGAACTTGAAACAGAAGGCACCTGGTGTGTCTGAAAGCCAGGCCAGGACTAAAACCAGGAGAACAGGCAGATGGAGATGCCCAGATCCTCACCTTGTGCTTGCAGAAAACATGAAGTTAACTCCTGGAGGGACTGAACCAGATGGGCCCCAATTTAGCTGACGTGGGGCACAGCTGGGAGCAGGCAAGGACTCTACCTAAAAAAACTGACGTAAAAGTCTGAGGAAGGCAAAGGAACACCTCCAGCCCTTCCCATGTTCTATCCCCAAATACTGGCTACTGCCCTGCCAGAGGTGGGAAGATGTCTCTCCCTAACCCAAGAGAAAAACTGCATAGAGAAATGACCACGCCTCCTCTCTTGAGGTCAAACAAACCTGCCCTCTCACACACCAAGCTGCCAACAGGCCTTTAGGTGCCTCACTCGGGAATATGAAACTGCAGAGGGTCACTAGATAGTTGAGGAAATTAGCAAACATGTATTAGTGTCCAAAACACACAAACACAAAGTAAGACAGAGGAAGCAGAAATAGCAGGTAAGAGCACGTTTTAAACCATAATATCCCAAGAGAGAGAGCAAAAATGCTGAGTTCATGAAATAAGAACAAGGATATCATGTTTTAAAAGTGTTAATCATAGATCCATGGATCGGAGCCCCCAGGCTCCTCTGTAAAGCCATGGGATTTCCCAGACAAGAGTACTGGAGTGGGTTTCTATGCACTCCTCCGAGGGATCTTCCCAACCCAGGGATCAAACCCACATCTCCTGCATCTTGGGAGTCTTTACCTGCTGAGCCATCAGTAAAGCCCAAAAACACTAAAATCAAAATTACAAATTCATTAGAAGTAGAAGACTTGGAAGATAAAATTGAAGAAACTTCCCAGACAATAGGATGAAAGATAGAGATTTTTAAAAGGAGAAAAAAAAGTAATTGTTGAAAAGGATACATAGGATTAGAGCACAAGATCCAACCTCTAATTCACAGATATGAGAAAAATATAGAAAAGTAGGTGGAGATCATTATCACAAGATCTTCTTAAAAAATCTCCCCAAAACAGAAGCAGATGGATTTCCAGATGGAAAGTCCAAAAGTGGACTCAGTAACCATAAATAGAAAAACAGACTTATCCCAAAGTATCATTGTCATAATAAGAACATGGAATTAAGAACTTCCTTTGAAAGAGGAAAAATACACCACAAAGAACTGGGAACCAAAATGCCAATGGACTGAATAATAGCAAGACTGGAAGTTAGAAGATACAGCAATTTCTTCAGAAACCTACGTGTAAGTGATTTCCCATTTTACATATACTAAATGTGGGAGTCAAGAAAAAAAAAGAAAAAACCCCCACATGCCATTCAGGAAGCACACGTTGACACTGGAGAGAGGAAAAGGCAACTCCAGAGTGATGGGGTGGGAAGGAGCAGACGACAGCTGCACGGCAGGCCTAGGGGCGCCCAGGCAGACCCAGGCTGCCAAGGGGCCTGTGTCCAAGGAAAAGCAAAACCAACTGGCAGAGCGGCTCTACCCCAAGATCCGCTGGAGAAGAGCTTAAAGCAGAATTAGTGAGAGGGAGTGTGAGAACACAGAGTCTCATCCTCCCTGCCTCCCTGCACACACGCTTCTCCCACCAGCCTCCCGTTAGTCCAAATTTCAGTGACATTAAACTCATTTTGTGAATATGTTACTAACAGCTGGTCCTTGCTAGACACTTGCTGTGATAGATAATTATCTCTTTTTTCTACAACTTGGTTTCCTTGGAGCCAATGAGTCCTCATTTTTTCTTTTGATTATTTAAATTATACTCCAATTACTCGGAGAAGGCAATGGCACCCCACGCCAATACTCTTGCCTGGAAAATCCCATGGACGGAGGAGCCTGGTAGGCTGTAATCCATGGGGTCACTAAGAGTCGGACACGACTGAGCGACTTCACTTTCACTTTTTATTTTCATGCGTTGGAGAAGGAAATGGCAACCCACTCCAGTGTTCTTACCTGGAGGATCCCAGGGACGGGGGAGCCTGGTGGGCTGCCATCTATGGGGTCGCACAGAGTCAGACATGACTGAAGCGACTTAGCAGCAGCAGCATAGATTACTTATTTTTTTTCAGTTGTCTATGTTTTTAAACAATTTCTTTGTTTTATGCATAAATATGCAGTCATGACTTCTTTCTCAAGATAGACATATGAAACACACAAATATAAATATCCATTTTTTACTTTTTAAAGTCATTATTAGATTTAATAATGTCTTTATTAATCATTTGGGTGCCCTAGTGACTCAGAAGTTAAAGCGTCTGCCTCCAATGTGGGAGACCTGGGTTCGATCCCTGGGTCAGGAAGACCCCCTGGAGAAGGAAATGGCAACCCACTCCATTATTCTTGCCTGGAGAATACATGGACAGAGGAGCCTAGTAGGCTACAGTCCACCGGGTCGCAAAGAGTCAGACACAACTGAGCGACTTCACTTTCTTTTCTTTATTAATCATTATGTCTTTATAACAATTTCTAGTTACTTTATAACATTTTATTATAATAATATGTGACAGTTTATTCACTTACATTCTTCTGGGTTGGATATAAGAGTTTTTCAAAATTTTTTATATAATTGTTTATGTTTTTCTTTCTCTTTTTCTTAACTGAAGTATAGCTGAGTTACAATGTAAGTAGCAGATGTACAGCATAGTGATTCACAATTTTTAAAGCTTATACTCCATTTATAGTTATTAGCTATATTCCCTGTGTTGTACAATATATCCTTGTAGTTTATTTTATACATAATTGAATTTCTTTTACATTTTTAATAATGTTCACTGAGCACCCTTCTACATAAATTTGTCTATATCTCCAATGACAAATTCAGAGAAGCAGAATGGGTTTAAGGCTTTTGATTTATATTACTCAACAACATCCTCCAAAATTTCTGCCAATCTACATTTGTACCTACAATGTATTATGTTCATTTGATCACACACTTGCCACCAGTAATATTTTTTTTAACTCCTTCACCAAGTAAGAGGGATTTAACAAGTAAGATTTAACATGTACTCACCTTAATTTAAATGTCCCTGTTAATTATGTTGTATTATCTATTTATGACTTTTGACCTTTTTTCTATTTTTTTTTGTTTTTCCTTCTGCTACACTTGGTACCTAGAAAGGGCTTCTTCAGCTCAAGGATTGGAAAATGTTGACCTATGTTTTCTTCTCTCTCTTTAAGTGGGTGGTATTATGGTTTTACTGTCTGTAATTATTTTAAGTAGCCTACAAAAGATCCTTTAACAATACTTCTATAAAAGCATGAGAAAGCAGGAGTGGGGGGGGACCTCAGGAAGATAAAGTTGACTGAACATCAACTAACTTTCTACATATCTTTTAACTAAAATATTTCAACATACAAGCTTTCTTCCTTAAATACAGGTGCTACATGGATCAAAAGCAATGTAATCACTTTCAGGTATATATGCTAATACAGCTTAATTTTGAAAAGTTTTTACTCACTTGTGGTCATGATGCTAGGAGGGCAGGAGGGTATTCCATGATCTACTGCCCATCTGTAGGCTCCTTCTCCAACTAAAAAGCTAACAACAGAAAGATTATTCTTTAAAAAATTCAGTGTCATCTTCTCCTACATGTATATAGGCAATAAATATATATAGTTATTTGTATACATATATTATTTATATACACATAAAGTAAGATAAGCAATATAACAAGACAACTAAAAATTTTGCAATACCTCAAAATGGCTATATACCAAAAGAATTCATTTAATTTTTCCCTAAGTTAGAAATTTTACAATTAGAAACAGTAAATGGTATGATATCATTTATAATACCTAATAAGTAAAAATAGGCAAAATGTAACATAAGAAGTAAAAATAGTTGATTTCCCAGTAGAAAATATAAAGATTTATCTTAGAACAAAGTGGTTCTCAGTTTATGTACAAGAACTATTTTAATCATGTTAAGAGTTAAAGCTTAAGCAAGTGTCTTCAGACTTGGTATTCTTGCCTAGCATAATAGCTGGATCTATCCATAATGAGTGGGGTACATCCACAGATGCCCAAACACAATGATATGCACTTACATTTCTAAACCTCGATGCTATATATATATATATATATATATATATATATATAAATAAAAATACACACACACACATATATATACACACACACACACATATATGACTCAGAACCACATTTTCACTGTGGTAAGGTCTTGCGGTGTGTCCCAGAGGTCATTTTTTAAGCCCCAACTGCAGGTTTTAGCATAACAGTAAGTGAATAAAAGGATACTGTTAGCTAACTGTAAAAGACTTCCTTTCAAAGATTTCAAATAGCATGCAGGATAATTAACCACTCCATTCCCTAACACAGTAATAGCAAGCAGTTACCATAATAATCAATCACTTCATCTCCTTCCACAGCCAACTTCTTAAAGATCTCAGCCAGCCAGTAATGGATTCCTTGAACTAGAGCCTACTCATTAGTTTCCTGCTCCCTATTTTTTGTTTCTGTTCCTCTAATCATCCAACAATAAAAACTCAAAGTAATACATATTGAAGTCTTTAGATTTGATTGCTAATAGGATCAATGACAGATTAGAAGAAAGTCAAAGTAGATACTTAGAAATATATTCAAACAGTTCCAAAGAGAAACTAGATTGTTAGGCCCAATAACTTTTCCCAATATATACAGAGCTTGGAGCTGAGGGAGCTTTTAAAAAAAAAAAGAAAAGAGGAGGGAGAGAGTCCACAAGAATAAACAACTTCACCTCTTCAAACTTTCATTTTCTTAAAAAATTCTAAAGGACTCCAAAAATAGAAAACAGTTCTCCTATTCTTGTATCAAATGAAGACCACTGCAAAGAAACAGCCAAGAAAAGCTGTCACATAAAGGAAAACGGAAGAATAATTCAAGTAGGAACTTGGATGCAAACTGAACTACCCTGATGGCATCTGTAGCACTTTCTCCTGCTCAAAAAAGACTTTGATATAAGAAATAACTTCTATTCATGTGAAAATGCAAAGGAGATGCTGAAGTAGTGCATAAAATGATCAAGACAGAAGTTTGCAGCTGAATCTAATATTCTCAGCACATCCACTAGTCATTTAGAGTTCGATCCCAGTATCTGGGATCAAAAGCATTTTATAAAATATGCTTAGTGTTATTTTTCATTTCTCAATCATTCATAGATTTGATTCTAAATGGAATCAGTTTGCCACCGTCTGCAATGAAAGTTTTTAAATATGTTAGGTGTTTTATAATATTTACCAAGAAAGTGAGCATCTTGGATGCTTGTCTTATGGATAAGAATTCTGAATACCTGACTTACCTTACTATCCAAAATTACGTGTCCAGTAGTGCAACATCACAAAAAGTGGCATATAACTGCTTTTGAAATCATTTAAAAACGCTATAAAGTTATGTGAGCTTGGTTAAAAACTATACAATCAAAAGGGCTTCCCAGGTGGTGCTGGTGGTAAAGAATCCACCAGCAATGCAGGAGATACAAGAGATGCGGGTTTGATCTCTGAGTTAGGAAGATTCCCTGGAGGAGGAAATGGCGACCCACTGCAGTATACTTGCCTGGAAAATCCCATGGACAGAGGAGACTGGTGGGCTACAGTCCATGGCGTTTCAGAGTCGGACACGACTGAAGCAGCAGAGCACATTCTATCAAAAGCAAAAAATCACTTCCCAGAACACTAACTGCAGCACCAACTCAAATTTTTCCCAAATATTCATGATTCTCCAAGGAGAAAGCTTTCATAGAAGTTTCACCTCAATTAACCAGGAAACCCACCGACCCCACCTTGTTAACACACCCAGAATCTGGCCACTTCTCACCACTCCCCTGCACCACCTGGGTCTGAGCCGTCTCCGTCGCTCTCCTGGATTGCTGCAACAGCTGCAATAGCCCCATCACTCCCATGCTTGCCTTGCTCAGTTCCCTGCCTTGGTCCAGTCTCAACACACCAGCCACTGACATCCTTGGGAAATGCAGGTCAGGTAATGACACTCCTCAAAATCCTGAGAAGCCCCTTGGGACGACACTAGCCTGCACACTGGAGCGGTGGGCAGAATCTCCAGGCGCCCACGTGATCGGGTCCTCTCTCCCCCTCCTCCCCTCATCTCCCCCTCCTCCTAGTAACGCTACTCCAGCACCCTGTAAAAACATAAACATGCCAAGGGAGCTCTGGCCTCAGGGCCTTCGCCCTGACTCTGCCCAGTCAGGATATTCCTTATTTCCCAAATGGCAAATTTCTCCATCTGTTTAAACATATCTCCTTGATGACGCCTGAAACTCAAGACTTTAAAACTACTCAACACTCTATACTCCTCTACCCAGTACTCCTAATCTCTCTCATTCTGCCCTTTTTACAGTTTTTCCACCTTATCACGTTCTATATACTGTGGGTGTGTGTGCTCAGTAGCTCAGTTGTGTCTGACTCTTTGTGACTCCATGGACCAACCCAGGCATTGAACCCAGGTCTCCTGCATTGGAGGTAAATTCTTTACCATCTGAGCCACCAGGGAAGCCCACATACTGTATAGCTTACATATTATCCCTATTGTTTACACGTCTCCCTCAAATAAACTGTAAGCTTCATTAACAGCAGGGACCTTTGTTTTTCGTTGATATCCACATAGCCACTCAGAACAATGCCTAAAACACACTAATCATTAAACAAACAACTGCAAGATACTCAACAAAATAATAAATGAGGGTGTCAAAATTCTCTAAAAGACAGCATTGTCCTTGTGTTATGCTCTCCTTAATCTACACTAAAGCAAGTCTAAGGTGTCATGAAACAAAAGCAACAGTGTACTGAGACCAGCACTGACTGGGGTGATTAAGACCATCAGCAAGCTGAGATACTGAAGGGCCAGCACAACCAAACATGCAGAAATGCACCAAGGTCAACTAGAATTTTATGGATAGGAACTATTTTCAAAAGTCATGACGCTATTGTCAGTCTGCTGCTGCTGCTGCTGCTAAGTCGCTTCAGTCGTGTCCGACTCTGTGTGACCCCATACACGGCAGCCCAGCAGGCTCCCCCATCCCTGGGATCCTCCAGGCAAGAACACTGGAGTGGGTTGCCATTTCCTTCTCCAATGCATGAAAGTGAAAAGTGAAAGAGAAGTCGCTCAGTAAGTGTCCGACTCTTAGCGACCCCATGGACTACAGCCTACCAGGCTCCTTCATCCATGGGATTTTCCAGGCAAGAGTAAAAATGTGTAATTTAGTGATTTTAGAAAGTTCTCAAAACTGCTTAAAATGCACTATGCTAGATAAGGAAGATAGAGGAGAAAATGATAGCTGCTTCTTTGGACTTCAAAAAAGATTTCTGCCTATTTTACCTATGACTTCTTTGTTTATCACAAATACACAGAATTGAAGAAAGACCATCAATTTGGTGGCTACTGCTTATTTAAAGCTTACAAACACAGAAAGTTCAAATAAAGGAGAATGAGCTATATGTGGAAAAAAAAATAATGAACATATTAAATAACAAGGATTTAACCCTTCTCAAAATTTTATTGTAAAAATTTTCAAACACATACATTACAGTGAATAGTATATAGTGAATCCAAAAGGATCATCACCCTATTTCATCAAAGATTAATACATTGCTAATCTTCATTTTCACTCCCATCCAGACTATTTTGAAGCAAATCTCAGATATCACATAACTTCAAATATAAATATTTTAACATCTCTAAAAAAGCAACTTTAAGAAAAAATACATAACCACAACATAACAAACTGACACCTTAAAAAATTTAACAATAAATCCTTGGAATCAAAAGTTTATTCAATCGATGGACATTTCCCTGATTTTTTCCTAAAAGTTGTACTATTATTGTTATTTCGCCTTTTAAACTATTTTATTTGAGGGGAAACCCAACTAATCCATCCATATTTTCTGATTGGTTGATAGGTCTTCTTCAGTTCAGTTCAGTTCAGTTCAGTCGCTCAGTCATGTCCAACTCTTTGCGACCCCATGAACTGCAGCACGCCAGGCCTCCCTGTCCATCACCAACTCCTGAAGTTCACTCAAACTCACATCCATCAAGTCGGTGATGCCATCCAGCCATCTCATCCTCTGTCATCCCCTTTTCCTCATTCCTTCCAAAGAAATCCCAGGGCTGATCTCCTTTAGAATGGACTGGTTGGATCTCTTTGCAGTCCAAGGGACTTCTTAAGTTTCTTTTAATCTATAGGTTTTTGAATATTTCTTTTCCCATTCATATAAAAGTACTAAAATCTGAATGAATTTATGAAATACAATAAGTTTAATTGCATTTTCAAATAAACAATGTACCAAAAACTAAATTCGCATCTCAAAAAATCTGAGGGTCTAAGGGCTAGAGGAAGCAAAAGCTGGAATCAAGACTGCCGGGAGAAATATCAATAACCTCAGATATGCAGATGACACCACCCTTATGGCAGAAAGTGAAACACTAAAGAGCCTCTTGATGAAAGTGAAAGTAGAGAGTGAAAAAGTTGGCTTAACGCTCAACATTCAGAAAACGAAGGTCATGGCATCCAGTCCCATCACTTCATGGCAAATAGATGGGGAAACAGTGGAAACAGTGGCTGACTTTATTTTTCTGGGCTCCAAAATCACTGCAGATGATGATTGCAGCCATGAAATTAAAAGATATTTACTCCTTGGAAGGAAAGTTATGACCAACCTAGACAGCATATGAAAAGCAGAGACATTACTTTGCCAACAAAGGTCTGTCTAGTCAAGGCTATGGTTTTTCCAGTGGTCATGTATAGATGTGAGAGTTGGACTGTGGAGAAAGCTGAGCGCCGAAGAATTGATGCTTTTGAACTGTGGTGTTGGGGAAGACTCTTGAGAGTCCCTTGGACTGCAAGGAGATCCAACCAGTCCATCCTAAAGGAGATCAGGCCTGGGTGTTCATTGGAAGGACTGATGTGGCCAACACTTTGGCCACCTGATGCAAAGAGCTGACTCATTTGAAAAGACCCTGATGCTGGGAGGGATTGGGGGCAGGTGGAGAAGGGGACGACAGAGGATGAGATGGCTGGATGGCACCGACTCAATACACATGAGTTTGGGTGAACTCCGGGAGTTGGTGATGGACAGGGAGGCCTGGCGTGCTGCGATTCACGGGGTTGCAAAGAGTCGGACACGACTGAGCGACTGAACTGAACTGAACTGAATGAGCACTTTAGGTTAACTCATATTAATCATGAAGCAACAATGTTTTCCAAGCTTTCCCTTTTTCACCAAAAGAAACAAAATTTCCGAAAATTATAACTTGGACTTCCCCAGTGGTTCAATGGATAAGAATCTGCCCACCAATGCAGGAGACACAGGTTCAACCCTTGATCCAGGAAGATTCCACATGCCAAGGAGCAACTCATCTGCGCACCACGCCTCCTGAGCCCACACGCCACAGCTGCTGAAGGCCGGATGCCCAGAGCCCGTGCTCCGCAGTGAGAGGCCACCGCAACAAGGAGCCCACGCACGGCAACTGGAGAGCGGAGCCCGCCTGCCACAACTAGAGAAAACCCACACGCAGCGACAAAGACGCAGCACAGCCAAAATAAATAAATGAATGAAATGAACTATACAGTGAGAAAAGAAAATGCCAAGTCAAACAAAACTATTAAAGTTTACACTTTTAAAAAAATTATAACTTTTTCTATAATAGGTTAGGAGTTAGCAATGTTTTCAGCTAGAGGGCCAGACAGCAAATAATCTAGGCTTTGTACCCAGCTGTCTTGGATGCAACAGCTCCTTTGCAGAGCACAAGCAGCCACAGACAATATGTACACAAACAGGCGCGGCTGTGTTCCCAAAAAACGCTACTGACAAAAACAGGCAGCAGACCAGATTTGTCCCATAGGCCGTAGTTTGACAACCTTTGTTCTAGATGGTAAGGCCTATCAAAGTTACACCATATCACCATGGAGGAGAAAAGAGTGAAAATATACTTTTATAAATAAAATCAACTTGGGGAAACATGGCACAGTTTATGATAATAGTTCCACCAAATTTATGAAGATATCAAATATTCAGCTAGTCTGACCAAGTACCAATACTTAAGTAATGCATCATGTCATGCTGACTATAACCAGAAAATTAAAATATAAAAGATTATCAGGTAATAGAAATACCATTCCTCCTAAAATTCTGCTGAGGGACTTTTTTGTTAAGCAAGCAATAACAGTTTACAAAATTCTAACAACTTTAGATGCAGCTGAAACAGATACACTCCCTGTCTTCCTCAGTGAGGTATACAGACAGATGAACTTTTTATTTGAAGACTTCTTAGGAAACACCCAATGCTTTCCTGCCCCCATAGTTACCTGCCTCTTCAGTAAATGACAACAGAAGACCATGGTTTCTAAGTCTTCCATCTGCTTTTGATAGTTTTTATATCCCTATATCTAGCACACAGGAATTAAACAATAAATATTTGCTGAATGAAGGAATGGTAAGTGAATGAATAGCTAAATGGATGTAAACAGCTATTTCTTACTCTTTTATGAAAGAATTTTACTGCCTTGTTATGAGTTCTAGTCTGCTGCTGCTAATGTGATAAGGAAGGACTCCATAAAATTTTAATAGTATAACAAGTCAAGTAAGGTACTCAGTTTCTTTGTCTACAAAATGAATGTTATTCTTATAAATCATTTTATGATATTATGAGATAATGCATACGAATCACATAAAACAGTGCCTCTCACAGTGTACGAATGCATAAGTGTCAACTATCATCATTACAGAAATTAGACAGCTAGACTTATTAGGGTTGTGTGTAAACAAACTTACAGTAAAAACATGATGAATTTGATTTCATTTATTTGGGACACTCAGGAGGCTTCCCTGGTGGCTCAGGCGGTCAAGAATCTTCCTGTGATGCAGGAGGCCCAGGTTAGTCCCTGGGTCAGGAAGATGCCAGGGAGGGGGAAATGGCAACCCACTCCAGGATTCCTGCCTGGAGAATCCCAGGGATGGGGGAGCCTGGTGGGCTAAAGTCCATGGGGCTGCAAAGAATCAGACACCATTGAGCAGCTAACACATACACAGAATCCTCAGGGAATCTGGGTTTTTTCCAACTACTGCAGGTACCCAGTACAGGTATTTGAGAGATTTCTGCTTTTGGACAAGATGGAGTAACAAGGAATACATTTACACTCTTGCTTGAACCAATGGGGAAAAAAATCAGACAAATAAAGAAGACAACAGTTTTCACACATTAGCCAGCAGGCAGCGTAGGACAGTGATCCTTGAGAGAAAGGAAACAAACGGGGTAAACCTTATGATGGCCCTGCTTACTGCCTGGAGAGTTTCCTGCCATGCCACAGGAACAGGAACTCAGAACAGGAACCCTGCAGTCTCTGAGTTGAAGACAGAGACCTGGGCATCCAGAGACACCCAGGTGGCCAGAGTTCACAGGGCAGAAACCCAGGGAAGAGAGTTGCACAGAGAAAAGACTCCGGAAATCTGCAGAGTCCCCCCAGTCTTCAGCTGAGAACAGATCAGTGTGTGTATAAAAGGAAATTATCGAAGTCTGGGAAAGAATAACATGCAAGTTTTACAGGAAACAATCCCCAAGTTCACAAAGGGCCAGAACAGCTCCTGTTCCCACTAGTCACACTGAAAAAATAAAACCTTATTCTGGTTGCATCTGTTATAGTACTCAGAAGGGTTTTGCCTAGCAGCAAAGCAAAGTTAGCTCAAGGCTAAATGCTTCTCTAGTTCGTGTAACAAAGTATGAAGCAAGGCCTGAAAGGATGACGCTGTCTCTAAATAAGTTAACCACATCCTAGAATTGAAGTACAAAACTATCCAACACCAAATAAGGCGAAACTCACAATGCATGGAATCTAATAAAAAAAAATCACCAAACGTGAAGAAGCAGGAAAACGTAACCTATAGTGAGAAAAATCATTCCACTGAAAACCCAGAAATGACAAAGATGATAGAATTAGTAAACAAAGACATTAAAAGTTACTATAATTGTATTCATATGCTCAAGAAGTTACAGGAAATATTAAATATGTTAAGTAGATACACAGAAGACATTTTTTTAAAAATTACAAATTGAACTTCTGGAGATTAAAAACTACAATGTCAGAAATGAAAAATAAACTGGATAGGATTAACAGGTAACTAGGTATTGCCAAAAAATAATTAGTTAACTTGAAAACAGTAGTAGAAATTATTCAAAATGAAACAAAGAGAAAAATGGATGGGAAAAATAAAAAAATTATCAGTACCACTGCTGCTGCTACTGCCGCTAAGTCGCTTCAGTCACGTCTGACTCTGTGTGACCCCATAGACGGCAGCCCACCAGGCTCCCCGGTCCCTGGGATGCTCCAGGCAAGAACACTGGAGTGGGTTGCCATTTCCTTCTCCAATGCATGAAAGTGAAAAGTGAAAGTGAAGTCACTCAGTCGTGTTTGACTCCTAGCGACCCCATGGACTGCAGCCTTCCAGGCTCCTCCATCCATGGGATTTTCCAGGCAGGAGTACTGGAGTGGGGTGCCATCAGTACCACTATGAGAGGTCAAATACACATGTAACTGGAATCCTAGAAGACATAAGAGGAGTGATCAAGAAAGATACATCTGAAGAAACAGCCAAAAATTTTTCCAAATTTATGAAATATATTGCTATATATCCAGGAAGCAAAATGAACACAAACCAAAGACAT
The DNA here is from genome assembly GCF_001704415.2 of Capra hircus. Lineage (NCBI taxonomy): Eukaryota > Metazoa > Chordata > Mammalia > Artiodactyla > Bovidae > Capra > Capra hircus. The sequence continues at coordinate 6,984,100 of NC_030820.1, forward strand.
TACAAGAAAACTACAGACCAAAGTCTCTCATAAACACAGATACAAAAAGTATTTACAAAAGTTACTAAATTGGATCCAGTAACATACAAAAGGATAATACATTGTAACCAAGTGGAATTTATTCCAGGAATGCAACTTTAAGAGTCAAAAATCACCCAATCACTGTATCAACTGACTAAATAAGAAAGATCATCACAAATAAATGCAGAGAAGTATTTGAAAAAGTACAATGCCCATTCCTATTAAAAATTCTCAGCACATTAGGAAAAGAAGGGAACTTTCACAACATGATAGAGAGCATCTAAGATAAACCTACAGCAGCCATAATGTGTGTGAAAGTGTTAGTCATTCAGTCATGTCCGACTCTTTGCAACCCCATGGACTGTAGCCTGCCAGGCTCCTCTGTCTATGGAATTTTCCAGGCAAGAATACTGGAATTGGTTGCCCCTTACTCCAGAGGATCTTGCTGACCCAGGGATCAAACCCATGTCTCGCACAGTGCAGGCAGATGCTTTACCATCTGAGCCCTGAGGGAAGCCCGTCATATCTAAGGGTAAAGAACAAACTCATCCTCCCTAAGATTACAAATAAAGCAAGGGTGTTCACTCTCACATTTCTATTTCACATTGCACAGGAGATGCTAGCCAGTGCAATAACAAAAAAGAAATTAATTAAAGGAATGCACATTAAAAAGGAGGAAATAAAACTTTTTATTCCCAGAAGACAGAAATATCTATGTAGAAAACTTTATGGGATCTATAAAAACAAAGTGAGAACAAATGAAGTTAGCAAATTTCCAAGCCAGAATATCCATATAAGGAAATCAATTATATGTCTATACTGGTAAGGAACAACTGGTATTTAACTTTTTAAAATATGTAATTTATCACAGCATCAAAAAGAAACACTTAAGTATAAATTTTTTAAAAGCTGTGCAAAATCTGTACACTGAACACTGTTCGGAGAAGTTAAAGAAGACCTTAAAAAAAAATGAATTAAGTTAAAAACCTAATCAAAATTCTAGCAGGTTATTCAAAGAAACTGACAGGATAATTATAAAATTCACATGAAAGTGCAAAATGCCTAAAATGGTCAAAGCAATTTTGAAAACAAAAAATAAAGCTGAAGAACAATGTGAGAAAATTAGATCACTAATTCCAAACAACTATAGGATCACCTTATGACATTATTTTAATACAGAGATGGCCATTGCTTTTTCACATATATTTCATCTTTGTAAAACATAAAAATATTATACATATCCCCTTTGACAACTGCCTCATCTTGTTCCTTCCTTCCTCCTTCCTAGAGGTAATTATGGTGTGTCTCACGACCTTTCCAGAACTTTTTTGCACATCTATGTCCATGTCTATGTAGACTTAGAAAATCAGAATTCTAGCATACCTTGGAGATACTGCAGGTTCAGTTGCAGACCACCACAATTAAGTGAACATCACAATAAAGCAAGTCACACAAATTTTCTGATTTCCCAATTCATATGTTTACACTACACTGTATTCTATTAAGACCGTGACAGCACTATGCCTAAAATAATACTGGACACACCTTAATCTAAAAACAGGATATTGCTAAAAAATGCTAAGCATCATCTGAGCCTTCAGCAAGTCACAATAGTAAACAACACTAAACATCACTGATCACAGAGCACCATAACAACTATAATAATGAAAATGTTTGAAATACTGTGAGAATTACCAAAATGTAACACAGAGACATCAAGTGACTACATGCAGTTGGGAAAAAGGCTCAAGGCACAACTACCACAAACCTTCAATTTGTAAAGAAAAATACAGGATCTGAAAAGCACAATAAAATGAGGTATGCTTGTGTTGTATGTGTTTAACACCATAAAGGAGTAGATGAGAATGAGAAAAGCTTAAATTCTGGACAGCTGTTACCTAGGGCAGGGCCAGAGATGGGGTCAGGGTATGAGTATGGGTCAGCAGAAGGATAAGGATGCCTTTAGCAAGGATTGCATCTACACAGCTTCGAGTCTCTTGGTAATGTTTTGTTTTCTTAACCTGGCTGGTAGGAAACAGGGATACCTTGAATATATTTGGGTAAAAAGATTTCAAGATTTTTCAAAACTATATTATTTTCTATTACTTGAAATTCAAATACAGTGATTCCTATAGTACCACTGTCACAACTTTCAATACAGGATATTAATGTAACCTTAACAGCCAGGCATACTGAACATGTATGGTACTGAAGACAGCTGAGTATAAGACAATCTTGAGGCATAATTGTTAATATCATTATCCATGTTATTGTGAAGAACAGTATGGAGGCTCCCTAAAAAACTAAAAACAGAGCTCTCATATGACCAGGTAATCCCACTCCTAGGCACATATCCAGAGAAAAAGATGAGCCAAAAGGACACAGGCACCCCAGTGTTCACTGCAGCACTGTTCACAACAGCCAGGACATGGAGCAACCTACATGTCCATGCATATTTCACTTCAACAGGGGAACTATAAAACATTACATATATTTTATATGCACTGATGTTGAAAAAATCTCTAAGACGTCCTATTTAAAGAAAAAAAGAAAGTTTCAAACTAATATGTACGTTGATTTTTTAAAATATGCATAACTCTGTTTACAATGGCTAAGGCATGGAAACAACCTAAATGTCCACTGACAGAAGAATGGGTAAATAAGATGTGTGGTGTGTGCGTGTGTGTGTGATGGAATATTACTCAGCCATTAAAAATAATGAAACAATGCCATCTGCAGCAACATGGATGGACCTAGAGAGTGTCATTCTGAGTGAAGTCAGACAGAGAAGGAGAAATATTGTGTGACATCCCTTATATGTGGAATCTAAAAGGAAATGATATAAATAAACTTACTTACAAAGCAAGAAGAGACTCACAGACTTAGAAACTGAACCTATGGTTGCCAGGGAGAAGGAATAGTTAGAGAGTTTGGGATGGTCATGTGCACACTGCGACATTTAAAATGGATAACCAACAAGGACCTACTGCATAGTCCATGGAACTTGGCTCAATTTTATCAGGCAGCCTGGATGGGAGGGGACTTTGGGGAAGAACTGATACATGTATATGTACGGCTGAGTCCCTTCGCTGTTCACCTGAAACTACCACAACGTTGTGAGTTGGCTATACTCCAATACAAAATAAAAAGTTCAAAATAAAAAAAATTTAAAAGTGGATTAAATGTATCATTAGGCATGTTAACAGGATGTGATTACATTTTGCAGAGAAATTTACAAAACTATATATGGGTGAAATACAATGGTAAGGATTTGCTTTAAAATACTATAGGAAAGAGATAGGTACATGAGACAGATGTAGGGCAAAAATATTAATTATTGGAGCTAGATGATAGGTTTGTGCAGGCTCTTTACAACATTCAAGTTCAAAGTTTTTTTAAGGAAAAATATACATTAATGCTGCAGAAAAGATGTATTCTTACTAATGTTAGTGTCAAAATGTGTTTCTGCAGAAGAGTAAAATTAAGTACTTTTATTCTGAGAACTTCTCAATAAAATGAGTTTAGACTCTGGACTCAAACATGTAACATATTTTTAAAGTCCTATAATAAAAAGACCCCAGTTAAGCACTTATTAACAGCAAAAGCATCTCTACAATCAACTACAAAACCTAAATTAACTCTGATCTCTTCTGCACATTAATCCATAATATTCTCTTCCATCCGGAGCTCTCCCTCAAAACAAAATGTTTCGAGATCACAGAACAAAGAGTGTCATCCTCTCAAAGGCAAGCTACTGCTGATGTGTAACCAACAGCGTCAGCCTTCCGTGGATGAAAATAGCCTTACACACTGCATGCACCAAAGACCAGAGTCCTGGAGACAGAGGAAGAAGAGCAGAGCAGTTACCAGGGAGGGATTCGGCCGGCTGAGAGCTTGCCCTTCTGCCCTTCACACAAGAGTCTGTTTGCAACTGAGACTGGGTTCTTGATTCCTATAAAATAAAATCAGCAGAAAGTGAAATCAGAAAGTCTTCAAGTTTCCCACTCAGTTTTGTGGTTGTTTCAATAAGACAACTTTTAAGTATCAATATCTTGGAAAACTTTCTATAAATATACTAATGAAAACCATTATTTATCATGAACAATAAGGAGCAAATCAAATATATGAATACCTACAGGTGTAAGAACAGAACAAATATAAAAACATACATTCTCATTTTATCATGTGCTATAGCAGAAAAGACCGAAATAACACAAATTTAAATTAGGTTCCTTTTTAATAGATTTTAGGATAGAATTAAGAATTTAACTGGAAATTTGCCATCTATTATCAAAACCATGAACTTCCTCTAAGGAATACACCTGAGTACAAACAGCTTCATATTTCTCCTTAGGGAGAAAAATTAATGGACAAAAATTTTAAATCTCACCTGCAAGAAAGAATAAAGTCCTACAAATGGGGAGAGAGTGGGGAGAAGAGGCCAAAGGCATACAAGACTGAGACTGATATGGCTAGGATTGCTTCCAGGAGGGAAAACAAAATGAAAAGGGAGAAAAGGGTGCTTCTCCAGAGGAAAAATAGGATAGGAGGTATTAGCGTAAAAAAGAACTGCCAGGGTGACAATAACAATGGCAAGCATGACAATGATTATGACAGAAGATGGGGACAGCAACTTAGGATCCAGTATGAGCCAGGCTCAGTGCCAAACCTTAACCAGTATCAGATTATTTAATGGACACTTCACCTCTATCACATAAGTGCAGTTATAAACCCTATATGATTACTGAGCAAACATTTGCAAAGGTTAAGTTACCTGCCCAGGATCACATGCTGAGATTTTAACAGAGGCAGCTAATGACCACACACCCTTGACCACTGACTTATAGTCTCAGGACACTATTAATACAAAAATTAAAAAAAAAAAAAAAAAGGATATAAAGAGACTGAAAAACCTCAGATTAAACAACAGACTGACTTAAAACTAGATATTTAGCTAAACACCAAAAACTACTGTCCCCCACTAAAAAAAGATAAACTATCAAAAGAAGAAACTCAGATCTCTGTACGAAGCTCTTAAAATAAATTTATTTCTGTGTATGAGGATTCAGTGGCATAAAGACTTTAATTAACTGATAAATTAACATAAATTCAAAGCTATAAATTCACCATCAAAGCTTCAAAAGGACATCTATGATGTATGAAAAACTGACTCTGAAATTTACCAGGTAAACTTTGTAAAAAAAAAAAAACAAATGAACAGGCACTCATCTTACAAAATACCATTTCTTATTCAAAGCTACTGTAACTGAGTGTGGTTTGTGTACAAAATAGACAAATATATCAATGGAACAGAATAAAGCTAAAGTTGAGATACACACATGTGTGAATGAGGATACTTAATACGTAATATGGGCAGTATTGCAAATGTAGGAAAGGATGGATTGTCTATGAGAGGTGGACAGAACAGAGCGATGGGGGTCAGACTGCTTTATAACTGTACCACCTATCAGTGGGTTGCTTTGCGGCTATAAATGCACCCTTGGTTGCCTGATGGGTAAAAGTGGGCATGGGCCATCTAAGCACGCAGCCGAGGCCAGCTGGCACACGGGTCAGCTTTGTCAGGAGAGGGCACTGGAGACACGACGCAGAGGCCGGGCTCCTGGAGCACAGAGGCATTCACACTATGCGGCCCACGAGGCTCTCTCCAATGCCAAGCTGCGGGGTGCAGCTTCCTCCAGCATTCACCCACCACATGTCTTCCCTACTCCCGATTCAGGCCACAGCAGCACAGTGGACAGCCCCAGAAAGAAGCAGACCATAGTCACGGATCCCACACCTTCTCCCCAGTTCCACACATAACAAAGGATCCTGTGGGGCTGGCTGCCTAGGGAGCCAAAACACCAGTCCTCATCCCAGGAACAGAGGTTTACCTCCCACAGCTCCCTGAGCTCTGTGTGCCCACCTGCCAGTCTGAGCCCCACAAGACAGTTTCTGCTCCCACCGGAATACGACTTGGGTAACCCAACAACTTCTCTGCCAGACAGCAGGCTGCAGCCACACCTTGTTCAGTGAGGTTTGAACTTCCTTCCACATTTTCCTTACATGGGCATTTCCCCTTTGCTCTTTACATTAAGCTTCTCCAGTTTAAACTCCTGTGTGGTTTCTGTCTCCTAGCTGGACCCAGTCTGATACAATAAACTTGGACAAATTACTAAATCTCTCCCGTGTCTCAGATTCCTCAATTACAAAATGGGGATAAAAGTATTGATCTCAGAAAGTTTTCCTGAGCACTAAATGATTTAACACACATGAACTACTGGAGAACAATCCATGGTAAAGTCACCCAATAAATGGTTGTTGTTATTATCCTTACTATTATTACTCAATAACTATACAGGGACAATTTGTTGATCATTTCAGATACTGATCAACAAACAATGCATTCAAGAAGCCAGTGAAAAATAAATTACACATATATTTGAAGAATATGTAAGTGACTGCACGTACAGTTATGACTGGGAGCTGACTGTGGCACAGATCATGAACTCCTTATTGCCAAATTCAGACTTAAATTGAAAAAAGTAGGTAAAACCACTAGACCATTCAGGTATGAACCAAATCAAATCCCTTATGATTATACGGTGGAAGTGACAAACAGATTCAAAGGATTAGATCTGACAGACAGAGTGCCTGAACAACTATGGACAGAGGTTTGTGACATTATATAGGATACAGTGATCAAGACCATCCCCAAGAAAAAGAAAGGTAAAAAGGCAAAATGGTTGTCTGAGGAGGCCTTAGAAATAGCTATGAAAAGAAGAGAAGCAAAAGGCAAAGGAGAAAAAGAAAGATATACCCATTTGAATGCAGAGTTCCAAAGAATAGCAAGGAGAGATAAAAATGCCTTCCTTGGTGATCAGTGCAAAGAAATAGAGGAAAACAATAGAATGGAAAAGACTAGAGATCTCTTCAAGAAAATTAGAGATACCAAGGGAACATTTCATGCAAAGATGGGCTCAATAAAGGACAGAAATGGTATGGACCTAACAGAAGCAGAAGATATTAAGAGGTGACAAGAATACACAGAATTATACAAAAAAAGATCTTCACAACCCAGTTAATTACGATGGTGTGATCACTCACCTAGAGCCAGACATCCTGGAGTGTGAAGTCAAGTGGGCCTTAGGAAGCATCACTATGAACAAAGCTAGTGGAGGGGATGGAATTCTAGTTGAGTTAATTCAAATCCAGAAAGATGATGCTGTGAAAGTGGGGCACTCAATATGCCAGCAAATTTGGAAAACTCAGCAGTGGCCACAGGACTGAAAAAGGTCAGTTTTCATTCCGATCCCAAAGAAAGGCAATGCCAAAGAATGCTCAAACTACCGCACAATTGCACTTATCTCACACACTAGCAAAGTAATGATCAAAATTCTCAAAAGTCAGTACTTGACTTCAATAGTACTTGAACCATGAATTTCCAGATGCTCAAGCTGGATTTAGAAAGGCAGAGGAACCAGAGGTCAAATTGCCAACATCCGCTGGATCATGGAAAAAGCAAGAGAGTTCCAGAAAAGCATCTACTTCTGCTTTATTGACTATGCCAAAGCCTTTGACTGTGTGGATCACAAGAAACTGTGGAAAATTCTGAGAGAGATGGGAATACCACACCACCTGACCTGCCTCTAGAGAAACCTGTATGCAAGTCAGGAAGCAATAGTTAGAACTGGACATGGAACAACAGACTGGTTTCAAATAGGAAAAGGAGTACGTCAAGGCTGTATATTGTCACCCTGCTTATTTAACTTCTATGCAGAGTACATCATGAGAAATGCTGGGCTGGATGAAGCACAAGCTGGAATCAAGATTGCCAGGAGAAATATCAGTAACCTCAGATATGCAGATGACACCTCCCTTATGGCAGAAAGTGAAGAAGAACTAAAGAGCCTCTTGATGACAGTGAAAGAGGAGAGTGAAAAAGTTGACTTAAAGCTCAACATTCAGAAAACGAAGATCATGGCATCCAGTCCCATCACTTCATGGCAAATAGGTGGGGAAACAGTGGCAGGCTTTATTTTTGGGGGGCTCCAAAATCACTGTAGATTTGACTGCAGCCATGAAATTAAAAGACACTTGCTCCTTGGAAGAAAAGTTATAACCAACCTAGATAGCACATTAAAAAGCAGAGACATTACTTTCCAACAAAGGTCTGTCTAATCAAAGCTATGGTTTTTCCAGTAGTCACGTATGGATGTGAGAGTTGGAGTACAAAGAAAGCTGAGCACCGAAGAATTGATGCTTTTGAACTGTGGTGTTGGAGAAGACTCTTGAGAGTCCCTTGGACTGCAAGGAGATCCAACCAGTCCATCCTAAAGGAAATCAGCCCTGTATATTCATTGGAAGGACTGATGCTGAAGCTGAAACTCCAATGCTTTGGCCACCTGATGTGAAAAACTGACTCCTTCGAAAAGACCCTGATGCTGGGAAAGATAGAAGGTGGGAGGAGAAGGACGTGACAGACGATGAGATGGTTGGATGGCATTACCGACTCAATGGACATGAGTTTGAGTGAACTCCAGGAGTTGGTGATGGACAGGGAGGCCTGGCGTGCTGCAGTCCATGGGGTCACAACGAGTCAGACACAACTGAGCGACTGAAGTGAAGTGAAGTGAAGTGAATTTACTCAGTCGTGTCCGACTCTTTGCGACCCCAAGGACTCTAGCCCACCAGGTTCCTCCCTCCACAGGATTCTCCAGGCAAGAGTACTGGAGTGAGTTGCCATTTCCTTCTCCAGGGGATCTTCCCGACCCAGGGATCGAACCCGGTTCTCCTGCATTCCAGGCAGACGCTTTAACCTCTGAGCCACCAGGGAATCCCAACTGAACTGAACTGAAAACCTTAAGAAATGGAAAAGCCATAAAAAGGAGAATAATAAGTTTAACAAATAAAAATTTAAGTTCCAATATGATAAAGCACATTATAAACAGGGTTAAATGGCAAGCCACATATGAAGGGTGAGCAGAGAAATGCTAATGGCCTTGAAAAATATGAAATTTCATTAAATGCTAATAATATCTCAGAATAAAAGAAATTAAAACTAATTGAAATGTTCTTCATGCTGTCACAAAAGTCAGAAAAGATATAGAAGATTACAACAAATGTGTAAGTAAACTGACCTAATTGATATATACAGAAAACACACCCAACAACTACATAATACTCTTTGGAAGTTCACATGGAACAGTCATTAAAATACACCATAAGCAGAGCCACAAAGTAAGTCTCAAGAAGTTTCAAGGGGTTGGAATCTTTCAGACTATGTTCTCTGATGACAGTAACATTAAACTGGAAGCCAATAAAATGTTTAGGCAAATAAATCTGACAACTCATTTAAAAAAGACAAATTCCTTGGAAAATACACATAAGAAAAATATAGATAGTCATATAACTGGTAAGAAAATTGAAACCCATGTATTTAAAACTTTCCACAAAGAAAATTCCAGTAATTCAAAATAACCAATGAATGCTTCCAAATAATTTTTAGAAACCATTCCAATTGTATGCATACCCTTTCAAAGAACAGGGGAGAAAAAAAAAAAAAACAACTCATTTTATAAAGCCAGCCAAACATGATTCCAAAATCTAAAGAGAATATTTTAAGTTAAGTAAAATTAAAGCTGATCCTTACATGAACATAGATGTCAAAATCTTAAACATTGGAAATCAAATCCAGTGGATGTAAAAAACAAGATTCAATCAAGAAGACTTTATGCCAGGAATGAAAAGTTGGTTTAGCATTCAAAACAAAAAAATCATAAATTTTATCATATCTACAAAATAAAGAATAAGAGTCAAAGATGCAGACAAGCACTTAATATCAGTAAACTAAAACTAGAAAGAAACGTGCTCAGTCTGATAAAGAGCATTTATGAAAATCGTATAGCTGGCAGCACACAGTATGGTGAAATATCTGAGTCCCCCTCTGCAGTCAGGAACAAAATCAGGATGTACACTATCATCACTTGTATTCTATACTGCACTGAGTCTGAGCCAGAAAAATAATGCAAGGTAAAAAACAAAAATGTTAAATATTGGAACGGAAAAAGCAAAACTGTCATGATTCAAAGATGGTGTGACTGTGTAAGTAGAAATTATAAAAGAAATTTATTTTTCTAACTGCTTGAATTAACAAAGTTATCAAGACCACTGAATACAAGCCCAATACACAAACCTCAACTGTCTCTCTAAATACAAAAATAATTGGATACTAATATTTTTAAAATATACTTAGTCATAAAAAATTATCTGGAATAAATCTAATAGCAGATATATAAGATATCTATATTAAAAACCATAAGATATTGCTGAGGAAAGTAAACATTACTTATATAGATGTACACATCCCATGTTCACAACAGAAAGACACAATATTATGAAGATGTCAGTTGTCCACATATGGTTCTATATATATATTCAACGCAATACCAATCACAATCTCAGCAGGGTTTTACTATGAACACTGACAAGTTGATCCTAACAATTTGGTGAAAATGTCATAAATTGAAAAATAGCCAATACAACTGTAAAGGGGGGAAAAGGAAGCTGGAAATCTTATAAAACCAGACTATCAAGACACAATGTCAAGCTATAGCAATCAAGACAGTATGGCACTGGCAATAGCATAATAGAACAATGGAATAGAAGGTACAGAAACAAACTACTACACATACAGTTACCTGATCTGCTAACACTCTTCGGAGGAAAGGATTCTCCTTTCTATTGACAATGGCAATAAGCCATCTGGATATTCATAAGAGGGAAAAAAATCAATGTTGGTTCCGACTTCACCTACTCTAAACTGAATCTGAACTTCATAAGAAAGCTAACTATGAAGGGTTAAAAACAATAGAACTGCTATCTTCAATAGGAAGCTATCCTCAAATTTTTGGGTAGGCAAAGATTTCTTAAAATACAAAAAAAAAAATATTAGCCATAACAAAAACAGCTGATAACTTAAACCTCATTAAAAGACTGAAAAGCTGGACCAGAGACTGGGAGTAGATATTCCCAATACACGCATCTGACAAAGGATTTATATCAAATACATAAAAAGTAATCCAACAAATCTATTCTAAAAATCCAATAAAAAGTACACAAAAAACAAAAACATAGTACACAAGGATATCTCAATGGCCATGACACATGAAAATGTTCTCAATGTCATTAGTCTCCAGGGAAACATATTAAAACAGTAATACCACTACAAACATATCAATTGACTAAATTTTAAGAAGAGTGACAATACCAAACATTGCCAAAGATGTCAAGTAACTGAAATGCTCATAGATCATGGGAGTATAAAGGTAACAGCTACTTTTGAAAACTGGGCAGTTTCAGCTGTAGCCAAACACATATGTATCTAAACTTACCATTCTAAATCCTAGGTTTATACTCAAAGGAAGTAAGTGCATATGTCTACCAAAAAACTTGTACAAAAATATGCACTGGAGTTTTTTTATTATTATTATTCATAAGAGTCAAAAACTAGAAATTATTCAAATATACACCAAGGAGAACAAATAAGTTATTATATACTCATGCAACAAAATGCTGCTACCACAAAATTAAAAAGCTATTGTGATACAAATCAGACATCAATCTCACAGGCATAAAAGTAAGCAAAAGAAACCAGACACAGAGGGGTATGATTCCATTCATATGAATTTGAGCCAAGGGCAAATTAATCTATAGTGCCTAAAGTCAGAATTAGGGGAGAAGGAGAAGCAGGTGGGATGGGAATACTGGTGATATAAACTAAGAAGAGGCATAAAGAACCTGTCTGGGAGTTTGGAAAGGTTTTCTCTTTTGACATGGAAATCTTTTATGTCTGGATTTTGGGTGGTGGTTTACAAGGCTATATACATGTAGGAATTCATGAATCTTTATATTTAAAATCTGTGCCCTTCATGTATATTTCACTTCAATAAGTGAACTACCATACATTATATACATTTTATATGTAGTGATGTTTAAAAAATCTCTAAGACATCCTGTTTAAAGAAAACAAGAAAGTTTCATAATAACTGATATCATTATTTTTATCTACCATTAAAGCTTCAAAATACATTTTTTTAAAATATGTGCAAAACTGTATTTCTATTACATAGAAATATAGATAAATGAATTTTATTTTACTGGTTAAACCCTCCAGGGAGAGTTTTGGAAGGAAAGATTTGGAAGATCAAAGGTAAATTTTATTTATATCATTTGAATTTCTTAACAATAAAAATATATTATTAGTATATTCAAATAATTGCAAAATTAATGGAATATGCCAATTCCAATTTTAAAAGTCTGTAATCTCTTGTGGGACAAAGGAGAATCATCACACTCTAAGCAAAGACTTGGACATATGCTGTTTCACTGTTTTCTTTAAAACTATCTATAGGTAAGACTTTATGTTTTAAATCCAATAAAAGAAAAAAATGTTTGTTTTCAACATTATTACAAGCAAGAATGATGAAAACAACTGGTCTGCCTTTAGGAGGAATGAAATGGTAATATTCAGTTTTTTGTTAAGAGTAGAGATAATGTGCTTTAATGTTTACATACCACTCAGTGCCCCAACAGCTCCAAAATTCAAGGATTTTCCATCCATTATACTGGCATCACATTCAATTTCACCCAAGAGATTTAGATTAGACCCCATTCCTGCATTTGTAAAAGGAGAATCCTAAAAGATAAAAGCAAAAATTAAAATACCATTAGTCTTTTTTTTATTTACCATTAGTCTTAAAGAAAAATTGCCAATGCTTAAAAAACTCTTCTAAACACGAGGAAGGTAAAGAACACTTCCCAACTCACTGTATGATATCAATACAACACTGACTCCAAAACAAGACAAAGACAAGGAACAAAAACTACAGATCAACATACTCGTGAATAGTGACACCAAAATCCTCAAGGAAACAAAATGCAGCAAAATATGAAAGCATTATATACCATGAACAAGTGGGATTCCGGGAAAACAAGTTTGGTTTAATAGCTTAAACTCATTATAATACATCATGTTAATACAGAACAAAACCAAAACAACAACAAAAAAAACATATTAATAGACCAATAAAAAGTATTTGACAAAATTCAATACGCTTTCATGAGAAAAACACTCAACAAACTAGAAATAGAAGGGAATATACTTAACATGATAAAGGGCATCTAAAGTAAGTCTAGAGCTAACATCATAATTAATGGTGAAAGACTCCTTCCCCTAGCATCAGGAACAGCACAGCAATGCTTGCCTCATGACTTCTACTCAAAATTATAGCGTGTATTCTGGACAGGATAATTAGGCAAGAAAAAGAAACAAAGAGCATCCAGATTAGAAAGGGAGAAGTAAAATTACCTCTTTTGGAAGGTGACATGAACTTGTACACACAAAAAAATCATAAATCTCCATTAAAAAACTACTAGAACTAACAAAAAAGTTCAATGGGGTTGTAGGATATAAGCTCAACATGCAAACACCAATTGTATTTCAGTACATCAGCAATGAAAAATCTGAAAATGAAATTAAGAAAACAATTCAACTTATAATCACATCAAAAAGAATAAAATACTTAGGAATAAATTTAACAAAAGAAGTGTTAAGATTTGTACATGTACATAAAACATGTTTTTAAAAAATTAAAGCCCTGAATCAAAAGAAGGACCCATGTACATAGAACAGAAGACTTAGTATCTTTAAGATGACCCAGAGAGATGGTATGGGGAGGGAGATGGGAGGGGAGTTCAGGATTGGGAACACGTGTACACCTGTGGGGGATTCATGTTGATGTATGGCAAAACCAATACAGTATTGTGAAGTAAAATAAAGTTAAAAATAAAAAAAAAAAGATGGTAATACTCCCCAACTTGGGCTGATTCAATACAATCCCATATCAAATCCTCACTGCTATTTTTTTGCAGAATTTGATAAACCAATTTTACAATTCATATATAACTACAAGGAATTAAGAACAGTCAAGACATTCAGTTCAGTTCAGTTCAGTCGCTCAGTTGAGTCCGACTCTTCACAACCTCATGAATCGCAGCACGCCAGGCCTCCCTCCATGTCCATCACCATCTCCCGGAGTTCACTCAGACTCACGTCCATCGAGTCTGTGATGCCATCCAGCCACCTCATCCTCTGTCATCCCCTTCTCCTCCTGCCCCCAATCCCTCCCAGCATCAGAGTCTTTTCCAATGAGTCAACTCTTCGCATGACGTTAGTGTTGTGTAAAGTTCTAGGAAGTTTTTCTCACGTGCCAGAAAGGGGCTGGGTTGATGGCAGTTTTAAACTTTCAGCTTCCTTAGCGTCCTCTCACATGAGGACCCTCACTGAGACAGATACTAGGAGTTGGACTGGGGCAGGGGGGAAAGAGGGTGTCATCTCATTGTCTCTGGGGATCCCCATGCCTCTAGCCCGTTTCTCTTTTCTCAATATTGATTAAAGGTGAGCTTTCAAAGGCTGCCCAACCACAAGTTGCGCTTTAGCCCAAGCCATTGTGCCTTCTGATGTTTATGGATTCATGGAAATAGAAGCTAAGAGGAGTGTGGACGGGCTAGTGGGTAGCAGAAAACATCAGGGAAAATGAATGTTTGCTTGGTTAGGGTCCCTGAAATGGCCCAGGCCTGGTGGGTAACAATTAAACTTTGCAAGGCCTAGAAGTCCTAGGCTATCTATCCAGTGTTCCATGCTGTATCACACAAGCCCCTTTGCCAGGGTGGGCCCAGATGCTTTTGAGCTGGACCGCATGTGGACAGTCTGGCCCTTGCTGACTGGTAGGACAACTCCTAGGAAATGTCTTAGTGCACAGTCAGAAGTCACCAGATGATGCTGAGTTTCTGTCCCTGAAAAACTAAGAATGGGGTTTAAGGAAAAACTGGGGCTTCTTTCTAAAATTAAAACAAAACAGATAACAACAACAAAAGAATAGTCAAAACAATCTTTCAAATAAAACAACAAAATTGGAGGGCTCACACTTCGAGGTTTTATAACTACTACAAATTACAGTAATCAAGACAGTGTGACAGGGACATACAGCTAAGGACAGATATATAGATCAATGCACTAGAAATGTCCAGAAATAAGCCTTATGCTTATGGTCAATCCATCAAGGCTCTCACGGAAGAATAGTGGAGTAGTTTGTCATGACAAAGGTCTGTATAGTCAAAGCTAGGGTTTTTCCAGTAATCATGTACAGATTTGAGACTGGACCATAAAGAATTCTGAGCAGCAAAGAACTGATGCTTTCAAACCATGGTGCTAGGGAAGATTCTTGAGAGTCCTCTGGACAGAAGGGAGATCAAACCTGGAAATCAACCCTGAATATTCACTGGAAGGACTGATGCTGAAGCTGAAGCTCCAATACTTTGGCCACCTGATGCAAAGAGGGCGACTCATTGGAAAAGATCCTGATGCTGGGAAAGATTGAAGGCAACAGGAGAAGGGGATGACAGATGATGAGATGGACGTGATTGATTCAACTGATATGAATTTGAGCAAACTCTGGGAGATAGTGAAGGACAGGGGAACTTGGTGTGCTACAGTCTATGGGGTAACAAAGAGTTGAACATGACTTAGTGACTAAACAACAAGTCTTTTCCAAAAATGGTGATGGATCAACTGGACATCCAATGCAAGAGAATATCTGAGTCAGAAATCTCAGCAAATCCAGAAAATTAACTCTGTTCTAAGCTAACACAAATACTATCCAGGAAACCAGGGCAATTCTTTATCCATAGACCACCAAATGTACAAAATCATCTACAAATGTCCCCAGTTTCTTGAATTTCTGCCAGACCCAAGGAAAACTGACCACAACATGAAGATCTCCATCGTATGTGTTAACACCTGTAACTTGAGCAAAGGGGTCAGGGATTTGAGACCAGGCCTTTTGTCCTAATGCAAATAGAAAACCTAATTGTCCATAGGATTTTACAAATATGATCACAGGGGAAAAAGCCACAAAAGGATTGTAAAATTAAATAGAAAATGAGTGATACAGACAATAAGTATTTTGAGAACTCAAAGGGAAGTGGGCCAGTATGAGATGAAGAAGTTAACAGCAGTCTTCCTGAAGAATGTATAGCACAAAAGCAAAGACTGGTCAGAAAATTCCACTTGGTGGTTATGCTGTAAGCAACAGGTAGGCAGCCATAAAGTGTCAGAGTCACAGAAGACACATTTAGGAAATATGGTTGGCTGGAGCCAAATAGATTGCTCCATGTCACTCATCAGAATCTGGATTTGACTGGGAAAATGATGAGAAGCTCTTCAAGCTTTCTATAGAAACAAAAGTCAAGTATATTGATCAAGGAAACATAAACTGATATTCACATATTATTTGAAAAGGAAGAGGAGGAAACTGAAATGAGAGAGACCAAATGGAAGGCCTTTTCACAACGTAGGTCTCAGATGATTCCAACAGGGAAAAGGAAGAAGAAAGAGAAGGAAAGGACCATAACTTCCAAACTTGGGAGACAAATAAAACCATTATTAAGAGAAAGCACTTTCTAAGATGAAGGGAAGAAAGTGGATAATTAGGTGTAACAAGTTTGAATCAGGCCTTCCAAGCAAATATTCTTAAATATTTATCTTAAATATTTATATCTTAATATATTTATTCTTAAATATTATTTATTCTTAAATAAATCATTTCACAACTTGATCTTGGGAAAGAGAGCCAACTTAGGATAGACTATGGTTTAGAACAGATAAAGACTGAATTTTTACCCTAGATTACTTCCCTTTTCTTTTTTCTTTTTTTTTTTTTTGAGCAGAGAAAGGGTTTACGGCAGGGTCAAGCAAGGAAAACAGGTGGCTTGTGCTCAAAAACCTGAACCCATATATTAAAAAATATAAAAACCTAAGTCAGAAACCTCTATGACATTGAAGACAGAAACTGTACAAGTAACACAAATTACCACTGTGCGTGTGTGTGTTAGTTGCTCAGTCATGTCCAACTCTTTGTGACCCCATGGTTGCATTCCTTCTCCAGAATTACCACCGTATTTCAAGGTTGCTTTTCACTCTACATAGCTTCCCTTGCCAATCACATATATCTTTCATAATATGTGAGAAAGGAATTGAAATGTGAGAAAACTTTAAATTTAAATTTATGGATGCTTCAGTAATTCCCAAAATACACATACAACAATATAACAGTATACATACAAGCTCAACAATCTTTAAAATGAATAAGCACTATAAAATTAGGGTTTTCCAGGTGACTCAGTGGTAAAGAATCCGCTTTGGAAGATCCCCAGGAGTAGGAAATGGCAACCCACTCCAGTATTCTTGCCCAGAGAATTCCATGGACAGAGGAGCCTGGGGAGTCACAAAGAGTAGGACATAACAGAGCACAGATGCACATGAACGCTACACAATTATTTTGAATATAATATCGAATACAGTATAAAAATATAAATACAAATACAATGCAGGAGACACAGGAGGAGAGGATTCAACCTCAGGGCTGGGAAGACCCCCTGGAGGAGGAAATGGGAACCCACTGCAGAATTCTTGCCTGGAAAATTTCATGGACAGAGGAGCCTGGTGGGCTACAGTCCATGGGATTATAAAGAGTTGGACACGACTGAGAGACTGAGCAAGGATACAAAGTTAGAAATCACTAAGTGAACAAAACCAAATTATTCTAAAAATGACTCTTGCCTGATGGCTTAAATTTGATATCTTAAAAATATGTAAGAAAAAAGGGTATAAGCAATTTTTTTTCAAAAATATTTCTCCTACTTCAAAATACATTTATAATGTTAAAAGTGTGTCTATTAAACCTCTACTTCTGACCCTGAAGCCAAAATAGGGATCATATGTGTCCTCCTAACTAGAAAATCAGACAACACATATGAAATAAACAGACTCCATTCAATAGCTGGCACAGGACTGTAATCCTGAGAAAAAGACACAAATCAGGTGCCTCCAATTAATCCCTAGAGATACTCTTTAGGCCACAGCAGAAAGAGGAACCCAAAAAAGAACCAAAATTCTTTCCAAGTTGTGGAGACAAAGTTAGAGGTTCATGGAGGCCAGGATAGCTTGACTATGCAAAAAGGAGAGAGACACAGAGAGAATGCCAGAGGCCCATAGGGCCCTGACCCTACAGGCGCACCAGCCTACAGTGCCTGAGAGGGCTTCCAAGGGCACCGAAAGAACCTCAGAAAGGAGGAAGCCACATAGTTCCTGGCACTCACAGAGGGGAGAGTAAGTCAGCTCCCGCCAGCCAGAGTGAGGACATCAGGAATGTCTCAGACGGCAACGTCAAGAGTTGGGCCAAATCAGCCCTAGAAAGAAGGCAACTCTAACCTTGCACTAGCGAGGTTGTAGCGATGCCACAGAAGGATCAAAACAATCGAAACTAACAGTGTCCCAGAACAAAGTCCTACAATATTTGAAGAAATACTACAATATCCAACTTCCAAAGATGCAAAACTCAAGTGTTTAAAAAAAAACAAAGATGACCAGCACGCAAATAAGCATAAAGCTATGGCTCATAACCAGAAGAAATTACCAAACAATAAAAACAGATCTAGAGATGACAGTTGACAGAATTAGCAAACGACTCTGATGTTAGCTAACAATGTTAAACTGTACGTTCAAGCAGATACAGGAAAACATGAAGAAGGAAAAAAAAGGAAGCCATAAAAAAAAAAAACCAACTTCTAGAAATGAAAAATATAATAATCAAAGGTAAAAACTTTGATGCGAAGAAAGAGTTTCACATTAGGTAAAAAGGAAATCTGAATAAAGTATGGACTTTAGTTAAACATAACGTGTCAATACAGGTTCATTAATTGTTAGAAATATATCATACTAATGTAGACGCTAATCAGGTATTGGGTATACTGAAATTCTCTGAACTATTTTCTCAGTTTTTCTGTAAATCTAAAACTGTTCTAAAACTAAAGATTTATTTTAAAAATAGCAAGCCACAGTCTGGGAGAAAAACTTTATAAAACATAAAGGTAAAGGACTTGTATCCAGTACATAAAAAAAATCATACCACACAGTAAGACAATCCGAAGTTTTTAATGGGCAAACAGTTTCACGTACAGATTGCAAATAATACATGAAAAGATGCATAATAGCATTAGTCATTAGGGAATGCAAACTAAAACCACAAAATACCACTAAAACGGTTAAATTTAAAAGGCCAACAATAGTGAGTTTTGGCAAGAATGTAGAGCAACGGTAACCCTCATACACTGCTAGTGAGAATAAAAATAGCACAGAGTTTGGCAGTTTCTTTAAAGTTGAGCATACATTTACCATAGATCCAGCAATTCTACTCCTAACTATTTATCCAAGAAAAATGAAAGCATATGTCCACATAAAGACTTAAATGAAAATGTTCATATAAGCTTTAATCAGAACAGCCAAACACAGGACAACACAAATGCTCATAATTCCTTTTATTATTATTATTATTAGTTATTATTATTATTCCTTTATACAGCCAACAATATGGAGGAATCTCAAAAGCATTAAACTAAATGAAAGAAGCCAATCACAAAAGGCTACCTAATGTATGATTCTATTTATACCAAATCCTAGAAAAGGCCAAACTGGGATTAAAAGGAGAGATAGTAATTGCCAGGGGTAATTGCCACTGACAGGAGGGGAATCCACTGTAGATAAACATTATGAGAAAACTTTACGGGCAATGAAGATGTTTTATGTCAAGACTGTATTGGTAGTTACATTGGTAGCTACTTTTGTCAAAACTCATCAAACTGTACACTTAAAAAATTGGTGAGTTTTGTTGTATGCAAATTACAATGAAACTGACCAAAAACGTGCACCTATCATTCAGTATAAACTGATCACCCCATATACTAACCTTCCCCTTATAATGTACATGGTCATTTGTTGTTGATTTTCTGAGCTGAATCACTTTATACAACTAGAAATCATTATATCCAATCAGTAGCTAGAGATCTTTTTAAAATCCTGTTATTCCCCTATTCAGAAACCTACAATGTCCTGTCACATTTGAGAATAAAATCTGAAGTCTCAAGTTCCAAGATTCACAGGGACCTGCATGGCCCAGGCTCTCCCCCTCTCCTCTCACTGTGCGCCACACAACCACAGGATCTCCTTGCACCTCCCGGGGCACAGGAGGAACACTTGCACCTGCAGGCTTTTGCATTCTGAAACGCTGAGCTTAGTGAGGAAAAGACCCTGATGCTGGGAGGGACTGGGGGCAGGAGAAGGGGACGACAGAGGATGAGATGGCTGGATGGCATCACGGACTCGATACACATGAGTCTGAGTGAACTCCGGGAATTGATGATGGACAGGGAGGCCTGGCGTGCTGTGATTCATGGGGTTGCAAACAGTCGGACATGACTGAGCGACTGAACTGAACTGATAGCAAGGGAAGAATCAACAAATAAAGACTGCATACATGTGTGTATAGAAACGTGTGCAGGTACCATTTGTACGCATGTATAAATAGCTGATATCCCATGTGATAAGTACTAGAAAGAAGAATAAAATGGGGTGCAGTACTTTCCCTTCAAACTCAAGAATCTGTTCCCCAACTTCTCTACATGGTTTTCTCCCCTGTTTCATTTATGAGACATCTTAAGAGCAGGTGAAGTCGCTCAGTCATGTCCAACTCTTTGCAACCCCATGGACTGTAGCCTATCAGGTTCCTCAGTGCATGGAATTTTCCAGGCGAGAGTACTGGACTGGGTTGCCATTTCCTTCTCCAGGGGATCTTCCCAACCCGGAGACTGAACCCAGGTCTCCAACACTGCTTTGCCGTCTGAGCCACCAGGGAAGCCATGCAAATCTGGGCAGGTAAGTCCCTGTAAATCTGGCTTAGTGTTTCCCTAACCTGACCCAACAATTTTTCCTCTGATTTTTCTTTATGGCACTTTTTACTTCTTGACATTATACATAATTGTCTAATTCTCCCCATAGAATGGAAGCCCCGTAAATACAATAGTTTGTCTTTTTATCTATTTTATCCCAATGTCAAAAGTAATACTTGGCACACAGTAGGTACTCAATAAATATTTGCAGAATGAATAGGAGTTAATTACAAACATAAATAAATAGAATAACTGATCACTGTGAACTATAATCCCTTAAGGAAGCTGATACTGACTCATTTTTGCAGGTTACTCTATAGAGAAATGCCACAAAAAAATGTCATAGAGTGTTAAGAATCCAACCTTTTCACAGTTGAAACAAGAGAAGTGAAATAACTTCAGGAAATAGAATTTCACCTTCTAAAAGATAACATTTAAAAGCAAAATAGTTTTCAAACTTACTTCTAACTTTCAAAGGAGACAAAGCTATAAAAAGCAAGATCCCTCTGACTGCTTAACCCAGAAGAGAGAGGACAAGAAGGCCAAGAGGCAAGTCAGGAGCTACACCCCACCATGACATGGAAACCCTTTCTGAGTAATGAAATTTGGAAACACCAAGCCAAGGCAAAGATCTGCAAAGCATTACTCTTTCACTATAAACCACAACCTGTATTACCCATTTAATGTCCTTTGCTGAAAGCATAAAATAAGAACTGTTTGCAAGACTATGGGGTACACTCGACCTCTGGGGATCTATTATAAGACCTTTATTAACAGTTCTCACAGATGCAAACAATTTAGTTTTCAAATGCTGTACAAAAACTAGACTGGAACATCATAAAATAATTTTTATATAAAATGATTTATGTTTGTCCAATCTCCAATCTTCCTTTAAGGAGAAGTTAGACATT
Source organism: Capra hircus (assembly GCF_001704415.2). NCBI lineage: Eukaryota > Metazoa > Chordata > Mammalia > Artiodactyla > Bovidae > Capra > Capra hircus. The sequence goes on from NC_030820.1 coordinate 7,005,873, forward strand.
TACAGGAAATTACTAATATGTTAGTATTCATACCCTGTAATCCAAGGGCAAATTCAACAGCAGAATGAAACTATATGATAATACACTGTCTTATTCAAAATTAAGTTATGCTAAGACATCAAAATCATTTTTATTACAATCTTCATTAGTAAACAGGTAGCATTATTAGTCTAATGCTGATGAGAAAGAGAAAAAAGATGAAACAGCTTTTTAAACAAACTATTTCTTGAATCTTTTTTAAATCAAATAGTAAAAGCAGGATGTCTACTGTGTTATTACAGTGTTTTTCAAACTAACACTAGTAAAATTTGTACAATAAGCCTACCCTACCTGACACTATCCTAAAAATTACAAATTCCTTGGTATTTCATCATCAGTTCTCATTATTTACAGAATGAATGGAAGCCAATGAAAAATGTATTACAAAAAAATCATTTGGGGATATTTTTATTAAGCAGCCAATTAAGCTCAAATTTTCAAGACTGATTGTTGAAAGATTTCCAATTTGGATTCCTCTGTGGTGGTATAGGCTAAGATTCATTCATTCATCCAACAAATATTTATTGTTCCTTTATGTGCCAGGCAAATCTTGCTGTAAAGAATCAGCTCTGTTATACAGTTCAGGCTTTGCAGGCCACACAGACAACTCTACGACTACTCAACTCTGCCTCTAGAGCATGAAAAGCAGCCAGAGAAAATATACAAACGAATGAACTTGGCTGTGTTCCAGTAAAACTTCATTATAAACATTGAAATTTGAATTTCATATAATTTTCTGGTGTCAGGAAATATTATTCTTCTTCTGACTTCATTTCAACCATTAAAAAAAAAAAAAAAACATTCTCAGTTTTCAGACCATTCGAAAACAGGCAACAGTCCAGATTTGGCTTTCAGGTCATGGTTTATTAATCCTTGCCCTAACCCACGGTGATACGGCAGTGAGCATAACAGAAAAATATCCTTGCCCAGATGGAACCGCATTCTAGCTGAGACAGACAATAAGAAACGAAATAAATTAGATGGCATATGAGCAGTAAACACAATGAAGAAAAACAAAACAGGACAGGAGATAGGAAATACTTGGTGGAGCAATTACAATTTATTTTTCAAGTGTTCATTTTGATGTAATTTCAGACTGACAAACCAGCAACAGCAGTACAGTATCAAGAATATATGAAAAACTCCTATAATTTTCAATAACATTAACCAAAAAACAACCAAATTATAAAATGTGCAAAGGATTTAAATAGACTTCAATAGACATTTATATGAAGATATACAAATGGTCGGCAAGCACATAAAAAGATGTTCAACGTCATTATTCATAGAGAAAAAAAATGATAATCACAATGAGGTACCACTTTGTACCCATGAGGATTGTTATACTCACAAAAACAAAAACTACAGTACATTTGCTGTGGGCAGTGTAAAATGGTTCCGCTGTCATGGAAACAGTTTGGTGACTTCACAAAAAGCTAAATACAGAATTGCCATATGACTCGATACCTTGACAAACACACACTTGTATGGGAATGTTCACAGTAACACTGTTCACTATTCACAACACCTTTTACAGCAGAAGAGTGGAAACCAATCAAATGTCCATATATGGATAAACGAATAAACAAATCGCGGTATATGCATGAACAGTGTTGAGTAATACTGCACGAAGATGAATGGCATGCTGATATGATGCATGCCATGATGTGGAAGAACCTTGAAAACATTATGCCAAGTGAAAGAAGATCCAAAGAGTCCCACATTGTACGACTCCATTTACATGAAATATCCAGAACAGGGAAATCCAGAGAGTTAATGGAGATTGGTGGTTGCCAGAGGATGGGGAGGAGGGAATACAGAGCAACTGTTTAATGGGTACAAAATTCCCTTTGGGGAGACAAAAATATTTCGAAACAAGACAGACGTGGTGGTAGCACAATATTATGAATGTTTTAATGCCACTGAATTATTTACTTTGAAATGACCAATTTTGTGTTCTATGAATTTCACCTCAATTAAACAAAAAAGCAGACACAACAGGATACTTACTGCATGATTCCATTTCAGAAAAGGTTTTACCCTACAGTTCTCCATGAGAGAGCAGATAGAAAACCACAATCACAAAAATCTAACCAATCTAATCACATGGACCACAGCCTTCCTTAACTCAATGAAACTGTGAGCAGTGCCATGTAGGGCCACCCAAGACGGGCGGGTCATGGTGGAGAGGTCTGACAAAATGTGGTCCACTGGAGAAGGGAATGGCAAACCACTTCAGTATTCTTGCCTTGAGAACCCCATGAACAGCATGAAAAGGCAAAATAATAGGATAATGAAAGAGGAACTCCCCAGGTCGGTAGGTGCCCAATATGCTACTGGAGATCAGTGAAGAAATAACTCCAGAAAGAATGAAGAGATGGGAGCCAAAGCAAAAACACACTCCACTGTGGATGTGACTGGTGATGGAAGCAAGGTCCAATGATATAAAGAGCAATATTGCATAGGAACCTGCGATGTTAGGTCCATGAAATCAAGGCAAAGTGGAAGTGGTCAAACAGGAGATGGCAAGAGTGAATATTGACATTTTAGGAATCAGTGAACTAAAATGGACTGGAATGGGTGAATTTAACGCAGATGACCATTTTATTTACTACTGTGGGCAAGAATCCCTTAGAAGAAATGGAGTAGCCATCATAGTCAACAAAAGGTCCAAAATGCAGCACTTGTATGCAATCTCAAAAATGACAGAATGATCTCTGTTCGTTTCCAAAGGCAAACCATTCAATATCATGGTAATCCAAATATATGCCCCAACCAGTAATGCTGAAGAAGCTGAAGCTGAATGGTTCTATGAAGACCTACAAGACCTTTTAGAACTAACACCCATAAAAGATGTCCTTTTCCTTATAGAGGACTGGAATGCAAAAGTAGGAAGTCAAGAAACACCTGGAGTAACAGACAAATTTGGCCTTGGAGTACAGAATGAAGCAGGGCAAAGGCTAATAGAGGTTTGCCAAGAGAATGCACTGGTCATAGCAAACACTCTCTTCCAACAACACAAGAGAAGACTCTACACATGGACATCACCAGATGGTCAACCAGATGGTCATCACCAGATGGTCAACCCATCACCAGAAATCAGATTGATTATATTCTTTGCAGCCAAAGATGGAGAAGCTCTATACAGTCAGCAAAAACAAGACCGGGAGCTGACTGTGGCTCAGATCATGAACTCCTTATTACAAAATTCAGATTTAAACTGAAGAAAGTAGGGAAAACCATCAGACCATTCCAATATGACCTAAATCAAATCCCTTATGATTATACAGTGGAAGTGAGAAAGAGATTTAAGGGATTGGATCTGAAAGACAGAGTGCCTGATAAACTATGGATGGAGGTTCATGACATCGTACAGGAGACAGGGATCAAGACCATCCCCAAGAAAAAGATATGCAAAAAAGCAAAATGGCTGTCTGAGGAGGCCTTACAAATAGCTATGAAAAGGAGAGAAGTGAAGCACATAGGAGAAAAGGAAAGATATACCGAACTGAATGCAGAGTTCTAAAGAATAGCAAGGAGAGATAAGAAAGCTTTCCCCAGTGATCAATGCAAAGAAATAGAGGAAAACAACAGAAAGGCAAAGACTAGAGATCTCTTCAAGAAAATCAGAGATACCAAAGGAACTCATGTAAAGATGGGCTCGATAAAGGACAGAAATGGTATGGACCTAACAGAAGCAGAAGAAGAAGAGGTGGCAAGAATATACAGAACTCTACAAAAAAGATTTTCACAACCCAGATAATCATGATGGGGTGATCACTCACCTAGAGCCAGACATCCTGGAATGCGAAGTCAAGCGGGCCTTAGGAAGTATCACTATGAACAGTTAGGTGAAGTGATGGAATTCCAGTTGCTGCCAAGTCATGTCCAACTCTGTGTGACCCCATAGAGAGCAGCCCACCAGGCTCCTCTGTCCCCGGGATTCTCCAGGCAAGAATACTGGAATGGGTTGCCATTTCCTTCTCCCAGGAATTCCAGTTGAGCTATTTCAAATTCTAAAAGATGATGTTGTGAAAGTGCTGCACTCAATATGTCAGCAAATTTGGAAAACTCAGCAGTGGCCACAGGACTGAAAAGGGTCAGTTTTCGTTCCAATCGCAAAGAAAGGCAATGCCAAAGAATGCTCAAACTACCACACAATTGCACTCATCTCACATGCTAGTAAAGTAACACTCAAAATTTCCCAAGTCAGACTTCAACAGTACATGAATTGTGAACTTCCAGATGTTCAAGCTGATTTTAGAAAAGGCAGAGGAACCAGAGATCAAGTTGCCAACATCCACTGGATCATCAAAAAAGCAAGAGAGTTCCAGAAAAAGATCTATTTCTGCTTTATTGACTATGCCAAAGCCTTTGACTGTGTGGATCACAAGAAACTGGAAAATTCTGAAAGAGATAGGAATAGCAGACCACCTGACCTGCCTCTTGAGAAACCTATATGCAAGTCAGGAAGCAACAGTTAGAACTGGACATGGAACAACAGACTGGTTCCAAATAGGAAAAGGAGTACGTCAAGGCTGTATATTGTCACCCTGCTTATTTAACTTCTACGCAGAGTACATCATGAGAAACGCGGGGCTGGAAGAAGCACAAGCTGGAATCAAGATTGCTGGGGAAATATCCATAACCTCAGATATGCGGATGACACCTCCCTTATGGCAGAAAGTGAAGAGGAACTAAAGGCCTCTTCTTGACAGTGAAAGAGGAGAGTGAAAAAGTTGGCCTTAGTTCAAACTAAGATCATAGCATCTGGTCCCATCACTTCATGGTAAATAGATGGGGAAACAATGGAAATGATGGCAGACTTTATTTTGGGGCTCCAAAATCACTGCAGATGGTGTTTGCAGCCATGAAATTAAGAAACGCTTACTCTTTGGAAGGAAAGTTATGACCAACCTAGATAGCATATTCAAAAGCAGAGACATGACTTTGCCAACAAAAGTCCATCTAGTCAAGGCTATGGTTTTTCCAGTAGTCATGTATGGATGCGAGAGTTGGACTATAAAGAAACCTGAGTGCTGAAGAATTGATGTTTTTGAACAGTGGTTTTGGAGAAGACTCTTGAGTCTCTTGGACTGCAAGGAGATCCAACCAGTCCATCCTAAAGGAGATTAGTCCTGAATATTCACTGGAAGGACTGAGGCTGAAGCTGAAACTCCAATACTTTGGCCACCTCATGTGAAGAGCTGACTCATTGGAAAAGACCCTGATCCTGGGAAGGATCGGGAGCAGGAGGAGAAGGGGACGACAGAGGATGAGATGGCTGGATGGCATCACCAACTTGATGTACATCGGTTTGGGTGGACTCCAGGAGTTGGTGATGGACAGGGAGGCCTGGCGTGCTGCGATTCATGGGGTCTCAAAGAGTCAGATATAACTGAGCGATTGAACTGAACTGACTGGAAGGGGCAGAAGGGGCTCTCTGAAGGGCTGCAAATGTGGTTCTTGACCTGGGTGCTGGTTCCCTCTGAAAATTCAAGGAGCTGCTCCTGTACCATAAATATGTATGCTTTTCTATACGTACACTACAGTGCAATGTCTTAAAATAAAAGATTAAGAGCAGCTTTTCTAGAAGCAGTCATCACTGTGGGCAGGGCTCCAAGGGCTCTCTCCATGTTGTTTCTTACAGCTGCATGTGAACCTACAATTATTTCAAGAGTAATTTTTTTGTTTAATTCAGAAAAATGAACATTTCCAGAGTCCTATCCCCAAAGATTCTGACTTAGGTCACGTAAGGTGAAGGGAGAAACTGCTCTTTTTTTAACAAGCTACCTCAAGTGAATCTGATCCAGTCAGAGCATGGCCCTCACCTTGAGAAACTCTCACCTGGATGAACTGCTTATCTTCACTTTCTCCTTGAACCCCACGTTGAAGAGGTTTGTAAAGGTATCTATGAGCAACAGAACAGAGAACGTGGAGAGAAAGAAAGTAAAACTGAATCGTGAGAGGCTACAAGAGCTAACCACTCTGGGAAGCGGGATTCAACCTCTACTGGAGAGAAATGAAATGAATCAGGAAAAGATTAATAAAATGTGACAGAGTCCCTGATAAAAAGGATGTACAAAGGCTTCTGGGTAATCATCACAGATGCAACCACAAATATTATGCACAAACTAGTGATTTATCTTAGTGTGCTTTCCATCCAGAAGTAGTGGAATCAAGATTGGAAGCTAATTATCCTTTGGGTTCAGAATTGGGTGTAATATGCTTGCACTTATGGTCACTTCTGGTGCATTCTTCACTACGAACACTGAAAATAATATTTTACTTCAGGGACTAGAAATAAATGAAGGATTTAGCCAGGTCACAGAGTATTTTTACCTGCTTCAGCTCCAGCTCAAAGTCTTTGGAGTGATGTATTAATACTTTGGTTCTGGTTCAAACTGCTTCTATGGGAAATTTTTTGAAAAGTCTTTAGCTTGAAGTTCATTTTCAAAGTAATAAGTTAATACCTTAGTCCAATTCCAATTTTAAAAAATCAAATCAAAGCTCATTCCAGTCTTATTGTTGGTAGAAATCCCTGTTGTAACAATTTGCAACCTGGAGCAAAAAACTTAGGCCAATTAAACCATCAGTTCATTTCCTCAGGCCTTCCAACAAGATAAAAGTTGGCATATCTGTCCAGGCCTTATTTTCAGCTGTACCTTGAGCTGAAATATAGTCTTAGTTACACAGCTTCCTATACTGAAAAAGGGGCAGCTGTCACTCTGTTTTGGTAGACTGCAACCCTGAAAGAATACATGTCCCATGAGACCAGATCTCATTTTTCTTTCGAAAGAAATCAGAAATCCAGATTTTTATGAGTCTCCCGATTTTAAATGTTTGCAACAAATTCCAGTTTTTAAGAACTAGTCTATGGAACAATCAACATACATCTGTAAACCATCTCTTCTGGACCCTCACTTTGTAAAGGTTAATAAGGCCTCATGCTTCTCCAGATGCAAATTCAAAGTCTTCAGTTTTGCCCACAATAGAGATTTCAGGCAAAGCAGCTCTTTGACACAAATGCCAGTCCCGACAACAAATCATGATTTCATTCCCATGCCTCATTGGATATTGAAAATACTGAATATATGTACTTCTTGCTACTTACAAATGATAAACACAGTAGTTGTTGTTCAGTTGCTCAGTCGCATCCAACTCTTTGCGACCCCATGGACTGCAGCACGCCAGGCTTCCCTGTCCTTCACCATCTCCTAGTTTGTGCTCAAACTCATGTCCATTGAATCCGTGAAATACAGAAGTAGGCTATTTAATCTGTGCTGCAGACTAATTAACCCTGCATCAAAGTACTCTACTAAGAGCTAGGTTAGAAGTCAGAAATGCCACGTATCTTCTGATTGTGATAATTAGAATCTGTAATGCTTTTTTGCATCTCCAAAATGAGACATAAGCTTTCTACCCAGAATCCACAAGAATGATGAGATATCATAAAATTTTTCTCAAGACTATCTTGATCACCATCAGTATAGACAACTTCATCTACACCTTTACACAATGGTGAACTGTCATTGCCAAAATGATGAAAGAAAACATGGTATTCTCTTTGGAATTAGTAATTTGGAGCAAAGCAAACTAAAAAACTCCAAGTGAAAGTATTAGTCATTCAGTCATGTTCAACTCTATGCGACTCCATGAACTGTAGCCCACCAGGCTCCTCAGTTCATGGAATTCTCCAAGTAAGAATATTGGAGCGAGTTGCTATTCTCTTTTCCACGGGATCTTCCCAACACAGGGATCGAACCCAGGTCTCCTGCATTGCAGGCAGATTCTTTACCATCTGAGCCAGCAGGGAAGCCCCATAGAAATCAACAGACATATTTGCAAATTCATTTTCAGGTCACTGAAAATAAAACCCAGAAAAATCTATTTTGCTTAATGTGTTGAAAACAAAGAGATTACTCCGGTAGTGGTGTGCCTGTTCTGAGAATTACTCTCTAAAACAGGGTCATATAAGAATATTTTCATCTAAATACCAGCCATAAACAATTAAGACATGATTTACTGAGATACATGCTCTTGTTTATATTTAGGTTTTTGGCCAATTAATACTAAATACATTAATAAAGACTGGAAAGTTTAAGAATTAATGAACTCTAACCATTACATTTCAGCAGAGTTAGTCGGGAAAGCATTTTTACTAGGCCCAAACGAAGTATCTTTCATTCATTAATACAGAACCACAGGGCATACTTAGACATCAGAGGCTCAATTATCTAAAAAGAGCTCCTAGGGAAACAAAAAAACTTTCCATTTTCATTCTGTAACTGTTCCTTTACAACAGAAAGTATTCTTTCCTTTTTGGCATTCTCTCTTTTCTCTCTACCTCAGGACATATTTACAGATGGACTGGCTGCTTTACAGACATGCTAAAAGTTCGTGCTGTGGTTGATCAAAGTTGGAATGCCTGAGGAAATTACTCAACCGAGACAGCCTGGAATTGTATCTAGCCAAAGAGGTACAGTGCTCCACTTTTAACATGTGTTAAAGTAATACTTTAGCCATCTTGGATGTAAGTTAAGAGAACATTTGTTTGCATCACACTCTGTGAACAGTTGAGTCAAAGATACTATGCTGAATACCCAGTTTGAGTATCTGTGACAGTTCATTTTTTTAACTGCTCAATTACACACACAAAAACACATACTTTATATTTCTTTAAAAAACTAATTCACAACAGCCTATGTATTAGGAACTAAGACTTTTAAATGATCTTCTTGAAGCATCTAAGTTCTTCTAGGAAAGTCAGAATAAATGCATCAAATACTTCTTTTGTTCATCTGAGCATTTGTTGACCCGGCACACAATATTCTGTCAAAAATAGAACCAGGTTTTTTCTCTAATTTATTACTAACAGTATCTTAATAAAAAAGCACTGCCCATCTGTATTCACCTTCTTTCCATTATTAATCTGCCTAATTTGTAAATAAACAGATAACATAATTAAGCAGAAAAATTACATCACAGCAGTTTATTTTCATGGGTTTTTTTAATTGCAAGCCACCAAATTCTGGTACAAAGAGTTACTTGTCAAACATAACACAAATCTCTAAAAACTATTGGCTTCAACAGACCTGCACATCTGAAATAGTTTTAAACTTTGTTTTAGTTGGAGTCTTTATGATGTCCAGGAAGAGGTTAGCACACCCGGTACCTGAAATTGTCTTTTCCACTTGAGCTACAATAGAAAAGACAAACGAAGCTGTTTCTCTGGTAAAGCCAACTTTGGCATCTCCTTATACTTCCCTATAACCTAAACAACAATACCTTTCAACCATGTTGATGATAATGTGAAAATATCGCTCAAAAAGAACCTAACAGACCACAAAATTATAATAATGTAAACCATCCTTCTGTCAAATGTGAAGTGAGGACATGGCAGACTGGAGGGGCGAGGAAGCACCACTAACTTGTAAGTAGGAACTGATAACTATGCTTTTAATTTAAAAGATGTCCAGCCCACTAGGAAATGTTAACATCTGCACACACTTCCAAAAGAGGAAAACAAAAATAAGTTCCCCACTCGGAATTTTCTGAGAAGCCTAGTAAGTGCAGTAGTGTTGATACCCAGCATTATATGCATGTCATAAACTATCAGGAAATGTGATTACCATGCAGGATGCTGGACCCTGAGCGGGAATGACTGCCAGTAAGAACTCCCTGGCAGTCGGAATAGCCAAAGCACTGCTCTCAACTGGGATGCCTAGGACTCAGTTTTAAGCTCTTTGCTGTGCTACAGTGAGGTGCAATCCTTCATTAGTCTAACAGGTAAAGTCTGCTATACATATAAAAATTAGATGGCAGCTATATACCGAGAATGAATGGGAGGAAGAAACAGAAGTAACGCTTTGTTCTGCTTTGTAGCAGGGTTTAGGACATGATCTTGATGAGACTCTTAAAAATTATATAACAAATTTCTTTCTCATGCCTTTCCAGAGTCTGAATAAAGTCTCTTTGAGAGATAGATTAAAAACTTAAAATCAAAGGCAGTCTTTCAGACTGACCTTCATGATTATCAGCCTGTGACTTTGCTGAACACAGAAAAACCTTCTTAAGCCTAGCCCTTCACTACCAAAAGCAAAAAACAATAGATGTTAAATAATAAAATTGATGTCCCCAAATCATACAGATCCAAACACACACACATACCACACACGCACATCACACACACATACAAAATGATTCAATAATCACAGTACTATAAATGCAAGGGCCAATGAATCTAATATCTCTATTAATTTAACGGAAGATATTTTATACTCAACCCAAAAGTCTAAATTGCTGCTCATAACCAAAACACAAATTATCACCAATTCCATCATATTACCAAATGTAGCTTTTAGTAGTTCAAAACTGAATTCTAAAATGTAGCATATTCTTAGAGAGTAATAACTCCCAGAGGAAAACAAGGACTTATATATAAAGCTACAAGCTCCTTGACAGTGAAGTCGCTCAGTCGTGTCCGACTCTTTGCGACCCCATAGACTGTAGCCTATGGGGCTCCTCTGTCCATGGGATTTTCCAGGCAATAGTACTGGATTGGGTTGCCATTTCCTTCTCCAGGGGAGCTTCCCAACCCAGGGCTCGAACCTGAGTCTCCTGCATTGTAGACAGACGCTTTACCATCTGAGCCACCAGGGAAGTCCACAAGCTCCTTAGACACTGCTAAGTCTGGTCTTGGACCGTATTTTCTACCACATTCAGTCAAGATGAATTCATGTGATAAGGTGCACACAGCTCATCAAGAAATGGCTAGAAAAAGGTGAAACTGTTTTCATGTTCCCATCAGTAAAAAGCTCTGTAACACAACAAGCACTGTACTTAAAAGTTTTGACTCAGTCGAAACTAATACACAGTTTTGATGCTGTATAAAAATTAACCTGGAATGTAATCATTGATTCAGTTTTCTTTTTTATTCTGAAAAAATTAAAAGAAGAAAAAAAATCACTGCTTTTCCTTAATTAAGCAGATACTTTGTGCTAAAGAGCACATTTAATGTCTAGGGTCTTAGAAAAAGAACAGATGCACCTAATGTGTAAACACAAACAGTAAGTTACAAGTTGCCCCTTACTACTAAAGGCAAGAATCAGCATCGATACTCAAAAAAAGTGTTTTAGAAAGAGTGTAACTTACTTTTACTGTCCCAGGCTAACTGGGCTGTGTCTGGTGCTTCTTTGTCTGCACTTGGCCACCCACAGCCTGTCTTCTAATTAAATCAATGCTCTAGCAGCAGAACAAGCAAACAAGTTGCCTCCCATCTGTGTACAGCTCTTCAGCACACATATGCCTTGGTCAGAAGGTGGAAATTCTTGGGAGAGGTGATTTTCTCTGCCTCTTCACAAGAAGAACATGGACACTTGGCTGGATGCAACTCCATGAAGTGTAACTGTGTGTGTACACCTCAAAAAATAAAACAAAAAATGCAGAGAAACATAAAGACTCTATAATCAGATGGAATACACAGAAATACTGAAGCACCCCTGGAAATACTGCTAAACAGACAGCAAAGTAGAGTCTTTGACGAAATAATCAATGATAACCAAGTTGAAAAAAAATAAAGGTACAAAGAGCATCTGAAGGCAAAATCCAAGTTTCATGCAATGAAAACATTTGAAGTACTACAAAGCAGAAAAGGCAAAACTCCTTGCTTCGCATACATAAAAACAGGACCTCCCCCACTCCTCATTACAGACAATAAAATATATGGCCAATGGAAGAGAAAAATGAGACTTTCGGGAGTTGTGGGTCTAAAATTGGAGTCCTCAGTCACACAGTTGAGGGCATTTGTTGTATCTGTGAGCTAGATGCATGGAGCTATCTGTCCAGCGTGTTCAGCCCCATAGGGGAGTGAGGTGGGGGCAGGAAGCAAGGAACTACTGAACTCCTCAGCTCCCTTCTGCTTATGAGAAGATCATTTCTTCAAAACAAAAACTGTGCAGAAGAACAGAGATGCTCACTTATTTTAAATAATTGTTGACCTCAAAAATAAACATTAATGACAGTAAAGCAGCTATGTTTTTGCAACAAAGACTAAATACCGAAGTGGGATAGGGAGCAGGTGTGGTTAGGCTTCTAACCATAAAGAAACCCTAAAAGTGAATTTGCTACAGGCTTGGTGAGAGAAAGGGGGTTATAACAGACCTTCCCAGTATTCCCTCCCATCCAAGATATGCCCGTGCACCAGCAGCAAGCCACACCGTCTTCATGACCACAAAGCAGCCCAAAGACTCACAGGCCTTTGGGGCTCTCTCTCCCTTTGAAGCACACACACAATTCCAGCTAGAAGAATAAGGCCAAAGGAAGGACGTATGGCCTAATCCTATAGCTGCACAGAGCCCTGGGCTGTGGTCCACCAACCACAGGGAGGACATTCTGGAGATCCTTGCTTTTTAGGCATGCATGCAGAGCTGGCTCTACGGCTCAGGATGTAGAGGTCAGATAAATGCATAAAGCATTATATATACTCATATAAACGTACAATAATGCAAACATCTCCTTTTTTTCCCTCGCACCCCAAACTACCAGCCGTCTGGATAAGAAGTTACTTCTATAAAGGATTTACCAAGATTTACAAGTAAGTACTACATTGGATTATATAGAGATCCAAAGACAATGGTCCATTTTTAGCAGACAGCTGTGCGCAATATAATCTGCTCTTTAAATGCTAAAGGATCTGGACAATCAACAAGCTTCGACCATGAAGTATCATCTCCTCTGACCATACGAAGACACAAAGAATGAATCAACTCAACAAAAGATGGCAAGGTCCAATAATCTAAGTTCAGCAAAACATTTTTAACATGGAGGCCTGTACAATTTACCTTTCACCATATGAAATTCAAAGGCTATACTTATCACTATTGTTAATACTTAGTATTCTGCTTACCAAAATAATCAGTTTTCAAAACAAATTAACCAAAATCTCTCAAAGGATACACCCAGCCAGCCAGATTCATTAGTTTCCTCACAAGACGACAAGTAACCTTTCATCAGTTTGTCAAGTCATATTTCACCTATTATTCCTTATCAGAACTTTTCAAACCTCATCTTAATACTTTCAAAAGAAATTTTTTCATGTGCAAAGAGCACTTCAGTAAGCATTTTATGAGCTCATTTTCTATCAGAATCTATGAAACACTCTTTACTTAAGCAGAGGCATCATGACTCACCCAGATCTAAATCCAATTTTCTCACAGAAAAAATTCGTATCAGAAGCTGTACATGTGAAATGTACAAATTATGTACAAACTATGGTCTAAAATTTAAAATCCACTGTCACTATCCAAACCAAAACTATTTCAAAAGCAGGCATGAAAGCAACTGTCTTCCAAATGCACAGGCCAGACATGACAATCAAGTTGCTGCACAAATTTATCTTCTCTGCTGGGAGGGAAATCAGAAGTGTACTACCCAATGGGTAGGAGTCACTTTCCCATCAGTTACAAAAAGAATCTCTAAAAAACAATGAATAATGAAATAATAGGACCAAATCACTGTAACAATAAATTATTAAAATATGATCTATAAAACCGACCTTTCCATTTTCTTCACCACATTGTGAAAACAAGCAAATGCACACTGTCATCCACATCTCATCTTCACCCTCACACTACAGAACACCTCTCATACGAGTGGCCACCTTCCCTCCCAAAACCCCGAAGGGAGGAGCTAGTCAGTTTCATAGGCAGGAACTTATACACTCACCATCCCAGCCCTCTGGTGCTTTGCAGTTGTCTGTCTTGGTGGGTGAGAAAAATGAAACCACACAAGGGAATAAGATTCTAAGAAAAGCTCAAAAATGATTTGTTGAGGTGGCCTGTATAAATTATAGAGGTCACCAAAACCCAACGTTTTTTATTATAAATTTTATTTCACATTCTCCCTTTCCCCTCTGTGGCATCAGGTTGAGGTCAATGTACTTTTCACTATTTAGGTAAGTGCAAATTTTCATATTTTTCAAAATACAAGGCAAGACATCCCTTCTGGCCAATAAGGACCATTAAACCCATTAAACCATTTCAATCCACAGTTAGCAAAGCCCTCAAGGAACTCAAACCCAGTGTAGCCACCTGCCTAAGTAATAATGTAAAAAGCAAGTTTAAAAGGTATGGTTTTCTCGAATTCAAAAAGTATATCCCAAAGTCAAAAGACAAAGGTATGATGGTTGCCCATATTTATTTGATAATGAAGACAAAACTCAGCTCTGCTAAATAGATTGACCAAAAAAGTAAGGATAAGTGGTTACTCTCAAACATAACAGTATAAGTGATATTCTGGAACTTTTCAGTTGACTGAAAGGACTTAATATTGTTACTCTCATTTTTTCTAAGTACAGAAAATATAAGAATCCAATTTTTATATATCCTTCCATTGATTCAAACTATTAGAATATGTCTTCAGTTAAACTCTTTATTTGAAGACCACCGGGTTCAAAGATGACAAATCACAATTATGCAAGCTGACAGCAATGGTAGGAGGCCGTATATGCATGACTTCCAGCATAATCCTTAAGATTCGGGAAAATTCTTCCGGTTAGTGGAGCCTTAACCTTTAAACTACTAACATATATTTCGATCAAAGATTCCACATAAAAAAGAATTTTTAAAGATAAGCCACTGAAATTCTTCCCCAAACTTAATAATTAAAGGGAGGAAAATACACTAAACTCATTCAGGCCACGGTCCAATCAAAATAATAGAACACATTTATTTTTTAAAAAACCTTCATATCCACACTCTTAAAAACCACAGGTCATCATTCAAAACTATAAAGTTCGTTCACATGTAACTCATTCCAAAATGTATTTTAAATCATTTTTAAGTATACATAAGTAAACTCTTTTAAAGTAGGATTGATTCATCATGGGGGAAAAATGTAACGAAATAGTCAGCATAAGTAGGACTTGAGAAAATTAAAGTTATTCTAAGATGAAAAGAAAAAGGAAAACTTAATTTTACTCAATTTTGTATTCATAGTTGCCCTTAAGGTATACACCCAGCTATGCATTAATCTCTCCCCAGACCCACACTGGCTCCATGTACCTGTAACCTCAGGACATTGTCTTCTACACAAAGAAGTCATTTGCAATTAATAATTGAATTAAGTTAGATGAAGCTTTCTTTGTGTATGTGTTTTGAGTAAAGGTAAGATTTGGTGGTAACCACATCAACCTTCTTTCTGGCATCACTTTTCTCCTTTTATCCACAACATAGAATTAACTTTCCACAAATATTCACTTCACATATATCCTCACAATAGTCATTATTGATAACAGTTATGAGTA
The DNA here is from genome assembly GCF_001704415.2 of Capra hircus. NCBI lineage: Eukaryota > Metazoa > Chordata > Mammalia > Artiodactyla > Bovidae > Capra > Capra hircus. The sequence goes on from NC_030820.1 coordinate 7,021,216, forward strand.
GCTTACCACATGCCTCATAGTGTTCTAAGTGATTATCATACATTAAGTCAGTTAACCTTCACAACTCTGTAAAGTAGAAATTATCGTCCTCATATCATAAATGTGTAAACTGAGCCAAGGAGAGGCTAGGAGGTGCCCAGCGCTTTGTGGCTGCCAAGTGGTACAGAACTGGTGCAGGATCGATCAGTCTCAATAGAAAGGGACCACATGCCCCAGTCAGATGCCTCAGGCACCAAACTACATGCCCACCATCTATATTCCCCTTCCTTGACCACACACCCTAGGACCAAGCTCAAAGTGTTAGCAAGAGAGTGTGCAATCCACAGAGCATGATCCAAAGCTCAACTCTGCAATGAATCAGGGAAACAAGGCTAGCACTTTTGGTAAACTCTGGGCAATCTTCACAGGTAAAAAGCAAGGCCTGGCATGTCAGAGGAGGTGCCCTGCTAGTAGGAACCTAATCTAGTCAACTGGAGACAGTCTTCTCTATCACCTCCTCCCTCAAACTCTTTGTTTTATCTCTAAGTCTTATTTGATTCCCCTGGCAATCTTTTCAAGCAAAAAACTATTCACTCACTGCCCTCTAAACTGACTTACACTAATCTACCTTCTAAAAATTTGAGAAAAATAAGTCAGGCTTCTGAAGTCCTCAATATCTCCTGGACAAACTTATCCTCAGGGTCTACATTAAGAGAATTGAGAGACCCTCATACTGAAGTAGCAAGGATTACAGCAAACTTGAGAACCTCTTCACTGAATTCCTCAATGCCCACAGTTAACTGGAGACCAACCTAACAATCACACTGGACAAGACACACCTAACAGAGCACAGCTTCAGTATATATATATATATCCCACTGATACATTTGTGAGGAAACTTCTCCTTAAACTTGGGATACTTCTAGACAGTTGGAATTTTTTGTTTTCTCAACAACAGAATATATATTACTTTGAGAAGGTGTGAACTTCAGGAATTTTTCTTCTGAAAATATTAAGGAAATTCAAGCATCAAGCCACCAGTAACTTGTATTCATGGATCTCGCAAAACCAGGGGAAAAATTGAAATTTAACCAACTTCTTTATATTAGTCAGAGAAGTCTCCAATAAGACAACCTAACAAGATCATCGACTGCTTCTTCATTCTTCATTGTTAATACTGTTGGGAAACACTAGTCGTGTCATTGATGGCTGACTAAACAACAGTTTCATGTCATTTAAGAATAACAAACACAAACTCACAACTACTTTAAATGAAACAAATAGAGAAAAGAAATACCTCAAGCTCCACCAGGGCTGCAGTCACTGCATCTGTTGCAAGAGCACCAGCCTGTAGCTTTTCAATTGCCTATGAAACCAAGGGGCAAGGTTATTTGCTGTAAAACCACAGCTTCTCAAACACACCCAGAAGCTTTTCAAAGGCTTAAAGAAGTGTAAGAGACATTTAGAGTTAACAAAAATTGATCACTACAGTTCCATTTCATACTTTAAGAAATAAACTACTTAGAGTAAACAATTATTCAGGATAGCTTATGATATACCTAAACACAAAGTGCAAGGAATTTAGTAAGTGAAAGGGCTTCATTCATCACAGGGCAACTCACATAGCCTAAGAAATTATATGAATTCCACTTTGAAATCTGAATTCATATTTTATATAGACTAAGCTAATAATTTCTTATTCCACCGTTACTACTCTCCCTGTGTGTGTTAAGTGGTCAGTTGTGGCCAACCATTTGCAACCCCATCGACTGAGGCCCACCAGGCTCCCCTGTCCATGGAATTCTGCAGGCAAGAATACTGGAGTGGGTAGCCATTCCCTTCTCCACAGGAACTGCCTGACCCAGGGATCGAACCCAGGACTCCCTCACTGCAGACAGATTCTTTACTGTCTGAGCTGCCAGGGAAGTCCCTGCTCCTCTCTCTACTCCAGCTATAAAAAACAGTGACTCAGTCACAGAAGCATTTCAGAATTTTTAGATGGAAGCATACTTTTGACAACAGTATTTGTGATTCTATAAGGTACTTTACATTGAGATTAAACATATAATATTATTTTGTAATATAATCTATAGAGAGTAAAGGTCACAAAATCACCTTGCTTCTTAAGTATAAATAAGACAGGCAAGAAAGAGAAGAAAAACTGATTTTTAAGTGAATTATTGAAACTCCAACTTAGTCAACAAAAAGATCAAAAACTAAGAACTGTATTCCTCAGGAAACTTTTGAGAAGTTCATTTATTGTATACATTGAGGAGTCTGGTTACACACTCTAAATGTGTTATATACAGAACTATATTCCTATAAAGGTAATCCATTTCTTTTCAGATAACAAAAAGATTTCACACTTTGAAAAATAAGATTAAAAATATAAAATAGCTTAAAGAATATTTACCTTTATTATAATTTTTTAAAAGACAATGCAATCACTGTAACAAAATATTCTCATCCATTTATGAGATTTCATTCATAAGAAAAACCTTGGATCTCTAACTAAACATAATCTTCTTTAAATGGTAATAAATATAAATGAAAAGAGTGAGGAAGACCCCTATTTACTTGATACGCAATGTCCAATTAACATTCTATTTGCATAAAAGGTAATGGAAGGTTTGCCCACAAGAGTACATAGCCAGGATCAAAATAAAAGCAAACAATATTTCTTCCGAGTCCATTCCTGCCTCCACATTTAGCATTCAACAATTTAGCAAAACCTCGAAATCCAAAGATGAAAAAAAAGCACAACTGAGTCCACAGGCAAAGCTAAACTTCAGAATGACAATGAATTTGCTACGATACAAACTACGCGATGAGAAACAAAGAAAAACATAATCTCCCTAAGAAAAACACTCATTTTAATTTTTTTATTATTTTTTTCTTCCCTTCATAGAAAGCCACATTGGCTGCCTTTGACCTGTTTGCCCTACTCCTCCTATAGAGCTGAAACCGCTGCAAAGATTAAAAGGTATATGATTATGTGCCCACAATTCCAAAAATACAGACTTTGATCTGGGAAAGGAAAGAAAAGATCTAAACATGATTTGGAGAATAAAAAACACAAATCAAAACAAAAGACTCCACAAATATGAGCAAAATTATTTTGTGGTCCAAGCCAAAGTCTGTCTTATAAATCAAACCTTAAAATTTTGAATTTCAAGGTAAAGCTGCTTTATGGTCAAAACTAAAATGTTTCAATCAGACAGAATGCATTCTCTCCATACCTTCTGACAAGCTCTTTTGCATACATGCTTATATTCCTTGGCTTTGGATTCAGAATGATAACCTGCACCTGTAGTGGAGGAAAAAAAAATCAATGGTTAACTATCATTAAGATATCAGAGACCTTGCTAACATTATATAAATAGTTCATACAAACTGATGCTTTCTGAGTGACAAAAAAACTACTGTCCTAAGTGTATGGACTCTTAATAATCTAATCTTAAAAATCTTTCTGCACCGTAAGTGTTTTTAATACCATGCCTTATCTCCTTTTTGAAAAGCTATTTTCCTACCAGAGGCACCAGAAATAGCTTATGTTCCCAAAGAGGCTTCACCAAGGTGACCTCTCCTCCTTTTGAAAACGTACCCAAAGTCAAGAGTGTTTTTTAGAGGGAGTTGATAACCTATGCCTACAAATTTGGAAAACTCAGCAGTGGCCACAGGACTGGAAAAGGTCAGTTTTCATTCCAATCCTAAAGAAAGGCAATGCCAAAGAATGGTCAAACTACCACACAATTGCACTCATCTCATACGCTCGTAAAGTAATGCTCAAAATTCTCCAAGCCAGGTTTCAGCAAAACGTGAACCGTGAACTCCAGATGTTCGAGCTGGTTTTAGAAAAGGCAGAGGAAGCAGAGATCAAATTGCCAACATCCACTGGATCATCGAAAAAGCTAGAGTTCCAGGAAAACATCTATTTCTGCTTTATTGACTATGCCAAAGCCTTTGACTGTGTAGATCACAATAAACTGTGGAAAATTCTGAAAGAGATGGGAATACCAGACCACCTGATCTGCCTCTTGAGAAACCTATATACAGGTCAGGAAGCAAGAGTTAGAACTGGACATAACAATAGACTGGTTCCAAATAGGAAAAAGAGTACGTCAAGGCTGTATATTGTCACCCTGCTTATTTAACTTATATGCAGAGTACATCATGAGAATCGTTGGACTGGAAGAAGCACAAGCTGGAATCAAGACTGCCAGGAAAAATATCAATAACCTCAGATATGCAGATGACACCACCCTTATGGCAGAAAATGGAGAGGAACTAAAAAGCCTCTTAATGAAAGTGAAAGAGAAGGGTGAAAAAGCTGGCTTCAAGCTCAACATTCAGAAAACGAAGATCATGGCATCTGGTCCCATCACTTCATGGTAAATAGATGGGGAAACAATGGAAACGATGGCAGACTTTACTTTGGGGGGCTCCAAAATCACTGCAGATGGTGACTGTAGCCATGAAATTAAAAGATGCTTACTCCTTGGAAGAAAAGTTATGACCAACCTAGACAGCATATTCAAAAGCTGAGACATTACTTTGCCAACTAAGGTCCATCCAGTCAAGGCTATGGTGTTTCCAGTGGTCATGTATGGATGTGAGAGTTGGACTGTGAAGAAAGCTGAGTGCCGAAGAACTGATGCTTTTGAACTATGGTGTTGGAGAAGACTCTTGAGAGTCCCTTGAACTGCAAGGAGATGCAACCAGTCCATTCAAAAGGAGATCAGTCCTGGGTGTTCTTTGGAAGGAATGATGCTAAAGCTGAAACTCCAATACTTTGGCCACCTCATGCGAAGAGTTGACTCATTGGAAAAGACTCTGATGCTGGGAGGGATTGGGGGCAGGAGGAGAAGGGGACGATAGAGGATGAGATGGCTGGATGGCATCACCGACTCGACAGACGTGAGTCTGAGTGAACTCCGGGAGATGGTGATGGACAGGGAGGCCTGGCGTGCTGCGATTCATGGGGTGGCAAAAAGTCGGACACGACTGAGCGAATGAACTGAACTGAACTCATAACCTAGGCAGTGTCAAGGGCAGAGTGCCTTTAATTTCCTCCCTGTTGAACTTTGGAAAGTCCTTGTCAGAATTCTCAAGAGTAACTTCAGAAAACTAGGTAGTTTTATTTAAAACTTGAAATGGACAGCTGTTACATCCTTTCCACAACAACCGCCAATATCACCTCTCCTACTCTAACTTCTTTCTTTCACCCCTGGAATGTAGCTCAGAGTCTCTGAAACATCAGGAATGGTATATTCACCACTCCCTATCCTAATCACTCAGCAACTTCAAAAGAAAGGCTCTGAAATTTATTTCCCTAAAAGGATTAATACTTGCTTAGTTAGGGATCTGAGAATAAACTAGAAAGAAACCAAGAAAAGGCCTTTCATCAAAGTTCCTTAAATTGCTCTGAATCTCCCCTCAGACCTCACTCCCAGTCCCTTTCTGGGCCCCAGAGAGGTCCAACACAGGCAAGGTTAAAGAACTACATCTCTCATCTTCAGGCCTCACAACACAAACTTAACCCATCTTTCCTCAATGCAGACAAAGAATGGGCCCAAGAAGCTATAGTTAATGGACTCGAGGGAGTAGAAAAGAAGTCCAAACAACAAGAATCCATAATATATACAAATTCTAGTCACATTTCTCAAAAGAACTCAGACTTCACAGAACCTGTGCCAATGTTTACGAGGACTCTCTTCATGTTCTCTAATAAATGCCATCTTAGGTCTCAGACCTTGCAGCAGGATTTCCCACATGGGATACTGCAGCCAAATAGATAACTTTAGTGTGTGGATAGCAGCACTAATGAACTTCCCTGACGGCTCAGTGGTAAAGAATCTGCCTGCCAATGCAAGAGACACAAGAGACATGGGTTCAGTCCCTGGGTTGGGAAGATCCTCTGGAGGAGGAAATGGCAACCCACTTCGGTATTCTTGCCTGGAAAATTCCATGGACAGAGGAGCCTGATGGGCAACAGTTCATAGGGTCACAAAGAGACAAAACTAAGCGATGAGCACAAACATGAAAAATATAGGTAGTATACAGATCTAGGGAAAAAGCAAGAATCAACTGCTATTCAAATGACTAAAACTTGGGCAAGTCTCCTCTAATATGAAAAAAAAGTTTTAAAATCTCTACACTGGAACTGAAATTTTGTCCCTTAAATGTGGAAGGTATATAATGCTGCATAATCAATCGTTCTATTTTGACCTTCTAAGAAGTTTGAAGGGGAAAGTCATCCTTAATCCACACAAGTTCCTGCCATAACCCAGACTTCCTCCTATTACAGCTGGTCCCAGCACCAGCTATAAGAGTCATTGCCTTCAGGTATGTGTCTGAGACAGGAGGGAGTCTGCAATGACTACCACCGAAGGCAACCCTTTCCAAGTCATCAAATGTTCCATGTTGTTACTGCTTACATATCTCAGGGCTTTCTTGCACATTTTTCACATACTCGTTATGAATAAAATAACTCACTGGGTCCTACTGCACCACCAGCATGGTGCAGTAGAAGGAACACTGGCTTGGGAATTTCAGTTGTTTCTATAAATTTACCTCATTTCTTCGAGAAGTCAGTTGAAAGAAAAGAAAATTGAACCTTTTGTTTGTTCACTGTTTGATTTTCCCAGATTCAATTCTGTAAGACTTCCCAACTTGTCTGTTCAGTTTAGCTATAGCCAAAGGTTAATGATCAGGCAGAATGCCAGTCTGACAAAAAGAAACAATGCCACTCACCCCACATCAAAGAAAAAGGGAGAGGAAAAAAGACCAGGGCAGAGCTGCAGTGCTTGGAAACCCTCGCTGTATCAATAATGGGGACTCATGGGCTGAACTTCACTGTATCTGTCTTCAAGATCCTCTGAAGCAGAAATCAGAGGCTGACGGAGTGCCAGAAGCACTAGAATGGGACTTTCAGGCCCACTTAATGGTTTCTCAGCCTGGCACTACCGATTAGCTGGGTGCCTGAAGCCACTTAACCACTCTGCGTTTAAGGTTCCTCATTTATAATATTAAGAAGGCAAAAACTACCTTTAAGATTGTATAAATTACACTCTACAACGGACAAAGTCAAATATGAGGTGAGTAAAATTTTTTTCAACAACTTTATTTTTAAAAACACAAACCAGAGTTTAAACAATTACTTTGTCCGGTTTTAACAACATCTAAATATATCTACTATATGGAGTAAAGAGCTTCCCAAGTGGCACTAGTGGTAACAGAATCTATTTGTCAATGCAGGTAAATGAAAAGATACAGGTTTGATCTGTGGGTCACGAAGATCCCCTGGCTGATGGCACGGCCACCCACTCCAGTTATGCTTGCCTGGAGAATCCCCAAGGACAGAGGAGCCTGGCAGGCTACAAGTCCACAGAACAGCGAACAGTCAGACATGACTTGAAGCGACTTAACAGGCACACACACGTGGAGTAAAAGTACTAGAGGAGGTGAATGAAGGGGACAAAGGAAGTGCCATCACTGTAAGACCCTCCATGTGGGGAGCTCAGGGGAGGCCTTCACTCTATGCAAGTCAACCGTGGTTCCAACTCCTCCTGCAGGGTCCCTCCCCCAGATAGGAAACTCAGTTCCTGGTGTACTTCAAGGCGAAGGGAAGGAAACCATTATTTTCACCTTCCTACTCAGCTACTCAGAGCTTACCTGCATGCACCAACACAAAGCCCCCTCGCTTCTCTTTATGGGACTGCTTCGTTTCCAACTCTTTCGCTGTTGTTTTAACAGCCGAAACTTGAGATGATCTGGAAGGCAGCCCTTCTCCAGAACTCATCCCCTTCTCCATGGTCATTCTCCAAGATTACCATCTTCTATTGGGAAAAGTGCATACTTCCATCCAAAAGTAATTGCAGAAGAGGAATTACCCTAAAGGAAAACAGGCAAAGATGGCATGCATTTCTTTCCACTAACACACACGTATACAAATTTGTGGGAAAAACCCTTAATTTTAAAGTTATTTAACTGGGTAATACAAAGAATATAAAAAGGTTAGAATTTAAATCCCTTTATACACTGACAGTCCTTGAAGTTGTATAAACAAAGAACTGTTGTGAAAAGACTTCATGTTGAGTCCAAAAGATATTTTATCTTTCATTTTATCTACATTGAAGAAAACCTCATCTTAAATATCACTTTCTACTTCCTCCAAACCAAACGCTAATAACCTCTGGGACATTCTAGAACCATAGGCAGTGCTGGCAACATCACTAAGCCTTGATTTAAAGCCTAGATTGCTGTTAATTTTTTCCTCCAGCTTTACTGAAGTATAATTGACATATACCAGTGGACAAGTTCAAGCAGTACAACCTGAGGATTTGATACATATATACACTGCAAAATGATTGCCACAAGGTTAGTTAACACATCGATCACCTCACATAAGTACAATCTTTTGTGTGTGGTAAGAACATGTAAGAGCTCAAGATTGCTGCTTGCTTAAAAAAATGAACCAACAAACAGATTAACTTCTGCCTATGGAGAACTTTTTATGAAAAACAGTTTAATGCTTCAGAGCTCAATGTAAAACAAATGCTATCAAATTTATAAGACTAAAGCACAAAATTAAAATAATACCTGTGCAAATACTTATTCATTTTCATAAAGGCATTATTTCTGAGGTTCTCAAAAGATAAACAATAAAACAAATTACAAGCAACATATACCACAAAGCTTCTAATTTTTCTCACAAGCTCACAAGCTTCTAGCAATCTTGACTTAGTAACAATAATGATGGTAAAACATACTTCAGACTGGGGAAAAATGGATCATTTAAAAAATCAACAGAGACTTGAAAAAAAAAAATCCCAAAGTCACATGATTGAAACAACTTAAACACCTAGATTCACACTATAAGGTAAGAATCTGTACCTTATTCTAAATTGAGAAATGGGGAGGGACACAAGGCTTTAAAGAGTGACAGCCAACTAGTTCAAAAGAATAGTGTCACACAGAGTGTGGTCTACAGACTAGTGCTGGTTATCAGTCTGCAAGAGATTACTTTTTATTCTTATACAAACTGTCTTACATCCAAGTTTTCAATAAACAATGACAGTTTTTGTAATTCTTTTCTATTTCCCCAAGTTTTGTTTATAATTATATATTTTTATAATGTATTTAATAAAACAGAATTAAAACCATCTATAAAAACTGGAAATTCACAAGGAAAAGACTTGGAGTACAAAAGGCACATTAATTCACTCTAAAACTTATATTTTCCAGTGGTATAATTATATTTTGGAAAAAATTTTATCTGCTACATCAGATAAAAATATGAGCTTTTACTTTTATCTTTCTTTCATAGTTTTCTCTTGAGGTTTTTGTGGTATTCTGTTTTGTTTTTGCATTTTATGAAAGTAATGGTCAACAATGGATTGAAAAAATTTTAACGTGGTCCTTCACACCAGAGACGGTCTGGAAGCACTGCAATATGGTACTCTGTGTGCATGCATGCATGGTGAGTCACGTCAGTCATGTGCGACTCTTTGCAAGCCCATGGACTGTAGCCCGCCAGGCTCCTCTGTCCACGGGATTCTCCAGGCAAGACTCCTGGAGTGGGTTGCCATGCCCTCCTCCAGGGGATCTTCCCGACCCAGGGACTGAACCCACATCTCTCATGTCTCCTGTATTGGCAGGCAGGTTCCATACCACTAATGCCACCTGAGAAGCCCAATATCGTATTTTAACTTCCTTTAATTCCTGGTTTAAAAGAACCCATTTAATTATTATTATGTATCACTTATTTTAAAGGACAAATAATTTAAAATCATATATATATAATTTGCTGTTATATTAAAATGTTTACATATATCATAAATTTTGATTACAAAAGAGTGCTGAAGTTTATTAAATAACAGTAAGTTAAAATGTCTGCTTTTGTTTTGTAGTGATAAGTATCTCTCTGAGGATGGATTTTCTTCCAACTGCTTCACAAGGGTCTGCCTCAATTACCTTTATTTGACTTTGGTTATTTCTCTGAAATAGGTTACTATTTATTTCTGTGTCAGTTGACAAAGTCAGTTTAAATGATTAGCAGTTTATCTTCCAGTCTATATAGGCCATGATGTCTGACCAAGTCATGAAATGAGCTTGGGCCCACTAGACCCACAAAATAGCTGTGTGGAAACTCAGGCTTTGGAAAATTCAAAGCTTCAATTCAAATGAAAACACATCCAAGCAGTATGAGTTATAAAACTTTCTCTGACTCACTGTCATCAGATGCATTTTTTTTTCATGAATAACAAATTAGAACATCTACATATTACAACAAATAAGGTTTGATGTAATAGGCATTTTTAATGTATGTGAGAGATTTGCTTGCTTCTCAAGCTTGCCTGAAAATAATTAAATGTGGAAGATGAATACATATGCTGTTTCTTGAGCAATCTACCATCTCTCAGAAACTAGTTGAAATTTATTTATTTAGCAAACCATGTCATCTCTCTGAACTCCTCCGAAACTGCTGGCCCCAAAGTTCTGCATAGTGGGACAGGCACTCAAGGAGACAGGCTAGCCAATGTGCAGCTCTGGCCTCCAGCTTCCAGTGGTTACTGGAATATTTTTAATTCAATTAGAAATGAAGCAACTTCTACTCCAACATCAGTTTTTGTTTAACTCAGAACCCATTGAAAGTCTGACATTCATAATAGAACTCCAACAAATGTCCCAAAAAAAGACACAAAAGGCGGAAGGGGGCAAGTGAGCAAATCCTAGTTTACAGAAGAACCATATAACAACTTAAACAGATCAAAAGATGCTAAACCTCACTCAAAAGAAAAAGGCAAAATAAAACTACACTCACATATCAGCTGGACTGGCCAAGTTAAAGAGTCATTCTCACATGTTCCAAGGAGCAGCACAGATTAATACAAGGCAACAAGGTCAATTTGGCAAAATCAACCAAAATTATAAACCTACACTGAAGGGTACTCTGTAATGGTAAAGATATAGACTAATAGTATATCTTGATAAAAAAAGTAGCTAACAATAAAAGCAGCTCTTGGAAAAAATGAGAACTTTCTTGATACACAAATATGAAACAACCAATGTTGAAGATATTTTGGTAAGTAAAAAAGGCATGGTACAGAAACGTATGCAGTACCGTATTTTGAGGGAGACAAGAAAAAATAATACAGCTAAATACATATGCAAAGTGCAATCTGGAAGAATATATCAAAAATTAGCCCAATAGTAGTTACCAAAAGATTTGGGTGACTGGTGCACAAAGGTGAAATGGAAATTCCACTAGTCACCATTGTGCATCTTTTCATTTTGAACAATCTGAATGCATTACTTAAAAACAAAAAATGTTTTTATTCATTTATTTCTTTATGAGAACAAGATAACTAGCCAAGTTCAGGGCTCAAAATAGGGCAAGCCGATGAGATCTCACTTGAATAAGAGGAGAAATGTCATATTCTGAAGGTTCCCAACACTCAACCCACCCAGAGAAGGAACAGACAAAAACGTGGCCAGTCAACAATACTGCTGAGAGGTCTCTTTTGGTTTTGTTTTTCTGGATCTTGAACTTCTAGGGCCACACAAACTACAGATAATCCTAAATTTTTAAAAAATAAAATTATTATTTGATCTCTACAGTTGAAACTAAGGAGTAAAAAATAAATCACGTAGACTGACTTTAGATATCCCTGTGACATTTTTATCACATTTGTAGTCATTATTACAAACAATTATTTGAAATGGATGAATCATATTCACATCAATACATTGATCCATAAGGAAAATGTTTAACTCTTCAGCTAAGTCTTTGAGATAACAGTCAACACAAAAGGTTTCCAATCAAAGATACATAAGCATGTTACAGCTTTACACAACAGAGAACAATTTTGTACATCATTTTTATAATGCCTGTGTTCCTGAATGATAAGTTTGAATATGGACATTTTGCGACTTCCTATCAGCGATGGTACTAAAGTTCATTTTATTATATCTAAAAAACACTGGCATCATATGTGAAACGAATTGCCAGCCCAGGTTTGATGCATGATACAGGATGCTCAGGGCTGGTGCACTGGGATGACCCAGAGGGATGGTATGGGGAAGGAGGTGGGAGGGGGGTTCAGGATGGGGAACACGTGCACACCCATGGCAGATTCATGTTGATGTATGGCAAAACCACTACAACACTGTAAAGTAATTAGCCTCCAACTAAAATAAATAAATTTATATTAAACAAATAAATAAATAACACTGGCAATGTGTCCATCGTCTGCAACAGTAGCTTGAAAAGGTCAACATAAAGTTACTGTGTGTGTGTGTGTGTGTGTGTGTGTGTGTGTGTGTGTGTAAAGTCGCTTCAGTTGTGTCTGACTCCTTGTGACCCCATGGACTGTAGCCCACAAGGCTCCTCTGTCCAGGGGATTCTCCAGGCAAGAATGCTGGAGTGGGCTTCCATGACCTCCTCCAGGGGATCTTCCCGACCCAAGGGCTGAACCTCTCCTATGTCTCCTGCATTGGAAGGCAAGTTCCTTACCACCAGCACCACCTGGGAAGCCCAGAGTTTCCATATGACCCAGCAATTCCACTCCTCGGTATATATTCACTAGAACTGAAAATACATCCACATAAAAACTTGTACATGGATGTTTACAGCAGAACTATTCACCTTGCTTATAGTTTCCTTTGTTGTGCAGAAGCTTTTAATTTTAATTAGATCCCATTTGTTTATTTTTGCTTTGATTTCCAGTATTCTGGGAGGTGGGTCATAGAGGATCCTGCTGTGATTTATGTCGGAGAGTGTTTTGCCTATGTTCTCCTCTAGGAGTTTTATAGTTTCTGGTCTTACGTTTAGATCTTTAATCCATTTTGAGTTTATTTTTGTGTATGGTGTTAGAAAGTGTTCTAGTTTCATTCTTTTACAAGTGGTTGACCAGTTTTCCCAGCACCACTTGTTAAAGAGGTTGTCTTTAATCCATTGTATATTCTTGCCTACTTTGTGGAAGATAAGTACAGTATACTAACACATATATATGGAATTTAGAAAGATGGTAACAATAACCATGTATGCGAGACAGCAAAAGAAACACAGATGTATACGGACACTATGGGAGAGGGAGAGGGTGGGATGATTTGGGAGAATGGCATTGAAATATGTGTATTATCATATGTGAAATGAATCGCCAGTCTAGGTTTGATGCAGGATACAGGATGCTTGGGGCTGGTGAACTGGGATGACCCAGAGGGATGGGATGGGGAGTGAGGGGGGAAGGGAGTCCAGGATTGGGAACACATGTACACCCGTGGCAGACTCAGTTGATGTATGGCAAAACCAATACAGTATTGTAAAGTAAAATAAAGTTAAAAAAAAAAAAAAAGAACTATTCATAATAGTCAAAAAGTGGGAACAACTCAAATGTCCATGAGCAGACCTTGGTTAAACAAAATGTGGTATATTTAGACAATGGAGCATTATAGAGCCATAAAAAGGAATGGAGGGTTGATACACACTATGGCATGAATGAACCATGAAAACAATGAAAGAAGTCAGACACAACAGGCCACATACGTTTCACAATGAAAGAAGTCAGACACAAAAGGCCACATATGTTTCCATTTATATGAAATGTCCAGAGTAGGCATATCTAAAAAGATAGAAAGTAGATTAGTGGTTGCCTTGGGCTGGAAGGACAGAGGGGAATCGAGGAGTGAGAGCTAATGGGGGCAGGATTTCTTTGGGAGGGGGCAATAAAAATGTTCTAAAATTGGCTGTGGTCATGGTTGCATGGTATTTAGTCTGAGTAACTACCAATGAATTGTACACTTTACATGGGTAATGATATGATAAATGAATTTTATCTTAATAAAACTGTTGCAGGGGGAGGGTGTATTTTTTTCTTACCAATAAATTGTATCTTTACTTGTAAGATGTATCTTCTCCAAGTGACCAAATCTAATGGTGCCTTTGAACATAGTCTTCGGTTTGCAACCTTTGATTCTCTAAATGTCCTGCTCTCCTTGGCAAGCATGCCAATCGACTATCCTAGCTCTTCAAGGGCCCTCTGACCCCTCCCAGCTTTGTTCTCTTGCCTGACTTTCAAACAGAATGTCCAAAGGCTGAAGTCTCAAATGCCTCCTTCAGTAACTTCATTCAGTATCAAGCTTTCAAAACGATCCCCTCAGTAAACCAGATGATTCCTAACTCTGCCTCTTAAGCTCTAGCCGTAAGTCTAATGGAGAGCTCAACCTGGATCCTCAAAACTCTTCGCCTACCCAAAACAAATTCACTTTGCCCCAGAAATCTAATTCTGTCTACATTACACCTTACTTTTAATAGCCCAATCCTTCCTAACTCACCTTATTGTCATCTTGGACTCTGCCCAGTTTCCAAATCCTATAGATTTCTTCTGGAGCTTTTAACTTCCTTTTTCCTACTGCCTTGACCTTCGCTCAGCTCACATATCTCTTAGCATACGTGTTACAGAAAGCATATTAACTTTTCTCCCCAAATCCATGCTGTCGTAAAACAATCATCTAAAAAAGGCTGCCAAAGTAAATCTCATAAAGGACAATGCCAATCAAGACAAATAGCATGCCAAAAGACACGAGCAGGCAACACATAAGAGGAAATATAAACTGGATAGCCAATATTAAAGAAAGAATATTCAAAGAGCTACGAAAAAAGAAAAAAAACTAGCACTGTACTGCCATCATAAACTGATGTAACCATTTTGAAATGGAATGTGTCAGACAGTATCAAGAGCCTTAAAATGTATAATGTTCTATATACCCTCTCCAGAGATACTTCAATATGAACTAGCCTACACAGACACAAACAATAGTCCCACAAATTCCTCTCAAGAGTACTGGGAGACTAGAGAAGAGGGAGGGGCAAGGAAGAAAGGGAAACTTGATTTTTCTCTATCTAATAACCTTCTGTATTTGATTTTTTTCTTTTAACTGGTTAACAGTAATGCTGAAGAAGCTGAAGTTGAACAGATTTATGAAGACCTACAAGACCTTTTAGAACTAACACCCAAAAAAAGAAGTCCTTTTCATTATAGGGGACTGGAATGCAAAAGTTGGAAGTCAAGAAACACCTGGATTAACAGGCAAATTTGGCCTTGGAGTACAGAATGAAGCAGGGCAAAGGCTAATAGTTTTGCCAAGAGGATGCACTCATAGCAAACACCCTCTTCCAACAACACAAGAGAAACCTCTACACATGGACATCACCAGACGGTCAACACCGAAATCAGATTGATTATATTCTTTGCAGCCACAGATGAAGAAGCTCTATATAGTCCGCAAAAACAAGACCAGGAGCTGACTGTGGCTCAGATCATGAACTCCTTATTGCCAAATTCAGACTTAAATCGAAGAAGTTAGGGAAAACCACTAAACCATTCAGGTAGGAACTAAATCAAATCCTTTAAGATTCTAAAGTGGAAGTGAGAATTAGATTTAAGGGACTAGATCTGATAGATAGAGTGCCTGATGAACTATGGACAGTGGTTCATGACATTGTACAGGAGACAGAAAACAAGACCATTCCTGTGGAAGAGAAATGCAAAAAAGCAAAATAGCTGTCTGGGGAGGCCTTACAAATAGCTGTGAAAAGAAGAGAGGTGAAAAGCAAAGGAGAAAAGGAATGATATAAGCATCTGAATGCAGAGTTCCAAAAAATAGCAAGGAGAGAAAAGAAAGCCTTCCTCAGTGGTCAATGCAAAGAAATAGAGGAAAACAGACTGCGAAAGACTAGAGATCTCTTCAAGAAAATTAGAGATAACAAGGGAACATTTCATGCAAAGATGGGCTCAATAAAGGACAGAAATGGTATGGACCTAACAGAAGCAAAAGATATTAAGAAGAGGTGGCAAGAATATATGGAAGAACTGTACAAGAAGGATCTTCACGATCTGGATAATCATGATGGTGTGATCACTCATCTAGAGCCAGACATCCTGGAATGTGAAGTTAAGTGGGCCTTAGAAAGCATCACTATGAACAAAGCTGGTGGAAGTGATGGAATTCCAGTTGAGCTATTTCAAATCCTGAAAGATGATGTTGTGAAAGTTCTGTACTCAATATGCCAGCAAATTTGGAAAATTCAGCACTGGCCACAGGACTGGAAAAGGTCAGTTTTCATTCCAATCCAAAGAAAGGTAATGCCAAAGAATGCTCAAACTACTGCACAATTGCACTCATCTCACCAACCTAGATAGCATATTCAAAAGCAGAGACATTACTTTGCCAACAAAAGTCCATCTAGTCAAGGCTATGGTTTTTCCAGTGGTCATGTATGGATGTGAGAGTTGGACTATGAAGAAAGCTGAGCGCCGAAGAATTGATGCTTTTGAACTGTGGTGTTGGAGAAGACTCTTGAGAGTCCCTTGGACTGCAAGGAGATCCAACAAGTCCATTCTAAAGGAGATCAGTCCTGGGTGTTCTTTGGAAGGTCTGATGCTAAAGCTGAAACTCCAATACTTTGGCCACCTCATGCAAAGAGTTGACTCATTGGAAAAGACTCTGATACTGGGAGGGATTGGGGGCAGGAAGAGAAGGGGACGACAGAGGATGAGTTGGCTGGATGGCATCACCGACTTGATAGACGTGAGTCTGAATGAACTTCAGGAGCTGGTGATAGACAGGGAGGCCTGGTGTGCTGCGATTCATGGGGTCGCAAAGAGTTGGACACGACTGAGCGACTGAACTGAACTGAAGTGTACTGCACTCATCTTACACGCTAGTAAAGTAATGCTTAAAATTCTCCAAGCCAGGCTTTAGCAATACGTGAACTGTGAACTTCCAGACGTTCAAGCTGGTTTTAGAAAAGGCAGAGGAACCAGAGATCAAATTGCCAACATCCACTGGAACATCGAAAAAGCAAGAGAGTTCCAGAAAAACATCTATTTCTGCTTTATTGACTATGCCAAAGCCTTTGACTGTGTGGATCACAAGAAACTGTGGAAAATTCTGAGAGAGATGGGAATACCACACCACCTGACCTGCCTCTTGAGAAACCTATATGCAGGTCAGGAAGCAACAGTTAGAACTGGACATGAAACAACAGACTGGTTCCAAATAGGAAAAGGAGTACATCAACACTGTATATTGTCACCCTGCTTATTTAACTTATATGCAGAGTACATCATGAGAAACGCTGGGCTGGAGGAAGAACAACCTGGAGTCAAGATTGCCAGGAGAAATATCAATAACCTCAGATATGCAGATGACACCACCCTTATGGCAGAAAGTGAAGAAGAACCAAAGGGCCTTGATGAAAGTGAAAGAGGAGAGTGAAAATGTTGGCTTAAAGCTCAACATTCAGAAAATGAAGATCATGGCATCTGGTCCCATCACTTCATGGGAAATAGATAGGGAAACAGTGGAAACATTGTCAGACTCTTTTGCGGGGGGGGTTCCAAAATCACTGCAGATGGTGATTGTAGCCATGAAATTAAAAGATGCTTACTCCTTGAAAGGAAAGTTATGACCAACCTAGATAGCATATTCAAAAGCAGATACATTACTTTGCCAACAAAGGTCTGTCTAGTCAAGGCTATGGTTTTTCCAGTAGTCATGAATGGATGTGAGAGGTGGACTGTGAAGAAAGCTGAGCGCCAAAGAATTGATGCTTTTGAACTGTGGTGTTGGAGAAGACTCTTGAGAGTCCCTTGGACTGCAAGAAGACCCAACCAGTCCTTCCTAAAGGAGATCAGTCCTGGGTGTTTATTGAAAGGACTGATGTTAAAGCTGCAACTCCAATACTTTGGCCACCTCATGTGAAGAGTTGACTCATTGGAAATGACCCTGATGCTGGGAAAGATTGGGGGCAGGAGGAGAAGGGGACGACAGAGGATGAAATGGCTGGATGGCATCACTGACTTGATGGACATGAGTTTGGGTGAACTCTGGGAGTTGGTGACGGACAGGGAGGCCTGGTGCACTGCAATTCCTGGGGTAGCAAAGAGTCAGACACGACTGCGTGACTGATCTGAACTGATTTACTAAAAGGAGAAGATTTAAGTTTGCTGTCTCTGTGACCAAGATGAATGTAAATTAACTTGATTATCAAGACCAGAAGAGAAATTCAGAATAAAACACTGTTTTTGCTTCAGGGACTTTCATGGCACTGATTTAAGGTCTAAATCTTGACTCCATTTCTCTCAAATATTGTTTCATATTCCTGCGGCATGTGATGACACTATTTCTTTTTTTTTTTTAAGCCATTTAGAAGACTACCACATGTCGTGTTTGCCTCTGGTGTTGAAGGTTTTCACTCTAGGTTTACTGAGCCTTTTAGAAGCAGTTGAAGGAGGAAGTCATGGAATCCATTTATTACAGCAAAGGCTTTTAGAGAAATCCAGCCCTTAAGCTACAGCAGCTAATGAAGCTTGTTGCTCTTATCATGAGACTGAAGCTTTAATGCCTCATTAAATAAGCTCCAAATTATACTTATTTCATCTTTGACCCAGTAATTCCACTTCTGAGGATGCTTTCTACCAAAATAATTTTAAATATAGAAAAAGCTTTATGCCTTTTAAGCTGTGTTTAACATAGGATAATTTAGAAAAACAAAAATCTTGGAGTGACCTAAATACCTAACTTAAAGAATCTATGTATTTATGGTCAACTTGTTTTTCTTAAGGTGCCAAAGGTCATTCAATGGGGAAAAGACAGTCTTTTCAACAAATGGTGCTAGGAAAACTGGAGAGTCACATGCACAAAAATAAAGTTGGACTCCTACCTCACACCATATACAAAAATTAACTCTACATAGATCAAGACCTAAATGTAAGAGCTAAAACTACATAAAACTTATGGAAAAAAAAAAAAGTAAACCTTCATGAACCTGGATTTGGTAATGATTTTACACATAACACCAAAAGCACAAACATAAACAAAACTCACATATAAATGGGACTTCACCAAAATTTTTAACATTTGCACTTCAAGGAACACCATTCAAGGAAGTGAAGATACTCCACAAAATGGTGGGGGGTGGGAGTATGGAATGGAAGAAATATTGCAAATCTGAAAGGGGATTTGTGTCCAGACTGTATAAAGAACTCATACAACTTAAAATTTTCTTTAAAAAAAATTTTTTTTAATGGGCAAAGGAATTGAATAGACATTTCTCCAAAGACATACAAAGGGCCAATAAGCACAAAGAAAAGACACTCAACATTATCAGACATCAAGGATATGCAAATCAAAACTACAAGATGCCATTTCACAACCAATGGAAGGCTATAATCAAAAAGACAGAATAAATGCCAGCAAGGATAAGCAGAAATCAGAACCCTTATATCCTGCTTATGCAGGCCACTCTGGAAGACACCTGGCAGTTCTCAAAAAGATAAACAGTTCCCACATGACCCAGCAATTTCATTCCTAGGTACATAGCTAGGAAAACTGAAGATACATGTTCACACAAAAACTTGTACATGGATGTTTATAGCAGAATTATTAATAACAATCAAGAAGTGGAAACAATCCAAATGTTCATCAACTGATGATGGATAAACAAAATGTGGCATATTTATATAATGGAATATTATTCGACCATAAAATGAAGGCTAAGTCCTGATACATAATACAAGTGGATGTACCTTGAAAACACTGCGCTGGGTGAAAGGAGGCAAGACAACAAAAAGCCCCATACTGTATGATTCCATTTACATGAAATGTCCAGAACAGGAAGATCCATAGACACAAAGTAGACTACTGGTTGCCAAAAGATGGAGGAACAAGGGGAAAGGAGATCTAAGGAGGAGCAACTGTAATGGGTAGAGTGTTTTGGAGGTGATGAAAACGTCATGGAATTAGATACTGATGATGCGTGCACAACTTTGTGAATATACTAAAAGTCGCTGAAATTTAAATTTAAAAGGGTGGAATTTTATGACTATCTCAAAAAATGCATGCAACAGATGCAATGTACAAAACATATGCTTCTTAGTTAAAATCATATTTTATACACACTGTAATCCTAAGTGGGCTTCCCTTGTGGCTCAGCTGGTAAAGAATCCACCTGCAATGCGGGAGACCTGGGTTCATCCTGGGTTGGGAAGATCCCCTGGAGAAGGGAAATGCTACCCACTCCAGTATTCTGGCCTGGAGAATTACATGGACTGGAGAGTCCATGGGGTTGCAAAGAGTCGGACAGGACTGAGCGACTTTCACTTTCATAATCCTATGTAGGTTAAGAATCTGCAATTTTTTAAAACGTAGAAAGATCAAAATGCTGGGCTGGTGGAATCACAGATGATCTCTTCTTAAATATTTCTGCATTTTCCAAATATTCGTTAATAAGCATGCACTGCTTTTTTTATAAGCGCGGGGGGTAGGGTGAACTTTATTCAAACACAAAAGCAAATTATTAAACTCCCAAGTGTATAAAAATTCCTTAGTTTCGTGTACAGTGATCGCAGTCACACGGTCCCCAAAAATACTTTGCATTCCCCTCCCCTCCCCTCCAGAGGCGAATGAAGCTGAACTCCCTCCTCCCGGAAACACGATGCCCTCTATTTGCAAGGCGCCTCCAATTCCTGTTCCCCACCCTCCTCTCAGGTTACTCCTGCTCCATCCTCTCGGTCCTCTCCTCTCCCTTTCCCAGCTGAGCAGTAAACGCTAACTTCCCGCGGGGCTCAAACACACTACGGGGCTGCTCCGCCCCGACCGGCCACACAGGACCGGGGCGCACACTCCCTGCTCTCGGGGAACCTGGAACTCGGAGAAACCGCAGCGCGAGACCGCGCTGAGCGTGAGGGACTGCCAGGACCCCCTCCCCAAACACAGGCGGCCCCTTCCCCGCAGAGGGGAGGAGGCCGCCGGGCCGCAGCCGCTGGGAGCGGGCGCCGGGACGGGCCCCACGCGCGACCAGGGCTCCGGGAAGAGGGACGCCTCGGGTCCCGTTCCTCCGGCACCGCCCTCGGCGAGGAGCATCCTGCGCGCCGCCCGCCCCCGGCCCAGAGAGCACGTCCTGGAGAGCGCGCGGCGCCAGGGCAGAGCGAGCGCGCGGCGACCGCAGCCGCGCGGACAGCGTGAGAAGGAGGGACACTCACCCGCATCAGCCCAGAGCCCTCAGAGCACCGGAAGTAGCCACCCTCCCGTTGCCAGGGTGAGGAAGCGGGGATGACGTCAAGCTCCCCCATTGGGCTCGAGCCCAGCCACGTGTCCGGAAGCAGCCGCCCACAGGCGGCTCTGCCCCCGCCCCCTACTCTGGCGCGGTTCACCTGGCCGCCGAGGTGCCGGGAAGACCCCACCTAGAGCCGCGTTGTGAGCTGCGCAAGCGCTCTCGCCTCCCTCCCAGCCCCTTAATGAGCCAGAAGGCTGTGATCTTCTGATCAGAGTGGTCGGTATCCTAGCAACGTGATGTCAAGTTAAACCAGTCACCACTTAGTGAGGTGTCACTGACAAGCTTAATTTCATCCACTCCTTGCAGCCCTCCCCTCCCCACTACACCGTAGGGATAACTAGAGTTCTGACTGAATTACACGTGGGAGATAGGGACTAGCCTTGCTCTGGGGAGGAGGAAAATGGGAGTGGCCTTTCTTTTACCAGCTAGCATCTAAGACCAAGATCTATTGATAGTAACACGTAATCTCTTTCATGTTTCCTTGTGACTATTAACATGAATCATCTGCCATGTAACCACCATTAAACCTATTCTGTACTTAATAGTTTTCAAAATGTGGTCCTCAACGTGAGCAGCTTCAGCATCACCTGGAATCTTACCAAAAATATGAATTCTTGGGCCACACCTCAGACTTCCTCAGTCAGAAACTTTGGGTTTTCTGCTAGCATAACAGGGCCCTGCGGGGCTCCTGGGCATGGAGGTCTTTTTGTCACCCATTCGGTAGCTGAGACTCACCTCCACGACCTTCTCTGAGTTCCAAAGGGCAGGATAGTTGCTGATCAAAGGAGAAACAGCAAGGAAACCACCTGAAGCAAGGTTAAAGAGACCAGAGTGGTTCTTCAAGATTAGGAGAGGACCACCCAGGACCCTGCACACACCCTAATCTTGTCAGCAACACCACCCTTTTGAAACAGCAGAAGGAAAGAAGACTCTAATCTCTTGATCCTTATCACATGCTCTTTCCTGACATTATGACCTCTCCCTGCTCACCAGTGAG
Organism: Capra hircus; assembly: GCF_001704415.2. Classification (NCBI taxonomy): domain Eukaryota; kingdom Metazoa; phylum Chordata; class Mammalia; order Artiodactyla; family Bovidae; genus Capra; species Capra hircus. The sequence continues at coordinate 7,043,316 of NC_030820.1, forward strand.
GTGGACACAGTTCGTGAGACCTACTGTGTTTCCCCTTTGCCTGATGATGTAATAAAACCACTCTTTCCTTCCCCTGGATGACTCTGTTTCTATATTTCTGTTTGGTATTGATGCACAGAGAGCCAAGATTTGGGCAATAGTTTTGGACCCAAATATCTGTTTTAACAAGCCATTCAAGTGATTCAGATGCACCTAAAATTTGAGAATCACTGAAACAGAGGGCAATGCCAAAGAATGCTCAAACTACTGCACAATTGCACTCACTAGTAAAGTAATGCTCAAAATTCTCCAAGCAAGGCTTCAGCAATACGTGAACCATGAACTTCCAGATGTTCAAGCTGGTTTTAGAAAAGGCAAAGAAACAAGAGATCAAATTGCCAACATCTGCGGGATAATGGAAAAAGCAAGAGAGTTCCAGAAAAACATATATTTCTGCTTTATTGACTATGCCAAAGCCTTTGACTGTGCGGATCACAATAAACTGTGGAAAATTCTTCAAGAGATGGGAATACCAGACGCCTGAACTGCCTCTTGAGAAACCAATATGCAGGTCAGGAAGCAACAGCTAGAACTGGACATGGAACAACAGACTGGTTCCAAATAGGAAAAGGAGTACGTCAAGGCTGTATATTGTCACCCTGCTTATTTAACTTCTATGCAGAGTACATCATGAGAAATGCTGGACTGGAAGAAGCACAAGCTGGTATCAAGATTGCCGAGAGAAATATCAATAACCTCAGATATGCAGATGACACCACCCTTATGGCAGAAAGTGAAGAGGAACTGAAAAGTGTTATGCACCGAGCCCACATCTCCAAACCAACCGAGAGAGTGAACAAGTCCACCGTGGTAATGCAAAGGCAAGAAGGGAATTTTTATTTCTAGCGCGCTGGGGCTCAAGCCTCATCCGACGCAGCGGAATCAGATGAGAGCCTCGAACAAAGCAGTATGGTGGTTTATATACAGTCAGTTCTTTGTCTCAGTTACAGGGTACTTAGCGATACCTGATTGGACAGGCAGAATGAGCGCATGCAACGCCTTCCTTATGCTATTGCATATAGAAAATTTTCCTTATTTGGTTAAGGAATGTTCTTCAAGAAAACAGGAAACATGACTCAGGTCCCCAGCGCTGTTATGCACCTCATTGAGCCGACCACCCTGCCTAACAAAAAGCCTCTTGATGAAATGAAAGAGGAGAGTGAAAAAGTTGGCTTAAAGCTCAACATTCAGAAAACGAAGATCATGGCATTTGGTCCCATCACTTCATGGGAAATAGATGGGGAAACAGTGGAAACAGTGTCAGACTTCATTTTTTGGAGCTCCAAATCACTGCAGATAGTGACTGCAGCCATGAAATTAAAAGACGCTTACTCCTTGGAAGAAAAGTTATGACCAACCTAGATAGCATATTCAAAAGCAGACACATGACTTTGCCAACAAAGGTCCGTCTAGTCAAGGCTGTGGTTTTTCCAGTGGTCATGTATGGATGTGAGAGTTGGACTGTGAAGAAAGCTGAGCACCAAAGAATTGATGCTTTTAAACTGCGATGTTGGAGAAGACTCTTGAGAGTCCATTGGATTGCAAGGAGATCCAACCAGTCCGTTCTGAAGGAAATCAGCCCTGGGATTTCTTTGGAGGGAATGATACCGAAGTACTTTGGCCACCACATGCGAAGAGTTGACTCATTGGAAAAGACTCTGATACTGGGAGGGATTGGGGGCAGGAGGAGAAGAGGACAACAGAGGATGAGATGGCTGGATGGCATCACTGACTCGATGGACGCAAGTCTGAGTGAACTCCGGGAGTTGATGATGGACAGGGAGGCCTGGCGTGCTGCGATTCATGGGGTCTCAAAGAGTCAGACACAACTGAGTAACTGAACTGACTGACTGAACCAGAGGGACTTTCTCTTTAGCCTAACTGCAGAGGTGGAATGGGGAGGGTGATGGAAGGAGTACCTCTGGAGAGGGGAGCCATCAATAGATGTACTGCCAGCAATCAAGAATGGAAGTCGGAAAGGCAGTTTGGGGCTAGTATGGGAGTGAGACAGCAGAACTAATTCCCCTGGGATTCCTAGATGAAAGTGTGTACAGTTAAATGTACAGGAAAGACTTCTCAACTTCCAGTAATTCCAAATCCATTTTACTAACTTTTGTATTCTCCAACATATTTTTCTGCTGATATTCTTCTCTACAAACAAAAATAAAATAGTATTTAAAAGGTCTATTGTGAAAGTTATCTATAAAAACAGAATTCTGGACTGAAAAAGAAATGTAGGGCCCTATATTAAATGGTTTAAATAAGAAGAAAAAGAGTGTTTAATGCAGAGTAGACAGTGGTAGTGCAGTGCTTAAGAACAAGGATTCTAGAACCAAGAGACTCTGAGTTGGTATCTCAACCCTACCACCTACCAATTAAGTCACCTTGAACAATTTACTTTATCTTTCTGTGACTCTGTTTCCACAGATGTAAAATGAGGATAATAATCAAATCTCTCATAGAGTTGTTCTGTGGAATAAATTAAGCTACATGAAGTACTTAGGAAAGTAATAAGTAAGTAATAGCAAGATCCATAAATGATACTTGGAAAAAAAAATTACACTTAGCTTGTTACCTGAAAATATGTGAAGACTCAAACTTCTTTCTCAAATAAATGACACATGGTATGAAATAAACCAAAAATGTCCAGTTTGCTCTTGGAGAAACTGTTATTAAAATTTAGAAAATTAGTGCTGTATAGTAAGTCAGTCAGTCAGTTCAGTCGCTCAGTCGTGTCCGACTCTTTGCGACCCCATGAATCGCAGCACGCCAGGCCTCCACATCCATCACCAACTCCTGGAGTTCACTCAGACTCATGTCCATCGAATCCGTGATGCCATCCAGCCATCTCATCCTCGGTCGCCCCCTTCTCCACCTGCCCCCTATCCTTCCCAGCATCAGAGTCTTTTCCAATGAATCAACTCTTCGCATGAGGTGGCCAAAGTACTGGAGTTTCAGCTTTAGCATCATTCCTTCCAAAGAACACCTAGGACTGATCTCCTTTAAATGGACTGGTTGGATCTCCTTGCAGTCCAAGGGACTCTCAAGAGTCTTCTCCAACATCGCAGTTTAAAAGCATCAATTCTTTGGTGCTCAGCTTTCTTCACAGTCCAACTCTCACATCCATACATGACCACTGGAAAAACCATAGCCTTGACTAGATGGACCTTTGTTGGCAAAGTCATGTCTCTGCTTTTGAATATGCTATCTAGGTTGGTCATAACTTTTCTTCCAAGGAGTAAGCGTCTTTTAATTTCATGGCTGCAGTCACCATCTGTAGTGATTTGGAGCCCCAATAAATGAAGTCTGACACTGTTTCCACTGTTTCCCCATTTATTTCCCATGAAGTGATGGGACCGGATGCCATGATCTTCGTTTTCTGAATGTTGAGCTTGAAGCCAACTTTTTCACTCTCCTCTTTCACTTTCATCAAGAGGCTTTTTAGCTCCTCTTCACTTTTTGCCATAAGGGTGGTGTCATCTGCATATCTGAGGTTATTGATATTTCTCCTGGCAATCTTGATTCCAGCTTGTGTTTCTTCCAGTCCAGCATTTCTCATGATGTACTCTGCATAGAAGTTAAATAAGCAGGGTGACAATATACAGCCTTGACGTACTCCTTTTCCTATTTGGAACCAGTCTGTTGTTCCATGTCCAGTTCTAACCGTTGCTTCCTGACCTGAATACAGATTTCTCAAGAGGCTGGTCAGGTGGTTTGGTATTCCCATCTCTCTCAGAATTTTCCACAGTTTATTGTGATCCACACAGTCAAAGGCTTTGGCATAGTCAATAAAGCAGAAATAGATGTTTTTCTGGAACTCATGCTTTTTCGATGTTCCAGTGGATGTTGGCAATTTGATCTCTGCTTCCTCTGCCTTTTCTAAAACCAGCTTGAACATCAGGGAGTTCACGATTCACGTTTTGCTAAAGCCTTGCTTGGAGAATTTTAAGCATTACTTTACTAGCAAGTGAGATGAGTGCAATTGTGAGGTAGTTTGAGCATTCTTTGGCATTGCCTTTCTTTTGGGATTGGAATGAAAACTGACCTTTTCCAGTCCTGTGGCCACTGCTGAGTTTTCCAAATTTGCTGGCATATTGAGTGCAGCACTTTCACAGCATCACCTTTCAGGATTTGAAACAGCTCAACTGAAATTCCATCACCTCCACTAGCTTTATTTGTAGAGATGCTTCCTAAGGCCCAGTTGACTTTACGTTCCAGGATGTCTGGCTCTAGGTGAGTGATCACACCATTGTGATTATCTGGGTGGTGAAGCTCTTTTTTGTACAGTTCTTCTGTGTATTCTTGCCACTTCTTCTTAATATCTTCTGCTTCTGTTTGGTCCATACCATTTCTGTCCTTTATCGAGCCCATCCTTGCATGAAATGTTCCCTTGGTATCTCCAATTTTCTTGAAGAGATCTCTAGTCTTTCCCATTCTGTTGTTTTCCTCTATTTCTTTGCATGGATCACTGAGGAAGGCTTTCTTATCTGTCCTTATATTCTTTGGAACTCTGCATTCAGATGCTTATCTCTTTCCTTTTCTCGTTTGCTTTTTGCTTCTCTCCTTTTCACAGCTATCTGTAAGGCCTCCCCAGACAGCCATTTTGCTTTTTTGCATTTCTTCTCCATGGGGATGGTCTTGATAACTAGACGGTAAATCCTGTATAATATAGACATTCATGTATTAAACATATAAGTAGGTCCTATGCATTATACATCAGAGGTTCTGAGTGTGTGAAGGCTTGGAAGGAGGGTTGGAGGACTAGAGAGGTCAGTGACATGAGCTAAGCACACCCATCCCTGAAGGCAGCACATTGAGAAACAGCTGTACCAGCTACAGGTGAACACATAGAAAGACAAAAGAACTCAACTTAAATGTTCAATGGAGATCATATGCATACACAGACATGTATGTGTACATATGTGTTGGGTCCACACACCATGTCAAGGGATCATTACCATGAAATTGTTGTTTTATAATAATACTAAAATGCTTATTTATCTTTCTATTCTTATTCTCTTATGAGCATGAAATGTACAAAAAGTTTATAGATAGGATTTCAAATTTCATACTGCCATTGACTTTTAAATGCCCACCAGTTGTCCAGTTTTGGTGTACTCTCACAGTATATACACAATTATCTGACAAGGCTATTAAAATATCCTTTCCTTTTCCAGCTACAGTCTGTGGGAGGCTGAGTTTTCTTTATGTACTTCAGCCAGTACAACATATAGCATCAAATTGAATGCAGAGGCAATAAGGAGAATAGAGCTGGCTTTTTTTAGCCAGACAAAACAATTTGCAGTAATGCAAAAATAACACTTTTCTACCATGTTTGTTTTCAACAAATATACTTACTAAAAATATGTCATTTATATAACATGCAATGGATTTATTTTTAAATAAATATATTATTTTACATTTTAGGTATATCTTTAGTATAATAAATATTAATAAATATAACTCACATTAACAAATATGTGGAGTATTCTCAATTATTTTTAGGAGCACAAAAGTGTCCTTAGACCAAAAAGCTGAATAACCACTGATACAATTATTATAAATTTAGTCTGTATACCATAGTAATATTTAGAGGGACTTTGAAATCAAATAAACCTGGGTCTATCTCCTAGGTGTGCTACTTACTAGATGCCTAATATTGAACAAGTTACATAATCTTTTCTAACTTTCTTTTACTTATCCAGAAAATGGGAATAACAATACCTAATTCATGGAATTGTTCAAGAATAATTAATGTAATGCATGTAAAATATTTAGCATATTGGCATTGTAGTAACTACAATGAGTAAGCACTTAGCACTTGGCTATAAAAAATGTAACATATAAGAGTGTTTGGGAAAGCACAAGAATAGAGAAGGAAAAGGCTAGAAAGAAGAAACAAACATTTCAAGCTGAGAGAACGGAATATGGAAAACCACAGAAACCTGCAAAAGACTGAATTCTGGGAACTCTAAACAGCTCATTCCTGGGAGCATAAAGCAGAAGGAAGTGCTGGATATTACGTGAGGAATCACTTATGGAAGGCTCACACCATCCTGCAGAGTCTGACTTTTAGCCTGTAGTTTGAGGCCAGCTATGGTATCACTTTTTAACTCAGTAGTGATGATGATCATATTTGCCTATTGATATCTCTCCCCTCTAAAGCTATGTCCATGTTTCTCATTTTGAATCCAGGCTGGCTTCTGACTTGTAGGAAAAGTGACTCTAGGAGAGGTCACAAAAGCAATGCAGCTTCTTTGTGGTTCTCTCTTAGAATGCTTTACCCTTGAATCCCAGCCACCATGCTCTGAGGAAGCCCAAGAGGCCCCATGAGGAAATAGGACCAACAGCCCCGGGTAAGGGTCCAGCCAGCAGCCAGCACCAACTGCCAGTCCAGCAAGGGAACGGGCCTTTGGAAGATTTCAGAGCCTAATCCAGCCTCTGTTCTTACTGAAGGTGGTTTGTGTACTTCCCAGTGTAGATTTTAGACATCAGAGACAACTCTTCTTCACAAGTCCTTTCCAAATCCCGACCCATGGGACCCATGAGTATAATCAAATGGTTTTTGTTTTACACTCCTGGGTTTTTATACTTCCACCAGTACTTGATCACAGGCTCCAACAACAGTGCCACAGTTTACAGCTCCTGAAGAGCTTTTTTTCTTACTTTTCTACCACTGACTTCTAGGAATAGGAGGGAAAGTTTATTACATAGTAATAGTAACAGTTTATTACACTGCAGTAGTAACTGTTACAGATTTTGTTACTTGGAAGTGAAATCTGTCCTAATAAAATAACATAATAACAAAACAAATGGAATCTGTCCTAATAAAGTAACACAATAACATAACAAAAGTAAAGCACATGGCCTAGGCTTTGAGACTCCATGAAGACCAAAGGTGGGAGAGGATCCTACCAGAGAATGTTAGCAAAAGCCTGTAAGGCCTTGATCCTCTGGAGAACGGAATATCTTGCACTCTTCAAAAGGCCTTGAGGATGCTGCTGCTGCTGCTGCTGCTAAGTCGCTTCAGTCGTGTCCAACCCTGTGCGACCCCATAGACGGCAGTAGGGCTCAAAAAAGACTACAGAGAATATTGTTGAAAGACAGAGGAAAGGCTCTCTCATTCATAGTGTCAGAAAATTGGCCCAGGCTTCACAGACAGGAGGAGCAACCACCACATAACAACAGAGCCGAAGATTGGAGTGATGATGGAGCTGCAAGCCAAGAAATGCCAGAAATCAAAAACAAACACCAGAAGTTAGCAAGGATGGGATCTACGTGTTGTGGCAGTCCAAGTGCAGATTGGAAAATAATTTCCAGGCACAGAGTATTTTAGAAGAGAGAGAGTTTATTGAGAACAAAGGACTGAAGTGGTGAGGGCCACTGCAAAGACAGCAGGCCACCATCCTGATAGACCAGGGAGAACCAACCCCTTTCGTGGGCTTGGGGCCAATTTTTATAGTCTCAGGACAAAGAAACTTCCTATGGGGAGGGGTGGGATTAAGTAATTGATTGGAGGTCTTTTGGTGCCCACCTTGCCATAATATGGAGACAAGAACTGGCTGGTTAGAGGGGCTGGATGGCTCATGACAGACAGGATGGATCATGACAATGGTTGCCACGGAACTTGGCTAATTCTGGATTATTGCCCTGTGACCTCTGCCTAGAGCTCCACACTACCCAAGGTCTTAAAATGAATATGGCTCTGCTGACACCTCAATTTTGAATTTCTATCCTCTAGAACTATGAGAAAATAGATTTTTCTTGTTTTAAACCACCCAATTCATGGAACTTTGTTACAGCAGTCCTAGGGAACTAGTGCAAACAGTGTTGCTAAGATCACTGTAGTCTGTGCCTGTTTAAAAAATATTGATTTATTTATTTGACTTGTCAAGTCTTAGTTGCATCATGTGGGATTTTCCTTGTGGCACACAGACTCTCTAGTTGAGTCACGCAGTCATAGTTACTCCACGACATGTGGGATATTAGTTCCCCAGCCAGGGACTGAACCTGATTCCTCTGCATTGCAAGGTGTATTCTTAAACACTGAATCACCAGGGAACTCTCTAGTATGTGTCTTTTGTTGAGTTACGTTGGGGCCAGTGTGAAGAAAGCAGGAGAGACCCCATCTTGAAGCCTGTCATCCGTCTTAAAGACAGGATGTAAACCAGGCTTGAACCCTGCCCAAGAGTGAGGAAACCATTGCTAGTGAAAACCAGGTCTTCTGGAGACTTCCCTCCCTACAGATGACAAATGGAGGTTATAGTTGAGGTCATGCTGCCCCTGTTAGATTAACCATGGAGACATCCCCCCTTGATATATAATCATTGTCCCCCCCCCCCCTTTAACCTTAATTGTTGGTTCTCCTAGCACCTACTTGTAAAATTCAGTCATATACAACAAAGAGGTTGCTAGCATGTAACCAGTCATGTAGTGGGGGGTATAAAACTGGGCCTCTCAGAAACATCAGGGGCCTTGTTGGGAACTGATTCCCCTTGGACCCACTGGCATAATAAACTGTACTCCACTGTCTTGAGTGCCCTCCGAGGTGTGTTTTGTGACTCCAGATTCCACAACATTTCCACCCACATTTTTTATGCTCACAGTACTAGAGGGTGACTGGGATCAGTGAGCAGTTTTCACTTGGGGGTCTCTTGTGCTATTGTAGTTACAGGGCATCTAAAGCTAGAGTCATCTGAAGGCTTCTGCACTCACCTCTGATGCCTGGGCTGGTGTAACCCAAACAGCTGGGCACGAGTGAGGCCTCTCTCCATCTGCAGCCTCTCCATAGGACTCAGGCTCTCTTGCAACGTGGAGGTCACAGTGCAGTTGGACCTCATACACTGCAGCTGACTGAGCCCTTGCATAAACATTCTAAGCATAAGTGAACACCGCCAGTCCTCTTAAACTAGACCCAGAACTAACAGAGTGCCATTTAACACCATACAGAAGGCCAGTCAAAGGGGAGATCCAGTTTGAAGGAGTATGTCCAGAGGAAGAGAAATAGCACATGACATCCCTTGTATGTGGAATCTAAAAAGATACAAATGAACTTATTTATAAAACAAACTCACAGACTTAGAGAATGAACTTATGGTTGCTGAGGGGAAGGATGGGGGAAAGTGATAGTTAGGGAGTTTGGGATGGACATGTACACTCTACTATAGTTCAAATGGATAACCAGCAAGGACCTACTGTCTAGCATAGGGAACTCTGCTCAATGTTATATGGCAACGTGGATGGGAGGGGAGTTTAGGAGAGAATGGATACACATATACATATATGGCTGAGTCTCTTTGCTGTTCACCTGAAACTATCACAATATTGTTAATCAGCTATACACCGATGCAAACTAAAAAGTTTAAAAAAAGGAGTGTGCCATTCCCTCCACATGTTGATGGGGACAATGGCCCATGCCAGTACAGAGGGCTGGAGGACTGAGGACAGCATTCTTGGAGACAAGCTGCCATGCTCAGTAATGGCTCAGTGGCTGCATATGACCAAGATCTCCTTTGCTAAGTAAAGCCAAAATATGAATGTATAGAATGAATGGGATAACTCACAGAAACAAAGGGAAAACTTTCAGAAAAGAGAAGATCCAGAGAAGTTCTAAGTACCTTGTAAGAGCTGATGGACAAGATTTTCCAGATGCAATCATGGGATGAATTGATTTGATCTGTTTCTGCTACTTGTATCTCTTTGTTCAATATTTAAACTCCAAGATTAAAAATAATAATTATTATATATATATACACATTATATATATGTATGAACACTAGGCTATGAAAATAACAGATGGTCACTGTCCAGGAAGCTTTGAGTGTAACTTTGCCTAAAATAGGGGTTTCCCTGGTGGCGCATATGGTGAAGAATCTGCTTACAATGCAGAAGACATGGGTTTGACCCCTGGGTCAGGAAGATCCCTGCCTAAAATAAGAGGATCGGTCAGGATCTTCCCCTCCCTATGATTTTCCCTTCTGACTACCTACCTATGCAATATTGCCTGTTGTTGTGAATTCAATGCTATTTCAGCAAACTTAAAGCATATCGTTTGTTTGGAACTGTTAACCCTTATACTTCCATATAGTCTAGAACTGAGACCATTTCTCCTTCCTTATAATCTTTACAAAGAAGAGTGTACCTGATGGTGTGCGGGGAAGGGTGGGGTGTGGAATGAATGTATCTAGCGTCTATTTCAATGTTTCTTTTAAGAGTGAGGATGACATTGAAAGAAAGTTGTATATTAAGCTATAACTTTTTAAACTTATTATAGAAATTTTCGAAGATTTTTTTTTTAAGTAGCGGGGATAATATCATTGCATCCCATATCCCAATCACTAATCAATCTGTAGTTTTTCTGGATTTGTTCTGCCTGCCCACACTTTATAAGCTTGTGTCTGTTTCTGGTGTCTGTGCCTCACCCCTTGGCTGCTTTGGATCCCATCCCTGGTAGGCAGCTCCCACTTGCACCGTCAGCGTTCTGGCCCAGCGTCGCTTCTGACACTACAGTTGCCTGCTCTGCCTCAACACCCAAGCCTTGCCCAGAAGTGCCTGGGTAGTAACACCCCCTCGGGTGCTCCAGCCTCGGCCCTTCAGGCCAGTCTGAAAGGCGTTCTGTAAGCTTTCCAGAGTTCTCAGGGTCGCCCACCGCAGCAGCTGATGAAGCATCCTCTTCTTCTTCCCTGCCTCACTCTTCACAGTCCCTTACTTCTGCTTCCTTAAACCACCTGCCAAAAGCTTCCTGCACCTGATTCTTTCTCAGGGTCTGTTTACAGGGGAATGCAAGTGAAGACTGGCTGCCTTCATTCAGTTATATCTTTTGGTTACCATCAAAATCTAACATACATTCCTATGAAGCTCATTTTACAGACAGGACTCAAGATATTTTTTAGGACACCGGCCAAGGTGACTAATTGCTGGAGGGAAAATTATCAGCAACATAATTCTGCTTTTCTACAAAAAAAAATTAAGGGTAGTCTCTTTCAATATTCCTGCTTAGCTAAAAAAGTGGAAGGAAGGAAGGAAGAGAAGGGACGAGAACGGAAGGGAAAGAAATAGATAACCTGTTCTTTCTGACAGTTTCCTACTACAGAATTAAAATGTGCTTTAAAGCTGAATATAAATAATTTGACCCATCCAACCTGAATTCTGAGCTTTCCTTCCAAATCCCAGACCAGAACCTTCTAACCCACGAGTGCCCTTCGGATGTGTTAGCAAGTGAATTGGCTGTCAGCACCTTGAGACGTGGGAACACACCCAGGCCTCCAGGGAAGCAAGGCCCAGGGGTCAGGGGACAGAACTGTCATAGCCTAGGGTCTCTGATGGGAAACAGATGCTTCCAGCTGTCGCTTGCCATCAGCCTGCTCACTGACTGTTTTCAGCCCTGGCTCCTTCTGGATAGATCCAGCTGTACAAACACACTTTTATCCACAAGCTGACTGTGGGGGCAGCCAATGAATCTGTCTTCTTTTCTATTGCGGGAGTCTGCCTGTGTTGAATCCAAGGCTTAACTCATCAGAATAGCAATTAAACAAAGGTGGATTTTTTTTTTTTCTTTTCTTTGTAATATTTAGCCCCTATTTTCTTTGCTTTCAGGATGCCTGGGTGGTATTTGTTGATGCTTAATCTATTAAGAGTTGAAGGCAAAGGAATCTGTTTGAAATAAGAATTCTTTAAAGAGGCAGGGTGGAGGCTCAGAATGCTTGAGTATTAGCTGTAACCATATGTCCCTGTGAATAGCGCTTAACCTTTAAGTGATATTAAAGTGTCTCATTTCCCTTTATCTGTGAAATGAATGCATTAAACTAGCTGAGATTTCCCATTACTAACATTTTAAATAATTTGTGATTTTTCTGCTTTTTTTCTTCTGATTTTATTTATTTCTTAATTGAAGGATAATTGTTTTACAGAATTTTGTTGTTTTCTGCCAAATATCACCATGAATCAGCCATAAATTCTTTCACTTAACAAATGTTTTCTGAATAGTCCAGTCCAGTCAGCACTTACAAAATATTAGCATGATAAGATTCCTTAGAGAACCCAGGCTGTAGTAGGCATTTCTTTTCTTCTCTCTGTCTAGCATCCCTTCCTTTTTCTCTCAGTAACAACATCCCTTGGACTATGGAAAGTGACCCCCACCCCACTTTAGGTAGCTTTGCTGGGTGTCCCAATCAGTCTCCTGGCAGCGTGGCCCAGGTATGAGCAGGTGACCCAGGTCTAGCTAACTGCGCACCATCCCTGGGGCTGTTAAGTCTGGGCTCATGATTCATTTCAGGCCAATCCAAATTCTCCCCTAGAATTGTATAGTATTGAAGAGAGAATCCTCTTTACACGTTGGGTTATCCGATTGAGGGAGGTAAAATCTGTGGTCATTCCCTTTTACTGTTGCATGGAGAAAATCCATTGAAGTCAGAAAAGCTGAGAGCAGCACCCGGAGAGAAGAAGAGTGAAGAGACTGGGAGAGATTTCAAAAGGTCTGGTGTGAAGCCCCTCCCTCCCAGTTATACATGCCTCTCTCTCTCTCTCTCTCTCTCTCTCTCTCTCTCTCTCTCTCTCTCTCTCTCTCTCTCAATTTGAGATAGCTTACTGTCACTTCCAACCAAAAGAGTCCTAACAAATACATAGTCAATTTTTAAAATATAATTCGCATAGTGTCTGGGATGTGTCTAAGGCACTGGGGCCCAATCACCTTCTGACTTCTGATTTCCAAGCCAGTTCTTTTATTCTTTATGTTTCTTCCAACTTTGTATGATGAAAATTTCCAAACACACAAAAAACTTGAAAAATGAAAAAAGCAAGCACCTGTATATCTACCATCTAGATTCTGCCATTTACACTTCACAGGACTTGCTTTATCACATATCTAGCCATTTCTCTATCTGGGCATAAACCTGTCTATTTTTTCAAAATAAAATACATTTCAGGGATGTGCCCAGTGCTCCAGTGGTTCAGACTCCATGCTCCTAAAAATTAGTAAATAAATAGATTTCCAGGTGCACTGCAACCAGTTCTCTTTTTGTTGTGCCCTACCTCAGCCTTTACAGGCATGGTGGTGTCTTGGGTGGGGATTAGATGGGCAAGCTGCTTTGTCCACTTCCTTGCACAGTGGTCCCTTGTGGTGCAGGATGGAGCCAAGGATGGGAAAGGATGTAGCTGTTTTGTGAGCCAGAAGCCTCCCTAAATGAGAGTGGTAAGCCTGGAGTACATCATGAGAAACGCTGGGCTGGAAGAAGCACAAGCTGGAATCAAGATTGCCGGGAGAAATATCAATCACCTCAGATATGCAGATAACACCACCCTTATGGCAGAAAGTGAAGAGGAACTAAAGAGCCTCTTGATGAAAGTGAAAGAGAAGGGTGAAAAAGTTGGCTTAAAGCTCAACATTCAGAAAATGAAGATCGTGGCATCCGGTCCCATCACTTCATGGGAAATAGATGGGAAAACAGTGGAAACAGTGTCAGACTTTATTTTGGGGGGCTCCAAAGTCACTGAAGATGGTGACTGCAGCCATGAAATTAAAAGATGCTTACTCCTTGGAAGAAAAACTGTGATCAACCTAGATAGCATATTCAAAGGCAGAGACATTACTTTGCCAACAAAGGTCCGTCTAGTCAAGGCTATCGTTTTCCCAGTGGTCATGTATGGATGTGAGAGTTGGACTGTGAAGAAAGCTGAGCACTGAAGAATTGATGCTTTTGAACTGTGGTGCTGGAGAAGACTCTTGAGAGTCCCTTGGACTGCAAGGAGATCCAAACAGTCCATTCTAAAGGAGATCAGCCCTGGGATTTCTTTGGAAGGAATGATGCTAAAGCTGAAACTCCAGTACTTTGGCCACCTCATGCGAAGAGTTGACTCATTGGAAAAGACTCTGATGCTGGGAGGGATTGGGGGGAGGAGGAGAAGGGGACGACAGAGGATGAGATGGCTAGATGGCATCACTGACTCGATGGACGTGAGTCTAAGTGAACTCCGGGAGTTGGTGATGGACAGGGAAGCCTGGCGTGCTGTGATTTATGGGGTCGCAAAGAGTCAGACACGACTGAGTGACTGAACTGAACTGAACTGAAGCCTGGAGGAGACCCACAATAAGTAAAAACACAAGTGGACAATATAATATCGTTAGCAAAAAGCACTGTGAAGGAAATAAAGCAGAGATTGTCATAGTGCCTGTCTGTGTGTCAGGGAATACAATACAAGATCAACCCTAGGAAAGCCTCCTGGAGGAACTGACTTAGCTTATACCTCAAGGAAGAAAGGAACCAACCATGACGTGAGATTGGAGGAACAAGATTCAGGCAGAAGCCAGAGCCAGCACAAAGGCCATGAGGTACTCCAGCATCAGAAAGAAGCCAGGCAAAAGTACTTCCCATCTCCTCCTCTTCATTGTCTTTATCATCAGCAGCATCTTCAACAGGACTGGCAGTACTGGTGATCTGTGTATTTGCTAGGTCATGTCCGAGTCTTTGCAACCCCATGGACTGTAGCCTGCCAGGCTCCCCTATCCATGGGATTCTCCAGGCAAGAATACTGGAGTGAGTTGCCATTTCTTCCTCCAGGGGATCTTCCTGACCCAGGATCGAACTCACATCTCCTGTGTTGGCAGGCAGGTTCTTCACCAGTGAGCCACCAGTGAAGCCCCTAAACCTGAATTTGTTTCTGTTTTGCTTGTGTATTCATTCATATTGTTTTTAAATTGCATGTTAGAGATATCATACAGTGCCATACAGGTCTCTTCTCCGCTCTTGGCTGCCCTAAACCCAGTGAAATGCTGTGGCATGGAGGTGGTGGGGACAGAGCCTCACCACATAGGTGATGGGGTCATTCACAGGAGAGCCATGGATGCTGCTTCCCAGTGGATACTCGTGACCACTGAGCAGGCAGTGCAGTGTATGAGCGGGACTCTGAAGGGGTGGGGTGGGGGCGAGGGGACAGAGGGTGGACTAGGCATTCTTTGAGTTCCCAAAGCTGGGTTGGAAGGGAAAAAGGATTACAGTAACCAGACTCCCCCTGCCCTTATCATCATCAGCATCTTCAATAGGACTGGCAGTACTGATGATATATTTATTTAATAATCAGTCATTGCCATTTCTAGGTGAATTGAATTATTACATGTCATTGTAACTGTTAGCCAAATGGTATCTCTGTAACCCTGCCTGTCACTTTCAAGACAAAGATAAACAGCTCCAGGAGTAGTTTTGACACACAGAAGCCCCATAAGCCTACAGAAACAAGCTGGTCCTAAAGCCGAACATGCTGGTCTTTCACAATTTTGCTAGTCCAGAGAACTGTCTCAAATTACATCCCAAACAGCTCGAGGTTTCTTGGGCTTGCTCTTTTAACATCAAAATGTGCAGGCCCTTGGCCAAAAAATTGTTAGTTTATCTAGTGTAAATGGCTTAAATATGTCTTTTAGCATTAAAATGGTCCAAAACCAGCACTTTGCATTGCTTTCAAGTGCCTTTTTGACCTGCCTTCAGTGGAAACCAGATTAATTTAAAGCTTTGTAGGTGAAATATCAATCTGCTGGGGGACTGATCTGCCCTCAGTGGTTCCAGGTCGTGAGGAGATAGGCCTCTTTCGTTTCTTTTATTTTCAGTATTTGTTTTTCTTTAATTGTGGAGATATTTGTTCAGAACATATGCTTCAAGTTTTATTTTTATGGCTTTTTAACCATGCTGTGAATAATGTCCAAAACATCAATATTAAACCGAATTAATACCATAACCAATCAGGAGGACATTTGGATCGAGCGTGTAGTCAGCTGCATTTTTCTAGCCCAATTCTACAAGTATAGCATAGTAAAACTGGAATAGGAAAGTCCAAATATCCCTAGAAACAACTGTGTGGAATTTCTTAAATGCAGAAATTATATATACCATGGTCATTGAAAGGCAGATTTACCACTGGAAAAATTTATTTCCTGGGAGCAAAGCCATACTTACTAAAGACAAATGTATGACAAGGGTGCCCCTCAGGATTCTCAAAATGTGAATTTTTGCATGGGCAAACGTGGACACACGGTCACATTTCTACAGCTGCGGAGCTGGAAGATGCTGGATGCTGTTGGTGCCCTCAGATATGTGTAGCCGTTTCTGGGCCTCTCTCCTGGTTTCTGTGTTCTTGCTCTTTTACCACTCAGCGTGCCCCACTCTCTTCAGGGCCTGGCAGCTGGAGCCACTGCTGAGAGTGCCAAGTGCTGGGGACCATAGCCCCCGGGGGCGCCCTTGGCCGACGAGGACTGGTACAGAAATGCGAAAGCCCAGCTTCTTCCCCTGAAAAAGTACAAACGCAGGGGTGTGGTTTCGACCGAGCAGAAGCTGGGGCTCTGCTGGAAATCACTCCTTCACTTAGTTCCCCCCTTCCCCAGCCTGTCTCCTCCACTCCTCCACCTGTTTCTTTGGGAAATCCTTCCTTCACATACTGTGGGCCCGAGAGCTGAATCATTCAGTCCTGTCCTGCTCTTTGTGACCCTCTGGACTATAGCCCACCAGGCTCCTCTGTCGATGGGATTCTCCAGGCAAGGATACGGGAGTGGGTTGCATGCCCTCCTCTGGCGGATCTTCCTGACCCAGCGCCTGAACCCGTCTCCTGCGTCTCCTGCACTGCGGGTGAATTCTGTGCCACTCTGCCACCAGGGAGGCCCCTTTCACATATTAATTGCATGCAAATCCTCAACTCAGGGTCTACTTCCTAAGAGCCACAGCTACCTGATAGGAAGTTCATCAGCTCCAGTCCACTCAGTTCACAGATGGTTAACCCCATCCATCAGCCCGCAGATATTTGTGGAAGGCCCACCATGTGCTGGACCCATGGTAGGCATGGAGAAGGGGCCCTCTGGCTAAGTGTAAATCACCAAGTCTTCTGACCAGGGCCCACATTATTTTCCGTCAGGTCTGGTGTGAGAGTCCAGCGGAGGGTGCCACCAAGGACACATGCATGAATTCTCTCCTGCACGTCAGTGCTTACTGAGTCACTGAAAAATGTTCATGGAAGCTGGGAAAGAAAAACCTAATGATGATGGCTTGGAAAGTTACGTAAATCAGTAACACCCATGGAAAATAGCCCTGTAGAAAGCTAAACTATAAATTTCCCCGAGTCCAACAACATTCACTAAGAAGCTGAAACACTGTGATCTGACTACTGAATCATTTTCTTCTAGTCTCTATTACTTGTCTTTAAAGTTTGCAAATATTAAACATAATGACAGATAGGAAATTGTAGGAAGTGGTCTTATTTCACCCAAAAGATCCTAAACACTTCTATGAGAAACTGCCTGTAAAAGTACTTCTAATCTCACCCTGCTTCCTAGTCATTCATCCAATAAATATTACTGAGAAACTGGGATAAAGAGCATCTGTCCAGGCTGGCCTTTGTTTTTTTTTCCTAGGCAAAACAAAGGCCTAGAAATTTATTAGTCATTTCTAATCAAACAAACAAAAAAAAACTGTTGTGATTCAGATACCATCTGTGGTAGGCAGAATGCCTAATGTACTATTGCCAGGAAGCTGCGAAGATGTTCTTTTATAAGATGAAGTGGTCTACACCCCCAGTTCCCACATGTAAGTGTAGGGAGGTATGTTTCCCCCACACCAACAACCAGAGCTCCAGACACCAGCTGGATCCTATCACTGAACTCAGTTCTGGAGACACAGTCTACCTGGAGACTGCATCGAATCCCACAGGTTACGGGCTCAGTGCAAGACTGCCCCCAACGTTAGATGCCCAACGCAAGCCCAGGTTGTCGCCTGTGCTTCTGACCAACCTGCTATCCACAGGAGGTCCCTATGACCCCTCCTCAAGCTCCATTAACTTGCTAGAGTAGCTCACAGAACCCAGGAAACACTTTACTTACTAGGTGACTGGTTTATTGTGAAAGGCTATAACTGAGGAACAGCCAGATGGAAGAGATGCCCAGGGCGAGGTATGGGGAAAGAGCCCAGAGCATCCATGCCCTCTCCAGACAGACAGCGGGCCCCAGACCTCCATGTGCTCACCAACCCGGAAGCTCTCCGAGAACTTCCCTTTTGAATTTTTATGGAGGCTTCACTCCATAGTCATGATTGACTAAATCATTAGCCACTGGCCTTCCAGAGGCCTAGGGGGCAGGAGACGGGTGGAACTGACAGTTCCCGCTGTCTAGCTTCTGGCTACCAGTCCCATCCTCTGTAGCGGTCCAAAAGTTGCCTCATTAACATAACAAAAGACACCTTTGGAGCTCTTATCCTTTAGGAAATTCCAAGGGTTTTGGGGTTCTGTGCCAGGAATAGTATCCAAGATCAAATGAATGTTTCCTATTAAAAATCATAATATCACACAAGGCAAAGGGGAAATAAGATTAGAGATAGAACTAAGATTGCCAATCAACCAATTTTAAAATATCTAATGGCGGAAAGTGAAGAGGAACTAAAGAGCCTCTTGATGAGGGTGAAAGAGAAGGGTGAAAAAAAGGAGGCTTAAAATTCAACATTCAAAAAACTCAAGATCATGGAATCTGGTCCCAACACTTCACGGCAAATAGGTGGGGAAAAGTGGAAATAGTGATGGATTTTATTTTCTTGGGCTCCAAAATCACCACAGACGGTGCCTGCAGCCAGGAAATTGAAAAACGCTCCTTGGAAGAAGAGCTATGATAGCATGTTAAACCTAGACAGCATGGACTGACAGTTCCAACCATCTAGTACACAGTTGGCAGAGACAACATTCTGCTGACAAAGGTCCATAGCGTCAAAGCTATGGTTTTTCCAGTAGTTATATACGGATGTGAGAGTTGGACCATAAAGAAGGCTGAGTGCCAAAAAATTTGTGCTTTTAAACTATGGTGCTGGAGAAGACTCTTGAGGGTTCCTTAGACTGCAAGATCAAAGCAGTCAATCCTAAAAGATATCAACCCTGAATATTCACAGAATGGACTGATGTTGAAGCCGAAGCTCCAATACTTTGGCTACTTGATGTGAAGAGCCAACTCACTGGAAAAGAATCTGAGGCTGGGAAAGATTGAGGATAGGAGGAGAAGGGGGAAACAGAGGATGAGATGGTTTGATGGCATCATTAACTCAATGGATATGACTTTGAGCAAATTCCGGGAGACAGTGAAGGACAGGGAAGCCTGGCTTGCTGTAGTCCATGGGGTTGCAAAGAGTCAGACACGACTTAGCAACTGAACAATGAACAAAAATCATATGTTGCTCTAATGGGATCAATGTCATCAGTGTATGGGTGCTAAGTCATTTCAGGCATGTCCAATTCTTTCCGATGCTCTGGACCATAGCCTTCCAGGCTCCTCTGTCCATGGGATTCTCCAGGCAAGAATATTGGAATGAGTTGCCAGGCTCTCCTTCAGGGGATCTTCCCCAAATGTCATCAGAAGAGTCCTTAAATATGGAAAAGGGAATCAAAAGCATTAGAATAATGCTATGTGAGAAAGGCTTGAATGATCATTGCTGGCTTTGAAGATGGAAAAGGGAATGGGGCTCGGGAATGAACCAAAGAGCGTGAGTTACCTCTAGAAGCAGGAAAAGGCAGGAAAACTGATTCTCCTTTAGAGCCCCCAAAACTGAACACTGCCCTGCTGACACCTTGATTTTAGCCCAGTGAGACCCATTTCATACAACAGAATTGTAAGATTACCAATGTTGTTGCTTAAAGCTAGTAAGTTATGGGAATTTGTCACAGCAACAATAGGAAGCTGATAGACCATCTGCCTTCCAGGTTAAAGACGGCTTCTGAAGAAACTGCAGAAGCTACTCAAGGGTCACAGCCATAATTCTTTTCTTATTCACTCAGTTTTTACTCCGCTGGCCTGTCTTTGAAATGTCCTGCCATTCCTTCTGGCTGTCACCGGGGTACTCTGTGTTTTCCCTGACCCTCTTTTTACTCAGATCAACTGCAGTCAGATCTCAAGTGCCTTCACGTTCTTCTGGATTCAATACAAAACTCACACCAACCACAGAGAATATTTTCAAGCTTAGAAGTGTTCGTTTCCCTTGCAGTTTACAGTTTGCTATGTCCAGCTTCCTTTTTTGGCTTCCCCTTCCATTTTTATATTCTGTTTAATTTGAGATTTCGCAGACATGATGTTCCGTGATGATAGCAATAAAAAATGAAATCCAGATGGCTTTATGACGATTGGAAGAAAATTTCCAACTTCTCTGGACAAGATACATTAAGATCAAAGGCACAGAGTGATGACATCAGTATCACCAAGGCCCCAAATAACTCCACATGCATTTACTCACAGACTCATTTATTCATTTAACTGCACATTAACAAATCCTGAGTGCTGACCATGTGCCAAGAACTGCTCTAGGAGCTGGGGCTTCATCTGTGATGGAGATCTCGGCCCTGTAAAACTTATACTCTGGTTCAGGGAGGCAAGCAGTAAACTAGATAAGTAGATAATATGATGTGATGAAGATGGGATAATCAATGAGAAAAAAAGAGCAGGATATTTGGGATAGAGTAGGGATGTGTGTGTGTGTGCCCAGTCGTGTCTGACTCTGTGACCCTGTGGACTGTGGCCCACCAAGCTCCTCTGTCCATGGGATCTTCCAGGCAAGAATACTGGAGTGGGTTGTCATTTCTTTCTTCAAGGGATCTTCCCAACCCAGGGACTGAACTGTGTCTCTTGTGTCTTCTGCATTGGCAGGCAGATTCTTTACTATAAGAACCACTGAGGAAGCAGGAAGGTAGGCACTAAACTATATAAGTAAATAATATAATATGTTGAAGATGGAATAATCAAGGAGAAAAAAAGAGCAGGATATTTGTGATGGAGTATGGATGCTGTGCTTAGTTGCTCAGTCATGTCTGACTCTTTGCAACCCCATGGACTGTAGCCCATCAAGCTCCTCTCTTGACGGGATTCTCCAGGCAACAAGACTAGAGTGGGTTGCCATGACCTCCTCCAGGGGATCTTCCCAACCCCCGGGACCGCCCAGGTCTCCTGCACTGCAGGCAGATTCTTCAGCACCTGAGCCGCCAGAGAAGCCCTGGCGTAGGGATGATACCATTTAAATTGGTGGACAAAGTCAGCTGCACTTTAAAAAGTGGCATTTGATAAAAGACCTGAATGGGACTTCCCTGGTGGTCTAGTGGTTACGAGTCAACACTTTCACTGTCATGGCCCCATATTCAATCCCCAGTCGGGGGACTAAGATTCCCCCAAGCCCCACAGCATGGCCAAAGAAAGAAAAGGGTCTGAAATGACTGAGAAGCAACCAGTCCAGCGGCCAAGAGGTGAGAAGAAGCTTGAGAGCTCAGGGAGTTGCCAGAGGAGCGTAGCTGGAACAGAAGCGCGAGTGGGGAGGAGAGAGAGGCACAGAGGCACTGGAGGGGAGGATTTTGATTCTGAATGAAACGGAGACCTAGAATTCTGCACTCAGTTACAATGTGTGTGTGTGTTTCCTCCCTTCACACCCAACAATTCTCTGACAACAGCTGGGTGTCCTACCATTCAACCCAGTTCTGACCAGAAAGAGTGTCGGATCCCCCACGTTGAAGGCTCCATCCCACAACACTGCCCTCCCCTCACGTCAAACCCCAGCTGCAAGACCTGATTGCCCCCTGTGCTTCTGACCCGCTGCTTACAGATCAGAGGCTCCAATGATCCCCTCCTCCGGTTTGAGTAATCTTCTGCAGCAGCTCACAAAGCTCAGAGAAATATCTCACTGTTGCCAGTCTGGTATGAGAAGACAGAACCGAAGAACAGTCAGGCATAAGAGATGTACAGGGGAAGGTGCATGGGAAAGGAAGCGAAGCTTCCAGGGCCCCTCTGGGGATGCTTCTCTCTGCAGTGAGCGCTCACCCACCCAGAAGCTCTCCCAGCCCTGTCCTTTCGGGTTTTTATTGGGGCTGCTTTACGCGATCACCTTTAACTCTTCTCCCTGGTGATTGCACTCCCTCTCCAAGCCCTCACCCCTCCACAGAGGCTGAGGAGTAGGACTAAAATTTCTAACCCTCTAATCACTAAGTTGGCTCTCCTGAAAATCTGCTGCCATCTTCAGATGCTTCCAAAAGTCTCCTCACTGATATCACAAAAATTACCTACAGGGACTCCTTTCGGTGATAGCTGCTACTGTTCAGTCCCCAAGTCCTGCTGGGCTCCTCTGGGACCCCATGGACCACAGCCGGCCAGACTCCTCTGTCCATGCGACTCTCCAGGCAAGAATACCGGAGTGGGTTGCCATTTTCTTATCCAGAGGCTCTTCCCGACCCAAGAATTAAACCCACCTGTCCTGCATTAGCACGCGGATTCTTCATCGCGGAAGCACCAGGGAAGCCAAAGGACTGTTTTTATCACTTAGGAAATTCCAAGTGTTTTAGGGGCTCTGTTCAGGAAGAGGACACAGACCAAGTATATATTTCTTATTCAAACTCACCATATCACAGGAGCCGTTACATGGCTTTAAGACCGAGAGTGACAGGACCTTACAATGTTTTAAATGGACTGTTTTAGTTGCTGAGACTCAACTACGGAGCAGCGGTGGCGGTGGAGCAGAGACATATTGATGAGGCGATTTCACAAACTGCAATGAGCGCTGACGGCCACTGGTGCCAGGGTGGTGGCAGCGGGCATGGTAAAAGGCGGTCAGATTCCAGTTATATTTTGAAGGTGGGGCCAACACAACTTCATATGAGAACGCATGTGTGTTTTGTGAGAAAAAGAAGGGTAAAAGAGGATGCCAAACTTCCTTGGAAGGATGGCATTTTCAGTCATTGACTGTGGAAGGAAGACTCCCTAGGGGAGAGGAAGATCAGAAGGTCAAGTTGGGAGGGATTAGCTTTGCTCTGTCCAGTAGATATCCTGCCTTACCAGGTGGTGCTAGTGGTAAAGAACCCACCTGCCAACGCAGGAGGCATAAGAGACACAAGTTCGATCCCTGGATTGGGAAGATCCCCTGGAGGAGGAAATGGCAACCCACTCCTGCCATTCTTGCCTGAAGAATCCCATGGACAGAGAGCCTGGCAGGGTACAGTCCGTGGGGTCACAAATAGTAGGGTGTGACTGAAGTGATTTAGCACAGCACAGTAGATATCCAAGAGACGTTACCAGCTTGGCAGTAGGATTCATGAGTCTAGAATTCAGGAGACATTTCTGAGTTGGAAATACATCATGAAGAGTCAAAAATATAGTTCCTGCTTCAAGTCATGAGAATAAAGATGAGACCACCTACGAGAGAGGGTGAAGATAAAGGAAGCTGTCAAAACCTGAGCTTGATGGCATTCGGCATTAAAGAAGGCAAGGAGATGAGGAAGAACCCATGAAGAAGACTGAGGAGCTGATGGGCTAGGAGGAAAACCAGGAGAGTGCAGAGACCTAAAAGCCAAGTGAGGAAAAGTTCCCGGATAGATTTAGCAGCCCTGGAGGTCCTTGGTTCACCCTGACTGGGGCAGTTT
This sequence comes from Capra hircus, assembly GCF_001704415.2. Lineage (NCBI taxonomy): Eukaryota > Metazoa > Chordata > Mammalia > Artiodactyla > Bovidae > Capra > Capra hircus. The sequence continues at coordinate 7,066,749 of NC_030820.1, forward strand.
CTTGGAACACTCAAGGCAAAGCCTAATGTGAATTGGTTTAAAGGACACTGGGAGGAAAACATGGCCAGTTCTTTAGAAAGAGCTTTGTTTACCCAAACTCAAGTGAAGCAAAAAAGAAGCTATAGCAAGAGACGTGAGGTCAATAAGATGTTTGTTTTACAGCAGGAAAAATACCAACATGAGGAAGTGTGCTGATGGGAGAGATCCATTGGACAGGGAGAAATTGCTGGTGTCGGAGCAGAGGGCAGAATTGACGGAGCTCTGTTCTTGAACAGGAGATGCTATAGACCAGTATTTCCCAAGTTTTGGTGTGTGTCAGGATCCCCCAGAGGGCCTGTGACAACATGCATTGCTGATTCTCTCCCCACCCTCACAGTTTCTGATTCTGAGATGCAACCAGAGAGTTTGCGTTTCTAAGTTCCCAGGTCACACTGATGCCGCAGTTTTACGGGCCACCCTTTTGGAACTAGGGTTATCGGGAAGGGGGTTGTTGACTCTAAACAGGAGTCCCTCTGTTAGTCTGCAGTAACAGATCCAGTCATTAAAGTATCTCTATAGGAGGGCTTATGCTGGAAAGATGCAGTCAAGAAGATAAAAACAGTTAACACAGCCAACCTCTGTCTTAGGCTGTGTGATCTACCAAGAGGAGAAGTCACTTCTCCTTGCTTCCAAGAAGTCACTCAGCCTAAGTCTACCTTTGCAGGCACACTACCTTCACCGCCGTTTTTCAGAGGTCCCGCCAAGTAGAAACGGTTGGTTCACATGACCATCGCCTTGACGTGATTGGCACGCCCAGGCGGCCTTTTCTGGCTGAGCTTCTGCAGTATTCTTGGGAGTCCCAGGTGCCTCACGCCCCCAACAGCTCTTTTCCGATGCGTGTTCCATAACATCGCAAAGCAGCTTAACTCGGTTTGATTGCGTTGTTTTGCCGGCCAGCATTTGGAATTGCAATTAGCTGGGGGCCAAGCCAAAAACTCTCAAGATGCCAAGTCTTGAATCTTTTGTTTCTTTTTGTTCTGCAGTTTCATCAATTGCCAGAAACAGCCACTAGCAATCGACATTTCCATAGCTTTTTTCCTCTTTTCTTTTCTCATTGAGGAGATGAGTGTAGCAATATATGTTTAGAATGTGACAATGACAACTTCCTTCTGTGTATCTGTCTGGGGTTTAAAACCCTTCCATATCCAATTTATTATGCCCATTATAAACATGAGGAAATTGAGGCTCACAGAGAGTAAGCCAGGACTCCAGGTCTTTGAATTCTAATTTTTTTTTAAATATACAGCCTTTTATAAGTTTAAGATGCACAACATAATGATTTGACTTACTTATATTGCAAAATTATTATCATGATAAACTTAGTTTACATCCATCATCTCATAAATACAAAAGGAAAAAAGAGAGAAAGGAGAGGGGAAAAAAAGTTGTTTTCCTTAGATGAGAACTTTTAGGATTTATTCTGTTAGCCATACAACAGTGTTAACTGTAGTTGTCATCTTGTTCATTATATAATCTTTCTTACAATTAGATATCTGTACCACTTCCGCCACCCATCACCTTGTACCTCTGGTAACCAAAAATCTGATCTCTTTTCCTACAGCTTAGTGTTTGGGAGTGTGTGTGTGTGTGTGTGTATGTGTGTGTGTGTGTGTTTTATAGATTCCACAAGTATTTATCTTTGAGTTATTTCACTTAGCATAATGCCCTCAAGATGCAGCCAGGATTTTGCAAGTGGCAGGATTTCCTTCTTTTTTGATGGCTGAATAAGAACATTTTCTTTATCCATTCGCCCCTAGATGAACACTTAGGTTGTTCTTATGTCTTGGCTATTGTAAACAATGCTGCAATGAACATAGAGGTGCAGATAGCTCTTTGACTGTGATTTCATTCCTTCAGATAAATATACAGAAGTGGAACTCTGGATGTTATGATAGCTCTATTTAAAAATATAAAAACCTTATCATTTGAATCATTAATTTTTTGAAAATTAAAAACACAAAAACCTTATCGTTTGAATCATTCCCCTGAATACCAGTGCTGATTTTCATATAGTTAAGCCAAAGAGCCCCTTATGAAGGCATACTAAACTTTTATTGAAAAATTTGGTCCCTTCTAGAGAGATAGTGCTAATATAGGTCTACAGGAAGAAAGATTTTTTTCCCCCAAATTATGAATCTGATTAACACTCTGTTAATATAGCTTGATATAGTTTAATGGAATTTTATCATTTTCAGAGGCAAAAAAGCTCCCATACCTTACAGGTTATAAAGCCTTAGAAATAAATTTAAAAGTTTGCTGTGTTTGAGAGTGACTGTATTTCGAATGAGTTGTTTGTACCAGTCAGATATTTTGGATGCAAACAACAGAAAGATTGTGGCTAACTGAAAGCAGAAAGGAAATTCATTAGAAATTAGTTGATTGTTCATAGAATTGACAAAAAATTAGAAAATGAGCAATAGTCGATGGAGGCTAGGCTTGCAAAATTGCAACCAAAATCTTCCTGCAGGAAGAGTCTGTGGTTATGATGTCACTCTCACTGGTCACTCCTTGCTACCACCAAAGACGTTAAATTTAAACTGTCCCTTCTCTGTATCACTGACTCCAGATTCAAGAGTCTGAGAGAAGGACAGCATCTGATTGCCTGAATCGGATCACGTGGCTTTGTTATTGCTGTTGGGAAGGGGAGTGGTCAGACAGGAATTGCCTCCCACCAAAATCCACACAGAGGCAAATTTTAGAGGTAAAGCTTAAGAATGCATTCATTACTAGGAAGAAAAGAGGCCCCCTGTGTCAATGAGCTATTGTTGAAATAATGCTGTGTAACAATAACAAACCAGTCAGTACTAAAGAAATCAACTCTGAATATTCATTGGAAGGACTGATGTCAAAGCTGAAGCTCCAATACTTTGGCCACCTGATGTGAAGAGCTTATCGAAAAGACCCTGGTGCTGGGAAACACTGAGGGCAGGAGGAGAAGGGGATGACAGAGGACGAGATGGTTGGATGGTGTCACTGACTCAATGGACATGAATTTGAGCAAACTCTGGGAGATAGTGAAGGACAGGGAAGCCTGGCATGCTGCAGTTCATGGGGTTACAAAGAGTCAGACATGACTCAGCCACTGAACAACATAGCAGCAACAAAAATTCAACAACCAAAAAATACATGATGAATACTTATTTTTCACACTCTTGGTCTGCTGATTGGGCTGGGGAAATTCTGATCCAGGTTGTGAATTTGCTTACTGTGGCCCCAGATTGCAGGTCAGGTTCAGGACTTCTCCACATGTTTTTCATTCTAGAAACAATACCTACCTGGGATGCCCCCATGGAGATGGCAAAAGAGCAAGAGACCAAGTCAAACTATGGAAGCACATTTAAAGTCTCTGCTTGTACAAAAACAAACATATAGATCAATGAACAGAATAAAGAACCCAGAAATAAACCCACACACTTAGGACTAATTAATCTATGACAAAGGGGGCAAAAATATACAATGGAGAAGAAGCAGTGTCTTCAAAAAATAGTGTTGCGAGAGTTGGACAGCTACCAGTAAATCAATGAAATTAGAACATTCTCTCACACTATATACAAAAATAAACTCAAAATGGATTAAAGACCTAAATACAAGACATGACACCATAAAACTCCTGGAAGAGAACAAAGACAAAACATTCTCAGACATGAATTGTAGCAATACTTTCTTAGATCAATCTCCCAAGGCAAAAGAAATAAAAGCAAAAATAAGCAAATGGGACCTAATCAAAGTTAAAAGCTTTTGTACAGCAAGGGAAACCATTGGCAAAACAAAAAGGCAATCTATTGAATGGGGGAAAATATTTGCATATGATGCTACCGGCTAGGGGTTAAAATCCAAAATACACAAACAGCCCATACAACTCAATACTGAAAAAGCAAACAACCCAATCAAAAACTGGTCAGAAAACCTAAATAGACATTTCTCTAAGGAAAACATACAGATGGTCAACAGGCACATGAAAAGATGGTCAACACACAGAAACTAAAACAACTTTGAAAGCAATTATATTCCAATTAAAAATAAGGAAAGATGATCAACATTACTGATTATAAGAGAATTTAAATCAAAATCACGATGAGGTAGCATGTTACCCTGGTCAGAATGGCTATTATCAAAAAATCCACAAATAACAAATATTGGAGAGGATGTGCAAAAACAGGAAACTTTGTATGCTGTTGATGTGATATAAATTGGTCAACTTGGAAATCAGTATAGAGGTTCCTTGAAAAACTAAAAATGGAGTTACCATGTGATTCAGCAATCCCACTCCTGGGTATATATCAAGAAAAAAAAATTTTAATAGGAAAACATATGTGTGTGCATACTAAGTCACTTCAGTTGTGTCTGACTCTTTGAGACTCTATGGACCATACCAGTCTTCTCTGTCCACGGGATTTTCCAGGCAAGAATACTGGAGAGGATTGCAATGTCGTCCTCCAGGGGATCTTCCCGACCCAGGGATTGAACCCACGTCTCCTGTGGCTCCTGCACTGCAGGCAGATTCTTTACCACTGAGCCACCAGGGAAGCTCCAGTTTGAAAACATACATGCACCACAATGTAAATAGCAGCACTATTTACAATTGCCAAGACAGGGAAACAACCCATGTCCATCAACAGACGATTAGCTTAAGAAGATGTGGTATTTACAAATACATTGGAATACTGCTCAGCCATAAAAAAGAATGAACTGTCGCCATGCGCAGTGACACTGATGGACCTAGAGAATAGTGTAATTAGTGAAGTAAGTCAGATGCGCTAAATTGCTTCAGTGACATCTGACTGTTGTGCAACCCTATGGACTGCAGTCCTCCAAGCTCCTCTGTCCATGGGATTGTCCAGGCAAAGATACTGGCGTGGGTTGCCACACCCTCCTCCAGGGGATTTTCCCAACCCAGCAACCAAACTCACATCTCCTACATCTTCTTCATTAGCAGGCAAATTCTTTACCGCTAGTGTCACATGGGTAGCCCAGGAAGTCAGACAGAGAAAGAAAAATACCAAATTATGTCACTTTTTGTGGTTCAGTCGCTCAATCATGTCCACCTCTTTGTAACCCCATGGACTGCAGCACTCCAGGCTTCCCTGTCCTTCACCATCTCCCAGACCTTGCTCAAACTCAATGCATTGAGTCCGTGACGCCATCCAACCATCTCATCCTCTGTCATCCCCTTCTCCTCCTGCCTTCAATCTTTCCCAGCATCAGGGTCTTTCCTAATGAGTTGGCTCTTCACATCATGTGGCCAAAGTATTGGAGCTTCAGCTTCAGCATCATATATATCACTTATATGTGGAATCCTAAAAAATAATATAAGTGAATCTATATATAAAACAGAAGCTCAGAGACACAAAAAACAAACTTGTGGTTGCCAGAAGGGGAGTGGGGAGGAAGGATAAATTAGGAGTATAGAATTAATCAATACAAACTACTATTCATAAAATAAATAAGCAATAAGAACTTATTGTATAGCACAAGGAGTTATATTCAGTATTTCATGATAACATATAATGGAATAGAACCATAAAAAACTGAATCACTGTGCTGTACACCTGAAATTAATATAATATTTTAAGTCAACTATACTTCAATAAAAAGTTTTTTAATACCTCTGTGCCAACCTACTCCAGTATTCTTTCCTGGAAAATTCCATGAACTGAGGAACCTGGTGGGCTATAATCCATGAGGTCTCAAAGAGTCAGACACGACTGAGCAACTGAGCACACACACACACACTGCAGGTATGATATCTGTTAACACTTCATTGGCCAAAGTAAGTCTCATGGCCAAGTTCAAAGCTGATGGATGGGGGGTATACTTTGTCTGTTCTGATGGGAAGCATTCGAAATTTGCCTGGCAAATGCATCAATATAAAAAAAACTTATTATAAACAGTAAAGAATGAAGAATAATGATATGATCAATCCCAGGCCCTCCAGGCTATAAAAGAAGGATCAAGACTGGGGAGGCTTTGACTTAAGCAAAGGATGGGGCCATGTTAGAAACCATCAGGGCCTTTCAAGGGAATGTTACAAATGATAATGTTTTTAGGTTACAGGTTACACCAAACCCTGGATGGGACCTGGAGTTGGAGTATCCAGGAAGCCTCAGTGGGAAGAAGACTTTGAAGACTAGTTGGTTGTCTTTTCTTTTTTTTTCCTATTTCCAACATCTTTCTTATTCCCTAAAATCAGCGAAATGAAAGTCTACCGATGATGGCAAAGAAGACTGAGGTCATGGACCTGAATCAAGAGGTCACAGACGGAAAAGAGAAGAGAGAGGAAGAAGGGGAGAGAATACAAGGACTAGAAGAGGAAATTTAAGGGAATTTACTATCAGAAGGTAGAAAAAAGGTAAAAGCAGAGATGATCCATAGCATTGCCCGCTGCTGGTGGGCAATTCATGTAGAGGCTTCACACACAAAGCTTGCATCACTCTCCTGTAAATGTCCGGAGGGTATCTTACCCTCCACTCCTGTCAATGCCCCATTCTAGAACAGGAAGTCCTCCAAATGAGTTTCTGAATTCAAGCTTTTGATTGAGCTCATTTCCCAGAATTTGCTCCTGGCCGCCTTTTCCAGTTGCGCAGTATGAATCAGAATCATAGTTAATGGTTCTGAAAAACAGAACTTCAGATACTTCTTTTACTTGGAGAAAGAAAGAAAGAAACTGTGCAGTGATTCTTCTGATGCATTTCAGAGTAATCTTCATGTTAACTCAGTGAGAAAGTAATCTGATTTTCTCTGAAAGAGAGGAGAACATTATCTTCCATATTGAAGGCAAGGGGTAGGGGGCGGGGACCACCAAGATCAATCGATTCCAGGGCCGGGAGCTACTACAAATGTTCCCATTTTTAAAAAGATTTTGTTCTGACCTCACCTCTAAGGGTGTCTTAGGCTGATTTTCCATTTGCTAATTAAAAGTTCCTTGTCAGCAGTATTTATCATTATTATTATTGGTGAGTGAATCACCATCTTTCTCTACCAAATCTATTTTCCATGCTCACCCATTCTAAATGCTGGCTTACAGCTCCCTCGTGGGTGCCAAAACAACCCACTTAGATGCGCCATCTCTGCATTTCTTTGTCAAATCTTTTTGCTCTCCAAGCTGACTTAAAGTCTTATTTGAATAACTGCCTGCTTTTAAAATTTTCTGGATTGACATCTGTCTTACTCTCAAACCAAAACATTTTTTGCGTTCTTCCAAGACCAGCTCAGAGACCCTTAATGAGGCATCAGAAAAGAAATAGATCTGCCTTCACTCTGGCATCTTCTACAGTAGAATTGTGAATTTCAAGTTTGCAAATGCATGAATTTCCAAGGCTGTGCTGTAGATCTATACCCTCTCTGTATTCATGAAATATCATGACAGTGTAAATTCTAATCAATGCATTAATAAAGCACCACTCCAAACCTCTTATTCATTTTTTAACTGGAGAAATTTTAACACTTTTCATTTTGAAATAATTTCTAACTTTCAAAAACATTGTAGAAATACTTCAAAAATGTTTGTATACCTTTCATCCAGCTTCCTCAAATGCTGACAATTTATGTGACCACAGAGCAATGATCAAAATCAGAAAATCAGCATTGATTCAGTACTATAATGTATCTTATTCAGTTTTTTCTTTTTAATTTATTTTTTTAATTGAAGGATAATTGCTTTTCAGAATTTTGTTGTTTTCTGTCAAACCTCAGCATCAATCAGCCATAGGTATACCTATATCCCCTCCCTTTGAACCTCCCTCCCATCTCTCTCCCCATCCCACCCCTCTAGGTTGACACAGAGCCCCTGTTTGAGTTTCCTGAGCCATGCAGCAAGTTCCTGTTGGCTATCTATTTTACATATGGTAATGTAAGTTTCCATGTTGCTCTTTCCATACATCTCAGCCTCTCCTCCCCTCCCCCCATGTCTATAAGTCTACTCTCTATGTTCGTTTCTCCATTACTGCCCTGGAAATAAATTCTTCAGTACCCTATTTCTAGATTCCATATATATGCATTGCTGCTGCTGCTGCTGCTGCTGCTGCTGCGTCACTTCAGTCGTGTCCGACTCCGTGCGACCCCACAGACGGCAGCCCACCAGGCTCCCCCGTCCCTGGGATTCTCCAGGCAAGAACACTGGAGTGGGTTGCCATTTCCTTCTCCAATGCATGAAAGTGAAAAGTGAAAAGGAAGTCACTGAGTCATGTCTGACTCTTAGCGACCCCATGGACTGCAGCCTACCATAGTATTTATCTTTCTCTTTCTGACCCACTTCACTCTGAGTAATAGGTTCTAGGTTCATCCACCTCATCAGAACTGACTCAAATGCATTCCTTTTCATGGCTGAGTAATATTCCTTTGTGTATACATATCACAGCTTCCTTATCCATTCATCTGTCTGTGGGCCTCTAGGTTGCTTCATGTTCCAGCTGTTGTAAACAGTGCTGCAGTGAACACTGGGATACATGTGTCTTTTCCAATTTTGGTTTCCTCAGGATATATGCCTAAGAGTGGGATTGCTGGGTCATATGGCAGTTTTCTTCCTAGTTTTTTAAGGAATCTCCATACTGTCTTCCATAGTGTCTGTATTAATTTACATTCCCACAAACAGTGCAGGAGCATTCCCTTTTTTCCACACCCTCTCCAGCATTTATTGTTTGTAAACTTTTTGATGATGGCCATCTTGACCAGTGTGAAGTGATATCTCATTGTCGTTTTGATTTGGATTTCTCTAATAATTCATGATGTTGAGCATCTTTTCATGTGTTTGTTAGCCATCTGTATGTCTTCTTTGGAGAAATGTCTGTTTAGGTCTTTTCCCCACTCTTTGATTGAGTTATTTGTTTTTCTGGCTTTGAGTTATATGAGCTGCTTGTATATTTTGGAAATTAATCCTTTGTCGGCTGTTTCATTTGCTATTGTTTTCTCCCATTCTGAGGGTTGTCTTTTCACCTTGCTTATAGTTTCCTTTGCTGTGCAAAAGCTTTTAAGTTTAATCAGGCCCCACTTGTTTACTTTTGTTCTTATCTCCGTATAATGTATCTTATTCAGTTTTGCTAACTGTCCCCCTCATCTCCGTTTTCTGGTTCGAGTTCCAGTCCAGGGTCATATTTGCCTTCAGTTGTCATGTCATGTCTCTTTAGTATGCTTCAATTTGGAACAGTTACTGAATCTTTCTTTATCTTTCAGGACTTCAGCAATTTTGAAGAGTCAGTTATTTGGGGGCCAGTTATTTTGTAGAATACCCCTCAAATTAGGAAATCTATTTTTAATAAATTAATCTGACAGACATTTATTGAGTGTTAGCTGGGGAACCAGCAAACACTATCCTGACCTTCAGGAGATCTGTGGAGTGATTTATTTATTTATTATTATTTTATTTATTTATTTTTTTGGTTGTACAGGGTCTTTGTTGCTGCTCGGGCTTTTCTCTAGTTGCAGTGAGTGGGGGCTACTCTCTACTGGTGGTGCACGAGCTTCTCATTTCTGTCGCTTCTCTTGTTGCGGAGCACAGGCTTCAGAGCACGGGCTTAGTTGCTCCAAGGTATGTGGGATCTTTCCGGATCAGGGATTGAACCCATGTCTCCTGTATTGGTAGGCGGATTCTTTACCGCTGAGCCATCAGGGAAGCCTAGGAAATCTTTTTTTGTTGTTTCGCTTTTTGCTTTTTTGGCTGTGCTGGGTCTTCACTGCTGCACACAGGCTGTCTCTAGTTGTGGTGTGCGGCGTCTCACTGTGGCGGTTTCTGTTGCTGTGCAGCACAGGCTTCTGGGTGCTTGGGCTTCAGTAGTTGCACCATGTGGGTTCAGTAGTTGTGGTACACAGGCTTAGTTGCCCTGGGGCATGTGGAATCTTCCCGGACCAGGCATTGAACCCATGTCCCCTGCATTGGCAAGTGGATTCTTAATCAGTGGACCATCAGGGAAGTCTTTAAATCTAATCTTAAAGTACGGCCTCTCCCTTTCATACTTCTTCAACCCAAATTCTGGAAGGGTATTAGGGTTCTGCTCCTGTGAGCAAACATGGTGAAACTATGCCAAACAAATATTTATTTCTTCTACACATTAGGGACATCCTGAAATATGAGGCCTCATGCTACTGATTTCATAAAGCTTATATGATTGAGTCTGAAATTTGGTCATCATTTTCAAAGAAGCCATCAAGTAGAATTTAATTAGTTGCAAACAAAAGAAGAGGCAAACTCAAGTTTTTAAGGCCATAGAGAAGATGTATTGGCCCACTGAGAAGATGTATTGGCCCATTGGTAACTGAGAAATCTGGAGCTAGGCTGAGCTTCAGGCAAGAGCTTCCTGACCCAGGACTTCTAGGTTCTTTTTACCTAAACTCTATCTCCCTCTGTTCGGTTTCATCCCAAGGCTGATTCTCCCTTTGATCAAAGCAACTGGTGTGACATGCTCTTTTATCTACACCCAGAAAATTACTGAAAGTTGTCTCTAGCTCAGTCACTCAGGCTAGATTATGGAATGCGCTGATTGCCTTAAGCCAATCACAGTTCACCTCTGGAGCTGAGAGTTAAACTGCTGTCACCAGCTCATATGTGGGGTGCTGTTAGGGAGATGGAGAAATGGGCTCTGCATATGCAGGTGACTATGTCCACCCCAAGCTGGACTCCTTAGAAGCAGAAGTGCAGTTTAGTGTATTTATGGGGAAGGGAAACTCTGCACAGGTGTGTTCCAATAGATGCTCCATCAATGCTAAGATAGTCTCAGTGAGAATGTCAGAAAGAATATTATGGAAGAAATCAGGCATGGTAACTGAGTGATAGTGGTTTTTATTGCTGCTTGTATATAGCCCTGTTGGCTCATTCAGTAAAGAATCCACCTGCACTGCAGGAGACCTGGGTTCCATCTCTGGGTTGGAAAGATCCCCTGGAGGAGGGCATGGCAACCCACTCCAGGGTGCTTAATTGGAGAATCCCCTTGGGCAGAAGCGACTGTCAGGCTGCAGTTCATGGGATCACAAAGAGTCAGACATGACTAAACAGTTAAGAACACATGCACACACACATATAACACTCTTTAGTAGCTATTTCAACCCATGCAAGCTCAGGTGTGTTCTGCACATGGCATACGGGATAATGGCGGTCACCAAGTAAAAAATGGGATCCTTAGGCAGATAGGTTTGAGAGATGTTATCTATATCAAACATACCTATGTCTCTGCTTACATCTTCTTGGCCCACTGTTGTATTCCAGCCATTGCCATGGCAACTCCACTGTGGGCAGGTAACTCACTTCAATCACATCATGTGTTTTCTGCTCCATAGTTCTTTCCACCACCTGGCATAACACATGTTATTTATTTGTTTGTTTATGCCCTCTCCTTCCAGTAGCAGTAAGTCCTATGATTATTTCCATGTATGTAAGAATGTGAGTTCTGTGAATATTTATTTGAACGTAGCTGTGTGTTAGTCACTGTTGTAATTAAATGTTTCATTCACTGCACCCCCTGTACCTACAACAGTGATTAATGAATAGCAGTGCTCAAGAAATATTTGTTAACTTAATTAAAACTATGCAGAGAAGAGAGTGATCAGATTATGGACAAGAGATAGTGAACCATAGTGCTATCCCTGGACTTTGCAGTTGCATGCTTTCATTATAAATAACTTTCATTTTTGATTGGTCTAGGAATTGGGTTTTTAAGAGGAACTTGCAACTGAAAGAATCCCAATACACTATGGAACTAAATGTCTAAATGTTATTCCCTTGTAACAAAATGGGAAATCTCTTACTATCTGCCCAGCCTACCTTACAGACCTGTTAACATTTGTGAAGCTCAATTGAACTACTACGTATGGAAGCACCTGGCTGACTTCAACATAAATCTGCCATGTGTGATATTGTGATTCACTACTAGGTAAATAATGGAATCCTAGCATTAAAAGGAAATTTAGACTGGGAAACTGTATTACTTACAAGTTATCAGAAAAGCTGTTCTGGCAGCCCAAAGTTCTCATCTGGAGACAGGATTCTACCTAGCTCTGCTGAGTAAACTTACAGGGATAAAGGAGAACCAAGAAGAAAACTGTTCAACAAGTTAAAAAAGAAAAGAAAAAGAGCAAGTGGTGGGGGTTAGGGGATTTGCAGATAACCATGCCCAGACCCCTTCTTTTTATAGATGAGGCCAAGAAAACATCAATGTTTTATTCAAGGTTACATAGCTACTTCAGTGGCGGGATCAAGACCAGAAACCTAAGTCTCTTGGCTTCCAATCCCATACTCTTTCCAATACCACAAATTCACAATTTTCTACTTCTGAAGTTTTTCTCTGTGTTTTTCATTCTTCTAAATTTTTGGAGATAAAGCCTAGTTTTGAGGATCAAACTTGAAGTCTTCTCCATTTCAATATTTGACCAATGGAAGAATTTTCAGACAGAAGGAGGAGAGAGAGAGGAGGAAATTATTCTTCCAGTATTCCAGAGCATTCCTGCCCAAGAAAATCTCAATAGCTGAAGCCGTTGGCTGCCACCTCTGTTCAAAGGCCTAAGACTCTTTCTTCCAAAGTCTCTTGGCTCTGAGAGCTTTAAATTACACTGGTCTTGTATTAATTCCTGCAGGTCTTTTCACAAACATTGAACTAGGTAATAAAAGAAGATCGACTTTCAAAGAGAAAGGAGAAAACATCCACATAACTATATGAAATGTGAGGAGTACACGAACAGGAGTGGAATGTTTGAAGACGGGGTCCACTCTTTATGGAGCCATTTCTAAGATCATGATTAGCCCTTGATATAATGATGCAAGGGCTGCACAATCATTGGCACCTGGCCTGTCTCCTGTGACCTTTCTACAGCCACCATCACGGTCTTGCTCTCTCTATTCCTACTCCTGGCTCTCAATCTCATCATACATCTTGAGATGGGAAAGAAATGTCAAGTTGGGACTTCCCTTGTGGTCCAGCAGTTAGGAATTTGCCTGCCAACACACGGGGCACAGGTTCGATCCCTGCTCTGGGAGGATCCCACATGCCTCAGTTCGACTAAGCCTGAGGGCCACAACTACTGACTTCGCTTGCTGTAACTATTGAAGCTCTCGTGAGCTAGAGCCTGGTGCTCTGCAACAAGGGAAGCCACTGCAAGAAAAAAAGAGAGAGAGAGAGAGAGAGAGAGAGAGAAACCACCTCAATGAGAACCTGCACACTGCAAAGACGAGTAGCCCCTGCTCACTGCCACTAGAGAAAGCCCTAGCATAGCAACAAAGACCCAGCACAACCAAAAATTAACAAATTTCTAAAATAATAAAATTTAGAAATGTCATGTTGGCAGTGGCATGCAGAGATCTGAAGCTCAGAGATATATTTTGGGGTCACTCAAGCCTTACAGATTTTCCCAGTAGAGGAAGCTAGCTCACAAACAGCACAAAGGACAGGCCATCTCAGCTTGACTCAGGACAACTCTGAAGACCTGCTCTGACTTCTGCTCTGCCTCTGGCCTGGCTGAGTCTGTCCTTAGCCCCACACTGTTCAACTTCTCCCTCTGTCCACATATGCTTCTTTACCTCCCTTTCCTCAGGTGTTGATACCCAGGACACTCCCCAGTCAACCTCCTGCCCATCAAACTACATCTGAGTCTGCTCTCCAGGGAATCCAACTTGCAGAACAGTCCCTTGCCCTGTTGTTTCATCTGTGCTTCTGGGTTCCCTATTTCTTGACTTGCTGATGGCACCTCTTCCCAATTTTTCAAGAATTAACTTGACCATGTGTTCTTCTGTTCTGGGTTTCCCAGAACCTGCCAGTCCAGCTGTTCTCTGTTGGCCTCAGCACTAGGAAACACCATCCAGTCACTCGCTAAATCCTACTAGCTGAGGCTCTATTTGAGGGGACCCTGATGGTCATGCCTTGGGACAGGGTGAAGATCAAACCTTCTGTTTGGGATGGATGAGCAGAGAAAGCACAGTGCTAGCATCCTAAAAGAGCCATTGGGTCTGCTGACTTGGGATAAAAATAACCACAATCCAAGACAGGAGATGTGACAGCCATCCAAGCACACAGGCACCGCTTGGAATCCTGAGATGAGACTGAACCGCAAAGCCAGCGCTGAAATACCAGGGGAGGCCCGAAAATTGTGAGGTCTCGGATGGAACTTGATAGAAAATAAAATTTTCTATTTATCCCCAATTGTCTGCTTTTTGCCTAAATTCATTTGAATTTCTGAGCTTATCACCATTCCTCAGCTTGTGGAGATATATATATATACTCATGCTGCTGCTGCTGCTAAGTCGCTTCAGTCGTGTCTGACTCTGTGCGACCCCATAGGCGGCAGCCCACCAGGCTCCCCAGTCCCTGGGATTCTCTAGGCAAGAACACTGGAGTGGGTCGCCATTTCCTTCTCCAATGCATGAAAGTGAAAAGTGAAAGTGAAGTCGCTCAGTCGTGTCTGACTCTTAGCGACCCCATGGACTGCAGCCTACCAGACTCCTCCGTCCATGGGATTTTCCAGGCAAGAGTACTGGAGTGGGGTGCCATTGCCTTCTCCAATATATCATAGTGTTGTACTATTATTTATTTATTATTTTTAACATTTAATTATTTTAAATTAACTTAAAATTTGTCCACAGGTAATTTACTTTCTCAGCTGAGTTACAGTGTCCTGTCTTGCACTTCTGTGGATTCGTTTCTGGAAATAAATATTTAATGTACTTAATGAATAAATGTATACACGGAAGAGAATGGCCAGATCACCATGCCAACAGCATGGTTTGAGTTTCGGGATCCGGCTGAACCTGAAGGCCTCCCCCAAAGCCTTTTAGTTACAGGCATCAATATGTCCCCTGTTTCGCTTGTGCCAGTTGGAGGTGAGTTTTCAATCAAAGAACCTGTAGTTAGAACTCTGGCATACCACGTGACTTTGGGGAACGTCATTAAATGTCCTTGAACTTGTTTCCCAAGTAGCAAAAGGGTAAAACCCTGCCTACCTCAAAGGGAACAGATGTTGTTATATTCCCTCAAGTATTACAGGTTCCCTCAAGCTACAGGTTCACCTGAATTCCAACTGCTAGCATTTCAGTATCTTTGCCAGAAGTCTTCTTAGCTAGACCAGTTTCTGCCCCATCTACTCACCCCGAGCAGCAAGTATACAGTTTCCCCAACTCCCTCAGTCCTGGCGTGGGGCGGGGGCATTGTGGGGTGGGGGGTCACTCTAAGGTAGTCTCCTGTGCTGTCCTCAAAAGTTCCCCAGTGAGGTTAAGCTTTAGCTGTCCACAGTGGTAACCCTCCTAGCCACGGACTCACCCTTTCCCTGTCTCCCTTCTCTGCACGCCCATCAGCATTTCCTGTAATCTCATCCCGAATAGACTGCTGACACTCAGATTCCTGTCCCAATGTTACTTTTCATTCGTGTCCGACTCTTTGTGACCCCATGGACTGTAGCCTGCCAGGCTCCTCTGTCCATGGAATTCTCCAGGCAAGAATACTGGAGTGGGTTGCCTTTCCCTTCTCCAGGGGATCTTCCTGACCCAGGGATTGGACCTGGCTCTCCTGAATTTCGGGCAGATTCTTTACCATCTGAGCCACCAGGGATGTGGTTTAAACTCAAGTAAACAATGAAGCATAAATGCAAACCGAAAGCTGTGATAAGCAGTCTCACCTTGAAGCCATGCTGTTAAGCTCTTCATTTTATTCTATACACAATGATGTGTATTTTAAAGATAACACTCCCAGGGAACTTCCCTTGAGGTCCAGGAGTTAAGATTTCATGCTTCCAATGAAGGGGACGCGGGTTCAACCTCTGGTGGGGGAACTAAGATCCCATATGCTGTGTGGCGTGGCCAAAAAAGATATGTCTGTCTCCTAAATATAACTCTCCAAAAGTGTCCTCTTCAATGGAGTCTTCAGATAAAAGGATAAGGGGAATTCTACACACGCTGTCTTACTTTAAAAACAGCTGAAAGTATGTGTACATTTATAGAATCAATTACATGCACCACATTAATGTGACTGAAGCTGGGATATATTCCCACATGACAACCAAGAATCCCACAGAACTGTGCTGGGTGAAAAAGTATTTACTGTGGCTTGGAGAGGCTCTTGCACAAGGTTCTCATCTTGGGAGGATGAGAAGTGAGACGTCTCTTAATAAGCCAGTCCGCAAGTTTAAAAACGAACTGCGCCTACCATGAGACTGTGAGTAGCAACCGCAGCCCTCAAAGAGGACTCGCCGTGTGTTCCCAGTGTGGGAAGACTGCCGGGCCCCGCTGGTCTTATCAGCGACACCTGCTGCCCCAGCTGGGGAGCATTACTGGTGGCATCATCTTCAAAAGCAGAGGACAGGGAACACAGTCCAAAGAAGAACCAGAAATGCGGGCAGATGGGGCTGGTGGCTTGATTAGCAGGTTCCTCCACTTGGGGAGCTGGAGCAGAGCCATCACATCCTGTTTCCTGTGCTGGTGGTCCCCAGCACTCATCTTGGCAGTGACCCATCACTTGCAAAGCTGTTTCAGATGGCTGGGAATTTCCCTCTCTTCCCACAACCTTCTCACCCTTCCCCATTCCATTACTCGTACCCCAAACCACATCATCGAGTGTCCACTTAACCTCTGCGTTACAATTTATGAATTATTTCAGACCTACTTTCGCTCCTACCCCAGTTTCCACTATTATTCAGAGAATCGTAGACTATCATAGTTGCAGGCCTCCTTAAAAATAAAATCATACTGTGAATGCATATGTGTTTACATTTATAAACACACACACAGGACTTCCCTGGAGGTCCAGTGATTAAGAATCGCCTGCCAATTTCCAGCACACAGGTTCGATCCCTGGTGTGGGACAATCCCACACACCTTGGAGCAACTAAGCCCACGTGCCACAACTACTGAGAACCCGCTCTAGAGCTCGTCCTCTGCAACAAGAGAAGCCACTGCAATGAGAAGCACATGCACCACAGCAAGGAGCAGTCCCTGCTGGCCTCAACTACAGAAAGCCCGCCTGCAGCAACAAAGACACGGCACAGCCAGAAACAAGTAAACACACACACGTTTACCAGGTAGGCACACAGATGACAGATGCAAATAGATGATGGTCGATAGGCAGAAAATAAGCAAATGTGGGAAGAACTTCAAAGATTTTATTTTGCTTTTGTCCAATGGTATTGAGAGGTGATTGACATATAACTTGCATAAGTTCAGGTGTTACAATGAGTTGCTTTGATACACTTATATGCTGCAAGATGATTACCACCAAAACTTTAGCCAACATATCCATCACATCACATAATTACCTTTTTTGTGTAAAATGGTGAGGACATTTAAGATCTGTAGTAACTTTCCATTACACAATGCAGAATTACTAACTATAGTCACCATGCTGCAGTTTAGATCCCTAGGACTTATTCACCTTGTAACTGGAAGTCTGTACCCTTTGACCAACATTTCCCCATTTTCCCAGCCCCTGGTAATGACCACTCTACTCTCTGAGTTCACAAATGCAGTAACATTTAAACCACTGGGGAATGTTTGTATGTGAAAGTTGTTTTCATTATTCTTGCAACCTTACTCTGACATTATTTCAAAGCTAAAAATTTTTTCTGAAAGAAGGCAAACCAACAATAAGCACAATACTATCATAATCATAATCATGATTCCAGTAAGTAGTAATTTGTAATTATTTAAAACTTAATTTTTAAAGCAGAACACCCAAAAGCTATTTTCAAAGGCTTTCTTAAAAAAAAAGTTTCCTTATTTGCTTTTGGCTGTGCTGGATCTGTGTTGCTTTGAAGGGCTTTCTCTAGCGCAAGGAGCAGGGGTACTCTCTGTTGCAGTGTACGGGCGTCTCATCGCAGTGGTTTTTCTTCTTGCAGAGCATGGGCTTTAGGCACAAGTAGTTGTGCTGCACGGACTTAGTTGTTCCTAGGCATGTGGGATCTTCCTGGACCGGAATCCAGACGGTGTCCCCTGCATTGGCAGATAGATTCTTATCCACTGCACCACCAGGGAAGTCCCTTAAAAGGTTTTCTTCTCCCCTCCCCCCACCTTTTTTTAAATTTTTACTGAGGTGAAAGTCACATAACATGAACATAACCATTGTGAAGTGAATAACTCAGGCATTTTGTGCTTCGACTGTTGCACCAGGACCACCTCTGTACAGTTCAGAATGCTTCATCATCCCTAAAGGAAACCCAGGAACTACTAAGCAGTAACTCTTCATCTCATCCTTCTCTTGGCCTCTGGCTGCCTCTATAAATTTGCCTATTCTGGATATTTCATATAAATGAAATAATTCAATGTGTGTCCTCTTATGTCTGGCTTACTTCATTTAGCATAATGGTTTTGAGGTTCATCCATGTTGTGGCATGTACCAATAGGTCATTTTTTATGGCTAAACAATATTCCATTGTATAGTTATATCACAATTTGTTTATCCATTCATCTGTTGAGAAATCTTTGGGCTCTTTCCACCTTTTGGCAATTGAATGGTGCTGTTATGAACATGGATATGTATGTATTAATAATAGAACACCTAAATTCTTCTTGTTTTTAATGTTTATTGATAGACATTATAAGTTCATGCCTGGCTTAAAGCTCAACATTCAGAAAACAAGGATCATGGCATCCGGTCCCATCACTTCATGGGAAATAGATGGGGAAACAGTGGAAACAGTGTCAGACTTTATTTTTGGGGGCTCCAAAATCACTGCAGATGGTGACTGCAGCCATGAAATTAAAGGATGCTTACTCCTTGGAAGAAAAGTTATGACCAAACTAGATAGCATATTCAAAAGCAGAGACATTACTTTGCCGACTAAGGTCCGTCTAGTCAAGGCTATGGTTTTTCCAGTGATCATGTATGGATGTGAGAGTTGGACCGTGAAGAAAGCTGAGCGCTGAAGAATTGATGCTTTTGAACTGTGGTGTTGGAGAAGACTCTTGAGAGTCCCTTGGACTGCAAGGAGATCCAACCAGTCCATTCTGAAGGAGATCAGTCCTGGGTGTTCTTTGGAAGGAATGATGCTAAAGCTGAAACTCCAGTACTTTGGCCACCTCATGCGAAGAGTTGACTCATTGGAAAAGACTCTAATGCTGGGAGGGATTGGGGGCAGGAGGAGAAGGGGACGACAGAGGATGAGATGGCTGGATGGCATCACGGACTCAATGGACGTGAGTCTGAGTGAACTCTAGGAGTTGGTGATGGACAGGGAGGCCTGGCGTGCTGCGATTCAAAGGGTCGCAGAGAGTCAGACACGACTGAGCGACTGAACTGAACTGAACTGAAGTATATCTAAGCTTAGACTTCTTGGATATACAAGTCAATTCTCTTTTGTGTGTGAGTTGGATTGGGTTTGGTTTCTGTCAACTTGGAAGAATCCTGACTGCTACAAACTTTAAAATAGCTCTCAAAATGTTGTTTTTTGGATCTATGTGGTTAGGGGGAAATCTGTTCATTAAGAATACCTTTTTGAAACATAGCCAAGTAAAATTTTCTGAAGTTCAACACTCTTCTGTACCCAAGAAACTTAAGAATCCGAAATATTTCTGAACCAGAAGAATGATTTCAGTTTAGCACAAAACATTCCTGAACTGTATCTGCCACCGCAACAGGATAATCATAACACAGAGCTTTTGAATCAGAAGCTTTTTGCATGTGCCAGGTTTAAAGAAATTCATAGCACTGTGTTCGTGAAAGAATTAGAACTTTAAAAACCATCTCTCTCCTAAATCACTGGATAATCATTTTTAGCAACCCATCTGAACAGAAGACCTTAAACACAAATACTGTTCTTTATTTCTTCTCTCAACATTTGCTTCCTGCCATCCATCTTTCAGGTCTTGCGGTCAAAGGAACTTCAGATTTTCTTTTCAAAAGTCTTCTAGGAATTGCCTTCGGCTTACTTGATAAAATCCTCACTGCATACATTTCTTCAGAAGAACATGGTTTCATCTGATTTCTGTTGAAGAAAAATCAAGCAATTGGAGAATTTATCTGCTGACAACCTTAAAAGGAGGTCTCATCACCTTCAGTCCATTTTGATCTTGGGGTTCTTGACTCACTTGGTTTATGAGGATTCAAATATGGTGTGAGTTCTGTCCAGGTTCCCTCCATGACATGGTGGATCAGCAGTGGAGTTTGTATTTCCTTCTGCCCCTTGAATCTCTTTCCTCTCTTGTTCTTCCCTCAAGGCTACTATGGATTGAGCCAATCAAATACCCAATTCCCAGGAACATGATCACGGTAGAAGACGTTCTAATTCAGTCTGACTTGTTCACTTGAACTGAGGTGGGTTGAGGAATCATCAGTCATTTGGGAAAAACACATTTGGATATGGTCAGTGAACATAACCTGAAAAGTAAAAGGAGAAGAGAGGACAGAAAGGATGGGGGGAGTTACAGAGACAAAGAGAAAGAAAGGGAGGGGAGGAAGGGAGAGAGATTTTCTTGGTTTATATGACTGAAAAGACAGAGGAATCTATCTTCAGGTAAGGCTTGATCAAGTGGATCAATGGCCTCCCCAAGGACCAGGCTTTTCTGCATCTCTTCTCTATGTATGACAAGATCAAGATGATCACCACAAGCCCTCGGGGCTATACACTTTTTTTCTTTCACCCAAAAGGAAATAGATCCAGAATTTCCACTTGAAAATCCCCCAAGTCTTGCTGATTGGATGGACACAGGTCACATGCTCATCTCTGCAGCAGTTACTGTGGCAAGCAGGGAGATGAGCAGGATAGACTACGCTCATTGGATGAGTCAAGGTCATGGGCCCCACCCCTAGAAACAGAGCAGAGATCAGCACCCCCAGACCCACGTAGATCCCCAGTAGAAACTTGGGACTACAGGCGAGTGGGCAAGAGGGAAGTGGGAACGGAATCAAATAATGTACACCATATTCATCTTCCTGTTTGGCCAGACAACTTCACATTTTGATAATTCCTCCTTTTTCATCTCCATTGGCTTCTGCTACTTATAGCCAAAGAATGTTAACTAAAGGCATCCTCTTGGAATAGTGACGAGAGGAAAACCAGTGGCCTGACCTTCAGGGAGAGGTTTGACACTTAGCTTATACAAGAGGACAGTAACAGAGCCAGGGTGGCACTGCCCACCAATCCACTCACCACTGGAGATGCCAAAGTAAGCAGCTCTTCCCCCAGCCCATCTCTGTTCTGTCTTTCCTCCCAAAGTGTGACTATATCACCAAGAATTATGTGATTCTAGTGTGCCTTTCATTAAGATGGCCCCACACCAGCCCCTGCTATAACCTGTACTCAACAAAAGGATCAGAATGGCTGGAGAAAGAACTGGCACAGCAGCACTCACTGCACAGGTCAGGCTCCAGTGTGGCTTGTTTCTGGAGGCTTTTCAAAGGTAACTTTCCTAAAGGACTTTCAAGGAACATTTTTGCAAAAAACACTTTTTCAAGAGACGTTTCGCTGGTTTATTAAATTGGACTCCATTGTACCCAGACAGATAACTATCACCCACGAGAAGCTAATGAAGCTGACCAGTGGGAGGGATAGAATATCACTGTGTCTACAAACATGACAGTTTGATGGTTTGGATCATATTGAGCAGTTATTAAAATGGGTCTCAGTACTTTGCACACGGTTAGACCTTAATGAATATTGTGACATGGTATGGCCGATTTAGACAAAACAGTCATGCCTGGTAATGTATCTTGGTGAGATAGTCTAGACCCTGCATGCTTGAATGCTGTTTGGGGCATTTCATGGTGGTTTAGTGCACAGAGAGAGGTGTCCTAACTTCTAATACCACTTCTGCCATGAACTATTTGTGTGATCTGGGGAAAATTACATAAGTTCTCTGAGTCTCAGGTTTCCCCCATGGTGAAATGGGAAGAAAAATGCTTACTCGACTTGTTTTTCAGAGTTATTAAAAATCAGTGGCCTGTGCTCTCTTGGGCAGCAGCTCGATGTCTTTTAGGGCAGAATGGATGCTATACAAAAGGAAAATTATTCAGACGGAAAAAAATTTTGGTGCCTCCAGAGACATTCAGTGAACAGTTTATCCTGCCTAATGCACCCTTGGATGTTGAAATAGAACCCAGTACAAAAGTATAACCCACCGGTAAGCATGAAGTCTCCAGAACTCCACAGAAATCCTAATGAAGATGGTATTTCTACTTCTGTGTTGCCAACCCCCAACTTATGGTCTTTGACCCAAAAAGCTCAGGAAAGGTATAAATTAAGAAAAATAGTCTCTGCTTTCCAGAGCAAAGCCTAATGCTAAATCAAACAATGAAAAAGAGACTTTGAGAGCCAAACACCCAGCTCCAGATTTCCCAAGCAGAAAAAGTAAATATAATGGGACCTACTTATGGTAAATTTGGACCTTGTGATATATAGTGTCGTGGAATGAGGCTTAGGTTGTTCCAAGCAGGGATCAGGTCTGTGGTTATTGAATCCCTTCTCCTGATAAAGTTGTTTCACAGTTTAAACATTGGGAAGTATCTTTTCTGCATCAGCCTAAATCCTGTCCTCAGGTTGCTTCTCTCAAGGGTCTGGCAAGGCTTGTGAAGCTACAGACTTGTCTTCTGTTCATTATTGTCATTGCTTTATCACTGTCCATTCTTTTGAAGGATGTAGCTAAAAAAAAACAAAAAAAAAATGTATCTCCAGGAACCTAACATATCCCCTCTTGGTACCTACCTAGCAGAAAGACATTCAGGGACATCTCTGGCAGTCCAGTGGTTGAGACTCCGAGCTTTGAATGCAAGGAGAGCAGATTCAATCCCTGGTTGGGGAACTAGGATCCCACAGGCCATGGGGCGTGACCAAGAAAATACAAAAAGAGAAAGATACTGTCATGCATGTCCACCATGCTGCTGCTGCTGCTGCTAAGTCGCTTCAGTCGTGTCCGACTCTGTGTGACCCCATAGACGGCAGCCCACCAGGCTCCGCCATCCCTGGGATTTTCCAGGCAAGAACACTGGAGTGGGTTGCCATTGCCTTAAAAAGTGCTTAGAGCTGGACTGTTTGTAATAGCCCTAAAGTGGAAACAGGTAGGTATTTAAATTAACTTTCCAACTTTCTTCATTATTATTTCAACATCTGAAAACTATAGGAAATTAGATTGGTTTTACCGAATCCAAGGAGACTGAGAATTCTGTCAAAGGGAAAGTTTTATCCCTTCCTAGAATGACTAACAATTTGTGTGTGTGTGTGAAAATGGGGTATTTTCAGTAAACCCGCATGTGACCGGTGAATTACCAGCAAAGTTGTTAAGAAGTGACACAAGGACTTTCCAGACTGTCCAGCGGTTAAGACTCTGCACTTCCCCTGCAGGGAGTGTGGGTTTGATCCCTGGTCCGGGAACTAAGATCCCACATGCTTTGAGGTCCACCTTCAAAAAATTATGGCAGGACAAAAATAAAATATATTTTTTTAAAAAGAAGTGACACCACTCAGCTGTCTCACGACACAGGGAGTAGGAAGGAACAGAAATCTCCCCAAGCTAGCTCAAGGAAAGATGGAGTTAGGTAAGGATCCCAGGGAAACTTGAGGGGCTCAACTAGAGGAAAGACAGTTGGCAGCCACATTCTCCTTGTCTCCAGAGTTCCATGGTGTCTCATCGTTGTCACTTTCTGCCTGTTCTGTTCCGTCTCATTTCTCTCCAATGCTTACTTCTCTCCAATTGCTTGTTAGGTAGCCTGGTGCCAATCAACCCACTCGATGGCTTTGGGCTGAGTCTATGTGACCCTCCAGTCTGGCTAATTGACTTTATTTCTCTCTCCCTGGAGATGCTTTTTTAGACACTCAATAAATATTAACTGACTTGGTAGACACTCAATAAAAGTAAATACCCATGAATTACTTGGTAGACACTTAATAAATATTAATTTTTTTCCCCCTTCAGAGAATGAACACCATTGGAGTAGAAAAGAATGTTTGTTTGATAGTGGGTTCATGAAGCAATATTCTTTTCCCTGCCCTCCACATATGTAAGGTAGAGAAAATACTTCCAGTTGGGTAAGGCACCCTTCTGGAAAGACCTCAGAAATTCTGACCAATTTGGCAAATCTACAAGATTGAACCAGGTCACTATTGTTTCTTAAAGCAACATACTTTGTGGCCATGAGAAGGTGTTTATTTTCATATCCCCAAGTTGCAATTTATGATTTTATTATATAGTAAAAGAGAGAATAAAAAACCCATTCAACCTCCACCTAGGTGAGGGCTGTGGATGACTTTTGTGTTAACTCTGCTATAAATAAGTCTGAATCTTGATTGGGAGTTGAAGTGACACATAACCTAAATGCTCAGCTCTCTTGTGACAAAGCATGAAATAGGATCAGATCAGTGACCTTTAACATACACTCCAGAGGTGACATGTATGACAGTTTCCACTGGCCCACAGACTCGCTCTACAGGGTAAATGCCTATAGAACAGTCTGTGTTTGTCCGCACCACACCCGCTCCCACCCCATCCATTCTCCACCCTTCCCTCTCCTGTTCTACGGCAATCTGGCCCCTGCCTACCAGAGCTCTTTGTAAGTGACTCTTCTGGTTGGGTTTTGACAGAGGGAGTCCCTGGTAATGCTGCCCTTAGACCCAGGCAACAGGGGCCAGCCCTGGGCCCGATGTTTTATATAGCAACATAGGCTATAGACACATGCAATGAATAAATAAGTAAATATATATATGTATAAAGATTAAAAGACACATGGGGGACACATGGGACCACTGCACATGGTGGTCTAGTGGCTAAGACTTTGTCCTCCCACTGCAGGGGACCTGGGTTTGATCCGTGGTCAGGGAACTAAGATCCCGCATGCCTCAGAGCAACTAGGCCCGCCGTCCACAAGATGCAACGAAAGATCCTGTATGCTACCACTGAGACCAGATGCAGCCAAACAAATACATAAATAATTATTATTCTTAAAAAAAGACACATGGGCACTTTTGTTTCTTGGGAGAGAGCACTACCATCAGAGCGAACAATGCTCAGTGGGCAGGTGAACTTAATGGCTGAGACCTTAGATGAGAAAAAAACATTAGCTTGCTAAATTTGTCCCCTTTCAGAAGCACGACAGGTTTTAGAATAATGAAGTATTGTTTTCTGGTGGTGCTAGGTACCCATTTTCTTGCTTCTCTTTGGTTGTTTTAATTCAAGCTCTGTGGATGTAATATTTACAACACTGTCACCTGTTGGCCAAGGAAGGCTGTGTGTGTGCAGTCCAGCTGTCACCTGTGTGAGGCGTTAAACGGATTCTCTACATTTGGCAACTGGGTGAACATCCAATGCTAAGATGGTAAATAGATTTGTGTTATAAAACTATTTTTAAAGGTTCTATTAAACTTGAAAATGCTTAGATTTTGAAAAGGAATAATTTTTGAAGGGTCTAGAACAAAAAGTTTTTGAAGGAAAATATGAAAAATAATTTAAAAGTTTTTATATTTACTTTGCCAGTTTTATGAAACTTTGCTGAAATGCCAAGTACAACACAATGGTATTTTAGCTTTAATCTTTTCACCTTTATTATCAACAAAATATAAATTATATGAAATCTAGATTATAGAACACAGTGATTTTCCTGAAATTAAGATAGCAATTAATTTTATGGACTATATATAGGGAATACTTTATAAATTGATTATGTCTTTATTACTCATCCAAACATTGCTGGCCATAAAAAGCCAATCATATGTCATCATAATTAAATGTCGTTTTCTTTAATATTTTGTTGACTTTCAATTACATAAAAAACACAGGTTTGCATATGTTTTCAATTTTGTGGTTATGAAGGTATATTTGTTGTTTTGGAGCAAGTTGTAAACTTTGGTGTTATGAGCCAGACAGTTTCTGTTACAGCTCTTACTTGGTGGAATGTTAAGTGGCCATAGATAACATGTGAAAGAGTGGGCAGAGGTGTGTTCCAAAAACACCAAAGAAGGCAGTGGGCTGGGTTGGGTCTGCAGACGGTAATTTGCTGATCCCTGTGTTTTGCCAGTAGTCATATATGGATGTGAGAGTTGGAACATAAAGAAAATTCAGTGCCAAAGAAGCAAGGAGATCAAACCAGTCAATCCTAAAGAAAACCAGTCCTGAATATTCATTTGAAGGACTGATGCTGAAGCTGAAGTTCCAATACTTTGGCCACCTGATGTGAAGAGCGGACTCATTGGAAAAGACTCTGATGCTGGGAAAGATTGAAGGCAAGAGAAAGGAATGCCAGAAAATGAGATGGTTGGATGGCATCACTGACCCAATGGACATGAGTTGGAGCATGCTCTGGGAGTTGGTGACGGACAGGGAACTGAACTGAACTATGTTAGAGGAAGTAGACCGTGTGAGACTCTGAAATGGAAGTTTGTGTGCAGAAAACACTGCAGGAGGGTAGGACTCGGCGGGAAGAGAGCTTGAACTGGGTGTAGCCACAGTAGACACCTCAGCTGACCCATCGGGGAGCCGGCCCTCAGGGTTGGCCTTTTAGTCTTGCCCCAGCTCAGGGCAAAGGGGCCTGGCCTTTATACCTCCACCTGCCCTGGACAGGGACTGCAAGGTGTGACCCTAGACAGGGCATCTCCCTTCAACAGAGGGAAGTGCCCAGAGGGGGACCCCGCTGGGAACTGTCAGTCCCTCAACCTCCCAGAATCAGTGCCTCCATCTTAAGGAGAGATGTGAGGGTTAGTTTCCTGTGTTATATGCTGGGTCACAGTGCCCACATACTTCCTCATGGAATGTTTTGTTTTGTTGGCCCCAGTACATGGCATGTGAGATCTCAGTTCCCCAACCAGGGATCAAACCCACACCCCCTGCACTGGAAGGTGAAGTCTTCACCACTGGACCGTCGGGTCCAGATACTAGGTCAACCATTGTTCTGGATGTTTCTGTGAAAATGTTTGTGGATGAGGCTAACACTTAAATTGCTGGACTTCGAGTAAAGCACATAACCCCCTCCCCCTCACACCATAATGTAGGTGGGCCTCATGCAATCAGGTGAAGGCTTGAACAGAAGAAAAGGCTGACTCACCTGAGCAAGGGGGAATCCTGCCAGCAGACAGCCTTCACACTGGAGTCGCAGCTGTTCCTTGGGTCTCCTACCTGATGGCCTGCCCTGCAGACTGTGGGCTTGTCAACCTCCACAGTCAAATGACTAATTCCTTAATGTACATTTCTCTGTTATACATCCTATTGGTTCTGGAGAACCCTGGCTAAAAGAAGAGCTTTTGGTGACGCACCAGGATGTTTACTACGACTGTCAAAACAGGAGGACGGAACACGCACAGTGTGTAATCTTGCTTTGCAACTTTTAAATATTCAAGTGTATGGGACATGGGCTCTGAGAAATGAAGTATTTCCTGCCATATCAGTAAACAAGGGATGTCACAGTCAGCAGCGACTGCAGCCGCCATGGAGGGTGAGTGAAGTGGTGAGCCCGGCCGGGACTCAGGAAGGAAAGAATACCCGGCGTCCAGGGGCCCTCAGACGGCAGCTATTCCCCACAGTGAGCCCCAAGGGGAGTCAACATGTGAAAACCCAAGATACTGGTCCCAGATAGATTAGGTACATATCAAAGGAAGGATTTCAGTGAGCCCAGAGTCTTGCATTTTCCCATACATAAAACAGCGCTAAATTCCTTAACTTGGCATATCAAGTTTTCCTTTAATTAACCATCATCTTTTGGCATTCAGACTACCTGCCCTTTGTTGCAAAACTTCTGTATAATCTGGCTTCCCCCTGGACTTCTCAGAGCAGTTATCTCAGACTTACTTGAGATTCTGCCTCCCAAACTGAAAGTCCTAAAAATTCCTGCCAAATAAAACATAACTCTCAACTTTTAGGTCATGAATATTTTTTAAGTCTACAGCCCCATGGCACGCTCCCCTGTCCGATGGCGCTCTTGAGCAGTTCACCAGGATCTGTAACCGATTGTAGGTATCTCTTTTGAATTTGATGTTCTCTGGTATCAGTTTGGTAGCTTGAAATCATCATGGTGAGTGTATTTCCAGTAGAGAAGTCAGCAAACCCTACACATCCAGGCTGGTCATGTAAATGGTGGTTAAACATGAACCTGTCTGTAAGGGGCTGGGTTCCGCAAGTGTTAGGAGCAGGCTTGCCTCTACACTAGCAGTTCACCAAAGACAGAAAGTCCCCGCTGCACGGCTTCCTCTGTCCTGAGTTCCTGTAGCTCCATTTCCTTCCCACAACCGTCCAGAAAATAGCAGGTCACAGCTCCCCACAGTTGCTCTGCTCCGAGTGCATTCCTGCTTCTGACTGGCCCTTGGTGAGGAGACCCTGCCCTGAAGCCTCCTCTTTGAACCATCTGAGACGGATCGTTTCCTCCTGGGACCCTGGTGGCACAAAGCGGGGCCAGCAACTCCGCCTCTGGCTCTATGCTCACCCTAAGGCTCAGTGTCATCTCTCCCGCCGTTTCCAGTTTCCATCATTTTCACCAGCAGCTGATAATCTGTTTCATTTCTTATCTTCGCTCCTTTATACCTTGTCTGTTCTCTATGCCTTCCAAAAGATACAGGCAATAGGGTGAAATCCCAAAATCAGTCTCCAAGTCACATGTCAAGGGATGTTCCACAGCCAGGAGTTTTGTCCTTCAGTCACCTTGGTTATTAAAAATGTGTGTCGGTGATGCTCTGCTGCTGCTGCTGAGTCGCTTCAGTCATGTCCGACTCTGTGCGACCCCATAGACGGCAGCCCACCAGGCTCCCCCTTCCCTGGGATTCTCCAGGCAAGAACACTGAAGCGGGTTGCCATTTCCTTCTCCAATGCATGAAAGTGAAAAGTGAAAGTGAAGTCGCTCAGTTGTGTCCAACTCTTAGCGACCCCATGGACTGCAGCCTACCAGGCTCCTCTGTCCATGGGATTTTCCAGGCAAGAGTACTGGAGTGGGGTGCCATCACCTAGGTTAATTTTGAAATCCCCAACTGTGTGTAAGGAAGACAAAAGCCAACTGTCAAAATTAATTGGAAACAATGTGTTTCATTTCAGAAGGCGAGAGTGATAGAAATCACATGGAGCTGTTCATCTCTGGCTCATCTCCTTGAATTATTTTAAGAATCAAAACCTCTTATGGTTTTGACTCATAATCTCATATTTCTGCATGTCTGATGTAAACGTTCAGCAATAGGTCTGGGATTAGGGCAAGAGCCAGGGGCTGTGGGTGGGGAGTGGGCCTGTAGACCCTGCACCCCACCTGGATCATGGAGCTGGTGGAGAGGCCTCTGTCTGGAACACACCACATCAAGGTGTTCTTGACCTTTTAAAAATATATATATAATTTTTATTATATTTTGACCAGACCATGTGACATGCGATATCTTTGTTCCCTAACCAAGGATTAAACTCGCACCTCTGCACTGGAAGTGCAGAGTCTTAACCATTAAATAACCAGGGAAGTCCCTGTTCTTGAACTTTTTTCCTGTTATGGCCTCCTGAAGCTTATGGACCTATCCCAGAAGAGTGGTTTTAAATATACAACCACATTAAACTATATTTAAGTAAAAAAGGAGCGGGCGGGGCTTCCCTGGTAACTCAGGTGGTAAAGAATATGCTTGCAATGCAGGAAACCCAGGTTTGATCCTTAGGTAGGGAAGATCCCCTAGAGAAGGGAATGGCAACCCACTCCAGTATTTCTCCTTGGAGAATTCTAGGGACAGAGGAGCCAGGTGGGCTACAGTCCATGGGGTTGCAAAGAGTCAGACACGACTGAGCGACTAACACACAGACACACACAAGTACAAAAAATATCACCGCACGATAGCTGTGGAGTTTGGGAAGGTTTTCAGGTTGCCTCTGCTCTTCCAGCCCCTCTGGTCACAGTGCTTCCCTAAGTTTGCATCAGCGACTCTAGACACAACACAGTGTTGGTGAGCTTTAATCAAAAACAACAAAGAATAACACTGCTGTCTTCTTTTTCAATTTTTTTTTAAAATGACCTGTGCTTTTTCGCTTGGAAGGAAGGAAAGGGGGGAAACAGAAAGAAACAAAGAAGGAAAGAAAGAAAACCAGGGGTTATTGGCTGGTTTGCTCAGCCCTTCTTTCTTCTCCTGCTGGAAATAGACCCAAACTTCACTCACCTGCCCTCAGCCCCAGTGAGTGACGGGCAGAGTCCGAGAGAGTGAAATAAATGGACCCACCTGACCCAAGCTGAACCAATGATATATTCTATTCCAGAAAATTGCCCATTGAGTAGAGTTGTCAAGATGCAAAACAGTTGCTTCTGCGACAACTAGGAGTAGCATTCTTGGGATAAATTTCCAAGCCACTGCTGATGAAGATTCCTGGAAGCACCTGGGTCCATCATTTGGAAAGTTTAGCTCTTCCTTTGAATCCACGAGCTAAGCATTATTCTGTCAATAAACCTCTTCCTTTGCTTGTAACCCAGGAACCCTAACTGACCCAGAAACGACTTCTGGCTTTGCTGAACACTAATGTGGAGGAAATCAGCATAATCTGAAGAAGGAGAAGACCAGTGGAGCTTCTCTCCAGGGTATCAAAGTGGAAAGACAGATCTCAGGACTCTATAATATGCTATTAATACTCTGTATAA
Source organism: Capra hircus (assembly GCF_001704415.2). Classification (NCBI taxonomy): domain Eukaryota; kingdom Metazoa; phylum Chordata; class Mammalia; order Artiodactyla; family Bovidae; genus Capra; species Capra hircus. The sequence continues at coordinate 7,097,243 of NC_030820.1, forward strand.
AATGGATGGGCTTCCCAGGTCGTGCTAGTGGTAAAGAACCTGCCTGCCACTGCAGGAGACATGAGAGGTTTGATCCCTGGGCAGGGAAGATCCTCTGGAGGGGGGCATAGCAACCCACTCCAGTATTCTTGCCTGGAGAGCCCCACGCACAGAGGAGTCTGGTGGGCTCTAGTCCACATGAATGAAGCGATTTAGCATGCACGCATGCACACATAAAAACAGATAACTAAAGAGAACCTACATATAGCTCAAGGAACTCTACTTGATGCTCTGTGATGACCTAAATGGGAAGGAGATCCAAATAGGAGGGGATATGTGCATATGTATAGCTGATTCACTTTGCTATACAGCAGAAACTAACACAACATTGTAAAGCAACTATATGCCAATAAAAAATTAATTAAAAAATACATCCTATACTCTTAACTAGCAAGTTAGTTCCCACATATTTGTTGCTGTGGACACCCTCATTATTTGTCTTGGGTCCTAAAGGTAACTGCTGGCCTGGTCAGAGTCCCGTTTTTCCCAGCCTTTGTATACCGCACAGCAATGATGTAGTGCTGGGAGCCCACCATAGTGTAACAAAGCCCCTCATTCAGGACTGTCCCAACAGGAAGGATACAGTCTGATGTGACAGCAGTAAACATCCTACAAGAAGGCCATCAAAAGAAAAATAATTAACACAAACGATAATAATCAATTATGCATAATTTTAACATTAATCAAGTTCAGGAGGAGGGATACATTGGGAGATTGAGGTTGGCATATACACACTACTATAAACAAAATGTATAACTAATAAAGACCTACTGTATAGCACAGGGAACTCTGTTCAGTGCTCTGTAATGACCTATATGGGAATAGACTCTTAAAAAGACTGGATTTATGTATATATATAACTGATTCATTTTGCTGTACAGAAGAAACTAACACAGCATTGTAAATCAACTATACTCCAATAAATTTTTTTTTAATTAATTTTTATTGCAGTAGAATTGCTTTGAAATCAAGAAATTTTTTTAATTAAATAGGCAATGCCAATAAAGTTAATTAAGTTCTCAGGGGAGGAAGAGAGTTTCCTTGCAGATACATACAAAAAGACCGGGATGAGGAAGGGTACTGAAAGGTTGTTGTTGAATCACGATGCTGGGATTCTTGGCCCCCAGAGGAGAAGAATTCAATCCTGGGCCAGAGATGAGGCTTGACCGCTCAGAGCTTTTGTGTAATAAAGTTTTATAAAAGTATAAAGGAGAGAGAGAAAGCTTCTGACATAGACATCAGAAGGGGGTAGAAAGAGTACCGGCTTGTTAGTATTAGCAATGAAGTTATATACTCTCCAGTAAATCCAAAGAATGTCTGGAGGTTGTAAAGACCTCATCAGACCTACTCCCATAATTTACAATTTAAGATAACAGAATTAGCCAGAAGGTTTAATCCAGAGACTGTCCTTAGGAAGAATACATTGTTGTTATATAATCCTTGTAAAGAGCAGGTCTATTCCCATAATTTACAGAATTAGCCAGAAGCTTTAATCCAGAGACTGTCCTCAGGCAGAATACATTGTTGTTATATAATCCTAAGGAATGTAGAGAAGAAAAAAGTTTGTCCTTTCTTCCTCCTTGAGAATTCCAGACCCCTCTCTCCTTGGGGACCCCTAGACTTCTTATCAACCTGCCTAGGAAATGACTCTCTCAGTACTGAGTCCCAAAGGGCAGATGTTGGGGCAACGAAGCATCTCAGTCCAAATGGATGGGCTAGGTCACTGCAAAACAGTTAATTCCCAGCTGAGTGGCTTAAAATAAGGTTTCTTTTTTACATGAACCCTAGACATCTAAGTGGTATCAATCAATGAAGAAACATTGGTGACTTTCTCATTTTGTATTTCAATTCAGTTCAGTTTAGTCGCTCAGTCGTGTCCGACTCTTTGCGACTCCATGAATCGCAGCACGACAGGCCTCCCTGTCCATCACCAACTTCGGAGTTCACTCAGACTCATGTCCATCAAGTTGGTGATGCCATCCAGCCATCTCATCCTCTGTCGTTCCCTTCTCCTCCTGTCCCCAATCCCTCCCAGCATCAGGGTTTTTTCCAATGAGTCAACTCTTCGCATGAGGTGGCCAAAGTACTGGAGTTCCAGCTTCAGCATCAGTCCTTCCAATGAACACCCAGGACTGATCTCCTTTAGAATGGACTGGTTGGATCTCCTTGCAGGCCAAGGGACTCTCAAGAGTCTTCTCCAACACCACAGTTCAAAAGCATCAATTCTCTGGTGCTCAGCTTTCTTCACAGTCCAACTCTCACATCCATACATGACTACTGGAAAAACCATAGCCTTGACTAGACAGACCTTTGCTGGCAAAGTAATACCTCTGCTTTTCAATATACTATCTAGTTTGGTCATAATTTTCCTTCCAAGGAATAAGCGTCTTTTAATTTAATGGCTGCAATCACCATCTGCAGTGATTTTAGAGCCCCCCAAAATAAAGGCTGACACTGTTTCCCCATCTATTTCCCATGAAGTGATGGGATCGGATGCCATGATCTTTGTTTTCTGAATGTTGAGCTTTAAGCCAACTTTTTCACTCTCCTCTTTCACTTTCATCAAGAGGCTTTTTAGTTCCTCTTCACTTTCTGCCATAAGGGTGGTGTCACCTGAATATCTGAGGTTGTTAATATTTCTCCCAGCAATCTTGATTCCAGCTTGTGCTTCTTCCAGCCCAGCGTTTCTCATGATGTACTCTGCATATAAGTTAAATAAGCAGGGTGACAATATACATAGCTGGATAATAATAGCCATGCTCTGTAGCCATGTCCCTGTTTGGGCGCCACTTGTTGCTGTCCTTTAATGGATCGGAACCTGGTGGTCTGGAGTCGAAGATAAGAAAGTGAAAGAGAGAGAGAGAGAAAGAAAGAAAGAAAGATACAGGGACCCAAGCTCTGATGGAGCAAGGGTATTTTATTAGCAGAAATGCAGGCTTATATATCTTCAGTAAGATGATTACTCAGCTATTACACAGGATGAAATTTTATCAGTAGCCACAATCTGGATTGTCTAATACATACAAGGTCGCTGATGCTGAAAATAGTCACTGAAGGGAGTTACTGAAAAGAATCCAAGCAGATACCCTTTCTCATGATCTCAGTCCTGAGAACTGCGTGCAGCTTTACTTGTTCTTGGAATAGGAGCTGATAAGGAACAGAGAATCCTTGAGAAATAGAAAGCAGCATGCAGGAATCCTCCTGTTAAGTCTTCCGACTGGGAAATGCTGTCTACGATCATTGGAGTGGGATTTTTCTGGAGTGCAGCAATCATTACATTGTCTGCAGCCTAGGGTTCCATGTTGGATACCTCTTTGAAGCTAGTCTTGTATTCTTGTTGTATTTCACATATATAGTCCCTGGCCCTCTCCACTTCCCCAAAGAGGAAAAGAGACAAAGAACTAAAAGGGTTAATTAATACTGATGGGTTACTAAAAAAATCCAACAGTTCAAAATCAGTGACCCATGATGTGGTTGGTACAGCGGGCATCCACTGAAGCAATTCCTTAACTCTGTTTTTGGAAACTAGTTCTCATTGACCATAGTTGATGGGTGAGCAGGGAACACAAGCTGGGCCAATCACATTGTCTCTCTGGAAATTTAGAACTTAGACTATTTAAAAAATAATTTTGAAAAAAAATCTTTATTTGAACCAATCTCAAACTTACAGAAAATTTACAAGACAGTACAAAGATATTTGTTGCTTCCTGAATATTGTGAAGGCAAGCTCCTGGCATGATGCCTCATCATGCCACATCATGCTCTTCACTGAATTTCAGTCATCAAAAGCAGGAAATTAACAGTGATAACGGCTACCAGTTCATCCTCAGGCCATTCAAGTTCTTCCAGCATTCCATGTTCTTTATAGTTAAAGGGTCCAGTTAAGAATTATGACATTTCCCTTTTTAGAGCTTGGAATTTTAAAAGTGATATATGGCCTTCCCAGGTGGCTCAGTGGTAAAGAATCCATCTGCCATGCAGGAGACCCAGGTTCAATCCTTGAGTCAGGAAAATTCCCTGGAGAAGGAAATGGCTACCCACTCTAGTATTCTTGCCTGGGAAATCCCATGGACAGAGGAGCTTGGCGGGCTACACTTCCTGGGGATGCAAAAGAGTTGGAAAGACTGAATGACTAAAGAACAACAGAAGTGACATATAGTAAAACAAACCCATATACAAAGGTTTCCAGAGGAAAGTCTTCCCCAGAGCTACTCCCTGTTATCAGCATCTTGTGCGGACTTCTTTCAGTCTAAGTTCCTCTCAGCTCCTGGAAAACTAAGATCAGGTGTTGAAGTTCCTCCATTGAGAATGTTATTTGTTTGTTTTTGGCCTTGCCTCATGCCTTGTGGGATCTTACTATCCTAACCATGGACTGAACCTGGGTTCCCTGCAGAGGAAGTGCAGAGCTCTAACCACCAGACTGCCAGGGAATGTTGAATATCTTTACATCAAGACAAAGGTTAAAGAAAAGAAGATTTCCGTTTTCCTTCCCTCTTTATAGACAGTAAGGATCCTTTGTTGTTTAGTGCTTTCAAATGCCTAGAACATTTTTAGATTATCATGTAAGTCATAATTGTGTAAAATTGCTTCTGTCTTCAGTTCAGTTCAGTTCAGTCACTTAGTCACATCTGACTCTCTGCAACCCCATAGACTGCAGCACTCCAGGCCTCCCTGTCCATCACCATTACCCAGAGCTTGCTCAAACTCACGTCCATCAAGTGGGTGATGCCATCCAACCATCTCATCCTCTGTCATCCTACTGACTTCAGACTTTCCCAGCATTAGATTCTTTTCCAGTGAGTCAGTCCTTTGCATCAGGTGGCCAGAGTATTGGAGTTTCAGCTTCAGCATCAGTCCTTCCAATGAATATTCAGGACTGATTTCCTTTAGGATGGACTGGTTGGATCTCCTTGCTGTCCAAGGAACTCTCAAGAGTCTTCTCCAACACCACAGTAAAAGCATCAATTCTTCGGCACTCAGTTTTTTTTATAGTCCAACTCTCACATCCATACATGACTACTGGAAAAACCATAGCCTTGACTAGATGGACCTTTGTTGGCAAAGTACTGTCTCTGCTTTTTAGTATGCTGTCTAGGCTGGCCATAGCTTTTCTTCTAAGGAGCAAGTGGTTTAATTTCATGGCTGCAGTCACCATCTGAGGTGATTTTGGAGCTCAAGAAAACAAAATTTGTCAGTATTTCCACTGTTTCCCCATCTATTTACCATGAGGTGAAGGGACCAGATGCCATGATCTTTTTTGTTTTTTTTAATGATCATAGTTTTTTGAATGTTGAGGTTTAAGCCAACTTTTTCACTCTCCTCTTTCACTTTCAACAAGAGGCTCTTTAGTTCCTCTTCACTTTCTGCCAAAAGGGTGGTGTTATCTGCATATCTGAGGCTGTTGATATTTCTCCAGGCGATCTTGATTCCAGCTTGTGCTTCATCCAGCCCAGCATTTCACATGATGTATTCTGCATATAAGTTAAATATTCCTCATAGTTTCATTGAGTTACACAAGGCTGTGGTCCATGTGATCAGTATGATTAGTTTTCTGTGATTGTGATTAGTTTTGATTGTTTAGTTATATACCTTGGTTGGTATATAATATTCACAAGGAAATTTACCAAGCTGTTCTTAATCGTTTACCTTACATAACTGTATATATTTTTAAAATTATATTTATAATTATATAAATTGTATATAACCAGGGCTTCCCTGGTGGCTCAGAATCTGCCAGCAACCCTGGTTTGATCTCTAGATTGGGAAGATCCCCTGGAGGAGGGCATGACAACCAGCTCCAGTCTTCTTACCTGGAAAATCCCATGGACAGAGGAGCATGGTGGGGTACAATACATAGGGTCACGAAGAGTTGGACACAACTGAGCTCTAACACTTTCACTTTTCATATAATCGAACAGACAAGTTATCTTCATTTTAATAGTATCAGGACAAAAAGTTCCAAATTCATTCCTGAATCTTAAACAGAAGGCAAAAATCTCTTCTTCTAATAACATAAAAAGTGGACCTATAACTTAAAATGTGGAAACGCTGATGGTGTCATCTTACTCCTCTTGTTCAGTGGGCTAAGGAGATTGGCCTATTGGTGTCGATGTGAGTAAAACAAGGCTAATAGAAGACAGAGGAGTAAAGCAGAGTTTCTGAGGACATTGCGTAGTTCCGGCTCTCAGCCTCTTCCTGAGAACTGACTGCCTTTTGCTTTGGATTCAGTGCTGTGAGATCCCACAGGGCCTTTATCATAAAAATCCACCCTCACATCTTTTAAAGTTTTTGCTTGAGGTAGTTTGAATTGTTTTATGTTTCTTGCAACATTCCTAAGGCAATGGTCAGGGGATTGAGGGTCATTTGAATCCAAAGAAATATGAAGGATCACAATACCTAGGTGGTTTCTGATACTGCTGGGGCCCTCCGGAAGAACCGTAAAATTGTTCTAAACAAAGCTTTATAACAGATCCAAATAGAAGAACATACACAAACCCAATTGTTTTTCAGAGTTTTTCTTTCATCAAATAATGAGCTGCTGCCAGATGAAACTTTTTTTTTTAGAGTCATTCCACTGTAACTTAAATGTCTTTCCTAACTAATTCTTGGTTTAATGATCTTTCCAAAAGGATTTTAAAAATTTAATGTACTTTATTGGCCATTTCTTGCCTTATTCATCAGAGGAGCTTCTTGAAACATGATAGAGTACATTATTTCTTACTAGTCTGAGAGAAAAGATACTTCTGATTAATTTCAGATTTTAGTAAAAAGAGTTAAAAAACTCACGACCGGCTACTCAAGACAAGATCATGTGTAGTATGAAGGATAATGACTCAGTTTTAATTTTAAAAAATTCATGGAAACAGCTCATAACCCCAAAGCTGGCATTTCTCACAACTTGCCTCAACACAATATAATCTTAGTCTATTTGCTTTGGCATTGTCATATAGCATGAAGTTCTCATCTCTACATTTTTGCAAATTTGGGGTAATGCAAAATCCATACTTTAGGCTGAGCACAGACTCTCATTCACACTCTTTCATTTTCCCATGTGCCTGATTCTGGTTACTCTTGGCAACTCCTTTTTCATAAACTTTTCAAGGAAGTGATAATGTGAACCCAGAGATGCTGAATATAGACTTTATAACTCTAATGTCAGTGGGGTTTGTGGAACAAATGTTCTCAGTTGCCGTCCAAGAGGTTTGTCTAACTTCTCTTGACTCATGTCCATATCCAGAAATCTTGGAAACTTACATGATTGAGCATCCTGTTTTGGCCCTCTCAAGCTGCAAGTACTCTGACTATAATTTAATATCAAGTTTCCTTAAGAATATGGAGAAATGATCTGCAAAGCAGGGCAAAATATTCCATAAAGACTATGGCCCAGGACTGCTTATTGTTCTGTTAAGATATAGGTAGAACTGCAAGTAATAGACTTGAGAAAATAGTGGCTTAAACAGTATTTTCTTTTTCTGTCACATTATTATTTAATTGATCAGTCATGTCTGACTCTTTGGGAGCCCATGGACTGCAACATATTGGCTTCCCTGTCCTTAACTCTCTCCCAGAGTTTGCTCAAACTCACGTCCATTGAGTTGATGATGCCATCTCATCCTCTGCTGTCCCCTTCTCTCTCCTTCAATCTTTCCCAGCATCAGGGTCTTCTCCAATGAGTTGGCTCTTCACATCAGGTGGCCAAAGTATTGGAGCTTCAGCTTCAGCATCATCCTTTCAATGAATATTCAGGACTGATTTCCTTTAGGATTGACTGGTTTGATCTCCTTGCTGTCCAAAAGATTCTCAAGAGGCTTCTCCAGCACCACAGTTCGAAAGTGTCAATTCTTCATCACTCAGACTTCTTTATGGTCCAACTCTCACATCCATTCTGTCACATAATTATCTCAAGAAAGACAGTCCATGGATGATATGGTGGCTGTGCGCCACAAAGTCCTCAGGGATCCTGGCTCCTTCCAGACAACTATCCAGTAATCATCAGTCTACATAATGAAATTACTAGTAGTACATAATTTTATTATTATGATTACATTATTTCTACATAATCAATTTAATATTATTTCTACAAAATGGAGTTTTGTACTCAGGATCCAATATGGCTGCTGGAACTTAAGGCATTACATCTGCATTCCAGGCAATCAGGTAGAAGGAGAGAAGAGGCTAAATTTACTAGTGTGCTAACATCAAAGGAAGGTTCCTAGAAGCTGTCATCTGCTTCCACAAAAAGCTGTGAAGAAGGTTGGGTAAAATTGCTTTATTCTGGAAAGTCCTATGTTTAACATGGAAGATGGAAAGAACACATACTGAGAAATAACCATTAGTTTCACCCACAGTCACTGAAAGTCCCTTGAGGAGCATGTATAACCTTTTTTATTGGTCTGATCTTCTTAATGATCCTATCAACTATGGTCTAACTACTGGTATAGAGTTTTCTTCACTGATATGGGCTGTTGCTTATACTTACGATTGCAAAGACTACAGACTCAGGTGACCTCAAATAAGGGAGCACTTACTATAATTGTAATATAGATTACAATTAATACAATTATATATTACAATTAATGTGCAGGGGAAGATTTTCATGAAGTGGCTGGTGAGGCAAGCCTCATTTTCCAAAAATGGCTGCAACCATATTTTTGGACATGCATATTCTTCAAGGACTTTGCCCCTCTCTTCTTTAAGAGGTGGAGTTTATATCCTCTCATGTGGGAAGACCTTTTCAACCACCTCAGTGAGTTAAGTATGGATGGCAGGAGTGACATTGGAGTCTAGATAAAAAAAAGTGAGAGCTTCCATCTTGATCACCTTTGGAATCCAGCTTCCACGCTCCTAATCAACAGCTGGCACTAACTTGCAAGTCACTGAAGGAGGCATTTTGGAAGCAAATCCTCTAGTTCTCAGCTAAGGCCAAGTGGAGAATACATCAGCCTTCTCCACTGAGCCCTCTGGAAACTGAGTATTTTTAAGAAAACAAATGATTATGGTTGTTTTAAATTGCAAAGTTTGAGGGTGGTTTGTTATAAAGCAATAGGTCACCAGAATGGTCAGGATCTTCCCTTGTAGCTTAGTTGGTAAAGAATCTGCCTGCAATGCAGGAGACCCAGGTTCGATTCCTGGGTTGGGAAGATCCCCTGGAGAGGAAATGGCAACTCACTCCAGTATTCTTGCCTGGAGAATCCCATGGACAGAGGAGCCTGGCAGGCTACAGTCCATGGGGTCACAAGAGTCGGACATGACTTGGTGACTAAACCACCACCACCATGGTCAGGAATCAAGGAAACTTGCATGATCTTGGAGAGTGAAAGTTAGGCCTCATGAGCATGGGAATGTAGATTTAGGAATGGGAGGACTGGGAATTCCCTGGTGGTCCAATGATTTCAATTTTGCTTTCACTGCCAAGGGTGAGGCTTCAACCAATGGTCATGGAACTGAGATCCCACAAATTGCGATTAAAAAAAAAGGAATAGAAGGATCATTCAGGACCCAACATTGTCCAGGTGAGATTATCTTTGTATCCTTGAGTGTCAGCATCCAACCAGGAGAAAGAAAAAGTTTGAAGAAGGAAAGTTTAATCATTTTAACAGGGCATTAGAGGAACCAGTTGTTGTTGTTTAGTTGTAAGTCGTTTGACTCTTTTGCAACTCCATGGACTGCGGCCACCAGGCTCCTCTGTCCATAGGATTTCCCAGGCAAGAATACTGGAGTGGGTTGCATTTTCCTTCTCCAGGGGATCTTCCCATCCTGGGGATTGAACACTTGGCTCCTGCTTGACAGTGATTTCAGTTCAGTTCAGTTGCTCAGTCGTGTCCGATTCTTTGTGACCCCATGAACTTCAATACGCTGGGCTACCCTGTTCATCACCAACTCCTGGAGTTTGCTCAAACTCATGTCCGTCAAGTTAGTGATGCTATCCAACCATCTCATCCTCTGTCATCCCCTTCTCCTCCTGCCTTCAATCTTTCCCAGCATCAGGGTCTTTTCCAATGAGTTAGTTCTTTTCATCAGGTGGCCAAAGTATTGGAGTTTCAGCTTTGGCATCAGTCCTTCCAATGAATATTCAGGACTGATTTCCTTTAGGATGAGCTGGTTGCATCATCTTGAGGTCCAAGGGACTCTGAAGAGTCTCTTTCCCTCTATTCCAAACTTCTTTTTAATGAATGAGTATTCAGTTCAGTTGCTCAGTCTTGTCTGACTCTCTGTGACCCCATGAATCACAGCATGCCAGGCCTCCCTGTTCATCACCAACTCCCAGAGTTTACTCAAACTCATGTCCATCGAGTCGAATGAGTATTAAATTTTGTCAAATACTTTCTCTCTTCTTAAACCTGTTAATACAGTGGATTACTTTGGTTGGCTGTGAAAGAACAAGTTTTGCATACCTGGAATTAAACCTCCTAGGCCATATAATTGGAGAAGGCGATGGCACCCCACTCCAGTACTCTTGCCTGGAAAATCCCATGGATGGAGGCGCCTGGTAGGCTGCAGTCCATGGAATCGCCAAGAGTCGGACACGACTGAGCGACTTCACTTTCACTTTTCACTTTCCTGCATTGGAGAAGGAAATGGCAACCCACTCCAGTGTCCTTGCCTGGAGAATCCCAGGGACGGGGGAGCCTGGTGGGCTGCCGTCTATGAGGTCACAGAGTCAGACACTACTGAAGCAACTTAGCAGCAGCAGCAGGCCATATAATTAAACCCCCGTGTATAATTCTTTTTATACATTGTTAGATTTAATATGCTAATACTTTGTTGAGGATTTTTATGCTTAAGTTTTAGAGACAGATGGATTCTCCAGAAGCAATCTCATTTCTACATATTAACAATAAACACCAGTGTGCAGGTATTATTTGCACTGTCTTTTGTCTTTATTAAGGATACCACAAACAACAATCAAAATAAATGTGACCTTAAGAGTCACCCAAACTACCCTCACATTTTGTACTGAAGTGACAGTGGCCATTTTATATCCTGAGTTCTACTACCAGGAATTATTGAGAACCTAATATTTTTGGTGTAGAATGTTTAACAAAGTACCTGATAATGCTATTCTTTTTTTTCTACTTAAAAAAAAAATCAACTTTCTGAGAAAATGAGCCAGGGCTGTGCACGTGTTCCATTTATTTGTTATAATCAAGTGTGTGCCTGACTAGTAAAATGAGACTTACAATCAATTAGTGACTTAGCAACAAAGGGCTCAAAAACAAAAATCCAAACCAAACCAATTAAAAAACCAAAGGGCTAAAAAACACCCCCCCCCCAAACCAAAGAGCTAAATTTCACAGTAATTTAAAAATCAAACTGAGTAATCCCCATACTATGATTAAAGTTTAAAGGAAAAAAGTCTTTTTCCTTGCATAATGAAATATATACAACTGTTTATAGACAATATTCAAAAATACATTAAGATTCATGATCTTTTAGTGATGAGTATGTAAATACTGCTTTATTTGGCTGAACTACCTAACAATGTCAGCACTTTATGGTAAGAATATCATGCCCTGCACATACTCTGCATTTTTCTGTTATTATGAGCAATTTTAGATATCTTCTTCTTTCCTTCCCCTTCCAGAGATTGTTTATATGCCCTTATTATCTTGACATCATTCTGTGTCTTATATCCTTTTATTCTCGAAAATATATAGTACATTGGCGGGCTTGAGTTTTTGTACCGATAATGTCAAGTTTACCGTTAATCAAAAACTTGGCCAAATTCCTACTGCCTTTTTTTTCCTCAAGTGATCACTTTGGGTTTTTAAATTTTCATTTACCTATACAGCACACCTACTTCTTCTAAGTGGTCAGTTAACAGTTTATAAAATCTAGACCAGATGAGATCCAGGAGTATTAAGGCCTCAAAGGTGTGTTTTAATTTAATTAAAAATTAAGATTCCTTAAACTCTACAGCAGCATATCTACCATTCCAGGCATTCCAAAAATCTGAAGGGTAGACAGAAAGATTTCCTGTTACTATAATTAGAAAAACCATCAAAGAGTTCACAAATATTTCAAATACAATTATGAGTAATGCAAACCTGGAACTGCCTTTTCATGGGGATGTACGCTTAAAGAGTTAGTTAGGTTTTTAGATAGTTTTCTAGGGAGTAGTTTATTTGAGGTAAATAAGATGAAATATATCAGTGTACTCAAAATAATAAAAACTTTTATTTATAAATTAATAAGCAAACTATAATAAACATGACCAAACAGCAAAGAAAGTTACTGGCTTCTATTCATTATGACTAGAAAAATAAATTATTTAAACAAGTAACTAAATCTGCCTCCTGCTTCCAGAGAAATTAATGTATTGCATGTACATATTTTCAAATTGTTCCCAACTCTTATTCCAACTCAAGATTTGGGCAGTACTCTATTTTTTGTATAGGAATTGTAAACAGTCTTTAAAAAAGCTAAAAGAGTAAAAAATATTAAAACTTTATAAACCTTATAGTCTGGATTGATTATGATTAATTTGTGGAAATATACAGTACAAATCTTTCAACCATTCATAATTTGGTCTGTTATACATGGAAAATAAATTATATGACTGTCAGATTTTACTTATATTCTTGAAAAGTTGACTATTCCCAATAAGTAATCCTTCCACCACTTCTGTATACTTTCTACATTCTCAATTCAAAAAGAAACAACATACAATTATTTGACTTTTTGTTTTTTTCTTGCTTGAAACTGCTCTGTTTTGTTTTTTACAGATTTAATCAACATTGACAAGGCAGGATCAATGGACCTCTTGTGTGATTCCTTCTGAACCTCACCCTCCTTTTCACTCGTTGCCTGAGTCAGCCCCTGTTCTTTTTGTTCTCTCTGACGGGCTTTCTCCTCAAGGATTCTTTCCATAGCTTTTGTTTTCTTGAAATTAGGATCTGAAGGATCCAAATTGAACAAGTGGGAAGTATACATTGCCTGAAACCTTGCATCCTTCACATTGACCTGCAAACCCAAAAGGAAAGTATAGATACATAAAATTAGTAAACCAAAAGGCCTAGAAATGAGACCAGAGTTCAAAAAGTCAGTGAGTTGATGATAAAAAATACAAATGTATTTTGCATTGACTCATTAGAAAGCCATTCCTCCACAGACCTTCAATGAAGTTTTTAGCTTTATTCTTGAACCACATGTGCAGGGCACACTGTTCTTATCACACAATGACAATATCCTTGGAAGGGAATTATCACAGTCTATATGTTACACAGTGGCCTGTTACTACATCAGCCTCTTAGACTGTCTGCAGGAGTTACCACAGGAGTTGCAAGCTCACCTATGCTTACAGTGTGAAATCTCTTTCTGGCTGAGATAATTAAGCCAGTGATGGTATCTCCTGTTGGAATTTCAGGCGAAGTCACTGCCTTCTTTGCACAATAAATTTTTTTTTTTCAACCTTGGTGCGAAAATGAGCAGCTATTGAGAGTGACTCATACAGCAGATTTAAAGACCATAATGGGAAAGATGGTACCCCCAAGACTAAGATCTGATCAGATACAAGCTCCAAATTTATCCTTTATTGTTCTACAGAAACACTGCGTTCCCACATTTTAAGAGCATACTCTTAGTTCCAGCCAGGCCTTCAAGTATTGCCGGGCACAGGAGTGACCAGACAGAAAGTGAGCATGACTCCCTCACTGCCACTCATCATTGCCCTGTGAAAAAGAGCCCACCCAGAGATGGACTGTAGAGTTATTTGTAATAAGGACCACAGACGTGATACTACTACCACACTCACAAAAAAATGTTTTTATACGTGATGGTCATCATGCATAAGATATCATTTTCTGCATGATGATTAATTATCATAATAGAAGATTTGACTATAAATCATTCTCTGCTTTTAACTTTTTCTAACAAAACTAATTTAACAAAAATTGATTCAGTGGAACAGCACCATACTTGGAGCTGACTTACAGAAACCAGAGTTATACAGTGGTCTCAAAGTCCCTCTCAATGCTGCTTATAAGTTATTTGTATGCTTCTCTCAATTCTCTAAACAAATTCAAAATCTCTCCCATTTTCTTCTGAGTCTGTTCTTCCATGCTAATGGATGGAAGTCATCAAATAGTTCCTGATAGCTGTCTGTACGTTTTCTGTACAGGACTCAAACTCATGCGTGGGGACTGTGTGGCCACTAGAAATATGTACTTAGCAAAAAAAGAGGGAAAAGAGGGAACAGTGGAAACAAGAAACAGAGCAATTAAAAAAGTGTGGCCTGGGACTTTCCCGGTGGTCCAGTGGTTAAGAAACTGACTGCCAATGCAGGGGATGTGGGTTTGATCCCTGGTCCAGGAAGACTTCACAAACTGGACAACTAAGCCTACGTGCCTCAACTGCCGAGCCCATGCACCCTAGAGTTCATATTCCTCAAGAGAACCCACCACAACGAGAAGCCTGAGTACCACAGCTACAGGGCAGCCCCTGCTCACCAGAGCTAGAGAAAGCCTGTGCAGAGCAACAAAGAGCCCATGCACCGAAACACAGACCCCGCGCAGCCAAAAAAAAAAAATCGCGCCTACTGCACTGGCCCTTGCACACAGTGTGATGTGAATCTGCTTCTTCGCAGTCAGGCTTAACAATGTAGAACTTCCCCAGTGTGAGCATCACACTGCATGTGATTCTAACACTAAAAGCTACATATTTTGGTGCAGCATAGCTACCAGAATAGAAGCCTACTACTTCACCCGATGCTCAAAGAACCACCCTGGGATGAACTGGTTACACTGGACTGAAAGATGGTAGCTTTGGCTACACAATGGGTCGTTCCTGAGATCAAGGGGCCAAGCTCAATTTTTATCTACAGAGCTGACTTTAGATTCAATGCCAGCTTTTAACAGAATAATGACTTTTGTCACTGGTTACCTCAAAGTCATCCTCCAATAATTCCTTCTTCTTCATGAGCTGTTTTTTCTTCTTTTTGCTCAGATTCTGGTGCTCCACAATCTTGTTGTAATTGAAGTGTTTCTTGCTCTCTTCCTCCTCATCCATCACAAGCAAAGCCATTTCAGCCTGCGGAGAGAAAAAAACAGTTCAAATATACGACAGTGTTTTTCTTTCCTCAGACAGGAGTATGGAGCACAGAAATCCCCTCAGAAAAGGAGAAGCCAGTCATCAGTGCTCTGGGATGACACCTGTCTACCATCATAGACTGTGGCTCACTAAACTCATAAAGAAATCCACAGACCGCTGTACAGTAACAGGTGTAATTTTTTGGAGCAACATCACTGACAACAGGAGAGGGGTGAACACTTTATCTAAAAACCAGACCATATTTCACATTATGTAACTGATCTGTAGGTGGTAGAAACAAAAGTCCTCAAGTTTCCCAAATAAAAATTCCTCATTTTCACTTTGGTCTTTTTAAGCAGACACTAAATCTAGTAAACATGTAGTAGTTTTTGATACAGACTAGGCTTTCCAAATATGTGCTTTAGGAACAATGAATTCCGTTTTTCTTTTGCTGATTTTGCCTCTACTTTTCCAATATTGATATACTTCTATGAAGGCAAGATCTTAATATTTGCTTCTGAAATCTAATATAATGCCTGTTTCCACTCAACAGGTATTTTCTACTGACCATGGGATTAAATGTAAATCTTCAAGAATCAAGTAAACAACCATGCATGCTAAAGAAAATACAATCTTCCTCCACTGCCCACTTAGACTGCTTTAATTTCCTCTCCTTTCCATGACTGGTACCTACAGTTGGCTTTCTTTTTAGAATGATTTCCTACAAACAAAGATTTTCTTTGTGTTCCTTAACTCTATAAACACTATTGCATGTGCAGTAAAAGATGCATTAAGATGCAGAGTTTAGGTGACCAGTCTGGCTCCCTCCTAGACAGTGCTGTGAACATCAGACTCAGGAATGCTGCTGACTCCAACTCCTGTCTCAGCAAAAACACATGCTACTTTGTGCCATAGATTATGTGGAGGTGCTTAAGGATAATATTCACTACACTTCCAAGAAAGGCTTTAATTCTGCACATTAACTTTCAATAATAAAAGGAGAGAAAGGAGCATTTAACAAGCCATAAAGCAAACTCTGTATTACAGGACAGATTCAGACTGAATTAAAACCATGTCAATATTATTTTGAGGTTTTTTAATATTAGTATTTTTATCTCTTATTGTCAGTTTTGTCCTTTATTGTCAGTTATAATCAGGCTTTTAAAAGATAAGATATTTTCCTCTTAATCACAAAGGGGCACGCCTTGGGTGTGAACTAAACTTTAACTCTGTACTTGGAGAAATGTTTGGTGAAAGGGAGGTATTTTAAAATTATGCTGCTAAAATATTTATAAATTTCATTGTTAAAATCAGTTATTTTTTATTAGACATATTGGAAACTCATATGGACACCTTCACTTGAAGTGTACATATCACTTGTCCATTAAAAATGTAAACATGACCATTACCTTTTGTCTTTCTATTTCAGCTTCTTCCTCTGGAGATATGTCATCTTTTGCAGACTTTGTTGATTTTTTCTTTTCTTTTATACCTGGCACAACAAATCAACATAGAAGGGTTAAAAATTATGACTATCACAACAACAATTTGCTTACACTATTTATTTTAAAAATTTTGTTCATAACAAAAATGCAAGGTATCTAGAAATAATCTTACCAATAAACATATAGAAACTAAAGAAACTAAAAAAAAAGTATTACTGAGATGACTATGGGTATGAATAGAATAATAGTCTGGACATGATGAGTGAATATTATAAAAAAGGAATTTCTTCTGAAAGTAATGTACATCAATTAAAAAGAAAACTTGCAAGATCATTTTAGCAGAAACAGAATAAACACTAGATAGAATTCAGTATCCTCTCATAATATATATACATTTAATAAAATTCTAAATAAAATTCTATTCAAGGAAATCTTTGCAAAGAATGAGAGATCTGATTTACTAGTGATACAGTATGCTACAGTGTACTACAAAGTGAAAAAAAGAAAAAATGCTGTAACTATACAATGAGAAAAATAGAACAGTATGGCTTAGTATTTAATAAAATGTAGCATCATACATCACTGGCAAAAGAAGGGATTATTCAATAACTGGTGCTGGGCAATTTGTTCTATTCTGCAAAATAATCCTTGAGCTATAGCTGTGTGCATGTGCTCAGTCACTCATTCATGTCTGAGTCTTTGCAACCCCATCGACTATAGCCCACCAGGCTCCTCTGTTCACGGGATTTCCCAGGCAAGAATACTGGAGTGAGCTGCCATTTCCTATTCCAAGGGATCTTCCCAACCTAGGAGCCATACTGAATAATGTACAGAAGAACAAAATGCAGATGTATTAAAGAGTTAAACACTAAAAAACCTATGAGAAAATACAGGGGAACAGCTACCTGATATTAAGTAGAAGAAACATTTTCTTAGCATAAGAACAGTAGAAGAGATCAAAGGAAAAAAAAGTAATTTAAATTTATAAACTCTTAAAACTCATCAGCAAAATGAAAAATTCATCTGTTTAGTGACAATTTGACAATAACTACCTGGAAGTAAAAGTTTAACAAAACCCTTTCTCCTTCTCAAAGACAAAGTTGATCTTTGTTTAACTTCCTGTGTCTCTATTATTAGACAAAATTACTTATGGTAAAAGTGGCTCCTGATGAGAAAAACTTCCAAGGATGCAGGGACTTCTGAAGACCACAAGATGCTAGATGAGATGTTCCTGAAGGAGAGGTAGTAACCAATGGCAGTTAAGAGCACTTGAGTCTGGAGTGCCTGGCTTGGGTTTAAGCTCTGGCTCAACTCTACTCAAGCTACAGCATTCGTGTTTGTGCCCTTCTTTGTGAAGTGGTGATTATAACAACTAATTTCACCTAGCATCTAGGGTTACTGTGAGGACTAAAGAGCAAGAAGGTTCAGAATCCACAAAGCCACCTTCTAGAATGTTATTATACCACGTCAACCTTCTCTGAGCTACTGCTGCTGCTGCTGCTGCTGCTGCTGCTAAGTTGCTTCAGTTGTGTCCGACTCTGTGCAACCCCGTAGACGGCAGCTCACCAGGCTCCCCCATCCCTGGGATTCTCCAGGCAAGAACACTGGAGTGGGTTGCCATTCCCTTCCTCCAATGCATGAAAGTGAAAAGTGAAAGTGAAGTCGCTCTCTGAGCTACTGGACACTGTCTTATTTGCATTTGGATGAGCTCAGTTTTGTCCTTCCAATGCAGAGAAACCAATGGTTACTACTTTAGAAAATAGTAACAATTTAATACTGCTACAGCACTTACCATGCATCTGGAAATAGTGCTATTTCCTTCCTTTTATATATGAACTACTTCGATCCTCACAAAAACCCTATGACGTAGATTCTATTGTTTATTACAATTTTTACTCTGTTGCTGACGAAACTGAAACAGAGAGAGACTGAGTGATTGTCTCAAGCTGAGTAAGCAAAGGAACCGTGAGTACAAACCCTAGCACTCCAGTTCAGGCTCTGGGCACCCCCACACTCTACCCTTCACTACCAAATGTCACTCTCCCTTGAGTAGTTCTTTCCTTTTAAAAAGCACTTTGTTGTGAAATAATAAATTTCAGAGAACATATAATGATGGCTGAATAACCCATCTAGTGGGGGATAACAAGAAGTCAAGAGAAGCTTCCTTTTTTAAAAATTTATTTATTGTTAATTGGAGGATAGTCGCTTTATAATAGTTGTAAATATTGTTACATTGTTTGGTTTCTGCCATACATCAACATAATCCAGCCACAGGAATACATATGTCCCCTCCCTCTTGAACCACTTTAGAAGCTGCCTTGTGGGCACTAGCCCTCTGCATGGGGGCAGCCCTGCCCAGCTGAGAGAAGATGACAGTGTATAAAGTGTGGCCAGGTTCACCGCTCACTGCCACCAAGGCATCTATCTGTCTGCACTTTCAAGAAGAAACACTATTGTATGCAGTCCTTTCTCTAAGTGAGACTGTGCTCCTTATCACAAATGTTTTTCAGGGAATGATCTATCTGTTTTGAGATTATAGCCTTTTCTCTGCTGTGAAGTACTTGCACGTACGTGTGTGTATATACACACACACACACACACATAAAAGCATCCTCAAGGTTCCACTCTCCTAGCGTCTGACTCCCACAGCCTCATTCTGCCTCTGCTCCTGTCCTCGTAAGGCCAGGGCTCCTTTTGAAGTGAATAGACAAGTGGCACACGCAGAAGATCTCCCTGCGGCGCGGGAGAATATCAGGCTGTGCCTGATTAACACATGAAGGAGATAAAGATCTTCACACACAGCTGTGGGAAATCATTTCAAAGAGCCCACAATGAACTGTTTCAGATTTTTATAACAACCTGGTGAAAAGCCATAAAAATAAACTTGAAAGGAAGACTTCAGTAAAGGAGGAAAAAAATCTCCAAGATGGTTGGGACTAAAAATGATATCTAATTTTACTGTGATGAAAATTTCTTTGCTCAAGAAGAATTTACTGTGTGCTAAACTGAACTGTTTAGTCTGAAGATAAATAACGTGTAGAGACCCTTTCTGCACTGTTAACAAGATTGTAGTAGCGGGCACATCTTTATTTATTTATTAAAAAAAAAAAAAAAAGCATTTTCCCTTTGGAAAGTTTTCAGACCTAATTTAGATGAAGACTACAGGGGAAATGAAAGTCCCTGTTCTGAAATGTTATCTTAATAATTTCATTTTCCATTACTTGTAATGTCAGAGAACTGTTCCTGTAAAAAAGTTCTTTCAGAGTGTTCAGTTGAGCACTTCTTGTGGGACAGCAGTTAAGAGAACTCACTGGAGGGCAGACTGGTCTCCGTACTGACCAGATGGGAGTGGTAAGTCCCCTAATGATTCACACTTAGCAGCAAGCTCCTGCACCCAAGAGTGCTGATTCACAATCAGATACAATATACAGTCTGTGTATCTTCCTCTGAACCAAGGCATTCGGCCTTGCCTGGAAAGCCAGCAAGTCCTTGTGTCCAGCTCTGACACATATGGATCCTGGCTCTGGTCTTTACAATGCACTTGAGGAGTTACAAAATGCTTCTAAAAGCATTTGTAAACTATGAAACAATATATGAGTAGTATACTGTAAGTACTCACCATACTGGCTGAATGAACCAAATACATATACTTTACCAGATTTTGTTTTTTTCCGTCATGTTGTGCGGTCTGTGAGATCTTAGTTCCCCCTTAGTTCCCATTTAGGGACTGAACCTGCGCCCCCTGCGCTGGAAGTATGACGTCTTAACCAACGGACTGCCAGGAAGTCTCACCTTATTAGATTTTCTTGGTATTTTATCAAATTAGATAATCTAAAGTTGTCAAGACAAAAGATACACTCTAATAGGGTATATTTACATGTGATATACTTTAATTCACTTCTACTTCTTAAAAAACAAAATCTTATTAGAGTTTATGCAGTTAAGATAGCAATAAGCACATTATCCCACCATCTCATTTCTACAAAAAAAAAAAAAATGTTTTAACTCATTCTAGAAGTACATTTTCAAAACTTTCATCTAATATTGAGTTTGCATCTTCAAATAAAATAGAAAGAACAGCAAATTTACAGTGTATGGGGAAGAAACAGAAGGAAGAACTAAAAAAGATTTCTGGTACTCATGTTGGCTCCTAACCCGAGCCAAATACCAGGTCTGGCATCAGTCAGTGAGCTCGATTTCTCCATTTTTTGAACAGTGTGTAAGTTAGCTCTGGGACTGCCTAGGGTAAAGGTGTTATAAACACACTCAAGTCTATCTGGCTTAAAATGTCTCTGTCCCGCTCAACTGTGGGAACTAAACTATATACCCTTCCAAACACAAACACTTTTCCTATTTCACAGCTGTTCCTTCTCAGTTTCTTAAACTTTCCTACCTTCCAGGTATACCTTTCTCCAGGATAGGGTACTTTATGCAGGCTCTTGACTTCAGTGCCCAAACCTGCATCCTCCTCTCTCACCAATGCTTCCTACCTCTCATTCCGTGGTTTGAAATACTATTTACAAGCTAAAAATTCCTAAGTATATATTTGCAATCTGACTTTTCAGCTGATCTCCAAGGCTCATAAATAAATGTTAACCTAATACCTCATGTAGATATCTGACTGACATCTCAGACCAATTACATACTACTGATCCTTTCGTAAGATTCTCCTTAACTCAGTAAATAGAAGAACATTATCGCAGCCACAGGACTGGAAAAGGTCAGTTTTCATTCCAATCCCAAAGAATGGCAATGCCAAAGAACGTTCAAACTACTACACAATTGCACTCATTTCACATGCTAGAAAACATCATTGCTCAAAATCCTCCAAGCTAGGCTCCAACAGTACATGAACCAAGAACTTCCAGATGTTCAAGGTGAATTTAGAAAAGGCAGAGGAACTAGAGATCAAATTGCCAACATCCGTTGGATCACAGGAAAAAGCAACAGAGTTCCAGAGAAACACCTACTTCTGCTTCATTGATTATGAGAAAGCCTTTGACTGTGTGGATCACAACAAACTGTGGAAAATTCTTAGAGATGGGAATACCAGACCACCTTACCTGCCTCCTGAGAAACCTGTATGCAGGTCAACAACCAACAGTTAGAACCAGACATGGGACAACAAACTGGTTCCAAATTGGGAAAGGAGTGCCTCAAGGCTGTATGTTGTCACCCTGCTTATTCCCCTTATATGCAAAGTACATCACAAGAAATACTGGGCTGGATGAAGCACAAGTTAAAATCAAAGATTGCTGGGAAAAATATCAATAACCTCAGATATGCAGATGACACCACTCTTATGGCAGAAAGCAAAGAGGGACTAAAGAGCCTCTGGATGAAGGTAAAAGCGGAGAGTGAAAAAGCTGTATTAAAACTCAGCATTCAAAAAACTAAGATCATGGCATCGGTCCCATCACTTCATGGCAAACAGATGGGGAGACAATGGAAATCGTGACAGACTTTATTTTATTGGGCTCCAAAATCACTGAGGATGGTGACTGAAGCCACGAAATTAAAAGATGTTTGCTCCTTGGAAGAAAAGCTACGACAAACCTAGACAGCATATTAAAAAGCAGAGATATCACTTTACTGACAAAGGTGGGTTTAGTCAAAGCTATGGTTTTTCCAGTAGTCATGTATGGATGTGAGAGTTGGACTATAAAGGCTGAGTGCCAAAGAACTGATGCTTTTGAACTGTGGTGTTGGAGAAAACTCATGAGTCTCTTGGACTGTAAGATCAAACCAGTCAATCCTAAAGGAAATCAACCCTGAAAATTCACTGGATGGACTGATGCTGAAGCTGAAGCTCCAAAGCTTTGGCCACCTGATGTGAAGAGCTGATTCACTGGAAAAGACCCTGATGTTGGGAAAGATTGAAGGTGGGAGGAGAAGGGGACAACAGAGGACGAAATAGTTGGAAGGTATCACCAACTCAATAAACATGACCTTGAGCAAGCTCTGGGAGATGGTGAAAGACAGGGAAGCCTGGCATGCTGCAGTCCATGGGGTCACAAATAGTCAGACATGACTGAGTGACTGAACAACAACAACAACTGCAGAGATTCAAAACAAGAATCTAGGAGTTATGCTAAATTTCTTCCTTACCCAAATAAAAAATTGGTAAGTCTACCTCCAAAATATATCTAGAATCCCATTCAGTTTCCTTCTTCCAATATTATTACTAGTAAGCTGTCTAGACTAACCATCACCTCTTGTCTAGACCTCTGCAAAAGCCTGGTCTCTCAGCTCTCACCATGCTTTCTTCAGTCTGTTCTCTTTGCAGGACTCAGAGCAGTAGGCTTACATACACACCAGACCATGTCACATCCTTGTTTTAAGACCCTTTCAGTTCAGTTCAGTCGTTCAGTCATGTCCGACTCTTTGCAACCCCATGAACAGTAGCACGCCAGGCCTTCCTGTCCATCACCAACTCCTAGAGTCCACCCAAACCCATGTCCATTGTGTCAGTGATGCCATCCAGCCATCTCATCCTCTGTCGTCCCCTTCTCCTCCTGCTCTCAATCTTTTCCAGCATCAGGGTCTTTTCAAAGGAGTCGGCTCTCAGGTGGCCAAAATACTGGAGTTTCAGCTTCAACATCAGTCCCTCCAATCAACACCCAGGACTGATCTCCTTTAGGATGGACTGGTTGGATCTCCTTGCAGTCCAAGAGACTCTCAAGAGTCTTCTCCAACACCACAGTTCAAAAGCATCAATTGTTCTGTGCTCAGCTTTCTTTATAGTCCAACTCTCACATCCATCCATGACTACTGGAAAAACCATAGCCTTGACTAGACAGACCTTTGCTGACAAAGTAATGTCTCTGCTTTTTAATATGCTGTCTAGGTTGGTCATAACTTTCCTTCCAAGGAGCGTCTTTTAAGATCCTTTAGTGGCCCTCCCATTGTCAATGAGTAAAATCCAAATTTGTTGCTGTGACACAAGGCCCTGCCTCATACTGAACTGCCCTTCCGCACAGATTCCAGCCACAATGGTGTCCTTCAATTCCACCACACATTCTTTCTCACCTCACAGCTGTCTACCCACTTTCCCCTGATTTGCAATGCTCCTTCCCCCAGCTCTCCATGCCTGACTCCTCCTCATTCTGCAGGTCTCAGCTCAAATGTTACCGTCTCCAAGAAGCTTGCTTCACCCACCCTATATAAGAAAGCCTCTCTCTTTCTTCTTCCCAGGTACATGCTCTGTATTATCCTATTGATTAGTTCCTTTACAACACTGATCATATTCTCATAACATTCTTATTTGTTTACCTGTAAAGAATCTGCCTGCAGTGCAAGAGACCCAGGTTCAATCCTGGGTTGGGAAGATCCCCTAGAGAAGGAAATGGCAACCCAGTAGCCTTACCTGGAAAATGCTATGGATAGAGGAGCCTGGTGGGTTACAGTCCATGAGGTTACAAGAGTTGGACATGACTTCATGACTAAACTATCACTTCATGTCTTCCCTTCCCTAAAACCATAAACTCTGAGGGATGCAACTTTGCTTGTATTATTAGTACTGTATCTCTAGCATACCAGAGTGCTTAGCGCCTGGCAGGCACTCAAAAATATTTATTGACAGAATGAATAAACAAACATATGGTGAGACCATTTCTTGGTCTAATTTTTACGTAAATTTTTAAAAAAAAACACTTTTTCCTTAAAAGAAAACAAGATATAAATTATTATTTCTAGGAAGTATTCTGAAATCAAAAGTATGTTGAAAATAAGCAAACTATCTGTATTTTCCTTTGGAACTTCTGATACTAACTTTCAAGGAAACTATTCACATTTATTTTAATTAATTAAATTAATTTAAATTAATTTATTTTAATTGGAGGCTAATTACTTTACAATATTGTATTGGTTTTGCCATACATCAGCATGACTCTGCCATGGGTATACATGTGTTCTCCATCCTGAACCCCCCTCCCAACTCCCTCCCCGTACCACCCCTCTGGGTCATCCCAGTGCACCAGCCCCAAGCATCCTGTACCCTGCATCAAACCTGGACTGGTGATTCATTTCTTATATGATATTATACATGTTTCAATGCCATTCTCCAAAATCATCCCACCCTTGCCCTCTCCCACTATTCACAATTTAAATGTGCTGATTCCAAGAAACAAGCTACCCTAAGCCACCAAGCTACATAACTTACTCTTTGAATTCTACTCTGAGTTCTGCAGTTTGACCAGATTTCACAAGCCAAATGAAGCCCTTTGGAATGAGAACAAGGAAACGATAATGCTTCACATTTCTCCATTATAAACTTGGTTTCCTGAAATGCGAGGATAAGGCTAAAATCCATCATCTTCTAGAAATGACTGCTCAGGTATGATAAGAAGAAGAATATGCTAAGTTTCCATTTCCCTTTCCAATTCCTAAGAATCTCACATCCTATAATAGACTTTATTCATCTTGATCCCCCTTTTCATCAATAAAACATCAGTACTAAAAGGCTGTAACAACCAGGAAATAATTTTGAGCAATTCTGACTTTCCTGTAGAGAACTATTCTGGCCCACTAGTCACAAGGGACGAGAAGGAGGGAAACTTCATAAAATCCTTCTCTTTACAATGCCAGCTTGGCGTTGTTCCAGGAGCAAGCCTTTGGGGTTCATGTGTGTGGTATGCAGAGCAGGGAAGGGCAAAATGCATGAGAACAAATGGAAAAAGCTTCCAGTGTTCCCGTACTGACTTGTCCAAGTATGGTCTGAGCCTTACCACACGTATTTATACACACACACATTTACACGTACGAAAAAGGTAAGAATGAATGCATTCAGGAGAATTGACTGGTGCATGTGCAATGGAAACAAGGCTCCTTGGAAATTGGAAATCAGATACCTGAGAGTTTATTTAGGGATTCAAGGGAAAAGAGGAGGAAGCTGGCTTTTCAGCTACATGAAAGCTA
The DNA here is from genome assembly GCF_001704415.2 of Capra hircus. Classification (NCBI taxonomy): domain Eukaryota; kingdom Metazoa; phylum Chordata; class Mammalia; order Artiodactyla; family Bovidae; genus Capra; species Capra hircus. The sequence continues at coordinate 7,122,670 of NC_030820.1, forward strand.
ATCATGAAGCAGAATAAATGAAATGGGATAAAATGAAACATAGATGCTGGGTCAACTGGAGCCAAAAAGTTTTCACACTGTGTACACATGTTTCACACATGCAAGCCACGTAAAAAATTTAACATATCCACATAAACACAAATGGATTTATTCCATACTTTCAATTCTTCACAGACTTCGCAAAGAGAGACCTGGAGTGGATGTGTTTATATGACTTCCTTCATTTCCTCATCCTTTTATAATCAATCTACCTAGAATCCAGAAAGGAATCCCTAGAAAACTATGAAATTAATCATGTTCACCCAAAGCTTCCTATAATGAAATTACTTCTTGTATGTACAGGGGACATGCTGACCCTCCTATCTGATCAGTGGTTACACCTAACAGGACAAACTTGCTTATAAGCCACTAGGGAGCTACACAAATTCTAGGGATTTTGAAAGAATGCATAGTTTACATTGTTTCTACCCATGTTACCCTTTTCACTTTAGATTCCAACTGAAAATTACAACTATGGGTTGGCTTACCTATTTTTTTAGCTTCTTCAGCAAAGTATGGGTCATTCATATCTACATCAGAGGGAACATCATCTTCACTGGCCTCTTCAGCAAGAGCCTTAAAAATGAATATAAAAATAAATACAGTTTATTGTAAGGACCAAAACAAATGTGAAGAAAAACCTAATTTCTTTTAAATCAAGTAGTTCAATCTAAAGTTAAACCAGTTTTTAAAAATGGCTAAGCATACAAAATAACTTCTGATTAACTCTTTTGTTTGTTCAACAAATACTTATGGAATACTTTATAAGTGCAGTAACTATATAGGGCTTTTGAGAGGGACAACAGTTATCAGATATATGGTTTCTGTCTTCAAAAATTTTATGATCTATTAAAAGAAATTAGCCACATAAACAAAGGTATGGTGGTGGTATAGTCGTTAAGTTGTGTCCAACTCTTTGCAATCCCGCGGACTGTAGCCCGCCAGCCTCCTCTGTCCATGGGATTCTCCAGGAAAGCACACTGGAGTGGGTTGCCATTTCCATCTCCAGGGGATCTTCTTGACTCAGGGATTGAACCTGGGTCTCCTGCATTGCAGGCAGGTTCTTTACCGACTGGGCTGTGAGGGAAGCCCTACACAACAAAGGTATATATTAATAATAATTAAAGATAGGAAGTCCCAGAAGAGACAAAAATAAAACACATTCAAGGAAAAGAATACTTTTAGATGGGTGATCAGTGAAGAGAGGGAGCCTTAATCTCCAACAAAATTGAGAAATGGCAGTGATTAACAATAGCATGAAGTAGTTCACTGTGGAAGTCTGGCAGGCTGCAGTCCATGGGGTCACAAAGAATCAGACATGACTTAATGACTGAACAAGTGCATTGTGGGTTATCTTTCAAATCATTATTTAATGCAATTTATCTGCTGGTTAATTAAAGAAAATGATTCTTTGTTTTGAACTTCAAAAATACAAAAGCAGTAAGGAAGGTATAATGAACCTCCTGTTCTCATCACACAATTTCAACAATTACTTTGTTTTATCTATAATCCATTCACAAAAACTTCTGTACTAATTTTAGGCACATCAATTGGTTACATTTTCCTTAATCAAATTTGAACAGTTTACTAAATTAGTATATTTAAATTAAAAAAAGAATCAAGTCTATAAAGTAAACAGAATATACGCAAACTAAGATCACACTAACCAAATGGAGTTTATCCCCAGGAATCTACAATATCTGTTATTTTAAGAAAAATATTTAGATAAATCCATGCACCTATGGACACTTGTCTTCAACAAAGGAGGCAACAATATACAATGGAGAAAAGACAATCTCTTTAACAAGTGGTACTTGGAAAACTGATCAATCATTTATAAAAGAATGAAACTAGAACACTTTCTAATACCATACACAAAAATAAACTCAAAATGGATTAAAGATCTAAACATAAGACCAGAAACTATAAAACTCCTAGAGGAAAACACAGGCAAAACACTCTCTGACATGCATCACAGCAGGATCCTCTACGACACACCTCCCAGAATACTGGAAATAAAAGCAAAAATAAACAAATGGGACCTAATTAAAATTAAAAGCTTCTGCACAACAAAGGAAACTATAAGCAAGGGGAAAAGACAGCCTTCGGAATGGGAGAAAATAAGAGCAAATGAAGCAATTGACAAAGAATTAATCTCAAAAATATACAAGCAACTCCTGCAGCTCAATTCCAGAAAAATAAAAGACCCAATCAAAAAATGGGCCAAAGAACTAAACAGACATTTCTCCAAAGAAGACATACAGATGGCTAACAAACACATGAAAAGATGCTCAACATCACTCATTATCAGAGAAACGCAAATCAAAACCACAATGAGGTACCATTTCACGCCAGTCAGAATGGCTGCGATCCAAAAGTCTACAAGCAATAAATGCTGGAGAGGGTGTGGAGAAAAGGGAACCCTCTTACACTGTTGGTGGGAATGCAAACTAGTACAGCCACTATGGAGAACAGTGTGGAGATTCCTTAAAAAACTGGAAATAGAACTGCCACACAACCCAGCAATCCCACTGCTGGGCATACACACCAAGGAAACCAGAATTGAAAGAGACACGTGTACCCCAATGTTCGTCACAGCACTGTTTATAATAGCCAGGACATGGAAGCAACCTAGATGCCCATCAGCAGATGAACGGATAAGAAAGCTATGGTACATATATACACAATGGAGTATTACGCAGCCATTAAAAAGAATACATTTGAATCAGTTCTAATGAGGTGGATGAAACTGGAGCCAGTTATACAGAGTGAAGTGAGTCAAAGAAAAACTTTAATACAGTATATGCATATATGTGGAATTTAGAAAGATGGTAATGATAACTCTGTATGCAAGTCAGCAAAAGAGACATAGATGTATAGAACAGTCTTTTGGACTCTGTGGGAGAGGGAGAGGGTGGGATGATTTGGGAGATGGCATTGAAACATGTATATTATATGTGAAATGGATCACCAGTCAAGGTTCAATGCATGAGACAGGGTGTCAAAGACGGGTGCACTGGGATGACCCTGAGGGATGGGATGGGGAGGGAGGTGGGAAGGGGGGTTCAGGATGGGCAACACATGTACACCCGTGGTGGATTCATGTCAATGTATGGCAAAGTCAATACAATACTGTAAAGTAATTAGCCTCCAATTAAAATGAATCAATTTATATTAAAAAAAAAGAAAAACATTTAGAATGCACATTGCTAAACATTATCCTACATGCTGAAGAAGACCTGCCAAACCCTAAAGAATGTTCATTTTGGTATTACTATCCTTTTAAGGATGTGACTGGTGAGAGAAGCAAGATCCGATGCTGTAAAGAGCAATATTGCATAGGAACCTGGAATGTCAGGTCCATGAATCAAGGCAAATTGGAAGTGGTAAAACAAGAGATGGCAAGGGTGAACGTCGACATTCTAGGAATCAGCGAACTAAAATGGACTGGAATGGGTGAATTTAACTCAGATGACCATTATATCTACTACTGCAGGCAGGAATCCTCAGAAGAAATGGAGTAGCCATCATGGTCAACAAAAGAGTCCGAAATGCAGTACTTGGATGCAACCTCAAAAATGACAGAATGATCTCTGTTCGTCTCCAAGGCAAACCATTCAATATCACAGTAATCCAAGTCTATGCCCCAACCAGTAACACTGAAGAAACTGAAGCTGAACGGTTTTATGAAGACCTACAAGACCTTTTAGAACACCCCAAAAAAGAGTCCTTTTCATTACAGGAGATTGGAATGCAGAAGTAGGAAGTCAAGAAACACCTGGAGTAACAGGCAAATTTGGCCTTGGAATGCAGAATGAAGCAGGGCAAAGACTAATAGAGTTTTGCCAAGAGAATGCACTGGTCATAGCAAACACCTTCTTCCAACAACACAAGAGAAGACTCTACACATGGACATCACCAGATGGTCAACACCGAAATCAGATTGATTATATTCTTTGCAGCCAAAGATGGAGAAGCTCTATACAGTCAACAAAAACAAGACCAGGAGCTGACTGTGGCTCAGATCATGAACTCCTTATTACCAAATTCAGACTCAAATTGAAGAAAGTAGGGAAAACTGCTAGACCATTCAGGTATGACCTAAATCAAATCCCTTATGATTATACAGTGGAAGTGAGAAATAGATTTAAGGGCCTAGATCTGATAGATAGAGTGCCTGATGAACTATGGAATGAGGTTCGTGACATTGTACAGGAGACAGGAATCAAGACCATCCCCATGGAAAAGAAATGCAAAAAAGCAAAATGGCTGTCTGGGGAGGCCTTACAAATAGCTGTGTAAAGAAGAGAGGCGAAAAGCAAAGGAAAAAAGGAAAGATATAAGCATATGAATGCAGAGTTCCAAAGAATAGCAAGAAGAGATAAGAAATCCTTCCTCAGCGATCAGTGCAAAGAAATAGAGGAAAACGACAGAATGGGAAAGACTAGAGATCTCTTCAAGAAAATCGAAGATACCAAGGGAACATTTCATGCAAAGATGGGCTCAATAAAGGACAAAAGTGGTATGGACCTAACAGAAGCAGAAAATATTAAGAAGAGGTGGCAAGAATACACAGAAGAACTATACAAAAAAGAGCTTCACCACCCAGATAATCATGATGATGTGATCACTCATCTAGAGCCAGACATCTTGGAATGTGAAGTCAAGTGGGCTTTAGAAAGCATCACTACGAACAAAGCTAGTGGAGGTGATGGAATTCCAGTTGAACTCTTTAAAATCCTGAAAGATGATGCTGTGAAAGTGCTGCATTCAATATGCCAGCAAATTTGGAAAACTCAGCAGTGGCCACAGGACTGGAAAAGGTCAGTTTTCATTCCAATCCCAAAGAAAGGCAATGCCAAAGAATGCTCAAACTACCTCACAATTGCACTCATCTCACATGCTAGTAAAGTAATGCTCAAAATTCTCCAAGCCAGGCTTTAGCAATACGTGAACCGTGAACTCCCTGATGTTCAAGCTGGTTTTAGAAAAGGCAGAGGAACCAGAGATCAAATTGCCAACATCCGCTGGATCATGGAAAAAGCAAGAGAGTTCCAGAAAAACATCTATTTCTGCTTTATTGACTATGCCAAAGCCTTTGACTGTGTGGATCACAATAAACTGTGGAAAATTCTTCAAGAGATGGGAATACCAGACCACCTGACCAGCCTCTTGAGAAATCTGTATTCAGGTAAGGAAGCAACGGTTAGAACTGGACATGAAACAACAGACTGGTTCCAAATAGGAAAAGGAGTACGTCAAGGCTGTATATTGTCACCCTGCTTATTTAATTTCTATGCAGAGTACATCATGAGAAACGCTGGGCTGGAAGAAGCACAAGCTGGAATCAAGATTGCTAGGAGAAATATCAATAACCTCAGATATGCAGATGACACCACCCTTATGGCAGAAAGTGAAGAGGAACTAAAAAGCCTCTTGATGAAAGTGAAAGAGGAGAGCGAAAAAGTTGGCTTAAAGCTCAACATTCAGAAAACGAAGATGATGGCATCTGGTCCCATCACTTCATGGGAAATAGATGGGGAAACAGTGGAAACAGTGTCAGACTTTATTTTTTGGGCTCCAGAATCACTGCAGATGGTGACTGCAGCCATGAAATTAAAAGACGGTTACTCCTTGGAAGAAAACTTATGACCAACCTAGATAGTATATTCAAAAGCAGAGACATTACTTTGCTGACTAAGGTCCGTCTAGTCAAGGCTATGGTTTTTCCTGTGGTCGTGTATGGATGTGAGAGTTGGACTGTGAAGAAGGCTGAGCGCTGAAGAATTGATGCTTTTGAACTGTGGTGTTGGAGAAGACTCTTGAGAGTCCCTTGGACTGCAAGGAGATCCAACCAGTCCATTCTGAAGGAGATCAACCCTGGGATTTCTTTGGAAGGAATGATGCTAAAGCTGAAACTCCAGTACTTTGGCTACCTCATGCGAAGAGTTGACTCATCGGAAAAGACTCTGATGCTGGGAGGGGTTGGGGGCAGGAGGAGAAGGGGACTACTGAGGATGAGATGGCTGGATGACATCACGGATTCGATGGACGTGATTTTGAGTGAACTCCGGGAGATGGTGATGGACAGGGAGGCCTGGCGTGCTGCGATTCATGGGGTCACAAAGAGTCGGACACGACTGAGCGACTGAACTGAACTGATCCTTTTAAGAACAAGGACTTTTAAGAATTTTTCACCAAATTATTATAATAGGTTTAGCAGTAATATGATGTTTATAGCAAAGATTCTAAAATATTTAGATATCTAATTACATATTTGTTTACATTTTTAAAAATTGTTCTTTTAGATCCAAATTACAGCTGTATCAACTATGGCAAATAAACATGTATTCATTTCTTCAGTAATAATCTCTCAGTATCAAACTGAAGTGACAAAGAGTTGGGCGAAAAATATTTTTAACCTGAGTTCTTCAGATTTCCCTGTACGTGGAGAATCTCATGAGACGGAAGAGATCTGCTGAATCACCAAGGCCAGCACTCAGTCTAGAACAAACTGAGCACTCAGCAAACCTATTTTTAATATCATTGATACAACTAGTCCAGTCTAAGCTCAATAAAAGGAAAAGCAAAAAGCACAAGATAATATCAAAGAACCAATCAAACGAAAATCAAAGCAAACAGCTGCTAAATGTCTCACAGAAGAGTGACTACTTTACTGACCCCATGAAGACCCACTTGGAAGTCTTCCATTAAACTGATGGCTTAATAACTTGTGGAATTATTCCATTTTAAAGATATTTTACTGCCTGAGAGAGGCAGAATATCAATACAGGCAGGGCTCTGACCTCATTTCCTCATTTTTCTATCCATTTCCAGAGACACGGAGTATAAAAGGAGTACAAAAATCACTCCGCTGCATCATTCAGTTCTGAAGCCCTCTTTCAATACTGCAGTTCTTGTAGAGCAGAGAAACAATACAGTGCATAGAAAGAGCACTGGAGCACGAGATCTGGAGTCTGGCATCAGCCTGGCAATTAATGAGGTGCATATTCTTAGATGAATCACTTCATTTTCTACAACTATCAATATAAAACATCAGGGTTGGACTAAAAGTAATCATTTAAGATTCCTCAGGTTGTAAAATTCTCTGAGTAGTGATATAATGTTAAGATAATGAACGAACTGCTAGGATGCTGCATTTCATTGACAAGACAGAATATTTTTATCGGCAGGAACCCTAAATGTGTCTGTTATTACTAAGGACTCTAACTCTGGAAAGATATTATTTCTGAACCATGTGAGTCAAATCAGATTTAACACAGACAACATATTAGCACAGACAAAATATCTTCAAAAAAGGGATCTAATGACAATATGTTAAAAGATCTATATACAAATATTGAAAAATTATAGAAATAGTGAAAAAAGCATCTTGAGAAATATACAGAAAAAATTTCATTCATTCTGAAACTGACTGTCTCTATATATGCTCAAGTAAAAATGTCTGTATCTCTCTCACAGACACAGAACAGAATCAAACTGTCTTACATCTAGAAATCTACTAAACTATGCATTTTATTGAGGTAGCACATAAATGCAAAATATTAGAGCACAGCATTTACAGTGGCTCTGGGCTTTTACAGGTTTCATGCATCACTGTGTAGCCTTGCAGAGAACACTTAACCAACCCCAGTGAGTGGTTATGTTATGAGACAATGGGTGCCAAGCACTGGTACCTTCTGATACTTAGTGGCTGCTCAATAATTATTCAATCACAATTATTGATACCTTCTGTTTCTTTTTCAGTCTTTTTTTCTCTTTCTTCTTCTCTAAAAATTGTTCCCAAGGGGTCAGTTTATCCTTTCCTTCCAATTTGTTTTTGACCATCTCTTCTGCACTTTCTTTAAGGCCTATAAGGGAAAATACAAATAGTTTAGTTTAAAATGTTATATCTTCACTCACTTAACGATGTAATTAACCAAAAAGGATTATTTTAATATATTTACTAGAGAAACAAGAAAAAATGCAATACTCCAATGTCACAGGGTAATGTAGTATCAACTTACATCAGAGCTATTTACTAAAAACAAACAACTATAAATCTAACCAAACCAAAATAGATAAACAAACCAACCCAGCAGCTAAATATATGGTCAAGCTACTAAAGAAAACTCCTTTACTTAGGCTCAAACTGTATTTCTTGGTATGTAATTTAACCACTTGAGACTCTAAAGGCAACTGTCTTTAACACAGTTATTTCTACTTGCTTCTGTTGCCCAAGTAAAAGCTTATATTCCCTGGAAACTATAGGTGAGTAACAAAAATTGATTACTAAGGCAATCTCTGTGGAAATACCCCAGGAGGAAAGAATTCTTGTAATTTCTTATCAAGCACTCATTCAGTGAGTACACATCTTTAAGATCAAAAGGGCCATCAAGTTCAGATTCCACTTTGTATGGTTTAAGTTCTTTCAGTGATGTTATTTGCTTGTATAGGGTCCTTGCTCCTTATATTCTGCGGTTCCTGAAATGTTTCTCAGTGGCTAATGCAATAGCTAGAGAGGGATGAGAAGAAAGAAAAAGCCCCAAGGCCAATCTATCAGTTCATGAAAACCTTACTACTGCCACAGTAAAGGAAATATGATGACTGTGTGACCTTTGATAAAACAAATGTTTATTTTGGAGTATTTTTGGAAGATCATCTTCAGTTTGGAAAGAGGGGTCTTTAATATTTGGAGAACACAAAATCCATTACAAAATTAATGGAATGATTCGAGAGACAAGGTCAATCCAGATCATCTTCCCAGATACATTCTAAATTCTAAGAAAGTGAAAACCATTCTAAGGATATAATTCCCTTCTTCCCTGATGAGTATACTGAGACTGAGGATATTCAGCAACCTGCCTAAGAACACAGAATAAGGAAGCTATATACAGCTAGACTTTTAACTCCTAATTATCCTCTGTACTATTACCAGATCCATCTAAAATGCTCGTTTGATCGAGAATAAAGAAATGTATAGTCCATGAGTAAAATCTAAAGCTTTGGGTCTCAGGTTCCTTATCTGCAAAGTGCAGCTAGGCTGGATCAGAAGCATACAACTTCCTCCTCCCACATACACTGTTTTTCCTCTTAAAGAAAATATCTGGTAAAAGTCCAAATGCACAAAAGAACTGAAAGCCATACTTTGGGTCCTAAGCCCCAAAGAATAGCATGAAACAGCTGGAACAGATGATTTCAAAGATCCCCTCTTTGGCTTATAAACCAAGACTTAATCTCTAAATTTCTATAACTTAGAAAAGCATTAAGGTATATGCATACTCCTTGGAAGGAAAGTTATGGCCAACCTAGATAGCATATTAAAAAGCAGAGACATTACTTTGCCAACAAAGGTCCGTCTAGTCAAGGCTATGGTTTTTCCAGTAGTCATGTATGGATGTGAGAGTTGGACTGTGAAGAAAGCTGAGTGCCAAAGAATTGATGCTTTTGAACTGTGGTGTTGAAGACTCTTGAGAGTCCCTTGGACTGCAAGGAGATCCAACCAGTTCATTCTAAAGGAGATCAGTCCTGGGTGTTCTTTGGAAGGAATGATGCTTAAAGCTGAAACTCCAGTACTTTGGCCACCTCATGTGAAGAGTTGACTCACTGGAAAAGACTGATGCTGGGAGGGATTAGGGGCAGGAAGAAAAGGAGACGACAGCGGATGAGATGGCTGGATGGCATCACCGACTCGATGGACGTGAGTCTGAGTGAACTCCGGGAGTTGGTGATGGACAGGGAAGCCTGGCGTGCTGCGATTCATGGGGTCGCAAAGAGTCAGACACGAATGAGCGACTGAACTGAACTGATACTCAAGGTTACTTAGATTAGTTTTTACGACACACTACTGCTACATGTCTGATTTATGAGAATACTCTGATTTATGGGATGCCAAATTAGAAACAACTCTCAATTCAAAAATGTTTCTTGTAAGAAAAACATAGTTCACTTTACTAAGCAGTTTTCAGGAGAAATGTGAACTGTAGAAAACATGTCCAGATCTCTGGGTGAAGCAACAGATACAAAGCACCTTAGGAAATGTAAACACTGGTACTCACTTGGGAGAAAGCAACAAATCCTGACAAAACAAGTTGGTTTCAAATAGGAAATAAAATAATTTATATATTATGCCTGTGGGTCAGCACACAGTCCAGTCAAATTCTAAATGCATAGCACTGTTATATGTTTAAATAATAATCTTTAAGGTATTCTACTACAGTTTCCTCAAACATGAAGCCAGATTTTACTATTCCAAAATACTAAATTAAGCAATACATTTAGAGTCCCCCACCCCACCAAAATGTCTTCTATGGTTAATTTTAATCCTCGAAACATAAACTTTATTCCTATCTAGGCATGATGTTAAGAAAGGTGTTTCTTTCACATGACCAGACCACTGGTTTAATGGGTCTCAATCTCTAAGAACTACTCCAACGTGACGACTGGGTCCTGACATTTTTGGGGGGACGTGCATGGATATCCTTATAATTTGATAAGAACTATGGAATCTCTCTCTGAAACACTGTACTAGAAAAACTTGTCTACAATATTCAAAAGTTTATAGATCTTCAACGCTCATTTCTGTGGAAGGACCCAAAGGGCCTCAGGCAAACAGCATTACGGGACAACAGAGGTCTCGAGGAAGGCGGGAGTCTGTCTCCCAACTTCAAGACTTACTGGTCCTGACATTTGTAGGCGCTACACGAAGGTTTCTTATTTCAGTATGACTGTCATTTTGGACCAGATAATTCTGTTGTGAAGGACTATCCTGTGCATTGTAGGATGTTAATCAATGTATCTGGTCTATCACACTAGTTGCCAGTAGCTCCAGTCACGAAAATCAAAAATTTCTCCAGAATTGCCAGTGTCCTCTTGGGGAGAAAAATCTCAACTCAGTGGTTCTGAGTTGAGAACCACTGTTCTTGACAATGATTAGAAGTCACTTCTGAAAAGAAGGGCTGTATTTCAATATTTGTCTCACATAAACTACGTATTATTTTATTTGGTACTTGATTATAACAATGTCTTTCCTACTTTAGCAATTTCAACTGAGTATGCCTTTTCTTTCAACCAGAACAAAGGCAGCTAAAGTCACCTTCTTTTGTATTCCATAATATTTAGCACAGCGCCAGACACATAGTAAGTACTTAATAAGCACTTAATTGATCTGTCTTGAAGAAAGAATTCTTATTGTAAGCCAAGTGTTTGATCTTTCATGTTTGGAACATAGTCTTTCCAACAGAAAATGAATCAAAACTTTAGGATCTAAATAAATGGCCTTCATCCCCAAGTTGTTCATGAAAAGGAACTAAAGCTCTAGAATAATTCATGAAATATCATTCTTGGGAAATATTTTTCTGGTATTTAGTTTGTTTATAACAATAAAGAAATAGCATCTTCGGTTAAATCCAGTCTGAAATTTTTTGCTTGGCTCTCACTTAATACACCAAAATAGTAGAATGACAAACACATTGCAATGAATTAATACACCACCACGATAACTTAAAAATGCTTTGTTCTTGCTGTCATCATGAGGTCATTTAAATCTCTTTGCCACAGATCACAGCTGTTTATATTCTAAATTCTTAAAAATATGCCCATCCCAGAAGCTTCTTGGCATAAGCACAAGAACATTCTTCAAACAGTTTTAGCCTCATTTGAGAGCAGCCACTATGACTGAAAAACAACTTCATTATAAATGTCTAGTTTTGTGCAAGTTTGTTTTTTAAAAATTTTAAGCATATAGTCAAGGGCTGTTGAATTAGTTAAAAATAACATTAATAATCCTACAAATAAGAGGTCAGAAACTCTTTAAAACCAACCATGAACACAGATGACTCAATTTTAACGATAATAATTCAAGTGTAATTTATTCAGAATTATTTTGGCAGTTTGCATACACACAAAAATACTTTCAAAAGCCACTAAAATAAGAATATACATTTCTTTTGACCTAGCTCAATTATGAAAAGTCTTCAAAGGGCAGGACATGAATAATAACTTATAACAACTCAACTAAGTACTATAGTTGGTTTTATTTATAAAAATAAAATATTTTAAGATTTCTGATATAGGCTGAAACTGGCACTTTAAAAAAATGTATGTGAGAACTCAGGATCCACTGAAAATATTTATGAACACTTATGGTTCAATCTTTATTTATGTATGTTGTATGTTTAAATGAGGCCATGGTAATATTCAATTCCAAAAGTACCTTCTAAAATGTAACTAACTACCATCACCAACTGAACTTCCAACAAGGAATTCACTCTGGGTGTAAGGGTTTTCAGAGGAAAATAACCAACAATGCCCTGAGGAACACTGACATCAAAAATACCCCTTCAAACTGGTCAGTTTTCTCCAATGGTGGGGGGAGAGAGAGATTTACTTATCCTTTAAGTATATCGTATATGCAAAACTACAAATCTTTATAATGAGAAAGATGAAGATTTGAAGTGTTTTCAACTTGGTTCAAGATTTCTTTTAGTTGTTTAGAACATTGTTCACAATTTGGTTCATAATCTGAACTTCTGTAACTTTTTTTTCCTAAACTCTTACAGTATATATTCTTTTATTCTGCTCTATTTAACACAGTTGCAACTTTATGTTTATTTGTGTGAACTATTATTAATGGCTATCTCCCTTACTAGGTTGCAAGCTCCATGATGGCAGAGGCTGCAGCTTGCTTTTTTTTTAACCCCAACAAAGGTAACCCTATGCTAGTGGAGGGCCTACAACACAGCACATGCTCTGGTGAATGAATGCAAGCGCAACTGAAGGGATACATAAGTCAAATTTGTTCCCAACCATACAGACAGGGAGCAGTAATTCATGAAATTAGAAAGTAAAATAACAACTAGCTCTGGGAACAATAGTAAATAACAGAATTTAACAATCAGCCAGACAGAGCCAACAAAAGCTCTCTGTATGAACTTAACACTGTCAGAATACCGTTACATCTACTACATGGAAACAACACAGACAGTCATAACGAAGAGAAGAGAGTAGTAGAGGTAAGCTACTTCGACTGGGAAGGCTTCTCACGTAACACTCGATTTTTCTGTTTCTCCTAAAAACAGTCAATGAGGTATTCAAAGAAGACATTTCAAAATATGCACTAAATGAATAGATGTTAAGGCTTTTCATTGTTGTTCACTGTCCAGAAGCCATTTCAGTGGGTAGCAACTGGTTTACATTTGCCTTGAATTTGAGTTTATCATCCTCTACCCTCTTCTGAAACCCCTTCTACTCTCCCATAAGAAGGATGTCTTCCATTTGCAAGTATATTCATTTCACTGTGAACTGAGCTGTCCCTGCTTCTTAGAATCAAATGTTCTTACAAAGCTGACTTCAAATACAAGACATTTGGGCTTCATTAGGAAGCTATTGTTTCCTGTATTTGTCTGTACTTTATGTGTATGCTGTCTTTGCCTTTCAAGTAGCTTGTGATCATAATGTACATAATAGCAAGCTGTCCTTAATACTCACAGAGTAAAACTCTGGCCAAGTCTGATGAAGCCATTCTGTTCTTTAATTTGTGGCAAAGAAGACTGAAGAACTACTTTTCTATTGTCACTTTTTATACATAATGTTTACAGACAAGGTAGAAAATAAATGAAAACTTAAATGAATGGCTAAGACATAAGGAAGCTAAGGGAATTTTTTGGAATCTAGTCAAAATAAGAAAGCTCAAAGAGAAATGTTTAACTAGCTTAGAAGTAGGGATTTTCCTTGGGGACATACACTAATCTGCTCTGGTTCAGCATGGATCTTGGGTTTTAATGGGCTGCTAGCCAAGGAGGCAGGGGACTGAGTTTGGAACTCAAACTGATTGCAGGTCTCAGCAGAGACCACCACCATGAGGCCAGGGTCCTTTAGGAGATGATGCTCCTCCTCCAACGGTTTAGAAGGAATACACGCCTTTCTTGGCTTTGGCCACAGGCAGAACAAAAGAAGTAGAAACATATTTTCTCCCTCAGAGAATTTATAACCACAGGCCCACAGATCCATGGGTTTGTGGCTAGGATTCACACTATTTGTGTGGCTCCAAAACCCTAATCCAAAAATTTGGTTTCAATTGGTCCAGGATTGGGAGTGCCCTTAGGTACCTGGCAAATACTCTCTAAAAGAAGCATGTTTTTTTGACTCAGGCCTCTGAGAATTCCCATAGGTAAAGAAAGATCCAAGAACAATGAGATCATAATCAAAATTCAATACGAACCAGAGTAAACTGAGACAAAATAAGTCAGACCTACAAAGACTAAAGATTTTGGAATTATAAAAAATAAAATGTCAGCACATTTTAGAGAAACAAAAGAAATTAAAAGGTAAGATTATTAAAGGTATAAGACAGATTAGAGGAAGGAAAAAACTTCCAGAAATGAAAAACAACTAAAATTATAAAGTCAACCAAGATAAACAGCAGACCGAGGTAAAGAAAAAATTAATGAACTGAAAGAAAGAACTGAAGAAATTACCTAGCAAGCTGCACAGCAGACTCAAAGGTATGGAAGCCATGAGTTCGATTCAGAATGAGAACGCACCACACAAATCAAGTGGGATTCTCAGAAGGAGAAAATAAAGATGACGGATAGGTAATATTTTAAGAGAAAAGGGCTAAGAAGTTTTTGGAATGTTTAAATGAATGGGGAGTTATTGATCTTCAGAATTCTGGTTATCCAATTCATTCTAAGCAAGATTAAAGCTACCAAGCAAAAAATGACCTAGATATATACCATAGTGAAACTCTAGAATATGAAAGTATTTTAAAAGCCAGGGACAAAGACAGCATTGTGGAATAAGGTCAACTCTTTCCATGACAGGGTTCAGAAGTGGGCCCCTGGGCTCTGGGATTAAAACAGTATATTCTTTAGTTACACTGGCCTCACTTGTAAAGGCCTCCTCACATCAAGAGGAGTCAAGGCGAAGCCTTGAATGTAAGGTAAATATGCCCCTCCCTAGAAAAGGATTAAGAGGTTGGCATATAGTCAAAGCTATGATTTTTCCAGTAATCATGTATGGATGTGAGAGCTGGACAATAAAAAAGGCTAAGCACTGAAGAATTGATGCCTTCAAACTGTGGTGTTGGAGAAGACTCTTGAGAGTCCCTTAGACTGCAAGGACATCAAACCAGTCAATCCTAAAGGAAATCAACCCTGAATATTCACTGGAAGGCCTGATGCTGAAGCTTCACCACCTGATGCAAAGAGCCGACTCATTGGAAAAAGCCCTGATGATGGGAAAGATTGAAGGCAGGAGAAGGGGACAACAGAGGATGAGATGTTTGGATGGCATCACTGACTTGATGGACATGAGTTTGAGCAGACTCCAGGAGATGGTGAAGGACAGGGAAGCCTGGCCTGCTGCAGTCCAAGGGGTTGCAAACAGTCAGACAAGACTGAGCAATAGAACAACAAGGCTGGTGCATCCATGGCAACAGCAGATACTCTTCCCTCCCTAATTCTCATCACTCACAGCCTCACCACAGTCTAATTCTCAGAAGTTATCCACACACCCACTCGTCTGTCACATCTGCCTCTCCCTTCAGTTCTCTATCACCGAGTTCTCCGGAATTCATGGTACATCATCAGCAAAAACCCAACCACTGTATCTCTGAACGCTTTCCGCATCTTCTTGCTCTAACTGAAACCTGGCTCTCTCCTGAAGGGTCTGCACAAGGCAGCACTTTCAAGCACTTGCTGCTTATGGTGGTGGGGGCATCTGGTTTCTTCACAGAGCAGTCAGCCTAGGGCAAGGGTGGGTGTATGAATCAGTAAAGCTCTCTATCCAGTTTTAGAAAGTGTTAGTGGCCCAGGGTTAGGTAGAGTAACTTACTGACCAATAAATCAGGGACCCAATCAATAGATCCTTACAGGTTTGAAACTCTGGTACCTGACAGAGGTGGTGTGTCTGAGTTCTGGGGGTAAGGAGAGATTTATTCTATAAAAAAAATTAAAAGGATCTGCTATGCTGAAGAAGTTGAAATTGAATTCCTACCTTATATCATAAAAAAAAAACTCTTGATAAATCAAGCACTTAAAAGCCAAAAATCAGTCCCAAATGATACAAATCCACTCTTCACACCAATGTTAATACACCTAAGAGCTTTACCACAGAGTTCAGTCATTTAAAGAATCTAATTCAATGGTTTTTAGTCCATTCAAAGTTATATGCAACCATCACCACAACCAATTTTAGAACATTTAATTCTTCTCAAAAAGGAACCTTTCTTTCTTCAGGTTCCATCAGGTTGAAGTGTTCAAGTCCCTCCCTTCAGGTTGAGGCGTTCAAGACACTTCAACACTGCCCACCCCTCAACCACTTATCTCTATGGTTTGTGCTGGATATTTAATATAAAATCTGTGCCATTTTGTGACTGGCTTCTTTCACTTAGCATAATACTTTCAAGGTTCATTCACTTTATAGCACGCATCAGTACTTCATTCTTTATATGTACCCATACTTTTTAGAAATATTTAATAAATGAGACGAAAACATACACAACAGAGAGCAAAGGAGTGAATGCTGAAATCTGGACGATGGTTATTCTTAGGCAATGAGAAGCAGGAGAGAGCAAATGGATGGGTTTAAGTTGTTGCACAATTCTAGTTTTCGTAGTGTTTTCACTCATTATTTACTAAAAATAAATAAAAGAGAGTCATGCTGGATCAATGATAAGACTGTCCTAATCCAAAGACTGTAATTAATGAACTCACATGAACTAGAGATTCATAAGAATAAAAGAACACATTTAGTACATTTGCCTATACCACTTTTGTTCTGCAAAGAACTTTATAGAGGAAATAAAAAGGAAAATCACCAACTAGAAAAAGTTATGTGCAAAATATGCCACTGATAAAAGATGAGCCCAAAATATACGAGAACGCCAAATACAGGAAGAACTCCTAAGAATCACTAAAGCACCAAGAACACTACACTAAAAATGGTATCAAAAGATATGAATAGGTATTTCACAGGTAAGAAAGCAAGAAAAAAATGTTTTTTTCATTAGTAATTAGGCAAATGGCTGAGCAATCCTTTAAAAACATGTCAGGCCACATCATCTCCATTTCCCATTGTCTTTCTAGTACAAGCTAAAGATCATCAGAGGCCCTTTGTGATCTGGCCACCTCTCTGCCCTCACCTTCTACTACTATCCACTCCCTGGCTCATTCTGCCTCATTATTCCTGAACAAATCAGAAATGCGTTCCCCTCAGGGTTTTTGCATTTATTGCTTCCTCTGCCTGAAATGTCCTTTCCCAGGATAACACATAAGGTACAACATACTTCCCACTAGCTCTTTGTACAAATGTCATTTTCTCAATGAAGCCTTCCCTGACTGTCCTGTTCACATTGCTACCCACTCCCACCCCTGAACTTTCTATGCCCTATCCAGGTCTTATCCTTTTGCTTCCACAGCCCTTAACCATCATCTGATTATTTTACCCATTTATCAGTTTACTAATTCCGTTCCTCCCCGCTCTCCCTCAATGCACACACTAAAATGGAGGACTCCACAAAGGCCTCGATCTTTGTCTGTTTTGTTCAGTGCTATTAGAGAAGAGTTTGGCACACACAGCAAGAGCTCAACTAATTTTTGAGCCTAACACACAAATTAAAACCATAATGAAACACCATTACTTATATACTCAACTGAAAAAAAATCACCCGACAATTACCATTTAACAGTGAGGATACAGAGCTGTGCAAACTCACACTACCAGTTAGAGTAAAATGCTACAAGCACCTATGAAAGCAATCTAGCATGACCTTGTTAAGGTAATTGTGAGTATGCTATACAACCAAGAAATCTGACACATATCCAAGAAGTTCTATATATACCTTGGTGACAAGTCCAAGAATATTCATAAAGACACTGCTTATAAGAGCAAAATACCACAATAGCCAGCAACAGAACAGATGTGATATATCCATAAAGGAATTCTATGCAGCAGTGAAAATTAATGGACCATGTCCTCACATATGGATTATTGGTAACTCTCAAAAATAAAATGTTAACAGCAAAAAGAAACAACAGAAGAATACACAGAGGATGCTTTCATAAACTTCAAAATTAATAAAACTAAATAAAGACTTTAGGATACATGCATGAGTGGTAAAGCTATCATATAGAAAAGGGGAATGGTTAACATGGAATGTAGTTTCACATTTTCTTCTGGGAGAAGGAGGAGGGTGTAACAGGGACTGCAGACATTGGTGATGTTCTTTCTTAAGCTAGATACACAGGTATTCATTTACTTTTTTTCCTTTAAACTGTATACATACACTGTGTTTACCTTTTGTGTCTATGTTCTTCTTCCCCATAATAAAGTGTAAAAAAAAAGGGTGTGTGTGTGTGAATGTTCACTCTTTGACAACTATGTGCTAATAAACTGGCTTTCACTAACCTTTGTCATTTAATTCCCATCAAAATTATAGGTCCTTAAACTCAGATCTTCTGATGTAAGCCCTCTGTGCTCCTTCCACGATCACAGTAAACTACTGACGTTATCCTAAACTTCATTATAAGAAGGTCCCTATCCATACACTTTTTAAAAAATTCCACCTATAAACTAATGGCCTGAAACTCAGCTGTCTGTTTTCCTCCCTGGGAGAGACTAGAGAAGCTACTAACATAATGGCATTTTCAGGCTGCAGTACAACCAAAATAGCATTTCTAAATCAATTAAACCAAAAAACCCCGTCTTTAAGAAAAATGAAAAGAAATGAAAAGCACTTTGGCCTCACTAGCATTTAACTAGCTAGATTTTTCTTGCTGCTGCACTCTTAAGAATTTTCTTCTACCTTTACTGGGATAAGTTTATATAAGTAAACTGTAATTCGGACCAGACTACTGCTAAAAAGACTTCCCAAATAACTATTAGTAAAGCAGGGTATTGCCAACCTTTTTCCTATGATGATAGATACATAAAATAATGCTGTACGGCACAATGGAGTAAACAGGAGAGACAACCAGAGGAGGAAACACACCTGGAGTCTCTGGCTGGCCTCAAGGAGAAAGGGATCAATCCTTGGGCAAATCAGAAACTCACAGGTGGTATGCTGGGTGGGAATCTCTGAAGCAGAGTATCATTTAAGATTTACTCTTTCAACGTTTCTAATATTTGCAATTACCCCGGATCTTATTTCACTGGCAATGTCCTCTACTGCAACACTGAAAAAATTATAGAATAAGAGTTAACAGAGAATGAAAGTAACATTACAATTTAGAAAATTTAGGACTTCGATTTATATCCATGGCTGCTTTTATAAGCGAGCATTGTTGCAATTCTTAGGGATTCTCTATTGACAGAAATCTACTGATTTAAGACAGGTCAAGCATTCTTTGTGTCCAAAAAGATATCAGAATTTTGGAACACTAACAACACGTATGCCTAGAAACCTGTAGTATTCAACAGCAAATACGCAAAAGCTTTCCCTTGCCCTTTTTTTTGTTTTTTGAAACCTTCAGAACAGGTCACTAAACAGAAGAAGGCTTCTTAGACATTGTCATACATGTGATCCTGGCCATGGACCAAAATGTTCCCTCATGCTGAGAAGTCTGTGCTTCTGGCTGAAAATTATGCATCCAAATAAATTACTTTAAAAATATTTTTAAATCTCTCTATGCCTCCACAGAAAGAAGGAGTAACAGTAACCTACAGTGAAATATACTTTATGACAATCTAAGCTGACGATGCTTAGGTCTTGGTGAATTGTGGTGGAGAAGACCGTCGAGAGTCCCTTGGATTGCAAGGAGATCAAATCAGTCAATCCTAAAGGAAATCAACCCTAAATATTCATTGGAAGGACTGATGCTGAAGTTCCAATATTCTGACCACCTGACGTGAAGAGCTGATGCATTGGACAAGATTCTCATGCTGGGAAAGATTGACGGCAGGAGGAAGAAGGGGTGACAGAGGACGAGACGGCTGGACGGCATCCAGTCCATCAGTGGACGAACTGGATAAGCAAAGTGTATGCACACACACACACACACACGCCATGGGGTATTATTCAGCCTTAAGAAGGAAGGAAATTCAGACTTATACCACGGCACGGATGAACCTTGAGGACATTCTGCTAACCGAAATAAGCCAGTGACAGAAAGATAAATACTTTAGGATTCCATTTATATGAGATATTTACAGGAGCCAAAATCAGAGAGACAGAAAGTAGAATGGTGGTTTTCAGGGGTTGGGGGATGGCCAATGAAGAGTTGTTTAATGGATATAGAGATGTAGTTTCATAAATGCTTCTGGAAATGGATGGTCATGATGGCTGCACAACAGTATGAATGTTCTTAATACCACTGAACTATACCCTTAAAATGCACCTAAGATGGTAAAGCTTATGCTATGTGTATTTTATCACAAAAAAATTGGGGAAAAAAACCAAATGTGTTAAAGTAGTGTAAGGATATATGGCTTTTCAATTTTAGGGGGACAAAAAAAAAAAGATGAGCAATAATGAAACTGCTGAAAGCAGTCTGAGTGAATTCTGTCAAAATAACATATGGAACATGTGTGAGAAAAATGACAGTTTGCTAGCCAGGCAGTTAGGATATAGAATGATGATGTGGGACAGCCTCAAACAGAAAAAGCAAAAGCTCTGCTTTCAAGACCAAAGAATTCACAACTTCAAACAAATCAGCATAGCTGTGGGAAAACAATACATGAAACACACTCTCTGCTCTTGAATCAACTTCAGGCAGATTGTAAATCTAAGGCAAAGTCCAAAAAAGTACTACTGCCTGGAAGCTGTGGCTGTAGATGCAAATGGCGCAACTGACGTGATACACATGCAGAGTCGGAAGGACCACATGAAGAGCAACGGCCTAGGCGCTGGCAACCAGAGGCCCTTATTGATTTACATACTTAACTGGGATCCTAAAACAGCAGACCAGTTCACCTAAAACTTCTAAACGTATGAGAATCTTGAGCACTTTCTGAAAACAGTGTTATTATAAAAATATCTTCAGTTTTGCTTTAGATTTTTTTTTAAAACTGGAAAACTTAAAAAAAAATTAAATCTCAACAGAGAAAATTATCTTTAAAATAATCCAGGAAATTCTAAGAAATTTACTGGCAACTCTATGGAGAAAATGTGCTAGCATTGTTCTTTTAGATAACTCTAGCTGCTTCTCATTTTTACGACACATTCCACAAATGATTCAAATGTTTATTGTTTTTTTTTTTCTCTTTTTGCACAGTAAGAAGTTTCAGCTTATTACCTTACAAGGCCCTTACAGTCAATCTGTTGACTGGATGATTTACAGAAGGAGTGTACACCTAAGTTTTAAAGTCTGAGCCATCAACTAGCTGTGGCCAAGTAACAACAGTGCACTGCAAACTGGCTTCCTCCCCCTGACCAAAATGTGAAGCAAAATGCAAACTCTTTTCAGCTTATTTGAAGTTCAGTTTTCCATCTAATGCTCTCCTCTACAATGAACTCAAAATTTTACACATCTGATTATTTTAAAAGTTTTGACCAAAAAACCATTTTTTTGTGACTATCTCAAATAATGGATATACACATAGCCAAAAGTAAATAGTGAACAGATTTTGAGAAGTCTGAAATTAAACTGTTTGAAGCCGGGCTGCCTAGTAAAATGGATGCCCAACTAATTCAAAAACATTTTATTTCTAAATAAAGAATGAATAATACCATAGTCACAGTCTGTTTACGCTTCCCATTCGGTCACTGAATACAAAAAGGGAGACACCATAAAGATGGGGAAAAGGAAATACAAGGGATAAAGAACAGATACCAGAAACAAACATTTATGCTGTACACCTTAAACTCACAAAGTAACATATGTCTATTATATCTCAATAAAGTTGGGAAAAAACCCAAGTCAGGTCTCACTGCTCCTTAGCTCAAACACTCCAATCGCTTCTCATCTCACTCGGTGAAGACATCAAGGCCTAAAACTGGCCTGCAAGCCCTTCTGACTTGGCCCTGTCACCTCTCTGACTGCATCCACTGTTCTCTCCTTCACGCCCTCCCTGCGGTCACACTGCTCTCGCTGTGCTCCTCAAACACAATATATAAGCCACAGCTTCAAAGCCAGTCACTTGTCACCCCTCTGCTTGCACACTCTCCCCTCATGGTTCACCCTCTGACCTCTACTTCCTTTTGCTGCTGTTCAGTTGCTCAGTCATTCTTGACTCTCTGTGACCCCATGGTATGTAGCCCACCAGGCTCCTCTGTCTATGGAATTTTCCAGGCAAGAAATATTGGAGTGGGTTGCCATTTCCTTCTCCAAAGGATCTTCCCAACCAAAGGATCAAACCTGTGTCTCCTGCACTGGCCAGCGGATTCTTCACTGCGGAACCACCTGGGAAGGCTTCTGCTTTCTAAATATTTTCCTACTAAAGACTTATCTGTCTCCCCTTAACCAGAATATAAGCTTTAAGAAGTCAAGGATTTGTTATGTTTTGCTCATACAAATGGTATCTAGAATGGTTCTTGGCATAAGTATTTGAAGGAAAGCTTAGGCACTGAAAGATGCTGAATAGAAAAAAGACTAGATGTCCTTTCACCAGTGTCCATTAATCAGCAGGTAACTAAGAAACAGAGGACATTTAATCATACTAATCTCCTTTAGGGATTCCCAGGTGGCTCAGTGGTAAAGACTCCCCCTGTCAATGCAAGAGATGCAGAAACACAGGCTCCATCCCTTGTTTGGGAAGACTGAAGGATGAAATGTCAACCCACTTCACTATTTCTTGCCTAGAAAATTCCGTAGACAGAGGCGCCTGGCGGGCTACAGTCCATGGGGCTGCAAAGAGTCGGACATGACTCGTGACTGAGCACACACACACGCCTAGTCTTGCAAACATCTATTTCCCTGTCAATCTAGGCCAAATAAAAGTGAATGCTTAGCAACAGGTGAGCTATATACTGGCTTCCCAGGTGGCTCGGTGGTAAAGAAGCTGCCTGCCAATGCAACATACATGAGTTTGATCCCTGGGTCACGAAGATACCTTGGAGAAGGAAATGGCACCTGGGACTCGCCAGTATTCTTGCCTGGGAAATCCCATGGACAGAGGTGCCTGGCAGGCTACAGGCACCTGGGGTTGCAAAAAAGTTGGACATGACTCAGCAATTAAACAACAGTAACAATCTCCTTTAAGATGACAGAGAAAGAAACATGTCATTATGAACACGTCTGTTCATATTCTGGATGAAATGTTAAAGGTCAAAATACACAGCTTGCATTATCTACAGCAAAAAATTATCACACAGATTAACTGAACTATTAATACAGGAGAGGTTATTATGTATTTATGAGATAAAACTCATTATGCTTCACTTTTACGTATATCACAAATTCCCCAATGAGGCAAGTTCATTAATGAAGGCTCAATATGCTAATTACATGTGTCACCTTCTCTGCTCATCAAAATGAGTCAGATAGGATACTTTTCTATTAATAGCAACACAAGGAGATGGGAAACAACACCCCACATCAAAACAATGAATTACAGCTTTCCTTAAAAATCGTATAATTTAACATTTTAAATTATTTATAACATTAATAACATCCTCTCACATCCATGAGGAACTAAAATATCAACAGAAAGAATAGTTCATTCTAGTTATTACACCCATGTACCTGTTATTTGCCTCTCGTTATACTTACTCTTAAGGAATTAAAACTCCTAATGTTACTATACTGTATGCATGCTAAGTCAACTCAGTTGTGTCCAACTCTTTGCAACCCTATGCACCGTAGCCCACCATGCTCCTCTGTCCATGGGATTCTCCAGGCAAGAATACTGGAGGGGGATGCCATGCCCTACTCCAGGGGACCTTCCTGACCTAGGGGTTGAACCTGCATGTCTTACGTCCCCTGCACTGACATGTAGGTTCTTTACCACTAGCGCTACCTGGGAAGCCCACTATATTGTGCAATCCAATGTAAAAAGACAGGAAGTTTAAACAGTCTAAATTTTTTTTTAAGTCAAGCTAAGATATCACCAGATGGTCAACACCGAAATCAGATTGATTATATTCTCTGCAGCAAAAGATGGAGAAGCTCTATACAGTCAACAAAAACAAGACCAGGAGCTGACTGTGGCTCAGATCATGAACTCCTTATTACCAAATTCAGACTCAAATTGAAGAAAGTAGGGAAAACCGCTAGACCATTCAGGTAAGACCTCAATCAAATCCCTTATGATTATACAGTGGAAGCGAGAAATAGATTTAAGGGCCTAGATCTGATAGATAGAGTACCTGATCAACTATGGAATGAGGTTCGTGACATTGTACAGGAGACAGGGATCAAGACCATCCCCATGGAAAAGAAATGCAAAAAAGCAAAATGGCTGTCTGGGGAGGCCTTACAAATAGCTGTGAAAAGAAGAGAAGCAAAAAGCAAAGGAGAAAAGGAAATACATAAGCATCTGAATGCAGAGTTTCAAAGAATAGCAAGAAGAGATAAGAAAGCGTTCTTCAGCGATCAATGCAAAGAAATAGAGGAAAACAACAGAATGGGAAAGACTAGAGATCTCTTCAAGAAAATTGGAGATACCAAGGGAACATTTCATGCAAGGATGGGCTTGATAAAGGACAGAAATGGTCTGGACCTAACAGAAGCAGAAGATATTAAGAAGAGGTGGCAAGAACACACAAAAGAACTGTACAAGAAGCATCTTCACAACCTGGATAATCACGATGGTATGATCACTCACCTAGAGCCAGACATCCTAGAATGTGAAGTCAAGTGGGCCTTAGAAAGCATCACTATGAACAAAGCTAGTGGAGGTGATGGCATTCCAGTGGAGCTATTTCAAATCCTAAAAGAGGATGCTGTGAAAGTGCTGCATTCAATATGCCAGCAAATTTGGAAAACTCAGCAGTGGCCACAGGACTGGAAAAGGTCAGTTTTCATTCCAATCCCAAAGAAAGGCAATGCCAAAGAATGCTCAAACTACCTCACAATTGCACTCATCTCACATGCTAGTAAAGTAATGCTCAAAATTCTCCAAGCCAGGCTTCAGCAATACGTGAACTGTGAACTCCCTGATGTTCAAGCTGGTTTTAGAAAAGGCAAAGAAACAAGAGATCAAATTGCCAACATCCGCTGGATCATGGAAAAAGCAAGAGAGTTCCAGAAAAACATCTATTTCTGCTTTATTGACTATGCCAAAACCCTTGACTGTGTGGATCACAATAAACTGTGGAAAATTCTGAGAGAGATGGGAATACCACACCACCTGACCTGCCTCTTGAGAAATCTGTATGCAGGCCAGGAAGCAACGGTTAGAACTGGACATGAAACAACAGACTGGTTCCAAATAGGAAAAGGAGTACGTCAAGGCTGTATATTGTCATCCTGCTTATTTAACTTCTATGCAGAGTACACCATGAGAAACGCTGGACTGGAAGAAACACAAGCTGGAATCAAGATTGCCAGGAGAAATATCAAGAACCTCAGATATGCAGATGATACCACCCTTATGGCAGAAAGTGGAGAGGAGCTAAAAAGCCTCTTGATGAAAGTGAAAGAGGAGAGTGAAAAAGTTGGCTTAAAGCTCAACATTCAGAAAACAAACATTATGGCATCTGGTCCCATCACTTCATGGGAAATAGATGGGGAAACAGTGTCAGACTTTATTTTTGGGGGCTCCAAAATCACTGCAGATGGTGACTGCAGCCATGAAATTAAAAGACGCTTACTCCTCGGAAGAAAAGTTATGACCAACATGGATAGCATATTCAAAAGCAGAGACATTACTTTGCCGACTAAGGTCTGGCTAGTCAAGGCTATGGTTTTTCCTGTGGTCATGTATGGATGTGAGAGTTGGACTGTGAAGAAAGCTGAGCGCCGAAGAATTGATGCTTTTGAACTGTGGTGTTTGAGAAGACTCTTGGGAGTTCCTTGGACTGCAAGGAGATCCAACCAGTCCATTCTGAAGGAGATCAACCCTGGGATTTCTTTGAAGGAATGATGCTAAAGCTGAAACTCCAGTACTTTGGCCACCTCATGAGAAGAGTTGACTCATTGGAAAAAACTCTGATGCTGGGAGGGATTCGGGGCAGGAGGAGAAGGGGACGACAGAGGATGAGATGGCTGGATGGCATCACTGACTCAATGGACACGACTCTGAGTGAACTCCAGGATTTGGTGATGGACAGGGAGGCCTGGCGTGCTGCGATTCATGGGGTCACAAAGAGTCGGACACAACTGAGCGACTGAACTGAACTGAAGCCATAGTTCAACAAGTGTTAATGATTATTAAGAGTACTTGTTATTTTTCTAAAGAGTTTAACACTTGGGAAATTCAAGTCACAGAAAAACTGATGTGTGATAAAGTACAATCTTATACTGACCCTCTGTGGTTTACTGAAGTATAACATCAAAAAAGTTCCGTGGTTTAGGGTAATTGTTACCGGGAACATACATTCCTTAAAACACAAATTCAACAAAATACACCTATGACATGAATAGTACTCTGTACTATGAAAGTACATTTATAATACCTCGTTAAGCCAGAAAGGTATTATTAGCCCCACTTTCCAAATAAGTAAACCGAGATCCTGAAAGAGAAGTTCATTTATCTCATCTAACATGTCAGTGAGTAACAGACCCCTTACATTCACACACACACAGAAAGTGCACACACTTACTCGTGTGCACAACCACACCAAGCATCTACAGGTTAATAATACCCTATATGGGGCCTTCAAAAAATACTGTGGTTAAAGACTTTAAAAAAATGCATTATATAGCAGAATATCAATTTTCCTTCGTTCAACTAAGAGCAAAAATTATATTGTGAACGTTGATGATAATTCCATGAACCTGGCACTTTCATCATTGTTGAAGGCACTAAAAACTGGTACAACCCCTTTGGAAAGCATTTGGTAATAATCTCAAGACACAAAAAGTGTCTGTGTCCTTTCCTAGTAATTCTATTTCTGGGAAGCTATCCTATGAAAACAATTCAAAATATGGAAAAAGCTATAGATTATTTATAACATTCTAGATCCTTGGCATCTGAGATTTAAATTTTGAGGCTTGGACACTGGTAGTTCCAGCAGCTTGTGAGAGAACCACAGGTTGATCCACAGCATATGTCAAGTTGCTATGTGAGTGAGGAAGTCATGTTACTGTGTGGCGAGTGAGCCTGACTGCCAGCATTAGCTTCTCTCCTTGTGGTCTCTGCAGGTTCTCACATGCACTGACATTTCTAAAACAGGGGGCTGGGGAGGGAGGAGGAGCATCTTTGTTAAAAAACTTGTTTTTATAAGTAAAAGACCCTAAAAGAGTAATGGTGATGAAAGTGAAGAGATCTAAGAAAGTACTGATATTTTTGGCTTTGGGATTTGTAACAGCCTTAGATCACATTTCTTTTCAATGCCATGGACCTACTGAAGTGAAAGATTAGAAATATGATTAAAATATGATTAATATTAGAAATATTATTTAATATTCACCAATAGAGAAATGATAAATTAAACCACAATCTACCTAATCACTCAGTGGCTGAATAAGGGAAATGGAATTACAGATGATAATTTTTCATTTTATATTTCAAAATATTTTACATGACATTAATATCACATCCACAAATAGCAAAGTCAAGATAAAAATGTACTGCTAAATATCAGACGGAACAGTTGCTAATTTATTACATGAGGTCAGCATTACCCTGATAACAAAAGCCAAGGACATTGCAAGAAATGGAAACTATAGGCAAGTATTCCTCATTAACACAAGTGCAAAAATCTTTAACAAAACATTATTAAACTGAGCCTAGGAATCAAAAGAAGGATAATGCACCATGACTAAGTAAGGTTTATCCTAGGAAAACTGTACTGCTTAAATATTCCTACACATCACTTTTTGGTATTTTTCACTATATAAACTATATTAATAAACACAAAAGCTATATCTGGTCCACTCAATATCTCTCTAAAATATTTAATAGAAAACTTTTCAATCAATTTATTTTAAATCTTCTTTCTTATATTATCACCTGAATATCTCAATTTAAAGTACATTCATTTAAAATATCTTCATTCAATAAGCTCATCCTAAGATTTGAATTAAGCTACAATTCCAACATATTTGATTTAAAAGATAGACTCCAACATTTCTTAGAATCATTAACCCAAGGACCTCAAGTAAAAAATTTCTTCACACACCTCTGAGTGGTAGGTTCAAACTGCCTTACTGCGAAACTTACTGACAATCCCTTAATGCAGCCTCTGTGCTCTTTTACTGAACAATTTTAACACAGAGAATTCCTCTTTATACTACATTGAAACCTTTCATTCAACTTTTATCCACTGGTGAAACACTGACTTCAGAGGTAGTAACTGAGATTAAGTCTTCATTTACATACTTATCATGCGAGTACTTGAAAATATTAAGTCATTTTAGATTTTTCCTCTCCAGGCTACACTAATTGTGTTCCCTTAGCCACTGCTCATATGCTAATACTACTAAACTTCATTTTTTCTTTCCACCACTTCTTGCAAAAGCCAAACATTTAAAACAAACGAGTTAAAACACAGCACCGAATTCTTACAGAACATGTAGGAGACATATGGACATCCTGATAAATTTACTCTAAGGATCTATCCTCAAATATCGATGAAATCTATGAAATCTATGAAAACAGATATTTTACTCTCAGTGCAAAAACAAATGAGTTGTAAGAAACAGAATTAAATGAATACAGAACACTTAACTTTTAAGCAATGGTGTTATTAACAGTATTCTTTCATCTAGAGACAAACTGAGGCTAAAATAATTGAATCATTGCCCAAAATTGTATTTATCTTTAAGATATACATAAAAAGCAGTAATTTGCAAAAACAGTATTATTCACAAAGATACAGGCTGATTTGCCCAGGATTGTTAAGAAAAAATACCTATGTTAGAAAATACCCCTCATTTATCCTCTTACCTTGGTTTAGCTTTGACAAGGTTTTAATTATTATCGTAGTAGTATTTTACTACTCTAAAAAGTTCCTGAATCCTTCAAGGCAGTTATAAAAATCATAATGTTATATATACTTCTTGGACTATCCAAGAATATTTTAAAATTGCATTAACTGAGATGGAAAACTACGTATTACATATTTTGTGTTAGTGAATCCTCACTAAGTAAAGTCTACTAGTGGTTACTAGAGAAAAATCCACTTATGAATTACATATTTGGAAAAGAAGTTTAATGACTTTAGAATACATGGTGCCTGGAATCAAGTTTCTATATTCTGCGAACACTGGAATCAAGCCTAGGAAAGGGCTACTTTCATAAATCGGTAATTTATAGTGAGTAAATTAAAGAAACCAAGAATAAGCCAGTAAGAGTCTAAAACAGTAGTCCCGAAGTAAATTAAATGATGTATGCAAATATCATATTAACTTCCTCATGAAAACATTCCTGAAAATGTGATTTTTTTTAAGTTAATGTTTCCAAAGAGTTGACCTTCTTTTCTATCTGATGTCCCCAAATGAAGGAAAACAGTGAACATTTGGTTAGTATCTAATTCTTACCTGGAACCCACTTAATTTCCATTTCCATATCATTTTCTTTGCCTTTTTTTTCTTTGTCTTGAATAACTTGCAAGAGTTGCCTATATTTAGCAATTTGTTCTTCATCATCCTTCTGACTTTTTTTTGTTTTCTCATCTTCTTCTACACTGACTCCATCATCACCTAACAAAAAAATCAATTTCACTTAATATACAGAAATAATGTCACTTCTAACTTCACTGTTCAATTTCAGTCACTGTAGCACTTTTCTCAAAGCTGTCAGATACACTATAACAACAGAATATAAAAATCAGACTTAAACAACACAAAATGAATTAAATGACTTAAATCTTATTTACAATAAAAATCAGCTGCAATATAAGTTAGTACGGTGATAACAGTATACTTGAGAATCACTGTTTTTATTAAAATTCATATCTCAAAATAATCCTGTAGTCATGTAACATCCTTGAACTTCTCCACCCTATAAGCAAGATAGCAGGGATGGCATGTTTTCCCCCTTTGTCTCCTACCATCTAACACATGTATGGTCAATAAAAGGAGTCTGAATAGTGTTGGGATGCATCTGATACATGGACTTAGCTGTTCAATGACACAGATAAAGGAAGCTGCCTTTTATCTAAAACAAAGAATAACGAGTCCTTTCCACCTGATAATCAGCAAGCATGCTTACTCTCAGGGTCTCATTAGCACATAAAGAATAAAAATGAAGAAATTATAAGCTTGTGCATTTAATTTTCCCATGTAGAAAAGCGTCACATTTCCATTTCCCAATTTTATAAAAATAATCATAATACAAAGGAATAGTATAAAATTCATGGGCAACAAATACCAAAGAAAACTAATACATGAAAAGTTTGTTTGCTCTGTATTTCCACTGTAATTCTCCACATCAAAACATAAATTAAGAACCTAGGTTTTAATGCAAAACATACAGACTAACTGAATTGAGTAAATGTCCTCAGTAAAGGGAAACTTTACAGAAGACTCTCTCGTCTATGAGCTATAGCTAACTGGTCACTAAATACGTCTGATATTATTAAGCATTTAGCTGTGAAACATCAATGTTAACAGATTGTCCTTATATTTTCAAAAGGTGATGTGAAAAAAATTGGTTAAATAAATGTTTTATAGTTTTTTTTTTCCTCTGAATGAATAAAAAATAGTCCACAACATTCTTTCCATCCTATCACACTTTTACATTTTCACTTGAACAGCTGAAATTCATTTTTTCCCTGTTTGTGCTTTATGCCACAATAATAATCTTGGATGGAATTCTGTCATGTATCCCGTAATTCAATGGATAAAACATCAGGAACGCATTAACAAAATGGCAATGTATTTCTTTCTATTAAAAGCTTACTTCTGAAAACATAATTAGAAGCGAGCTGCTTCCAGGTTGAAATTTTAGTGGTAAGTCTCTGATGGCCTACTTTAAATTGATTTTTTCCAGTACTAAAATTTTACTTTCTGAAGCTCTAAAATGTGGGTTAACTCATGTAAGTCTGTTTTCTCCCAATTCAAGGATAATACTTTGTGAAAGACTTATTTCTATACAAGGAGTGAAAAAAAATTGTAACAGTAAGAAGCCCTGGTATGATCTCTTATAAACTACAACAGGAACATCCAGTAACTTCAAAGCATTCAAATATACTAATGTATCTATCAGAGGTACTAAATTATAGATTATGGTAAGCTTGCAATCAATTAAAATACTAAAGAAAAACGCATGTTTTTAAAAACTTAATTAGTACATTTCAAACAAAAAGCCATTAATCCTTAAAGTTTTAGAAGTAAAAATCTATGATATGAGGTAGTATGCTAAGACTATATATATTATCTCAATCTTTTCAACCATGAGCAGGTACTATTATGATCCCCATTTCATAGCTATGAAAAGAAAGGCACTGGGGCAAAGAAAATCTAACCCAAGCCTCAAAGTTATTTCAAAAAGAAAGAAGAAAACTTCAAAGAACTGACAAGTTAGTGAAGAATTACCAAATCAAAATTAAGGAGAAGATGATCATTATTGAGAGGGCACCACTGCCCTGAATGCATGTACTGGTCCACCAAACAAATAGCCGAGACTAACCAACAGTTTTGGCAGTCTCGCAGGCCAGTAAGACAAAAGTTAAAAAACCAACTAGTACCCCATATTTAGTAGGGACCCGAAAGATATACTCCAGGGCAAGGATCAACCAGAAGTAGACTAGCACAGAAATAAAAAGACAGTGGATTAAAAAAATATAGGAGAGAAACAACATGGAAGTTACAGTGAAAAGATATAATATATATTTAATTGGAGTCCCAGGGAAGGGGGAAGAAATACCTGAATAGATAATGGCTGAAAACATTTCAAAATTGATTAAAAGATACCATGCCACAAATTCAAGGAACCCAATAAACCCCAAGCATAATAAATTTAAAAAATCTATTCTTAGTTCATATTAAAACTGCAGAAAGACAAAAGGAAAGAGAAAACTTTTAAATGCAAAGAATAAAATCCAGACAACCTTCAAAAGACTGAAGAAAGTACAACAAAATCAGAAGCCAGCAGAATATCATCATCAATGTGGGAACAAGAGGAATGTCCACCTATAATTTTTTTTTAATCATGAAAATATATTCACAAATAAAGGCCAAATAAGGACATTTTTAGACTAAACTAAAACTCAATTTTGGAAATTACCACAGATATACTTAAGGTAGAAAGAAAATGATCCCAAACAGAAGTATGAGATTTAGAAAAGAACAAGGAGCAAAAGAAGCAGGGAAAATGTGAGAAAATGCAAACCAAACAGCAATATTAATGTCCTGCGGTACTTAAGAAGCAAAGTGCACGGCACAGCGTGAGAGTTCTTTTAAGAGTCCTTGTCTTCTCTAGGAGGGTAAAAATATTAATTAGTCTTCAACTTTAATAAGGATGCAAGCCACGATTTCTATGATAATCACTAAATGAACAAGAAGAGTCTACTTTGTAAACTAACTAAGCGGAAAAATGGTATGTAAAAAATAATCCAAAAGCTCTTAGTTTAAAAAAGGGATGGTAATAAAGCATTTTACTTGTTTAGGTGATTGCATAACTGTAAGAATCATGTGTCGTCTAAAAGACCAGACCCTTTTTTTTGTTGAGGTTAGGGTTTTAAAAAAAGTGTCTTTGGTTGGAGAAATTCAGGCTAAGAAAATATCTCTAAATAAAAAACTTCAATTACTATCTACAAGTATATATAATACTGTACATGTGAGCATACTTCACAGACAATTTAAGGATTAGATATTCTCTTTCAAGCTACTGCCAAAGACATATTGTCATTAGTAAGTCTAGATTAAGTATTCAAATGCTTACAAAAGTAGAACACTAAAAGACAAACAAATACCTTGTGGTTCTTCTATTTCCTCTTCATCTTCACTAGAAGAAGCTAAATAGGCTTGAAAATCCATATCCAAAAGTTCTTCCTTTTTAAATTTCCTGTTGAGTGTTGTAATCCTTTCATGATCAGTCTCATCCCAAGTGATCTCCACCTTCCACCAACGAATAAGAAAAAATAAACATATAAAAATGGAAATGTCAGCAACCCAAACTTGTAAGGAATACTTATTGTTAACGTGGATGTTTAACAGTAAACTAATAAAGACATACTAAAATCAATAATATATAACATGCTTAAAGCAAAAGTTTCTACCTGTGGAAAGGGAAGCATTTCAGTTAACCTGTGCCTGTATCCTAACTCTCTACTATATGCAAGGCACTTCATTACTGGAAGTAAAAATTCATCAGTATATGGACTGACTGTGGTGAAAATAAGAAACTGCACTAGTGAAAGTTAACATTATTATGAACGAGTCAAAACACGTTTTTCACCTGGAGTTCTAGGCATTTCAAGAGGTCTACAAACTGAAATTTACTGATAAAGCTTTTAGAACAATCTCAGTGTGGTCCTTTTTCCAAAAGAGATTAAAAGCCACTGATTAGAAAGGCATTTACTGGTTCAAAGTACAGGAAACCCTCATGACACAGGAATTTATCTATAACACGATCGGTCTGGGGACATGCTCCCGTCCTCTACGAAGCCCCCATTCTGAGTCTTGTTAGAGATTTAATCTCCATCACAGGGCGGGTTCCACATCCTTACTTTTTTTTCCCCCTCAGGCTAATCTCCCCAGATTAACTAAGAGATCCAATCCTTAGAATAACTGCCATTGTTGGAGAAATTACTGCTAGTTCCACAATTCAGAATTATTCCATTCTGATTATTAAGACTAAGCTGATGACCACAAAATCACTTCTAAACTGAGACAGACGTGGATGACACAGCCAGACCATAGCAACTCACGACTGGCTGACTGGATAGGCCTGCCTAGTCTTTAGGCTTGAAAATAACACGATCTTAGGTTTTATGTGACTGAATCTTTCAGACTTCACTTACTGCACACTGGTGGGGTTTCCCTATACTCAGTAACTAATCAAGGCCACACAGCATCCGCAGGCTGTGGGTGGCAGGTACAGCAGCTCTCTGCCACCAGGCTGGCCTCAGAAGAGCATGGTAGTTTGTCACAAGAAAGGCAATGAGAAGCCTGTGTGGCTGCTGCAGAGTTCAGCTGTGGGTAAAAGGTACATGGGGCAGGAGAGCAGATAAGCTAGGCAGCTAAGTAACAAACTAATTCAATAAAAATCTTTTGGCTGTTTATTATTAAGCATGAATGTGACACTGAGTAGTCCAGAATTATTCTACTTCAATTGTTTTTACAATTTGGGGTCATATCTGCAGAAAAAAATGTGTTCCTATTTTAAATTTGCACTGCTTCTAACTGTGATTTGAAGGAGGGTTAGCTCCTCCCCCTACTCCCTAGGATACTAATAACTGACATATTACTTATTAAAGAATCTAGGTAAGTAAGACTGTATGGGAAAGATAGAAGAGGAAAAAGAAACATTTGCAGGTAACTGACTCAGGCTTAAAGGCATAACAAAAATCTGGAAACAGGTTCAAATAGATGGGGTAAATAAAAATGCAAATACACTTGTGTTTCATTTCTATTTGTACTTATGCATTAAAACTTTGAATACTTTCCATTTCTAAAGATGATGTAAGTAAATAACAAAGTCTTTTCTGAAAGCAACAGAGTCCAGCTATATACTTTCTAAAGTGAAGAAATACCGTTGATGTTCCCATTGCAGCAGATGTGAAATATTTTGGTTTATATGCTGTTAAATCCACTTCTGAGGCTACATCCTTGGGCTCATCATCAAAAGTAATATCATCTGGTATAAACCTAAGAAACAAAGGAAAAAAATGAATTCATTTAAACATATGCTGCAGTGATAAACAACCAGAGTTTAGATTGTCTTCTAATTAAGTATAGTTTATACATATATATCACATAGAGGTTCTACAGAACACACATGCAGATGAAGTAAACAATGTTAGAAATAATCTTGGCACAAAACTTTTGAAATTCGTAAGCTATAAATCTGTAATTCCACTAAATCTAAGTGAACTCTGTAGGTAGAAACCCTGCATTAGGAGTCAGTTAATGCGAGTCTGGTGTAAACACACATGAGCCCCTCGTGCTTCAAAAAGACCTAGATTCCTGATAACATAGTCAGTGACTTGCTTCATGATATTCTGAAGATCAGACAAAATTATTAAAGGGGAAGTACTCTGAAAATAAAGTATCATACGAACAAGATATCACTAAAATAATGACAAGCTTAAGGCTGATTCTTCAACACTAAAAATTTTAATATTATCTTATAATTTCTATCACAAACAACAGCAGTTAAATGTAAATCAGCTACTGTAACTGTTTGACAATTCTTAGCCATCAGGCTAATGAATGGGAGGAAAAAAGCAAAGAGAAATGATCCGTGATTATTATATTTAGGTTCTATCATTTTTATAAATTTTATTTTCACACACACAAAAAAGCATGAGCTATATATTATACCAAAAATGATATTTGAGGGAAGGAATGAAAAATTAAGGTTTATTAGGTCTACAGAATATCCTCCACCACATACACTTTTGCATAGATTTAGTAGAAGAAACATAACCATCTGAGACCAATATTTTAAACACTGTCAATAGGCATGATTTTGAGGTAGATGAATAAAGAGTTCCCTAGATAGTAGGATAGCAGCAGAAAACTCTATTTTCTAGGTACTGCCAGAGGTTATTCTAACACTGCACAGAAATGTCCCAAAAAGGAAAAGAACAAAATGATCCTGAGAACATGTAAACATGAACTCATGACAGGCAGTCTGACATTCTAATGTTTAGTAACTACAATTAATACATTTAAAACAAGCACCTCCTTTTGAAATTAGTAAAAAGGAAACAGCTTGTTTGATGAGATAGGTCCTTCTTGCTATATACTTAAGCATGCTAAAATCTTACCCCAAACTTTCAAAAAATTTTATTTATATTTTTCTATGAGTCAGAATGCTTTTGAAGTATGAAAGCCAGTGACTATCAACTGATGCAGTTTTTTCTTCCCCTAAAATATTTCATCTTGACAAGAAAGCCTCTAACAAACTTAGATACAAAGAAGTGATTTCTAGCAGGAGGGAGGTTCAAGAGGTAGAACAAAGAACAAAAAAGAAAAAAAAAAGAATCAATGATTGTGAAGCACGCTCTTAATATATGGATGTGTCTATGTATTAGTCGCTTGCTGCTGCTAAGTCGCTTCAGCCGTGTCCGACTCTGTGCGACCCCATAGATGGCAGCCCACCAGGCTCCCCCGTCCCTGGGATTCTCCAGGCAAGAACACTGGGGTGGGGTGCCATTGCCTTCTCCAGTATTAGTTGCTTAGTCGTGTCCAACTCTTTGTGACCCCATGGGCTGTAAGCTGCCAGGATCTTCTGTCCATGCACTTCTCCAGGCAAGAATACTGGAGTGGGTTGCCATTTCCTACTCCAGGGGATCTTCCCGATGCAGGGATTAAACTCAGGTCTCCTGCACTGCAAGCAGACTCTTTACTGTCTGAGCCACCAGAGAAGCCTTAGTATACTGATAATTTAAAATTAAAAATCTTAAAAAAAAAGTGATTTCTATTGACAGTGTCACAGTAGAATGGTTTACTGGGTTCAAGGAACTAGGCTAATGATAAAATGATACAACAGTTTAGCTTCCTGGTTTCCTTAGAACAGACATTTCCAACCATGTAAGGTTTTTCAGCTTGGGTCAGTGAATCCTGAGCACATGGTGGAAATAATGCCCAAGTCTGAAGACAAGGCCAGCAAGACCATCTACTCATCAGCATTGTCCAATAGAACTTTCTATGATGATGTCATCAAAGTTCTGTTTCTGTTCTGCCCAACATGGGGCCGTTAAATACTTGAAATGTGTCCAGTGTGACTAAGCAGATGAATTTAAAATTTTTTAAGTTTTTAATTAAATGTAAATAAGCCAGATATGATTACTGGCTACTGTACTAGACAGCACAGATCGAGAGACACTAAGACACTAGTCTGTTAGCAAATTCCTTTGCCTCCACCTCAATGCTTTTGATACTTCACTCTGGTTCCCTAGTTTTAAAAGACAGCTGCCAAGAAATACCATTACATAAAACCTGCCATCCTAAAAATACATCTGACAGATCTGAAAGCACATAAATGTGAGGTGACTTCTATCTGACACTTTAGCACTTTCTCATTTCAGTTTTCTTTCTTGAGAGTGATTTCTACAAGAGCATTCTACTAAAAGGGAGAAATCCTCTTAGAAAATGAAACAACAGACAGCATTGCCAATTCTCATACCTCAGTTCTTACAGTTACATTGTGCCACAAGATTAAACTGGTACCACACACACTAATTACCTTAGATCTACAAATGAACAACTACTTTCGAATTCCAGGCCATCACAATCCTCATAAATTTTAGCAGCTGTTTCAGGAGAATCACAGTCTACTACTGCATAATAGTATTTCAGTCGTTTGAATTGATAATCTCTCAGTTTTTCTCTAGAGGCCCTGAAAAGGGGGAAAAACTCATTAGGCTTACTTAGACAGGAACACAAATACCTCTCTCCTTGTAAAAAAAGAAATGTAACTGTTCCAAGAAAGACATATTACAAACTGGCTTTTATTATAATCCATCTTCCTTTATGAATAGCCTTCTTGCCTAACATTAAATACTTAAGTGCAATTTATTATTTTGACAAGGCACAGACTAGGGATTTTGACTGGAATATTGTATTTAGAAAAGGAAAGCAAGAATTACATGCGGCTACCTATAACTTTAATTTTTAGAATAGATTATTTTTTGTTTTATTACCATATACAGCTTTCTCAAGTAAATCCACTGAAGAGGATCACTGTGGTGTAACAGATGCTAGGAAAGCACTAGCTTTTATTATAAACAAATACCTGATCTTGTAAAACTTTATTCATGTCAACACTAAATGGTATTTAAGTTCAACTTACTTAACTATAGCATATTCTTTGAGGGTCTTCATCTGGCAAATAAAAATTAGCCACCAATTTTTATTAAGTGCACATATAGCTCCACCTAGTGGATTCAAAAGTACTTAAAATTTATTTCTCTACATTATGATTAAGAACTTCATTATTCTTGCATTCTTATATTTTTCTATTTAACTAAGAAAAATTATATAATTTGGAGGTAAACAGTTTCAATGCCCTTTACATAGAAATCAACATCTAAGAAAAAAAGCAAAACTTACTGATTCAGGTAACCATGATTCAGCTAACTGATTCAGCTAACCCTAACCATGAAATGTTTTTCAAAACTGCAATAATTACTTTCATGAATACAGAAATATATATTTATACAGAAAATGTGTTTAGAATAGTGTGCCACTTCTGGGAGACTTTAACTTTCTTTGCAACCTGTTTTAACCATGAATGGCACAAATATAAACTTTAGTTCCAACTATGAAAGTGACCAGAATTTGGAATTAGTGACACAAACTCATATGAGGTTTAGTTTTATTTTCCAGAGTGTTTTAATACCAGTCCTTTTCAGGAGCATCTTCAGGAATGCTTAATAACTCCACTGGTCCTTGAATGTGCTCTTCCTTCATCCTCTCCTTTCCAAACTCTGAAGGATATATCTAAACACAAAAAAACAAGATCAAATAATTTATACTTCCCTCTTCTCAAAATATACAGACCTTTGAAGGTCAGGAGCTAAACAACTGGACAGAATGCAAACAGCAAGAATGGCACATACACACATGCTCCCATGTGTGAACAATGACTGGATAAAATAATTTGCATTAAATCTTTGGTATTTTTTTAATCCCGGCTACTTTTGAGAGGAAATATAATCTTATTAACCTGCAGTGTTTTACTACCAGGCTTAATATTCATTTATTAACTAATATATGCTTTTTTCAGTTGTCTGAAATATGTAATTTATCGACTAGGGAATCCAAGTTTTTCTCACTAATCTAAGTTGCATAAAACAAGTCTGGTTTTGTTTTTTTCTATGAAGCCAAGCCAGGTTTATTCTAATATGTCTATAAATAATAATACTATATAAATAATAGTACTATATTTAAAAATAATTAATCCACAATGCATGTGAGACAAGATGATGCAGGGCAACAGATGTAAACCATAACGGGTTTCAATGTACAAGTTTTTGGCATATATGCAGTCACATGTTGATTCTTTGTGGTTTTTCCTCTTTATAAGTCCAGTGATTCCTACTACTCATCTCCTAAAATATAAAATTTAACAAAAACACCATTCTATTTTGTTTCTGCCTACAGTTTGATTTTTAATTTTTTTCCTTATTTCATCTGACTATCATTTGGGAGAAGTGAAAGTGAAAGTCGCTCAGTCGTGTCCAACTCTTTGTAACCCCATGGACTATACCGTCCATGGAATTCTCCAGGCCAGAATAGCAGTAGGTAGTCTTTCCCTTCTCCATGGGACCTTCCCAACCCAGGGATCGAACCCAAGTCTCCCACATTGCAGGCGGATTCTTTACCAGCTGAGCCAAAAGGGACGCACAAGAATACTGGAGTGGGTAGCCTATCCCTTCTCAAGGGGATCTTCCCAACCCAGGAATCGAACCGGGGTCTCCTATATTGCAGGTGGATTCTTTACCAACTGAGCTATGAGGGAAGCCTCAGTTGTCCCTATGCTCTACCCAAACCTGAAAACTTCTGCAACATTATAAAATGTTGTGATGCTGTAACTGGTAGGGTAAATCCTTTTATACTGGTATGATTTCTCAAAGACTTATGAGTCCTTCTCACTTGTTTATTCTTTTAGATAACTAAGGGCAACCTTTTTCTTAACTTTAATTTGCACTGAGATTTTGACTGAAATTGTACTAAAACTGGAGAAAGCAATGGCACCCCACTCCAGTACTCTTGCCTAGAAAATCCCATGGACAGAGGAGCCTGGTAGGCTGCAGTCCATGGGGTCGCTGAGTCGGACACGACTGAGTGACTTCACTTTCACTTTTCACTTTGATGCACTGGAGGAGGAAATGGCAATCCACTCCAGTATTCTTGCTTGGAGAATCCCAGGGATGGGGGAGCCTGATGGACTGCCATCTCTGGGGTTGCACAGGGTCGGACACGACTGAAGTGACTTAGCATACTAAAACTACAGAACTGATATCTTAAATATTTAAACTGAACAACAGTAATTTAGAGTTGCTTCACGCACTGTAGTAAATACTTCATATGATCTGCTTTTCATTGAATCCTTACCACTACCTTAAGAAATACTACTGTTATATCTACTTAGAGGAGAAAATACGTTTAAGAAATAATCAATAAAATGCACAAGATCATATAGCATGTGTCAGAATCAAGATTTGAATACAGGTCTGTCATACCGCAAAGTCTAGAGCCTAAATCACTATGTGGGCTTTCTAGAAATCAGTATCTCAAAATTTTTCATATATTATTCATCAAGTGTTATAGCTAAAAAGCTTCTTGATGAAAGTGAAAGAGGAGAATGAAAAAGTTGGCTCAAAGCTCAACATTCAGAAAACGAAGATCATGGCATCCGGTCCCATCACTTCATGGGAAATAGATGGGGAAACAGTGGAAACAGTGCCAGACTTTATATTTGGGGGCTCCAAAATCACTGCAGATGGTGACTGCACCCATGAAATTAAAAGACACTTACTCCTTGGATGAACACTTATGACCAACCTAGATAGCATATTCAAAAGCAGAGACATTACTTTGCCGACTAAGGTTCGTCTAGTCAAGGCTATGGTTTTTCCAGTGGTCATGTATGGATGTGAGAGTTGGACTGTGAAGAAAGCTGAGCGCCGAAGAATTGATGCTTTTGAACTGTGGTGTTGGAGAAGACTCTTGAGAGTCCCTTGGACTGCAAGGAGAGCCAACCAGTCCATTCTGAAGGAGATCAACCCTGGGATTTCTTTGGAAGAAATGACGCTAAAGCTGAAGCTCCAGTACTTTGGACACCTCATGCGAAGAGTTGACTCATTGGAAAAGACTCTGATGCTGGGAGGGATTGGGGGCAGGAGGAGAAGGGGACGACAGAGGATGAGATGGCTGGATGGCATCACTGACTCGATGGATGTGAGTCTGAGTGAACTCCGGGAGATGGTGATGGACAGGGAGGCCTGGCGTGCTGTGATTCATGGGGTCGCAAAGAGTTGGACATGACTGAGCAACTGAACTGATAGCTTACTTCACATAGGTTGTGTTTATAAGATAATTTGTAAGATTTTTATATATTTCTGCTGTTAGTAAAAATAGAATGTTACTTGTTAATGTTAGTAATGAATTATACCCTGTCCCTTTACTGAGCTTTATTATAATAGCTTTTCAACTGATTACTTTGGTTTTCAAAATTAAACACAATCATATAACCGATCAATAATTTTACCTGTTCCTTTCTTACCTTCATACTTGTTTCATCAGTTTTGTGTCTAACTGTATTGGAACAACTTTCAGATTAATTATTTTCCTTAAAAGGAAAACTATGACTATTAAAAAAAGGGATTTAACTTAGAACGCTTAGAAATACTTCAAAATTTGAAGTAAATTCTCACCTTTACAGAAAATATAACACCTCCTTTAGGTTTAAATGAATTGAACAAAGCCAGCAAATCTTTTGCCTTCAATCTATCCCAGTCCATGTTGCAAACTGCTAATCGACACGTAATCTAAAAAATGACAAAAATTACTTATTATGTAATCTATATCATTTCCAATGCTTGCAAAATTAAGATAGTAAATATAATGCCTATCCTGAAATCATTAATATAGCATTTATCTAAGTGATTTCAGTATGTAAAAGGAAACTTCAGATGAGCAACACTAACAGAAAAGCACTCTTATTTGGTTCTTAGTTCTTGAATCAGAACATAAGGATGAGCTGATTCTTTAACTACCAAGTTTATTAAGCTATTTTGCCACCCATGAGGGAGTAGGAAAGTTTAATATATTAATCTATAGCATTTCTAATAGGTACAGTAGGAACTGATACACACTTCTAGTTAAAACAATTTTCTAAAAATTTCACGACTTCTAATTATTTATATAGAAATTCACCCCTAACTGCTGGAACAGACATTTATATAGGTACATTCTGTATCAAGAAGTTTTAACCAGAATCACCATCAAGAGTATTATTTATCAATAAAGCTTTTCCTTATTATTTTAATTACATTAATACTACCACACATAACAGCTACTTGTACTCTTGACAAAATAATCTTATTTATTCAAAAGGTTACCTCATCAGCCCGAGGAGCATCTTTATCTAATTCTCTCCAAGCATGCTCAAAACCAGATTCCTCTGGAAGTAAATCTGCCATATCGTCTTCATCTTCAGAACTGGTTTCTATATTTCCTTTGCCCCTCGCAAGATCAGGGCCACTGTCACTTTCATCATCATCCTCACTATCATCTTCCTCCTCATTTTCAATTCCTCCTCCATCATCATCATCATCATCATCATCATCTTCTTCATCATGAAGATCAGCAGCAGCAGCCCTACAAATGCCTGTAATTTCATCTTCAGATTCTTCATCACTTCCTGTTTCACTAGCACTTTCTGAATCTTCCTCCAGAGCATCTTTGTCAAACATTTTACCACCTGTTGAGTCTTCATGACCATCACTGTCTCTTGCCATTATGAATGGAACCACTGCAAAAAGGTCAAAGGAGAAATTAAGAAAATGTAAACGATGAGTTATATTAAATCCAAGTTATTTTGACCTCAAATCCAGTAAAAATATAATTTCCATGAAGCAGACTAAAGGAAAATATAAATTCAGCAAAATTCATGCCTAACCAAATGAAGTTTTGTTAGGAGAAAGAGTAGGAACTAAGCTTTATTTCAGTATCACAAGAGTGGGGCATCATAAAAGATAACCAGCAGATGTGAAAAAGCCAAAAAAGGGCATTAACCTAAGTTCTAGAAATAGGATCAGAAAACTACCACAATTATGAAAGTAAATTAGTAAGAGATAAGCATCAGAATTCATTTTTAAACAACTTGCTTAAAATAACACCTTGGGAACACATTTCTATCTAGTATTGCAGTATCTCTTAAGCATCAGTTATCATCATGTAATTTTCATGATTTTTGCCTATCACTGACATTTTTCATGAAGCTGAATTTTTTTAAAATTAAAATGAGCAGCTTGTTCTAAACAATATCCTTGAAGTCACAGATTTCATGTATTTGTGATGTGGTGGTTACTTTTCCCCCCTAAGATGTTGAACCACGTAACTATTAATATAAAAAAAGTTTAAATACCACCTGATAAGATATCGTCTCACATTTAACAGTGGTACACATATATCACATTTGGGGTCGTATAACAAACTGAACAAATTAAATGATCTAGTATTTTAATATTTTTGACAATATCAAGTATACTCATATAACATTTGTTCATTCACTAAATATTTGTTCAAGGCCCACTGTGTACAAAATCTTATTTTAAATAATGAGGGGATATAAAGAAACAAACAAAAATAAGCTATTAAATAAACAATGAGGGAATACAAAAATAAGTTAACTGCCTCTGTTTCTAGATGGCACTGCTCTGGTAGCGACTGCAAATACTACTTACTTACCTATTTTTTTTAAATGCTTATATTATTTTTCCTCTGATTACAAAAGAAAAACAAAAAAATATGGTTTAATGAAGAAAATAAGGATGACTAGTAACTTTTCATTTAGAAGTAACTGGCTGGTTATTTTGGTATGTAACTCTGTAAATTTGTTTTCTATAATATGCTCACTAATTTAAGTAGCTGGTCATACTATCTACTCAATTTTGTAACCTATTTTGTAAATGGTCATATGCTACATTTGTGAGCTATGTTCATTTGTCACAGACATATTTGGATGTATCATAACTCATTTAAGGGATTCCTTGACAGCTCAGTTGGATAGGCTACCCACTCCAGTATTCTTGGGCTTCCCTTGTGGCTCAGCTGGTAAAGAATC
The DNA here is from genome assembly GCF_001704415.2 of Capra hircus. Taxonomy (NCBI): domain Eukaryota; kingdom Metazoa; phylum Chordata; class Mammalia; order Artiodactyla; family Bovidae; genus Capra; species Capra hircus. The sequence goes on from NC_030820.1 coordinate 7,166,659, forward strand.
TGCCTACAGTGTGGGAGACCTGGGTTCTATCCCTGGGTTGGGAAGATCTGTGGAGAAGGGAATGGCTACCCACTCCAGTATTCTGGCCTGGAGAATTATACAGTCCATGGTGTCACAAAGAGTCAGACATGACTGAGAGACTCTCACTTGCATGTTCTTTCACTAATGACTTACGTTACCATTTTTAAAATTTCAAAACAGGGCTACAGTCCACGTTCTTTGCACACGTCTAATTATTTACTTAAATTCTTAAGCACACAAGTGCTGGGGAACATTTTAAAATGACATGTAATATCAAACTGAAGCTCCTCACATCACCTTTACCTCACAGCACTTAAAAAAGCCCCTTGTATATAGCAGTTGCTGGAATGGTAAGTGATGAATAATAATGAGCAAAAGATGGTGATATGTGGAGTCACTTAATCTCTACTTAGAGATAATGCTTTTTCTGGATTGAGGACCCAATGAAAATTACAGCAAGCAACAAGGTGGGGCAGAAAGACTCAAAGACTTGAGTTACAGGTCTGTGTATCCTCACATAAATCACTTTAACCTTGTTTCCTAAGTAATGTAACCTAATTTCTCATGGTTATTGAGAAACTTAAGATAACGTAAAATAATATTAACCCAGTACCCTAAATCTACTGAAATTTAAAGCAAGCTAGACTAACATAGCTCACAAATGTAGCATCAGGCCAACCTTGCTACTATTTCCAATCTGATTTTATTTTCCATTTTCAGTAACCAGACTTGCATCCTTTCTCCCTATACCTCAGTTTGCTGCCTGGTTCCTCTACAAATGGAATGAGATCTCACTCCTAACCCCTCAGTCCCTGTTATTTCAAATTCTGTCCACTGCCTGATACTTCCTACCTTCCCCATGTGACCATGGCCTGTCAAGACGTTTCTGTCTCTTCTCGATGCCTACCCTGCTAGGGTACTGACACCATAACCACCCTTTGTCTGCATTATCTGAACATCACCAGTTTTCAATTACAACACCAATGATCAGCAATACCAATACTCAAAATTTTCTGCTGCCAGACAGGATAATTCTAATTAGCTTAGAAAACTTGTAAACATGAACTAGAATCAGACATTTCTTACTTCGCATCAAATAATCATTTCTAGCTTTATTATTCACTCATCCCTTCAGACATCTTATTATCTCATCAAATAGGAATACTCATCTCTTCTCAACAAGCCCAATCAAACGTCTGCTCAAAAAGTTCTTTCCATTTAGGCTACTCTGGATTCCAAATGTAATTCTTCTAAACTCCAACCAAAATAGCACTTCACCTATGAATTTTACCAATTACTGTTATCTTGAGTGACCTCTTTCTCCAAAGTCTGAGGCCTTTTCTTCTACGGTACTTAAAATTATTATGTATTATGGTTTTGATTTCCTCCACTTTATATCTGCATTATCCAATATGGTAGCCAGCAACCACATATGGTAACAGCACCCAAAAAAGTTCATCCAACTAGATATAGTAAGAAAACAGAATGTAAAATATCCTATTACATTTTCATATTGATTACATATTGAAATAGTGTTTGATATATTAGGTTAAATAGAATATATTCATGTATCTATTAATCACCGGTTTCTTTTTAATGGGTCCAATAGAATATCCAAAGTTATAGACTTCTATTGGACAGTACTGCTTCAGATCAGGGCTATTGCATAGTGTTGCAAGCAGTTATTTGCAAAAGCTGATTTTCAAAGGGTCAAGAAGGGCTACAATCAAAGCCAAACTCCAATCACCAAGCCACACAACCTGCAGCAACAGCGTGTCTTTTCAAGGAAAAGAGCCTGTGCTTCCCTCACAGGTACTGTCCTCACCATGCTGTGAGCACTGGAAGCTCTGTGGGTCTAGAAGGGTGTATGTTTCTCTAATTTTTGCACAGGCATCACTTAAACTAGCAGTAGCCCTAAGATGGGAGGAATCATGTCTTGATGTTCTATCTGCCACATATTTGCTACTAAAAGTAGTTGAATAAATGAAGCAATGCCTGAGTACCCCACTCTACTTTCTTTCTTCAGATACATCTCTTCTTACCCCATCATGAGATCATGTGACACTTTTTCTAGTTAGCGAACACAGCTGTCACTAGTGCTCACCACAAATCAAAATCACTGGTTTAGCCTCAAGACTCATACTTTTGTCTCTCTTCTAGCCATTATGGCATCAAATAAAAAATTATCTTATGGTGTATTATCTTTCATAGCTTTATACTTCCAAATAAGTATCTGACCACTCCTATGATGCTATGAAAATACTTATTACACATATTTCCTTTTTAAAAGACCAGCATAAGAATAAACAATACAAAAACAAAGATTCCTTAGTTCTTTCAAACCAACCTGATTGCATTTTTCTTCTTTTTGTCTCAGAATACTTGACCTTGGGAGACGGAACAATCTCAGAGGTGCCTGAGTCTACCGTTCTTAGCTGTTCTTTGGGAAACGAGTCTGTGCTACGTTGAACAGTGTTTTTTTCCCCTTTTGTACCTTTTTGTGTAAATTCTTTGCTATCTTTCTCAGGACTTACTGAGTCTATCTTCTTAGATTTGCATGATGTTTTCATTTTCTGAATTTTCTCAGAGTTATCCAAATCATTGTTATTTCCAGAATCCTTTTGATGAATTTTCTTGGTTTTTTTCTTTTTATCTTCAACAAGATTTTTTGATTCTACTTCATTTATAGTCTGGGGTTTTTTCTTCTTCATTTTCTTTTGACTCAATGGTTTATTATTCTCATCAGAGAGATCGGAATCAGAATCTGAAAGGTCGTAAAAACGTTTCAAGTCCTCTGTAGTGCTGTGGTTGATGGGACGTCCTCTTTTATCCACAGCATAATTCAATTTGAACTTTTTGTCATGAAACATTGCTCGAAATCTCTTGTCAATTTTGACTTTTCGATCCTTTTCTGGCATTTCCCAAAATCTTGGGTCCTTTGCAACCCGCCTAAACCGTTGGTCACTCATGATTTCTTGTTTAGATGCCATTTTTAAATGTGTAACTGGACAAATGCCTGAAGAAATCAAATACTAAAAAATAAAATCATAATGAAAGGTCAGTAACAGAATTAAGTAAGATGCTTTGGGAAAATATTAATTCACAATACTATATTCTAAGCTACATTAAGTAAAATAAAAGAGCTCTAATTTCATTTCCTAACAAATCTTGAGTCACATGCAGAAAAGAAAAACTATCAGAAAATCTTCTTTTGAGTACAGCATTTGAAGAAATAAACTTAAGGCAAAACCAAGCAGAATTTCAGGTCTTTATGGAGGGAGGCAAATGATTACTAGCCAACTGCTCTCCTTTAGATATCCCATATTTCCACTTTATATGTGTATGTGTTACAAGTAAAAGCTAATATAATTAAAATATCCTTAAGTCTCAGTCGGTCTTATTTGTTTTTTTCACATTCTGGTCCCATTCTCTCCGTTAATCCTGACTTCGTTTTATTCCGAACAGCCTTTACTTCGACCAGGCTGTTAACAGAACCAAATGAATTCAGGTTTAGTTCACAAAGTTCCCCCTCTTTGTATATGACCACCCTTTGTGAACCAGGTAAAGCCTCTCTCTAGTTAACAAATACAAAGTAGCAGTGTTTTGTTCCAAAAGCAAGGCTTGACTATGACGCACCATTAAACATTTGACCCTCAGAACAGCCTTGTGGGGTAAACAATATTTCATTCAACTATCAGAGATAAAGCGTATAGATGTTGAGAACGAAAGCACTTGATCTACGGCAAATATTCGGAGACAGGAAGGCGACCTGACCTCATCTCGGTCGCCCGCCCTCATCTCCGGTGCCCACCTGCCCCTCCTACCCACCCGGTAACGCCGGGAACACCAGGCAACTAGGACCTCCTTCCCAGCTCCCAAACCTCAGAGAGACGCTTCGGGGCTCAAGTCCCTCAACACGATCTGGAGGAGGAGCAAAGAAGCTTGAGGAGAGGGGTCGTGAAGGCAAGGAGGAAAAGCGCTGGGCTCGTAAACCCGGAGAACCTGTCGTACACTGGCTCTGTCCCTCTTCTCCTGGAGCCCGACTCCACTCACCGACTCCGAATCCTCTCACGGCGTCACATGGGGCCCCCACACCCACAATCCTCTGCGAGACACACCGCCGTGATGGCACGCGAACTGGGCCAAACTTCCTCCGCTTTCCCTCCGCGAAGTGCTCCGGCGTCCTTGCCGTAGCCTTGGCGCATGCGCTCGATAACCGAGCCGGCTAGGGGTGTAGGCGCTGGAGATGCCTCTGCTCACCCCGCTTCGGTTCTCGTGGCGGCGGCTGCCGGCGGCCGGGGTCCCCGTGAAGAACCTCGGCCTCAGGACGGTGGCCTCTGGCGCCTCTTCCCCGAGTGGTGCCTCGCCCAAAGCCTTCAACATCTTCGATCGGGATTTGAAGAGGAAGCAAAAGAACTGGGCGGCCCGGCAGCCGGAGCCGATGAAGTTCGACTACTTGAAGGAGGAGGTGAGTCTGCGAGACGGCGCGGAGGGTGGCTCAGCGCCTTGACTTCGGGTCCCGGAGCTCCGGCCAGGACCTGAACGCCCCCACCTCGCCGTGTGACCTTGAGAGGCCGCCCTGCCTGTCTGGGCCTCTGCTGTAATCGCGCAGGGGCAGGGCGCCCGTGTTTGCAAGGTGCGATTCATTCATTCATTCATGTCCTCGGCAGATAGTATTAATACTTGAGTTACAGGTGTACCTGGGGCAAAGCAAGACCGCTGCCCTCAAGAGATTTCATTCTTGTGAGAGACGAGACAGTGAACCGGAAACGTAATTTCAGTTAATGAAGTAAAGCCAGGTAGTGAAGTAAAGAAGTAAAGCGACTTCGCTGGTCGGGGGCACACGACGAGGCAAGAAATTAATTAGGCTGGGATCTGGGAGATGTCGGGGGAAAGCTTTGCAGGTAAAGGGGAAGACGAACCCAGAGGCCCTTAAGCCAAAAGGGCCTTGTCAAGGCCTCCAGGAAAGCTCCAGTGGGAGGTAAGGGAGTGTCCAGGTCAGGAGGGCCTTAATGGGTAAGAACTTTGGATTTTCTTCTCTATCTCAGCTGTACATTCCATGTGGTAATTTCTGGCCACATGCAGCTTTTGAGCACTTGAAATGTTCCTTTGAGATGTGCTGCTGCTGCTGCTGCTAAGTCGCTTCAGTCGTGTCCGACTTTGTGCGATCCCATAGAGGGCAGCCCATGAGGCTCCACCGTCCCTGGGATTCTCCAGGCAAGAACACTGGAGTGGGTTGCCATTTCCTTCTGCAATGCATGAAAGTGAAAAGCGAAAGTGAAGTTGCTCAGTCGTGTCCGACTCTTAGCGACCTGATGGACTGCAGCCTACCAGGCTCCTCCGTCCAGTAAGTGTAAAATACAGTGGGTTTCAGTGAATTAATATGGAAAAAGGATGTAAAATATTTCCTTAATATATTTTTATATTAATTACACGTTGAAACTCTTGATATTTTGGGTGAAAATCAACTTCTTTACTCTTTTTAAGATGGCTACTAGAAAATCTTTGGAGAAGGGCATAGCAATCCACTTGCCTGGAGAAATCCATGGACAGAGGAGCCTGGTGAGCTACAGTCCATGGGGTCACAAAGAATCGGACACAACTGAGTGACACTTTCAGCACTTTCACTGGAAAATCTTAAGTTGCTCATGTGGCTCTGATTGTTTTTCTCTTGGCCAGCTCTCTCTAGCTCTGGAGTCTAGAGGAATGGGAGGCTGTTGAATGGTTTTCAGCAATGAAGTGATGGAATCTGATTCATCTTTTAGGAAGATGAATTAAGATCTCTGATTTATCTGTGCTGGTTTGAGAGACCTCTTCCTCTTTACTCAGGTGAACTAGGAACTTGAGCCAGTTTCTACTCTCTGAACAGGCAGCACAGAGCTCAGGCCTATGTAAGTGCTTCTTCAGGGATAGACCAAAATTGAAATCAAGTGTGATGCGCCCTTTGAAGCCATTGCAGCCAACACTTACTGAGCTCTTGTTTTGGACAGAACTTTGTGCAGGTCCTGGCCAGATCGGATGACTGACTCTGTTCTCAGGATGACACATATAAATATTTAGAAGATGTGAGTTTCCAGACCCTCTCTTTCAGGAAGGGCACCTGGATTACAACTTGACTGAGCCCTCAGCATTGTTTAGGACTAGAATAAATGAGAGAAAGTATACGAGAGTCTTTTAAAATCATAAACAAAAGGTATTCATATCAGTAATGATGCACAAAGTGGACTCATCTGGGAAAAGACTTCTGCTGTCCCTTCTCCCTTACCCTTCCTCCCCACCTCACCTCCCAAAGAAAATACACATATATTCTGTTCTGAACTTTCAAGTCCCTGTAGAAACTGTGATGTTTACCAGGGAATGAGTGGAATGTGGGGAATATTAGTCTCCCACATCTTTATTCCTGCTGCATGAAGCTAGCCGAGCAAAAGGAGGCACCTGCCTTATGACCTTTTTTAAATTGGGTTGGGATTGAGGAGGTTTCTTTAAATGTGGCTGATTTCTAATTTGTAGATGTTGCTCAGAAAAGTTATTTATTCATTTAGGAATTCCACAAAATTTGTTAATAGTTAACAAATAATTAGTTGTATTAAATGATCACTTATACATTGATCTGTAATAGTCCTCAGCTAATTTTTCACTTTCACGCACCTCACACTAATATCTGTGGATGATATGCTTGTTATGTTTCTGTTGCTTTTTTTTTTTAAGTTAGGGTATCCTGTTGCTTTTTGTCTTTGCACTCGTGCAGCACATGAAATATAAAGTCATAGATATACAGAATTTAGTCTTCTTTCCTTGAATTGACTTCTGAGGTAATTAACTCAATGTGTTTCCTTGGTTATTTTTATTTATATGTTCCTATTCAGAATTCCTATTCAAAATTTGGGGCTTCCCTGGTGGCTCAGATGGTAAAGCGTCTGCCTGCATTGCGGGAGACCTGGGTTCAATCCCTGGGTCGGGAAGATCCCCTGGAGAGGAAAGTGACAACCCACTTCAGTACTCTTGCCTGGAAAATTCCATGGACAGAGGAGCCTTGTAGGCTATAGTCCATGGGGTCGCAAAGAGTCGGACACGACTGGGCGACTTCACTTCACTTCACTTCATTCAGAATTTTAAAAGTTGCTGAGGTCAAATTGAAAAAGGGATAAAGGGAACTCAGCATGTTGAAATATAAGTAACTTATGGCTTGTTGATTACTGGGAAAAGTGTTATTTCTCTGTTAAACATACTCATCTTTCCTTTTGTACATCATTCCCTCTTGTAATCTGTCAGGTTGGAAGTCGGATTGCAGATCGAGTATATGACATAGCCAGGTAAGTGATGGCTGTCATAATAAAATACAGTCAATTTCCCTGGCGGCTCAAATGGTAAAAAATCTGCCTGTAGTGTGGGAGACCGGGGTTGGATCCCTGGGTTGGGAAGATCCCTCAGAGAAAGGCATGGCAACCCACTCCAGTGTTCTTGCCAGGAGAATCCCATGGGCAGTAGAGCCTGTCAGATTGCAGCCCATGGGGTCACAAAGAGTCTGACAAGACTGAGCGATTAACGCTTTAACTTTCAACACAACTTTAGGAGACTTAAATGCTTTCACTTTCACAGGTAGCAGGAACCCCAGTTAAATAATGGTTTTGCTATAGAATTGCTCTGTGATATTAGCAAATCACTTTTTGTGCTCTTCTGTGTAAAAGACACCCATTAAATTAGACCAATATGGGATGAATTTATTACATTTGTCTATGTTAAAAAAGAGAAATTTTGTAAAATCACAAACTCTTGCACTCATATTTTAGATATATCCTGGCTACTTGAAAGAGTCATGAGGTGAATCAGTTTCATAAAATTAAAGAAAATTCTTCATTGTTGCAAAAGCCACCTTCATTTCATCTGCTTCATTAGTTTCATTATTTTAAAAATCCGAAAAGTAGCTAATTCTTTGTGATGTAGTCATTCATTTGCCTGGATTTTAGGTCATTTGTGATTTAATAAATGAAACATTACATTTTCCAAATCAGATTGAATTTTGTAATCTTTCTATGTCATAATACTCAGCAAAACACAAGTCTGTGGAGAAAACTGTGATTGCAGCTAAAAAAGCATGTCTTAAAATAACAGTTAACTCTTTGGTATTAAATTATTAAAAATACCAATCTAAAATGTCTTACACTGACCTTCTATTATTAGCAAGAATAGCTTATTGTCAATACTGATCTTATGTTTATATTTTAAAACTAACACAATAGATTATTAAATGTCTTATTTGTGCTATCTGAGGCTCACTTAATACTGTTAGAATCCATGATAATAATATTAATAACTCCTAACTATTGTTGAACATTTATACTGTGCTAAATACTTCACATGCTGGATAAAATTCTCATACCAACCCATTTTTTAGATGGGGAAACTGAGATCCAGCAAGATTAAATCTCTTGTCTGTGGTCACAGAGCCAGTAAATTGCAAGCCTAGAATTCTAACTCATGTCTTTCTGATTGCAAAGGCTGTATGCTTTCCCAGGCCACACTGCCTGTGTTCACAGTCAAGACACAGGGCATTAGGTACATTAGACATTCTCTCACCAGTGGTTCTCCAGCTGTGTACTGGTGTTCTATATTTGTAACATAGGTTTTTAATAGAAATTACAAAGGGATTCTCAGTTCCAATAGGAAAAAATTTATTAGTGCATGAAGTTTCTTTAAAAATTGTCACAAATTTTTCCTAAACCTGTGATCCACAATTGGATATGTAAAGTGATTTAGTATGAGACGATATGTTTGGAGGAGACAGCATAGCGTAGTGGATAAGAATTCTGGTCAGGATTCTTTCTGACTGAATTCAAGTCTGACTGCTGCTTATTAGCTGAATGACCTTGGATTGACATACTTAACTGTACACTTAGCCCACTGATTTGAACCTGATAAGATTTCAGTAAAAGCTGTTATTTAGTTGATGGTTTATTTGGGTTTTAGTTAATCGTGTTATATTTCATAGTATTTCACATAGTAATTTCTAAGTTATCTGCTGCCACAACAAATTTGAGAAATAGGGATAAGTAGTAAGTTCCTGATAGGTATGCCACATATTTTCATGTTAATTACATTAACTTCTCTTCATTCTTTGTCTGAGTATATTATCGTATTAAAATTGTTGTTCAGTCGCTCAGTCATGTCCAACTCTTTGCAACCCCATGGACTGCAGCACGCCAGTCACTTCCCTTTTCATCATCTCCCGGAGCTTACTCAAACTCATGTCCACTGAGTCAGTGATGCCGTCCAACCATCTCATCCTCTGTTGTTCCCTTCTCCTCCTGCCTTCAGGCTTTCCCAGCATCCGGGTCTTTTCCAGTGAGTCAGCTCTTCACATCAGATGGCCAAAGTATTGGAGCTTTAGCTTCAGCGTCAGTCCTTATAACGAATATTCAGGATTGATTTCCTTTAGGATTGACTGGTTTTATCTTTTTGCAGTCCAAGGGACTCTCAAGAGTCTTTCTCCAACACCACAGCTCAAAAGCATCAGTTCTTGAGCATTCAGCCTTCTTTATGGTCCAACTCTCACATCCATACATGACCACTGGAAAAACCATAGCTTTGACTAGACGGACCTTTGTTGGCAAAGTACTGTCTCTGCTTTTGAATATGCTGTCTAGGGTGGTCATAGCTTTTCTTCTAAGGAGGCAGCGTCTTTGAATTTCATGGCTGCAGTCACCACCTGCAGTGATTTTGGAGCCCCCCAAAATGAAGTGCTGGAGTCCAGCTCCAGAGCCAGGGGTCCACCCTGAAGGGATGGGTGGTGTCAGCGAGAGAGAAGCTGAGGCAGCCTCTCGGGTTTCTTGGACTGCCTGTTCATTTCAAGCTTATGATTCTCTTTTATACTTTTACAAAAGCATTAGGTCAGAGGTTTGATATTTTTAGTTCCCATTGATCCAGATTTATTTGTCTCCAAAAATCATTGTTGCCTCTCAAAAGGAGTTCCTTCCTCAGCGATTCTCTTACCTACTTTTTCTCATGTGTTCTTGTGAATATACTGTAACTCAGGCTAATGTCTAGGCTGCACACCACATTCCTCAGTTTACTTCTCATCTTTCTAAGTCCTGTTTTCCCCTAGTATCCTAAGTTCACTATTTCTTAGAAAGGGCTTCTAGCTAACAATATCTCTAAAGTCCCTAATTTTTATAAGCTATAGTAGAATATTGTAACATTACAGCAATCCTTAAATCTTTAGTTTCTAACTCTTAATTATTCCTAAGCCCTAAATTCAGCAAACTCCTTTGCCATAAACACTTTTCTCACAAATAGGCTTCAGATAGGAATCCCTCCCATGGTCTCAAGCTGCGGCCTTTGTGCTCACCCTGGAACACTCTTTTGTAAAGGTCCTTGAACAACTGTCAGTGATTAACTTTATGAATTATTCTTTGAGCAGAGCTGCAGAAGGCTTTATGCCTTCCCTGCTCCTCTCAAAAACAATAAGCACCTTAATATTCTCTTCAATCAACTCAGTCGAGGAAAGGAAAAAACAAGTCAGAACCACAAAGCCTAACTTCTTCATTCCGGGTCCGTGCCTATGGAACAAAGGGAGGGGGTTTAGGGCCATGCCTGTATTTTGTCAGTAATGCCTAACGTAGCTCCTGACGATAAAGTGTGTCACTGTTTCCATTGTTTCCCCATCTGTTTAAGTACCTGCACTAAATCAGTTCTTCAGATCCATGTCGTGGAGCAACCTTGTGGAAAGCCATTGGTTGGGAGGCCCTAAGAGCAGCTTGGCCGGACAGCCTTGCCATGCCCAGTGTATTCTCTGCTGGAGACATCTGGGATGTGAGGGAGCAGGCAGATGCTAGGGCTTGTTTGACAGTTGTGTTCACAAGAATCTTTTTTAAGAAAAATTTGTTTTTAATAATTACTTTATGGGGGCTATATTATTATAGTCAAAGCGTAACTTCTGTGTCTGTTTTTCAGAGATTTCCATCTTGCTTTGGATGTTGGTTGTGGACGAGGTTATATAGCAGAACACTTGAATAAGGTATATTTATTGAATGATTTAACTTAGAGAAATAAAATTGGCCAATTTTAAGGAAAAACTTTCTTAATAAAATATTAAGTTTGTATCATATTTATATTTTGATGACATCAGAATTGCTCATTTGTTATTTTTTAAGTGATAGAACCAAAGGTTGTTTTCTGTCTACTCTTGTGTTTTTTCTTAAATGATTTTTCTTTGAATCCATTTTATACAGCATTCCCACTGGTAGTTTCTCTAAGTCTATATACGATACATTGCGTGTGATTCCCAGTTTGTTCAAATATTTTTTATAAATCACAATAAAAATCACATTGACATTCATTTGGGACAAGTGATTAAGCTTATTTTTTTTTTAGCTATGAAAAATAGTCACTTTATCATTTGGTTAGAAATTTTTGTGTGTGATTAAGTATAAATAGTCTTTATTAATATGTATACTATTTTATTTTTCATTTTGTAATTCAGACCGAAAAACATTCATTAATTGTTTTAGCCTCTCTAAATAGACACTATGGTGGACACAGATCAAAGTGGGATTTCTATATCAAATCTACTTAACGAAAAAGTGTACACTTGCACCAAGACAGGGGAGGGCTATGTGATAGGTCTCTGAAAACACTGTCATTGATAATAATAAATGCCGTGGAATTGGTACAGTCATTAAACTGCAACAGGAGTTAAGGGAAAGGAAAATCAGTGGAGTTCATATGACCGAGACTTCTGAAAGGCACAGCATCTGACCCGAGGTTTGATAGAATCTGGGATGGTGCTCATAGCGACTGGAATGTAAGGCATGGCTGGAGGGAAGGCAGAAGTGGCAAGCTGTAGGGTGTGATCAGTGATGCTTTAGGAAGGTTGGTTTGGGCATGGTGTGTAGGAGGGATTGAAGAAGACAGAGTGTAGAGAAACAGACCAATTAGAGGGCTGTGTCAAAGGCAAGTGTAGGCGTGAGAGAGAAAGGCCAGCCGCCAGTGTGGAGACAGCAGGATATAAAGGCAGCAATGTAGAGGAGGCCAGGTAGAACTACAGACCTTGGTGATAGGTAAGTGTATCTTGGGGCCAGTGTATAGAAAGGAATCTTCCACAAAGCATGTGAGTAGAGCAGTGAGGGTAGAAACAGATCACCAAGAACCGAGGGGAACTCAGCGAGAAGTAGTACGGTGGAGTACAAACAAGACAGCCGTAAGGTGGGTCGAGGTGAGGAGTTTGCAAGCTTGGGAAGCTTATTCCTGTTGTAAGGTGAGGCAAGAAGCAGCAGAAGATAGAGACTGAAGATTGGAGAGGCAGTGGAGGGAAGAGTAGGCTCCTGGAGAAGAGAGGGCATGGTGGAAAGTGGCCAGCTGGGCAAGAAGTATTGTGATGCCCTTTGCTTTGGGAAGGAAGAAAGGATGCGTGAAACAGAGGGGAGAGTGAAACCACTGAGGCCTTCCCAAGCATCTGTGTTAGTTAGGTCTTTCTTTACTCTTTGCAGTCTCTTGCAATAACAACTAAAGGCAGGAAAACCATTCCAGATCTTCTGTGTCACAAGAATGAGGACTAGCTCTTAGTGTATTATGGAAAAGTTAACATGTAAAACCTTATCCCAGTGGAGTAAACTGAAGATGCTGATTATTCACACCTATGTTCTCTATTTTATTAAATACTGTTAAATATAGTACATATACGGTTGGCTGCATACATTTAATTCTGTGTAACATAATATGTGTTATTAAAGGTGTTTGTGTACCATACTAATTATATGCAGAAAAATACCCTTACAGAGGTGAAAATTAATCAAATTAATCACTTTTTCCTTCAGCAGTTTCAACAGTTGTTTTGTTTTGTTACTGGGTTCTCTTGTTTGCTTGTCTTTTTGTATTATCTGATCAACTTTATTGCATTGCAGGAAACTGTTGGAAAGTTTTTCCAAACAGACATTGCAGAAAATGCTTTGGTAGGTAGCTTTTCAGTGCTACTGGTTTCTGATCTCCTAGTTTGGTTTTTAGTTCTGTACTTTTTATTATTATTTCCTTCAGAATGAAATGAGCTCTTTTTTTTTTTCTGATTATACTACAAATAAAGAAGAATTAAACAGTGTGGGAAATCTAAAGGGAAAGGAAAAATCACCATTAATCCCACCACTCAGAGGCAACTGCTGGTGACATTTTCATCTGTGTCTTTGTGGACAAATAGCTGTCTCCCATCACAGCTTTATACAAACAGTATTACGCTAACACGTCATTCTTTTGTATCAGTGAGTGATGGATGCACACACACATGTAGTATTCCAGTGTAGGAATATTCCATGCTTTATTTACTAAATTTGTAGCTTCTCAATAACCAACACTGTGGTGAGCATCTTCATATAAAGCAACTTTCTGTGTTTGATTTATTTTTCTCCCTGGGAATAAATTCCCAAGAGTGGAGTATATGGATTCATTGATGTTCACCTTTCAGTTTTTAATATCCACCTCTAGACTGCCCTTTGAAGACTGAACAACAGTATTAAATGAAAGCCCTCTTTCCTCCTCCTCGTTGGCAACCATAGGCCAGTTATTTTGTCTTTGTCAGTCTAATAGGTGAAAAGTAGAGTTTTGTCCTTTTTATTTGCATTTCTCCAATTGCTAGAGCAACCAAGTAGCTGTTGATATCTTTTGGCTATGAGTACTTTTTAATTTGTGAGTTTTGTCAGTAATTTTGTGATGTGCCTGTCCCTTGGTCCTCTCTCTACTTGGCTGTTCTTATTCTAGGTGGTTTGTAAGAACGTGTCTTCTAGGGATATTAATTTTTCTTCATGTATTTTGTAAATTTTTTCCCAAACATGTTGTTTACATTGTTTATTGCTTTTTAGAAGTTTTTGATCAGTTTATCATTAAGTGTATCCATGTTTCCTTTTATAGTTTCTGGTTTTTGAGTCATGTTTACTTTGGCATTTTCGTTTGAGAGTCTAAAGTGTGCACCCATATTTTCCTAGTACTTTTTTTGGCTTTGATTATTACACTGAGACTTTCAGCTTTCTGAGATTTGGTTTGGTGTGATGTAGTTATCCCATTTGTTTTTCCAACCAGATAGCCATTTTTTCTGGCCAGTCTTAAGTGTCATTCAAGATATATTTTTTTAGTGCTTTCTCTTTGGCTGCTTTTTCAATTTTTAAGAACTAGAAACTGTCAAGTAAATATAACATGACTTATGTCTAACAAACAATGATTGTGTTAATAATTAAGATGTTGTATAAATGTGTTTATGAACTTTTATTTTTAACCTTTAGAAAAATGCCCTAGAAACAGAAATTCCTACTGTCAGTGTTTTAGCTGATGAAGAATTTCTTCCCTTCAGAGAAAATACATTTGACCTGGTGGTTAGCAGTTTAAGGTTGGTAATCCATTTGTACTTTTAAAAAATATATGTATGTTAAAATAGATATGCATGTGTGTGTGCCAAGTCATCTCAGTCATGTCTGACTCTGTGGGACCCCATGGACAGTAGCCCACCAGGATCCTCTGTCCATGGGATTCTCCAGGCAAGGATACTGGAGTGGGCTGCCATGCCCTCCTCCAGGAGTTCTGACTCAGGGATCGAACCCGCATCTCTTAAGTCTCCTGCATTGGCAGGTGGGTTCTTTACCACTAGTGCCACCTGGGAAGCCCCCAAAATAGGTATGTTATGCTCTAAAGTTATAAGGTAATATTAAAGGTTTCTCCTGTGACAAAAGGAAGGTCATCCTGTAATATTTTTATTTTAAAACTTACCTGAAAACAGTCAGTGAATTTTTTTTCTTAAGGAATTCATTTTTTGGCCACTGCATTCAGGATCTTAGTTCCCTGACCAGAGATTGAACCCAGGCCCCCTGCGTGGGAAGTATAGAGCCGTAGCCACTGGACTGCCAGGGAAGTCCCAACAGTCCGTGAATTTTGATGAGCACTTTCAATCATCCAAGCTTACACCTTTTCTGTGGCTTGCTGTATTAGTGATTCTTGTACTAATTAATTATACAGATTAAGCTAAAACAGATATGTGCTTTCGTATTTTAGTTTGCACTGGGTGAATGACCTTCCTAGAGCACTTGAACAGGTAAGAAACTTAGTGCTGTTTCTAATAGCCTGTGTTATTTTGTTTATCATTAGCAAATTATAGATGTGCCTGTTTTTACACAGAAACTTATAGATGGTTTCTATTTCACATTTTTGACAATTGGAAATGGAAGCAAATAAAAAATGTATTATCTTCTGTGGGCTGGCACCCTTTGCCGTATTAGGAAGTATATGAGTGACTCCCCACTCCCAGAGAATTCTATAAATATAATTATGGAGATGTTACTAAGGTTTTCATAAATGTTTAAAACTTATTCAAAATACTATTGCTATCATAAGAAATTTTATGTATGGGTTTCTTTTCTTCCTTAATTGTCTATAAATTTTCTGTAGGTAGGAACCCATTTGTACTTCGCCCATGCTTTATACTAAGACAGTGCTGATAAATGTTTGTTGGTTGATATTTATCAGCAATCAGGTAAGGAAGGGATGGGTAAAAGCATTATGTTCAGAGGAGAGAAGGAGATCACTGTGGCTTGGAGTTGCCTAGGAAAGCTTCAAGAGGAAGAAGTTTCTTGAACAGGGCCTAAAAGGACAGGTCGTATTTGGAGTGGGCATGCATTCCAGGAAGGCCGGATCCTGGGATAGATGGGACGTGTGAGTGACTGGGAAGCCCAAAAGGACAGAGAGGAAGCCTGGGGGAGGAGAGTATAGTGCCAGGTGTAGATGAGGAATATCGGGACCAAAGTCAGAGGACTTGGTGACAGGGTAAGCAACTGGGAGTTTATTCTTTATGTGGTCCAGAGCCACTAGCACATTTTGAAGAGGAAAGTGACATGATTAAAAAGCCGCTAGGCAGAAGAATAACTACCGTATCTTACGCATGTACTGTTTGCCAGTCACTCTGCTTTGTTTTATGTATGTGAAATAACTCTGCAAGATGGATTCATCTTGCTAAATAGAAAACTGATGCAGAAAGTCAGTTAAGTTGAAGAGAGACTGTTTCCGTGGTCCAAGCATGAAATAAACTGAACCTAGGTGGCAGTTGTTGTTCAGTTGCTCAGTTGTGCCTGACTCCCTGCGACCCCATGGACTGTGGATATAAAAGGAAGAGAGAGGTCTTCAGGACTCTGCAAAGTAAGAATCAACAGTCTGGTGGCTGGTTAGCACTGAAGATTGAAGAGTCAGGAGTGAAAGCTTGCCTTCAAATTTTAAGTCTGGATGACTGGAGATAATTAGTAAGAGTAGGGGAAAGAATGGTAATGATCAGATAAAGGGACTAGAAGATGGTAACTAACAGAAATATAGCAGTTGGAAAGGGAAGTTGGTTTGAGAATATGTGTTCTGTATGTGGGATGCTGAGGGGAGGGGCAGGGGGTATGTTTGCCAAGAGACAAATCTCTATGGCACCAGCAGCCAAAAGATAAATATAGGATCCTGGGAAGCTGTCCAGACTCAAGGTAGAGATTGGGAAGTCATTCTTGTGAAATCCACGGGAACTGATAAGCCTTCTGAGGTAGAAACAAACTGATAATTTTAGGTACTTTAGTTCTATGAGAGTTTGGTGGCAAGAGAAGGAAGTAACACTGAAGGGACAGAAGGAAAAAGGTTTTTACAGTCAGTTTGTTTATATACTGTTTTATATAAAATTGCTTCAGAATATTTTAAATACGCATTCAAGATATATATTTGGGGTGGGCGGTCCTAAGATGGTGGAGGAATAGGACAGGGAGACCACTTTCTCCCTCACAAATCCATCAAAAGAACATTTCATCGCTGAGTAAATTTTACAAAACAACTTCTGAATGCTGGCAGAGGACATCAGGCACCGAGAAAAGCAGATCATTGTCTTCAAAAACAGGTAGGAAAAAATATGAAAGATGACAAAAGAGACAAAAGAGGTAGGGAGGGAGCTCCGTCTCGGGAAGAGAGTCTTAAAAAGAGAGGAGTTTCCAAACACCAGGAAAGACTCTTGCTGCTGAGTCTGTGGCGAGCCTTGGAAGCACAGAGGGCAACATAACAGGGAGGAAAAATAAATAATTAAAACCAACAGATTACCAGCCCAACGGTAACCCCCCCAGCGGAGAAGCAGCTCAGATGCCTGCATCCGCCACTAGCAAGCGGGGGCTGGGCAGGGAGGTGCAGTGTTTTTTAAGAATTGGGCCGGAATGCCCCGAGTGTAACCAGAGTGAACTAACTTGGGCTAGCAAACCAGACTGTGGGATAGCTACCACACGAAAAGCTCTAACATGAGACACCACCAGGACCGTGCACAGAACAAAGGACTGAACAGAACTAGCCAGCTTCAGACCATCCCCCTCCGGTGACAGGCAGCCAGGGCTGGAAGGGGGCAATCACAGCCCCAGAGAGACATTAGCTACCAAACTGCAAGCAGGCTTCTTTGCTAACTGAGACTTCTCGGGGCTCTGGACGGTCACCATCCGCCTGAGAAGGGGCGCCAGCTGTACACCCAGAAAACTGAGCTGCAGGGACGGGAGAGGCGATAAGTCACAGCGACCGCGCTCGCCAAACACCCGAGCTGCTCGGACCTGGGAAGGGCACAAAACGCAGGCCCAACCGAGTCTGTGCCTCAGGGCTACCTGAGTGCCTGAGCCTGAGCAGCTTAGACCGGGGAGGTGCATGCAGCCCAGGGCTGGCCTCAGACGGTTCCTGGCAGAGCAACTTAGAGCCTGAGCGGTGTGCACCATGAGCGGGGGCAGGCCCAGCATGGCTGCGATACTGCGAGCACACGCCAGTGTTATTTGTTTGCAGCAGCCCTCCCTCCCCACAGCGCAACTGAACAAGTGAGGCTAAAAAAAAAATGTGTCCACCACCACCCCCCTTGTGTCAGGGCAGAAAACAGACACTGAAGAGACCAGCAAACAGAAGAAGCTAAAACAGAGGGAACCGCCTTGGAAGTGACACGTGCAATAGATTAAAACCCTGTCGTTAGTACCAACTACATAGGAAGGGGCCTATAGATCTTGGGAAATATAAGCTGGACCAAGGAACTATCCGAAAATGAACTGACCCCACACTGCCCACAACAACACCAGAGAAAGTCCCAGATATACCTTTACTATTTTTACGATCATTCTTTTTGTTTCTTTGTTTGTTTTTTCTTCTTTTTTCTTAACATTTAAAAATTTTTAAGTCCTCTGTTTCTCCTTTAATTTTTATTTTTATAACCTACAATTACTTTAAAAAAAAGACCCTATTTTTAAAGCAAACACCATATATATATATTTTTTGTGGTTGTTGTTGTTTTTTAATAATTCTTGTGACCTTTTTCCTTTCTTCTTCTTCTTTTAATATTGTATTTTTGAAAATCCAACCTCTACTCTAGATTTTTAATCTTTGCTTTTTGGTATTTGTTATCAATTTTGTACCTTTAAAAATCCAATCTTCAGTACCCATTTTTACTTGAGAGCAAGATTACTGGCTTGACCACTCTCTCGTCCTTTGGACTCTCCTTTTTCTCCACCAGGTGGCCTCTGTCTCCTCCCTCCCCCTTCTCTTCTCTACCCAATTCTGTGAATCTCTGTGTGTTCCAGACGGTGGAGAACACTTAGAGAACTGGTTACTGGCTGGATCTGTCTCTCTCCTTTTCATTTCCCTCTTTTTTCCTCCTGGCCACCTCTGTCTCCTTCCTCCCTCTCCTCTTCTCTGTATAACTCCGTGAACATCTCTGAGTGGTCCAAACTGTGGAGCACACATCAGGAAGTGATTACTGGCTAGCTTGCTGTCTCCTCTTTTGATCCCACCTCATCTCATTCCAGTCACCTCTAACACCCCTCTCTTTTCTTCTCCATGTAACTCAGTGAAGCTCTCTGGGTGTCCCTCAATGTGGAGAAACTTTTCATCTTTAACCTAGATGTTTTATCATTGGTGCTGTATAGATGGAGAAGTCCTGAGGCTACTGTAAAAATAAAACTGAAAACCAGAAGCAGAAGGCTTAAGTCCAAATCCTGAGAAAACCAGAGAACTCCTGACTCCAGGGAACATTAATTGATAGGAGCTCATAAAATGCCTCCTACACTGAAACCAAGCACCACCCAAGGGCCAACAAGTTCCAGAGCAAGACATATCACGCAAATTCTCCAGCAACACAGAAACACAGCCCTGAGCTTCAATATACAGGCAGCTCAAGTTACTCCAAAACCATTGACATCTCATAATTCATTACTGGACACTTCATTGCACTCCAGAGAGAAGAAATCCAGCTCCAGCCACCAGAACTCCAACACAAGCTTCTCTAACCAAGAAACCTTGACAAGCCACTGATACAACTCCACCCACAGTGAGGAAACTCCATAATAAAGAGAACTCCACAAACTGCCAGAATACAGAAAGGCCACCCCAAACACAGCAATATAACCAAGATGAAGAGACAGAGGAGTACCCAGCAGGTAAAGGAACAGGATAAATGCCCACCAAATCAAACAAAAGAAGAGATAGGGAATCTACCTGATAAAGAATTCCAAATAATGATAGTGAAAATGATCCAAAATCTTGAAATCAAAATGGAATCACAGATAAAATAGCCTGGAGACAAGGATTGAGAAGATGCAAGAAAGGTTTAACAAGGACCTAGAAGCAATAAAAAAGAGTCAATATATAATGAATAATGCAATAAATGAGATAACAAACACTCTGGAGGCAACAAATAGTAGAATAACAGAGGCAGAAGATAGGATTAGTGAAATAGAAGACAGAATGGTAGAAATAAATGAATCAGAGAGGAAAAAAGAAAAACAAATTAAAAGAAATGAGGACAGTCTCAGAGACCTCCAGGACAATATGAAACGCCCCAACATTCGAATTATAGGAGTCCCAGAAGAAGAAGACAAAAAGAAAGACCATGAGAAAATCCTTGAGGAGATAATAGTTGAAAACTTCCCTAAAATGGGGAAGGAAATAATCACCCAAGTCCAAGAAACCCAGAGAGTCCCAAACAGGATAAACCCAAGGCGAGACACCCCAAGACACATGTTAATCAAATTAACAAAGATCAAACACAAAGAACAAATATTAAAAGCAGCAAGGGAAAAACAACAAATAACACACAAGGGGATTCCCATAAGGATAACAGTTGATCTTTCAGTAGAAACTCTTCAGGCCAGGAGGGAATGGCAAGACATACTTAAAGTGATGAAAGAAAATAACCTACAGCCCAGATTACTGTACCCAGCAAGGATCTCATTCAAATACGAAGGAGAAATTAAAAGCTTTACAGACAAGCAAAAGCTGAGAGAATTCAGCACCACCAAACCAGCTCTCCAACAAATGCTAAAGGATAGTCTCTAGACAGGAAACACAAAAAGGGTGTATAAACCCGAACCCAAAACAATAAAGTAAATGGCAACGGGATCATACATATCAATAATTACCTTAAACATAAATGGGTTGAATGCCCCAACCAAAAGACAAAGACTGGCTGAATGGATACAAAAACAAGACCCCTATATATGTTGTCTACAAGAGACCCACCTCAAAACAAGGGACACATACAGACTGAAAGTGAAGGGCTGGAAAAAGATATTCCATGCAAATAGAAAGCAAAAGAAAGCAGGAGTAGCAATACTCATATCAGATAAAATAGACTTTGAAACAAAGGCTGTGAAAAGAGACAAAGAAGGCCACTACATAATGATCAAAGGATCAATCCAAGAAGAAGATATAACAATTATAAATATATATGCACCCAACATAGGAGCACCACAATATGTAAGACAAATGCTTATAAGTATGAAAGGGGAAATTAACAATAACACAATAATAGTGGGAGACTTTAATACCCCACTCACACCTATGGACAGATCAACTAAACAGAAAATTAAAGAAATGCAAACTTTAAATGATACAATAGACCAGTTAGACCTAATTGATACTATAGGACATTTCACCCCAAAACAGTGAATTTCATCTTTTTCTCAAGTGCTCATGGAACCTTCTCCAGGATAGATCACATCCTGGGCCATAAATCTAGCCTTGATAAATTCAAAAAAATTGAAATAATTCCAAGCATCTTTTCTGACCATAATGCATTAAGATTAGATCTCAGTTACAGGAGAAAACCTATTAAAAATTCCAACATATGGAGGCTGAACAACACGCTTCTGAGTAACCCACAAATCACAGAAGAAATTAAAAAAGAAATCAAAATATGCATAGAAATGAATGAAAATGAAAACACAATAACCCAAAACCTGTGGGACACTATAAAAGCAGTGCTAAGGGGAAAGTTCATAGCAATACAGGCATACCTCAAGAAACAAGAAAAAAGTCAAATAAATAACCTAACTCTACACCTAAAGCAACTAGAAAAGGAAGAAATGGAGAAGCCTAGGGTTAGTAGAAGGAAAGATCTTAAAAATTAAGGCAGAAATAAATGCAAAAGAAACAAAAGAGACCATAGCAAAAATCAACAAACCAAAAGGTGGTTCTTTGAAAGGATAAAAAAAATTGACAAACCATTAGCCAGATTCATCAAGAAACAAAGGGAGAAAAATGAAATCAATAAAATTAGAAATGAAAATGGAGAGATCACAGCAGACAACACAGAAATACAAAGGATCATAAGAGACTACTATCAGCAATTATATGCCAATAAAATGGACAACTTGGAAGAAATGGACAAATTCTTAGAAAAGTACAATTTTCCAAAACTGAACCAGGAAGAAATAGAAAATCTTAACAGACCCATCACAAGCACAGAAATTGAAACTGTAATCAGAAATCTTCCAGCAAACAAAAGCCCAGGTCCAGATGGCTTCACAGCTGAATTCTACCAAAAATTTAGAGAAGAGCTAACAGCTATCCTACTCAAACTCTTCCAGAAAATTTCAGAGGAAGGTAAACTTCCAAACTCATTCTATGAGGCCACCATCACCCTAATCCCAAAACCTGACAAAGATGCCACAAAAAAAGAAAACTACAGGCCAATATCACTGATGAACATAGATGCAAAAATCCTTAACAAAATTCTAGCAATCAGAATCCAACAACACATTAAAAAGATCATACACCACGACCAAGTGGGCTTTATCTCAGGGATGCAAGGATTCTTCAATATCTGCAAATCAATCAATGTAATTCACCACATTAACAAATTGAAAAATAAAAGCCATATGATTATCTCAATAGATGCAGAGAAAGCCTTTGACAAAATTCAATATCCATTTATGGTAAAAACTCTCCAGAAAGCAGGAATAGAAGGAACATACCTCAACATAATAAAAGCTATATATGACAAACCCACAGCAAACATTATCCTCAATGGTGAAAAATTGAAAGCATTTCCCCTAAAGTCAGGAACAAGACAAGGGTGCCCACTTTCACTGCTGCTATTCAACATAGTTCTGAAAGTTTTGGCCACAGCAGTCAGAGCAGAAAAAGAAAGAAAAGGAATCCAAATTGGGTAAGAAGAAGTAAAACTCTCACTGTTTGCAGATGACATGATCCTCTACATAGAAAACCCTAAAGACACCACCAGAAAATTACTAGACCTAATCAATGAATATAGTAAAGTTGCGGGATATAAAATCAACACACAGAAATCCCTTGCATTCCTATACACTAATAATGAGAAAGTAGAAAAAGAAACTAAGGAAACAATTCCATTCACCATTGCAATGTAAAGAATAAAATACTTAGGAGTATATCTACCTAAAGAAACTAAAGACCTATATATAGAAAACTATAAAACACTGATGAAAGAAATCAAATAGGACGCTAATAGATGGAGAAATATACCATGTTCATGGATTGGAAGAATCAATATAGTGAAAATGAGTATACTACCCAAATCAATCTACAGATTCAGTGCAATCCCTATCAAGCTACCAGCAGTATTTTTCATAGAGCTAGAACAAATAACAATTTGTATGGTAATATGAAAAACCTCGAATAACCAAAGCAATCTTGAGAAAGAAGAATGGAACCTAAGGAATCAGCCTGCCTGACTTCATGCTTCACTACAAAGCCACAGTCATCAAGACAGTATGGTACTGGCACAAAGACAGAAATATAGATCAATGGAACAAAATAGAAAACCCAGAGATAAATCCACACACCTATGGACACCTGATCTTTGACAAAGGAGGCAAGAATATACAATGGATTAAAGACAAGCTCTTTAACAAGTGGTGCTGGGAAAACTGGTCAACCACTTGTAAAAGAATGAAACTAGAACACTTTCTAATACCACACACAAAAATAAACTCAAAATGGATTAAGGATCTAAATGTAAGACCAGAAACTATAAAACTCCTAGAGGAGAACATAGGCAAAACACTCTCCGACATAAATCACAGCAGGGTCCTCTATGATCCACCTCCCAGAATACTGGAAATAAAAGCAAAAATAAACAAATGGGATCTAATTAAAATTAAAAGCTTCTGCACAACAAAGGAAACTATAAGCAAGGGGAAAAGACAGCCTTCGGAATGGGAGAAAATAATAGCAAATGGAGCAACTGACAAAGAATTAATCTCAAAAATATACAAGCAACTTACGCAGCTCAATTCCAGAAAAATAAATGACCCAATCAAAAAATGGGCCAAAGAACTAAATAGACATTTCTCCAAAGAAGACATATGGTTGGCTAGCAAACAGATGCTCCACATCACTCATTATCAGAGAAATGCAAATCAAGACCACAATGAGGTACCATTTCACACCAGTCAGAATGGCTGCGATCCAAAAGTCTACAGGCAATAAATGCTGGAGAGGGTGTGGAAAAAAGAGAACCCTCTTACACTGTTGGTGGGAATGCAAACTACTACAGCCACTATGGAGAAGAGTTGTGGAGATTCCTTGAAAAACTGGAAATAGAACTGCCTTATGACCCAGCAATCTCACTGCTGGGCATACACACCGAGGAAACCAGAATTGAAAGAGGCATGTGTACCCCAATATTCATTGCAGCACTGTTTATAATGGCCAGGACATGGAAGCAATCTAGATGTCCATCAGCAGACGAATGAATAAGAAAGCTGTGGTACATATACACAATGGAGTATTACTCAGACATTAAAAAGAATACATCTGAATCAGTTCTAATGAGGTGGATGAAACGAGCTGATTATACAGAGTGAAGTAAGCCAGAAAGAAAAACACCAATGCAGTATACTAACACATATATATGGAATTTAGAAAGATGGTAATGATAACCCTGTGTGCAAGACAGCAATAGATACACAGATGTATAGAACAGACTTTTGGACTCAGAGGGAGAGGGAGAGGGTGGGACGATTTGGGAGAATGGCATTGAAACATGTGTACTATCATGTAAGAAATGAATCACCAGTCTAGGTTCAATACGGGATACAGGATGCTTGGGGCTGGTGCACGGGGATGACCCAGAGAGATGGTATAGGGAGGGAGGGTTCAGGATTGGGAACTCATGTACACCCGTGGTGGATTCATGTCAATGTATGGCAAAACAATACAGTATTGTAAAGTAAAAAAAAAAGAAAGAAAAACAATTTTTTAAAAAAGATATATACTTGAATTAGAGTAGCCTACCGTGATGTGGGTTCAGATTTACTTCAGAGTTCACCTTGCCCTATATGAAAGTAGAGTCAAAACGAGTTACAGACTGTAGTTCCAAGAGTCATTGAGTAAACATTTATGATTCTGGAATTGATCGTTGCTACTGTTTTAAGTTACCAATTAAAACTGGTTTTTGTTTTACAGCTGAAAAATAAGTTGGTTACTTTTCCTTAATTCTGTGTGTAACTAAATTAACTGATATGTTAATATTTAACTAAAATGTTACTAGACATTTTAGTTGTGAATCATAATGGCTGCCCTATAAATTAGCTTTTTCTGCTTAATAAGCCACCTCAACTTTGTGTTTTAAAAAAGTAAGTCACGATTTTGTGAGTTAGGGATTTGGGCCAGACTTAGGAGATTCTTCTGGGTCTGGCTTGGTTCACCCATGTGTCTGACCTGGGGGTGGCTTGCCCCAGAGCTGTCAGATGGCTTCAGCTGGACTCCTGGCTGATTCCCATGTCTCTTGCTGTCATCCTTCAGCAGGCCGGCTCAGCCTTGTTCACAGCATGGCCCATACACGGGGCTCCTAAAGAGCAGGTGAAAGCAGCAAGGGCATCGAGCCCTCGGCTTGGCACTGCCATTCTTTGCATTCTTTGGGTCAGAGCAAGTCGTGGGGCTGGTCCAGATTCTCCCAATGGGGGCTGATACAAAGTGACATGTCTGAGGGCACAGATACAGGGAGGACAGTGATTTCTGTAACCTACCACATCAAAAATCTTGTTCTTTTAATATTTTACTGATTGAAAAAGTAAGTTTTGTCTATTATTAGAAAATTTGGAAGCATATAACGTATCTTATAGATATTAACACCATCAGTAAATGTTTATCTTTCTTTAGAATAATATCCTGCAGAGTCTTTCTGATAGTTGGTTGTCTAAGTATTATTTATTAAATTATCTGGTTTTTAACTTGACAGAATAAGAATGGTAATCATGAAATACTGATCTAGATTCCATGTAGTTATTCTTTTAACACTTTTGTGTCTGAAATTTTGAATCGTGTTGTTGTTTGTATTTATTACAGATTCATTATGTTTTAAAACCAGATGGAGTGTTCATTGGTGCAATGTTTGGAGGTGACACGCTCTTTGAACTCCGGTGTTCCTTACAATTAGCGGAAACAGAAAGGGAAGGGGGCTTTTCTCCACACGTCTCCCCTTTCACTGCTGTCAATGACTTGGGACATCTGCTTGGGAGAGCTGGCTTTAATACTCTGACTGTGGTAACTATCAAGAGAATCGAGTAACCCATTAATCACACTGTTCAGAAATAATCTTTTTATCTTGATTGACACAAGGTAGGAATGTAAAATTTTTAGTTATTTGTTCCCGAAATAAGTAACTCAAAAAGAAAAGGACCTCAGTTAGCAGGGAGGCTATTTTCTAAGACCTGCTTGTCCATCAGACCCTTCAAATTCAGAGCTGGGTGTACCACGAGAGACAGAGCATCCCCGATGGGGAGGAAGGTGGTGTCAGGAGTGCTCACGGCACGGCCTCCCGCTCTCAAGGAAAGTGATGTCATGTGAGGCGGAAGTGAGAGATTGTGCCTTCATGAGGCCCAGGGTTAGATTAGGTTAGACAGGCTTAAAATTAAAATAACTTTTTAAGGAGGTGTAGTGTGAGTATTGGAGAAGGAACCGGCAACCCACTCCAGCGTTCTTGCCTGGAGAATCCCAGGGACGGGGGATCTGGTGGGCTGCCGTCTCTGGGGTCGCAGAGTCGGACACGACTGAAGCAACTTAGCAGTGTGAGTATATGTCATAAAATCAGCCCACTAAAATGGCTGGTCATGTCCGTCCATGCTCTGACAGAAAGCAAGGGGCGCAGACTGCAGGGCCTCTGATGTTGGGAAGGGGCTGAGAGGGAAGGGAAGAGATGCTAGACTGGAGGTGACACAGCCCTCATGGGCCAATGTGAGGAGCGCGTGCCTGGTCAGACAGCTCAGCAGGAATATTAGGGGACTCAAAGGTGTCGCCTGTGAGGAAAAAGATGAAACCTCTATCCTGAGTCATCAAAAGAAAGCTAAATTATGTTAACAACATGCAGTTTTCTAAGTTGTAAAGTGGGTTATGTGTTCCAGAAAGATTCCCTTTGGTATATGATCCTCTCTATAGTTTTAAAATTAGAGGGTAATTTAATAATAAATTTATGCAGATTTATTCATGGAGACATATACATTGTCTCCAGAGTGCTATTTTACATTGCATCCTGACTAATTTTCAAAAACTCCTATGCAAAAAAGCTTTTATATAATCAATTATGCAGGTTTATGTTGCATATAACATTAGATATATTTCTTCTATATTGCAATGGATTTTTATCTTTAAAGTGAAATCAAGTTAAATTAATATCATATAATTATATTTACACATATGACCCTCTTAATGAATTATTTTTTTTAATTAGTTGGCATTCTAAGTGAAACTCATCTCCTTTCAGAATCATTTCCAGACTAGTATATTAGGAGAAAACTGAATATTATCCTTCATCTTGATTTGAATAAGACCTTTGACAAGGCTATTTTGGTACTCTTTTGATTGAGAAGGAGATGGTGCTTTTAGTTGGTTTCATTGAAATGTTTTCACAGGGTATTGTTTAATGGTAGGCATCAGCCTAGAAGGAATTCTTTTTTTTTTCATCTTAAAATCTCTTTTTAAAAATAGTTTCCCTATGTAGGAAAATACATAGAAAAAGTGGACTATCCAGAGATGGTCTTATTAAAAAGTGCACATACAACTTAATCCATGCATGTGTCTAAAAAGAAAAGAAAAAACAGACAAAGAGAGAGTAGCACAGCAGGTCGAAAATGAGTGGAGGTCTCCTGCCTTCTGACACCTCCCCCCGCCCCCCGCCGCCGTCCCTCTCCACGTGGATGCCTTTTGTCGACTGTCGTGTGTGTCCTTTCCGACGTTCTTCCTCACAGAGTGGAGTGCAGTTACATTGTTTAAACATACATATACAACAATATATATACCCTTTTTCTTTTTTCTATATAAAGTCTTTTTTTCCCCGAGTCAATAACTTGTCTTGGAGATCTTCCGCTACAAACGTATACCTACCATGTTCTCTTTTTTTTTTGACAGCTATATAGTATTTCGGACTTCCCTTGTGGCTCAGCTGGTAAAGAATCCACCTGCAATGCAGGAGACCTGGGTTCGATCCCTGAGTTGGGAAGATCCCCTGGAGAAGGGAAAGGCTACCCACTCCAGTATCCTGGCCTGGGGAATCCCATGGACTGTGTAGTCCATGGCGTTGCAAAGAGTCAGATATGACTGAGTGACTTTCACTTTCACTTTTCATGTAGTATTTCATTGAACAGGTACACTTTGTTTAACCTTTTCTCTGTTAATGGACATTTAGATTGTTTTCAGTTTGTTTGTTTTTTATATTCTTTCAAACAGTGTTGCCATGAATTTTCTTTTACACATAATCTCTGCACATCTGTCAAACTGCTGAGTCAAAGAATCTATGCATTTCAGATTTTGACATGTAAAATCACTGTCTATAAGGTAGCATTAATTGACATGCCTCATCAACAGTATATGTAAATTTCCTGCTTCTAAGTAATTTTGTGTCTCTAATGTTTAAAAAAAATGGTAATTGGTCATTTTGTTGTATGTTTCTTTAGGAATTAAAATGGGTATTTTTGATAACTGCTCTTTAGGGTTTTGTACTTGATTCTGTGCAACATTAAGTCCAAAATTGGACAGATATTAGATAAAGCTACAGAACACAAAAAGATCTGGATGCTTCAAAATAGTGCCAATATGATGAAATTTGACTTACGTGCAGCATTTTGATAGCACAGGGGAAAAAAGGAAGTGTTTTATATTTAGTTTCCATCATAGACAGACTCCTGCATCTGAGTGGCTAACACACAATTTTTATCAATCCCAGCCATTCTGGTTGGGCAGCTCATCTCCATCCTATGGTTGTGCCATCTGGGCCTTGTGTCCCATAAGGTCACTGCCCCAGACATGCCCTGGAAAAGGCTCCCTAGCTATTTATTACCTGCCTCCACCTCACTTTTCTTTTGCCAGAAGACATGTGTGGGGCTGTGACATGTCCAGGAGTACCTGGATATTTGGGGAGCATCAGTGCTCTCTGCCACTGTCCCAACAGTGAACTCCTGTATCGAACTTGAGAAAGAGCGGGACACATTGCTCACCACGTCACTCAAGAAATAAACTGTGTCTGTCAAGCTGTATGTCCGTTCCTAAACTAGTCCATGCGGTTTTGCTGCAGCACTGGGAGGAGGATGGAAGCATCTTAGGAGATGACCCTGTTTGACTCTGGGTGTCACATTTAGAGAGAGATTAGTATTGACTATGTAGAGAAAAATGAAGTTGGCATGTGTAAAGATTTTGTCTAGAAGCCTAACCCTCCCCCTAAAAAGTTATAGTGTCCTAGAAGACTTTTCAAAGACTGGAAGAAAAGGATCGTTTACAGAGTACAGAACAGACTTTGTGTGAATCCCAAGGAGAGAATTAGAAGCAGTTGATGACGTTATAGGAAGGTTACTGTTAAAATAGCAAGCATGTACCCTGCAATTTGAAATCTTTGTAAATCAAGTGTAAGCGAGATAATACCTGCAAAGAGGATTGCAAAGAAGATTCCTGCTTACTGTGAGAGATCGGTCTGGGGAATTTCTGCGACTTCTTCTCTGATCTAGATCCTTGGTAATGAATGCCAAATGAAGATTCTGCTTTCTTTTTAAATAGGACACTGATGAAATTCAAGTTAACTATCCTGGAATGTTTGAATTGATGGAAGACTTACAAGGTAAGACACTTTAAGGAATTTTTAGGCCCCTTTTGAGAGTCGTATTTTGCGAGCTGACTGTGCAGGCACTGGGGCCAAGCCCTGGAGATACACTGGGTAAGGAGAAAGTGGACTGGCTTGATGGAGTTTTTAATACAAGCTGGGTGCAGCCAACCTGAGGCAGCGGCCACAACGATAAATGTTAAACTAGACTTGTGGTAGGTGCTGTGCAGTAGGGGAATTTGGTGACTGCCCACGAAAGGCAGGCAGAACTTTCTTGAAGGAGTGTGTGAGGATGGCAGGACACCTCAGTGACTTTCTCGAGCAGTGCTTGGCAGCTCGGATCCAGGCACAAGGGTTGCCAGAGGGTTAGGTGGGCTAGGTCCTGGTCTGGGAGAGTCAGTGAAGTCCTTCTGAGGAAGCGATGGCTGTACCCTGAAAAATGAAGTGAGGCCACTGGGCGAAGCAGGAAGGACATGTGCAAAGGCCCTGTTGCAGGAGAGAACATGGCGAGAACCGAAAGAGGGGCATTGTGGCCGGAATATAGGGAGTGAAAAGAGAGGACTGATTAAATTGGGAGGCAAATGGGGGCCTTGTAGCCTTTGTTAAGATTGTTTGTCTTTTTCTTAAAATGCCCCTTGAGATATTTTAATGGGGGAGGGGTCACGATGTCAGATTTGTATTTTTAGGTGGATTGGCAGATAAATTAGTAGGGAGACATTGCTGTAAAGCTTACTGAGAAATGACGGTGGTTTGGACTAAGGTGGTGACAGTAGAGATGGGGAGAAGTGAATGAATTGGATTCAGGAAACATTTAGGAGATAAACGTGACAGTTCCTGCTGGTGGATTACATGTGGGCTGATAAGGAGAGAGTCATTTCCAACCTGGCACTGAGTTTCTAGTTCTCGCAGCCAGATAGATGGTGCCCTTCACTGATAGAGAAACAGTAGAAGACAGCCAAGTGTGAGCAGGCACAGCTCTTGAATTCACACCTGGGCATGTTGGGTGGGAAATGCTTCTGAAAACCCTGAGGTGAGACATCAGGTAGGGGTTGAGTGCGTGGCTGTGTAGCTCAGAGGAGGCAAGTGGCCCAGGTAAACATTGTGAGTCACTGTCAATAGGTGGTATGAGAAGCAGCTGCCTGACGTGAGAAGAGAAAGCGGCCTGGTCCAGAGCCTTTAGGAACCTAACGGGCAGTGAGTGCATAAGAAGAGGAGGAGCCTGCAGAGACTGAGGATGTGTAGCTAGCAAGGTGCTAAGGAGAAACAGCAGAAAGGGATCGTATTACCTAGACTAAGAGACCCTAAAGAGTTCAAAGCAAAGGGAGTGTCAAATGCTGCTTGGAAGCACGATGTGGACTGAAAGGAAAGCCCACTGATGGAGGATGAGGAAGCTTTGGTGACCACAGGGAGCGCTCTGCTGTTGGCATGGGCTTGGTGGGAGAGGCGGAGGTAAGGGGAGTAGGTTGACACCTATGGAGGGGGTGGCTAGGGCAGCAGGCATCCATCTTCTCAAGAAACTTGATTATGAAGAAGAGGGGAGAGAGGGCAGGGTTACAGATGTGAGAGGGGGAGAGGGATGGGAGATGGGCTGAAGTTTTTTGTATTATGTTTCGTCTTAAGACTTGAATTTATTGAACAGTTGATTAGAAGAACCTAAGTGCTTCCATAGAAGAAGTGACTCTAGAAGAGAGAGAGAGGACAATTAATTAGGTCAGGTACCCGAGAAGGTGGAAGGGGATGAGATAAGAGGAGGAGGGTTGCCCTTGTACAAGACGGGACAGGCCCACATGGAAGGGAAGAGGGACAGTGCAGTGGTCACGGGTGTTTGGTTTGATAGCAGGAGGTTCCCATCTGATGGATCGACACTCTCCTTCAAGCAGAGTGTAAAGTCATATGCTGCTGCTGCTGCTGCTAAGTCGCTTCAGTCGTGTTCGACTCTGTGTGACCCCATAGACGGCAGCCCACCAGGCTCCCCCATCCCTGGGATTCTCTAGGCAAGAATACTGGAGTGGGTTGCCATTTCCTTGTCCAATGCATGAAAGTGAAAAGTCAAAGTGAAGTCACTTAGTCGTGTCTGACTCTGAGCGACCCCATGGACTACAGCACGCCAGGCTCCTCCGTCCATGGGATTTTCCAGGCAAGAGTACTGGAGTGGGGTGCCATTGCCTTCTCTGTAAAGTCATATACTGAGACTCAAAGGGTCAGAGGTTTGCAAATGAGTAGAGATTTTATATAGTCACTGTAGAGAATAGGAAGGTGAATGGATCAGGGAGAGTTGTCAGATTTGAAGGACGCATTTGAAGTTGGTCAGATGCATCTGTGACATTCTCTGACAATAGCTGGCAGCTGGGGACCTGGCACAAAACAGAGTCGTATCAGTCTGGCTTGGGGCTTTATTAATTGAGAATAACAAGAAGACAAAGGCAAAAAAGAATTCCAAAAATGTAACCGAGATAATAGGGCAAAATCTAAGCTGGAAGAAAAAGGAAGTAATAAAAAAAAGAAGGGGGAGGAGGAGCTGATGAACTGGGAGAAAGTAGAGGAGGTCAGAGGATGATCGTAGTTGAAAGACATGAACACACTTGAAGGAAAGAGGATATGGTCAGAAAATAGGACGTTTGGATTGGTGATTTTAGAAGTGCTGACTCGTCCAGGACACGTTACAGGTGTGATGGCAGAGGTGGTGTAATGGAGAATCCCATGGGTGGTAAAGAGCCTCAGAAGTCTTAGAGGCCCTGGTGTTTGCCAGTTATTAACCTTGAAGTCCTCCAGGGTGGTGGCACCACGTGGGGTACAGAGGGAAGCTGAGCCAGGTGCCAGACCCTTTGCTGAATCAGAGGAGGGCCTGGGAGCCTGATGTCTGACAGCCGGAGTGGAAGAGGGTTCCAGCCAAATGGTCTGGGTCTTCACAGAGCATAAGGGTTAGCCTAGGTGTTCAGTAAAATGCACTAATTGTAACTATACAGCTGCTTGTATTTTCAAGTATTATATAAACCACAGACTAGTACCTTTTCAGCCCCTCGAAGATTGCATCATGCCCCTTTCCAGTTGATAACCCCGCCTTCCCTCCCCCTGCTGGTTTCAGTCAGTCATATATTTTGAGGACCTGTTGCCTAATATTCACCTTTAAGCGGCTTTGCCAGTTTTTCTCTTGACTATAAAGCCTTTTACACAAATCGTGTCTTTTAGTCTTTAATGTTTCTTATTCTTAAGAGGATTAAGAGGAATTAGCTAAAGATAACTTGTAAAAATAATGTTTATCAACATTGATAGAAAGATTAACTGGTTGATTTTATATTCGTTCACTTACTGTTTATTGAGCATCTACCATGAGCCAGTGTGGAAATAACAGTTTCTGATCATAGGGAACATATGCTGTAGTAGAGAAAGAGACACGCAGAGATAGACATATGCTTTTAACTGTAAAGTGGGATAATTCTTTTTAAAAAGTGCAGGGAGAAACACAGAAAAATCCCTAAGTCTGCTTAGGGAATCAGGGATGCTTCTGCAGAAGAGGCAGCACCTAAGCTGAAGCGAGTTCATGCTGGAAGAAGGAAGGGGTGGGTGCCCCTCTGGGGGTCAGGCCTTGCATTCCAGGCCAAGGGAAAGGCCTGTGTAAACTCACGGAGACTCCAGAGGGGACACTCAGCCTCTACTTTCCTATCTGGGAAACTGCATCGTAATTCAGCATTGCTCAGATAGGTAGAATGGGAGGATGATGGAAAGTGATGTAGGCGAGTCCTTCAGAGGCTTTTCTAGACTTTATCAGGGGAGCCCTGCAGTCTGTGGGGAGAATTCCGTGTGGAGGAGGGACAGTCAGATTGACGAGAGAGCAAGCTCACCCTCCAGCGCCGTTTATGAGGCCTGTTCGTGAGGAAGAGAAGACTGGCTGGCATGGTTACCCTCTCCTGTTTTGCGTGAGGAGACTGGGCACAGAGGAGTGACTAGCCCAAGGTGCAGTGCTTGGTTAAGTGCTTGAGCCAGGGCTTAAGCCCAGGGTCGCAGCCTCAGTCACATCCTGAGACGTTGGCCACTGTCCCCCGGAGAGCCCCGAGGCAGCTGGCGTGGCAAGAAGGGTGGTTGAGGGGCGAGCACCGGAGCGGGGCGCTCAGCAGACGAGGGGCGAGCGCCGGAAGGGCATGCTCGGCAGACTCCCAGGGGTGCTGCTCTGCGGACCAGAAGACGGTGCTACCGTCCCGTGGGTTTTCGGCATTTTACATCATGTTACACTTTTTTCTTGATGGTGGTGATGTTTCTCATTTAAGCTGCTGGTGCTGATGTTTCTCATTTAAGTTGCTATTATTCATTCACAGAAGAAAGTCCAGAACATTGACCTAATTTTGCAAAACAAGTTGTGTATCAGCTGAGGAACACATGAGAAGTTTTGGAGGCTTTCACAGTAGTTTTAAGGTAAGTTCAGTTGTTATTTTTTTAGACAATACTCAGTATTGTTCCTAATAAACCATAATTAATCAAACCTTTTTTTTAAATAAGCAATTGAACTTAACCTTAAAAACACTGTGAGAGTCTTAAACAGTTACCCAAATCCTTCCGTTATCCCAAAGCCCAGAGCTGGTCAGAAGTCCCCAGATGTGTTTCCCAGGTGGTCTCCAGGAAAGGTCAACCAGGCTGTGTTATACAGGTGTTAAAACTTGAGTTTAATAGAGCTAAGCCCCAGGTTATTTAAGGGCCAGAGCTGGAATTATGATCCCAAAGTCTAGACTTTGTGTGCCATATGACACTGCTTCTCTAAGAAGATTCTCATGTGAGGGAAGGGTAGGTGTCCCTAGCAACAGTTAGTAACACATTAGTGTCTTTGAGTTTCTGTATCAGAAATCAATGTACCTAATAATCTTAATTAGTATATCCGTATATCGGTTCTTCGAGCTTCCCAGGTGGCGCTAGTAGTCAAGAACCCACCTGCCAATGCCAGAGACGTAAGGGACATGGGTTTGATCGCTGGGTCAGGAAGATCCCCTGGAGGAGGGCATGGCAACTCACTCCAGTATTCCTGGGCTTCCCTGGTGTCTCAGACAGTAAAGAATCCGCCTGCAGTGCGAGAGACCTGGGTTCTATCCCTGGGTTTGGAAGATTCCCTGGAGGAAGGCAGAGCAACCCACTCCTGTATTCTTGCCTGGAGAATCCCCATGGACAGAGGAGCCTGGCAGGCTACAGTCCATAGTGTCACAAAGAGGTCGGGCGTGACTGAAGTGACTTAGCATAGCACAATACCAGTTATGTAGAAGGCATTTAGAATTTCTGGTGCATTAAGTATTTCCAGTAAAAAAATTACACCTTTTTTTCACTGGTGTTGCCTCTACTGTGTAAGTCATAGCAAGTGGGAAGTTAAATGAAAGCACCGCTGAGCCATTTATTGTCGTCAGCAATAAATCCTTCCAATACGAGTCCCAGTTTGCCTCTGGCCTCTTGTTGCCGTTGATAGTCATTATGTGGGATAATCTTTTTATATTGGATTGTGTAATGCATTAAAATTTTAGTGTTGGAAGCCTTTAGAGATCATCTAGCCTGGCCACCTTGAGGCCCCAGAGCGATGGATCTAAGGTCATCTAGCTACTTCATGACTGCAAGAGTAAGATCCACCCTCTTCATAGCGATTCATCTCTTGATACTAGTTTGTATAATATTTCTCTTGTTCTTAATGAATTGGGACTGCTTTACTCACAGGATATGGCACATTGCTTTTAGTATCAGAGTTTTATTATTTTAGGGAATAATAAGGACCTTTTGGGGATTGGAGAAACCAAACAGATTTACTCATTCCACCTAATTTGTTGATTGTTTTTCATAAGGCCATTGGAAACCTGGGAGATTATTACTTTTAAATAACTAAAGAACATTGACATTGGGAATTTTATCGGTATCTCTTCTAGAAGTAGAAAAACAAAACTAAGAAACTGATTTTTGATCATATAATATATAGAGAATAAATGTAAAGGGTTTTTAATTTTGATTCTTTTAATTTTGCAAGCTAGTTTAAAATGTGGGCTTTCAAAGTAATTTCATTTGACTGTATGCATTAAAAATATTAAATATATAACATTAGATTTTAGTGAACAAGAAGATAACATAATCCTAGCTTTTAGCTATCAATTTGAAGGAAAGAAATCTAAAAATTTCTTTTTTAAAAACATTAAGAAAAGTGCCCCTGAAGAGAATGTACATAATTGTTTCTTAATCTGGGATCAGTAAAATGTAAAATCTGAGAACACGCAGTTTTGGTACGACCTAATGAGTCTCCAGGCTTGCTTGGTAGCTCAGCTGGAAAAGAATCCACCTGCAACGCAGGAGACCCCAGTTCAATGAGTCTTCAAACCCTCTTGCAGATTTCACATTCATACTTAGATTTATGGCTTAGAAGGAGTGATGTGTTGCACCAATGTCCTATCCTTCAAAGAGCCGCTGAAAAGGGCATGAAACGTGGCATCACTAGAAAGACACTTGCCAGCTCCTGATGACTCACGTGGAGGGCCTGTGGCCTTGCTTTGGTCCAGCTGGCTTACCATAGTCCATTGCTGCCAAATAAAGTGTGCTTATGGGGCTTGCCTCCTGGAATTTGACTTGTCTCACTACCCAGAAGCTTCAAGTAGCTTTGCCTGAGGGTCACTACCTATGATCTGAGAGCAAAAGGAGATTATCTTACGTGACTGTCAGAGGTGGGGAAACGGGTATTCCGTTGGATGAGAGAAGATTAAATCTGGGCTATAGAGCTGCTCAGGTGTTTGCTGAATCATCTCAAACCTCTAGTGTGTTTTTAGGGATGGGTGAGAGTAACTGTGCTTGGAATAGAAGAGCCCTCCTGCACCGAGACACGATGCTGGCAGCTGCAGCAGTGTACCGAGGTAAGGAGGCTGCCCGTTCTCCCAGCCAGGCTCACTACTGTCCCGTGCCCTGTCATCCTTATCCCCTAAAATCACATTGTCCTTTCTAGGCCACCTTCAGATTTCTTGTCCTTTTCTCAAAACACAGATCCTGTGACTGTGTATCCTTTTCCCCCAAAGCCCTATTTCTTCACTGTCAGCTTCTCAGTGTTGAGGATTTTTTCACAAGAGCCTTTCTCAGAAACCCATGAGTATTCTAATATTCATTTCTCTTTTGGAGGACATACTTTTTTTGAACAGATTTTTTTTTCCTACTTGCATTTTTTAAAAAATTTAACCATGATTTGTTTTTATAGAAATGTACAGAAATGAGGATGGTTCTGTGCCTGCCACATATCAGATCTATTACATGATAGGATGGAAATATCATGATTCACAGGTATTAATATTGATCACTTTTCTTCCTGTGTTGATGTTTCCATTTTCTTTTTATTTATTTACTTACAGTGGGGGATTTTTTTTTTTAATATAAGCTAGCATTAAAGGGTTTAATTAGAGCTATAGATATTTATTCATAACATCCTTCCTGTTTATTATTTTCAGGCGAAACCAGCTGAAAGAGGTTCGGCAACAGTATCATTTGGAGAGCTCGGAAAAATAAACGATCTTATGTCACAGGGGAAGAAGTCACAATAAATCTTTTATTCAGTGTTAATGTAGTCCAGATTTCTCATCAGTGATTGGTAACTCTCACATCTAAAATTACTGCATTCTGAAGCAAGAAGCAATATATAAGCTATTTACCACCAGACTTTTCTAATAATTAGAATCGCCTAATACTCCATCTATGTTTAGTAGTGATTTCAATTTCACATGTTTTCTATTTTAATATGGATATTATTATCTAGTAATTTGAGAGACTAGTTTGCAGAATCAACCTAAAAGCAAGAAGGTATTTCTCTGAAAAATCCAAAGATGTTCATGTATATAAATGAACATTTTCCTCTGTCTGAGCTTTTGTTATTTCTTTGAGAGGACATTAGCAGTGGAGAAGAGGGGATAAGGGGAAGGACAAGTTGGTAGATTCTTTAGTTTTCTGGTTCTTTGGCATAAAATTGTAGACTTTTATTAACAACTACTCTAAGATACTTAAGCCAGAATTATTTGTGATACTGTCTTCCTTGCTCTTTAAAGAGGAACAGAGGATGATGAACCTCTTTAGAGCTATTGAGTAGTTTTGTACTTTGGAATAGCATCTTCTTGAATCCTTCCTCGCCTTTTTACAACCATCAGAATTCTGATCTTGTTTGTTTTTCACCTCCACCATGTGAGAGTCCCATCGTTTCACACTCTACCTTAGTTAAGAGGAGAACTTAACTAAGTCCTTTTTTAGAGGATTTTGAAGGATTACAAAGGCACATGTCAGGCACCTGCGCAGTGATGAACAGTGCTGTCTGACTTTGCCGTTTCAGGCCTCTGGCACTGCTCTGCTAATCTAAGTCCACCGTCCTGTCGTCATGATCCAAGTGATCCGGAAGCAGCGTAGAACAGGAGGAGGAAGGCGGTTGCAAGGCCGCGGGGCAGGTGGGGGCAATGCTGGGAGGCACCCGGGAGTGACTTCAGGTGTGTTCTCACCAGGTAGTGCCAAGTCATTTGCTGCGCTTTTCATTCCGGGGCCACGGCCCACTGCTTCCTCAGCCTTAGGGGGTTATTACAGGCTTTGCTTCTCTCTGTCTCTCTCCCTTCCTGCCTGCCCTCTACCAGTAAGCACCAGGCTCTCCCTCAGTCAGGACTGGGTCTCACACGGCAGGTATTCAGCTCCATTTTGAGTCAAATTAAACTATGTGAAGTCAGAAAGAAAAACACCAATACAGTATACTAATGCATATACATGGAACTTAGAAAAATGCTAACGATGACCCTGTATGCAAGACAGCAAAAGAGACACAGATTAAGAACAGACTTTTTTTTCCTAATTAATTAATGTATTTTAATTGGAGGCTAATTACTTTACAGTATTGTGGTGGTTTTTGCCATACATTGACATGAATCAGCCACGGGTGCACATGTGTTCATCATCCAGAACCCCCCTCCCACCTCCCTCCCCAAGGAACAGACTGTTGGACTCTGTGGGAAGAGGCGAGGGAGGGACGATTTGAGAGAATGGCATTGAAACGTATATTATATGTGAAATGAATTGCCAGTCCAGGTTCGATGCATGAGCCAGGGTGCTCAGGGCTGGTGCACTTGGATGACCCAGAGGGATGGGATGGGGAGGGAGGTGGGAGGGGAGTTCAGGATGGGGAACACATGTACACCCATGGCTGATTCATGTCAATGTATGGAAAAACCACTACAATATTGTAAAGTAATTAGCCTCCAATTAAAATAAATTAATTTTAAGAAAACAACTATGTGGATAATGTGCCCTTTCAGAGACTGAGTTACAGTAAAAGAATTTTGTAGGAGAAAAAGAAATTACTGTTCTTGCTCTCTTTAGTTGGGACATTCATTGATATTAGAAATTGGGATACTCTTGATAACCGTTTTTTGTTGTTAAAAGAAAAAGAATACCTAGGAAGCAGAACTTGGGGAAGTTTTTGTTTGTTGAGTTTTTTTTTTTAAGTTCAATTAAAGAACTTAAGATTTGAAGGGAGAAGAGAACAGTGAACCACCCCCCCTTGCATATTAAATTGTAAATAGATCCCTAAGGAAAGGATACATTCCACAGTGTCTGTTCCTAAATGATGCACGTTTATGTTTGTTGGTTGTTTTTGAAGAATGCATGCAGAATTGTCCATGCTGAGGACAGGGACTGAGGAACCAGGTGTCTCTGCACCTGTCCTGGTGTTTGAACACCTGTCAAAGGTGCATGAAGTGGGCAGAGGCAAGGAGAGAGGCTTGTACTTTCACTTTTTAATCTTTCTGTAAAGTTTGAGGTTTCTTACCAAGGGTATTAACTTTCATTTATTTCATGCCCACAGAGAATATGTGGATGGTGGGGTGGGGCCGGGGAGGACTCTACCTTGAGCTCTTAGAAATAAGCTACAAAAATAAGAGGAATTAGCACAACAAATTGAGGACACTTACTGTTTAATGTGAGTGACAGCTGTGAAATTATTTTTTAGTTAATGTCTGCTTGAAGTATCTATTAAGGTTTAATTGTTTGGAACCCTCAGAAAATAAATTTTTCTGAATAGGTATGTTTTCCAAGTGATTAAGGACCTCCTTTCAGGTCACAAAACTTAAAAAAATGTCTTATCAGAAGTATTTCCAAAATAGGTTTCATTCTTAAATAGTGTATAGGAACATAACCATTTCTTTTCAACTTTTTTCTTAATAACTTTGTAACTTTTCATCTTTATAACTTGACAGTTACTATCACAACTTGTACTGCATTGCTTGTTCCTGCACTGACCCTAAGAAACGTGGTTTGTCTCTTTCCCTGCACTTTTCTCGCTTGCTGTCAATCTCAGTAGCCTGACAGAAATGAACTTGCTGGATCAGTTTTTCTTGCCTTTTCTGATGTGTAAGATTAGAATTTAGATTGGAAGTTTTGAGGACAGTGTTTAAGGTAGGAAAGAGGAAGGAGGTTCTCAAGAACGACTCCCCTTTGGAGTAAAATGCATGGGCTTAATTGGTTCCCATAACAAACCCCACTGAGGCCCATGAGCCAGGCTCCCGACTCTTTTTTGTTCTTAGTTGTCAGTCTAACAGGGCTCTGGAAGCTACCCATAGACCCTCAAGTCTGTTATATGATTGTAAAAAGTTATAACTACAGAAAGAAGTTTATCTCATGAAGTAGCGGTGAAGCCAGTTTTGTTTTTCATACCCTTTTAGTACCATGTTTATCCACCAGGTGGAAACAGTTACAGTACAGCCTTTACGGAAGACAAGCATCTGGTGGCTTTGATGGTAAAGAATCTGCCTGCAATGCAGGAGACCTGGGTTCAATCCCTGGGTGGGAAGGCCTCCTGGAGAAGGGAATGGCTACCCACTCCAGTATCCTTGCCTGGAGAATTCTATGGACAGAGGAGCCTGGCGGGCTACAGTCCATGGGCTTGCAAAGAGCCGGACATGACTGAATGACTCACATTATACTGAAGACATAGGTTTTATAACTCAGTATATATCCCTTAAATAAGGATGAAATTATGTATTTAACCATCAGTTGGCTTCTGCATAAGAAAGAAATGAACATGTAAAAAAAAGATATTTGGGGAAAAGTATAGTTGGCATACTGGTTATATTTTATTCCTTCATAAATTATTATTTTAGCCTTTTGCCTAAGAAATGTTTTGAGCGTTTTTTTAATAGAGGGGGTCTCAAGGTGGGGTGGTTGTTATTGTGGTTGTTAATAATGTGAAGTTTATTAGTTTAGAAAACTAATAAGCAGGTTATTTTTCACAAATGTTGTGTTGCTAAGTCATATCCGACTCTTTGCAACCCCATGAACTGTAGCCCTCCAGGCTCTTTTGTCCATGGGATTTTCCAGGCAAGGATACTGGAGTGAGTGCCATTTCCTTCTCCAGGGGATCTTCCCGATTCAGGGATCAAACCCACTTCTGCATTGGGTGGATTCTTTACCACTGAGCTTCCTCAAATTGGTGTACTTTAATTCTCTGCCTGGATACTTGACAGGTGTTTATCTTGCTGCTTAAAAAAAAATTAATTTGAAGGTAACAGAGGTACTGCTGTTAACAAATAGGGAAACAGTGCTTTATGTCTGTGTGGTTTTAAAATCTGTCTGCAGATTCTCTGATACTCTTTCCTCCGAGAGGTGGAGCCTCATTCTCCTCCCTGTGAGTTTGGGTAGAATTCAGGGATTTTCTTCCAACAAGTAGAGTATGGCAGCGCTGTGTGTCCCTCTGAGGAGGTAGTCAGAGGCCCCGCCTCCTCCTAGCCGTGTCTGGGATCCCTTCCTTGGGAGACAGTGCCGTTCTTGGGGACATCGGGCAGCTCTTGGAGAGGACTCTGAGATCTGCCAGCAGGCGAGCCAGCTTGGAAGACATCCTCCAGCCCCAGTCGGACCCTCAGGTGACACCCTGACGGCAGCCTCATGACAGACCCAGAACCAGCCAGCTAAGCCATTCCCGAATGCCTGATCCTCACAAACAGATAACTGTCTGTGTTTGGAGTTACGCATTAAGGCAGCGGTAGGTAACTAATACACTATCTTCAGAGGTGCCCAGGGTGTGCCACAGTGTTCCTTAAAGCATCGAACATAGCCTGCTTACTTGAAATTGTGTAAAGTCAACACAAACTATGTTACCTTTGTCCTCGGAAACCTGGGGCTGAGATCCGCTTACCTTGAGGTTTGAGTCCATGGTATCTGGAAGTAGAACTAACCTCCCAAGGTTAGTAGGCTTCAAATTTAGGTTGGAAATTTAGTAGGCTTCAAATTTTATTTCCTAGGAATACTGTCCTGGGATCAATTTTCTAGCAACCTGATAGAGTGAGTCCATAAAGAACAAGAGAGAGTGAGGTGGCTCTTGCCTTGGGAGTTCAGTGAGGCAACGGCGGCCTGGTTTTCTCAGTCCCTCCTGCCTCAGCTGCTGATGGCTTGTTATCAGGATGGACTGTTGATGCTGTGGGCTTGTTATAGGCTCTCAGGTGGGCACAAGGCTATGGAAACGGTTCAGTTCAGTTCAGTTCAGTCACTCAGTCATGTCCGACTCTTTGCGACCCCATGGACTGCAGCACACCAGGCCTCCCAGAGTCCACCCAAGCTCATGTCCGTCGAGTTCGTGATGCCATCCAACCATCTCATCTTCTGTCGTCTCCTCCTCCTCCCACCTTCAATCAGCATCAGGGTCTTTTCCAATGAGTCAGTTCTTCATGTCAGGTGGCCAAAGGATTGGAGCTTCACCTTCAGCATCAGTTCTCCCAATTAATATTCAGGACTGATTTCCTTTAGGATGGACTGGTTGGATCTCTTTACAGTCCAAGAGACTCTCTAGGAGTCTTCTCCAACACCACAGTTCAAAACATCAGTTCTTCGATGCTCAGCTTTCTTTATAGTCCAACTCTCACATCCATACATGACCAATGGAAAAACCATAGCCTTGACTAGACGGACCTTTGTTGACAAAGTAATGTCTCTG
The DNA here is from genome assembly GCF_001704415.2 of Capra hircus. Taxonomy (NCBI): domain Eukaryota; kingdom Metazoa; phylum Chordata; class Mammalia; order Artiodactyla; family Bovidae; genus Capra; species Capra hircus. Next base: position 7,208,967 of record NC_030820.1, read on the forward strand.
CTTTTTAATATGCTGTCTAGGTTGGTCATAAATTTTCATCCAAGGAGTAAGCGTCTTTTACTTTCATGGCTACAGTCACCATCTGCAGTGATTTTGGAGCCCCCCCAAAATAAAGTCAGCCTCTGTTTCCACTCCTTCTCCATCTATTTGTCATGAAGTGATGGGACCGGATGCCATGAGCTTAGTTTTCTGAATGTTGAGCTTTAAGCCAACTTTTCACTCTCCTCTTTCACTTTCATCAGGAGGCTCTCTTTAGTTCTTCTAAAGAACTAAATGGTTACAGGTAATCTAAAAGCCAGAGTCGATCCTGTCTTGGTCTTGGCTGGCCTTTGCCAAAAAAAGATAAACTGCGTGTAGCCCAAACGCAGTCTGGCCCATCTCTGGACTTCTTGTCCAGAGTCTCTTGCGTGTGCGTCAGAGCCAGGCCTGCAGAAGAAGAATCAGGAATGGCTCCAGGCCCCAGGGTCAGGAGCCTGTGCTGACACTGGGCGTGGGAGGAGGGGAGGAAGAGAATTCCAGAGGAGGACTGGACAGCCTTGCCAAGAAACTGGAAGTGGAGGGAAGGGCAGGGAGCAGGAGCCGGGGGGTCTGGCTTTGGTCCTGGCATACTGGTTCCTGACACGTGGGCCAGCACCATCTCGGACCTCAGGATTTTCTCCTGTGGAATAAAGGTCTGGCTCTCAATCTCAAGGGAGGCCACAGGCCTGCCTCCCAAGTCCCTGAGGGGAATCTTCAAACAATATTTTTTCCCACCTTCCTCCTACTGGTTGAGAGTCAAGGCCATAAGGACTTGAGTCCCTGAGGGGAGCAGGAGAATCCTCCACCACATTATGGCGGGAAGATGGCTGTGAGCCCTCGAGCAGGGTGAGTTCAGAAACATTCAGCTTGGTCCGAGGACCTGGGTCCCAAGACAGGAGGAGTCAGGATCGCCCTCTCACCCTTGCAGTTGCTCAGTCTTCATGTTAACAGTTGGGGACTTGTCTTTTCAACATTAACTTGGATTTCAACTGAAGCCAGCTTAACTTCTCAACCAAAACAGCTTCATTTAACCTGTACCAAGGTGCTATGGGTTGGCAGAGCCCTCCTTTTAAACCGGAGGGTATTACACCTCTGCCAGGCAATGTGCTGAGGCTCTGATTAGCATGCTCAATTCTCTTTTCATCTCCTCAGCTCTCCAGAAGATAGATGCTAGTACTGTTGCCTCGAATTTCAGATGAGGAAACAAGTTCAGAGAGACTGTGATGACTTCCCCAAGGTCACATACATGGGAGAGCCAGTGTGACTTTGGTTTTGTATGGGACGAAGCATTTAATTTTATCACACTGCCTTCTTTTGGAGGTCAGAGCCTTCTGTGTGATGCCCTAGTCTTTTTTCTCTGCATCTCTTCTCTCCTTTTAAGTGTAGTGTGTACCAACCAGCATACTGGAACCTCCTCAGTCTCCGACACGCTCAGCCCTGCACTAGAATCTGTCCCTGGGAACCCCCTGCCCTCAAACTCTTCCGGGTCCCTTTCACTCTAAACTCACCTTCATCCAGTTCAACTTCATCGTGCCTTTTTCTCCTGGGCCATCTTGAACTTCTCTGAGTTCCATCTCCGTTAGCCCTCTATTTGATGTTCTTTGTCCACAGCTTCTGCCTTTCAGCTAAGTGTTCAACCCTTAAGCAGTGGCACTGCTATAATCAGGGTTCATCAGCCACGGAGATGGCCCAGATGGACTTGCTGCCAGGCAGACAACAGGGGGATCCCCGTGAGCACAAGAGGCAATGAGACCCTGGAAATACAGGCAGTGGGGGCACCAGGCAAGTTCAGCTTCAAATTTCAGGGATCAGCTCCTTGGCTGGGTTTCCAGTGGAGCCTGAGTGTCTTGCAGAGCAGGGGGATACAGGCTGCAGGAGGCAGGTGAACTGGGTACAGGGAAGGGCTTGGTGCTGGAAAATAAGACCCATGATGTGAGGCCACAGCAAGGCCTGCACCAGGATGGCTGGGCCTTAGACTGTGGGATGATAGGCTCTGGTGCAGGCAAGGTGTCCGGCTGTCATTAGATATCAGGGTGGCCCAGGAGAGGGGGCAGCATGAATTCTGAAATCAGACCTGCCTGTTGAATCCATCACTAACCAGCTTATCTTGTGTCAGTTACCTGCTGACATGAACCATTCTTAGGTTGTATGATGCCCAGCAGAGAATAAGTGCCAAGCTTGGAAAGCCAAACTCATAAGATGACGTACATGTGCAGTACAATAGCCCTCAAATTACAGTGTTACTAGGTCCTACAAAAGAAGATAAGCGTTGGAGTAGGGGGGAGAGGAAGAGTTTCCAGAGGTAACTATGGTTGGAAAAGCTGAGTCACACAAGATTCAGTGAGTATTTTTCCTGTAAGATGCTTCAGAGTCTTTACTATGCCCACATTGTTGTGAATCTCCCACAAGAGGCTATGTGTGCATGCGTGCTAAGTCACTTCAGTCGTGTCCAACTTTTGCAACCCTATGGACTGTGGCCTGCCAGGCTCCTCTGTTCATGGGATTCTCCAGGCAAGAATACTGGAGTGGGTTGCCATTTCCTCCTCCAGGGGATCTTCCCAACCCAGGGATCAAACCCAGGTCTCATGTCTCCCGCAATGGCTGGCAGATTCTTTACTGCTAGTGCCGCCTGGGAAGCCCCACAGGAGGTTATACCTTACGGCATCTTCCAGATTTAATGACCCAATAACCCCTTTATCAAGGGGCACCCTGCAAGACTGTGAACATGTTTTGGGAAATACAGCCTAGCACAACTCCTGGCATTGTGAAGGCTTTTTGAATAATTTGAATAGTTGCAGGAAAACTTAATGTTCAGCTATGAGAATGCAGTCACTGGCAAGAGTTGTTTATGAACTTTCTCAAGGCAGTCCAGTGCCGGGATTAAAAGCACAGGCTCTGGACCTGGTTGTTCTGGCTGTGTGGCCTTGGACAAGTTACTTGACCCCAGTTTCCTCTTCTGGAAAAGACAGAAGATGATACATTACCCTTCAGAAAAGGTAGTTGTAAAGATCTAATGAGTTAATAATACATTCAGTTAGAACAGTCCCTGGCACATTATAAGCATGATATGTTGGCTATTATTATCCCAGACAGAATGAATTTTCGAGAAGCTTTCAAGAACAAATTATTGACAGCTATTATGATGTTGAATAGCTTACCATTTGTCTTACATAAAATTTCCTCTTGCTCATACAAAAAGACTGATTAATAAACAGATACTGCTTAAAGTCATTATTCCTTTTTAAAAAAAAAATGTCATAGGACCTCAGACAGCTGTTTTGCGTCTATGGCAAAATCCAAACCTGAAATATAAGAGATTTGCTCAAATATTCTATTAGGTGAAGATTGAATATTCCTTTTTTCAGAAGCACTTAATCTTCACCTAGAAATTATTTTCTGATTAATAAAACACAAATTAGGATTAAATCATTTCACATAAGCACACACCACAAAATAATGTTTCCATATCAAATCACAGGCACAATTGCTGAATGAAATTAATTAGGTGGCAGGGGAAAAAATGAAAGCTAAGAATTAAAGTAATCTCACAGCCTAAAAAATTATTCTTGCCACATATGGAAAGATTTTAAGATGTTTTCTGGTATAGGTCTTAATGTTATACTGAGAGTCTGGATTGGAATTATAAAACTTTGGCGCTGTAAGACATTAGAGAAGTCTTTCTTGGTTTGCAGTCGAGGAAACTGAGTCCCACAGAGAGACTCATTTGCCTGAGGTCACTAGCTGGCCCTGGAGAGACAGGCCTGGAACGAAGATGTTCCCGAGTCTTGTCCAGCAACCTGAGGCAGGGCTGGTCATTCACACAACCCCAGCAGAGCCAAGGCCCAGCCATCGCACCCACCCAGCTGAAGGTGCATTTGTGAACGTCCCCAGCACAGCTCTCCATCCAAGCACCAAGTCTTTAGCGAAACCCAGAGTCAGCGCCTTACACTGTATCTGTTTAGAGCACACTTCCATGTTGTGGGTTACAGTAGACCTCGACCTAGGCTCTGCTGCCTGGCTCCCACCCCCAGAGATTTTCGTTTAATTCAGCCTGGGGAGTTTTAAAAGTTATAGAGCATCAGCTTTCCTAAGGCAAGAAAACTATGAATCACAGATAAACTCCATTGTAACCTCCCTTGTGTTGTAGCTGGGAACTCTGAAGGACCAGCTGCTGTGCTGGATATAAAAACATGAGTGACTGTGCACTTCGTGCCAGGCTTGTGCTGAGAGAAGGGGGTGAGCTGGCCCGGGCTGGGGGTGAGGAAGTGGGTTGTGGACAAGTTGGTCACCCAGTGCTGTTTGAGGACCTTCTGTATGTGGAGCCCTGGGTACTCTGGGATGAGAAGGCCGATCCCTTGCCCTCACAGGGCTCACGTGCAGCTGGACTGGCCGCAGGCCACAGGGAAGCTGACACAGCATCTTTTCTTGCTACCCAAAGTCCTCTGACTGAGACACGTGCAGGAAGGCCCTTTGCGGAGCTCGGTGGTCAGTCACCACGTGGCCACCCAGGTGTGGGCGAGGGAGCTGCTACAGCCCCGGCTCTGGAGGAGAAGCCCAGAAACAGACGTTTGAATGATTCAAACACCCTCAACCATGCTTGCTCTCAGAGCCTTTGGCTCGTGTTCACTTGGAGCAATGAGCTGAAACAGGGAAGTGATGAGCTCACCCTGGTCCCGCTCCTAGGGTTCAGGCAGTGTTCACTCGACACAGCTCACCGCCAAGTCGTCCTCCTTTCTGCCCCATCTGCAGCGATTCTCACAAGCTCCACCTCGAAGGAGTTCATTCTTCAGCCGGTCTTGGAGCCAGGGCTCACCGACTCTACACTCCCCTCTTTGCATTTATCCCATCTCTGATGTGCTCGCATTCCAGACACCTGTGAGATAGAACTGCACGGCCAGCCTATGCATTAGCCCCTGACCTGAGCTTTGGATGTTGCCTGCTCCTTCCTTTCACATTTGGCTTTTAAATTAGGCTTTTATTGTTCCTTTGGAAATGGAGCTCTCTAGTAAGTCAAGGAATGTGTGCAGGAAATTCTAAATACTTGGACCTCAGACAGGCCTGGATAGCTAATGGCCAAGGAAAGACTATGGCTGGCATGTGGATATACAATGTTTACAAAGCATCTGTGAAGTTAGGCTTACTGAAATCTCACAAATCTCCAGTCAGGTAGGAGTTAATCCCATTTGATGGAGGAAAGATTGAGGTTTGGAGAAACTACACCCAAAGTCACAGAGCTACTAACGGGCAAAGCTGGACCTCAAACACAGGGTGTTTGGTTCCAAATCCATTGCTCTCTCCTTTCTGATTATGATCGACATTAGCAATTAACTTTCTTCCTGTCCCTAGTTTGGGCTTTCAAGTAGGCAAGTACAATCTTTTCCTGCCTAAACACCCAGCATTTTGGCTGGAGAACTATCTCTGGGTACTGAAACCACACTGATTGTTACTACCTCAACTGTCCCCGTGTTCCAACAAATCTCCCATGAGCTTTTAGAGAATATTAAAAGTTGTCATTTATGGAAATTCATTCTAGATGCCAGATGCTGTGATAATTCCTTTACACACATTATCCCATTAATCTTCATACCAGCTCCCTAAGATCTTGAAAAAGTGAAAAAGTCATTCAGTCGTGTCCGACTCTTTGCGACCCCATGGACAGTCCATGGAATTCTCCAGGCCAGAATACTGGAGTGGGTAGCTTTATCCCAAGGGAAAAACATGAAAAGATCAATCTTTTCGTTTTGCAGATCAGGAAACTGAGGCTCAGTGAGAGTGAGATTTAAGCCTGGCCCTTGACTTCGGTCGTGGGTCTCCTCCCCACTGCCCCAGCCCTGGGCCCCAACCCTGCCTCATCTATCAGGGGAGACAAAGAGCCAGGCCCTTTACCTTCTGTCCTTGGAGGCTTGTACCATTACCCACTGTGATTACTCTGCAGGGGAGTCCCCAGGCTTCCAGTGAGGAAAGGAAGAGAGGGATACAATGCTGGACAGACCCCAGACGGTGCTGATCACTACATGGCTGCTAAGGGAGCTCAGACAGAAAGATCCCGGTGAGGAAGCTGAGTCAGTCCCTAGGCACAGCAACGCCATGAGAAACTTTGGCTTATCAGAGATAGACTGTGGTTCACCAGGTCATTCCCTCAAGATAACAGTCTGTTTGTAATTTTTGCCTTTCTCAAATTCTGAGGGATCTGTGTTCTTGCCCTCCCCAAACTCTCCCAAGTTCAGTATGTTTGCAGGAGCCAAGAAACAAACCCATTTGTCCTCTCGAAAGGGGACAGGTTGTCACAACCACTTGAAAATGGGTGATTTTTATCCCTAACTCAGGACTAGAGCCTGGAGAAGGAAATGGCAAGCCACTCCGGTATACCTTGCCTGGAAAATCCCATAGACTGAGGAGCCTGATGGGCTACAGTCCATGGGGTCACAAAGAGTCAGGCACGACTGAGCAACTAACACACGGGACTAGAGCACCCCAAGATGAGAAGTTTGTAAGGGAATCTTAGCTGATGAGTCTCCAACAAACCTCTCCCCACAAGGAGTCACCTCAGCTAAGCAGGAGGTCTGAAATGGTTTCTTAGAGGACAGGTCCCAGTCTTTGTCCATTTTCCCTCAAGGCCCGTATAAGAAGTCAGCAGCAGGCCCCTGAGTCTGATGGGGAAATTTTTTATTTAATGAAGATAACTTGCAGCGGACTGGTTCCGTGAGCAGGTTTTCCCATGGTCCGGATCCTACCCGTAGCGATTTCTAAGCAAGAAGATCAGCACAGCAACAATTAGGCCAATTACAAATAAATCCCAGCATGGTCCAATGGTGTTGTCCAGTACTGTCCACTTCCATCTCATTGTAAACTACAGGCAAGAGACATTCTGTCAAAAATAAACCCGAGCCTCCCACTTTATTCAGAACATCATCTCCCCCCATCCCTCTGCCCAAGAGTTGCTCATCGGAGTTTCCAGAGATTTGGGACCTAATTGAGACAAACTTACATTAAAAAACAGGATATCTTGGAGCAAATGCACAGTTTCCAATTTCATGAGGGCCAAGAACACTGGTATGTGAGCGTCCGGACTTGTTTGAGCAGCCATGTCGTATAATCTCCTGGCCAAGTGAATGTCCTGGAAATAGAACAGCCCATACTTATTAGGTGCAGATTCTTTAGGAGTAATTAAGTGAAAGCCACTGTTTGAAATTTATCTTTGGTAGGTCTGAATGCTTTCCCCACTACCCTCTACCCCAGGATGTTCATGCCTTAATCCTTGGAACCACCAGCTTCCCTGGTGATCCGGTAGCTAAGACTCAACTCGGAGCTCCCAACACAGGGGGCCTCGGTTCAACCCCTGGCTGGGCTACGAGATCCCACATGCTGCAACTAAGAGTTTGCATATCACAGCTAAGATGCAAATAATTAATTTTAAAAAGATAAAACGTAAAAACAAGATCGCTAAAGTCCATTAAAATTTTTTAAAAATGAATGTTAAAAATGTTATGTTACAAGGGCAGAGCAAATTTTGCAAATATAAATAAGGTTTCAAATGTTAAGTTAGGGAGATTGTCCTGAAGCACCTGGTGGACTCAGTGTAATCACATGAGCCCTTAAACACTGAGTTTTCTCACAGAGCAGAAGAGAAAGGCAGAGAGATGTGGCAGAGGAGAAGTCAGAGGTTCTAGGCATGGGAAGGACTCAATTTCCTGTTGCTGGAAGGGCCCCCTGGACAGGAGAAGGAAAGTAGACAGCCAGCAAGGAAGTGGGGCCCCCAGTCCTATAAACACAAGAGACTGAATTTGGACAGTGATCTGAACAAGTGTGGAAGCAGATTCTTCCCCAGAGCCCTCTGTAAGGACCACAGATTTGATTTCAGGCCTGCAGACCCTATGCAGAGGTCCCAGTCGAGCTCACCTAGACTTCTCACCTACAGAAACAGTGAGACAAATGTGTGTGGTTTTAAGGCATTGAGTTTGTGGTAATCTGTTACAGCAGCCGTAGAAAATCAAGAGTCTCCAAAGAGCTTTCTTAGTATCACTGAACCAGAGCTATGATTCCAATTAAAGGGGCAGGAGGACAGACGCTAACAATACAGCTCCCAAAGCAAATGGCAATATGGACAGTGATAAGCGTTTAAACTTCCTACTTCTCTTCATGTACTTATCATACTGGAAGGTTTGGGATTTGTTAATTCATTGTCTCCAGGTCCTTGAAGACAAGGGTTTGAACTGCCCATTTGCCCCTGAATTCCCAGTGCCTAATGAAGTGTCGAATACATGGTAAGTCTTTGATAACACATCAAAAAGTGAATAAATGAGAAGTGAGTGAATAAACTACTTGGCTCTCAGGCTGGAATTTGATTCCATAAATGACATACTATATTTTTAGGAACATTTCTTCCCATTAAATTAGGCCATGACAGATCAAACTGTGGTTCTCTTTCATTTTCACCTACTTACGGCTTGTTTTTTGCTTGCTTTGTAGTTGTTTTGTTTCCCCAAACAGAATAATGAAAGTCTAAGTAGAATGTAAAGGTCTACTCTTTTAAAGGTCTACTCTGCCAGGGTGCCTGTGGATTATTTTCAAAAGAAGGGGAAGGAGAAGAGCTTTTCACAAACTGCAGTCGTCTTGCAAGTCTCTGTCTCCCCTCCATCTCCCAGACTCCCATTGCTGCTGCTGCTGCTGAGTCGCGTCAGTCGTGTCCGACTCTGTGCGACCCCACAGACGGCAGCCCACCAGGCCCCGCCATCCCTGGGATTCTCCAGGCAAGAACACTGGAGTGGGCTGCCATTGCCTTCTCCAATGCAGGAAAGTGAAAAGTGAAAGTGAAGTCGTTCAGTCGTGTCCGACTCTTCTCGACCCCATGGACTGCAGCCTACTAGGCTCCCCGTCCATGGGATTTTCCAGGCAAGAGTACTGGAGTGGGGTGCCATTGCCTTCTCCCAGACTCCCATTACACAGGCCTTAATAGTTGTGAATCCTGAAGCCTCGGCTAAACACATTTCTCGGGTGGTGTCCTCTCAGCTGTGTTCTGCTTGTCATTTCTTAAAGTTTTCCAAAGTTTTGTGGACTGGTAAATTTATGTTTGAGAAAGAGGAATAAGGCCTGCTTAAAATATTTAAAATTCAGGAGACTGTTCAGAACAAATCTTTCTGGCAACAGAGAAAATGGATGTTGTAAAAACTCTAATTTGTGTCTCTAATTCCAACAAATTCAGTGGCTGTTCATTTGAAAACACCCCGCAGATGATAACAGTGGTGTCACTCCCACACGTGACAGGCATATTAACTTGAATGGGGCGTTCGGAAAAAGGCAGCCTGTGTCAATATCTCAGGCATTCCTTCTTATTTAAAGCCAGCAAGAGTTATTAATTCATTTCTTGGGGTACAAATATCACAAGTGAGTCACTTGGCTTATAAATAAAAAATAACAAAGAAGTACCATTCAAGTGGGATGAGCTGGCTCCTGGCCAAGGCAGCCTCACCATTGGCAGAGGGGGTGGGATGAGATAGGAAAGTCTTTCTTTAAAATTACCAGAGAAAGAAAATCCTGAATGTTTCTGACTAATTAGGGCAACTCATAGAAAGAAAATTTTATTACTAGACTCTGGAAAAGACTCTTTGTTCTTTGATCTTATTTAGTTAAAAAAAAAAAAATCAATATCATTTCCACACAAAAATTCCCCTTGATAAACAGTGCTTTGGTGATTCCCAAGGTTCATTAAATATGTCTATTGCACATCTGGTCCACTTAGGTTTAACTTTTCTGTGGTACATTTGAGTTTATTTTGCTTTAAATTATCTGATTAGGAGATTATGTAAACCTATCTGTAGACTTCTTACAGGTTTCTGACTATAATGTCAGGTGTGCTGAAGTCCTGTTCAATGCTCACATGTTCAAAAGCTGCTCACAACTCAAAGGTACAGAATTCTCCAGCAATGAAATATCTGGGTTATGAAAATTGTTCAATCACATGATGCAGGGGCTTTCCAGCCCAGAATCTTTGGGTGTCATCAAAAATTTCTTATACTGGGACAGAGATAGTTTCTTTAACAATCCATTCTTATTTTCTTAGTATAAATATGTTAAATTAGTGGAAACTTTGAAAATATAGAGGTGAACAAATGAGGGGAAAACACCCACAATCTCACTGTACAGAGGTAACTGCTGATATTCCACACACATCCTACTAGCATTTCAGTGTTCTTATACTCATGTATACATATTTTTAATTAAGGAATTTTTCACTCTGTATGATACTTTGTCTTCTGTTTTCTTAAGCTAACAATATATTTCAAGCAATATACCACATTCTAAGATATTAGTCTATAATATTTGTATTTTTAATGGTTGTACAGTATTGCAGAATAATGGCTGCTGTTGCTAAGTCGCTTCAGTCGTGTCTGACTCTGTGCGACCCCAGAGACGACAGCCCACCAGGCTCCCCCGTCCCTGGGATTCTCCAGGCAAGAACAATGGAATGGGTTGCCATTTCCTTCTCCAATGCACGAAAGTGAAAAGTGAAAGCAAAGCCGCTCAGTCGTGTCTGACTCACAGCAACCCCAGGGACTGCAGCCTCAGGGGCTCCTCTGTCCATGGGATTTTCCAGGCAAGAGTACTGGAGTGGGGTGCCATTGCCTTCTCCTAATACTTATTAAATATTTACTGTGTAACAGCCACCATTGTTGTGGTGTCATTTAAACCCTATGACAATGCTGTAGGGCAGATGATATTAACCCCATTTTAAAGATGAAAAAACTGACATAGAGAGCTTAAGTCATTCATCCAAATTCATTTGACTTGTAAGTGGCAGAGCTGAGATTTTACAGGTTTGTAAAATAAAAAACTATTCATTCGGGCTGAGGAATCATATTGTCAGATTCTGTTCTAAAATTTTTTTTTTTTTGACATAGAGAGTAAGAAACACATGATACTCTATTTTTATTTTTGGAGTTTTTTTCACTATTTTTGTTTGTTTGTTTTGATACTCTAAAATGGAAGAAAGCATATATGTTTTAAGATATTGACTAGAAAATCTATCCAAATTAAGACAAAAAGTGAGAGGAAACTAGCCTTTAGAGTTTCAATATATTATAGTTAGACATACAAGATAACACATTTTTTTGGTTCCTGCAGGTAAAACAAAACCACATCTACTGAATAAACTACAAATAGATCTGTCAAAAATAAAAGTAATTATTGCATGAAGCATTTTTATTTCTCATTTGTCTGGTTTGACCACCTATTGAGTGTTAGAGCTGAAGCTTTAAACACCAGAACAGAATTATTTTCTGGAAAAGCCAACTTAAAGTTAGATTTTAAAATGGCCCTCTCAGAAATATGACAGGACAAAATATACATCTTTTAGAAAGAGTCATAACCTTTCTTTCTTTCTTTCTTTTTTTTTTTTTTACTTTTATTTGCATTTATTTTTTGCGGCATTTATTCCCGGGCCATAAGTTTTTGTTTCTTCAGTTTCTTCTGGGATATCTTTTTCTTCTGTGCAACCTCCTCTTCTGGTTTAGGAACAATCTGTTCTTTTTCAGTAAGGATCATCTCAATGTGGCAGGGAGAGCTCATGTAGGGGTTGATCCGACCGTGAGCTCTGTAAGTCCTGCGTCGCATCTTGGGGGCTTTGTTCACTTGGATGTGCTCAATGACCAGAGAATCTACATCTAAGCCCTCAAGTTCAGCATTACTCTCTGCATTTTTGAGCATGTGTAGTAAAAATTCAGCACTCTTTTTGGGCCATCGACCCTGAGTCCAGCCCCACTGTTTGGCCTGTGCACACCTGCCAACTCCACCGTTGTAGCGGCGGAACGGCACACACTGCTTCTTTAACGTGACGTCCTTCAGATACTTGGTGGCTTTTCGGATATGCATACCCTTTATGGCCTGGGCGGTTTCACGAGTGTTCTTAAAGTGTACACGAAGATTTGAACCTCTTGATTTGCATGATTTTGTGGGGTTTTCTGGGTCAAGTGAATAGCGCACCATTTTTAGGAGTCACCTGAGAGCAAGAATAACTCAGGCCGCTTACTGGAAAAAAAAGCGAGTCATAACCTTTCTTAAAGCATTCAAACAGTAATTTGAAGTAGAGGATTTATTTTGCAAAAAGAGTACTATGTTCAGCAACACGGAAATGAACATTGTTTTTCATACAAAGTTAATTATTTCATCTGATTGATGATTGTCATTTACAACTATATTGCTACCTCTGTCTCGGGTATTCCTTTGGAAAAAGTCTATGGATTCATTACATTTTCTAATGTATTGTCTATAGATTATAAGATAAAATCAAGCATGTATCTGCTGATACTTTTTAAGTTGATCTGTCTTTATACTTAGAAGCCACCACTTCTCTGGTGGCTCAGACTGTAAAGAGTCTGCCTGCAATGCAGGAGACCCAGGTTTGATCCCTGGGTTGGGAAGATCCCCTGGAGAAGGAAATGGCAACCCACTCCAGTATTCTTGCCTGGACAAAGGAGCCTGGCAGGCTACAGTCCCTGGGGTCGCAGAGAGTGGGACACGACTGAGCGACTATCACTCCCTCCCTCTCTCATGTGTGCACACACACCATTTTGCACTTTGATCTTCATTATGGATGTGTCTCTTCATAGCACACTGCGAACTCTTTGAAGGATGCCTTGTTCTTGTATCCCCAGAGTCACGCACAGTGTTTCTGGACACAAAACAAGGACTTGATAAATATCTGAGTAAGTAAATGAATGAAGAAAAGCAAGGCATGGTACCACATAAGTTTAGAATCAGGGATTCTAAATCTTTTAAATCTTTTAAATCTAGGGATTCATCAAAGGATTCATAGAGGAGATGATATTGGAGCTATTCTTTGAAAAATGGATCGGTCTTCAATGGGCAAAAATGTGAGAGGAGATCATTCCAGCAAATGGGGCAATATGACCTAAAGTCAGGAGGGTGCAGTTTAAGGGCATGGGGGAAAGGAAAAGAAGCCTAGAAGATATATAGGGAAATAGTGGCATATCCAGCCATTATTACCAAGGCAGGTTAGGTCAAGGAGGGTTTTGAATGCCAGGGTAAGAAGTTTGGACTTCATTAGGCAATAGAAAGTCAGTAAGACTCTTTTTTATTTTTGCGTTTGCTCATATTTATATCTGTGTGTGTGTCCACGCATGCACACTTTGGGGGAAGTTAAGTCTCGGAGTAACGGTACCAGAGTTAGATGGTTAAAGTATGAAGAATAACCTGGTGGGGCTTCACTAGATGTATGTATGTTAACTGAAGTAATGCTAACATCTGTAACAAACAAACCCCCACATTTCAGTGGTTTAACACATTCAACAGTCCATTGTGGATGTTACTGGTTGGTGGTAAATTTTCCTGGGGTGGTTCTGTGCTACAGCCTCTGGGAGAAGCTCCATCTACTTCTTAGCAGCTTTGGCCCAGAAATTACACTCTTCCCTTTCACATCCATTCCTTCAGTGAAAAGTAGTCACGTGGGTGTCACGGGAACTGGGAAGTGCAGCCTCAGACTAGGAGCCATATCTCAGCAGTGAGTATTTCCTCCATCAGAGATTACACATCTTTGGTGGACAGAGCTTTCTCTGCCATACAGTTCAAGGAAGAACATTAGAATGAGAGAACCCTGAGAAGCCTTTACAACAAATAGAAACTTTGGCCTGAACCAGGATAAGGAGAAAAGAACAGACAGGAGAGATGGGCAACTGTTTTTTTCTCATGGTTAAATTTTTGAAGTACCTCTGAATCAAGTGTAAATTGAGAAGGAATTTCATATTAACTTGTGAGCTGAGGGCTTATATTTCTAAATTAGTTCAGGTCATTTCTCAGTTTCTCTCCAGGTACTATTTTGTGTTCCAAAACAATGGTGCGGGGACATCCCTGGCAGTCCAGTGGTTAAGATTCCATGCTTCCACTACAGGGGGCTGGGTTCAGTCCCTGGTCAGGAAACTAAGATCCTGCATGCCACGTGGTATGGCCAAACAAGAAAACAAGAGCAGTGCCGTCGGTCCTGGTCTGCAGTTTAAGCCAAGTGAGCTTAACTTGAAGTCAGATATTGGAGAATGAGATGTTGAGATGTTTCTCAATGAAGCCATTAGGATAATTCATCTACATCACCTTAGTCCCCAAATCTGCTCCTAAAGAAGGATGAGAAAAATAACCCATATTTTTGCATTGATTTACCAAGAGTTGATTTGTACCTTTCTTTTTCCAGAAGGCTTAACTACAGAGTTTACCAAAACCCTATTTGATTCTCTGATAAATCCTATTAAAAATGTTAAACTCACCTTTTCCACTGGTTTGCATGAAGTTTAAGTAACACAAAGGATGGTGAAGAGCCTTGTTAAAGACATGCGTAATTACCTGTTCTCCTAATTGCTTTGCTTTCATTAAACATCTCTGGAACAAGCTTTGGGCTTTTCATTATCCGCATATTTGTTTTAAGAATTAGAAGAAGTGATATCTCATCATTAATTTGACGGCAAGATAGCAAGATTAATTAAACTTGGCCTCTGGGTAGTTGGTTATTATTTTACTAGTTACTAAACAAAATAAATTAATAAAGATGAAAAGCAACGTCTCCTCATTAACTGAATCTAAAATTTCTGTGTCCAGGTCTGAGGTTAAGGGCAGCTTTTCCTTTTTTTTTTTTTTTTTTTTGGTTAAATGTAGAGACTTTCTGTAGGAAAAAATATATGTGTGACTGAGAGACTGATCAAAATGAACTATCCGTGATTTAACAAGAACTCTGACTGAAAAGAACAGAAATGTGACTAGAGGGAAACTTCAAAGTGTTTTCCAGATGTATGAAATGTCTGTCTCAACAACTGCTATTTGACATCGTGAAGAAAGTGCCTAGGAGAGAGCCCAGCAGTGGCTCCGCGGAGGAAAACCGAAGCTCCGGAGGTGGCGGGCCGGCTGTGTAGATGGCCAACCCCGTGTCCCGGCAGAGCCGCCCTCCCCGCTGCGGCGGAATCAGGGCGAGAAGACCTCACGGCGGCGAGGCCGCGGCCGGTCAAGTCCTCCTCGACTCACGAGGGGGAGGGGGAGGGGGAGGGGGAGGGGGGGAGCGGGGAGGGGGAGGGGCGAGGCGGGAAGGAGAGCTCATCTGACTCTAACCCACGGGGTGGGGTCACCTTCATCCTCTATACAGACAATGCTCCTCTCACCAGTGTGGTTATGTTTTACATGGGGAATGAGGAGCAAAAGCTTTAATCCTATTGAAGCCTGATCTAGCAATCCTTCAAGTTCTCTTCTGATCTACATAACAGCCATTCCACACTGTTTCTCGACAAGCCCTTTCACAAAGGCTTATTCGTTTCATCCTTAAAGCCTGGGGCAGGGCTTGTATCCCTGGTCTGCTGTACAGATGTGGATGACAGCTGGAAGGGAGGGAGTGCGGTTTGATAACATCCAAAGAATCAACCAATTTAGCTATTTGGTCCCGTCCCCTCTGCCCCCCATTTCATCAACACAGGAAAGTTGCATCTGCTAAGAACAGGGATAACAGACTGCATCTGGGTTTGACAGTCTTTCCACGACTTAGGGCGCCGGGAAGATGGAGAGTCATCAGGCGAAAGGCAGGTGCAGGGAGCACAGAAAGGCAAGCACCTCTCCCACCAGGCTGTGGGCACCTGAACAAGAAGCCCTTGCTGCCGAAGGCATGGGGGCGGTCGTCAGCCAGGAAATTCCCTGCAATGATTCCCAGTTACTAGCACAACTGGAAGGAAGAAGAAAGCATCGAAAATGCATTAATGCAGGGCCCACTCTTCCCACCAGAAATGTGAGGTCAGATAGGTCTGGGTTCAAATTCTGGTTCTACCACCAATGAGCCCTGCAAACTCAGTCCTGTGATTTAACCTGCTCTGTGGTTTCCTGATGCAAAAATGGAGGCCAATGATAGGATGCATCTCATTGAGTGGTTATGTGACTTAGATGAGGTGGTACACACAATACACCAACACCTGGCTATTATTATCATTCAGTTCAGTTCAGTTCAGTCGCTCAGTCGTGTCCGACTCTGTGACCCCATGAATCGCAGCACGCCAGGCCTCCCTGTCCATCATCAACTCCCGGAGTTCACTCAGACTCATGTCCATCGAGTCAGTGATGCCATCCAGCCATCTCATCCTCTGTCGTCCCCTTCTCCTGCCCCCAATCCCTCCCAGCATCAGAGCCTTTTCCAATGAGTCAACTCTTCGCATGAGGTGGCCAAAGTACTGGAGTTTCAGCTTTAGCGTCATTCCTTCCAAAGAAATCCCAGGGCTGATCTCCTTCAGAATGGACTGGCTGCATCTCCTTGCAGGCCAAGGGACTCTCAAGAGTCTTCTCCAACACCACAGTTCAAAAGCATCAATTCTTCGGTGCTCAGCTTTCTTCACAGTCCAACTCTCACATCCATACATGACTACTGGAAAAACCATAGCCTTGACTAGACAGACCTTTGTTGGCAAAGCAATGTCTCTGCTTTTCATTATGCTATCTTATGTCATAACTTTTCTTCCAAGGAGTAAGCATATTTTAATTTCATGGCTGCAGTCACCATCTGCAGTTATTTTGGAGCCCCCCAAAATAAAGTCTGACACTGTTTTCACTGTTTCCGCATCTATTTCCCATGAAGTGATGAGACCAGATGCCATGATCTTCAGTACTGATATGTAATACACCTTCCTCACCCTGTCAGACCCCAGTGCCATCTTCTGCCTTACTTACACTTACTACAGGATTTACTCAATATTCTTCTCCCACCGGACTGTCGGCTTCTTAATGAACATGCCTCGTCTCCTCAAGTCAAGTGTAGCTTTTAAAGGATGGAGATCCATCTTCTTGGGCCTCCTAGAGCTCTCAGCGCTGTGTCATGTATGCAGCAGTGTGTCAAAAGACATTTCTGGATCAAAGCACCTCCCAGTATTCAGCTGGGACCTCATTCTCACTTTTTCCTTACTACTGAGAGCTTGAGAATTAGTGCACACATTTTTTTTTTAATTTGTATTTTTTTGGAGTACAGTTGATTAACAATGTTGTGTTAGTTTCAGGTGCGTAGCAAGGTGATCCATATCACAGATTCATACATGTATCTAATCTTTTCCACATTCTTTCCCCATTTAGGTTATTACAGAGTCAATGGAAACTAATGGAAAGAGGTCTGGAGGTGGAAGGGAGTGGGGGCAGAGCCCACTAGTGTTGTTGGGAAAAGCGTGAATTCACTGTGAATCAGATCAGTCACTAGATTCTTGCCTGGAAAAATTCCATGAACAGAGGAGACTGGCGGCCTACAGTCCATGGGATCACAAAGAATCGGACATGACTTATCACACTCACACACCACACGCAGTCCAGGTGTCTTCCACTTGTTAGTTATGTCCTAAGGCATCATGGAGAAAATAAATCCGATCTTATGGAGTCTATGTGAGGGTCCATGGTACGTGTTGGTCTGTGGGAGGGCTCAGCAAATGTTAAGGCTTCTTCTCCCCATTGATGACATCAGAGAAATGGAAAATATTTACAAATTTTCCTTCCTGTACAGCCATTGTTACTAGGTTTGGATGATTTGCACAATTACCTTTGTGATACCTAAACCGTGTTCGTACATATAGCCCAGGTTGAACATGGCTTGTGCGCTGTGATACTTGTCGGCCGCGATGCTATAATGTGTGGCTGCTGTTTGATAGTCTCTCTTGGTCCCGTAGCCATAGTAATGGTAATCTCCAATTTTCACTCTAGCAAATGCATTGCCTGATAGAAATACCAGAAAGAGAAGAAGAATAACTCAAATGATTCAGGTGTAGTTCCTAGTAACTCAGCCTAATGATAATCTATATAGAAAAGAAAAAAAAACCACTTAGAATCCTATAATCAGGATTAGATATGATTTATGGATATAACACACAATACTAGCTGTCTTCATTGTAGGATAATTCCCACAATGTGGTACAAATGTTCTTAAAGAGTAAAACATTATAACAATTTCTTTACGTGTACACTCTGCTATACTTTTGTTTATTTTTGGCGATGCCGCGTCTCCACTGCTGCTGTGGGCGTCCGCGGGGGGCAGAGAGTGGGGGCTTCTCACTGCCATTGCTTCTCAGGGGCTTCAGTGGTCGTGGCACACAGGCTCAGCAGCTGCAGCTCGTAGACTCTAGAGCACAGGCTCGATAGTTGAGGTGCACGGACTTAGTTGCCCTGTAGCATGCGAAATTTTTCCGGACCAGACAGGGATCTAGTGTCCCCTGCATTGGCAGGCAGATTCTTATCCACCACGCCACCAGGGAAGTCCCAGAATATAACATTATTAATTTTACCTTTTAGATTAATTTTCTGAAGGTAGGTCAACTGGATCCCATCCCTCTTTTCTCAGATTTCACTCCTGCAGAAGCTCTGCTCTCCTGCATCACCAGCTTCTCCCCCTTTCTAGTCCCATCAGTCACGCAAACACCCTTTGGTATCTTCTGTGAATGACATCAAACCCTGCATCCCATTTCTTCATCCCACGGCATCTCCTTGTCACAACGCCCCATTTCTCAGTTTACTTCACACTCAGCCTTTTAAAAGTGTGTTCTATACTTGCTGTCTCAAAAGCTTCTCCTCCCACATACTCTTCAACCCACCCCAGCCTGGCTTCTGCTCCCGCCTCCATGAGACTGCAACTTTCGAGGTAGTCGATAACTTCCATGCAGCCAAAACCCCGGCCACATCCCTGTCTTCATCGCACTGGGCCGCTAAGCCACGCTGGAAGCCCCGGGACTAACTGCCCAAGTCCTTTCCTCTCTCGACTTCCCTCATGCCCCATAGGCCTCTCCTTTACAGACTCTTGCCTGACGTCCTCCACTAACTTCGAAATGTCAGACTGCTAAGGCCTTATCACCGATTTTTTTCCTCCAGCTTCTCTCCCTTCTTTCCTCTCCTCTCCTGCGGTCCCCCCCTCCTCTCCCCAACTCTGCTCTGTCTCAACTCTGTCTCCACGTCATCTCATCTAGTTCCACGGCTCTCTATGGTCACTATTTCTGAATCTGTATTTACAGTCCTGTCTCTCATAAGCTCCAGATTCTTACAGGTGCCTTCTTGACTTCCCTACCCGGATCTCAAACTTAAGACATCCAGTAGAGAATCTTAACACCCCATTCCCTCTTCCTCCAAACAAAATCATCAGTTTCTTTCCTCTCTCAGGACCAGCAGCCCACTTCTCAGGCCATAAATCTAGCAGAATTATCCCCAGTTCCTTCCCCTCACTTTTATTATCAAACCCATTAGCAAGTCCTCTTTCTCTAAAACACACCCATTTTTTGCCCTCTCCTCTACCATCTAGTCTCATCCTGGAATGTTACAACAGCCAAGATGATTTTTTTCAAATGTAAAATCGAATCATGTTATTCCCTATGTGAAAACCGTCAAGTGCCTTCACTTTGCACTTGGAATAACACCCAGACTCCTGACCTGACCTGCAAGCGATGCCTTGTCTGGCTTCTACCTCCCTGACTGTCCTTATCTTTCATCACTTTCTTGGCATGTTATGGCCTTCTTCATATTCCTTCAACACACCGAGCTCATCCTTGCCTCAGGATCCCCGTAAGATTCTTCGAGTCCCTCTGCCTGGTGTGTTTGGAGTTCCTCATCCTTATGACCTCACTGCAAATGTTGCTTCCTGCCTAGCACTTCTTTGACCACCTTGTCAGACTACACTCCAGTAATTATCTGTCCCATCTACATGCTTTATTTCTTCATAGCACATAACATTATTATTTTGTTTACTAGTTTATTTTCTCTCCCTCTTTGATGAGAGAAAACTTTGACGCTCTTGATCACTAATACAGTCCCAGAACTGGAACGGAACCTGATGAATATTTACGGAATGAGTGGATAGACACAGTAGGGAACTTTTTTAGAAAATGTTTTTCCCAGATGTTAAGTATTTTACAATCTTAATTCCCAAGAAACATGAAAATATTCATGTCAGAGTAAAAATAATTCACATGACTTTTTAAGATGTGAGACTTCAGTCTTTTGAAGGCTAATTAGGGATGACCTCTAAGGGGGTCTCTGGGGCCCATGTTTTCAGTCACCAGGACTATGTTGATTGGAAAGATGAGGGAGCGCTCATGCAGGACTTCCACTTCAACTGTGGCCAACCCTGATGCACAGTCTAGGCTTACTTGGAAAACTGGTAAGTAACCTTGTGTGATATGGTCCATATCATTAAGGGCTATAGGACTCCTTCGAAGTTTTTCTCCCCATTTGGCCTAATACAAAGCCTAAAAATTTTTGAAATTAATTCCTTTGGGTTCTGAAGTTCTTTTAACCTTCTAGAATCCTGTACTAAAATGTAAACCACCTTTAGCTTTCTGTAATTAGAAGTAACGTCATAAAATTCTTAAGCTGCCAAAGATATTGGTTGTTAGGCTTTGCTTCCCAGGTACTTCGAAATGTATAGGTAGCTGGGGGCAAGACCTCATAGAAATGATGCCCAGAAGGGGGGCCCAGAGGGGCCTGGACAGGCAAGAGACCTCTTGAGCTCTAAAGAGAAACCTGCTCCATCTCTAATTTTGCCCAAAGCTGCCTTAACGTTTGACTCCAAGGTTCCTTCTGCACCATAACCACAAAAGAAGAGGACTCTGCATTTTTGAGCTTTACAAGCAGTAAGCAGGACCCCAGAGGTCTCTAGGAATGAAAGGTAGTGAACAAGCAGATTCTCCAGAGGATTCAGCTCCACCCTACTCAGGGGACTGACTGGGGGCAGGTGGCAATCCTGACAGGCTCCCAGAGGGTCACTAGACAGGTGGAGGGATTTCCCCTCCAGTTCACCATCATGATGGTTCAGCAGCCTCATCACACACAGCAGCTCCTGAAGGCAAGCACCACCAGTGACTGACTGGAAGTCTAACTTGCTCGACTAGATTTCCTCACCTTGAGACAGCCACCAGCGGCTACATCTTCAGGGACACTCATGTCTGACCTCTCTTTTGACACACAATTATTTTTAGTGGTCTGACATTTTTATATTGGTGAATTCTGTTTAATATTAATGTCCTCTCGTTTTCAAGGTCTCTTTCCCTTGGTGCAGCTTCTGCAGCATTTTATGGCTTGGGATAAACCTGTATTTGTACAATTGAGCTGATTTGCCATAGATGAGAGATTGCTGGTGTTGTTTCTCCACTCCAAACAAGGTCTTCTTTAAATTTTAGAAAACATGGGCTTTTCTTTTTTCGGGAATTTCTCACTAAAATCACATGGATGGCTTGCCACTGTAGTAGCAGCTTAGCTGAATCCGAGAAGGCACAATGGTGGCTTTTTCCTTCTGCCTCATCAACTGAGAATTGTTTCTTTATCCCATTCACTTCTTGGAGAAAAGGGATGATTCGACCTTGGCATGAGGTGACTTTAAGAAATTAATTAGAAGTAAAATTGCTCTCTTACTATAAGACAGTTCCTCACATATCCAAATGCCAATAGTGACAGCTTTGCAGAAGCTCTCTGCTTTTAGCAATATGATTTTAGGGAAAGAATGGAAGGAGACACAGTGATGCAAATGCCACCTGCCACTGCTTCCCCACCACCCTATCTTACCTTCTTCATCACATGTGATCCCTGTAGTGGGGCTTAGGAACTCCAGGAAGGGAAGGGGGTTGGATCTTGCTAATTAATTTTTTTTTCTGATGCTACCATACTAATCATTACAATAAGGATCTGAAGTTTGTGGTTATCTTCAAAATGATATTTTAAAAGAAGAATCAAGCAAGTCTTACAGCCATAAGTAGTTTTATCTATAAACCCCTTGAAAGATAGATAATATCTCTGATAAGTTAAAAAAAAAAAAAAAACTCAGCAAATGAGTGACTGAAGCCAGACCAAGAAAACTGATTTCTTGAGTAACACTGTCAAGTTTCAGACAATTGTTTAGGTGCCATGGAGACAGAGCCATAGAAAAATTCCCGCCATATGCTAAACTGGGGACCTTGAGAATAACAAAAGAAATTTCTGGAAATGACCTCCAACCAAAGACTGACCCTATCATCAGTTTGAAATACCACATACTAGATATTCTGCACCTTTGTGCCTATGTGCCCAAGAGCTCAGCTGTAGCAAATCAGAGGAATAATAGTGGACAGGGGCCAGGCAGCGCTCATTTTTATCTACGTTCAGATACCTTGAATGGCAGCTCGATTCCACAGGAGAAGTGCCATTGGATACATCTTCTCTTTTTCAAGAATTTTAGCCTTTTCTTCAAAAAAGAGAAAAAAAAAAGGAGACATTCCATTAGGAAGGCTTAAGGTGTCCCTGTAGTAAAGTCAGATATGCATATGTATGATTAGGGAATTGCAGAGAATTTTAACTTATCTTACTAGATTCCAAAATGAACGCTGAATTGCTTTGAGCTACTTCATACCCCATTTCCGCAAGCAGTGCGTACTGAACAAGAGAAGAATCTATATCACCATTCTTATAAGCGAAGTATGCTGTCAGGAATTTCTCAGCCCAGTGGCCTAGTTCACAGACACCTTTATAAAGCTGTATTTGGAAAGAAAAATCAAGCAGACTAGTTAGCCAATACATGTAGTTCCATGCAAATGGTAACTGACATCAGTCTTTAGTTCCTCCTGGCTGGTCAGGCCAGGATTTTTGGTCTGAAGCATGGCTTTTGAAAATTATTTAGAGTGAGGAGTTCATATCTTTCATAGGCACAAAAGTTATGTGTGTATTTTATTTGTCTTGAGCTTATTTTAAATTTGCATAATACACTTTTCTGACTTAGAGGCTATTTGGCAGGACAAGAACGTCTCAACTTCTGTTTTTGTTTTTGTAAGGGCCTTACTGGGCACTGCGGCCCTGTGAGGGCAGCTGATGTGGGAGAGAGAGCGAGGGGAGGACACGCCTGCGGGCACTGGCGGCAGAACGAGGGAGGTGTGCAGAGAGCACGGGATGACTATCAGCCGAGCTGAACAGCGCGTAATTCCGCACGCAAAGGAGGCTAGCCACCCACAGTTCATTAGGGAGCTGGCAAAGGAGCAAATCTAAAGACAGATTTTTAGCTGGGAGCTTTTGAAACGAATTTCAGAGGGATTAGATTACAACATGGAGGTATTTATACTGGTGCAGGGGAAGTGTTTAATAAATCAATGAAGGACATTAAGATCCTAAAAGCACTCTTTTGAAAAGTGCACCAATATCCCAGGTTAAAAGAATTTACTTTCTCCAGTATCATCCAAATCATCAAAAAACCCTCAGGACCTTGCTTTCCAGGAAGAAGCGGGCTGCATTTTCTAGGCTAAATCAAGCCTTGCATTTCCCAGTTGCAACTCCCAAGCCCACTAGAAGTGCCAAGCTGCCCTGGCAATTTGATTGACGACTGAAACAGAGCCCCCCTAACTGAATTCTGCGAAGAGCTCTGAACCTGATGAAAAGCCAAATGCAAGAGAGAGGAAGGATCGTTTCTCTGCCTCCCTTTCCCAGGCTGAGTTACATCACTGCTCTTCCTCTCTGGCAAATGTCAGTATTCACATTGTCAGCTGGAAGAAACAAGATAATATGCATAAAATCAAAGGCACCACAATTTAAGGACAGTATCACCTCCTCTGTGTGACAAATGAAAAGTACTTCAGAAACAGCTCCTGATTTACCTCCACAGCGGTTCTGCATGATCGCAGCACTCCTGTTCCTGTGGCGTACATCTCAGCCAGGTAATAAATGGCTAGGGGCTGCCCACTCTGAGATGCCAAGTAAAAATATTTGAAGGCAAGTTTATAATCCTTCCATACTCCAGAGCCAGCTGAAAAATTAAAATCATTTTGAGCCACCCCTTATTTACATTATTTTTTTTACATTATAATCTATGCATGTAATGGTCATGGTGATTCCTGCTGTTTTAAATAGGTTCGGAAGAGTCAGGCAAAAGTCAAGCTACACTCCTGATTCACTATTTGGAGCTGGGGGTGGGGAGTGGAGGGGGGGATGTTGAGTTAGATTAGAAGTAAGAGTGTGGAAATGAATGTTCTCTGCCCATTCAGCGAACTGAAGGAGGAGGACTGTCTAGTCTCATGACAATATCTCCTCAATACGGCATATATGTTAATGAAGTTAATGGAAAGGAGACCAAGTGGTAGGCTCTGAGGACCAGAAGCCCCTCCGTGACGTGTGCTACCATCACTGTCGTCCTTCCATACCAGGGGGCCGGTACAGCTCCTCCCAGACGTAACCATCGAGTTTGGGGCAGGCAACTCCCAGCTCCAAGGGGCCCAGCTCAGACTCGGCTCATGCTTGGAGCAAGGAGAGGTATTTGGAGCTGGTATGGAGAAACAGCTACTCCCAGAAGCAGGGGTTCTTGTTGGGGTTCTCCCATTACTCCTTTGGCCACTTAGGCACCTTGGGGCACATCCTTTGCAAGAGGAAGGGTTTTCTTCAGGTGGTTCTGAAATTGCCTCCCAGCTCTAGTATTTCTTAGCCTTCAGAAGCAGTGCCATGTTGCTGCTGAGACCAGCAGCTCTGCCGGTAGATCATTTGGGTTAGAATCCCAGATCCACTGAGCGTGTGATCATGTGACCTCGTGTAAGACTTGTTGTGACCTCAATATGGCTCAGTTTGCTCACCTATAAACTGTGGGATACCTCACAGGATGTGTTGAGAGGACTAAATGAGTGAAAGCATGCTGCTGCTGCTGAGTCGCTTCAGTCGTGTCTGACTCTTGCGACCCCATAGACGGCAGCCCACCAGGCTCCCCCGCCCCTGGGATTCTCTAGGCAAGAACACTGGAGTGGGTTGCCATTTCCTTCTCCAATGCATGAAAGTGAAAAGTGAAAGGGAAGTCGCTCAGTCGTGTCCGACTCTTCGCGACCCCATGGACTGCAGCCCACCAGGCTCTTCCGTCCATGGGATTTTCCAGGCAAGAGTACTGCAGTGGGGTGCCATTGCCTTCTCCGAGTTAAAGCATATCAAGACTTAAACATCAGCCATAACTATTACCCTAATTTTAGAAGCTTGAGGAAGCTGATGGATCCTGGGGCTGGGACTTGGAATAAACCAGGACAGGCTATCTCAGACAACCTTCCAAGATGTATAGAACAGACTCTGAAGCTGGACTATTTTGGAAAATGCCAGCTGACCTCTAGGCCAGATCTGGCTTCCTGATGATACATCTGCTCCTGCCCTTGCTCCACCTCTGATGGGACGGACTGAGACAGAATACTCAGATATATTTGGATCTCTTGGTATGTGTCTTGGCCAATCTCTTTCTCAGTCCTTATAAAAATGATTACAAATCTTCAAGGCTTTCTGAGATCACCTATCTCAATCACTCCACCTTTGTTCTCGGGCAATGACTGTACCTCTGAGCTCACTACAGGAGCCCTCTTGTTATCTTTCCTCACTTGCCTCTCTCCTCAGATTAACAACTGCACCACTTGTTTCATCATCTCTCCAGTTTTGAGGATGAGAAATCCCTCCTCTTTATCAAAGCTAGTGAGGCTCCCTGGACCTGATCAGATACTTGCAGATTTGCCACTGGTCAGGTAAGATCAGAAAGGCCACCTAAATTTTTCCAGAACCTCTTCATCAATTATCTCATCTCCCCAGTGACCCATTAACCACCTCCATTGGTTGACTCGCTTTCATTTTTTCTGCAAAAAATTATACTCAGGTCTCTCACCATCTTAAAAACAACTTTCTCTTGATTCTTGATCTCCCTCATGCTATTATCTCATCTCTCTCCTCCATTTAAAGGAATACTACTTTCAATAATATTTGAATATTTGAATATCTACCTCTTCACCTCGCATGTAATCCTCACCCCACTGTATCTGGCTTCCCTCTCAACCAGTTCGATGACCTCACAAACATCCTCTTTACTGATAAGTTCCACAGACACTTTGCCCTTTTTTTTTTTTTTCAGAAAGTGAGAACCAGGCTTTTCACTGAATTTCAGCAGAGTATCATTCATTTACTCTTTCTTGAAATTTCTAACCCTTGCCCTCCTTAAGATAACCTCCTCCCCACCCCATCCCTCTGACTGTGCATTTTCAGTCTTCCTGTGATGACTCTTTCTTTGTCCATATTTTCAATATGGTGCCAAGGATCACCAGATCTCTTCTCGCGGCCTACCGCACCTTTCTCTTGCACTCTCTCTCCGTTCCCTTTGGAAGCTTGGCTACTCTTAAATAACAGCTATATGTTGATGCCACCCAAATCTTTCTCTCAAGTTTGACCTTTCTTGTGAGTTTCATACTTGCTCAAACTTGGCTTTTTAAGGTGACCTTTCGGGTTGTGCCTCATTGCCCCCTCCCCCAAATAGTGTACTTTTCCTTGTCTTCTTCAAATTCCTCCTCAAATTGCTGCCTGACTGTTCTGTCTAAACCATCCATACCAACCCTTTGATTTGTGTTAAAAAAGGGTCAGACTTAATGATGCCTTTGTCATCCTAAGTAAAGCAGCCACATGTATAGTACTTACAGTAGTACATGAAGCCTAACTGAAACTGAGCATTGGGCCATCCCTTCTCTGCAGCTTTCTGAAAGTATTTAAGCGCTTCTGCATAATTCTGCAAGATAATTACACTTTGTTACTCAAAGGTACATGCATAACTCCATGGTAACAATTGCCTTCCACTTTTTTAAAGAGTGTAGTTAGTGCCCTATGTGATTTAAGCTAATTAAAATTGTATCAGAAGTATTACACATTTTATTTCATTGTTATATTAGAGTCTACCAAGAAATAATTATCTTATTATCATTGTAAATTATGTCTTTTCCTACACTGACAATAGGTTTTGTTAGATATTGGGGGAAGGTCACTCAAAAAGACAAAAGTTAAACTGAGAAGACAAATTTATCTATCCAAAAAAAAAAATCCTCTTGGGTTAGATGATTTCTAAGTTTACTTAGAATCTATGATTCTAAGATATTAATTAAGGTTGTTATTCTTGTCTTAAGCTTACTCTATGTCTCTGGCAAATATTTCACTGGATTATTTTATTTTGTATTATTAGATATGATACCTCCACGAACCAGGTAATAGAGACTAATTCCTTTAAATTAATCAATGGTCATGAATTTCACCCTAGTCAATTTCTGGAAACATGAAAGATGATAAAACTATTTAACTTACCACGGGAACTCCTTTCCCATAAAAGTAAAGAAGACCGAGCCCATGAAGACCAATTGCATTGCCCTAGAACGGATTTAAAAATCGAAGTAACGTCTTAGAAGAATTCATGATAAGGAACAGTGCTGCAAAATCATTCACAAAATTTGAAACATGCACAATAGGAGCTGAATTAAGGCAGGTTAATGAGGCAGTTGGCATTATTCTGACCCTCTCTACTTTCTCCTTTCACACTTTCATAGCCCCCTTCTGACCGGAAAAGAGGGAAATGACAGTCACATCTTTCCTCCAATCTTCTTTTTCTTACTTTTTTTCAAATTAGAGAATGATTGCCTTTTCTGCCATACAACAGTGTGAATCAGTTATAAGTGTACTAATACCCCTCCCTCTTGAACCTCTGTCCCAATCTTTCATTCAGCATTTCTTTAGGGATTGCTTTGTGTGACTCCACAAGAGGCATCGGGCAGAGGTAGGAGGTGAAAGTCAAAAGATTCTGAGGCAACCCAGACAGCACCTTCCATGTCTAAAGGCAGCCTGACAGGTCCGTGGGCTCTGACCCACTAGGAGGGACCTCTTAATCGTGACAAATGTGGTGAGTCCTGCAGTGGAAACAGATGGATGGTGTTGTGGGCATCCCAGAAGAGGGACACTCAACTGCCTGCGGGACCGAGCAGGCTGAGTCATTAGAGGTGGTGACATTTGAGCTGGGTCTTAAAGGATGTGTGGGAATTTTTCAGAAGGGAGAAGTCTATCTAAACACTTGTTACCTGCTTTGGGCAAAGGAGGTTGATGTAAGTGGCCAAATAACATTTTAGAGACTCTGTGGCTTTCAATCTAGCCATTGTGGATGGTAAAGCACTGTTGGCCTATGTTTTTTTAATTCAAATTTTACTGTTTATTAGGTTTATAGTATTTCCTCAGGAACTTAAGTTCTGATAGGAAACTCTCCAAATTTCTTTTTACTGCCTAAACATATTCATTTGTAATTATTTTTAATAATTTAATAATTGAAATGTAGTTATTGCAGATACAGATAGAGTACTCCTCGGTGAGACAGAAATCGCACGTAACTAGAGACGGCATAGTTCAACAACTATTTCAAGGTGCTAAACTTTGAACCTATCTCTATTCAAAGGGCCAGCTAGTGTAAGAATTCTTGAGGACAGTCTATGTGCATTTCAAACAGCTGGTATATGTCTACTGTCTTCTTCTCTCTTCTCCCCTGACTACGTCGACCTATAGTCCCAGGAGTCTGGGGATGGTCTGCTCTGGGGGTAAAGCCTAGTGTGAGGCATGTGGTAAAGTATTGAATCTACCTCCTTTTAGCTACCCTCATTTATTTATTTTTTATTTTTTATACCTTTTTATGTAGACCATTTTCAGAATCTTTACTAAATTTGTTACAATATTGCTTCTTTTGTTTCATGTTTTGTATTTTGGGCTTGGGGCTTGTGAGATCTTAGCACTCTGACCAAAGATTGAACTTGCACCCCCTGCATTGCAAGGAGAATTCTTAACCACTGGACCACCAGAGAAGTCCCTATCTTCATTTAGATGTTGAGAGAAATGAGAGGGAAGGGAAATGAGAGGAAGGAAAAGGGAAGGAGGCAGAAAGAGAAAGGTTAGAGTACTGGGGACAAATTCCTTTCTATCTTTAAGAGAATCCCTGGGGAACCAGGGGCTCACTGGATGACTCAGCAACCGTCTAAGGCCCAGAGTAATGGACATGAGTTTGAGCAAACTCTGGGAGACGGTGAAGGACAGGGAAGCCTGGCGTGCTGCAGTCCATGGGGTCACGGGTCACAAAGAGTCAGACGTGACTTAGTGACCAATCAACAACAAAACCTGTTCAGAACGTTCAGATCAAGAGCGGCCAGCTCAGATGCCCCCTGAGCCATGTGGGTACTGTAAGACATGCGTAAGCCAGGTTACGGGGGAGAGGTGGAGACTGAGGCGAACCAAGAGCAGCTGCACGTCTAAGGGCAGCGGCACCTCCTCTGCTCTGCTGCGGCTCACTGTCCTCACATGGAATGGCCACCTCATGTGCTCAGCTCTTCTCATTTTCCAAGAAAAGCTGGACACCCAGATTTTGATATGAAATTTCCTAATTTTTAAAACTCCTTCCAAGCTGAAAAAAATATATGCGTAGGCAATCCCTCTCCCTATACATAACTTCCACATTAGGGCTCAGTGCTCTGGCTGAGATGAACTGACATGAACCTAGGGAGCAGATGCTCATATTAGGGAAATATTTGAGGAACTCCTGTGAGGAACGAAGACCACTGCCCTCCTCTCGGTGGAGAGACATGGCCTTCAGACACCAGGAGAGAGGGCGCAGCGTAGCAGCAGTGAAGTTCTAGCAGTACAGAGTGAACACAGGGCACTTTCAGAAGAGGGAGAGGATGAAGTGTGCCAGGGAGGCAGGGAAGGCTTTGTGGGGGGAGAGAGGATGGAGCTCTGCGCTGGGGATGGGTGTTCAGTATGATTCTGGGAAGGGAGAGAGGATGACAAGAGTGTGAAGATGGAGCTGGGCCCGGTGTGTCCATAGTCGTGAGAGAGAAAACCAGAAGAATATGGTCCAACTTGGACCCAGCATCACATTGGATAACTGTTCATGTTTCTGAGTAAGATACAAGAAGTCAGAGAGTCCACAGCTTTGCATCGTGGTACTGATGTGACTTGGAAACAACTTTAAAAGCAGCAGTTAAAAAAACAAACAAACAAACAGTAAAAGAAGATTATGGGGCTGCCCTGGTGGCTCAGTGGTGAAGAATCTGCCTGCCAGTGTGGGAGACATGGGTTCGATCCCTGGTCTCGGATGATCCCATATGCCGCAGGGCAACTAAGCCTGCTTGCTGCCTCTACCAAAGCCCGTGTGCCTGAGAGCGCAGGAGCTGGCACTACTGAGCCCGCATGCTGCCACTACCAAAGCCTGTGTGCCCTGGAGCCCATGCTCCACCGTAAGAGGAGCCACCACCATGAAAAGCTCCTGCACCACAATGACAGAGTAGCCCCTGCTCACTGCAGCTAGAGAAAAGCCCATGGGGGCAACGAAGACCCAGCACAGCCAAGAGATGGTAATACTGAATTTTAAAAAAGAGAAGCGTACAAGTGTGCAGGAGTGGAGACAGAAGCTCTATACTTTGGTAGTGAGCCCAAGGGAGAAATCTAATAAATTGTCCTGGAGATGATAAGGGATTACATGGTCATATTTACCTGATGCCATTCAGAAGAATGACCTTAAATACAATGTTAGATTTCCTCCATAAAGAAGGGCAGCTCAGGCTTAGGACACGAGTAGCTCAGATCACAACTGGTTACATAGCCCTGAACAGCTTGGGCGCTGGGTTAATTTACACACTCAGCTCCCTGGCGTTGTTCCTTTACACTGACAGGTCAGCACTATTTGCTGTTACATTACCCCGCCTCTTTTTCGGGTCTGCTCTCCTTGTCGTCCTAATCTAATGGTATTCTGGATGACTGTCTTGCTGAGCAGCAATTCCATATAAATTACAAGGGAGAGGAGCCGACTACCAGCCTTCTCAGTAATTTACACCATAATAGCAGCAGTTCCGAGGTGCTAGTCATTTATAAATAGGCTCCTAAAGCAGCGTGTGGGCTTTTAAAAAGCATGAACAGTTGAAAATATTCCCCATTTGAGCACATCTCTACTGCCAGTGTTGCAGTAAGATGGTGTAAGACAACAAAAGGGTTCTTACGCCGCAGGGATAGAAAGTTTATCAAGGCTGCTCTCCAATGTTAGGGTGGTGGGAGTTGCTATGAGGATGTCTTTTAGACACCAAAGGGGTTTAGGGGAGTCTGCTAAATTTCACCTGACAGATCCAGCCTCACTGAGCTTAGGAACCAAGGCAGGAACTTCAATGGCAGGAGCCATACTCTGAGATTCCTCTGTTTCCTCACAGATCCAATCCATTCTGCCTTGGATATGCTTTGAAATTCACTCTACCTAACGGGCCCCAGACTTAGAAAGATAATAGCTGACACACAGCACGTACTACGCACAGGCACTGCTTCAAGTATTTTTAATATGAGGCACATAACTATTGACTCATTAAATCCTGAAAACAGCAATATGAGGCAAGTATTCTTATATTCTCATTTTATAGACAGGGAAATTGGGATGTGGAGGGGTTAAGTAACCCATCTATGGTCACACAGCTAGTCAACTGAAGGACTGGCCTTCACACCAGGGATTCTGTCTCCAGAGCTGTGCTCTCAGTCATCTCGTCCTGGCTCTTGGACAGCCTTCTGCCTGAGCCAGAGCCTTTGAGTAAGGTCAGAGGAGAGAAAACTGGGCATTTTTTGGTTATCTTTGTATTCAACTTACTGCAGTTACTGACGGAGTTTTCCCTTCCTCTGCCCTCATCTTTTTTGTTTCTTGAGCTAGATGGCCTCATGTATCACATGGTGGAGGGGACGCTGAGCTGTCTGGCCTGCAGCTAGGATGCCATCTTCCATTTACCAAGAAGGCGAGGTGGGTCTCTGCCTACCCCAACCTCCTATTTTATTGTCAGTGACGCTGTTCTTTACCAGGACCCTACACTCTTCCCAGGCCCATTAATCGGACACGGGGCTTTAGAGTTAATGCTTCAGCCCCAGTCTGCATGTTAATACAGGCAAATGTTTCATGTGTCTACAGAATGGGCGGGGTACATACCTTACTAGCTGCCATAGAAAAGTATTTGAAAGCAGTAGCATTATTTTGTGGTGCTGCAGCATTCCCTTCTAAATACATCTACAAAAAAGCACACACACACACAAATAAAAAGATGTAAAAACTAAAGATTTCGAGGGCAATGAAAATGTTTTAGAATGACATCGAGGTGATGATGGCACAACACGTTGAATGTAGTAAATGCCGCTGAAGCACATACTTTAAAATGGGCAATTTTATGTTATTTGAATTTCTCCTCGTTTTTAATAAAAGGAAAAATTAAGGATACAATCTAGTACACACACTCTAGAGTACCCTCACCTAAGGGTGAGAAAAGAATCCTGTTGGTATTTTTTTCATGTTTTCTTGCATCTAAATTTACTGTATGTAGTACTTCTGGAAACTGGGCACTCGTCCCCATGGTTACTGATACAGACTGGCTGTGGGAGCCAAGGGCAGTGCGCAGGGGAGTGAGTAGTCTTGTAAGGAGAGAAGGTGCCTCTCCAGAGGAACCTTCCACAAAGGCTCCTCCTGTCAGTCAGGGAGGAGCTGGTTCTTTGGTCAGTCTGGAGCTGGTTCTCATTCCAGGGACAGTGGGAGGAGGCACCACGTTGGGTGGAGGTGTGTCCCAGGGTTTGATGTACAATTAGATCAGCTCTCCTGTTACACACCAGGGGTTCATGGGGAGGGCTCCGAGTTACTCTCAGCCAGGAGCCCTGGGCCACTGGTACTTTCAAAGACTGCTTTGGAGGAAGGGATAGTTAGGGAGTTTGGGACTGACGTGTACACGCTGCTGTATTTTAAATGGATAACCGACAAGGACAGAATGTATAGCACTTGGAACTCTGCTCAATGTTATGTGGCAGCCTGGATGGGAGGGAGGTTTGGAGGAGAATGGAGCCTGGTGGGCTACAGTCCATGGGGTTGCAAAGAGTCAGACATGGCTGAGCGACTTCACTTCACTTCAAGCTGTGGCAAGTTGCAAAAATAGCCATAATACTTTATGGGCTTCCCTGGTGGCTCAGAGGTTAAAGCGTCTGCCTGGAATGCGGGAGACCCGGATTCGATCCCTGGGTCGGGGAGATCCCCTGGAGAAGGAAATGGCAATCCACTCAAGTATTCTTGCCTGGAGAATCCCATGGACAGAGAAGCCTAGTAGGTTACAGTCCACAGGGTCGCAAAGAGTCGGACATGACTGAGCGACTTCACCTTACCTTACCTATAAATATGGCTGAGTCTCTTTGCTGTCCACCTGAAACTATCACAACATTGTTAATAGCTATGCTCCAATATAAAATTAAAAGTTAAAAAAAGACTGCTTTTGGTACCCCAGATAAAGACCGCTATTGCATGGGACTTCTTCCCAAACTGTCACCTCAAGAATACCACTGTCAGTTTGTAGCTGAAGGCCCTGCTTAGCTGCTTTCATGAAAAAGGCAAGCAGACCTATTACCCTACACTGGTTCAGTTAGCTGGTACTACTAGGTTTTAAGAAATGAAAACTATTGATCAAGATGAAGCTTGTACCTTTCCTATAAATGCCATAGCATTTGCGCTCCCAGCTTTTGCTGCCTTTAAGAAGTAGTACAATGCTTTCTGGAGAGAAAAGGAACAGTATTATTGACAGTCATAAACATATCCTGTAAAATAGCTTTTGCATTAAACTTTATTTCATTTGACATGCATTAAAAAACCTCTGTGAAATGCCTGCTTCGTTCAAGGCACTCATTACTCCAAGTGCTATTTCAATCATGAACCTGGAGAGTGGGAGAGAAATATATATATATTTCATACATACAGTTTTAGAATGTGAGGGCTTGTTTTTCACATTTGGAAAGGCATCATGGGCATGTTGCTTTGGGGAGGAGAGATAAATCCCAGCTGTAGAACTAAATACTCCATTATTTTTTAAAAACTACACTTGTATGTTGACAGTATGTACTTACTGTGTAAGACAGTTTGTGTAACTGGCAGAATTAAATATACAGCATCCTAATGTTTACGGTGCAGAGGGAATGAGACCAGACACACCTGGTTGCCTTCTTGGTCCAGGTCTCTCTGCAGAGGTGAACCTCAGACCAATTCTTTCCAAAGAAAGTCAAAGGGGGCCAGGAAAACCTTCTGACTCTCTCCGGGTCATAACATTAAATGAAATGCTCCTTCTAAACGCATGGGAGGTCACCTGTCTCTTGCTGCCTCATTCCTCAGGTCTCCTCCTGATTTTCCCTAAGTTCTCGTCAGAGACTTTGTGGAGAATTAAGGAAATAAGTCCCAGGAATGAGAAATGAAGACATGCTCCAAAGTGTCTTAGTAGGACACAACTTTCCTCTCTTTAAAAAGCCTTGACTGATTGTAAGGGTCTGCAATTGATGGGCAAGGATCTGCCCCTTCCCAAAGAGAAGAGAATGCTTGAGGAAGAAAGGTACGTAGTTCTTTTATATGTAAGTTTTCTCTAGAAATATTGGCAACTTATTTGAGAACTATACACATTATGTCGCAAGTCAGTCTGCCACGGACATAAAGTAAATACAAAAGCCACCATCCTGGACCTCATCATGTCATGGATCCATCCACCCATCCTTCTCTTCTTCACGTATCCTTCCAAGATCTTGACTGATACCTGCCATACATATGGTAATATGTTAGGTATCACAGGTGATTGATAGAGGAACAAAAACCACGGTTCCTACTTTGCTTCTTAGCAATGCTGCTGTGAAAAGTAGATGTAAATAGCAATGACGATAAGCGAAAAGGGACACTAAAAAGAATTAGAGGGGTTTAGAACAACAGAAATTGTACCTAGTCCTTTTAAGTATTTTATAAGCTTTTTCTTCCTTCATCTTCAAAACTGCACTCTAAGGAAGGTATTGCTAATATCTGAGCTATTTAGTGACAGTTGGAGTCAAGAAGCCGATACTGGCATCCTGCCAGCAGCCTAAATCCAATTCCCGCGCGTTCGGCACTCTGCCTTCATGGTTTAAAGGACGAGGGCTCAAATGATAAAGGTCACACAAAAGATGGAGAGGATTCACCACACAGGGGGCATCAGAGGCTGAGGGAACAACATGAGTAAAGCATGGCGATGGGAGAGTCCAAAGTGTGCCAGGAAATAGTAGTTTCTTCTGTATGGCTGAAGTAGAGCACTCAAAAGCTAGGATGTGCTAAACTATGATGGGGAAATATTATTAACAGGCTAAGGCCTTTTATTTTATTTGGTTTAGAAATAGAAACCACTGGAGATTCATGAGCATGAGGGAGTGTTGAAACAAATGCTGCTGAAAATGTCTGGAATAATGTAGGTGTCAGTTGGATAGGAGAAAATTATAGCAATGTATGATTTACTATACCAATTACATATTGGTAAATAAATAAAATATATGATAAAATGTATGATTTAATAATCACATTTATCAAAGAACATCAATATAAAAAATATTTCTTATGAATATCCCTGCTGAACCAAGGCCCAAATATATCCATCGAGAACCATGATGCATGCAAGTCACAGTATCTCCAGCCTTGTTCCCTCATTCGTGGTCTCCTCCTCTGTGCTCTTGGGCACTCTGTCTTTCCCCATGATAGCATGCATCCACTGATTTAACTGTCCGCTTAATTTTCTGTTTCCCCCAATGTTGAATCCTCTGTACTTAGCACAGTATCTACTGTATATTAGGCAGTCAGAAAATGTTTCTGGGGTGAATGAATGAGTGAGTGAATGAAAGAACAAATTTGTTAATCTCTAAAACAAAAGGACTGAATTTTAATCTTTATGGTCCCTTCCAGCTCTAAAATTATGATTTTGTAAACTCATTTTCAAAGTGCAGTTTTAGAGTTTGGGCTCAAATATTTGGCATTGGAGAGTTATGCTCTGGGAAACTATATTTAAACTGTTAAAAGAGAATAGCCCATTCCCCAGAAGCGAATAAGAATCTTGGAGTTTTTCCCCATCCTTCAATATAATGAGTCCATAAAGACCAAAAATGGAGGATCTAATTTCTCCTTCCACTTTCCTTGGTTACTTGGCATCTCAGTTCTCTTTAATTTCTCTTTACATTAACTTGCCTTTAATGTTGGGCTTCCCAGGTAGCTCAGTAGTAAAGAATATGCCTGCCAATGCAGGAGATGCATGTTTGATCCCTGGGTGGAGAAGATCTCCTGGAGAAGGAAATGGCAACCCACACTAGTATTCTTGCCTGGAAAATGTCATGGACAGAGGAGCCTGGCAGGCTACAGTCCATAGCGCTGCAAAGAGTCAGACATGACTGAGTTCGCATGCCTTTAAAGCCACGGTTTCAACTGCATAAACATTTACTAAACACTCTGTGAAAGTATCATGCAAGCTGCTTCAGCGGCCATGCACGGGCCAACCTGCATTCTTGCTCTTAGAGTCAAGTATTCATCCATCCATTCATATATCCATCTGCTGTGTTCTGTTTATTTCTGTTCCCCCCAAATCCATGTTGAAAACCTACTACCCAACATGATGGTATTAGGAAGTGAAGTTTCTGAGAGGTGATTGGGAGAGTCCTCATGAATGGGATTAGTGCCCTTGAAAAAGGCCCCAGAGAGCTAGCTTGACCCTTCTGCCAGGCAGGGATACAAGGAAAAGCCTACAGATTGTAAGAGGGCCCTCACCCAAACATGGTGGCACCCTGATCTCAGACTTCCAGCCTCCAAAACTGTGAGAAAATAAAGTTCCATTGTGCATAAGCCACCAAGTACTCAGTATTTTTGTTATAATTGTTCAAACAAAAACATGATCCATCCATCCTTCCTTCCTTCATATATTTACTGAGCACCTACCATCATATTTTACTGGTTATAACATGTATACCCCCATCTCTCATTTTAATCAGGACATTTTTTACTATCAATGGCACCATATAATTTATATTGGCAGCGTTTTCTCTTGCTCAGTAAGACATAATGTATCTTATAACTGATGGTGTCTTAGGATGAAATATAGTGTGTCTTAGGCATTATGCTAAGTGAAGTTTTATTATTTGAATGCACATCTCTCTCTTTTTTTTAACCTGAACATGATTTTTCATTGGTTCTAAGAAAATCCCTAGTTTAATCAGTTTGCAATGTTTCCTCTAGAATGAAATGCCAAGAAAATGTATTGTTCTAAAAACATTTGGGAATACTTCTTTTATCTCAGGCTCTGTAAATCACTCTTAAAAGGGATAGCATTAGCTCTTTTCCTTTTCATGGATGGCAGAGTGGATAAAGCAGTTGCCTTTACATATTTGATATTATTCCTCTGCTGGTTATAACTTAATTAACTTAATTATGCCTTATCCACTTTAATAACATGCACCAAAACACCCAGCTTTTCCTAATCCAATTCATCCTGGGCCTGTATATATTTAGAAAAGCAAATAACATTAAAATGTATGTATACAAATTCAAGACAATGTAATCAAGACTTGCACATACAATACTTTCCAATAATTAAGAATCTTGTGGGGAGAAGGTGAAAATGTTGCCTATAGTGACAACTCATAAGAGAAATTAATTCAATCAAACAATGAGGAGGGTGAAAACATCAAGCTAGTCATTTCTAAGTATTTTGATTTTTAATTTGCTGGACAGTGCCGGGACAGGACTGGGAAAGGTCAGTTTTCATTCCAATGCCAGAGAAAAGCAGCGCCAAAGAATGTTCAAACTACGGCACAATTGCATTCATCTCACACGCTAGTGAAGTAATGCTCAAAATTCTTCAAGCTAGGCTTCAACAGTACATAAACCGAGATCTTCCAGATGTTCAACCTGGATTTAGAAAAGGTAGAGGGACCAGAGATCAAATTGCCAACATCAGTCGGATCATAGAAAAAGAATTCCAGAAAAACATCTACTTCTGCTTCATTGACTATGCTAAAGCCTTTGACTGTGTAGATTACAACAAACTGTGGAAAATTCTTAAAGAGATGGGAACCAGACCATCTCACTTGCCTCCTGAGAAACTTGTATGCAGGTCAAGAAGAAACAGTTAGAACCAGACACGGAACAACAAACTGGTTCCAAATTGGAAAAAGGAGTAAGTCTCAAGGCTCTATATTGTCACCCTGCTTATTTAATTTATATGCAGAGTACATCATGTGAAATGCTGGGCTGGATGAAGCATAAGCTGGAATCAAGATTGCTGGGAGAAATATCAATAACCTCAGATATGCCGATGACACCACCCTTATGGCAGAAAGCGAAGAGGAACTAAAGAGCCTCTTGATGAAGTTGAAAGAGGAGAGTGAAAAAGCTGGCTTAAAACCCAGCATTCAAAAAATTAAGATCATGGCATCTGGTCCTATCACTTCATGGAAAATAGATGGGGGAACAATGGAAACAGTGAGAGACTTTATTTCTGGGAGCTCCAAAATCACTGCAGATGCCAACTGCAGCCATGAAATTAAAAGATGTTTGCTCCTTGGAAGGAAAGCTATGACCAACCTGGACATCATATTAAGAAGCAGAGACATTACTTTTCCAACAAAGGTCCATCTAGTCAAAGCTATGGTTTTTCCAGTGGTCATGTATGGATGTGAGAATTGGACCATAAAGAAGGATGAGTGCCAAGAATTGATGCTTTTGAACTGTGGTGTTGGAGAAGGCTCTTGAGAGTCCCTTGGGCTGCAAGGAGATCCAACCAGTCTATCCTAAAGGCGATCAGTCCTGGGTGTTCATTGGAGGGACTGATGTTGAAGCTGAAACTCCAATACTTTGGCCACCTGATGCGAAGAGGTGACTCATTGGAAAAGACCCTGATGCTGGGAAAGATTGAGAGAAGGAGGAGAAGGAGACGACAGAGGATGAGATGGTTGAATGCCATCAACGACTCAATGGACATGGGTTTGGGTGGACTCCGGGAGTGGGTGATGGACAGGGAGGCCTGGCATGCTGCAGTTCATGGGGTCGCAAAGAGTTGGACATGACTGAGCGACTGAACTGAACTGATGCTGAAGCTGAAACTCCAATACTTTGGCCACCTGATGCAAAGAGCCAACTGATTAGAAAAGATCCTGATGCTGGGAAAGACTGAAGGCAGGGGGAGAAGGAGATGACAGAGGATGAAATGGTTGGATGGCATCACCAACTTGATAGACATGAGTTTGAGCAAGCTCCAAGAAATGGAGAAGGACAGGGAAGCCTGGCGTGCTGCAGTCCCTGGGGTTGCAAAGAGTCAGGCATGACTGAGTGACTGAACAACAACAACCAGGCATCACTTATATTTATAAAGAACCTCGTAATAATTTTCTTTGGTGGACTAAAATATTAGCATACTCGCTCAAGTGGCTGAGAAATAACATCTAATTCTTAGGATGCTATCATTTATTTATTCAGTAGACAGTAAGTACCTATTACATCAGTTCAGTTCAGTCGCTCAGTCATGTCTGACTCTTTGCGACCCCATGAATCGCAGCACGCCAGGCCTCCCTGTCGTTCACTCAGACTCACATCCATCTAGTTAGTGATGCCATCCAGCCATCTCATCCTCTGTCGTCCCCTTCTCCTCCTGCCCCCAATCCCTCCCAGCATCAGCGTCTTTTCCAATGAGTCAACTCGTCGCATGAGGTGGCTGAAGTACTGGAGCTTCAGCATCAGCATCATTCCTTCCAAAGAAATCCCAGGGTTGATCTCCTTCAGAATGGACTGGTTGGATCTCCTTGCAGTCCAAGGGACTCTCAAGAGTCTTCTCCAACACTACAATTCAAAAGCATCAATTTTTCTGCGCTTAGCCTTCTTCACAGTCCAACGCTCACATCCATACATGACTACTGTAAAAACCATAGCCTTGACTAGACAGACCTTAGTCGGCAAAGTAACGTCTCTGCTTTTGGATGTGCTGTCTAGGTTCATCATAACTTTTCTTTCAGGGAGTAAGCGTCTTTTAATTTCATGGCTGCAGTCACCATCTGCAGTGATTTTGGAGCCCAAAAAATAAAGTCTGACACTGTTTCCACTGTTTCCCCATCTATTTCCCATGAAGTGATGGGACCGGATGCCATGATCTTCGTTTTCTGAATGTTGAGCTTTGAGCCAACTTTTTCCACTCTCCTCTTTCACTTTCATCAAGAGGCTTTTTAGCTCCTCTTCACTTTCTGCCATAAGGGTGGTGTCATCTGTATGTCTGAGGTTATTGATATTTCTCCTGGCAATCTTAATTCCAGCTTGTGTTTCTTCCAGTCCAGCATTTCTCATGATGTACTCTGCATAGAGGTTAAATAAGCAGGGTGACAATATACAGCCTTGACATACTCCTTTTCCTATTTGGAACCAGTCTGTTGTTCCATGTCCAGTTCTAACTGTTGCTTCCTGACCTGCATACAGATTTCTCAAGAGGCAGGTCAGGTGGTCTGGTATTCCCATTTCTCTCAGAATTTTCACAGTTTATTGTGATCCACACAGTCAAGGGTTTCGGCATAGTCAATAAAGCAGAAGTAGATGTTTTTCTGGAACTCTCTTGCTTTTTCCATGATCCAGCGGATGTTGGCAATTTGATCTCTGGTTCCTCTGCCTTTTCTAAAACCAGCTTGAACATCGGGAAGTTAACGGTTCACATATTGCTGAAGCCTGGCTTGGAGAATTTTGAGCATTACTTTACTAGCATGTGAGATGAGTGCAATTGTGTGGTAGTTTGAGCATTTTTTTGGCATTGCCTTTCTTTTGGGATTGGAATGAAAACTGACCTTTTCCAGTCCTGTGGCCACTGCTGAGTGTTCCAAATTTGTTGGCCTATTGAGCGCAGCACTTTCACAGCATCCTCTTTCAGGATTTGAAATAGCTCTACTGGAATTCAATCACCTCCACTAGCTTTGTTTGTAGTGATGCTTTCTAAGGCCCACTTCATATTCCAGGATGTCTGACTCTAGGTGAGTGATCACACCATCTTGATTATCTGGGTTGTGAAGATCTTTTTTTTACAGTTCTTCCATGTATTCTTGCCACCTCTTCTTAATATCTTCTGCTTCTGTTAGGTCCAGACCACTTCTGTCCTTTATCAAGCTCATCTTTGCATGAAATGTTCCCTTGGTATTTTTAATTTTCTTGAAGAGATCTCTAGTCTTTCCCATTCTGTTGTTTTCCTCTATTTCTTTGCATTGATCGCTGAAGAAGGCTTTCTTATCTCTTCTTGCTATTCTTTGGAACTCTGCATTCAGATGCTTATAGCTTTCCTTTTCTCCTTTGCTTTTCGCCTCTCTTCTTTACACAGCTATTTGTAAGGCCTCCCCAGACAGCCATTTTGCTTTTTTGCATTTCTTTTCCATGGGGATGGTCTTGATTCCTATCTCCTGTACAATGTCACGAACCTCATTCCATAGTTCATCAGGCACTTTATTTATCAGATCTAGGCCCTTAAATCTATTTCTCACTTATGTATAATCATAAGGGGTTTGATTGAGGTCATACCTGAATGGTCTAGCGGTTTTCCCTACTTTCTTCAATTTGAGTCTGAATTTGG
Organism: Capra hircus; assembly: GCF_001704415.2. Classification (NCBI taxonomy): domain Eukaryota; kingdom Metazoa; phylum Chordata; class Mammalia; order Artiodactyla; family Bovidae; genus Capra; species Capra hircus. Next base: position 7,250,183 of record NC_030820.1, read on the forward strand.
TAATAAGGAGTTAATGATCTGAGCCACAGTCAGCTCCTGGTCTTGTTTTTGTTGACTGTATAGAGCTTCTCCATCTTTGGCTGCAAAGAATATAATCAATCTGATTTCGGTGTTGACCATCTGGTGATGTCCATGTGTAGAGTCTTCTCTTGTGTTGTTGGAAGAGGGTGTTTGCTATGACCAGTGCATTTTTTTGGCAAAACTCTATTAGTCTTTGCCCTGCTTCATTCTGCATTCCAAGGCCAAATTTGCCTGTTACTCCAGGTGTTTCTTGACTTCCTGCTTTTGCATTCCAGTCCCCTATAACGAAAAGGACATCTTTTTTGAGTGTTAGTTCTAAGAGGTCTTGTAGGTCTTCATTGAACCATTCAACTTCAGCTTCTTCAGCATTACTGGTTGGGGCATAGACTTGGATTACCGTGATATTGAATGGTTTGCCTTGGAGACGAACAGAGATCATTCTGTCGTTTTTAAGATTGCACCCAAGTACTGCATTTTGGAATCTTTTGTTGACCATGATGGCTACTCCATTTTTTCTGAGGGATTCCTGCCCGCAGTAGTAGATATAATAGTCATCTGAGTTAAATTCACCCATTCCAGTCCATTTTAGTTCGCTGACTCCTAGAATGTTGACGTTCACTCTTGCCATCTCTTGTTTGACCACTTCCAATTTGCCTTGATTCATGGACCTGACATTCCAGGTTCCTATGCAATATTGCTCTTTACAGCATTGGACCTTGCTTTTAATCTAAGTACAGGACACACATTTTGAATAAGATGGATAAGAATTTACATTGCACTGCAGGAAGACAGTTAACAAGCCAAGATCAGTAAAGTACAAGGAATGAGAGGGGCTAGAGAAAAATAAACACAGCATGATAAGATAAGTGATTTTAAAAAAAAGGTAGAATTGATCAAGAAAATCCTCTCTGAGGAAGTAAGGTTTTAAGGATAAGAAGCCAGCCATGGGGAGATCTTCCCACTCCTCTCTGCATATCTCACACTATTCCAAGTTGATTTTGGTGCAGGGCTTCCCTGGTTGCTCAGATGTTAAAGCATCTGCCCGCAATGCGGGAGACCTGGGTTCGATCCCTAGGTTGGGAATATCCCCTGCAGAAGGAAATGGCAACCCACTCCAGTATTCTTGCCTGGTGAATCCCATGGATGGAAGAGCCTGGTAGGCTACAGTCCACAGGGTTGCAAAGAGTCAGACATGACTGAGTGACTTCACTTCACTTCAAGCTGTGGCAAGTTGCAAAAATAGCCATAATACTTTGCAGTTCTGCCTGTTAAGAGAAGTTCTTTTTCCTATTCTTTCAATGCTGGCTGGCCTTGTGACTTACTTTGGCCAAAAGAATATGGCAGAATTGATTCTGTCGTTTCTGACCCTAGGCCTCAGGAGACTTTCACTACTGCATTTGTAAAACATTTGACTGCCATGTAAAAGGAGTGGGCCTGCTAGCTGGAGGATGAGAGCATGTGGAGAGACCAAGTCATCCTAGCTGCCATGGACCAGGCCATCATAAATCAGCCAGCCCTGGTCAAAACTCTAGCAAACTCTAGATGTGTGAACAAGCCCAGCCAAGATCAGAAGAATTACTCAGGGGAACCCAGCCATAACTACTGACCTGCCAAAATCGTGAATTAAATAAATGGTGGTTGTGTTAGGGTACCTACATTTGGGGGTGGTTTATGATGGCAGCCTAAGCTAACTGAATAGCCAGTGAATCTTGAGGTCTGATGCCTTGATGGGAATCCTTCATCCAAGTTCAGGTTTCTTTAGGCTAAGGAAAGCAGGAAGGGCTAGTGCTTGCCCTACTGCTGGGATGGTTCTGGAATTAAACCAGTCTTTTTGAAATGTCTGGATGGGAAGAATGGGGCCCAACCTACCAACAGAAAATTAGAAGCAACCTGAGTGATTACATCATTTCTTTTTCTTGCCTAATGAATAAGAAAACTAGATATGAATGACTGGTGTTTTTATAAACTTGTTTTTTGTTTTTGCTCAGGTCAAGAGTAAGTAAGTAAGTTTTAACTTGAGTTTAAGTAAGTTTTAATGAAAGGAGCACAGGCTTTGAATACAGAAATACTGAGTTGGACTTTTATTTCTTAACACTCTTACTACCAAGCTGTGAGATTTGAAACAGTTTACATCATCTATCATCTGTCATCTACAGTCTCAGCTTTTCATCTGTAAAACAGAGCTAATGAATGTGAATGAGCCCATAGCAGAGCTTGTCTGGGCCATTCAGCTGAGGCTCGACTGCCTAGCCATTGCTGTTACAGCACCAAACTCTTCTATTGCCAGCCTTGGGACTGCACCTCATTCTCACCTGGAGGCAGCTATAGCTCCCATCTGGTGTTCATGTGGCTGGAGCTGACTGGAAGCGCTTAGCTTTGTGGGGTTTTATATACTCTATAGATGTTAGTGGGCATTCTGTATAGGTGTGGTTTTGGTGCCTTCATAATCAAATTTTGTCTCTATGGAAAATGGGAACTTCTTCCCAGTTTTGCATCTTGTAGTTAGCAGAAGAAACTCATGACAGGCTGAAATCTGATATTGGCATAATATTGTGAATCCAGAAGTCCTCATCCAAGAAGATAAAACCTTAGTTGAAGACCTTCAGTTGAGCTGTCCTGAGATGGATGCATATGTTTATTTCAACTGCTACCTATTTTATCACATTTTATAAAATTAACTTTGACATTTACATAATGTGTATAAAGTGAAAAGTGAAGTCACTGAGTCGTGTCTGACTCTTAGTGACCCCATGGACTGCAGCCTACCAGGCTCCTCCATCCATGGGATTTTCCAGGCAAGAGTACTGAAGTGGGTTGCCATTTCCTTTTCCAGGGGATCTTCCCAACCCAGGGATCGAACCCAGGTCTCCTGCACTGTGGGTGGATTCCTTACCAGCTGAGCCACCAGCCCGTGTAGGAAGCCCATTGAAAGCATATAGTAGCTCATATAAAACACAAACTATAGTGCCAAAGATACATTCATGAAATAACAATGTAAAGTGAAACAGAGAGTAATAACAGTTCAGATTTTTATGTAACTGCTGTGGAAGTAGTTATTTCTATTGCTTAGCCATTGCGATTGAAGTAGAGCAAATACTCCTTTGAGACAGTGAGCACATGGCTCCTATAAAATGACAAGGGCTACAAAGTCATCTTTTAAGAAGAATATCAGCTACTTCCCCAGATCTATGGGGATCTAGGGCCTTAAAACTACAATCAGGGTTGAGAGAAGATCTCGTCCATGGGCTTTGGCATCTTACTGAGGAGGATCCTGTGTAGGTTAAGTTTATTTGCTTTTTTCTCCACCATATATTTGAATTGTTAATTAATCGTCTAACTTCACTGGGATAAAATAAGGTTAAGCGATTGAAAGGAGCTTTACAAATTTATAAAGAAGCTTAATAATATACCCAATTATGTTGGAAGCAGCCTGCCCTCTGATTTAGCTCAATGGGGTTGAGGCTGATCCTCAGGCTCCCTGGCAGGAAATTCCCAGGTGGACTTGCCACAGCTGGCCTTAGAGAGAGCGTGTCCTCCTCACCTAGCCCCAGGGCTATTGTGAGTCTCGGTGGGAAGAGGGCGGGTTCAGTGGGACCCCAGAAACTCCCCACCAGGTACTCTTTCACAGGCCTCTACCCCTCCATACTTAGAGGAGGCAGGAAAAGTGCTTTCTCTAACGAACTCTGTTCTTCAAAAGCTGGAAAGCAGGTCTGACAAAGGAAGCAGCGGTGGGCTTTCCCGGGCAGCTTGTCCACCCACCCTCAGCTTCCCTTACCCCTGTCCTCCCACCCACATGACTCAAGCTTGAGATGGACTTACATAGTAATCTTGATCCAGACCTTTCCTCCCAATTAGATGCAACTGTCCGAGAGATACCTAGAAAAGAGGAGTTTTGGAAAATAATTTTAGCAGTAGTATTCATTTTAACAAAGAAAAAGGGAAAAAAATTACCTGATGATTTTACTATAGTACATCAATCCAGTTTGCTGCAGTTAGTGTGTCTTAAAAAAAGAGGCAGGAAACCATTCCTGACTCTGTGTTTTATTGGGTAAATGGTTGACATTGGGTATGCAGCTTCCTCAGGGGCAGGAAGCTGGCCTGATGATGTACAGCAATGCCCAGGCACACTAGTGACCTTAACTTTTGGTTCTCAAAGGTCACATAAACGATGTCTCATTTCTATTCTTATTTCCAAAGACAGGCTGCTTCTGGCTTCTGATAAGAGTTCATTCATATTAAAACCAACATTTATGGTAACTCTTTTCTATAATTACAATCTAGTTTTTTTTTTGATAAGTTTTTTAGGGTAAGTGCCCCAAAAATGCCACTACTATGGCAACTGGCTCCTTCATAAGCTATAAGAAACTACAAGTTAGGGAACAAAAAAGGAGCAGAACAAAGAGGAGGGGGTTCTCTTTCCTTTCCTATTCTGGATGGGGCATTGCTGTTAACCCTTCTAGGACTCAGAGAGAACCAAGGCCTTTGTCATTAAAATGTTCTAAAAATTTAAGTTCATCTGTATACATTACTTGTATCTGAACATCTCCTCTTTCTGCCAAAAATTTATAGTATTGGTATATGTCCCAGTCCAAAATCTCACTGTTAGAACTCAGATTTTCAGGTCTTTCAGTTAGTCTCACTTTTTCCACTGGAATACCTTCACTTTTTTCCAATTTATCAGCAACTGTGAACAGAAACAAGCAAGAGCAATATATAACAGTCATCTTAGAGCAAGCTCTATTCTGCTGATTCTCTTTAAACTATGCCGAGATTGGGCCTACTAACAGAAAAGAAATACCCTTAGGAGACAGAAATCTGCTAATTTTGTTGATTTGGTTCTGAGAAAAGTATAAGACACTACCTATTCTTTGTAACCAGTATAATCATTGTATCAGTATATGTCAGACCCTACTGAAGACCTTAGCCAGGCAGGCTCAGGAAAGAAGATAGATGTCAGAAGAAGGCAACCAACCTTTCTATCACTGACTTTTTCTGGGCATCCTGAAACTACAATATAAGAGTAAGAACTGCTTCTTATTTACTTCCTATGGATAGTCTGAAAATAAACTGTAAATATGCTTGAGTAAACCTAAAAAAACAGCAGTTTGAAATATATATATATCAAATAATTTCAGTTTCATTAAGCACATAAAAACATCTTGCTATATAAAGCATCTTAAATTCAAAAGCAGTTTTTTTCTCAGATCCTAATCATGACAAAGATGTAAATTTAGATGTTATTATGATTATAGAAACTAACTAAATGGACTTTAGCTTACTCACTTCTTAGACTTTTATTTAATACTCCATTATGTAGTCCAGTTTAGTGATGCTGCGTGTGGAAATATTACATGCAACTTTGAAAATTCTAGAAATAATTAACCTCATGCTCAATTTTTTTTTTTTTGTAGACAAAGGATAGGGTAATAGAGTAATGGTTACTTGAATTGTTCTCAGATGCAGTGATAGAGATTGCCAATGTAGGTATCTTGCACATACATTGTACAATGTATGTACATCCATAGCTTCAGGAATTTTTTAACAAGGCATCTTATATTTGAAATGTTTGAATTATAAAAAATACTTAATATTTATTGATGTTATATTTAAATTCTCAGTTTAAGGAAAGAAGATCACCAGATCAAGTAAAACAGAATTACTTGGAGACATGAGCTAACAAAAATAAAAGATGAGTACAATCATTTAGAACTTTTTGAAAAGTAACTTAAGAAATCAGAAGCTTCACATTGTATGGAAAGAGCTGTATTATAACTGATGTTAAAGCACAGTCTTTAAATACCTTATAAATACTTCAACTAGTATTGATTAATTTTTTTAATTTCTTGGCAAGTCTATCTTAAAATAAACTATGTGGATTACTCACTATAATCTGCCACTTTCTTGTAATGACTTAGGGCAACTTCACAATTCTGTAGAACATTGATTCCTGACAAATATCTGTACCCCTAAAACACAGGCATATACATTCTTAATATTCTGACAATGCTATATTTATAACACACCTATTTGGGCTCAAGAATATTTAATTACAAACCAAAATCATCTGCGACATCATGCTTCCTCCAGCACTTCCAAAGGTATAATATATCAGTGCCTAAAGTTAAAAAAAAAATTATTTGACATCTAAATTTGAAACTCAAACCCAATCACTGCTTTTTTATTCCTAGCCCAGCAATGAACCTCGAACTACTCCCACATAAATCCTAAATTTCATTCTCTTCCTCTTTAAAGATGGCTGGCATTCACTGAGGGCTTATTGAGTTCTGAAGTTTGTGAAAAGGGGATTGTACATGATATTTCATTAAAACATCATGAAATCCCTATGGAGTAGATATTATCTGAAACTTTATAACATGGAACATTAGGAAACTATGGCATTCAGGCCCTAACCCTCTCTAACTATTGAGCTGTGCTCTTACCCACCACTCTAGAGTGAGCTCTTCACTCAAAGAATAGACTCTCTATTCAGTGTCCCTTTAAAAAAATGATATTTTGTTCTAAAAAAAATAGAATGACTTTACCTTAGCTTGATTGTATTCCATTCCTATTCCATAAGAAGACAAAAATCCTAAGGCCTGAAGCCCAAAAGATAAAGAAAAATTCAATAAATCCATTTATTTTACAGTTATTACCAACATTAGTAAGGGTTGTTTTAAATGTCTCCTCTATAATTACTTGTATTGTTAACTTATTTCTTATAGCAAGTTGCATTATTATACTTTTACTAATGCAGCATGAATTTAGAAAAGGTGGCAATAGTGAAAGCTTTGTATAATATATGTGGAAATAAGCTAATACTTACTGAACTTTAGAATAATTATAGTGATAAAATAATATAAACCAATGCTCTGTATGTGTTTGCCTTTTTAGAAATGTAAAGACATTTTTCTCCAATATGTTAAAATTTGAATTTGAATATTTTTCTTCATATTTTAAAAATAAAATGCTATGGATATAAAAAGTTTGAACAGGAAAAAATTATATTGAATAAAAGGTTAAAGTCTGAACACAGATCAAGATGGTGGAATACGAAGTCCCAGGCCTTGTTCCTCCAATGGAGCCAAAATACATAGTGCAAAAAGCCTTTATGAGAACTCAAGGGACCAGTTAAGAAATCACTGTTACCCAGTCAAACTCACAGCAAAGAATAGCCCATTGAAATAGGTCAGAAAAGCCATTTTATTTAACCTGCAATCACTCCTCCCCAAGCCAGCATAGCTTGGTGTGATCAGGAAAAAAAGAGAAAAATGGGATAGGAATTCTGACTTTCAAGGAGTAACTGATCAAAGATCTGACTTTCAACTCATCTGATTTACAGCACTGGCAGAACTGGAATGTTAGATGCTAGGGACCTCTAAGCAATAAAGAGAGCTTAGAGACTTGTTGCAACTCTAGAGAACCTACACTACCATAAAACGCAGTACTTAAGGAACATCAGCAAACCAAACATTATATTACATATAATAACATTGTAATACATATTGTGGGAGTCACAGAGGAGTGAGAGAAAAGGAGGCAGAGAAATTATTTTAAGAAAATTTGGCTGAAAACTTCCCTAACCTGAGACAGAAAATAGACATCCAAATTCAAATTCAAAGAACTCCAAGTAGGATGAACTCAAAGAGCCCAATGCCAAGACATATCCTTAATCAAACTATCAAAAGTCAAAGGCACAGAACACTGGATGCAGCAAGAGAAAAGAGACTTGCCACATACAAAGAAATTTCCATATGATTATGAGCAGACATATCAGCAGAAACATTACAGGGTAGAAGGGAGTGGGATGAAACATTCAAAATGTTGAAAGAAAAAGCTGTCAACCAAGAACACTGTATCTGGCCAAACTAACTTTAAAAAATGAAGACAAAAATAGAAATTCCCTGATAATCAAAAACTGAGGGAATTCATCAACACTAGAGCTGCCTTACAAGAATTGCTAAAGGGTGTCCAAGTTGAAAGAATGCTAGCCATAACACAAAAGCATATAAAAATATAAAGCTCTCCAGTAATAATAAACACATAGACAAACACAGAATCATGTAATGCTGTAATGGTGGTAGATAAGTCACTTTTAATTCTGGTAGAGAATTGAAAAGGTAAAAGCATAAAAGATAGCTATAACTAAAAAACTATGCTAATGGATACAAAATATAAAAAGATATGATTTGTGTCATTGATAACATAAAATGGGAGGAGAGCAGAGTATATGTGATTGAAGTTACTGCTGCTGCCGTTAAATCGCTTCAGTCGTGTCCAACTCTGTGTGACCCCATAGACAGTAACCTACCAGGCTCCCCGTCCCTGGGATTCTCCAGGTAAGAACACTGGAGTGGGTTGCCATTTCCTTCTCCAATGCATGAAAGTGAAAAATGAAAGTGAAAAATGAAAGTGAAGTCCCTCAGTCGTGTCCAACTCTTCGCGACCCCATGGACTGCAGCCTACCAGGCTCCTCTGCCCATGGGATTTTCCAGGCAAGAGCACTGGAGTGGGGTGCCATTGCCTTCTCCGATTGAAGTTAAGTCAATATCAATTTAAAATAGATTGGTGCAGTGGTAAAGAATCTGCCTGCCAATCCAGGAGATGCGGGAGACATGGGTTCAATCCCTGGGTCGGGAAGATCCCCTGCAAGAGGCAATGACAATCCACTCCAGTATTCTTGCCAGGAAAACCCCATGGACAGAGGAGCCCGGTGGGCTACAGTCTATGGGGTCACAGAGAGTCAGACACAACTGAACAACTGCATGCATGTTGTAGCTATAAGACATCTTATGTAATCCCAAGAGTAACTACACTCCGGAGCAGAGAATGGCAACCCACTCCAGTATTCTTGCCTTGTCTTGTGCCATGGACAGAGAAGCCTGGCAGGCTACGGTCCATGGGGTCACAAAGAGTTGGACACGACTGAGCAACTAACACATGCACACAAAGAATAACTACAAGGAAAATACCTATAGAAAATGCACCCAAAAAATGAGGAGGGAATCAAAGTATGCCATTACAAAAAATAAATGAAAGACAAAAGAAGGCATCAAGAGAGGAAAAGGAGGACAAAATAACTACAGGACAAGCAGAAAATAATGAACGAAATGGCAGTAGTGAGTCTTTCCCTTTAAGAAGTTACTCTAAATGTATATGGATTAAATTCACTCAATTAATAGACATAAAAGGCTGAATGGATAAGAAAACAAGACCCAACTTCATGCTGTCTACAGAAAATTTATTTTAGATACAGAAACACATAGTCTGAAAGTGAAAGAATGGAAGAAGATACTTTATGTAAATTGCAACCAAAAGAGAGGGATGGATCACACTTAGACAAAATAGACTTCAAGTTAAAAACTGTCACAAGAGATAAAGGATATTGTGTCATGATAAAAGGATCAATTCACCAGGAAGATATAACCACTATAAATATATATGCATCTAAGAGCAGAGCACCCAAATACATGAAGCAGACACTGACAGAGCTGAAAGAAGAAATAGACACTAATACAATAACAGTAGGAGATTTTAATCCCCCACTTTCAAAAACGGATAGAACAACCAGACAGATTAACAAAATTTTCTTTGTTCACAGATGACATGATCTTATATGTAGAAAACAAAAACTGCTAAAACTAATAAATTTAGAAAAAGTGTAGGATGCAAAATCAACACACAAAAATAGATTTTCTAAAAATTAACAATGAACATTCAGAAAAGGAAATTAACAGTCTAATTTACGATAGCATCAAAAACAATAAACACTTTAGAATAAACTAACCAAGGAGGTGAAAGGCTTGTACACTGAAAACTATAAAACATTGCTTAAAAAATCTGAAAATACATAAGTAAATGGAAAATAACCTATGTTTATGTATTAGAAGAAGTAATATTGCTACTTTATATCCAGAGGGATTGGATTTAGTGCAACCCCTGTTGAAATCTCAGTGCCATTTTGCAGAAATAGAAAAAACCATCCTAAAATTTATATAGAATCTCATATGTAAACTCACAAAATAGCTCATCTATCTTGAGGGAAAAAAACTAAGCTGGAGGCCTCACACTTCCTGATTTCAAAATATATTACAAATTAGAGTGATTCAAAATCTGATGGTACTGGCATAAAGACAGACATATAGGCCAATGGAACAGTGTAAAGAGACCAGAAATAAATCCTCACATATATGGCCAAATGAGTTTCAACAAGGATGCCAAGGTATCGGATGCTTCTGAGAAAACTGCAATCTGTCTTTCAATTCTGAACATTAATGTCTCTGTTGCAGTTACTGAGGCTGGTGTAACAAATCACTCAGAAACTTGGTGGCATGATGACCATTTATTATGCCAAGGATTCAGTGGGTCAGGAATTCGGCCAAGGTAGAGTGGGGATGGCTGTTCTCTGATTCATGATCTGGGGGCCTTAGTTGGAAGACTCAAAGGCTGGAGTTGCCATAGTGTGGATTCTGGTTCTTTCATGCGTTTGGCAGTTGATTCTAGCTGTTGGTTGAGATCTTAGCAGAGGCTAACAACCGGAACAACAACATGGGACGTCTTCTATCATACGAGCTTCTCCAAGTCTGGTAACTGTGTTCCAGGACTGAGCACGCTGAGAGAGCGAAAGCCAGGCAGAGCTGTATCCTTTTTACGACTCAGCCTTCAAAGCGACATGGTGTCACTTCCAGCAAACTCTCCTGTTTGAGGTAGTTACAAGCCCACCTGAAAGCACTGAGTCTTAACCATTGGACTGCTAGGGAACTCTCAACCCTGGTATTTTCTGACCAGTTCTTTGCTATCAGACAGGATAAGATGCTTCAATATTATCTTGTACATTTTTTGCCCCAGACCTGGAATTTGACATTTTCCAAAGGAGTTGGGTTCTTTTCCTTGGGAGAGGACGTCTGTTGTTTATTTTAAGGATAATTCCTTTGTGGGGGAAGAATGAATATATAAATTTAACTTTTTATTTCTTTGTTAACAAATTAAGAGATGTATATGTATTAAAAATTAAAATTCTAATACTTCTGAGGGCTTAAAATTTAAACAGCAATGCCCTGCTCTTTTCTCAGAAACTCCCTATTTTTCTCATAGAAAACTACTTTTAATTATTCTGGCTGTTTTCTGCTGATAATTACCATCATTAGGACTCCTGATAAATTGCTTCTACTTGCTGCTAATTTATATATTTCACACATTTAGCTATGGATTTGCTACATGATAGATAATAATTTAGGTCATCTACATGACTTTCTCCTTTTTTCTTTTTGCTTCTCTTCTCAATAGAGTCATAATATTATTTTTGTCAGAATAATTGTAATAGTCTGTTTTGGTGTTCTTAATATTTTCAAGCTTCTGCTCATTTGTAAGTTTATCTTTCCTATCACCATTTTAGAGGTTCATTCCACACTCTTTTACATATCATTGATAATACACCTTCCTTTCCATAAGTTCAGTGCAGTCACTCAGTTGTGTCCAACTTCTTGTGACCCCATGGACTGCAGCACGTCAGGCCTCCCTGTCCATCACCAACTCCCAGAGCTTGCTCAAACTCATGTCCATTGAGTCAGTGATGCCATCCAACCATCTCATCCTCTGTCAGCCCTTTCTCCTGCCTTCAATATTTCCAAGCATCAGGGTTTTTTCCAATGACTCAGTTCTTCCATCAGGTGCCCAAAGGATTGGAGTTTTAGCTTTAGCATCAGTCCTTCCAATGAATATTCAGGACTAATTTCCTTTAGGATGGACTGGCTTGAGCTCCTTGCAGTCCAAGGGACTCTCAAGAGTCTTCTCCAGCACCACAGTTCAAAAGCATCAATTCTTTGGCACTCAGCTTTCTTTATGTCTGACTCTCACATCCATACATGACTACTGGAAAAACCATAGCTTTGACTAAACAGACCTTTGTTGGCCAAGTAATGCCTCTGCTCTTTAATATGCTGTCTAGGTTGATCATAACTTTTCTTCCCAGGAGTAAATGTCTTTTAATTTCATGGCTGCAGTCACCATCTGCAGTGATTTTGAAGCCCCCCAAAATAAAGTCTGTCACTGTTTCCAATGTTTCCCCGTCTATTTGCCATGAAGTGATGGGACCAGATGCCATGATATTCATTTTCTGAATGTTGAGCTTTAAGCCAACTTTTTCACGCTCCTCTTTCACTTCCATCAAGAGCCTCTTTGGTTCTTCTTCGCTTTCTGCCAAAAGGGTGGTGTCATCTGCATATCTGAGGTTATTGATATTTCTCCCAGCAATCTTGATTCCAGCTTGTGCTTCATCCAGCCCTGCGTTTTGCATGACACACTCTGCATGTAAGTTAAATAAGCAGGGTGACAATTTACAGCCTTGATGTACTCTTTTCCCGATTTGGAACCAGTCTGTTGTTCCATGTCCAGTTCTAACTGTTGCTTCTTGACCTGCATACAGATTTCTCAGGAGACAGGTCGGGTGGTCTGGTATTCCCACAAGAATTTTCCACAGTTTGTTGTGATCCACACAGTCTAAGGCTTTGGCATAGTCAATGAAGCAGAAATAGATGTTTTTCTGGAACTCTCTCGCTTTTTCGATGATCCAACAGATGTTGGCAATTTGATCTCTGGTTCCTCTGCCTTTTCTAAATCCAAAGTGAACATCTGGAAGTTCATGGCTCACATGCTATTGAAGCCTGGCTTGGAGAATTTTGAGCATTACTTTACTAGCATGTGAGATGAGTGCAATTGTGTGGTAATTTGAGCATTCTTTGGCATTGCCTTTCTTTGGGGTTGGAATGAAAACTGACCTTTTCCAGTTCTGTGGCCACTGCTGAGTTTTCCAGATTTGCTGGCATATTGAGTGCAGCACTTTCACAGCATCCTCTTTTAGGATTCTTTTCGGATTTCTTTTCATGCTTCATATTAAGAACAATTTGGTATTAGACACAGGAGGAGGGCATGGCAACTCACTCCAGTGTTCTTGCCTGGAGAATCCCATGGACAGAAGAGCCTGGCAGTCTACAGTTCATAGTGTCTGAAAGAGTAGGACACTACTGAAGTGACTTAGCACGCACACACACACTCAGCTTAATAGCTGATGGAATATTTGAAGAGCACAAGGTCATAGGCAGTGTCCTGTGGTGGACTACCAGGAAATCTTTCACCTTGGCATCAATCCATTAGTCTATACTCTTTATTTACTATTATCAAAGCCCACATTTCTACTTTTTCATCTAGTTTATGGTAACATAATCCAAGACTTTGTTAGATGTCTCCCTAAAATCAGGATACAACAAGGTCTGATAATTTCATCAAAACAGAAAATGAATAATTTCTTAAACATTTTGTTATAATTTCAAGGACAAAGAACTATGTTACTTTTTAAACTAGGAAACTGACTGCAGAGAGTTCAATTCCTAAAAGCATAATAGCTCTACTATGTGGTTTATAATTTGCAATCTACTTAATTCATACACTAAAAAAACTTACTATACTGTCAGTTTCTCTTTAGTCTCAAAGGTTCCATTTTTGGGAAAGTTGATCATAAAGGCTGTTATTACAAAAGAAAGGCTGGAATCCTGGTACTCCTCAAACCTCTATAGTTATATTTAAAATGGTTAAATTGGCTCCTTGCAAAAATATCTTTAGCCAATGTTATTGGCAAAATAATTTATTTTTTCTTGCAGCTCTTAGCAATTTTTGACTCTGCTCAATTTAGAATCTTGTGTATGTAGAAACTTTGATAGAACACAAATATACTGACCTTTGTATAAGAAAGTGAAGATACTGTTCTACTTAGTTGATCATGTATTTTAAGATACTTTCACCAACACTGAATCATTTTGTGCAGAGCCTACCACGCTTTTTGGCCTGATCCTCTTGGAGAAAATTGTGAGGTTGGGAGGTTGTGGATTGTGGGGGAGTTAATTTTTATCCTATGATTGCGGGGGGGGGGGAGGGTGCTTTATCTGTATAAAGCTCAGACTATAAAGTAAGGAACTAAAACCATGACTTTTGAAGCCTCAAATAATCAACTCAAAGAGCACGCTTCTTTCTTTAGCAGAAAAATAACGAGTGATTTTAAACTATTTCTCTGGAGGGCTCCACTTTTTTTTCACTCTTTAAAACATGCCAAGCACTCGTGGAAGACAAAAGATGTCATGGGCTATCATGTAGTAAATATGCCAATTATAGTCAGGGTTGTCCTATTTCTTTACAGTTGGGCATTGTCACCTAAAACTTTACAGTAATAAGTTTTTGGTCTTCGGTATTTTCTGAGATGAGGCTGAGGTGCGATGAGATGGATTATAGAATGATTGAATCTTAACCTAGAAAAAAAAAATGCTGTAAGTTGAAGAGAAGCTACGCTATAGTGATGACATCAATGGTGGTTTTAAAAGGTCAAACTCTGCAAATTAGATTTGTTTATCAGACTCTGATCTCAACCACTATGCTGTGTTATAGTAGCTGGGATTTAAATTTAAAGAGTTAAGTGTAGAGGATATTTTAATCAATTTCAAAGTAAATTACTCAGGTTCCATATTAACAGTTTAAAAATTAAATATTCCTCCTTTTACTTTTTATATAAGAAATTAAAAGAGAAAAAAGATCAAGCATTTAATTACTGTAATTATTTTATGAGTCTTGAAAGCATCTGTGGTCATTCTTTTTAGATTAAATTGCAAGCCGAACAAACATGTGAATCAACCCTGATGAAAAACTCAGTTCCTTTTTGTACCCTTAATACAAAAAGATGATTTACATCAAAAAGAAATGCTCTACACAGGTAGTCCTAGAATTATCAAAATGATTATTTGATACTAAAATGATTTTTTTTTCAGTTGTAGCACAGTGCTAATAATCATTACCATGATTCAATTAATTTTAAGGTGATACAATGTGAATGATCCATTTCTTGATTCTTAAAGCAAATGAGGTTTAGGCCCTACCTTCTTGTTTGGCAAATTAACAAACAAATTTTCCTATTAAAATGGTTCATCACTATTAAGAAAAGAGTGAGCCTTTCTAATTCTGAATTTCTGCTTCCTAAATGAGAATCAGAGAAATAAAAAATACCTAACTACCTCTAGCTGATATAGTGTAGTATCTTATAAGATCCTCTATTTTTATTTTTGCTTGCTCTTTCTTCAGTTTTCACCATTTTCATGAAGACTAATTCATGAATAGTTTTTTTCAGAAGGTACAGTTGTCTTGAAAATCAATTCAATGAACTCTGTTCACAATCTTAATTGCTTCTATTGCACTTATTGGGATTTCTTTCAGTTTATTTGGATTTTTGTCAGATGAACCATTCAAGGTGCATGAAAAGAAATAATTATGCCTCTTTGCCTCCATCAGCTTCCCTTTTATACGTAGCTTGAAGCTGCCTTTCTCCCCCTATGCCCTCAATGCCACTTTATAATCTGAATTCACATCTTTCTCGCTTTCTTTGTTAAACCAGGGCTCCATGAGCCCGCTGGTGCCTGGCTTCTCCCATCTATCCCCCTTCAGCATTTCCAGCTGCCCTTGACCTCTCCCCCAGAGACAGGTGTCTTTGTTCTCTCTTTACCTCTGTCCCTCTCACCGTCCTCTGCTGTCATCTCAGTACATAGTTCAGCTTCTTCAGCCACATTTCTGTTGCTGCATTGTCCCCACAGTTCCCAGCAACGTTTCCTATATCAACCTGGCACAAACAGCTTGAGAGGAAAGGTGGTCACCTGGCCAGTCCTGTTAGAGAACTGTGATCAATATGGCATGTGGCCAGCCTGGTCCCAGAAACCAGTCATCGAACAAAGCAACGTTTGTACCACAGAATATTTTTAACCGTGCTTTGTACAAGGAGATAAATCAACTGCACAAGGACTTGCTGTTGGAAATAGATTTTCCTGTAGTGATGACTGGGATAAAAGTTAAAATTCCAGACTAGAATCCAGCATCCATTAGAATAGAATCCAGCTGTAGCACTGGACCAGGGTGTCCTCTAGGCCCCCTGCCCATCCAGATAACACTTTGGCTCAATATCATGGGAGCTAAAGTGAGGAAGGGGAGTCCAAGAGAAGAATAAGAGTGTTCAGGTTGTCAGGGAGAGCACAAGAGGAGCTTGGGGCAGAGACTTTTTCCAATCAGTATCGCAGCACTTCTACAGTGTGGCTGAATTTTGCATATCAGGTTAACGTTGGCCTTTCAGGTGAAACATTTGTCCTCATCCACATTTTGCTTTCTTGCCCTCCTTGTCTGTGGTCCATGCCACAGAACCATGCTACCTAGAGTATGTGGAGTAAAACTCTGATGTCAGCTCTCAGTCCATATGTTTAATGTACCAATTATGTTAATTTGGGATGTTTTTTCTGGGAGTAGTGTTTTGACCTTGCATCAGATATGTCATTCAAGTTCAGACAAATCCTTCATGTTGCCTATATCCAGTATTCTAGACTGAGTGTAAATGTTCCTTCATCCTTGAAGCCTTTTCTACCTGCCCCAGGCAAAGCCAGTCAGACACTTTTCCATGCCTAAAGCACTTTACACCTTAACTCTAGTCCACCTAAACTGTGCTGCAATTATTTGTTTATATTTAAGATTGGCCCATAAGGACTTTGACCTATTAATTTTTTCTTCCCATCAACAAGATTGTGTGTGGCGCATAGTAAATGTCCAAGAAACCACTGCTGACTTAATTAATATACCCACTGACAAAGCACATGTTCACTAGTTCATTACCTAGGGGTTAGGTAATATTATTTGTAGTGGTGGACATGATGATAACATTTGGTCTGTTTTGGAACTTTATATTTTTGATTAACCAAATATGGGATATATTCACAGGGAAAGAGATCTATTTGGGTTGGCCAAAAAGTCTGTTCATAAGAGCTTATGGAAAAACCCAAATGAGCTTTTTGACTAACTCAATATGATATATTATTAAGTGAATCAAGAGCTGATTAGTAAACAGTAATTAAACCATGTCTCATTTTTGTAAAACACATTCTACAAAGTTATAGAAAAAATTCTAGAAGGATAATAGAATAATAATAATTATATATATATTTTTTCTGGTGAATGATTATAAAGTTACAGGTATAGAATTAAGTGCCTTCACACACTATTTTAATCCTCACAACTTTGTTCATTCATTCATCATGAATTAATTCACTATTGAGCTATATTTTTTTCTGTCCCAGGCCCTGCACTATATTTTTAGAGATACAGTAGTGAACCAAATAAACACAATATCTGGTGTTTTATCATTATCCTAACTCTACAGATGAAAATTAGGGACGTTGCCCCACCCATCAGAGTTCCCCTGGTCCAACTTCTGGTTCAAATGAATGCAGGCTCACAAGAGGCTACACCTGTCAGTCTGCTTAGGTGGACGTAGCATAGCAACCAGAGTTTGCCAGAGGGCAGCATCAGCCTCCTTTCAGTAGGAGTCCTTGTAGCTGGTCACACAGTCCTCCAGCAGCCCTCATCTTTAGTGCTTCAGACGACAGACCAGACTCAAGGAGGTGAGATCTACACTGGGGGTGTGGCAGCCGCCCTGACATAAAAGCCTCATTCCCTGTGTAAGAACTCCATAGGAATAGTCAGTCCATATTGCCCAGGGTCCCTGTACATATAGCTCATAAGAGTTTCTCCCAAGGTAGTTTACCAAGCAGAGGTCATTTCAACGATAAGTAATACTACCTGGAAACATAGAGAACATTTTATTCCTATCATATCACCAGGGGAATCACAAGTAGAGGGTGAACCAAAGGTCAAATTCTCACGCAGAAGGGGAAAGGGTTTTGTTAAGTAGAAAGTGGTAGAGTGGATTTGAAGTTAAATCTGTCTGATTCCAAAGCTTAGCTTCTACATTTACTTGATGGGAAAAAAAAAGTAATCTCTGGGAAGAAAGCTTTTAGGTAATTTTTACTCTCTTCCTCAAACTTTCTGAATTCACAGGGTTGTTTTTTTTTTAAATTGTAATCAGTATAAATTTCATTTGTAATCAGAAAGAAGTGTTTTCATTAAGAAGACCAAGAACATGAAAACATCCTTTGCTACCACACTAAGTACAAGCAGCCAAAAACAAAACAATGCGTGCGTTTCCTCTGTGATGATGTCGCTGTAAAAAGGGAAAGAAGCCAAATAGAAACACAGAGTGGTCCTGACAAGTAGTGCAGTCAGGATGGCTGGCTTATGAGAGGCTTTTTTTGTTTTGTTTTCATTGTTTTCCAGATTTTCTATGAAATGCTTATGTTATTCTGGGAATAGAATGAAATGTTGGTTGGTTGGTTGGTCACTAAGTCACATCCTTCTTTTGTGACCCACAAAGCTCCTCTGTCTCCGGGATTTCCCAGGCCAAGAATATTGGGGTGGGTTGCCACTTCCTTCTCCAGAGACTCTTCCTGACCCAGGGATCACACCTGTGTCTTCTGCGCTGCAGGCAGATTCTTTATTGCTGAGCTACCAAGAAAGCCCCATAAAATGAAACACACATTAAAATAGAAAAGCAAATTTATATAGCTTGTAAAATATTTAAACCAGGTAAAAACCAGGCAAACATCATCCTAAACAAATAGATTTAGTTCCATATTTCTTTGCATAGGTAAATACAGTGTATTTTTTATAAAATTTAACTATGTTAGGGGCTTGGAGTTCTCACATTATTTTAAAACACACACGTGGACGTGGAAGATGGGAAGGGGGATTAGAGAGCAGCTCTGTTCCACTCCTGAAAGTCACTCAGGAGCTAGAAGGACTTGCCCCAGGTTCCTGCCTTGTGTCCTGATGGAACATTTAGGGCATTGCAGTAACCTTCCTAGGCCTGGGCTTGTGCAGCAGAGGCTCAACTCCTCTCACATGTTATTTGTCTATAGTTATTTCAGGAGGTAGCTATTTAAGATTTAATTTTCTCTCAAAACTCACGTTTTGGGCTTTATATGATCCTTCCTTAGCCAAGGACTCATATAATTGGATAGCTGCTGTAATGTTTTGCATGCCAAAATTTCCAAATAGCAAAGCATCAGCCATTTTCTCCATAGCTTTCAAGTTTCCCAGATCAGCTGCTTTGGCAAAGAATATGTAGGCTCTGTTTCAAGAATATGAAGTTAGAAGTGTGAGTATCAAAAATGAAAATTTCTGCTCCTCCTTCATTCTGCTTCTAACAAGAAGGACCCAGTTGACATTGCTACTAACACTACAGTTTAACTATATAGTCCATTACATCTCTATACCAGAAGATTTTTATCAGCCCTAAGCCAGTCTAAGACTATAATTTCAAATATATCTGACGAATAATGAAGCTGCTGAAAAGGAGAAATATGTAAGCTATATCATCCATGCTTCAAGCTTATAGACCAAGTGGAGTGAAAAACTGGGGCATTTGTCCTAAAATAGTAAACCTTCCCCCAGTAAATCCCATTACTTATGAGTATTTGATTTATAAAATGAACTCTGAACAATATAATTAAAATCAGTTTTAAGAAATCAAAACTGCAATGTCACACCTAAGAAGTTCTCATGATTGAGAACAACTGTCCCTTTACATTCCAAAATATTTTTCTGAAGCAGAGCATATTCTTTAGCACAACCAGACTCTGGAAAAACAATAATGAAACAAAACCATAATGATTTTTAGGGCTTTAGAGTCTGATTGACTGGGTTAAAATCTACCATTAATTAGTTTGAGAGCTTCAGGCAAGTTACTTAACTTCTCTGTGCCTCTGTCATCTATAAAATTGGATAATAATAGCATCTACTTTATGGGGCTGCTGGGAAGATTCAATGAGATAATCCATGTGAAGTTCTTGGCATACTGCCTGATACAGAGTAAGCCCTCAATAAATTCAGCTATAATTATTATTAAGACTATTGCATAGAAAGTTTTATGGCATGGTAATTGTTCTCCTATAATTTGTGGGTAAATCACATAAAGGTACTGATTATAAATATAGACACCAGAGGATTGCCTTGCAGTATATTTTCTGAGTCCTGGTCAGAAGTCACCCAGACCTGATCTGTGTAACAAGTAGTGATGGAGAGCCTTGCAAGGTCAAAACTTGTGTTGGAGACAGAGTGCTCTGAGGATTTATTTTTATTCTTATCACTTCCCCTTTGGTAGCAGTAAGATCACAAAGCATTAACCTCTGCCTGTGACCTTGACTCAAATACAGGAATAAACACACAAATCTACCATAGCTACCAATTCAGAAGGATTAGGAGATTCAGCTTTATACACCCCTACCCATGCTGATATTAAAATAAGTTGCTCATGGTCAAAGGCTGGAGCCAAATAGAATAGGCCAGAAGGGCCAAGAAAGAGAGATATCCAGGTAAGCATTAGGGTCCTGGATGGTAAACAGAGAGTAGATCACAGTGGAACCAAAAGAAGCCAGGAGATCTAGCAAAAAAATAGCTGTGGTCAAATCAAGTGTAAGTTCTGGGGGCCAGAAAGCAAATAATAAGAGAGAGCGTTTCAAAGGTCACTGAATGCACGGGTCTGGCATCATGGGAAAGGTATGGAACCAAGTACAGATTCCCGGAGCTCTTCTGTCACATGGCTTGTTGCTGCAACAACACAGTCTGCTGGGACTAGAAGGGCACCAACATGGTCCAGAGCAGAGAAACCTGAGATGGACTGCAGGGGGCAGGAGTACATGTAGTTGCTGGTCCCAAGAGGCAGCAAACATTTGCAAAACCAGTCCCTCCAGGTGGTTTTGAGTCTGAGGGAGGAGGGGTACCTCTGTCCCCTATCAGGGCAGTCCAAGCTGATACGTGGAATACCAGAAGCTGGACCCAGGGTAGGAGAAAAGTCATGGCAAATTAGGTGGGATTAAGATCTGGACCGCAATCCCCACGAGGGAAAAAGTAGGAAAAACTGGGAAGGAGGGGTAGGTCCACAAAAGAAAGTTCAGTTAGGTGTCTGGATTGTCTCTAGAGGATTTGGTGTTGAATGCTTGGGGGGCGGTACTGGGGTAAGGGGAGGCTAAATGCATCTCTAGGACACGTCAGATTGGAGAAGGAAATGGCAACCCACTCCAGTATTCTTGCCTGAAGAATCCCAGGGACAGAGGAGCCTAGTGGGCTGCTGCCTACGGGGTCGCACAGAGTCGGACACGACTGAAGGAACTTAGCAGCAGCAGCAGGACATGTCAGAGGCTTATCTCCAAACCTTCTTCGCTGATAAGTAATTCTTAATGATGGTTAACCTTGGATATCATGGAGGCTTCTCAGCTCTTTTAGACAAGTTTGTGTTTCCCTGGCATATGCTTGTTTAACATCTGTACTTCTAAAACCACGAGCTTGTTCAACAATTTTCCTCGCATACATATGAAGAGACTGAACAAATGAATTAGACCAAGATGTGGGTGTGGATGAGGCAAAAGGACTAGCAGCACCTGTGGCTTGTGCTACCCTCAGTGAGGAGTGGTGAGGCAAGGAGCAGGCAGGGCACAGGATGAAGAGTAGCAAAATGGCTCCCCTTTGGTCTGGGGGTGTAGCCTTTTCTCTTCCCTGACCAGAATCTTAGAGATGGCTAAGTTGGCTGTAAAGCAGACAATCCTGAACACTGAAGGAGTTTCACACATCTTGCCCACAAACTCCTGGGGTCTCTGGTTATGAAGAGCTTTGTTTCCTGTTCTCTGCTGCTGCCAACCCAGAACAGTCAGCAGACTCAGGTTTATGTACCCTCTTACGTATCTGTGCTGCTGCACACATAAGCTGTTCTTCTGGGATTCTTGGGCAAGGACTGGAGCAGGATAGGTTGGGAAAGAGTAACCTGAGGTTGAGTGACACCATGTAGGCATGAAGGTTCCTGCACTGGTTCCTTCCTGCAGTGAAGGTTCCTTCACTGCAATGGCCCTGCAGTGAAGGGCTGGGTTTCTCCCCATCCTTTAAGTCAAAAAAGGAAGGCACCTATCTAGGTTAAGCAGAACCTTCTAAGAGTGATGTTGTCCCATCAGGCTGAATCTAGGAGTCCCTTGGACTTAATGGGGCCCCTCACCTTGGGTTCACCTGCTAGGTTGAATCTCAGGGACAAGCCCTTCCCAGAACGCCACTGTTCTCTCATCCTGCTAGGCTGGGCTCAGGATTCCCTGTCCTTCTTACTCATCTGCTCAGTGGACCCAAATGAGCTGACTTCCCTCTAAGGCCGGATTGTGTTTTTGGAATTTGGTTTAACTCCATCATCATCATGACAGTCCCCAGGGACACTTAGCATGAGGCTTGAGTTTTTGCTGAGGATGGTTTCTTTTGCCCTTATTCAGTTCAGTTCAGTTCAGTCGCTCAGTCATGTCCGACTCTTTGCAACCCCATGAATCGCAGCACGCCAGGCCTCACTGTCCATCACCAACTCCTGGAGTTCACTCAGACTCACGTCCATCGAGTCAGTGATGCCATCCAACCATCTCATCCTCTGTCATCCCCTTCTCCTCCTGCCCCCAATCCCTCCCAGCATCAGAGTCTTTTCCAATGAGTCAACTCTTCGCATGAGGTGGCCAAAGTACTGGAGTTTCAGCTTTAGCATCATTCCTTCCAAAGAAATCCCAGGACTGATCTCCTTCAGAATGGACTGGTTGGATCTCTTCTCAGTCCAAGGCACTCTCAAGAGTCTTCTCCAACACCACAGTTCAAAAGCATCAATTCTTTGGTGCTCAGCTCTTAAGTGCTTCTAATTTAACTTTCCCTAGAGAGAGGATCAAATCCCTTACTTCCTCTTTCTTGTCACTTTGGAAAAATCAAAATCTTTTTGACCTTCTATTTCCTCCTCCATAATCTGGGGATAATAATTTATGTTTTACAATATCATTGTGAACAATGAAGAATATCCCGCAAGTCACATGAAGAAGGAGCTTGAAAAATGGAAGTTGTGATGTTGTGATAACCAGGTTCATACTTAATCCCCCCACCCTATCCTCTAGACTCATGTCCATCGAGTCCGTGATGCCATCCAGCCATCTCATCCTCAGTTGTCCCCTTTTCCTCCTGCCCCCAATCCCTCCCAGCATCAGAGTCTTTTCCAATGAGTCAACTCTTTGCATGAGGTGGCCAAAGTACTGGAGTTTCAGCTTCAGCATCATTCCTTCCAAAGAAATCCTAGAGTTGATCTCCTTCAGAATGGACTGGTTGGATCTCCTTGCAGTCCAAGGGACTCTCAAGAGTCTTCTCCAACACCACAGTTCAAAAGCATCAATTCTTCGGCGCTCAGCCTTCTTCACAGTCCAACTCTCACATCCATACATGACCACAGGAAAAACCATAGCCTTGACTAGACACGACTGAGCGACTGAACTGAACTGAGCTGAACTGAACTGATTCTCTACACTCTTACGCTCGTCTCAGAGGCTTTGAGCTTTGGGAAAGAATTCATGGACTCTGCAGCTGCCCTGCCTCAGGCTAGCTACCCCAGCTCTGGGAAGCATCCCATAGGGCTGGTATGCCTAATCCGCATGAAAACAAAGGAAACAGGATTGTTGGAGGTTCAGAGTTTATTCCTTCCATTAAGGTTCAAGACACACTTGATTTCTCTTCCACACCTTCCACTTACCAGTTAAAGGACTAGAAATAAAAATGGCAAACACTTATCTCCTTATTACTGTTGTGTCGGACATGGTTCTAAGAGCTAAACTGCATTATCCAGGGCACAAGGGGTGAAGTAACTTTCTCTGTTCCACGGCCAGGAAACAGTAGAGCCAGAGTTCGATTCCAAGGTTGTCACTACAGACTTGGTAGGACTTCAGGTTGTGCCTCTCTCCTGGGGACGGGGGATAAGGATAGCTCTGCCTCCCATTTAGACAGAGCAGAGGAGTGAAACGAGAAGCAGGACCGCGGTGTGAGACCACATGGCCTCTGCTTGATCACCTCCCAGCGGTGGATTTGTCATCACCTCCCTTTACCATCCTCGCATCTCTGTCCCCAGAGTTTCAAACGGGGTAAAAATGGAGTTCTTCTTAACTCATAATTCTGTTCTGGGGATAAAATGGCATCAGGTACATGCAAGTGTTCTGAAAACCATAAAGCGAGGCACAAAAGCTGTTAGGCAGCATAAAGCATTCTAAAACAACTACTCCAGTTCAAACAATACATCTTTTTTTCAAATAGTACATATTTTGTTTCACTTGAGTCAATTAAAGCCAAAACAATACTTTTGCTTGAATGCTTAAATCAGTGCCTTTATTCTGCGTTTCACTTAATGTGTAGGGACTGCGGTTTCATATATAAGGTCTTCCACATGTTTAGGCTGATAATTTGTAGGATTCTTTAAACACCATTTGATCCTTTTAAAAACAAAAGTTTATAGGCAAATAAGCTTATTTGTTATACCAATAAGCTTTTCATGACAAATCAGATTTTGGATTGCTCTCTTTTCTCAACCTGGAAATTGCACTTGGCTTGAGTGCTGGGTGGACTTACTCTGCTTTTTGTTTCTGGCTCTTAGACTGCTGGAGGATCTTGATGCCCATCTTAAAAAGCTGGTCTCCTTCATCTGTGAAATTGTTCTTTGCTTGGTTTTCTACTGTATGTGGACAAACAAGGAAAAATAACATTATTTTGTGTTTTACATTTTAAAAATAATGTGCTGGCATATTATTTTGGGATTTGCTCTCCTTATTTTTTAGCCTCTGCATTTCAAGATCACCCTACCTTTGGCTAGACGGTAGAAGCTGTCTATGAAAGTATTCTCTTCCTCTCTTTTGTGAAAGCGTCTTGGAGGATGGAGGAGAGAGATGGATGTTTCTGATGATAGGAGGGAGAGAGATGTCCCCAGTCTGAAAAAGGGGTGCAATGCCCTGCAAGCAGAAGACAGGAAGCAAGGCCTCCGAGGGAGGTGGTGGCTTGGTGCGCCCTGCTCTCTGGGCCTTAGCTCCCTGGCTTCCCAGTGCTCAGCTCTCTTGTCTGAACCAGAAGATATCATGGGCAGTGTGTGCTCAGGATTGGAGGAGAGATGCTCCCTCATCGTCCCCAGAGTCTTTCTAAGACCTTTCTAGCCTGACTGAGAACTGCTGGGGATGAGCGTCAGGAATAAGTGGGCAGGGTAGAAGGCACAAAGGAGGGAATCAATAATAATTTGCCTTGTGGGATGATACCTCAGAGTAAAGTTTTATAGTATTTAAGGAAACTAAGAAACATAATTTTACCTGCTACAATAATACTACTTCTAAAATATTTATATAACAATCACAATTTTCAAAGCATATCACCAGTTTACAGATGGGGAAAGCTGTTTAGAAGGAAAGTCTGGCTTAGAGCCCCCACCCCAATACATACACACACACACACACACACACACACATACACACACACACATACACACCCTTCCATAGCATCACAGTGCCTCTTGAAGTCCATTATGACACTCACTGAAACCTCTGATTAGGTGAACCACATGTGAAGCCATTTTAAAGGAGAGGCATTCTGGGATTCGATGCCTCATTAACAAGACCACAAAAAATTTTTTAAGTGGTTCTTGTTTTTCTTCCTCCTGACATGCTATCAGAACTTCCCACTTTCTTTTGTAAATTAAAAAAATTACAATTTACAATCCAGTTTACAATTATTTTGAATGCTTAAAGTTATCCAATCAATTTAGTAACACCAGACGCATTTAGTGTCTAATTTCTGCTTTGAGTTATAGGTTATCTATACTTAACGATTAAAGAGGAAAAATAATGGGGAAACATATTAATCTGTGCTTGGAATGGCAATCGGTCCTATTAAGATGCTTTCAAAGAGGGAGAATAAATGTTGAAAGGTTGTCTCTACATCCATATACATATGAGAAATGATTTACCACTATAGATTTCTACCCATGGTTTTTACCTTTACATGTAATTTTATTTGGGGCTTTCCAAATGTACTCAAATACAAGTTTTATGTACTATAAGAGGGCTTCATTACCAGTAAAATTATCTTGACAACACTTTTTCTTTGTATAGGTTAATGATTTCCAAATTTGGGTAAAGTACAGTCAGGAAATGATTTGAGGTTTTGAGGAGACAACTCTGAAGTTGTTGTAAAGGACCTTCATGACTCTGGGGTCCTCTGAACAGCTGGCCAGTGGATGCCTGTTGCTTTGTCCTGATAGGAGCTCTTCAGTGACTGGGAAGGGCTGGGGATGAGCCTCAGGGATAAAGGGTGAGTAGGTGTGCCAGAGGAGTATCTAAGGCAGCAGCAACTGTGGAACTTGCTCCAACTAGATGAATTTGGACTTCAGTGTTTGTCAGAGACATAGTTTGTAGACAGTTCTAGACATTTTATTACTTTTTCAGTCTTATTATCAATATTCTCTAATTTGGGGACTGTCATGGGCTGAATTGTAACCGCCAAAATTTGTATGTTGAAGTCTCATCCCCCAGTACCTCAGAATGTAACCTTATTTGGAGGTAAGCTCTTTAAAGAAGTGATTAAAGGAGGCTCTTTGAGTGGAGCCCTAATCCAATATGACTGGAAGTCTGTTTGAGCAGAAAAAACACCAGCAGTACCCTGGCATGGAAAGGAGACACTATAAGGACATAGTGAGAAGGTGACCAGTTATAAGCTAAGGAAAGAAGCCTGAGAATGAACCCTTTAACACCTTGATTGTGGACTTCAAGCCTCCAGGACTGTGAGAAAATCCATTTCTGCCGCTTAAGCCAATTTGCCTATGGTATTTTGTTATGGTATCCCTGGCAACTAATACTGATGCTAGCTCTGGATCACATGGAAAACAAGCTACCTCTTCTCCCCATAAGAAGGGAGGTACCCAAACTCAGCTCAGACCAGTGGCTACCCTCTAAAAGCAAGAAGGACTGAGATTTCCCATGGGCCTCCAAGGGTTCCAGATGGACTGGACCTCTGACTTTCCTAGACAACTGGATGCCCAAGCAGCCCACCTCTGACAAGGCTGTGTTCTCATTACTGTACTCAAAGTACAGTGTAGTTGGTGGACCTTCCAAGTAACCATCGATCTCTAGACCCAGATCACTTTTCTGAGACAATGGGATGAACAGGAATCTATGCCTCTTCCTTCTGATACTTCAATTGTAAAATTCTCTAATCAAGTCTATTTCTTAACTCCTGTCACTTGTCACTGTGGAATTCATGCAGAATCCTCTCATCCGTAATGCTGCTGCTGCTGCTAAGTTGCTTCAGTCGTGTCCGACTCTGTGTGACCACATAGATGGCAGCACACCAGGCTCCCCCATCCCTGGGATTCTCCAGACAAGAACACTGGAGTGGGTTGCCATTTCCTTCTCCAATGCATGAAAGTAAAAAGGGAAAGTGAAGACTCTCAGTCGTGTCCAACTCTTCATGACCCCATGGACTGCAGCCCACCAGGCTCCTCCATCCATGGGCTTTTCCAGGCAAGAGTACTGGAGTGGGTTGCCATCACCTTCTCCGCTCATTCATAATGACTAGAAGCAAATCTTTAGAAGAAAAATGGCCCACTTGCTTGTTTCAAATATAAGAAGAAAGAGCAAAGTTGGAGACAACTTGTTCTCTGCCATTCATACATTACTTGTTCATTTAACTGGTATGAATTGATTCTTACCATGCGTTAGACACAATGCTAAACATTGTAGATTAGCCTGGCAGAGACAAACATGTTTACCAAAAATTACAAGGCCATCTGGTAGGCTCTACATAAGAAGGCACTGTGGGAATACAGGGGCCTTCTTTGTTTGTGAGCCACAGAAACCCAATCTGATTGACTTAAGCTGAAGGAATTTATTAGGAGGTTCACAGATTCAATGGGGTTGATCAGGAATCAAAGCATCCTTGTAAACAGTGGCAAACACGACCACTGGGATGGACGAGGATCAAATCCTTTTAAGACCTTCCTCTCTCTGTTCCAGCTCCCTGATGAGTCTAATGAGTCTAGTAGGGAAGACAAGGTATTTCATTACATTCTTATAAGAATGTATCCATTGGGGGAAACCTAATTCCAGAAAAGGAAATTGGGATGGTGAGAAGGGTAACATGGATGATGGGAAGCCCACAAACAGCAAATGCCCACCCACTTCAGGTCCCTTACTCTAGCCTAGTGCAAGAAAGAAATCTTCACAGATGAAATGGCACTTTAGACAGTTCTCCAAAGGTAAGTAGGAACTTGCCAGACCAAGAAGATGAAATTGGTACTCCATTTGGAGGAAACAGTTGGTGCAGAATAACTGGGGTGGGCAGTATGTTTTAAACTAAGATAGAGAGCTTGCAAGTCATAGCTGGCCAGGCAGTCAAAGCTGGCAGCCAATGATACTGAGGAGAGTGGACAGAGATGCGAAGAACCAAAGGGAGGAGGCGACTCAGGGCACTGTGAAGGTGAAGGCAGGATTGCTAGGAGAAAGACAGAGGGATAAGAAGCGGCAGGAAGCTGGCCCTGATCAGAGATTGCTGCTTTTGAGTCTGAAATTATATTGGTGCAATGGCTCTACGTGTGGCTGGTAAATGGTTGAGGAGAAATAGGGATGAAGTTGACTGGAATCCAGGAGGTCTAGCAAGTAAGGCAAAGTCTTACAACAGGGATGTTCAATCCTGCAGGGTGCTGGAGGCCTCTAGCCACTGACTGATGGATGAAGTAAAACAGCCCAGCTCCCTTGCTTGTGGGAGGGGGCCAATCCTCCAGTGCAATTTGCTCTTCAAAATCCTAAATTTTGAAACTCTATCTTTGCTCAGTTCCTTTCCTTGCCTTAATCTGCATAACTCATTTTCTTAAATGTTTCATCAGAAAATTTAATACTTTAACATTTAAATTCAAGTATATAAATATTATCTAAATGATCTAGAAAAATAAAAGGGAAAATATATTAAATTCCTTAGTTTGAATCTCAAATTTTATTACTTCTTGAATCACATAAAGGACCACTGAGAGTTAAAAGAATGTCTTGACATTGAGAGTTAAAGGAGATGAATATCTTTTAATCTGACTAAAAATTAGGTGCTTTCACCATTAAAATGATACAGAAAAATAAAATGGGAAAATCTTTGCTCTGCAGAAAAGCTTGCCTCCACAGACACTGCATCTATCTAATTTTAACTGTATTTAATATAAACCAACTTCAGTTTCTGATTTTCCAAATAATGCATCAGAAGAGCTCTTCACATTTGCCCTTAATGTCTGCTAGAAAGATGCAATCTCAGATAAGGTGGGAGAGTAATGATCCATTTCTAAAAATAATATTCCACCCAAGAAAGAATGACTCAGCAGAGTTTAGTCAGATAAAGATGCCATCAACTCAAATCCACTTGAATACAGCACAGATATTTACAACAGTCAAATTTATTCATTCTGTCCCCAGATCATTGTCTTCAGACATAAATACCTCCGTTGGTATTTCTTGGAAATGGCAGACAAATTATAAGTTAAAAAAAAAATTTTTTTTCCTCTTCAAATATCTACTAAGCAAAGCTTAAAATGAGAGAGACCCTGACTTAGAAAGATATAATTCATGATCTAAAATCCTTAATTTATCAGAAAGACATGCATTATAAAAGAAGTGAAGAATCAAATAATGTATAGTTATAGTTATAATTGGTGCTAATATTCATAAACCACTTGGGTCCTAGGCAATCTTCTCATTGGCTGTCATTTTACAGATGAGTTGGTTTATGCACAGAGCCTATAATACTTCTCAGAACTACATAATATGCAGAATCATGTGTTAAACACAAAGTTATTATCAAATGATGAAAAATTTGAAAAAAAGGTCCAAAATACATTTTAAAAATAAATTTATTGTAATTGTTTAAAGTATTTTATAGTTGTTTCTTTATAGTAATACTTCATTTACCTGACTCTTGAGAAATATGTTTCATATAAATCATTTTCCCCATTAGATGAATCATATCTCTTTTTGACTATTTTCTGGTGTAAATCCATCTAAAAAGGGTACAATATATTCTTCCACCTTCCCCAGCAGAAGATAATGAGCGTGATTTAACCAGGTCTTGATGATTCAGAGCATCATTATACACACATGATAATTCCCAGTCTGGTTGGTTTGGACATGATTATGTAAGAAGACAATGCTTATGGGAGGCCTTGGATAATGGAAAGACGTTCAGTGGTGAGGAGGAGCAGAAGGGGCAAGAAAAGAAAGTGGCACGCTGTATTCATGTCCTCTGGGGTGGACAAGAGTGCCTGCTGGAAGTGGCTGGGTTGACACTTCGGTGTACATGGTAATTTGTAGCACCTTAGGTCACTGATTCCCGAAGGGTATGTAGGATAATTTTTTATTGGAGTGTAGTTGCTTTACAATGTTGTGTTAGTTTCTGCTGTACAACAAAGTGAATCACCTATCAGCTCAGTTCAGTTCGGTCACTCAGTTGTGTCTGACTCTTTGCGACCCCATGCACCGCAGCATGCCAGGCCTCCCTGTCCATCACCAACTCCCGGAGTTCACTCAGACTCACGTCCATTGAGTCAGTGATGCCATCCAGCCATCTCATCCTCTGTCATCCCCTTCTCCCGCCTTCAATCTTTCCCAGCATCAGGGTCTTTTCAAATGAGTCAGCTCTTCGCATCAGGTGGCCAAAGTATTGAAGTTTCAGCTTCAGCATAAGTCCTTCCAATGAACACCCAGGACTGATTTCCTTTAGGATGGACTGGTTGGATCTCCTTGCAGTCCAAGGGACTCTCAAGAGACTTCTCCAACACCACAGTTCAGAAGCACAGATGTATACATATATCCTCTCCCTTTTGAATGTCCCCCACCCTCACCACCATCTCACCCCTCTAGGCCATCACAGAGCGCTGAGCTGAGCTGCCTGTGCTGTGCAGCGGCTTCCCACCAGCTATCCATTTTGCACATGGCAGTGTGTATATGCCAATCCTGCTCTCCCAATTTTTTCTCACCCCATAAAATAATTTTAAGTGGTACACACACAAACTTTAAAACTTTGATAGTTAAAATACTTTATACTCACCTGTAGATTCTTTTTATGTCAAGTGATGCTAATTTCTATTTTTTTTTAAATAACCGTGAACTATTTCAAACATACAAAAAAAGTACAGAAAATGAAACGTACCTCACTATCACCCTCCCAGCCTCACACACAGTTTAACGGATGGTAACATTTCGCCTCACTTGTTTTATGTATCAATTGTAAGGAAACAATGTACAGATACAGGCAAGCCTCCTCCCAACAACCCTGGCCCTTGTTCCCTCTTCAGAGGTGGCTATTTTCCTGAAGTTGCTGGGTAGCTCTTCATTTATTTATTTGGTTGCGCTGGGTCTTCCGTTGCTGTGCACAGTCTTTCTCTAGCTGTGGAAAGGCTACTATTCAGTTGTGGTGTGTGGGCTTTACGTTGCTGTGGCTTCCCTTGTTGTGGAGCGCAGGCTCTCGGACGTGCAGACTTCAACAGTTGCGGCATACAGGCTTGGTAGTTGTGGCCTGATGGGCCCTAGCGTACGCCGGCTTCAGTCGTTGCAGCAGGGGGGCGCTCAAGGGCTCTAGAGCTTGGGTTCAGTAGCTGTGGCACACAGGCTTAGTCGCTCCGTGGCGTGTGGAATCTTCCTGGACCAGGGGTCAAACCTGTGTCCCCTGCATTGTCAGGCTGTTTCTTCCCGCACCACTAGGAAGGTCCACTGTGTAGCTCTTTTACTACATATGTGTACCCAATGTTATTTCTATATATAAGTAGCATCATACTATGTATACTTTTGCAACTAAGTGTTTCACAGTTTGAGATTTATTCATCTTGATTCAAGCAAGCTTCATTTATTCATTTTAACAGTGCCAGCTGTCTGGTCAAAATTCTTTGTATGAATGAAAGTGAAAGTGAAAATGAAAGTGAGAGTTGCTCGTGTCCGACTTTTTGTAACCCCATAGACTATGCAGTCCATGGAATTCTCCAGGCCAGAATACTGGAGTGGGTAGCCTATCCCTTCTCCAGGGGATCTTCCAGACCCAGGAATCGCACCGCGGTCTCCTCCATTGCAGGAGGATTCTTTACCAACTGAGCTATCAGGGAAGCCCAGTTTATCTATTCATTCCTTCATTATTTCTCCTAGGCCTTCCATGAACATTCAGTTTTTCCACTTGTATGCTACCAAAAACAATTCTGCAATGAAAATCCTCGCGCACATTTTCTTCTACGGATGTGTGAGAACTTATCTAAAAGTACATGTGCAGAGTGGGATATATGCATCTTAAACTTTACTAAATATTACCATATTGCTGTTCAAAGAGGTTGTACCAAACTTCACTCTCACTCTCTGATATATGAGAGTTATTGTTTCTTCACATTCTGGATCACTCATGGGGTTATCTTTTAGTTTTGCTAATCAGTGTGAAATCATTATTCTTTGCTATTGAATTTGTTTCTTCAATTATAAGTGAAGTTAAGTATATTTATTGACCTTTGGTTGTTTTCCTTTTTTGGGTAAATGGCAAGAAATAAATGTTGGTGAGGGTGTGAAGAGAAAGGAACCCTTGTATACGGTTGGGAATGTAAATTGATGCAGACACTATGGGAAAAGGTATGGAAGTTCCTAAAAAAATTAAGAATAGGACTACCATGTGATCCAGCAATTCCACTTCTGGGTATTTATCCAAAGAATATGAAAACACTAACTTGAAAAGATATATGCCCCCATGTTTTCATCACTTCTGTATTCACAATAGCCAAGATGTGTAGACAACCTAAGTGGCCATCAATAGACGAACAGATAAAGAAGATGAAATTGCACCTCTGTCATTACATACCAAAATCCTCTGTATATATAAGACTGACTCTAGACTCTCTTCTATTTTTCAATCTATGTACCAAAACATCATTTGATAGGAAGAATTTAGTGGGACAAGTTCCCCTTATCATTCTACTTCAAAAGTATCTTGGCTATTTTTAGACTTGCTTTCACATATACTTTAAAATTTATTTTTTTTAATTGGAGGATAATTGCTTTACAGTGTTGTTGGCTTCTGCCATACAACAACACGTCAGTCATAACCATATATATACACACATATCCCCTTCCGCATGAGCCTCCCTCCCAATCTCTCCCCCCTCCCACCCCTCTAGCTCATCACAGAGCACCAGGCTGGGCTCCCTGTGTTATACAGCAGCTTCCCACTAGTTACCTATTTTTCACGGTAGTGAATATATGTCAATGCTACTCTCTCGGTTCATCCAACCCTCTCTTTCCTCTGCTACCTCCACAAGTCCACTCTCTACATCTGCATCTCCATTCCTTCCCTGCAAATAGGTTCATAAGTACCATTTCTCTAGCTTCCATATATATGAGTTGGTATATAATATTTGTTTTTCTCCTTGTGACTTACCTCATTCTGAATAACAGGCTCCAGGTTCATCTACCTCACTACAACTGACTCAAATTCATTCCTTTTTATGGTTGAGTAATATTCACTTCCTTGGTGGCTCAGTGGTGAAGAATCTACCTGCCAATTCAGGATATATGAGTTTAATCCCTGGGTCAGGAGGATCTCCTGGAAAAGGAAATGGCAACGCACTCCAGTATTCTTGCTTGGGAAATTCCATGGATAGAGGAGCCTGGAGGAGTCCAAGTAGTCACAAAAGAGTTGGATACAACTTAGTATCTAAACAACAACAATATTCCATTGTATATATGTACCACAACTTCTTTATCCATTTATCTGTCGATGGACTTCTAGAATGCTTCTATGTCCTAGCTGTTATAAATAGTGCTGCAGTGAACACTGGGGTACATGTGTCTTTTTGAATTGTGATTTTCTCAGGGGATATGCCCAGTAGTGGGATTGCTGGGTCATATGGTAGTTTTATTCCTAGTTTTTAAAAGAATCTCCATACTGTTTTCCATAGTGGCTGTATCAATTTACATTCCTACCAACAGTGCAAGAGGGTTCCCTTTCTCCACATACTCCTGCAAACAGCATTTATTGTTCATAGGTTTCTTGATGATGGCCATTCTGGTTGATATGACCTGATACCTCACTGCAGTTTTAATTCACATTCCTCTAATAATGAGTGAAGTCGAGCATCTTTTCATGTGTTTATTGGCCATCTGTATGTCTTCTTTGGAGAAATGTCTGTTTCGGTCTTCTGCTCAGTTTTCACAAATACTTTAAAAATTAGTTTGTCAAATATCGTGAAAATCCTCTTGATCAATTTTTAAGCTAATTTGACAAGATATACTATCTTACAATTTTGAATTTTCCCGTTCACAATCATAATAACTATTCTTTTATATATTATTCAGAAAGGTTTTACGCTTTTCCTTTTCTCGAACATCTTGTATATCTTTTATTAGATTTATTCTTAAGTATCTTTTACTTTTTATTGCTATTTTAAATAATACTTTAGTCATTTCATTATATTTTGCTTTTCACACATGATATACAGAAATGCTATTGAGTTTTATATATTAATTTTAAAATCTAGCAACTTTTCCAAACTCTATTAATTCTTATAGTTTAACAGATTTTCCTTAATTTTTCAAGATCAACATCATATCATTCTGGTGAATTGTTCTTATGAACACTATGTGCTGATGCTTTCTCTCTATTAAATGTCTTTACCTTGAAGTCTATTCTGTATACAATTAATAATAGCTTTCTTTCACTTAGTATTGCTTGAGATATCATTTCAGTCCTTTTACTTTAAGTCTTTTTGTGTCATGCTTAAAGTATATGTCTTCAAAATGGTATACAACTGAGTACAATATTTTTATTTTAATCTAAAGTTCTCTTGTTTTCACTTCATATTTTCTTTCTGAGCTGCATTCAGGGAAATTTCTTCTGAGCTTTTCTTATTTCATTAATGTTCTCTTCAACAGTATCTAATTTTTCTGTTTACCCATCTGCTCTCTTAATTTAAATGAATATGCTTTTGTTTTTCCTTAGTTTTATTTGGTTCTTTGGCACAGATGCTCATTCATTTTTCATGATGCCTTCTCTTTTTTCTTATGGTTTCTTAATCATTTAAAAATACGTTTATTTCATAGATTTATTTTCCTAAACTTGGGGGGTCTATGCCTTATATGTTGTGTGTGTGGGTGGATGCATGTACTTGCAAACTGACTCTCGCTGAGTAGAATTTTTTTAACTTGGTTCATTAAAATTTTTTTTCATGAAAGCTTATCTCCAATAAGGTTTTTAATGTAGAAATTGTGGAAATGTTTCTCCAAAAAGTGATTTTGTGTTGCTTCTGTCAGGTTTCCAGATTTATCAACTTATTGGTGGAAGGAAATTCATATATGTGAACATATTGGCTTGAAAAGCATTCACAAAAGTACTGGGTGGCATAAATTCAAATCCAAATCTATATAAGGTGCAGGAATGTGGTGTAAGTTTTCTCCAGGGAGATGCTTTTCCCTGTGAGAGCCCAAGAGGAGGAACAGCTTCCTTGATATTTGCCTATAATGGTGGGTGGTTTGTTGGTATTTCCTAATCTCTTCTTTCACTGTATACACACCTTTGTGAGACTCTTCGCTTTACTCATAGCTCTTCATTCCAATTCTCTTGTCAAATTCCTTATGTCTATTTTATTTACCCAGCCTGGGATTAAAATTCAAGGCTCATGCATTACCAGCTCTGATCACATCTTGCCAAAACATCAATTTACAGGCTTATTTTTCATTATTTCTAGCACCTGGGGATTTCAGTTTATTTTGAGCCCAGCTCTGCATTTAAAAAGAGTTTTGGTATACTTTAGGTGTAAATTTTAGCTATTTGTAGCAGTAGGATTTTTATATTGAATTAGATCACCATTTTGCAGAATAGGAGAGCTTCAGTGATTTTTAAAAAATCAATTTATTTGCAAAATGTGTTGATTCAAAGAAAACTTTCAGTAAGTAATAGGAAAGCTATTAAAGGGTACACAGATTGGGTTCCCTAATAACCAGACTTTTGGGGGGTTAGTTATTAAGAGGTAACCTTGGGTATCTGGGGGAGAAATTGGATTGGGCAGAGAGAGAGAAGCTATGATGCAGGCCTGTAACAAAGAATAAGCCTGACTCCACAGTGCATCTATTCCTTTAACTCTAAGCCTTGTGCTCTGTTGCCTGTACTTTTTCAAGCTGGCTCTGCACCTTTCGTAATAGAATGTTGCCTGTAGCCTGAAACATACTTGAACGCCTATTCTCAAGTTTCTGGTCCTTAAAGGCATAGCACGTTTCCATTCATATAGAGTTAAAAAGTTGCAGAATGGAAAATAACAATTGTCTTGCTGGAGGATAATAGGTTTATAGGAACATTGTCAAAAGATCTGCTTGGACAGCTGCAAGAATAAAGGATTCCTCCACCAAAAAGTTTTCAACAAGTCATACTTTTCCCGTTTTAATGCAAAAGAAGCCTGAGTTCTAACTCAGGTAAGATGGTTCTTTGGAACATTAATCCACCATCTTTTTGGTCGCTGATTTTCTGAATAAAATCACTATTCCTCACCCTAGCAACGCTTCTCTTGATTTACTGACCTGTCACATGGTGAACAGGACAAGTTTGCACGTGGTAAAAAGCCCAGTAAAACCCTTTCTTGATCACACAGGGTGCTCTGGAGTTAACATGTCTCTTCTAGCTTGTCCCAATTAGGCTGACATGGTCAAGGCTTTATGCGCCTAAATTGATTAGTCATTAGAAGTGGGCTTTTCCTGGAAGGAGGCATAACCGTGGGTTATGCAGTTGTCTGCACAATGACACCCTACTCCAGTGTTCTTGCCTGGAGAATCCCAGGGACGGGGAAGCCTGGTGGGCTGCCGTCTATGGGGTCGCACACGACTGGAGCGACTTAGCAGCAGCAGCAGCAGCAGCAGCACCTAAGATAGTCCCTGAAGGAACTGCTGCTGAAGGCTGTCTGTGAACCTTGTTGCCTCAGCAACTGGGCAACAAGTTCCCCATTGAAGAGAGAATCTACATGGCACTTCCCAGTGTCCTCCACATACATTCCAAAGTCAATAAAGTTTATTAAATGGTAAACTTAGCCTAGCTGGTCACAGACTACAGAAGTGAGAAAAAAAAATGTGGAGACTAGCTTAAAGTAAGATTCTAAGACACTGCCCCCTGCCAACCAAGCATGCACGAATGATATGGTCTGATCACCAAAATTAATGAGGATTTCATTCCAAGAACTGCCAGGAAGGATCTGGTCAGGAAGGACAAAGAAGCCGGTGTTCCAGTTTCCTGCAGGAATAGGCTCCACTGTTCCCACTGCATGATTAATTATTGATTTGTCTGGCTAACAATTTAACAAAGATAATTACTCTATTAGACTCAATTCTGACTCAGAAGGAAGTATTAATTGTTGAAATTATAGTGATAAGATACCCTGAGAGAAAATGAGCATGCCATTAAAAAATTGTAATGGGATGTTAAAGGATTGTGTTCAGCCCTGAAACATGATTCAAATGTACTCTCAAAATGTAAGGCTTTATTGCTATTATTCATTTATTTTTTGGTCATGTCACACAGCTTGTGGGATCTTAGTTCCATGACCAGAGATCCAACCTAGACCCACTGCAGTGGAAGCACCAAGTCCTAACCACTGGACCACCAGGGAATTCCTAAGGTTTTATTATTTTTATGTAGCACCTATGTTATAGAGCTTGCTGAACCTGAATTCAGAAGATCTGAGTTTACATCTTAGCTCTGTACAGGAAGAATTCAACTCAATTTAATTCAGCAAATACTTATTCATATTAAGTATGACAGACACAATGTTAGGCATAGATCTTGCCTTGAAGTAAAGGGAATACAAATGCTATTGGTTCTAGTTTCAACCTCCAGGAAAAGGAAAAACTGGTAGTGGACTGAAAATTGGTAAATAGTTCCTCTACTTTCAAGATGTGGAAAAACACATTCATATTCTAGAAACAGCTTGATGTCAACCTCCTTAAGTTCTAATTTTTTGAACAAATTTTTATACGCAGTTTATGACCTTGAGTTAAGGAGATATGATCATGAAGAATTAGGAAGTTGTTTGGGGAATATTAGGTTAAATCTCATTTTTCTTTTCTGAAGTCTGAGGAGTAGCATTTATATAAAACACCTATAGCCTATGTTTTATGATATCTTATGCACAAAAAGGTGAAAAGGAAACTGCATGAGAATGAAAATTAACAGTGTTTTCAGCCAGTTCTATAACCATGTATGCCCTCCCAAGTGGAACAGTGGTGAAGAATCTGCCTGCTGGTACAGGAGACACTCGTTCAATCCTTGGTTTGGGAAGATTCCTTAGAGGAGGAAATGGCAGCCCATTCCAGGATTCTTGGTGGGGAAATCCCAAGGACAGAGGAGCCTGGTGGGCTACAGTCCATGGGTCGCAAAGAGTCAGACACGACTGAGCGACTGAGCACAATAACCGTGTGTAACCCATGCTCCTGGCTCATTTTACAGCTTGTACACCTTCTGTCTAAGGAAGGTTTACTTCTCCATGGCTTTCTCTACTTTATTAACTGCTAATTCTACCGTTTCCTGACACCAGGCTTCTGTGTGGGGTTGGAGAAGGGGGACAGGAGAGGGTGTTTGCCTATTTTCTGTCTACCAATGCTTATTAAGGCGTCTTCCCAGACAAAGGCAGTGCACTCTGTATAAGGCATTCTCATAATTAAAATTTTACGTTTTCAACCTCATCACATGTAGATTTTCATCTGTCATCAGTGGGTAAATATAATGCTGGAGATTTATGGTGGATTATTGTGGGCTCTAGGCTCTAAACTTGGTCCTGCCTTGTTACCCTCTACAAGGATTTGGATAAAAGATTGATAGGCATGCTCATCAGAAACTTGAATGACAGAAAACTAGGAGAGTTTGATTGATATAATAAATAGGTTGAAATAATCCCAAATGAACACAATGAAACTAATAGACATAACTGTAAAATCTTTCACTTAGATTCAAAACTTTAGATGAACACAAAAGGATGAGGAGAGACTTGGTTGTGATGGGCGGTTTTGTGTTTCTTCTTGGTGAGGATATAGTCCCCAGTTATTAAATTCAACATGAATCTAGTTGTTGCTGTGACAGTATTTAACAGCCACATTTAAATAAGAGAAGTTATCCTAGATGATCTGGGTTGATCTGATTCAAACAGTTGAAAGGCCTTAGGAATGGAATTGAGGTTTCTCTGAAGAAGAAAAAATTCCAGCTGTGAACAGCAGCTTCAGGTCCTGCCCAAGAATTCCTTTCTGCCCTTGTTGATAAACTGCCCCATGGATTTTGGACTTGC
The DNA here is from genome assembly GCF_001704415.2 of Capra hircus. Classification (NCBI taxonomy): domain Eukaryota; kingdom Metazoa; phylum Chordata; class Mammalia; order Artiodactyla; family Bovidae; genus Capra; species Capra hircus. The sequence goes on from NC_030820.1 coordinate 7,289,283, forward strand.
CCTGCCAGCTCCCATAATAATCATGTAAGCCAGTACCTTACAATAAGTCTTCATATATATATCACCTACTGGTTCTTTTTTTTTTCCTGGTTGAACCCTGATTGATACACTGGCATAGTACTTTTAGGTGAGAAAAGATTTCAGCTTGCTCTAACTTTGTCACGGATCATCACTGGAAGTGGGTGCCAGAAACAGCTCACAGAATCTTAGAAACAATGAGCACACGCCACAGGATTGTGAGGATGGGGGCAACAGCTCCGTGACTGGAGTCCACATCCATAGCAGGATTATTCTGTCCAGCTCCAGCTGCCTAAGATCACCATGCGGAAGGGATTTTGGTTTAATGTAAGTTAAGAACTTTATAAGAAAGAGATACCTTCAATAACGTCACAGGCTGCCCTGAATGACGCAGTGAGCTTAGTCGCATGTATTTAAGTAGGAGCTGCTATTATCTGCCTGGAATATCTGATGAAAGATACTGGCCGAGATGACCACTAACGTTTCCTAATTCTAAGATTCTATAATATTACTTTTAATAACTATGCTTCTAATGCATGCCACTTAAAGTCCTCCTCCTTTCAGTTAATGCTATTTAATTCCCCTCGTTTAAAAAGTCTGGTCGTCTTCTGATTGTCTTTCTAGAACCATTCCATCCTGCTCTATGCCCACATGGGTTCTTCAAAGGACTCCTTTGTCCTCAGGCTTCTGCTTAGATTTGGCCGAGAGGCATCACCTAGAAGCCTGAAGGATAGGAAGAGAGTTAAGTATTCCCTGGTTTCCCAGGTCTTGGTTGTTATGGGCTGGCTTTGTCCTTGACCTAAGGTCATACTCCTGTTAGAGAGCCCTCTCCATACACCTCTTGCTTTCTTTCTCAGCATCACTGTAGCCACTGCTGCCCTAAGACCCTTCAGATCTAGGGGTGGTAATGAGATTGCTGTTACTATACTGGGGCAGGGGATTACTTTGTGGATTCTCTACACTCTGTGTGCCCTTTCAGAAACAGGCCCTTGATTAAACTTTACTTATTTTCTTGGACTCTGAAATCACTTCAGATGGTGACTGCAGCCATGAAATTAAAAGATGCTTGCTCCTTGGAAGAAAAGCCATGACAAACCAAGACAGCCTATTAAAAAGCAGAGACATTACTTTGCCAACAAAGGTCTGCATAGTCAAAGCTGTGGTTTTCCTAGTAGCCATGTATAGATGTAAATTTAGACCATAAAGAAAGCTGAGTGCTGAAGAATTGATGCTTTTGAACTGTAGTGTTGGAGAAGACTCTTGAGAGTCCCTTGGACTGCAAGGAGATCAAACCAGTCCATCCTAAAGGATCAGTACTGAATATTCATTGGAAGGGCTGATGTTAAACCTGAAGCTCCAAGACTTTGGCCACCTGATGTGAAGAACCAACTTATTGGAAAAAGCCCTGACTCTGAGAAAGATTGAAGGCAGGAGACGGGGATGACAGAGGATGAGTTGGTTGGATGGCATCACCGACTCAATAGACATGAGTTTGAGTAAACTCCGGGAGTTGGTGATGGACAGGGAGGTGTGGCTTGCTGCAGTCCATGGAGTCGCAAAGAGTTGGACATGACTGAGCGACTGAACTGAACTTATATGATCCAATTTAAATGTGTCATTTATATCCTGTAAAAATCCTACCTGATACTTCAAGTCACATGCATGTCAACATTTTTATGTCCTATATAGAGCCAACTCTTCAACTGAGCAGTGAACCATCTTTTGGAATAAATATGGGAAAATACTCTTAAAATATTAAGATTTTAAAAATTTAAAATCTTTGTCAAGGCAAGACTCATAAAGATCAAGCAGAGAATAGAATCAGTAAGAGTCTTTCCAGCTCTAAAACTAACCCCTCTCTCTCTTCTGGAATCCCTTGGTTCTCAGTTTCTAATTATTGCTCTTATTAGTAGTAATCACTTTCCAATACTTATAATCCTTATGCCAGAAGGAAACACTTTCTAATTTATGTAAATCTTTATGAATGGATGTTATGACTGTTGCAAGACAGGGCTTCTCAAATGTTCTTGAAACGTTTATAAAGTCAGTGATGAATGCATGTACACTCCCTAGAGATGTGGAGGAGAGGAAAACATTCTTTTAAAGTCTTAGGTTTGATAATTCAAAATGTGAATTTTGAAATATACTGTATACATTATACCATTAGTTCTAAAATGAAAATATTTTCAATGATTATATTTACAATTATTTATTCCCCTTAAAATAATCAAGTAAATTTTGTGCTCAGGAAATTGAGCATCTTTGCCATTTAGTTCAATATTTGCCCTCAGCCATTTTGAGAAGCATGGGATTAAAAGCACTTGTCCCATGCTTACTTGCAAAATACTGTCCACTTACTTTGTGAGATGCATATGGTCCCCTAAGAGCTAGAGGATTTGGGCACCAAACTAAGTTCAAATCCTAGTTTCCCTATTAAATAATGGTTTTATACTGTTAAGAAAATTACTTTATTTCTGTGTTGCAAGTTTCACATCTTATAAAGTGGAAATCATATAACCTATCTTAAGTTGACTAAACATTAAAACAATGTGGGAGATGCTCAATTAGAGTTAGCTTATTATTTATTATTATTAGGCATAATACAACCAGTTCCATATAAGGGAAAAGGATCTCATTTGAAGGGTGGCCTTAGTTACTCTTTTAAAAAGCAGAAGCTCTCTTTATCAATCTCTACCTATCTTATTTGCCAAATTAATCAATGATTTTCATATCTTCTATCCAACTTACGGACTGACATCCACAGCATATTGAATGCTTTGCGGCTAGTGGGATGCTCTTTTGTATAGGTGTTACTTCTGTTTCCACCTTTTGCATATTTACCAAAGATCAAGAGTGCTTATTGCCAAATCTATTTGCATCAATTGTACTTGTTATTATAATTACAGAATTTAACCAAACAATATGCAAACTTACTAAAATAAGTGCAAAAAGAAAATGTTTCTATGTAAAGTGATCAAAATATTATGGAAAAATGTGATAAGGAGAGCCGCTAAAAGTTATCAAATTTAATTGTAGGTAAACCATTTATATATGACTGGGGGGGAAGTCAGTAAATATCTGGAAGGATTTTGCTCATAGTTGTTCCATAAATGTTTTTAGCACTTTGTTTCATTAAAAATCTGAGATGGGAAATCATAGATAATAAAGTTTGAGTGTGCTTTATACTGGAAATACCAATCTAAATAAAAGGCAGGCCATGTTTCTATGTCAAAAAATGGTCCAATTTATGTTTCAGTGTTTATAACTTAGATTTAAAATAACTTTAAGATATGTACATATCATTTTTATAATGCCATTAAAAACTGGTATTCTTAATTTTTCTCTGCCAAAGAAGATTCCTTCTCTTACATAAGATGTTAAATGATAGACATTCATACATATTTGTTAGAAGAGAGACAGCTTTCATGTACCACACTGGAATGTTGAAAATGTCATAAGTTTTGCAACTGAGTACCAGTTAGCTCCTGCACACAGAACCTATGGAGACATTATTTATATTTTTCTAAATTCTTCTTGCACCAGAGAAATCTATCAACTAATCAGGTACGGCTTTACTAGAGAGAGGTTTAGGTTGCTAGAACAGAAAGAAAGGGTACTGTATTAACTTCAGTTTTCTTTAGAGAATGAGAGTTTCCACTAGCAAAATATTTGATAAAAGTTTTATTCACCTAATTATGGATTTTTTTTATCCATGAGTCCTACCTTGCTTGTTATCATTGGTACAAATTCCAAATCAAGTCAGGGGATAGAAGCTAACAAAATTTAAGGCTTTCATGGGTATAAATCTTTATGACTATATCCCAAGATTTCTTAGAAAGTAGGTATAAAATTTGATTTTAAATTACATGAAGTCATTTTAAATTTATATGTGAGAGGGAATTCTACTTACAATGATCTTCATTTCTTTTCCAGAGATCTTTATTTCGAATTCCTTTTCGTCTTAGTTTATGATGATTTTTCTTATTTTCTAAGAGATTTTCTTTTTTACTGATTACATTAATTGGTTTTCTTTGTTCCAATACATTTGATAAATATTGTTTGACTTTGTTCACTGATACCTATAAAGAAAAACATTTTTGCTCATTTTTATGTGTTTTAAAATGAAACAAGAGACTCTTTAAAACTAGATTTATGAGATATAATTCATATACTATAATATAAATGTATAATTGTACATTTGTTTATTTATGAAAACATTTAATGTTACTTTTTGGCCATGCCATGCAGCATGTGAGATCTTAGTTGCCTGATCAGAGATCAAACCTGAGTCCTCTGCATTGGAAGCCCAGAGGCTTTAATCATTTAACATGATTCAACAGTCTTTAGAACAGTAACAGATAATGTGCAATCATTACCATAGTCAACTTTAGAATATTTTTTATCACTTCAAGAAGGAACCATGAATCCTCCAACTGTTGCTGCTGCTGCTGCTGCTAAGTCGCTTCAGTCGTGTCCGACTCTGGGCGACCCCATAGACGGCAGCCCACCAGGCTCCCCCGTCCCTGGGATTCTCCAGGCAAGAACACTGGAGTGGGTTGCCATTTCCTTCTCCAATGCATGAAAGTGAAAAGTGAAAGTGAAGTCGCTCAGTCATGTCCGACTGTTGGCTACCCCATGGACTGCAGCCCACCAGGCTCCTCCATCCATGGGATTTTCCAGGCAAGAGTACTGGAGTGGGGTGCCATCACCTTCTCCACCTCCAACTGTTACCCTCCCTCTACCCCTATCCCCTTTACTCCCAGCCTGAAAGTGAAAGTGCAATCTCTCGGTCGTGTCCGACTCTTTGCGACCTGATGGACTATAACCTACTAGGCTCCTCCATGGGATTTTCCGGGCAAGAGTACTGGAGTGGGTTGCCATTTCCTTTGAACCCAGATCTCCTGCACTGTAGGCAGACACTTTACCGTCTGAGCCACCAGGGAAGTGAATCCATGGACCATGAATCCTCCAACTGTTACCCTCCGCTCCTATCCCCTCTACTCCCAGCCTCATGAAACCACTAATCTGTGTTCTGTGTCTCTACACAGTCCCCTCTTTGGGACTTTGCTGTGAATGAAATCATATAGTATGTGAATTTTTGTGACTGACTTCTCTCACTTAGCATAATGTTTCCACATTCAATTCTTGTTATAGCTATCGTCACTTCATCCCTTTACATGGCCAGATATGATTCTTTATATGTATACACTACGTTTTATTTACCCATTTGTCCACTGATGGACATTTGGGCTATTTTTACCTTTTCACTATTATGAATAATGCTGCTATAAACATTCATGTACAAGTCTCTGTATGGAGACTTGACTTTATTCTTATCGTAAGTTTGCCATATTTGGCAAATAAAAATACAGAATGCCCAGTTAAATCTGAATTTTACATAAGCTGCTGCTTAAGCTGCTGCTAAGTCGCTTCAGTCATGTCCGACCCTGTGCGACCCCATAGATGGCAGCCCACCAGGCTCCCCCGTCCCTGGGATTCTCCAGGCAAGAATACTGGAGTGGGTTGCCATTTCCTTCTCCAATGCATGAACGTGAAAAGTGAAAGTGAAGTTGCTCAGTCGTGTCCGACCCTGTGCGACCCCATAGATGGCAGCCCACCAGGCTCCCCCGTCCCTGGGATTCTCCAGGCAAGAATACTGGAGTGGGTTGCCATTTCCTTCTCCAATGCATGAACGTGAAAAGTGAAAGTGAAGTTGCTCAGTCGTGTCCGACCCTGTGCAACCCCATAGATGGCAGCCCACCAGGCTCCCCCGTCCCTGGGATTCTCCAGGCAAGAACACTGGAGTGGGTTGCCATTTCCTTCTCCAATGCATGAAGGTGGAAAGTGAAAGGGAAGTCGCTCAGTCGTGTCTTTGCTACCCTATGGACTGCAGCCCACCAGGCTCCTCTGTCCATGGGGTTTTCTAGGCAAGAGTACTGGAGTGGGGTGCCATCGCCTTCTCCAGAATTACATAAGCAATGAATTGTTTTAAAGTGTGGGTGTCCTCCCTGGCTTGGGGAGATCCCCTAGAGAAGGAAATGGCAACCTACTCCAGTATCTTGCCTGGGAAATCCCATGGACAGAGGAGTCCATGGGGTTGTAAAGAGTCAGATACAACTTACCAATAGACAACGAATGGACAAATATTATATGTTAACCAATGGGCCCACAGTATACAATGGCTCAGAATCAATAGCCAGGTCTTCAAGTCAATGTCACCTCTACTTTATGCTATCATTCAGGGATCTGGGCAGACAGAGGCTATGCTAGCTTCAATATGAGAATTCCAAGATTTCCCTGATTTGACTGATATCTAGCAGACAGAAAGGGAAAGAGCACAGAAGATCTACGCAGAAAGTTTTTGTTGTTGTTTGTTTTTGCTTTGTTACATTTGACTTGCTTTGTTCAATTTTCTTTTATAGGCCAGACCTAGAAGTGGCAGACAGTGTTTTCAGCCACTTTCCATTGGCTGAAGCTGTCACATGGCCCCACCTAACTGCACAGGGAGCTGGGATATTTGGGTGTCATGAGGAAGAGAAAATGGATTTTGATGGGCCTACAGCATCTGTGATACAATGGGATTATCATGTTATTGCTATTAAAAGAAAGTTAATTTTCAACTAAAAAATAGCCAACAGCTAAGTTGAGGAGGCAGTGAAGCTTGGCAAATGCCTCTGATTGTCTTCTGTTGCTATCTCCTCCTTTTACAGAGGCTGTTTCCTGATTTTCATTCCTTTCTCACCCAGTAGGAGTGGGCAGAACCACAGCCAGCTGGAGCAAGTATCAGGGAGCCCCGGCAGACAGAGAGCCTTCCTCTAAATCTTAAAAGATTATATAATTCAACAGCAAGTATTTATTCTCTATCTCAGACCCTGTTCTAAGATCTGAGGAGATAGCCATGAACAAAAGTATTCTCTGTCCTCATGAAGCTGAGGTTCTGGTTGGGAAGAAGAGTCAACTGATTAAAGGAGATTTAAAAAAGCTAGAGTAAAAGGGATGGAATTGATTGAAGTTGGTGTTTTTGACATGGATGGTAAGGGACAAATTCTCAGATAGCTTTTGAGTAGACCCCTTTGTGGGGAAGTAGGGAGTTAGTCATACAAACACCTTGGAAAGAGAGTCCTGGAAGAAGGAATAGCAAAGACAAAGGACTTGAAGCAGGAGGAAGCAGGGGTGCAGTAAGACAGCCCACTGAAGCGGAATAGGGTGGTGGGTAAATGAGAAGACAGAGTGGCAGCTCTGAGATCACCCTCAGGATTGCCCATCACATTCTGTGTGAAGCAGAGACCCGGGGAGTGTTCTGAGCAGAAAAGCGATCCTGACTTAAATTTCTAAAGGACCACCCTGGATACTGTGTAGAAGATACTCTACATTGGAGAGAGAGTGGGGAAAAAGGAGACTGCTGAAGTAAACTGGGTGAGAGCTGATGGTGGCAGTCAAGTCAGAAGATGGTAGATGGAAGTGATGATAGTGGCTGGTTTCTGGATATGTTTCAGAGGTATCGTTGGCAGGATTTTCTGTGGAAAGACGATTCATGTGTATTTTTAGTTTTTAAACAGAAAACCCAGTTTGAAGTATGTTTTTAAACTCCAAGTTTGAAGTATGTGCTTTGGAAGTATGTTTTTAAACTTCCAAGCCCCATTAGAGACTGAATATAGCTCTTGATCAGAGTGGCACAGTGTTTTGATAATCTCTTACTTGGCTCTGCTGCCTCTTCACTCCCCTGTCTCCTGAAATTCATGCCAGATGAGCTTTTCTTAAGGATCCATTTGAACACATCACTGACCAGCTCACAAGCCCTCAGTCCTCAGTGACAACAGGATAGAATCAAAATCCATTGCACAGGATCTATGACTGTTCAGAGTATGGCCTAAAAATGTCACAGTAATCTTATTTCTTACTACTCCCACACCTGCACGAACATCTGCAACAGCCAAACTCTTCTATTCCCTGTTCCCCAAATAGAACAGGTTCTTTCCTTCCTCCCGAAGACCTTGCTTATATAGTCTTCATTTCTCCCTCTTTCCTGTTATCCCAAATACCACTCCTGTCCCCAGACCCAACTCAAATTCCACTTCTCTCTGACCCACAGTGATCTCCCTCTCCTCTGACCTTGTGATAGCGTCCCTTCTTCATAAGCAACAGCTGAGATTATTCTACGTCATGTATTTCATGTTATATCTGCTCAACAAATTCCAGATGCACTGTAAACTCTTTAGTGTAGTTCTCATTTCAAGTAGAGTGTCCTGAGTAGAGGGAATCCTGATGGATGTGTGGGTTTCCTTATTTGGGGGAAATCCCTTGCTTTCTCAAAGCACAGGAAGAGTAGGAACATCTTTCGAGAGAAACTAAATGATTTGTGAGCTTGGAGGAAAGAAGGTTGAATTTATCTCACATTTAAATCCTACATTTAATACTAATTTATTTGTGGCTAGCTCATGTTTCTTGTGCCTGGCATGTTCCCTTGTGGCTCAGACGGTAAAGAATCTGCCTGCAGTGACGTAGACCCAGGAGACCAGTTTTGATCCCTGGGTTGGGAAGATCCCCTGGATAAAGGTATAGAAATCCACTCCAATATTCTTGCCTAGAGTATTTCATGGACAGAGGAGCCTGGGGTCTCAGAGTCGGACATGACTGAGCAACTATACTCTTTTTCTTTCATGCTTCTTGTGCCTAGAGACATTTCCAAAGAAGGGCCAGTCCTATGGTTTTTTTGCCTGAAAGCAAAACCAAACAAACACACAAGTAAAAAGAGTCCTGGGATACAGGATGCATATTGAATAGCTTTGTGTTTAAAAGAGTAAGGTATCCTGAAGAGGCTAGTGATTTGACTTAAGGGCTTATTCTGTTTTGTTTGGAAGATAATTAATTGGTTTTATTCTTTAAAAACACACAACTTTACATTTTAAACACAAGAAACTTTGCTTACTTGTTAACATATAAACAGATAACTGTTCATCCAAATTGCTCACATCCCCAAATAAATGTACTACAGATTTTAAAACTATTATTTTCATTCCCTTCATAGTATTTTCTGTTCACCACTAATTAAATGCTTCTAACTGTGGGCAAGTTAACTAACCTCTCTGTGACTCAGTTCAGTTAAACTATTAAATGTAAATGTAAAACAGAAATAATAACATTGCCCTGTGAAAGTGAAAGTGTTAGTCTCTCAGTCGTGTCCGACTCTTTGCGACCCCACGGGCTGTAGCCCACCAGGCTCCTCTGTCCATGGGATTTGGGGGGCAAGAATACTGGAGTGGGTAGCCATTTCCTCCTCCAGGGGGTCTTCCCCAGCGGGGTCTCCTTCATTGCAGGCGGGTTCTTTACCATCTGAGCTGCCAGGGCCTACTTCACTGGATAATCATGAGGGTCAAATAAGTTCATGCGTGTGAAGATCCTTTTACACGGGAATAATAAGACATTAGGATAAATATTATTATTATCACTATTATTACATGGCTGTGTTTTAAAAGTTAATATTTCTATTTTTCTGTTTCAAATTCTAAACTACCAGGACCTAGGTATTCTGATTATTTAATTTGCTCTGTTCATTGGTGAACTATGACTTCAGCCTAGAAACTCAGTAAACATTGTTAGTTTTTTTGAAATATATTTCTTTTATCTCTTAAACAGAATACCCAGAAACCTTTTTACTAGTAGAAAACACTTTTATGCCATACATTTTCTGAACTAACTTCACTTAAAGTCGGGGAGGAGCAATTTTAGCATGTCCTAGGGCCCAACAGCTGCCTGGGATATATTTGATACTGAGTGTGAATTAGCCCCAAATTCCATACTAGTTCTTTAATAGAATTTTCACAACAGTAACATAACTAATGTTAATGGAACTTTATCAGCCTCATAAAATAGTCTTGGGTAGGCAACAGGTATAAAATAAGTAATGAACCCAATCTTGTTCTTTCTATACAAATCAGTGATTCATTCATTCAACACATTTATGCTTGGCATTCCCTAGGATTTGAACACATAGTGGCAAATAAGACAGAACTTTCTGATCTCATGGAGCTTTCATTCATCTGTGAGTAGACAGATAATAAATAACCAGTAAAAAAAATAAATGAACAAGTTAGTAGCAGGTATCAATACATGCTTGGAAGAGAATAAAACAAGGGGATGTAAAAAAGAGTGAAATGCAGAGAGAAGAGGGATTGGTGTACAAGTGATTTAGATTGGATGTCCAAGAAGCCTCATTGAAGAGGTGATTTTGGAGCCAAGAGTTTAATGACAGGTGTTTAATGCTTTTAAAGAAAGCAGTCCTGCATAGATATGGAATAGAGTATTCCAGGCAGAGGGAATAGTGAGTACCAGTGCTCTAAAGTGGGGACAAATGTGTATGTTCTAGCAATGAAAATAAGGCCCTAGTGGCTGAAGGAGTGTGAGCTAAGGGGAGAATTATAAAAGAGAAAGAGAGAGCAGTAGGGGTCATATTATGGAGAGACATGGTAAGGATTTGACATTTTATTCAAAAGACAAGAGGAAGACAATGAAAGGTTTTAAGTGAAAGGCTCTTATTTACATTTTAGAAAGAACGAACATTCTGGCTGACTTGTGAGGCTCAGATAGTACCAGATTAAGAGTGGGGACACTGGGAGCCCAGTCTGGTGCTCTGTGATGACCTAGAGGGGTGGGATGAGGGGAGGGGAGGGAGGCTCAAGAGGGAGGTATATATATACACATGCTTATGGCTGATTCACTTTGTTGTACAAAAGAAAACCAATACAACACTGCAAAGTGATTTTCCTCTAATCAAAAAATAAATTATAAAAAAAGAGTGGGGACAGAAAGCACAGTTTAGACACTATCATAGTCAACCAGGTGGTGGATGATGCGACTCAGGTGAGTGCAGAAGCAGTGCAGATAAACTACACGAGCAGATTCAGGATAAGATTTGGAAGTAGTGCAGATAGAGGCTGGATATAGGCTTATTCTGAATGGTCTAGTGGTTTTTCCCACTTTCTTCAATTTAAGTCTGAATTTGGCAATAAGGAGTTCATGATCTGAGCCACAGTCAGCTCCTAGTCTTGTTTTTTCTGACTGTATAGAGCTTCTCCATCTTTGGCTACAAAGAATATAATCAGTCTGATTTTGGTGTTGACCATCTGGTGATGTCCATGTGTTGAGTCTTCTCTTGTTTTGCAGGAAGAGGGTGTTTGCTATGACCAGTGTGTTCTCTTAGCAAAACTCTGTTAGCCTTTGCCCTGCTTCATTTTGTACTCCAAGGCCAAATTTGCCTGTTACTCCAGGTGTTTCTTTACTTCCTACTTTTGCATTCCAGTCCCTTACAATGAAAAGGACATCTTTTTTGGGTGTTAGTTCTAAAAGGTCTTATAGGTTTTCACAGAACTGTTCAACTTCAGCTTCTTCAGCATTACTGGTTGGGGCATAGACTTGGATTACCGTGATATTGAATGGTTTGCTTTGGAAAGAAACAGAGATCATTGTGTTGTTTTTGAGACTGCATCCAAGTACTGCATTTCAGACTCTTTTGTCCAAACTCTTTGGTCCGAACAGGACTGGAAAAGGTCAGTTTTCATTCCAATCCCAAAGAAAGGCAATGCCAAAGAATGCTCAAACTACTGTACAATTGCACTCATCTCACACACTAATAAAGTAATGCTCAAAATTCTCCAGGCAGGCTTCAGCAATATGTGAACCGTGAACTTCCTGATGTTCAACTGGTTTTAGAAAAGGCAGAGAAACCAGAGATCAAATTGCCAACATCAAAAAAAGCAAGAGAATTCCAGAAAAACATCTATTTCTGCTTTATTGACTATGCCAAAGCCTTTGACAGTGTGGATCACAATAAAGTATGGAAAATTCTGAAAGAGATGGAAATACCAGACCACCTGACCTGCCTCTTGAGAAACCTGTATGCAGGTCAGGAAGCAACAGTTGGAACTGGACATGGAACAACGGACTGGTTCCAAATAGGAAAAGGAGTACGTCAAGGCTGTATATTGTCACCCTGCTTATTTAACTTCTATGCAGAGTACACCATGAGAAACACTGGGCTGGAAGAAACACAAGCTGGAATCAAGATTGCCAGGACAAATATCAATAACCTCAGATATGCAGATGACACCACCCTTATGGCAGAAAGTGAAGAAAAACTAAAGAGGCTCTTGATGAAAGTGAAAGAGGAGAGTGAAAAAGTTTCCTTAAGCTCAACATTAAGAAAACTAACACCATGGCATCCGGTCCCGCCACTACATGGCAAATAGATGGGGAAACAATGGAAACAGTGGCTGACTTTATTTTTCTGGGCTCCAAAATCACTGCAGATGGTGACTGCAACCATGAAATTAAAAGATGCTTACTCCTTGGAAGGAAAGTTATGACCAATCTAAACAGCGTATTGAAAAATAGAGACATTATTTTGTCAACAAAGGTCCGTCTAGTCAAGGCTATGGTTTTTCCAGTGGTCATGTATGGATGTGAGAGTTGGACTATAAGGAAAGCTGAGCAGCGAAGAATTGATGCTTTTGAACTGTGGTGTTGGAGAAGACTATTGAGAGTCCCTTGTACTGCAAGGATATCCATCCAGTCTATTCTAAAGGAGATCAGTCCTGGGTGTTCACTGGAAGGATTGATGTTGAAGCTGAAACTCCAACACTTTGGCCACCTGATGGGAAGAGCTGACTCATTTGAAAAGACCCTGATGCCGAGAAAGACTGAGGGCAGGAGGAGAAGGGGATGACAGAGGATGAGATGGCTGGATGGCATCACTGACACAATGGACATGAGCTTGGGTAAGCTCCAGGAGTTGGTGATAGACAGGGAGGTCTGGCACTGTAGTTAACGGGGTCGCAAAGAGTTGGACACAACTGAGCAACTGAACTGAACCGAATAGGCTTGTCCCCCAGGCCAAAATTGAAGGTACCTTCTTGTTTTTTTGCTGAACCAGCTGAGCAGATGGAGATTCTAGTTTTAAGGGTGAAGGAGAATGGGGAGCCAGGAGGACTTGTGGAGGGGGGAATCGGTCTCACCCTCCACCCCTCCACACACATACCTGTACATGTGATCATGTCTCCAAATTGTGTGACTATATACATGGAAAACAAAAAAATGTTTTGGCTTTTTTTTGTTTAAGTGGGAGTGAGAGTCATGTTTGTCATGGAACGGAAAGTGAGCCTTGTTCCTTGCAAATAGGAGATACCAAGAAGTGAAAGAAAAACTGGAAGGGAAGGGCTCTTGCCTGTCAGACTTACTTTCCCTAGGGCTCAAAAGTCAGGGGTGTACCTTGCTTTTCTTAACTATCTGTGTCCCTTTTCTTTTTTTCCTGGCTTACATACTTCGAAAGAGTCACTGTTCCTGGGCACTGTGTAATGTCCTAAATTCTGCTCAGAAACATCTCTGGCAAAAAGCACATGAAAAGTAGGAGCTTACTGAAAGCAGAAGACAATGAGAGTGTGGCAAACCAGGACTAGCTGAGCACCTCCTCATTAGCGGCCCTCGTCCACGGGGAGCAGTGGGGGCTACAGGGCTCTGCCAGAGAGGGCAGAATAAGCTCTGGCAGTGCATCCACAGAAGATCTTGATCCAGGAGAACTTGGCCCAGTGTGTAGCCTTGCAGAAGCTGGTATGACTCTTCCCAAAGAAAAGAAAAAAAGCAATTTTTCTCATCTGCACTCAAAAGTCTGTAGAATCAAAAATTCTGGGGGTGAAGCCCAGCAACCTGTGTTTTAACAGGCCCCCCCGGTGTTTCTGATGCAAGTGAAAGTTTGGTAGTAGTGTCCTACTACCCTGCCCCAGGTAGTAGTGAAGAAGGTAGACAGCAAATTAAAATGGGATTAAAGTACACCAATAAAATAGTATAAAATTTTGATCACTTATCAGACAGTGACAATGTTTACACATATAGCAAAGACACATTGAAGTTAACATTGTCTGAATTACAGTTTTTACCAGGAATTTAAGTTAGATGGCTCAAGCTTTCTAGATCTTAAATAAAAGTATGCATATATTTGGGAAACAAGGACTGGTGTTTTAAATTTGAAAATAACACCGATTTAATAGTTTTTCTCTTTTAAAGTAAGATTTTACTTGAGATACTTCAAGTGAAGCAAAGATATTTTGGGTAATGATCTTTTTATTTTTCATTTTTCCTGGGCTATGTTCAGTTAAGAATATAAAATAATCTGAAAATACTTTTTTCTAACATGCCTAAGATTTTACTAAAGCAAATATGGCAATAGCCATCTCTCGTTAAAATAGCCACCCCTTTCAAAGAATAACTCATTCATCAGCAAAAATATTTCTTTCTCTTGGCAAGTTCAGTTCAGTTCAGTCCCTCAGTTGTGTCCGACTCTTTGCAACCCCATGAATCGCAGCACGCCAGGCCTCCCTGTCCATCACCATCTCCCGGAGTTCACTCAGACTCATGTCCATCGAGTCTGTGATGCCATCCAGCCATCTCATCCTCTGTCGTTCCCTTCTCCTCCTGCCCTCAATCCCTCCCAGCATCCGGGTCTTTTCAAATGGGTCAACTCTTCTCACGAGGTGGCCAAAGTACTGGAGCTTCAGCTTTATCCTCATTCCTTCCAAAGAAATCCCAGGGTTGATCTCCTTCAGAATGGACTGGTTGGATCTCCTTGCAGTCCAAGGGACTCTCAAGAGTTTTCTCCAACACCACAGTGGATCTCGCTGATTATTTTATCGTCTATTTGTACATCTACCTTCAAAAGTCACAGAATAACAATTGTAGACGGCAATCCAAGGATATGTGAGAAATGTGGGGAAATGGTTAAGTAGAAGGTAAAAAGGGAAAAGTAAAATAACGTCAGTGAAAGTGAAAGTCGCTCAGTCCTGTCCGTGACCCCATGGACTACACAGTCCATGGAATTCTCCAGGCCAGAATACTGGAGTGAGTAGCCTTTCCCTGCTCCAGGGGATCTTCCCAACCCAGGGATTGAACCCAGATCTCCTGTATTGCATGCAGATTCTATGATACTAGTAATATAGTGCTAATATAACATTCTACTAATCATTAGATGCATTATAAGTGTAGCTTTAAGAATTTAAGAGAACATTAAGAACTCATACATATTAGAGTATTTATATTCTGTATTTTTACATACAAGGAGCATAGCATTATAGTTAAACTTATAGCCATATTAGGTATTCATGGTACAGGGAATAAACAGGTTATTACAATCAAAAGGTAACCCTGGTAATCTGTGTTTCATCAGAGCTTTTTTCTCATAACTTTCACTAGTGTTTCTGTTCTGTCCCTTAAAAAGAAAGAAAATTCAGATACATGCTATAGCATGGATGAACCTTTGGCAAATTATGCTGAGTGAAATAAGCCAGTCACAAAAAAGACAAATACTGTTATGATTTTAAACACTTATATGAAGCACCTAGAGTAATCAAATTCACAGAGGCGGAAACTATAGTGGCGGTTGACAGGGGCTGGGAGTGGTGGAGAGTTGTTACCTTATACACATCAAGCTTCAGTTCTCAAAGATGAAAAGAGTTCTAGAAATTGGTTGTACAAAATATGAATGAAGGTACCTAACACTAATGAATTGTAGACATCGAAATTGTTATGAGAGTAAATTTTATGTTATGTATATTTTACAACAATTGAAAAAAACAAAACAAAACAACAACAACCTTGAGTTCTGAAACGCACTTGTTCCCAAGGGTTTTGGAAAAGAAACTGTGGTCCTTTAATGATGAGCCACCAAGTCAAAAGCCAAGTAGGAAAAGAAGTGAGAATGTGAGGGGGATGATGGCAGTAAAAGGTACAAATAGATCTGAGGTCCTGGTGGGACTGAAGGATCGACAGAGTAACTTAGAGAGTACCAGGTTGTCATTAAAGACTTAGAGACTTAAACGCTTGATTTGAAAAAGACATCGCTGAGCTTATGACCATGGGAGCAGAGAGAAGCGTGCAAATCTTGGCGCTGAAAGATCTAAAGAACAGAATTAAGAGGCTAGGCTTCATGGGTGCTAGAATAATAGAGCAGAGTTGGAGAGAAGCCTGTGAGTCACTTCTCTGTCCCTGTTTCCTACTACTCTCTCAGTGAGAAGGCAGCAATACTCAGCACCCCAGCTAGGACTGATATTATATCTCCAATGGGAGAAAATTCTTGAGAGGGCTGCAGGGAATGTTCTCAGGAGGCAAGCAGATTTCAGTTAAAGTGAATGTGAAGACAATATTTGGAGAAGTGTGACACCAAGATAAGTGATTAGGAAAAAAGAGTCAGGGGGTGGAGAATTGTAGCAGCACATTTAATTAAATCTTTAAACTTTTATTGTATCTTACTACATGCCAAAAAGTTTGAAAATATACTTTATACTTTCTTACCCTTTAGAAGTTCACAATCAAGTTTAAGCAATATCAAAGGGAGGATTCACAAAGCTAAAAAAAACTAGAACCTTTGGATATTCCAAGTTCCAGTAACTGGCAGGCATGGTGTTGAATGAATGAAATTTGTATTATAAAGATCTTTTATATTTGAATGGGATTGGTTATGCTAATCTGTAAATGGGGATAATAATTAGCTATTTAAATAACTTCTGTAACAGAAATGTTAGGAGAAATGAATAGTAAATGTGAAGGGGTTGTATAAAGTACTATTATATAACTATAAAACATAAATCAAAGTACCAAGATGTGTAAAAAAAAAAAAATCTAACTCTTAGAAGGAAGGTGTTAATCTCAAAAACAAGCAGAAAGTGTCTGCTTAGGTGAAACAGAGAAAGGAGCTGAGAACTCTGGGGCCTCTGGTGAAACTGGGCAATGCTGAGAGCTGGGCTACCCTTTTCTTGTTTTCAGAGTTTTCATTTTCACTCTTGGTGGTGGTGGTTGTCATAGTGGTCTCTCAGCCATACACTTGAATTGCTGCCTTTCAGGGCCTCAGTTACTCTCCTGTAAGACATTAGACACCTGAGCGTCTACCCCCTCTATGATCATGATCATTCTTTAATACTGAAGGAAGTAATACACAGAACTGAAAATATTAGATCCTCAACACAAAACAAAGTGTATTTAAACATCATTTTAACTGTGTAGGTGTGTTTTTAGAAAGTTATATGTTGGGGAATGGAGGAATAGGTGATATGCTTGTGGATTTTAGAGTTCTAAAGCCAGAAAGAGAAAGCGTAGGGAAGCTAGCTACACTTACATAGCCATACTTAAGTGAAAGTGAAAGTTGCTCAGTCGTGTCCGACTCTTCGCGATCCCATGACTATACAGTCCCTGGAATTCTCCAGGCCAGAATATTGGAGTGGTTAGCCTTTCCTTTCTCCAGGGGATCTTCCCAACCCAGCGGTCAAACCCAGTTCTCCCGCGTTGCAGGCGGATTTTTTTACCAGCTGAGCCACAAAGGAAGCCCTAGCTATACTTAAGTAAGGGTTAAAAAAATTACAGTACAAATAGTAATTATTATGAAAGACAACTAGAATTTGCTGTGTCTGTAATGAAGGTAGAGACATGAGGAGGGCATTTCAGCCAGATTACATCCTGACTCCTAAATATTATAAATAATATTTTTTTATTATAAGGGAGTCATGAAACAATGTGGCCAGTTGAGTAAACTGTTACTTTATCCTGGCTGTAGTGAAGCAGGGATATAAGAGAACTTTGCATTAGAGCCATTTACAGTCATTGGTCTTTTGACCTTGGTGGTCTGTGCTCTATGAGGATGGCTCTCAGGAAGGCAGGAAAAGGAGAAGCTCCAGGGGAATTGTGAGACAGATAGGCTGCATATTTTCCCATCTTGGACATGAAAATAGTATTTTTTTTTCTCCAAATATTCTAATATCTCTAGTATAGTTCATATTTTTCTTTTTATTCTTGGCTATACGTGGGTGAAGCTGGGGTCCTTTCCTGTGTTTACTATATAGGCCTTATCTACTGATGCTGGGCATCAGGGAAGACACTTATGAGCCTGAGCAATATCCTTGGTCCCAAGCAGTAAGGTGATCCTCAGACCCAAAGAAGGCTTTTACATGCTATTGGGTAGGCACTGCATATCACAAGGCATCATGGAAAACAAGATGACCTGGTGAAGCACATGTCCTTCAGTCTCCACCTGCTCAAGGACAAACTGAGATTTTTGCCAAGATCACTTCTATTTATGCAGATGACAATCCCACTGTTAATTATGGGATGTGGTATTTATGGTAATGAGGGAAAGCTAAATTTGGAGGGGTTTAGAAAATATTGCAATGTAGAGAGTTTTTAGCTTATGCAAACATTTCTTCAAAGTTTACCTGTTTAGTCTGGATTTTAGATTTAGTCATTAAGCAATAGACATTTAATGAGTGCCTGCTAAGTGCCAGGTACTGTTCTAGCTACTGGGATAATAGCTCTGAACAACAGAGACAAAAGCTCCTGCTGTCATGGAGTTTATGTGCTAGAGTAGGGAGAGTGACTGCAAACATCACAGAGTGTTACATAATGGTAGCTCTGCTACAGTAAGGAAGGGAGGTATAAAGTGTTGTGACAGGGTTAGTAATTTTGGATAGAGTGAGTGCAACTTCACAGAATGCCTAGGGGAAGACCCTGCTAAAGTATGATTTTTGAGCAAGGGAAGGGAGCCACATGGATATCTGGGCTCAGGGACATTCCAGGCAGAAAAAACAGAAAGGTGGGCACGTGTGTGGGGGTTTCTGAGCAATAGCACAGAGCCTGGCGTGTCTAGAATGGTGAGTAAGGGAGGTGATATCAGAGAAAAAGCAGTAGGACTAGCTCACAGAGCCTGTTAAGCAAGACACTGGTTTTACTTAGCATAAGATGGGAAGCCACTAAAGGGTTTCAAAGAAAGGAGCAGGGTTGCTGGGCTGAGAACAGACGGAAAATGCTGAATTCTTTCAAGATGTCAGGAGACATCCTGAGGTTAATCAAGTTTAACAAGCATCTGTGGCTCTATAAGCCAGGCTGGTCTCTGTCTGCCCTTTTTGTCTTGGTATTTTAGGACCTCAGACAGACCATGACTTATAGGAAGGCTCAAGCCTGATGACATTCTTTTCTTCTCACAGTGGAATGAGTAACTGTTTGTTGAATGGATGAACCAAAAATGTGGATTGAGATTGGAAAAAAAATAACAGAAAGGACAGTTAAAAATTCGTTGTTTAAGAAATTCTGAGCATACCAAATAAATGCTGTTAATAGGTGTAGCTTAATTTTGTGTTGGAAAAATAGATATAGCAAAATTTTTACCTGTGCGGTGACATTTCTTCCTTTCTGCTTTTTACTATGTTTTTCTGCTTCAATAGCTGAAATACACAAAACATTTTTATAAAATACTAAAATTTTTTTTTAAATTTCGCTAAGTATAGTTTCTTGTTAAAAAAAAACTTGTGGGATAACTTAGAATTCTAAGAATAATAGTTAAAAACAATCTAAAACTTTAAAGTTACTAATGTGATACAAACTAATTTCTTCACTGATAATTTTTAAAGATGTAACCTGACACCAGATATAATCTAAATACTTTAATCAAGTATCCTGAAACTGATATAACCTGAAAGAGTTCTACAAATAATAGAGTTAATTACAACAGTGGAAAACTTTCTGAGCTATAATTTAATTAAAATGTATCTATATAAATAAATGCTATTAATAGAGAATATTAAAACATAGGAGAGGGAATACAATCTTTTAAATTTTTATAGATTCATCCATGTGGCAGAGAGATACTAAAAATTAATACAGTTGAATGATGTAAATATCTGAGAAATGTAGAGTAGTATAATTATATTAAGCTTTGAAATTTGAGAACATTTTCACAAGAAATTTTTAATGACTCTTTTTATAAACAGAAGACTATATATACCATATATTAATAGACTATATATGTCATTTCAGTTCAGTCGCTCAGTCATGTCCAGCTCTTTGCGAACCCATGAATCGCAGCATGCCAGGCTTCCCTGTTCATCGCCAACTCCCGGAGTTGACCCAACTCATGTCCATCGAGTCGGTGATGCCATCCAGCCATCTCATCCTCGGTTGTCCCCTTCTCCTCCTGCCCCCAATCCCTCCCAGCATCTGGGTCTTTTCAAATGAGTCAGCTCTTCGTATGAGGTGGCCAAAGTATTGGAGTTTCAGATTTAGCATCAGTCCTTCCAATGAACACCCAGGACTGATCTCCTTTAGGATGGACTGATTGGATCTCCTTGCAGTCCAAGGGACTCTCAAGAGTCTTCTCCAACACCACAGTTCAAAAGCATCAATTCTTCGGCACTCAGCTTTCTTCACAGTCCAACTCTCACATCCATACATGACCACAGGAAAAACCATAGCCTTGATAGATGGACCTTTGTTGCCAAAGCAATGTCTCTGCTTTTGAATATGCTATCTAGGTTGGTCATAACTTTTCTTCCAAGGAGTAAGCATCTTTTAATTTCATGGCTGCAATCACCATCTGCAGTGATTTTGGAGCCCAGAAAAATAAAGTCTGACATTGTTTCCCCATCTATTTACCATGAAGTGATGGGACCAGATGCCATGATCTTCGTTTTCTGAATGTTGAGCTTTAAGCCAACTTTTTCACTCTCCTCTTTCACTTTCGTCAAGAGGCTCTTTAGTTCCTCTTCAGTTTCTGCCGTAAGGGTGGTGTCATCTGCATATCTGAGGTTACTGATATTTCTCCTGGCAATCTTGATTCCAGCTTGTGTTTCTTCCAGCCCAGTGTTTCTCATGGTGTACTCTGCATAGAAGTTAAATAAGCAGGGTGACAATATACAGCCTTGACATATTCCTTTTCCTATTTGGAACCAGTCTGTTGTTCCATGTCCAGTTCTAACTGTTGCTTCCTGACCTGCATACAGGTTTCTCAAGAGGCAGGTCAGGTGGTCTGGTATTCCCATCTCTTAAAGAATTTTCCACAGTTTATTTTGATCCACACATTCGTATATTTCATTTTTGCATAGTACTTGAATTTTATTAACTTACATATTTAGAAAAATAAGAATTTGAAAACCTGATAATAACAATTGGTAATCATGACATGTCAACTACTTTATTAGTATTACTCAGTTTCAATTACTGAAAAATTATTTGATGGACAGCAAAAATGTCACCCCACATATTTCCTGAAGTAAAACATGCATGTATGTGACACATTCACCTTTTACAGACTGAAGAACTTGACTCAAGACAAATATAGGGAAGTCAAAATTTTACATTTCCAATATATGAGTTTGTGCTTTAAAGCAGGTTGTCAATGTTCTAATGTTATCTTTGACTTTTTAAAAAAATTAATTTGATATGTTTTATCCTTTCTGTCACTGATGAACTTTAGCACTTAGCTTCATAGTTCTGTTTACTTCCTAAGCCAGATCTTATACAAACTGATCAGGTTATTTGATATTTAGTCCTCTGTCAAATTAGAGAAACAGTTGGCAAATTCTAAATAAAAATCCAATAAGTACATGCTGCCAAATGCATTAATATAAAGCATATGAAAACTTTAAAAGATTATGTATGTTTCAAATAATTATACACATCGATTGCTCTTTAGATTCAGAATGTAAAATAAATTATCCCAGAATTAAAGTGTTTACTACAAATAAAACTTTCTTTATCCCAAGTTTGCCAAGTGATCATTTTGGGGTCATGAATACTCATTATCAGAGGTAACATATAGCATCATGACCCACCAT
This sequence comes from Capra hircus, assembly GCF_001704415.2. NCBI lineage: Eukaryota > Metazoa > Chordata > Mammalia > Artiodactyla > Bovidae > Capra > Capra hircus. The sequence continues at coordinate 7,310,939 of NC_030820.1, forward strand.
TTGGACTTTGAGTCAAACAGGTCTGCATTCAAGTCATAATTTTATATCTATTTCATTAATGTGTTATGCTAATCAAATGAGATAATCTAGGTAAAGTATTTGGCACAGTACTTAATACATGTTCAGTATGTTTAAATGTTAGCTATAGAAAATGGCAACCCACTCCAGTATTCTTGCCTGGAGAATTCTATGTACAGAGGAGTCCGGCAGGCTACAGTCCATGGGATCACAAACAGATGGATATGGATATGACCGAGTGACTAATACACTAATATATAAAATATACAAAAATAATAACAATTATTATTATATGAAGCTTACTTCTTTGAAGGACTTAGATGCCTTCAAGATAATAGTACTTGTAAATTTGTATTTTAAAAAGACTATGATAAAGAATTATTAAAGATTTAATACACTATTAAAATTTATTAATGCTTTGCCTATTTGCCTTCTTTCTCAATTAAGCACTTTCTTCAAAACAAATTAGTCTAATTATATTTGTGTATTAGAAATCAGACAGCGACTGATACTACAGCCATAGTCAATGTCTACTAGCTTAAAAATGCCATTAACAATAACTAGCAAAAGCAATGTGATTTGATAGATTCCCATTATTATATTCAAAGTACAGACAGTAAAATTAAAGTTAGTATGTACGGAATGTACAGACACAGACTAAGAAGTACAAAGTGTCATGTGTATTAGAGTAAGAAAAGAAAATTATGGATATTAAATGGAATAAAGTATGTATTATACATTGGACCAGAAAATCAAACTGTCAGTTGGTCAAAAACTAACATGAAAATTACAGGGCTAAAAGCAGTTATCAAAGGTAAAATAAATGTAGTTAAAAGAATTAGTGAAATGGGAGGAGATATAATAGTCTAACTCAAGGAACAAACTAATAGCTTAAAACACAAAAAGAAGACAAATATAGTTGGTCATTATTTACAACAGAAGATGCACAATCAAAAAAACTCTTGAAATTCATTTCAAAGTATGTGTTTCTTTTCTAAATATTAGACTTCTAGGTTTTCATATAGACAAGACAAAGTTTTGACTGGCTACCAGGGAAACCATTCTGCTGCAAAAAGTACCTTGCACAGTGTTTTCTGGTAGACATTCATATTAATTGAGAGACATCTGTGATTGTTGGAGACCTGTTGCACTTTCATTCTCTATATGAATATGGATATTGCCACAAATTTTAGCACTCCCTGAGAAAAACACAGTCTACTGGGTACAGGAAGAAAATATTAGACTTTCTACTTATGTGCAATTTTAAAAATATCTTTTATAATTTCTACTTCTGGGGTGTGTTTTATAATATACTAGATCAGTAGTGTGGGTCTTCCCTAGTAGCTCAGATGGTAAAGAATCCGCCTACAATGCTGGAGACCTGGGTTTGATCCCTGGGTTGGGAAGATCCTCTGGAGGAGGGCATAGTAACCCACTCCAGTATTCTTGCCTGGAGAATCCCCATTGACGGAGGAGCCTGGTGGGTTACAGTCCATGGGGTCACAGCCCATGGGGTCACAAAGAGTCAGACATGACTGAGCAACTAAATACAACAATAAGATCAGTAGTATATCACTGTTATAAATAATATATATAACAGCAACCATCAAAAAGTTTTGATATGGAGTTAGCTTTGGAAGGGGATTAAAGTTTTATTCAGCTCCAAAATTGTAGCTCTAGGTATAATATATTTATTTATTTACTTAAAAACTTTTTATTGGGGTATAGTTGATTTACAATGTTGTGTGAGTTTCAGGTGTACAGCAACGTGAATCAGTTATGCGCATACATGTATCCACTCATTTTTGGATTCTTTTCCCATATAGGCCATTACAGAGTATTGAGTAGATTTCCTTGTGCTGTATAGTAGGTCCTTATTAGTTACCTATTTTATACATAGTAGCTTGTATGTGTCAATCCCAATCTTCCAATTTAACCACTCCCCCTTTCACTCCCTGGTAACCATAAGTTTATCTCTATATCCGTAATCTAACTATAATTTATTATATGTCAGTTGCTTTGCAAAATTTAGTTCCACTCTCCTTAGCAACCCAGCAAGATAGTAAGCACAGAATATCTATATTGCTATTTTACTGATGAGGAAACTGACACCAAATGAGCATGAGTAACTTGTTCAAGGTCACATGGCAGAGTGGATTCAAATGCAGGTCTGACTCCAGAACTATCCCTCTTTTTACCTACTGAGTCTCCAAACTTTACCAAAGGATTCATGATAGATCAAATGGCAAATTCTACAATGAGATAAATTCCACTGTCTTTATAAAAAAATCAATTTATGCACAATATTTGATATGTCATGTCTATTTGCGTAATGTGAAATATACCCTTTTATGTACATAAGAGCTTTAATTTACTATCCCCTATTGGGTTGGGAAGATCCCCTGGAGAAGGGAATGGTTGCCCAGTCCAGTATTCTTGCCTGGAGAATTCCATGGACAGAGGAGCCTGATGGGCTGCAGTCCATGTGGTTGCAAGACTCGGACACGACTGAGTGACTAACACATTCTTGTTTCATTGAGAAAGAAGGGTATTGAAAAAGTAAGGAAGAAGCTAGCACTACAGCTCACTGCCTCCAGAAGAATTATTCATGTGCTTTTAAGGTTATAGAGTGAACCTGAACAACTTTGTAGAATATCCACATAGTGTTAAAAGAGTTGTGTTGAAAAATCATCACAGCTTGGAGTGAAAGAGACAGAAATAGAAGAGGCTTCTGGGCCTCTATCTTTCAATGACTAGGAAATAGGATGGGAAAACTTCTCTCTTACAAGCATGGGTCATTTCTTACTGAGAGGGAAGAACAACCAAGAGGGCAGAGCTGAGAGAGTGTTGCCCAGAGCCCAGAAGGACAGAAGATTAGGCATATATTTCAAGAGAGTAGAATCAAGGAACTCTGCCTACTCCTGGAGTATAGAAACTTGCCAGCATGTACCTGGATGGGTTTCCAAATTGTCATGGACCAGTAACTATTGCACATTTTCCCCTCTCCTTTTTTGAACATCAGTGTCTACTAGAGTGTGGTTTTTCTCTCTCTCCAATGTACACTGGTACCTGAGGAAATGGGCGGAAAACTTGCCTTTTTAGTTCACAAGTGTCTGAATCTAAGAACTGTAACCAAGGAGCCTCACTGACATCTTGACCTAATGCAGATTATGAGATTGTGGATTCTGAGCCCTATGTCATGACTGGATGAGATACAGACAGTTTTGGAAGGGGAGGGGGGAGAATCACGTGAGAAAGATGTGAATCATCAAAACCAAGGGTAGACTGTTGTAGATTATCACATCAATGGCCCCAGTGAATCACAATAACCCACGTTTATGCCCCTTTAGTGCTTCCCTGGTGGCTCCACAGTAAAGAATCCGTCTGCTAATGCAGGAGCCGTGGGTTCAATCCCTGGATCAGGAAGATCTCTTGGAAAAGGAAATGGCAACCGACTCGAGTATTCGTGCCTGAGAAATCCCATGGACAGAGGACCCAGGGGGGCTATAGTTCATGGGGTCACAAAAGAGTCCAACATGACTTAGTGACTCAGTTCAGTTCAGTTCAGTCACTTTGTCATGTCTGACTCTTTGCAACCCTGTGGACTGCAGCACTCCAGGCCTCCCTGTCCATCACCTACTCCCGGAATTTACTCAAACTCGTGTCCACTGAGTCTGTGATGCCATCCAACCAACTCATCCACTGTCATCCCCTTCTCCTTTTGCCTTCAATCTTTCCCAGCATCAGGGTTTTTTCAAATGAGTCAGCTCTTCGCATCAGGTGGCCGAAATATTGGAGTTTCAGCTTCAACATCAGTCCTTCCAATGAATATTCAGGACTGATTTCCTTTAGGATGACTGGTTGGATCTCCCTGCAGTCCAAGGGACTCTCAAGAGTTTTCTCCAACACCACAGTTCAAAAGCATCAATTCTTAAGCACTCAGCTTTCTTTCTAGTCCAACTCTCACATCCATACATTACTACTGGAAAAACCATAGCCTTGACTACACAGACCTTTGTCGGCAAAGTAATGCCTCTGCTTCTTAATATGCTATCTAGGTTGGTCATAATTTTTCTTCCAATGAGTAAGTGTCTTTTAATTTCATGGCTGCAGTCACCATCTGCAGTGATTTTGGAGCCCCCCAAAAATAAAATCTGCCACTGTTTTCACTGTTTCTCCATCTATTTGCCATGAAGTGATAGGACTGGATGCCATGATCTTTGTTTTCTGAATGTTGAGCTTTAAGCCAACTTTTTTACTCTCTTCTTCCACTTTCATCAAGAGGCTCCTTAGTTCTTCTTCACTTTCTGCCATAAGGGTGATGTCATCTGCATATGTAAGGTTATTGATATTCCTCCCAGCAATCTTGATTCCAGTTTGTGCTTCATCCAGTCCAGCATTTCTCATGCTGTACTCTGCATATAAGTTAAATAAGCAGGGTGACAATATACATCCTTGATATACTCCTTTCCCCATTTGGAACCAGTCTGTTGTTCCATGTCCAGTTCCATGTCTAACTGTTGCTTCCTGACCTGCATACAGATTTCTCAAGAGGCAGGTCAGGTGGTCTGGTATTCCCAACTTTGTGACTAAACAACAACAAACACTCCTTTGCCACGTGATTTTGCCCAATCCTCCCATCAAGAGGTGGAGATTATGTTTCCTATTCTTTGAATGGGTTGCTTTTGTGACTAGTTTTGGCCAAAAGAAGTGTGGTGGATGATATTAACTTCCAAGGGTAGTACTTGGGCCATTCAGTCTCTTTTACTGTCTTGGAAAAATGCCTTAAGCTTATCATATCCAAGTAAAAGAGCATATGGAGAGAGAGACCCAGCTGTCCCCACTGACTACGAGCTGAGTGAAGCTGCATGAGTGAGCTCAGGTGAGACCAGTGGAAAAACTACCCAGTCAACCTCAAAGAGAATTACAACAAATAATAAATCATTGTTTCATACCTCTAAGTTTGGGGGTTTTGTTATGCAGCAATTGATAACTGAAATAAGCTTATTTTTTCAGCCTACTAGGACTCCTTGGATAGAATTCTCAATTCTCAGAAGCCACATTAGACCAATATATGATGCCAAAATAAGTCATATATAAATAATAAATTCATAGCATTGAGAAAAAGATTTGAAAAAATAATATCCCCAAATATTGCTTTGATCACAGTTCTTTTCAGACCCACTTTCTCTTGAAAGGCTTGATATAATTAACTCCTGGCTTTACCATGAAATCCCCCAGTTTGGCTCACCTCCTTTCTTTCCAGAACATGGTTTATCTTCCTTTAAGTGAACATCAGGATAACTGATGTCTTTCACTGACTTAAGTTCTGCAAAAAACACTTCTATTCTTTAGGCAGGATCTGCCTGGGGAGTTAAAGTCAAATAAAATCTGTTTCTTTATTCATACAACACTGACAAATGAAACTAAATGAAGTATTTTATTGATTCTCCTGTCCTGGTTCTCTAAAATGGTGCTTTCTGCCTCACTGTGATCTTCACCTGATTCATTTGGTGTAGAAAATATTAGCAACTGGTTTCTTCCAAACTTCCTTTTAGACCCTGCATAGTACACTGGCTTCTGTGACATTACACTACCCTGGATAGCGTTCTTTCTTTCAAACCCCTATGCTAGAGTTTCTCTGTGGTTTTATATCCACTAATGACTGTGGATTTCTCAATGCTTGGTCCTCACCTTTTCTCTCTGGTGTGATCTAAGGGCTGAGTGCAACCAGGAAGGGCTTTGAAGTGGACAGATGGTGAGTGCAGGAGGTCATGAGCTGGGAAAGGATAATGTGCTGATTCCAGGACAAGTATCAAGCAGCCATGTAGGAAGTAAAACCGAGCGAATCAAACTGCAATGGCAGGAAAGCAGGAAAACAGGTTACAGGAGAATCCAGAGAAAGAATCAGGTTGGCAGAGGTGAAACAAGTGGTGAGCGAAAACCAGGCATTGAGGACAGTTTGAAAACTTGGGACTAAAATCATGGGTGTAGGTCAGGGTGGGCACAGAAGTGTGTAGATGAGCAAGAAATGAGTAAACAACTGTGGAAACGTAGAAGTAAGAAGAGGGAGGGTTGGCACCTGTATGGGTCCAGAGAAAGTTCTGTGAAAGGATTTTGTGGGGGTGAGTATTTGGTTTCCTGTGGAAACCATAGCATGAATGAGATCATCATTGTTTCAGGTCTGCATTCTTAAAACAGCCCTCCAACGGATTGAATCATAATTTATCTAATACCGTATAGAAATGGTATGGACCTTAACAGAAGCAGAAGATATTAAGAAGAGGTGGCAAGAATACACTGAAGAACTAGATCTTCATGACCCAGATGACCACCATGGTGTGATCACTCACCTAGAGCCAGACATCCTGGAATGTGAAGTCAAGTGGGCCTTAGGAAGCGTCATTACAAACAAAGCTAGTAGAGCTGATGGAATTCCAGCTGAGCTATTTCAAATCCTAAAAGATGATGCTGTGAAAGTGCTGCACTCAGTATGCCAGCAAATCTGGAAAACTCAGCAGTGGCCACAGGACTGGAAAAGGTCAGTTTTCATTCCAATCCCAAAGGAAGGCAATGCCAAAGAATGCTCAAACTACCGCACAATTGTGCTCATCTCACACGCTAGCAAAGTAATGTTTAAAATTCTCCAAGCCAGGCTTCAACAGTATATGAACCATGAAATTCCAGATGCTTGAGCTGGATTTAGAAAAGGCAGAGGAAGCAGAGATCAAATTGCCAACATCCACTGGGTCATCGAAAAAGCAAGAGAGTTCCAGAAAAACATCAACTTATGCTTCACTGACTATGCCAAAGCCTTAGACTGTGTGGATCACAACAAATTGTGGAAAATTCTTAAAGAGATGGGAATAACAGACCACCTGACCTGTCTCCTGAGAAATCTGTATGCAGGTCAAGAAGCAACAGTTAGAACTGGACCTGGAACAACAGACTGGTTCCAAAATGGGAAAGGAGTACACCAAGGCTGTAGATTGTCACCCTGTTTATTTAACCTATATGCAGAGTACATCATGTGAAATGCCAGGCTGGATGAAACACAAGCTGGAATCAAGATTGCCAGGAGAAATACCAATAACCTCAGATATGCAGATGACATCACTATTATGGCAGAAAGCAAAGAAGAATTAAAGAGCCTCTTAATGTAAGTGAAAGAAGAAAAGGAAAAAGCTGGCTTAAAAGTCAACATTCAGAAAACTAAGATCATGGCATCCGTTCTCATCACTTCATGGCAAATACATGAAACAATGAAAACAGTGACAGACTTTATTTTGGGGGGCTCCAAAATCACTGCAGATGGTGACTGCAGCCATGAAATTAAAAGATGCTTGCTCCTTGGAGGATAAGTTATGACCAACCTAGACAGCATATTAAGAAGCAGAGACATTACTTTGCCAACAAAGGTCCATCTAGTGATAGCTATGGTTTTTCCAGTAGTCATGTATGGATGTGAGACTTGGACTATAAAGAAAGCTGAGTGCTGAAGCACTGATGGTTTTGAACTGTTGTGTTGGAGAAGACTCTTGAGAGTCCCTTGGACTGCAAGGCATTCAAGCCAGTCAATCCGAAAGGAAATCAGTTCTGAATATTCATTGGAAAGACTGATGCTAAAGCTGAAACTCTAATACTTTGGCCACCTGAAGCAAAGAGCTGACTCATTTGAAAAGACCGTGATGCTGGGAAAGACTGAAGGCAGGAGGAGATGGAGATTACAGAGGATGAGATGGTTGAATGGCATCACCGACTTGATGGACATGAGTTTGAGTCAACTCCAGGAGTTGGTGGTGGACAGGGAAGCCTGGTGGCTGCTCTCTATAGGTCAGAAAGAGTTGGACATGACTGAGCAACTGAACTGAACTGAAGTGAGTCTAATTTTGATCTGGTTTACTTCTTGCCTCAGAATAATTTCACCCAAGTACTGTTTCCAGCAATGCATGCATCTGCTTAGAAGTCCTTACATCTTATTGTACAATGGCTAACTTCCTATTTTGACTTCTGGTTTCCTAATCAGGTTTCCTAATCAGGTTTAACTCCACATTCACAACTACTTTTCAAATCCAAATAATCTCTGCTTCATTAGCTACTAATTGTTTTTTTTTTTTAAGTTTTCTTCCCCTAAATTTTAACAATTCCTATTGAAGAGACTAAACATTAAACTTTTTAAATAAAAACAAATATGATTTTAGGTCACTTATTTTGTTTTGTGAGATACTTAGCTTTGGATATCATCAAGAATGATGTTTAGAAATAACATTTCATACCTTCTTTTTAAAAATTTTATACATTTATTAGGACAAAGGATAATATATTTAGAAGCTGGGGAGAGTTGAGTGTATGCCCTAAGGAATATAAATTAGTGGTAGAGACACAGACAAACCTGAGACCCAAGACTAATAATCTGTGTTTATGCATAATCTTGCCAAATTAACAAGTAGGCACAAAATCTCTACCATCAAAGCCTCTGCTGACATAAAACTATTTCATAGCTATTTTATAAGAATTGGAGTGTAGTTGCCTCACAATGTTGTGCTAGTTTCTGCTGTACAACGAAGTGAATCAGTTATATGTATACATATATCCTCCCCCTTTTGGAACTCCCTTCCCTCCACATCCCCCACTTCATCCCTCTGCGTCATTCAGGGCACTGAGCTTCGCTTCGCGTGGGAAGAGCAACTTCCCACGAGGTCTCTCTTTTGCACATGGTAGGGTATATGTGTCAATTCCCAATTTGTCCCATCACCCCTTCCCCCCTCATCCCATCTACATGTCCATTCTCTACGTCTGCATCTCTATTCCTGCCTGCAAATGATTCATCTGTACCATTTTTCTAGGTTCCACACGTATGTGTTAATATGCAATATCTGTTTTTCTGTTTCTAACGTACTTCACTCTATATAGTCTTCTTACTTAAGCCATGTGACCTTAGATACTTTAACTTCTCTGAGTCTCAGTTTTGCATAAAATGGGAATATCAATACTATATGTACCTCTTAGAGCAGATATAAAGACAGAATAGAATTAAAGTGTAATGTTCAGTGTTTTACTTAATACATGGCAGCTAAATAATAAATGTCAGTATAATAATAAATATAGTAATAATGTGTCTCTTTCTCTTTTTCCAAAGGCTTATCTTTTAAAAGAAAACTGCACTAGCACCTGTGAGATAAACACATCCCTCGTCAAAATAAAACTAAGAAACTATACAGGTTTGTTATAATAGCATATAATTCTGCTCTTGGATCTAAAGTTTAAAAAATGCTTTTAAAGTTACTACTGAAAACTTAGAATCAAAGAATCTCAGGTTTGGAATTGTCAAATGAAATTACATAGCCACAAAGACAAATTTTTTGAAAAATTTTACACAAAGATGTGGCTTTCCTATTCAAAAAAAATTTTTTTTTACTGTTGCTATGCTTCATCCCTGCAACAACTTTGAATTAAGTAGTTCTATTCATGAAGTTGTGTTATTTTTAAATCTTTATATAATATACCATTTTTCAAAAACAAAGATGACACAGGACTATAACATTACTGTTCTTTTTTCCCCCTAGCTACCAATAGAATTTTTATCCATATTGCTCTACCATTAGAACATTACAAATCTGGGAACAGGCTGACCGAGTTGAAGGTGCTTTTAAGTTCATATGTTCTTATATATGTAGAATTAATTGACTGATTGAAACCACAGAAGTATTTGACTGATTACTTTTGGCAACCTGATATGGAGGATTTGTTTTGAGTATTATAAGAAGTAGTTTTAGAGCAGGTTTAGAACTTCGTAGCTTTTAGTTCTTATGTCCTTATTTACCAGTGTGTCTTTCTCTAAAAGTAAGAATATGTAGATTATCAGTAGAGCAAGGTAATACGATTCAGAAGTCTTTAACTCTAGTCTTAGTTCCCCTTGTAAATGGATGTGCTAATTGATTTGAGGTGAGGCATTTATGTTTACCACATCTTGTCTTCTCCGGTGATCTAAATGAATAGCTTGGGGTAATTAAAATTACTTAAATAATTAATGCAGTAGGGATCAAAACTGACAGAAGTTGAAAGAAAGATAATTTATCTGGGCGTATTAAATCAACCAAACACAGGAAATAACCATGTAGAACATTCCTAAAGCATTTGTATTGTGGTATATTTTGTATATTTTATACAAATATACATTTTATACAAAATATATGTTTTATACAAAGATACATTTGTAGAAAACTATGTACCTGATCTTAGAAATGTGTAGTAATCTGGATACTGTAAGCACTTGAGGTAATGTTCAACATCTACTTAATGTGGAGATAAGAAAGTAGTTTGTTTATGTGCAGGAATTTTTTGTTAACCATTCTTGAGGACTTCTGACATATTAAAAGTAAAATCCAGAATTTCAGGTTTGGAAGAGAGTCATCTCTACAATGATGTTAGATTTAATTATTTAATGGATCAGTTCAGTCAGGTCAGTCTCTCAGTAGTGTCTGACTCTTTGTGATCCCATAGACACATGATATTTTCAATGATTTTGCTATTACAAACAATAACACTGTAATGGATAATCTTGAACATGTTTTCTGTGAAACAGGTATAATAGTTTGCTAGAGTAGACAACAAGAAATAGATTTGCTCACTTAAGAAGTAATATGCCCAACTTAATTTTTGATAGTCAATGGTATATTCTGTTCAGTTCAGTCGCTCAGTTGTGTCCGACTCTTTGCCACCCCACAGACTGCAGCATGCTAGGCTTCCATGTCCATCACCAACTCCTGGAGCCTACTCAAACTCATGTGCATAGAGTCAGTGATGCCATCCAACCATCTCATCCTCTGTCATCCCCTTCTTCTCTCACCTTCAATTTTTCCCGGCAACAGGGTCTTTTCCAATGAATTGGTTCTTCGCATCAGGTGGCCAAAGTATTGGAGCTTCAGCTTCATCATCAGTCCTTCAAATGAATATTCAGGACTGATTTCCTTTAGGAGGACAGGTTGGATCTCCTTGCAGTCCAAGGGACTCTCAAGAGTCTTCTCCAGCACCACGGTTCAAAAGCATCAATTCTTTGGCGTTCATACTGGAAAAACCATAGCTTTGACTAGACGGACCTTTGTTGGTAAAGTAATGTCTCTGCTTTTTAATACTCTGTCTAGGTTGGTCATAGATTTTCTTCCAAGGTGCAAGTGTCTTTTAATTTCATGGCTGCAGTCACCATCTGCAGTGATTTTGGAGCCCCCCTCCCCCCCAAAATAGGCTCTCACTCTTTCCATTGTTTCCCCATCTATTTGCCATGAAGTGATGGGACTGGATGCCATGATCTCAGTTTTCTGAATGTTGAGTTTTAAGCCAACTTCTTCACTCTCCTCTTTCACTTTCATCAAGAGGCTCTTTAGTTCTTCTTCGCTTTCTCAAAGGGTGGTGGCATCTGCATATTGGCATTCCCCCAAAAGCTACACTGACTTATAATTCCACATATGGTATACCAAATATTAATTTTTCCTCACTCTACAAACATTTTCAGTCTTTGCCAGTGTATTGAAGTTTGCATAGAAATTAATGATCTTTTAATGATCATTAATTAATTATCTGGCAAGGTTAGTGATCTCTTCACATTTAGCGGCGTTTGTAAAATATATCCTCTCCAAGGAACTGACTGTTAGATATTTAGCCCACCTTTCTATAAGGCTTTTTAAGATATGTAGTTTTAGGAGTTCTTTATATATTCTGGATATTATTTGATTAAGGTATATGTTGTAAACATATTTTTCAATCTGTTGTTAGCCTTTTAACTGTTTATGGTGTCCTTTGTAGTACAGGTTTTAAATTCTGATAATGTCAAAATAATCAATCTTTTTCTCACTTACAACCTGTGTGTATGTGTCTTGTTCAAGAAGGCTTTCTTACCAACAGTTGAATATACATTCTCCTATATTTCCTTCAGCTATTTTTTAGAGTTTTGATTTTAATTTTTACTTTTTAAATACTCTGGAATCAACTTTTGAGATTGGTATGAAGCAGAATCTGACATTGTTTCATAAATGAATGTACACTTTGACAACAGAATTCATTATAGTCAATCTTTTACCCATTGAATTAAAAAACCTTTTTCAGGTACCAAATTCCGATTTATACATGGGTCCATTTTAAAACTCTCTGTTCTGTTTTCTTGATCTATTTCTCTATTCTTCTTCTAATACTCTAATTACTGCAGACAGTATGCCAGCAAATTTGGAAAACTCAGCAGTGGCCACAGGACTGGAAAAGGTCAGTTTTCATTTCAATCCCAAAGAAAGGCAATGCTAAAGAATGCTCAAACTACAACACAGTTGCACTCATCTCACATGCTAGTAAAGTAATGTTCAAAATTCTCCAAGCCAGGCTTCAGCAATACATGAACCATGAACTTCCAGATGTTCAAGCTGGTTTTAGAAAAGGCAGCGGAAACAGAGATCAAATGGCAAACATCCGTTGGATCACTGAAAAAGCAAGAGAGTTCCAGAAAAACATCTATTTCTGCTTTATTGACTATGCCAAAGCCTTTGACTGTGTGGATCACAATAAACTGTGGAAAATTCTGAAAGAGATGGGAATACCAGACCACCTAACCTGCCTCTTGAGAAACCTATATGCAGGTCAGAAAGCAACAGTTAGAACTGGCCATTGAAAAACAGACCGGTTCCAAATAGGAAAAGGAGTACGTCAAGGCTGTATATTGTCACCTTGCTTATTTAACTTCTATGCAGAGTACATCATGAGAAACGCTGGGCTGGAAGAAACACAAGCTGGAATCAAGATTGCCAGGACAAATATCAATAACCTCAGATACGCAGATGACACCACCCTTATGGCAGAAAGTGAAGAGAAACTAAAAAGCCTCTTGATGAAAGTGAAAGAGGAGAGTGAAAAAGTTGGCTTAAAGCTCAACATTCAGAAAACGAAGATCATGGCATCCGGTCCCATCACTTCATGAGAAATAGATGGGGAAAGAGTAGAAACAGTGTCAGACTTTCTTTTTCTGGGCTCCAAAATCAATGCAGATGGTGATTGCAGCCATGGAATTAAAAGACGCTTACTCCTTGGAAGGAAAGTTATGACCAACCTAGATAGCATATTCAAAAGCAGAGACATTACTTTGCCAACAAAAGTCTGTTTAGTCAAGGCTGTGGTTTTTCCTGTGGTCATGTATGGATGTGAGAGTTGGACTGTGAAGAAAGCTGAGCACCGAAGAACTGATGCTTTTGAACTGTGGTGTTGGAGAAGACTCTTGAGAGTCCCTTGGACTGCAAGGAGATCCAACCAGTCCATTCTGAAGGAGATCAGTCCTGGGGGTTCACTGGAAGGACTGATGCTAAAGCTGAAACTCCAGTACTTTGGCCATCTCATGCAAAGAGTTGACTCATTGGAAAAGACTCTGTTGCTGGGAGGGATTGAGGGAAGAAGGAAAAGGGGACGACAGAGAATGAGATGGCTGGATGGCATCACTGACTCGATGCACATGAGTCTGAGTGAACTCCGGGAGTTGGTGATGGACAGGGATGCCTGGCGTGCTGCAGTTCATGAGGTCGCAAAGAGCCGGGCATGACTGAGTGACTGAACTGAACTGAATAATTGCGTATTATACAATCTGGTTGCACGAGAATCTCTGTGAAGATCCACAGAAGTACACCCTCATTGTTCCTCTTTTAAGAACTTATATTGGGAATTCTAGCATAATTTCTTTTTTAGAAAAATTTTAGAATAAGGTTGTCAGATCCATTTCAAAAAATGTGTTGATATTTTCTCTGAGATTTCATTGGATTTATATATTAACTTATAAAGACTTGTGATATTTACAATAGTGAGATATATTCAGTTGTGTAGCCTTAATTTATTCAATTTCTATTTAATAATCTTCAGAAAAATTTCATCTGTATTATTCATGTATGTATTGTTTCACTTTAATTAAATTGATTCTTGGGTATTTTATAATTTTCGTTGCTATTGTGGAAGGGATTTTATTTATTTATTTATTTAATTTTTATTTTTACTTTATTTTGCTTTATAATACTGTATTGGTTTTGCCATACATCGACATGAATCAGCCACGGGTGTACATAAGTTCCCAATGCTGAACCCCAATCCTGAATTTGTGACTGCTATATTTTTAAAAATTAAAATGAACTTTTATGAGTAGTCCTAAGTCTTAAGGCTTTCTTTGCTTACCATTGATTTTTAGTGTTCCTCCTGAGCTTTCTTTCCTTCTTTCCTTATGATAGAGCATATCTTCTAGTCAATATTTCATCTAAAATTTCTGAGTGGTAAATTTTCTGAATCCATTCTTGTCTGAAAATGTCTTAGTTAGCCATTACGCTTGTCTGAGGATTTGTCAGATTATACAATTCTAGATTCAAAATCATTTCACCTCAGTACAAAGAAAATATTTCTCCAGTATCTTTTTGTACCCAACATTGCTGATGAATTTGAAGTCAATATGGTGTTTTTTTCCTTATAAATAATTTTTTTTTCATGTTAGAAGTCTTTAGGATTTTCTGCTTATCCATGAAATATTAAAGTTTTACCATTACTTTCTAAGGATGGCTCTTTTCTCAGTCTTCTTACTCGACACTCAGTGGAATTTATTTTAAAAATGTGAGTCTTCTTTCACACTGAGGACTTTTATTTTTTTATTTCTTTCTCTAAGTGCTTTGATTTTTCTCTTTCTGGAAATCCCATTTTGTGGATTTGTAACTTTGGATGGGTCCTCCAAGGCCTTTGACTTTTATTTTATACGTATCTTCTCTGTCCATTCACACTGTGGTCTAGGATAATTTCTCAGGTTGATCTTTGAGTAGCCAAGTTGCTCTTCAGCCCTCAATTTTGCTATTCAGCTTTGAGGCTTTGCTTTTTTTTTCCTTCTTCTTCTTTTTTACCATTATTTATTTCATTTACAAAGTAGCTCATCTTCTTTTTATTAAGATGCACTATTGTTTCAAGGATACAATAACCTCTCTAAATACATCTTATGACAATCATTTTACGTCTTGAAGTCTTCAACCATCTGTTCTACTTGTTCTGTTTCCTCAGGTGTTATCAGGTGTGTGTGTGTGTATGTGTAGGCTGATGCTTTTCTCTTATGGTGTTAGTTTTCGTCAAATGTTTGGTGAGTCTTGATTATATTCATGTTGGACTTGGATTTTCCCTCTTAACCTGTATGTGAATGCTGTAACAATGAACTTAGCTTGCCACTAGTAACTTAGTGTTGCAGGATATGCTATTAGAATGTGACATGAACTAGTCTTCTGGGATAGAGGTTCCCTGAGTATCACTAGACATTTGCAGCTGTAACCTGTATTTCTGGCTCAAGTGCCCACCCCAAAATGCCCCCACTTAATGGTGCTTTGTCTCCTGTGTGCTTAATTATTTTATTAAGTACTAAAAACCTTATCTGAGTGAATTCTTTGAGACCTACAATGAAATCGCCTTCCTGTGAAGAGAACATAAATTTGCTTTTGCCAAGTGCGTGGGGCACTATAGATCTTAGATCTTAGATCTAGTACTAGATGTAGAGTACCTGGGATAACCAAGTCTGAAAATCTCCAGGAGGGCTGGAGGTCACAACTTCTTAGAAATGTATTTTTTCTTTTTCCTTTGTTCCCTGCTCTTCTAAGTGTCAAGACTCTGCAAATCCCTGGACTTTGGAAGAGGTGTATTTATTTCTGGTTTGCCCTTGTCCTAAGAGTATAGCACTTTAAGGATTTAGGTTAATGTTGACAAGGATTCCTATTAGACGCCTCAACTTGGACTGGTCTTGAGGACTAGATTCCATCCTCCTTGCTTTGTGAGGCAACTATAAACAAAGCCCAAGTTTATCTGGCTCAGGGCAAAAGCTGTTTTGGTGTTCAGGTACAGGGCTGGGAGCAAGGTAAGGCAAGTCCTGGCCCTGCTCAGGTATTCTGTATTTACTTCTTTCATTCCAGCGATTTCTTACATGTTAAAAAAAAATCTAGTAGTCCTTTACTAACTTCTCAACTCATTTGTATGCTTCTGTGTCATATTTTTCAGTGGGTGGGTTAGTCCAAATAGCCCCTCACCTAGGCTTTTGTTACTAGCAATCAACCTGTTGCCTTTTCCTTTGTATCCGGTGGGAGTGCCATGCAGTGATGAGGGGAGTAGGGGTCAGAACTGCTAGGATGCTTCTAATGTTTTCAACCAACAATCCTTTCTTTTTGCCCTGGGGCTCCTCTCCTTCTTCCTAAATCCATGTGTACATTTTTTTTTTCTAGCCATATTCTCTTTTTACATTTTTTGGCAGAAGTTTCTTCTTTCAATCCATTTCTACTTCTTGTCTTTTAGGTATTCCTAATTCCATTTCAACACAGACATTTGTTTCTCAGGACTGATGATCTGTTTTCCTTAAAAACAACTCTTCTCTGAGGGAAGCTGCAGGGTATATATTACTTTTTCCAATCTGGGGAAATCAGTTGCCCTTGCCTACCATATCTCTTTGGTGATAAACTATATAAATAAAATTAGATGGTTATAGCTAACAAATACAGTAGTAATATCACAGAATCAAGAAAAAACTGATAAAATGCCATTGTTGAAGTTTATGTAATCACCATTCTGCCAAAACAACTGGTTGAAAAGTAAGTAATGCAAATCAATCACCTAGCTGTTTGTTCTATACAGAAGCAAATATACAGTACATTTTATTTTATATTTTATTTTATTTTATTTTTTGTTGTTGAAAAAGAGCTACCTTTTAATTTGAAAGGACTAGATACATACATTATATATATGTGTGTGTGTGTGTGTGTGTGTGTATATATATGAATAACTTTGCTGTACACCTGAAACTAATACAATATTGTTAATCACTATGCTCCAAAATAGAGTTTTAAAAAAGTTTAAAGAGCCCCTTTTTTAAAAAAATGGGAAAACATTCTAGGTAGATGAATATCATATGTAAAAATGTTGAGGCAGAAATAAGCTACAAAACTGTCTATTCATTTGCTCAGCAAATGTCTATTGCATGCTCAGGATGTGCTGGGCACCCCTATTCTGGGTGACTCCACACTTTGCCAATAGCATTTCAATTGTGTCTTTTTCTAACAAAAGTAGATCTAAAGTGCACACTCTAGAATCACACCACTCAAGTTCAAATTCTGATTGCCAATTGTTACTCACATGAATTTGGAGAAGATACTGAATCTACCTGAATCTCAGTTGCCCCTCTGTAAAAGGAGGATACTAATAATCACTATCCCATAGCACATTCGTAGGGTTAAGTGAGTCAATTTTTATATAGACTACAGTTAGAATAGTGCCTAGAATGTAAGTCCTCAGTAATTGTCAGCTACCCTTGTGTGACTATTTTAGTGACTAACTGATTTACTTTTAAAATGCCTATGAAGTTTCTGTGTACCAAATTACTTAGACACATGGTTTCAAGTCTGTTTTGAAAGTAAGTGTTTTCCTCTGAAAATAATCAGAACACTGGACTATGTTCAGGTCATTCTAAATTCTCCATGATTCCCCAAACAGCACCAGTAACCTTCATTTAAGTTCAGTCGCTCAGTCGTGTCCGACTCTTTGTGATCCCATGGGCTACTTCCTATCATCTGTTTGTTATTCTATGTATTCTCCAAAGTAAACTGTTCAGAGTATTTGCCTCATTATTATATTTACTTGCCATAAGCTGTTTCTACATACTACCAAACAATCAGATGAAAAATATAAATTCAGTCAATTAACTTGTTTTAAATTTGTTAAAATTGTTTTTAATTTGTTTCAATTAAAATGTTTTAAAATATTTGGATGATTGATTGAATTTATATTTTTCATCTGATTGTTTGGTAGTATGTAGAAACAGCTTACGGCAAGTAAATATGATAATGAGGCAAATACTCTGAACAGTCTACTTTGGAGAATACATAGAATAACAAACAGATGATAGGAAGTAAAAAAACCAAAAAGCAAAACTTGATTCTCATTGGAGGATTTGGGTTTCCTAGATTTTAGAGTTTTGAAAATGTGTAAATCTAGAATAATAAAAATATTTACATGACTTATTTCATAGGTTTTGGGAATGTATTTTACAAAGTTTTAAATTGTTATATGGATATTAGTTATGATCCTATTTTACAAGTGCTAATTGAGCATGTGCCAAGTTCTGCAATGAGTTATAAGAAATATTAGAGGTGAGGAAAACACAATCTCTACATTCAGGTAGTTGACAGTTTAGTGAGAAGGGTAAAAACTAACTCAGTTGTGAGACTGTGATGCATAAGAAAATAAAGGCACAATTTTCTATGAGGAAGGGCTTGGAAACGCTTTTTATTGGAAGAGTAAAACTTGAAACGGACCTTTAAAGATTAGTAGGATGCTATGCTGTGGATTTATGGTGGTGAATTAATTTCATGACTCTGGAAGACAGTCCTATCACCTGTAAAAACATTGAATTAGATGATTCTTAGTGCATCCCAGGTGGCTGAGATGGTAAAGAATCTGCCTGCAATGAAGGAGAATTGGGTTTGACCCCTGGATTGGGAAGATCTCTTGAAGAAGGGAATGGCTACCCACTCCAGTATTCTTGCCTGGAGAATTCCATGGCGGGCTACAGCACATGGGGTTGCAAAGAGTAGGACACAACTGAGTACCTTACGCTTTCTTTTTTCAGTGCATTATTAACCATATGATCAAGAATTTGAGGTTTTGCACTTGAGAACCCAGGATGCTGGGAGAGATGTTGATGCCATTAAGAAGACAAGAAACATAAGAGAGAAACTAACTTGGAGAGGAAATGGTCAATTTAAGATGTTTGCAGATTATACATTATTCATGACAATCATGCAGCTGATACATGGGTCAAAAGATCTGGAGGAAGGTGTAAATGAAGCCCTGGGGGACTTCCCTGGTGGTCCAGTGGCTAAGACTCCATGCTCCCAATGAAAGGGGCCCTAGTTTGATCTCTAGCTAGGGAACTAGACCCCAAATGCTGCAAGTAAGAGTTCATATGTCACAACTAAAGTCCCTGCGTGCCACAACTAAAGATCTTGCATATCGCAATGAAAATCCCATGTGCTGCAGCTGAGAACTAGCACAGCCAGGTAGATAGATAAATTAAATATATAAAATAAATATAAAAGTCACAATTACTAAAAAATAAAAAAAAATAATTGAAGCTTGGGAGAGAGCATCAGAAGCACAGAATATGAAGACTAAGAAAGCTATGCAATGAACTTTGGGCTTAGCATTTAAAGGGAGGGGTGAGGAAGACAAACCAGTGAAGGTGTCTAAGAAGATCGTACAGAGGTAGAAGGGAAAAGAATACAGTGCGCAGTGTCAAATGCTGCCGAGAGTTTAAGTAGTAAGAACAGTAAGAGCCCCCTGGATTGGTAATCAACAGCTATTGGTGTTCCTTAAGAAAGCAGTCTCAATAAATGGGAAGTAATCTTAGAATCAGTTAAGAACAGGTAGACAGCTATTGGGCTTCCCAGGTGGTGCCAGTGGTAAAGAACCTGCGTGCCAGTGCAGGAGACAGAAGAGGTGTGAGTTCAATCCCTGGGTGGAGAAGATCCCCTGGAGGAGGACATGGCAATCTACTCCAGTATTCTTGCCTGCAGAACCCCACGGACAGAGGAGCCTGGCAGGCTACAGTCCATAGGGTTGCAAAGAGTCAGACACAACTGAAATGACTTAACACGCATGCACAGACAGTTATCACTGGCAGAGAGGATTCTTGGGGTAGGAGAGACATGAGCCTTTGCATGGAGAAAATGGAGTAGAATTGGAAAGAGTGATTTCTGATATGACAAAAGGACATGGCAGAAGTTAGTTCCTCGAAGCAGACAGAGTAACCAGAAATAAAGCTGATGCCAGGGCATTCATGGGAGCAGCTGGGGAAGGGGTCTATCCTGCCCTAGATCATCAGGTTGAGGGCTGCCTTCTCCCCACCAAGTGCTGTCTTACTCAATGGTTCCAAAGAGGAATAGTAACTTGTTAATATAGAAATGTTTCAGACTCTAGGATATGAATACAAGGAAAAGGCTTACATATTTCAGGACAATTCACAAGAGGAATGAGCTTCCTTACTGATCTCTAACATAACATAGAAACCAAAGCGGTCTCTAGTAGTCAGTGGTTACCCCATGACACACCTGCTCATTCCCGCTTCTCTGCAAGGAAAGATGCTCCAGATGCTGGCAATTTATTCTCTCCCTATTTAGAGGCATAATGTAAGGGACTGAAAGGAAACAAAGGGAATTTAAAACTTCTGGATTTCACGAGTTATTCAAAATATAATAGAGCTGGTAATAAAAAGTACGTTTCTGAAGCAGTAAGACATTGCCTGCTTCTACTGCTTATACCCAGCCTCCTCTAAAACACGTCCAGGACTTGGCCTTTATGTGGCTCCTCTCTGGACTCTCCAAGAATGTAGATGTGATTGCTAGGCAATTGCTTCTGACCTCTGATTAGAGTGAGATCAATAATCTTCTTGCCTTTTTCAACTGGGAAAGACAGTTGCTGGGTGGGAGAGTAACAGTGGAGAGAGTTGCTGTGAACTTTTTATTTTAGCATGTATTTTAATTTATTTTTACTTTATTTTTTCAAATTGTAGAAGCTTATGATAGTGAGAAATTACTACCAGAAAGTGAGATAGGACAGAGAAACCTTGGATCCTGAGTGATCTAGAGCCAGAACTTCTGGCAATGTCTTCTTTCTGCCTCAGTTATATACCTTATGTGTGCACACATGCTAAGTTGCTTCAGTAGTGTCCAATCATTGTGACCCTATGGAGTGTAGTCCACTGGGCTTCTCTGTCCATAGGATTCTCCAGGCAAGAATACTGGAGTGGGTTGCCATGCCCTCCTCCTCCAGGGGATTTTCTCAACCCAGGCCAACTGTGGTTCCTGCATTGCAGGTGAATTCTTTACCTCTGAGCCACTAGAGAAGCCCCTATGTACCTTATATTACCTCTTAAACCAGTGGCTGAACAGGTAGGGTGGATAGAGAGAAAACAGACCATTGTTTTACTTCCATTTTCTAAGGTACACTTTGGGATAGACTGCTCAGTCTTTCCATGAGCATCAACTACTTCATTTTGAGCATTTATTAAAAGGGAAACCTAAGGTCAGTAACTATTTTAGAATGCTCCTGAGATGAATGCAGAGTCAGGGAAAAATTGTGGTTATGGCATCATCCCTGTCTCAATAATTTCACACAAGTGAAGTCAAAGTAAAGTGAATATAAGTGAAAAAAGCGTAAGAAGGCAATATGCAAGCTCACAAGGTATATGTGAATGTAAAAGGTGAGACCTGTTTTGCCTTGAAAACTAGGGGTAGAGAGTCAGGAAGAAAAAATGAGTAGGGTTAAGGACTGGTTTTACATATAGATGTTTACGTGTTTTAGCACTTGCTTGGAAAGCAACTGTCTTCTCCCCCATGATACCTCAGTTGGTAAAGAATCTGCCTGCAGTGCAGGAGACCCTAGTTCAATTCCTGGTTCGGGAAGATCCACTGGAGAAGGGATAGACAACCCACTCCAGTATTCTTGGGCTTCCCTGGTGGCTCAGATGGTAAAGAATCCACCTGCATAAAAAGAAAAAAAAAGAATCCACCTGCAATGCGAGAGACCCTGGGTTCGATCCCTGGGTTGGGAAGATCCCCTGGAGAAGGAAATGGCTCCCCGCTCTAGTATTCTGGCCTGGAGAATTCCATGGACTGCATAGTCCGTGGAGTCACAAAGAGTTGGACATGACTGGGCAATTTTCACTTCACTTCTCCCTTACGAACTTCTCCTCTGGGTCTCTATATACCTGCAACTGATAAATGATCTGTTGAAAACTCCTCTGACCCTGTGAAGTGTGATAATCCCAGAAGAGCTCTGTACTCATCATGGCTGTCTCTACTCACTCTCCTCCTGTTCACTCCTACCAATTGAAATAAAGTTTTTTCTCTGCTTCTCTGATAAAAGTGTCTTGGTAATGTAAAGATTCTCCAGCTATTAAATCCAGTGTTCACATGTACCCCAGTGTTCATTGCAGCACTGTCTATAATAGCCAGGACATGGAAGCAACCTAGATGTCCATCAGCAGACGAATGGATAAGAAAGCTGCGGTACATATACACAATGGAGTATTACTCAGCCATTAAAAAGAATACATTTGAATCCGTTCTAATGAGGTGGATGAAACTGGAGCCGATTATACAGAGTGAAGTAAGCTAGAAAGAAAAACACCAATACAGTATACTGACACATATATATGGAATTTAGAAAGAAGGTAATGATAACCCTGTATGCGAGACAGCAAAAGAGACACAGATGTATAGAACAGACTTTTGGACTCTGTGGGAGAGGGAGAGGGTGGGATGATTTGGGAGAATGGCATTGAAATGTGTACTATCATGTAAGAAACGAATCACCAGTCTAGGTTCGATACAGGATACAGGATGCTTGGGGCTGGTACACTGGGATGACCCAGAGAGATGATATGGGGATAGAGGTGGGAGGGGGGTTCAAGGATTGGGAACTCATGTATACCCGTGGTGGATTCATGTCAATGTATGGCAAAACCAATACAGTATTGTAAAGTAAAATAAAAAATAAAAAAATTAATAATTAAAAAATAATAAATCCAGTGTTCACTCACTGGCCTTTGTTTCCCTTCCCTACTCTCTCTGGCATTTGGCACTACTGGTTATTCTCATCTTCCGGGCACGCTCTCACTCTGAACTCTTATGACTCTCTTTAGTTTTGTTTTCCATCTACAGTACTCCTTGGTCCCCACTGCTGTCGCTATAGTTGAAGTCCTCATCATTTCTTGTTTGGGTCATTTAATAGTCTGCTACTGGTTACATGGTCACCAGTTACACAGCCGACCCACCTACCTCTCAATTGCTAAAATGACTATTTTTTAAAAAGCATAATTTTATTCACATTCTTCAATGAGTAAACTCTTAAATGACTCCCTATTCCTCACAAGATCAAACCCAAGCTTCAAAGCCTATCACACAGTCTTTGCCTACTTCTCCAGCCTCAAAACGTTGTGTTCCATACTTATTTATAGACCATGCTTTTATTTCTCTATGTCCTTATTCCCTTTACATAGTCTAAAATGTTTTCCTCTTTTGCCTGCTTAGTGAACACTCACTAATCTTTCAAGATTCAGTTTATGCCATTTCGTTTGTGAAGCCCTCTGACTGCTCCACAAACTGGTAGAATTGGCCATTCCCTGATTTGTGTCCTATATATAGTATCTTATAAATGCTATTATTTAAATACCTATGTGCTTAGTTGCTTTGTCATGCCTGACTCTTTGCGACCCCATGGACTGTAGCCCACCAGGCTCCTCTATCCATGGGATTTTCCTGGCAAGAATGCTGGAGTGGGTTGCCATTTCCTCCTCCAGGGTATCTTCTTGACTGGGGATTGGCCAAGGTCTCCTGCATTGTAGGTGGATTTTTTACTGCTTAGCTACCAGGAAGCCAAATACCTGCAACATTTAATAATTTATTCACTTATAGTTTGTTTTCTTCTTAACTGCTCAAGGATAAGGATTGTGTCTTAGATATTCTTCACATATCCTTGACATATAATTTTTATTATATTCTTCCCATACCCCTGACATATAACTTTTATTAAATACTCTTCTCCCTGCAAGTCAATGGCTTTTAGTATATTCACAGATATGTACAACGATTGCTATAATTTTAGAACATTTTCATTACTCAATCAGTAATCTTGTGTCCTTTAATTATAATCTCCTACAAGTATCCTACACCTCCCAGCCCTAGGTAATCAGTAAACTACATTCTGTCTCCATGGGTGTGCCTAATCTGAACATTTCATTTACGGATATCACACAATATGTGGGCTTTTGTGGCTTAGTATAATATTTAAATTATTATCCATATTGTACTTTCTTTATTGCTGAATAATACTCCATTGTATGGATATACCAAAGTTTTTTATTCATTCATTGGTTGGTGAAGATCAGTTTTTCACCACTTGTTGGCTACTATGAATAATGCTGCCATTTGTGTACAAGTTTTTGCATGGAAAAGTTTTTAGTTTCCTTGTATATGTACTTAGGAGTGTAATATCTGGATCATATGGTAATTCTATGTTTAATCTTTTGAGGAACTCTAAGGCTGTTTCCCAAAGCACTGTACGATTTTAAAAAATTGAGATGAAATTCCTAACATACAAGTAACCATTTTATTTTTTTTTCAGATTCAAGTTAATTTTATTTATTTTTAAAAATTTACTTATTTTAATTGGAGGCTAATTACTTTACAATATTGTATTGGTTTTGCCATACATCAACATGAATCCACCACGGGTGTACACATGTTCCCAATCCTGAACCCCCCTCTCACCTCCCTCCCTGTACCATCCCTCTGGGTCATCCCAGTGCACCAGCCCCACGCATCCTGTATCCTATATCGAACCTAGACTGGTGATTCGTTTCTTACATGATAGTACACATTTCAATGCCATTCTCCCAAATCATCCCACCCTCTCCCTCTCCCACAGAGTCCAAAAGTCTGTTCTATACATCTGTGTCTCTTTTGCTGTCTCGCATACAGGGTTATCATTACCATCTTTCTAAATTCCATATATGGTATTGGTGTTTTTCTTTCTAGCTTACTTCACTCTGTATAATCGGCTCCAGTTTCATCTACCTCATTAGAATGGATTCAAATGTATTCTTTTTAATGGCTGAGTAATACTCCATTGTGTATATGTACCACAGCTTTCTTATCCATTCGTCTGCTGATGGACATCTAGGTTGCTTCCATGTCCTGGCTATTATAAACAGTGCTGTGATGAAGATTGGAGTACACGTGTCTCTTTCAATTCTGGTTTCCTCGGTGTGTATGCCCAGCAGTGGGATTGCTGGGTCATAAGGCAGCTCTATTTGCAGTTTTTTAAGGAATCTCCACACTGTTCTCCATAGTGGCTGTACTAGTTTGCATTCCCACCAGCAGTGTGAGAGGGTTCCCTTTTCTCCACACCCTCTCCAGCATTTATTGCTTGTAGACTTTTGGATTGCAGCCATTCTGACTGGCATGAAATGATACCTCATTGTGGTTTTGATGTGCATTTCTCTGATAATGAGTGATGTTGAGCATCTTTTCATGTGCTTGTTAGCCATCTGTATGTCTTCTTTGGAGAAATGTCTGTTTAGTTCTTTGGCTCTTTTTTTGATTGGGTCGCTTATTTTTCTGAAATTGAGCTGCAGGAGTTGCTTGTATATTTTTGAGATTAGTTGTTTGTCAGTTGCTTCATTTGCTCTTATTTTCTCCCATTCAGAAGGCTGTCTTTTCACCTTGCTTATCTCACATGCTAGTAAAGTAATGTTCAAAATTTTCCAAGCCAGACTTCAGCAATATGTGAACCATGAACTCCCTGATGTTCAAGCTGGTTTTAGAAAGGGCAGAGGAACCAGAGATCAGATTGCCAACATCCGCTGGATCATCGAAAAAGCAAGAGAGTTCCAGAAAAACATCTATTTCTGCTTTATTGACTATGCCAAAGCCTTTGACTGTGTGGATCACAATAAACTGTGGAAAATTCTGAAAGAGATGGGAATACCAGACCACCTAACCTGCCTCTTGAGAAATCTGTATGCAGGTCAGGAAGCAACAGTTAGAACTGGACATGGAACAACAGACTGGTGCCAAATAGGAAAAGGAGTACGTCAAGGCTGTATATTGTCACCCTGCTTATTTAACTTCTATGCAGAGTACATCATGAGAAACGCTGGGCTGGAAGAAACACAAGCTGGAATCAAGTTTGCCAGGAGAAATATCAATAACCTCAGATATGCAGATGCCACCACCCTTATGGCAGAAAGTGAAGAGGAGCTAAAAAGCCTCTTGATGAAAGTGAAAGAGGAGAGTGAAAAAGTTGGCTTAAAGATCAACATTCAGAAAACGAAGATTATGGCATCTGGTCCCATCACTTCATGAGAAATAGATGGGGAAAGAGTAGAAACAGTGTCAGACTTTATTTTTTTGGCCTCCAAAATCATTGCAGATGGTGACTGCAGCCATGAAATTAAAAGACTCTTACTCCTTGGAAGAAAAGTTATGACCAAACTAGATAGTATAATCAAAAGCAGAGACATTACTTTGCCGACTAAGGTCCGTCTAGTCAAGGCTATGATTTTTCCTGTGGTCATGTATGGATGTGAGAGTTGGACTGTGAAGAAGGCTGAACACCGAAAAATTGATGCATTTGAACTGTGGTGTTGGAGAAGACTCTTGGGAGTCCCTTGGACTGCAAGGAGATCCAACCAGTCCATTCTGAAGGAGATCAGCCCTGGGATTTCTTTGGAAGGAATGATGCTAAAGTTGAAGCTCCAGTACTTTGGCTATCTCATGTGAAGAGTTGACTCACTGGAAAAGACTCTGATGCTGGGAAGGATTGGGGGCAGGAGGAGAAGGGGACGACAGAGGATGAGATGGCTGGATGGCATCACCGACTCGATGGTCGTGAGTCTGAGTGAACTCAGGGAGGTGGTGATGGACAGGGAGGCCTGGCGTGCTGCGATTCATGGGGTCGCAAAGAGTCGGACACGACTGAGCGACTGAACTGAACTGAACTGAACTGATAGTTTCTTTTGTTGTGCAGAAGCTTTTAATTTTAATTAGGTCCCATTTGTTTATTTATGCTTTTATTTCCAGTATTCTGGGAGGTGGGTCTTAGAGGATCCTGCTGTGATTTATGTCGGAAAGTGTTTTGCCTATGTTCTCCTCTAAGAGTTTTATAGTTTCTGGTCTTACGTTTAGATCTTTGTTCTATTTTGAGTTTATTTTTGTGTATGGTGTTAGAAAGTGTTCTAGTTTCATTCTTTTACAAGTGGTTGACCAGTTTTCCCAGCACCACTTGTTAAAAAGATTGTCTTTTCTCCATACAAGTAACCATTTTAAAGTACACAATTGAGTAATGCTTAGTGTATTCACAACCATCATGTATTTTTACTTTCAAAACTTTTTCATTAGCCCAGAAATACACTCTAAAATTCATTAAATAACTTCCCATTCTCTCTCTGCACAACCACTGGCAACCACTAATAATCTTTGTATTTCTATGGATTTGCCTATTCTGGATATTTCACTTACATTTCATATAATAAAAATCAAATAACATGTGACCTTTTGTATCTGGCTTCTTTCACTTGTCATAATGTTTTTGCAGTTCATCCAACTTGTAGTACATTCCAGTACTTCATCCTTTTCATGGTTGAATGATATTCCACAGTATGTATACACAACAATTTGTTTACCTACTCATCCATTATTGAGGTCGTTTCCATCTTATAACTATAAAAAGTAATGCTTTTATAAGCATTTGTATACAAACTTCCAGTGTGGACATATGCTTTCACTTCTCTTGGGAATATTCCTAGTAGTAGAATTGATGGGTCATTGGAATTGATGAGTCATATGGTAGTTCTTTCCAAATGTGGTGCTGGATAAGACGCTTGAGAATCCTTTGGACTGCAAGGAGATACCTGTCAATTCTAAAGGAAATTAACTCTCAATATTCATTGGAAGGACTGATGCTGAAGCTGAAGATCCAATAGTTTGGCCACCTGATGAGAAAAGCCAACTCATCGGAAAAAACCCTGATGCTGGGAAAGAATGAAGGCAACAAGAGGAGGGGGCAGCAGAGGATGAGATGGTTAGACAGCAGCACAGGCTCAATGGACATGAATTTGAGCCAACTCTGGGAGATAGTGAAGGACAGAGGAACCTGGCATGCTGCAGTCTGAGAAGTCACAAAGAGTTGGACCGTACTTCAGTCATTACTGAACAACAACAACAATGACAATTCTAAATTTAACTTAGTGAGGAACTGCCAAACTGTTTCCCACCATTTTACACTTCCACTAGCAATGTGTGAGGGTTCCTATTTCTCCACATCATTTCCAAATCTTGTTATTTTCCTTTTGTAAAAATTATAGCCATCCTAAGCGAAGCTCAGCTGGGGAAGACAGGATGCTAAGCTTGTAGAAAGCTGCATTATCAGCTGGTGAGAATGACTCCATGTTCTGGCCCCTTTGGAAAACACCAGCGTACAAGCTTGCCTGCTTCTTGCCTCTGGTTTCTGCCTCTCTCCATCTTCACCTCCACCTCCTCAACCTTTTCTCTCCTTTATTGTCTTCTCCTGAGAGTGACCAACCTTCTAGATTTACCCAGGACTGTCACATGATTGCATACAATGTAATATTTCATTGTGGTTTTGATTTGCATTTTCTTAGTAAGCAATGAAGTTGAATATCTCTTTATGCACTTGATGGTGATTTGCATATCTTTTGGAAGAATATCTAAATCCTTAGCCCATTTAAAAATGGGGTTAAAAAAACTGGGTTGTGTGTTATTTTGTTGATGAGTTGTTAAGATTTTTTCATACATTCTGTATTCTAAACCTTTACTGAATATGATTTGCAACATTTTCTCCTATTCTATGGGTTGTCTTTTTAGTTTCTTGATGATGTCTTTTGAAACATAAAGTGTTTAATTTTGGTGATGTCCAGTTTATGGTTTTCTTCTTTCTGTTTGTGCTTTTGGTGGCATATCTAAGAAATCATTGCCTAATCTAGGGTCAAAAAGATTTATGTCTATATTTTCCTCTAGGAGTTTTAAAGCTTAAGCTATTATTCAGATCTCTGACCCATTTTGAATTATTTTTCATATAGAGTATGAGGTAGGTGTCTGACTGGGGTGAGATAGGTGTGTCTCCAGCTGTCCTCACCATATGTTGAAGAAATTATTCTTCCCCTTCCCCATTAACTCAATATTTTGGCATCCTTGCCAAAAATTGATTGATAATAAATGTGAGCATTTATTTCTGAATTTTTAATGATATTTTATTGATCTATATAATCTATCTTCATACAAGTACCACACTGTCTTGATTACTGCAGCTTTGCAGTTCGAGAAATTTGAGAAGTATGTGTCCTCTTCTTTTTTTAAAGAACATTCATTTCTATACTAATTTTCAGATTTTGTTAATTTTTACAAAGAAATAAGCTGGGATTTTGATAGGGATTATATTGAATCTATAGATCAAATTGGAGAGTATTGCCATCTTAACAATATTAATTTTTCCAATCCATGAACATGGGAAGTGTTTTCATTTATTGAGATTTTCTTTAATTTCTTTCAACAACTTTTTCAGTTTCAGAGGATGAACTTTGTACTTCTTTTGTTAAATTTATTTCTAAGTACCTTATCCATTTTGATGCTATTATGAATGGAACCAATTTCATTTTTGGTATGTTAACTGTGATAGTATAGAAATAGAGTAAATTTTTGTCTATTAATCTTTTATCCTGCAACCCTGCCAAACTCATTTATCAGTTCTAACTCATTGGAAAAGACTCTGATGCTGGGAGGGATTGGGGGCAGGAGGAGAAGGGGACAACAGAGGATGAGATGGCTGGATGGCATCACTGACTCGATGGACGTGAGTCTGAGTGAACTCTGGGAGTTGGTGATAGACAGGGAGGCCTGGCGTGCTGCGATTCATGGGGTCGCAAAGAGTTGGACACGACTGAGCGACTGAACTGAACTGAACTGAATATTTTAAAAATTGAAAACCTTAGGATTTTCTGTGTATAATATCCTGTCTTTGGTAAATACAGAGAGGTTTACTTCTCTTTTCCCAATCTTTACTTCTATTTCTTAATTGCCTTGGCTAAAACCTCCAGTACAATATTGAACAGGAATTGCAGGAATGGACATCTTTGTCTTGTTCCTGATCTTAGGGGACCACTGGGAGAAAGCATTCAGTGTTTCACCATTAAATATATTAGGCGCCAGTTTTTTGAGGATGCCCTTTATCAGGCTGATAGTGTTTCAATTTCTTATTTATTGTTTTTATACAAAAGGGAAGTTGATCTTTGTTAAGTGCTCTTCTTGCATCAGTTGAGATGATCATGTGGTCTTTGTCATTTGTTCTATTGTTGTAGTGTGTTACAGCAATTAACTTTCAGATGTTATACCAACCTTGCACTCCTAGGTTAAATAGAAATAAGTATTTCTTAAATTGAATTCATGATGAGCAAATTATGTAAGGACTGGGTAAAAATTAACTCAATAAATGACCAGAGAAACAAGACTGGAAAAATAATTTCCATTTTAAGATAGTAACTAGTTAGGCCATGAAATTAAAAGATGCTTACTCCTTGGAAGAAAAGTTATGACCAACCTAGATAGCATATTCAAAAGCAGAGACATTACTTTGCTGACTAAGGTCCGTCTAGTCAAGGCTATGGTTTTTCCTGTGATCATGTATGGATGTGAGAGTTGGACTGTGAAGAAGGCTGAGCGCTGAAGAATTGATGCGTTTGAACTGTGGTGTTGGAGAAGACTCTTGAGAGTCCCTTGGACTGCAAGAAGATCCAACCAGTCCATTCTGAAGGAGATCAACCCTAGGATTTCTTTGGAGGGAATGATGCTGAAGCTGAAGCTCCAGTACTTTGGCCACCTCATGCGCAGAGTTGACTCATTGGAAAAGACTCTGATGCTGGGAGGGATTGGGGGCAGTAGGAGAAAGGGACGACTGAGGATGAGATAGCTGGATGGCATCATGGACTCGATGGACATGAGTCTGAGTGAACTCCGGGAGACGGTGATGAACAGGGAGGCCTGGGGTGCTGCGATTCATGGGGTCGCAAATAGTCAGACACGACTGAGCGACTGAACTGAACTGAACTAGTTAGGGATAATGGAAACCTTGAAAGTAGAATTGTTATTGTGGAAAGATTGTAAGAGAGTATAAGAATATCAATTAAACTACTTTACCACTCTTTGAGTCCTATAATTCTCATTTAAAATTCTAGAACTAGATCTTCATGATATTCTAGATTTAACAAAACTCAACAACCTGTGTCAAATATCCTTATGGTATAAAAATTATTATAATACTTTTCTCATAGATTTGCTCAATGTCTGCCCCTCTTCTCTCTCTTTTAATCTCTTTCTCTCTCTCTTTCACACACACACACACACACAGACATATACACATATTCTTCCCAGGTACTGTCTTAAATGAGAGTATCATTGCTATCTATCCTTATTGCATATTTTAAAGTACTTATCCAAAAATTGTGTTAATTAGAAATATTGTGAAGTTATTTACAATTCTCTAATCAGATTCTACTCTTAGTGCTAAGACCCTCATAGAGAACCGTAAGGACAGAAAAACTTACTTTTAATTGTGACCCCAAGAATTATCAATATCTCTATTAGCAGGAACAAGGGCTTCATCTTCTTCTAAGTAGCTCCTTCTTACTGTAACACAGGCAGAACTAGGTGGCTAGCCCACAAGCTTCCTCTTTTCAGGCCTGTAGGGGTCAGGACTTGGTTGCTAAGCAACAATTTCCTTACTCTTGGGCCAATGAGCTGCCAGGAATTTCCTTTCAACCTGGAATGATGGCAGCTGAAGGACAGAGCAAGCTGTGGACAAGGAACCATATCTAGTTTGCCACTTCTCTGGTAAGAGATAAGTGGTGGCCTTGAAATAGGTAGGAGTTGCTCTCTGAACTCTTTTCAGAGTTGCTGGAAGTTCTTACTTTTATGTTACCTCCAGAGGTGCAAGCTGCAATTATGGGAAAGCACAACTAAGCACATGAACTAACCTGACATCATCCTTTAATCTAACATCTCAAGGGTATAGTGGACAAGAAACATATGGACAACTATGTTGTCCCCATCTTGGTGAAAATGTTTCTTCCCTGTTCAAGTAAGGAACTGCTGACGTTTTACTGGGATCAAGTCAAATTTCAATCAATTACATCTTAAAAAGAGTGCTTCATTAAACATTTTTATAAAAGGTGTTTTAAAATGCCTTATTTATTATCTTAAAATACATGGGCACTTCACAAATGAATACCCTCAAGGCTAGGACCAGATATTAAAATGAGCATTTAGGTCATGAAAGTCACTCAGTTGTATCCAAGTGTTTGTGACTCCATGGACTATACAATCCATGGAATTCTCCAGGCCAGAAAACTGGGGTGGGTAGCCTTCCCCCTTTCCAGGTGATCTTCCCAATCCAGGAATCAAACCCAGGTCTCCACAATGCAGGCAGATTCTTTACCAGCTGAGCCACTAGAGAAGCCCAAGAATACTGGAGTATTCTTCTCCAGTGGATCTTCCTGACCCAGGAACTGAACCAGGGTCTCCTGCATTGCAGGTGGATTCTTTTACCAACTGAGCTATCAGAGAAGCCTGAGTATTTAGGTAAAAGTATGGCAATATTAACATTATCCAAAGAAAGGAGCCGGTAGAAGAATCATACCTAAAATATACCCAACTTTTACAGTGTGTTCAGATAATTACTTCAGAAACAGATGTATTTATTGCCTTGAATTTTCAGGTTTACTTTACTCCCTTTATTATCATTGTTGTGACGAATACTACAAAAACCCCAGAAATTTATTCTTTTAAGTTCTGGAGGTCAGGAGTCCAAAAGCATTCTTACAGGACTAAAATTAAGAGCAGATCTAGGGTCTTCCCTGGTGGTCCAGTGGATAAGATATCCAGCTCCTGATGCAGGGGACCTGGGTTCGATCCCTCATCGGGGAAGTAGATCCCATGTGCTGCAAAAAAGATCTGGTGTGGCCAAATAAATTTAAAAAAGTGTTTAAGAAAAAGAGAGAGCAGACCTAGTTTGTTCAGGGGAGAATCAATTCTTTGCCTGGAATTATCCAGGTTTTAGTGGCTGCCCACATTTCTCAGTTTGTGGCTATATCACTCCAATCTCTGCACAACCATTACTTTGCTTTATCCTCTTCTGTGGTTTAATCTTCCTCTGTTTCCCTCTTAGGACACTTGCAATTACATTTAGGGACCATCAAAATACAGGATAATCTCATCTCAAGATCCTTAGTCATGTCTGCAAAGTTCCTCCTGCCACATAAAATAACATTCATAGGTTCTAGAGATTAGGTCCTAGAAATCTTTGGGATCATTATTTAGTCTTCCAGAGTCCCTAATATCTTTTCTTTTCACTAAGGGACTTCAAAATAAAACTGTCACAACATCTGTGCTTTTAAAAAGTCTCTAAATAAAATTTATTTAAACTCTTAATGTCACTCATTAAATGTTCTTTACGCAATCTTTTTACCAGTCCCCATTTGGATCCAGGATTATCAGCATCTTTCTGCAGATGATTTTGCTTCTTGTTTTCACTCAAACCATGGCCATTTGACCTATCTTCCCTTGACTTCCTTCCTTCATGGCCGAACTTCTCTCACTTTTGATTCTACCCACATTTACTTTCTCTGGCACTTCAATCTATTTAGCATTTGTTCTTCTTTTTCTCTTTTCGTCTCTCTCTTTTTCTTTCTGTTTCAATCTTTTTGTATCAATCTTCTTCTTAATTTAAAAATTCTTCATCTCTCCTAGAAAAATTTTCCTTTGACTCTAGTATCCTTACTACTGATATTAATATCTTCTCTATTTATCTTTTAGCCTCTAAATATCTCAAAAGAATACTCTATAATCACTGCTCCTGTCTTGCTGCCTCTCACTTAGTCTTCAACTATTTGCTTTTCTTTTCACTAATTTACATAGACGATAAACCCAATTATCTTTTCTCAGTTCTTATCCTACTTAATCTCTGTGAGAAATCTGACATTTCTGATCATTAACCTCTTCTTGAAAATATAGTATTGTTTTTTTCTGAAAATGGAATCGCAAGTAATATTCTACACTGTTGAATAAACTTCTCATTCTTCTTCCACTGCATCCTCACTCATTCATTCACGTGTTGAAAATCTGCTGTATGCTAAAGATGGATGGTGACACTCTTTGAGGTGTTCACAATAATTTTGTTAGTTCCTCTCTTGTTCTTCACATTAAAATTAGGGTCTCCCATTTTGGTCTCATGTACTCTTCCTTAATTTTGCTAACATTTCTCTATAGATGCTTCCTTACATATCATTCATTCAACAAACCTTTATTATATGCCAGGCATTGGGCATTTTCTGTGAATGGTGAGCAACAAGATATATTTCCTGTCCTCAGAGAGTTTGTTAAGTCCAGAGTAAAAGATAAGTATTAATAAAATAATCTCAAAACACCTGTGAAAAGTGTTTTATTGGAAAATGAATGAGTACTGATGACATATAAGGGGAAACCATGTGAAGAGGTCAGATGGGGTCAGAATCATCGAAGGCTTTGCCAGGGAGAGAATTTTACCAGCTATACTCTGAAGAACGAGAATGGCTTGGCTAAGCATGACATGTCCTAGGTATAGTGATAAACATGTGAAAAGGCCATGTGGTGAGAATAAGATGTGCTTAAGGAGTTAAAAAGCTCTAAGGGCTGCTATGGTTGGAATCAGAGATGGGTGGTGGGGTGAAGCATGGTATAAGATAAAGCAGAATTGGTAGTGAGGGTCACTCCTAAATGATTCAGTTTTAATAATGATTGTTTTAGTCAGCTTGGGTGGCCAAGACAAAATACTGCCTGGCTTGAACAACAGAAATCAATTTTCTAACAGTTCTAGAAGCTGGAAGTCTGTGATCAGGGTACAGCGTCATCTGCTTCTTGTGAAGGCTCTCTTTCTCTTGCAGATGGCTGCCTTCTCACTTTGTCTCTACATGATGGGGGACAGTAGAGTCAGGATGGTGGGGTCAGGGGGAAGGGGGAAGAGAGAGAGAGAGAGAGAGAGAGAGGGAGAGAAAGCGTGTGAACTCTTCCTCTTTTTTAAAGGTCACAGTCCTACTGGATTAGAGCTCCACCCTTATGATCTCATTTAACCCTAATTACCTCCAAAAAACACTATATCTAGAAATAACCATATCATGGGCTAGAGTTTCAACATATGAATTTTGGGGGAAACTCAATTCAATCTATAATTAAGACCATCAGAAAGTCACTTAATGAGCTACAGCAGTGAAATGACTTGATCACATTTGATAACTCTAGATGCAGGGCATTGAACAGACAGAAGAGAGGCAAAAGTCAACAGGGGGACAGACAGTAAGGAAGTCTTATTCAGACTTAGCTTACTGCAGTGCTATTGGAAGGGCGAGTAATTCAAGAACAGTAGTACAGGAAATAAAACTGAGAAGTATAGCCATTCACTTGAAATGAGAGAAAGTTTAAAGAGGTACCAGGGATGGTGCTTAGGTTTCTATATTGCTCAACTGAAATGGGTGAAGAAGCCATTCAAAGAGATGAAGATGCTGCTGCTGCTACTGCTGCTAAGTCACTTCAGTCATATTCGACTCTGTGCGACCCCATAGACGGCAGCCCACCAGGCTCCTCCGTCCATGGGATTTTCCAGGCAAGAGTACTGGAGTGGGGTGCCATTGCCTTCTCTGGATGAAGATGCTAGAAGAGGTCTAAGAGTGGGGAAAAGATCAGTGTGTTACATGGTACATTTCAAATATTTCTGAGATATTAAATATTTATTTTAGTAAGCGCCAGGATTTGGTGATGGACAGGGAAGGCTGATGTGCTATAGTCCATGGGGCAGCAAAGAGTCGGACATGACTGAATGACTGAAATGAACTGAACTGAACACTTTTCAATGGTATTTTGTCAGAGTAATTAAAACTAAATACTGAAACAAGGACCCTCTAACTACCAATGCCTTAACACAATACATAAGTTTCTTATTTACATCATAGCCTGATGTGGTACTCCTTGGAGGCCAGAGATACTCCTTCAAGCAGTGACTCAGGGATCTAAGTTCCTTCCTTGTTGAGATACTGTTTCTGTGATCACTGTGGAAAAGAAAGAGAATATGAATGAGTGCACAGACAGTCTGATGGTTAGGCCTGGAAGTGGCATGTGTAACTTCTGCCCCATAACTGACCCAGGATGCAGTCATACGTACTAACTAAATTCAAGTGAAAGTGAAAGTTGCTCAGTCATGTTGACTCTTTGTGACCCCACGGACTATACAGTCCATGGAATTCTCCAGGCCAGAATAGTGGAGCAGGTAGCCTTTCCACTCTCCAGGGAATCTTTCTAATCCAGGGGTTGAACCCAGGTCTCCCACATTGCAGGCAGATTCTTTACCAGCTGAGCCACTAGGGAAGCCCAAGAATACTGGAATAGGTAGCCTATCCCATCTTCAGGGGATCTTCCTGACCCAGGAATTGAATCAGGGTCTCCTGCATTGAAGATGGGTTCTTTACCAGCTGAGCTATCAGAGAAGCCAACCAACTTCAAGGGAGACTAGAAAATATGGTCTTGTTATGGACCAAGAAAGAACACATTATATTAGTGAGCATCTCTGCCACATTTACTATGTGCTAGTCACTTTGTGTTTTGACTCATTTGATCTTTACATCAGTCTTATAAGGTAGATACTATATTTTCATTTCCATATAACAGATCAACCCCCCTCCCCACAGAGTTCAGAGACCTTGAGTAACTTGCCAAGAGTCACATAATCAATAAGGGTAAACCTAGAATTTGAATTCAGATGAACTGGCTCCACATGCCTTTTTACCAGTGTGTAACACTGCCTCTTAAAGTTAAGATCCAGTACATGGTAGGTCTAAAGTTCAAGAAGAAAGTTTTCCTAGAAATAATAAATTTGGGAGTCATTGATGTAACTCAGGATTTCCTAACCTCAGCAGTATTGACATTCTTTGTTGTGGGGGACTATACTGTGCATCATAGGTCGCTTAGCAGAATCCTTGGTTTATACTCACTCAATGCCAGTAGCATTCTTCCCTTAGGTGTGACAATCAAAAATGCCCACAGACATTGTTTGTGTCCCCAAGGGAGAAAGAACTGCCCCTAGTTGAGAATTATAGTTATAAATGGAGCCATGAATATAGATGAAATTATTCAAAGGAAAAAGTGAAAAGAGATAAGAAGCTATAGTTCTGAGTGTCAATGAACTCCAAAATGTAATGACTGAAAAGAAAGATGGGGCAAAAAAGGAGACTGTAAAGGAACGAAGATATTAAGAAGAGGTGGCGAGAATACACAGGAGAACTATACACAAAAGATCTTCATTACCCAGATAACCACCATAATATGATCACTCACCTAGAGCCAGACATCCTGGAATGTGAAGCCAAGTGGGCCTTAGGAAGCATCACTTCGAACAAAGATAGTGGAGGTGATGGAATTCTACTTGAGCTATTTCAAATCCTAAAAGATGGTGCTATACTCAATATGCAAGCAAATTTTGAAAACTCAGCAGTGGCCACAGGACTAGAAAAGGTCTCTTTTCATTCCAATCCCAAAGAAAGGCAATGTCAAAGACTGTTCAAACTACTGCACAATTGCACTCATCTCACACGCTACCAAAGTAATGCTCAAAATTCTCCACGCAAGGCTCCAATAGTATGTGAACCATGAGCTTCCAGATGTTCAAGCTGGATTTAGAAAAGGCAGAGGAACCAGAGATCAAATTGACAACATCCTCTGGATCATCGAAAAAGCAAGAGAGTTCCAGAAAAACATCTATTTCTGTTTTATTGAGTATGACAAAGCCTTTGACTGTGTGGATCACATCAAACTATGGAGAATTCTTCAAGAGATGGGAATACCAGACCACCTGACCTGCCTCTTGAGGAATCTGTATTCAGGTCAAGAAGCAACAGTTAGAACTGGACATGGAACAACAGACTGGTTCCAAATTGGGAAAGGAGTATGTCAAGGCTGTATATTGTCACCTTGCTTATTTAACTTATATGCAGAGTACATCATGAGAAATGCTGGGCTGAATGAAGCACAAGCTGGAATCAAGATTGCTGAGAGAAATATCAATAACCTCAGATATGCAAATGATACCACCCTTATAGCAGAAAGCGAAGATGAACTAAAGAACCTCTTGATGAAAGTGAAAG
Organism: Capra hircus; assembly: GCF_001704415.2. Lineage (NCBI taxonomy): Eukaryota > Metazoa > Chordata > Mammalia > Artiodactyla > Bovidae > Capra > Capra hircus. The sequence continues at coordinate 7,348,773 of NC_030820.1, forward strand.
AGGAGAGTGAAAAAGTTGGCTTAGAACTCAACATTCAGAAAACTAAGATCATGGCATCTGATCTCACCACTTCAAGGCAAATAGATAGGGAAACAATGGAAAGAGTGAGAGACTTTATTTTTGGGAGCTCCCAAATCACTGCAGATTGTGATTGCAGCCATGAAATTAAAAAGACGCTTGCTCCTTGGAAGAAAAGCTATGACCAACCTAGACAGCGTACTAAAAAGCACAGGCATAACTTTGCCAACAAAGGCCCATTTAGCCAAAGCTATGGTTTTTCTATTAGTCATGTATGGATGTGAGACTTGGACTATAAAGAAAGCTGAACACAGAAGAATTGATGCTTTTGAACTGTGGTGTTGGAGAAGACTCTTGAGAGTCCCTTGGATTGCAAGGAGATTCAACCAGTCCATCCTAAAGGAAATCAGTCCTGAATATTCATTGGAAGGACTGATGTTGAAGCTGAAACTCCAATACTTTGGCCACCTGATGTGAAGAAACGAGTCATTTGAAAAGACCCTGTTGCTGGGAAAGATGGAAGGCAGGAGGAGAAGGGGACAACAGAGGATGAGATGGTTGGATGGTATCACTGACTCTATGGACATGAGTTTGAGTAAGCTCTGGGAGTTGGTGATGGACAGGGAAGCCTGGCATGCTGCAGTTCATGGGATTGCAAAGAGTCGGACATGACTGAGCAACAGAACTGAACTGAACTGAACTAAAAGGAATGACCAGACAGGAGGAAACTCAAACTGAAGTGAAAGTGAAAGTCTTGCTCAGTCGTTTCTGACTCTTTGTGTCCCCATAGACTATATAGTCCATGGAATTCTTCAGGCCAGAATACTAGAGTGGGTAGCCTTTCCCTTCTGCGGGGGATCTTCCCAACTTAGGGATCTAACCAGGTCTCCCACATTGCAGGTGGATTCTTCACCAGCTGAGCCATGGGGAAGCCCAAGAATCCTGGAGCAGGTAGCCTATCCCTTCTGCAGGGGATATTCCTGACCCAGGAACTGAACTGGAGTCTCCTCCATTGCAGGTGAATTCTTTACCAACTGGTCTATCAAAGGAAAAGAACACTATAAGGAGCAATAAGAGGTTAATAGTGTTAAATGCTGCTGAAAACTCTAGTAACAGATTGAACAGTGTTCACTAAATATAACATGAAAGTCATTGATTACCTTAGCAAAAGCCATTTCTGTTGATTTATAGGGTAGAACCCAGAACCCAGATTTGAGTGAACTGCAGAGCAGAAAGCAGGATGTAAGAAAATGGACACACACAATATTTTGAAAGGAAGAAGCTATAGCTTCTGCTAGTAGTAGTGGGTGTGGGATCACAGGAGGAACTTTTTTTTTTTTTTTTAACGTAGTAAAGATCTGAGAAAGTTTAAAAGTTGATGGATGGTCCCAGTTCTATGAGTCAACATGAGATAAAGGATAACCAATAATGTAGTATTCCTAAGAAAGCACAGGTGGAATGCCTGGCTCTGGGTTGGGGTAAAAGCTTCTCTGTTGTAACAGAAGAGATGGTGCCTATATAATACACTTTCCTGTAAACACATAACGTTTTGTATTTCTAACTAAGAATTCAATATTTTTCTCACAAAATTGAAACTGTTTCTGTATTGTTCACTTTATTATTAATCATATTGCTGTTTTCCTCAATTATACCATGAAACCCTATATTCTTTCTCTTTCTCATTCTCTTCTGCAAATCTATTTCATTACCAATTATTATTGATTCTGCCTTGGTAATGTGCCCTTTACTAGTTTACCTTTCATGTCCACTGCCAGTAAATGAGTGTTTTTATTACTAGTTCAAATTTCACTTCCTTCTTGAAGCTTTCCTTATTTCTCTCAATTTTTTAGTGTTTCTCAGTGTTAAGAGAAAAACAGAAGCACTGTCACAATAAAAATTTTACCTGTGTTATTAATCATTTTCATGAGTGTCCTGTTACTCAGAACATTTCATTCTTTACAATTCTAAGTGGCGCCTCCCCCTTTCTTTTCTCTTAAAAGAAACTGTGTTCCAAATAATTACTTGCTCTTACACATCTGACTTACCTACAGCACATATGGCACAGCACTTCAATTATCAAATGCGGATTCACCACTATCATCAAATCAGCCTTGTAGATGATCTGATGTTTAGAAACACCATAAATTTGGGGAGGGGTTTACCAAATTTCCTCTAAATTCTAGATCATTCTACTCTTATGGAGGACTTAAGTAGAACTGGGTTTTCAGAACACGTGCAGACTAGTATTGCCCAGATTCAAGCGAACGCTTTAGACCAGCAGCTTCACCTGAAGCAACTGGCGGAGAGTAAAGTAAGATGACGGACTTTGATTAACACCCACTTGAACCTGCTTTGATGCAAGTTCTTTAATTTTCTATATAAAGTTTTGGTTGCTCACTCCTCCCCGGGTCTTAAAACTCTTGAATAGTAGTTCATTTTACCTCTGTTCCTTCCAGACTTCACCAGAATCGAGTGAAATATGTAGTTTCTACTACAAGGGCGAGGAGCGGATAGTGTATGGTCTGGAATCATCACCTAATCCTTTCCTTTCTTTCAGTTATATTTGCCCACTACGAGGAAATCTTCAGATTCTGTGGTAAAATCCGCCCAGACAGGGCGACGACAGCGAGCGAGTGCACTTCGTGCTGACTGACATCCCTCCCACAAATACAGCTTAAGGCCTTGCGGCAGCGTTGCCAGTCTACAGTCACCTGGCGCACCTGGCCCTCCTCATAGGCCACGCCCTCGGGTTCTCCCTCCGCAGCGAAACCGGAGTGAAGCCCTAGCTCTTCTCAGAGTTCCCAGGTGGCCGCCCCACGCCACGCCCCAGTCGTGAGCCACCTCCAGCCCCCTCGCGCCCTGGCTCCGCCCCCTCCAGCTCCCCAACGTCTCCGGCGTCAGGCCCGAGCCTGCGCCTGCGCCTGCGCCTTGGGGCCGAAGTCGGGGCGCGCGGCGGCTGGAACGCGGAGAGCGGCGGGCGGTGCAGCCAATGGGAGGCGGCGCTGGCTAGCGGCTCGGAGGCGGGGCCTGCGCGGGTGTTAGGTTAGCGCGAGGCGTGACCTAGTTGACAGGCTCTGAGGTGCTGCTGTGGCGGCGGCCGTGGGGCTGAGGCGGGTGGGAGCCGGAGCCGAGCGCGGGCTGAGGGAGGAGGGCGGCGACTGGAGAGCGGCGAGCGGCGCGGGACCCGGAGCCTCTTTCACTTTTTCCGTCCCGAGTGCCCCCTCCCCACCCTCCCACTCCACACACACCCTGTTTGCCCGTGAGCCTGGGGAACTTGCAGCTTAAAGCCAGCCACCCCCACGGCAACATGTACCCCAGCAACAAGAAGAAAAAGGTGTGGAGAGAGGAGAAAGGTAACCCGGCCGTCGAGTCCTGGGGGGTCGGGCGGCGGGGTGGGGTGGGGGCGGGGGTCAGGGGTCTGTGTGTGCCGCGGCGCGCTCCTCCCGGCTCCTGCCTCTCGCCCGCCCAGCCGGTGCCGCCTTCCCGGCAGGTCCGTGTGTGTACACGCGCGCACGCCGGCGTGCACGCGCCGCCCCCGGGCACCTGCGGCTCGCGCACGTGTGGGCGCACGCCCCTCTCTGCCTCCCGCTGCGCCCGGTCACCTTTGCCGGGCCGGCGGCGCGGACCTCTGCGCGGCGGCCCCTGGGCTCTGCCGGGCTCTCCCAAGCTCCCCGCCCTGTCCCCGGACCCCAGCCGGGACTCTGGGATTCCCCGCCCCGGTGTCCCGCGGACACGTGCCCGCTGGCCGACGGCCGGACTGCAGCTGCTGATGCTGCTCCACTCCCGCGGAGCCTCAGCCGGTCACCTCTCGCCTCGCTCCCTTGTGCTCCGCTGGCCGGGCGTCCCCGCCTCTGGCTGTTCAGTCAGGGCCTTTCCTTCTGCGCCCGCCGCAGTGTGACTTTTGGAACCTGGATCTCCGGGGAATCCTAAAGCGAGCATGTCTGGTCCGCGAGGCTAGGTGCCTTTGGAGAAGTCCGAATGGGTTTTTCTCCTCAGTGCTTTTCCTCTCTGTTCCGTCACGGTCTGAAGTTGCTCCGAGTAAGATTGTGAGACTAATGTCACTCTGTGAATGAGCCCACCCCTGAGTTTTGTGCAGATCCAAGCTTGCCCACATCAGCAAGGTTGACGGCAGCATTGAGGTCGATAAGACACTGAAGTGTGCGACTCAACCATCTTTTCTCCCCCTTTCTCCTTGTTTCTCTTTGGCATCAGTTAGGCAATATTCCAGCAGTCTCTGCAGTTTTTTCTCTCTCTTTTAAAAATTAGCTAATTATACAGAAATGTAGTAAAAAGTACTTGCATTGCTACTGCTAAGATATACTGAACTTAGTATATCAAGAGTGACAGAACTGCAAATCTCTCCTAAGTACCTTACCTTCTTTATAGAGCAAGGATAAAAGAGTGACTAGAGTGAAAGTTGATTTCATTGATGATAGATGTTTAAAACCTGTGGATTGTTATTGCAGCTTCTGGTCTTTATAAATAAGGCCAAGCAGCGGATGAAAGAAAGGGAATGAATGTGGGAAAAGAATCCTTTAATATAAGGCTTACTTCAAACAGCGCATGAATAAAGGGATTAATAGGGATTCTTTTTTCCACATTAACTACTGGCAAGAATTAACAGCATAACTGAAGGACCCAATTAAAAGGGTCTTTAAATATTGACAGACTAGGTTGTATACCATTTAATTATATTTTAATGATTATGGACATATATAGAACTGAATTTTGGTGTTGCAAAACAAATGCTGTTGATATATAAAGTAGTGTAAAATAATTTTGCTTTGTTTTCCCGGTAGAAGTTATTTGAATTTCAACAATTTACCTTGTAAGCTTTGAAAAATCTTTTATGCCCATTTTTATTGATAATCTTGAAATATTAGGTTATTATTGATAATGAAAGCAGAATAGTGAAAGACATGGAGATTGTTTTTAATAGATGAATAATTGATGAAATTATAGCAATTACTTAAGAACTATATTTATTCCATAATAATGTTCCTAAAGTAACAATGTTATAATGGTTCCTTCATTTAACATTTACACTGTTAGACTGTGATAAATAAGCATTTTAGAAACTTTCATGTCTTGATTTTTTTCTTCTCTTACTTGTAATAATAGGATAAAATATTACCAAATTAATATATCCTAACAGAGAAGCAAATGCACAGTTAAAGAAGGCATTTAACAAAGTAAATTTTTCTCTTGTCCAAAACTAACCTATTTTTGCATGAAGTCGAATGTTAAAAGAGAAAGTTAGTATGGCCTTGAAGACATTTTAGTGTGTCAGTGTCTTAATTAGGATATCTATTTTTGGAATATGTAGTATATATAATATTGTAAATCAACTATATTTCAATAAAATTTCTATCTTATGTTGTACCATCAAGAAGGAGCTAAGGATTTCCAGGATCGTAGTATTAAGGATGGAATGCATTACCTTTTTCTGAATTGCACTGAAGAGGGTATTATTGTATTTTTGTAGCTGTTATTTAAAGCTAAAGGAAGGCTTACCCACCTCATTGAAATGTCAAGGCATTCTATAAACATATTTTAACTCAGTATGCCATATAGTAAGTATGGCTGCAAAGCTGAAACATCCCTTAAGGAAAAGTTTTGTGTAAAACTGAAGAGACTGTATATATGACTGTGGCCTCCAGTATGTGTCGTTGTTTAAATAAGTAACTAAGGAATTCTCAAGTCCACATAGGTTAAATAAATGATGTTGATCTAATAGTTTGCACCCCCTAATTCAAAAGCACTCAAAGTGTGTTATCATTTTACGTACTGGAAGCTAAATTATCTTTTTGTCTTATTTCATGTCCATAGTTGAGTTTTTAAGTAAATGGAATGACAGAGGTCAGGTTGCTTTCCCATATGTACTCTGATACTAAAAAGTACAAGTTGCTTCGTAATATTTTTGATCCTGATTGTTGATATTGCAGTATTTCCCTATTAGTGATCTGAGCTTTTATGGTTGTGCTTTGGTAAACACCAGTCATCACTTTTCTTCCTCTGTGATTATTTCATATTTACTGTTTCCTTTAAGCTTCTTTTTTCACCAGGACCCCAACCTCCTACACTAAACAGATGACATTCTCTTGTTTTTTTTTCTTTTGGCTGCAATTGGTCTTTGTTCCTGTGTGCATGCTTTCTCTAGTTGCAGCGTAGGGGCTACTCTTGGTTGCTGTGAGCAGGCTTCTCATTGCGGAGGCTTCTCTTGTTGTGGAGCACAGGCTCTAGGGGTGTGGGCTTAGTAATTGTGACACACAGGGTTAGTTGCTCTGTGGCATGTGGAATCTTCCTGGACCAGGGATCGAATCCATATACCCTGCATTGGCAGGCAGATAACTGTCCACTGTACCACCAGAGAAGTCTGACATTGCCTTTTTTATTCATGGAGAAAATACATGTCATGAACACATGAATAGCCCTAAAATCTTTCTTTCTTTACATGTCCGTTGTTTTCAGCTTTTTTCCTTTTTTTAGAGGAAACACTTTTTTTCTTGGTTTCTAAGGTTAACCCATCTGCTTGTGCTCTTTATATCATCTGTATTCTTTGAGATCTTGTATTGTCATTTATGCTTATTTGGGCATGTTTAGTTTCTCAGTGTCTTTGGGTTCCTCTTCTCAGCCTATAACAATAATTAAGTCTCTTCTACCCTAAGGTAGTTTTCCTTCCACAGGGTTCCCTTTGGAGTTGCTATTCTCACTTTTCTCAGTTCCTCAGTCTCCTGTATCTCAGTTATGTTTTAAGGAAACTAATGTTTCTAAAGTCATTCAGTAATAACAATGATGATGGTACTGGTATAAAAATACTTACTATTTGAGTTCTGGTTTTGTATGCCCAGCACTATTTTAAGTACATACTTGAATTGTCTTATTTAATTCTCACAACTTCATGAGGTAGTATATTGTGAGCTTTGAGCTTTGAACTCCATTTGCCTGGGTTTGAATCCTAGTTGTATTGCTTACTAGCTGTGGAACTTTAGGTAAATTATTCAACTTCTCTCTTCTAGTTGTCTCATCTATACATTGGGAATAATACCTACCAGCCTACCTCAAGAAGAGAGATGCAAAGAAATTAACCCAAGATCACATAGATTTGCATGATTTGGCATTAGAATCCAGATGGCTCTGTTGACCATTTTGTTCTCTTTTCAGTGTTCTTGACCCAGATGATAAAAACGTGTGGCTTATTAATTTTCATTCTTCCTGATTGTCCTGTAGCAGTTGACAAGGTTTCCCCTCTTCTCCTTATTAAAACACTTTTCTCTGCTGGTTTCTATATTGCTGGGACCCTGATTCACCTTGTACCCCCAGTGACATCTGTTTTATTTTATTTTCCCATCTTTGTGTCCACTGCCTAAATGTTGTTCGCTTGAGGTTTGCTTTCCTATCTCATCCTTCCCTATGAACTTACTGTAGGACTAGAATTTTAGGTTATGAATTCCAAAATTACTAGGCTGGTTTTCTTTCTCCTGAGTTCCAGATTCTTGATTTCAACTTGAATGCCCTAGAGGTCTTAAATTCAATATAGTGTTGACTCTGGAGTATTGTAGTATTGAATATATCCCATGTAAGCCAGTTCTAGGAGTAGGGAAAAATGTTGCTTCCCTAGTTTTTGTTCACTTGTGCTTACATAAATACTTTTTTCAGTTTATTTCTATGAAAGAATCTTTTAAGTTGATTATTTTATAAGGGTTAGATGACCTAAAATGAGATACTATCCTTAAAACCACTTACCTAAACTACTGTACCTCATAGTATGCTGAAAGAGAATTGAGAGTGTGAGTATGACTGTCAATAGCTCTACATCATGGAGGCCTTTGGTAAAGTACATGATACATGACAGCTGACATAACAAAATGAGTGAGGATGCCAGTGTCAGTTTATACATTGAATATTAGTAAATCTTAACTTGTTACTCCCTTAGATTCAAACAGAATTTTTACATTAATTTTCCTCCTGTATCCTAGTAGATCATTTTATGCACCATCTAGGATGTGCATAATCAACTTCTATATTAGTGGTGTAGTTTGTAGGATAAGGGCTTCCTTGGTAGCTCAGCAGTAATCTGCTTGCCAACGCGGGAGATGTAGGTTTGATCCCTGGGTGGGGAAGATCCCTTGGAGAAGGAAATGGCAACCCACTCCAGTATTCTTGCCTGGGAAATCTCAAGGACAGAGAAGCCAGGTGGGCTACAGGCTATGGGGTTTTAAAGAGTTGGACACACTTAGCAACTAAACAACAACAACAACCCAAACAATTTTTAGGGTAAGATTAAACTGCTTGGCATGGTATAGAGATTTCTGTGCATTTTTGTTTTATGTTTCCAGTTACTTTTCAAATTCGTTGCTGTTTTCCTCCTTGTATTAATACCTTCATTAAATTATTCTTGAATAGTTTATTTAAAACTCAAAATTCTCTAAGCTAGACTTCAACAGTATGTCAGCTGAGAACTTCCAGATGTTCAGGCTGGATTTAGAAAAGGCAGAGGACAAATTGCCAACATCTGTTGGATCATCAAAAAAGCAAGAGAATTCCAGAAAAACATCTATTTCTGCTTTATTGACTATGCTAAAGCCTTTGACTGTGGAAAAACAACAAACTATGGAAAATTCTGAAAGAGATGGGAATACCAGATCAACTGACTTGCCTCCTGAGAAATCTGTATTCAGGTCAAAAAGCAACCGTTAGAACTGAACATGGAACAACAGACTGGTTCCAAATTGGGAAAGGAGTATTGCAAGGCTGTATATTGTCACCTTGCTTATTTAACTTATATGCAGAGTACATCATGCGAAATGGCGGGATGTCATGATGAAGCACAAGCTGGAATCAAGATTTCTGGGAGAAATATCAATAACCTCAGATATGCAGATGACACCACTCTTCTGGCAGAAAATGAAGAACTAAAGAGCCTCTTGATGAAAGTGAAAGAGGAGAGAAAAAGTTGGCTTAAAACTCAACATTGAAGAAACTAAGGTCATGGCATCCAGTCTGATTACTTCATGGTGAATAGATGGGGAAACAATGGTAACAGTGACAGACTATTTTCTTGGGTTCCAGAATCACTGCATATGGTGACTGCAGCCATGAAATTAAAAGATGCTTGCTCCTTCGAAGAAAAGCTATGACCAACCAAGACAGCATATGAAAAAGCAGAGGCATTACTTTGCCAACAAAGGTCCATCTAGTCAAAGCTATGGTTTTTCCAGTAGTCATGTATGGATGTGAGAGTTGGACTATAAAGAAAGCTAAGCGCTGAAGAATTGGTGCTTTTGAATGTAGTATTGGAGAAGACTCTTGAGAGTCCCTTGGACTGCAAGGAGCTCAAGCCAGTCCATCCTAAAGGAAATCAGTCCTGAATCTTCATTGGAAGATCTGATGCTGAAGCTGAAGCTCCAATACTTTGGCCACTTGATGTGAAGAACAAACTCATTTGAAAAGACCCTGATGCTGGGAAAGATTAAAGGCGGGAGGAGAAGGGGATGACAGAGGATGAAATGGTTGGATGGCATCACTGACTCAATGGACATGAGTTTGAGCAAGTTCCTGGAGTTGGTGATGGACAGGAAGGCCTGATGTGCTGCAGTCACCTCTTGGCGAGCTTTCCCTGAGACGGCAGTACTGTATCGTGGCTAATGGTGTAGGCTATAGTTGTTGATGGAGATATCTATGTGGCTTTTAATGGAAAGCTCTCTTGATGTGAACAAACTGCTGAACTTTGATGTGCTTCATTTCCCTATCTGCAAAATCAGGATAATTATACTATCAGTTTTGCTGAGTGTTGGAAAGATTATTTTAATTAAAGTATACATGTGAAAGTCCTGGCACACAGTGAGTTCTTTATAAATGACATCAGCTGTTGTTAATTCTAAGTGTTTAACACTTAGAATTAGTCTAACACTTTAAAAAGTGTTATAATGTTACAATCAAGACTTATAAAGTATTATTTATATCACCTCCACAAAGGTATTATTAAATTGAAAGAGCATTTTTATTGTTGGTGGCATCATAGAATTAAGGAATATCTTGGTGGTTGGTTTTCTTGTGCTTTTAGCATTTGTATGTATTTGTCTTAGGATTTTTTATTTTGGATTTATGTAGCTATTATTTTTTATCTTACCCATTTCCTTTTTTGTCTTATGAACTCTTCCAGAGTTAAGGGTCACCTTTGTACCTGCAGTGTATAAATGTATCATTTGGCACATAGTGGACTGTCAGTAGATGTCTGAAAGAGCTTCTTTCTGGGCTGTCACAAGAATGTTTTCCTCATCAGGCTTTGATCTTTTTTTTGCCTGCTGAGTGTTAATTTGATTCCATTCAAATATGGAGTCACTGATTTATATTTTGGTATTCTTCAAGCCCACATCAACTCTTGGTTAATTTAACATGGTTAATGTTTAAATTATAAAATAATTCCTGAACTTAAAAGTTAAATACAAATGGAGATTCTGCTTTTATTTTGCAAGAACGTTTACTGAAGATGACCATAGAGGAGAGACGCAAAGAATACATAAGGGACTATGTTCCCCTGAACACCATCCCATCGTGGAAAGAGGAGATGAAGGGCAAGAGCCAAAATGATGGTAAGTTTCTCAGAACATTTTTTCAGGTAGATACCATTCCTATTTGTTTATGACCTCTGCAGGACACTTGGTGATAGAATGGAATAACTGGCACTTAATAAAGAGATGTCATTTTTGCTATATGAAATAATTGGTTATCATTTAATTGTTTTTAGCAATCTACCCTGTGTTATTTAAACTTAAGAAATTGTATTAACGTAATTCATGTTTGGAAATATACCACATTTATGTGGTGCTTTTTTTACAGTTCCTTTAATAAATCTATTCTACAGTAGTGTTTGGAGCAAATGATATTAGGGATATGCTGCTTTGGTGGGATGGCCTGTTGAGTTTGTTTTGATTAGGTTCATTTGTAAAGTTATTTTAAGAATTGGATACAGTTGAAAGAGTGTATTAGAAAGAACAGAGAAAAACCAAATAACATTTCATGTAATTTTAGAGAAGAGTTTATATGTTGTATGATATGTTATGTTTACCTGTAAAGTATTTGTATGACAAAGTTAACTCACTCTTAAAGTTTTTATGATCTAATGAGAGTCCAGATTATTTCAGGGAAATATATGTGTTAGAATATAAATGAACTATTAAGTATTAGGTATATGGAAACAGTTCTAAAAAAGCATAAGAGATTTAATGGATGTTTAACATATTATCTCTGAATGAGTACTCATTGGTGTTAATAGTCTGAATGTGAAATTTAAGAAGAAATGGTGTTTTTTAAGGATATATAAATATTGAGAATGAAAGCTAATTTTATGAAAGTGACCTAGAACCTTTTAATTTCATAGATTGTGGTCTTAGATTGGGGCTTCCCTGGTGGCTCCAGACAGGGAATTATAGAGTATACTATGGACCCAGATCAAGAAGACTAACATGCAATTGCTATGGCTGAAATCTGTGGAAAAAGCAGCCAAATTAGCCTTTGGTGTTTGTGCAGAGAACACGTTTACCTCAGTGTTTGGGCTTTAGAGAGAATTTTGTTTTTCTAGGAAGGCAAAGCCTGTGGGTTCCTTTAGAGCTTACTCTGCCTGAAAACATGTGTGACCTTGGGCAAATGAGGTAGTAGCTGTACCCCAGGTTTTTTTTGGGTCACTGAACAAGCTGATTGCGTTGTACACATCTGACCTGCTTGCTCAGTGTCTTCAGCAAATGCAGTTGTTTTAATAATGGTTGAATTAAGACATCATTGAGAGAAGACAGTGCTGTGTTAAGAAAAGTATAGATCAGGAGGACAGATTTCTGGGCCTTCTCTGAACTAGGGCCATGTGCCTCTTCATGTTTTGGTCTCAGTTACTCTTTTGTTTATGAGAAACTGATAGTGAATACTTAAGCTCCACTTTTTGTGACAGGTGAATCTCTCTTTTACTTGTGCTTCGTTTATCTGATTTTCTTTCTTCATTGCTGTTGTAGGTGGTCATTTTCTAAGGCCGATGATCTATTTAAACAAATTTTGCATCCTGAAACAGGTAGATTTCTGTTGCTGTCAGAATAATTGAAAAAGGAATAGTGATACTCAGGCTGCACTGCCCAGTTTTGGGTCTGCTCACGTCTGTGTAGAGGCTTGGCCTTTATGCTTCTATTTGAATATTCATCATGAGAGACTTAGGGTTAAACTGGGGCTCCTCTGTCCATGGGATTTTCCAGGCAAGAGTACTGGAGTGGGTTGCCATTGCCTTCTCTGTAGAAAACTCAAAAGTTGGATATTTTCAGAGATACCACAGACCAAAATATTGCCCCCAGTCAGAAAAGATACATTGAATAACACCTCACATTGTTATTCCCTAACAAGAGCTTTTTTAATCATTTCTCCCAATATAAGCTCTGTAAGTGATTTACAACTGCTGTCTAAATTTCATTTTTTTCTTCAAGTTTTTTGAATGTGTATGTTTTTCATGAGGAACTAGGTGGTGGTATCAGAATTGTATTTTTATTAAACAGTGTTTTATTTCCTTTTAATGTTACTGTATTGTGACCCAGAAATTGGTGACTGGTCTCCTCTCTTTTTCATGAAATGGAATATTTCTTTGCATTATATATATCTTTCATTGTGCTTTCTTCCAGTGTTACCTATCCAGTGCTCAATTATACTGAAATATTAGTCAAGAGAGTTTTGGTATTTTATTAGTTTAAAAAGATCCTTTAAAAATACAAATCTTTGAAAAATGATAAAGGACAATTATATAGTAATATTTTTATATTTTATTTTTAAGTGTTTAAGCCACTGCTTGTAAATGTATATGTATTAATATATAGGTAGATATTGGTATTTGTAATAATTTAATCTTTTAAGTATAAGATTTCAGTTTTACAAGACATCTGTTTATGAGTCTGTCATTTAGTTTCTGATTTGTAGGAAAGGGATAATATTTGTTGGCCTAGCATAAACATAATATTCCAATTTTAAGTTTAATAGTTTATTGTTTATTATCTGTGTTTTTACAGAAGACCATTTTGGCCTTGATGTCCATGATTACATGGAACATTCTCAAGCTATTTAAAATTTTTTTTCTTAATTTTGTTCAGTTTTCCTTTAATTAAATGCTTCTTATTATTTTATTGTAATAGACATTTAAATAAAAATGGGAGTGGCCAAATGTATTTGTTGTAATTTTAAGCTGTCTTAACAAAAGGAAACCAAAAATTGCCAAATAATATAAAATCAATGTTTCTGCAGAAAGGAAGAAGCAAGTAGATGATATTTTTTACTTTGACTTACTAGTTTGATAATATCAGAAAGCTAGGGACCTGTAGATGGAGAAGGAAATGGCAACCCACTCCAGTATTCTTGCCTAGAGAATCCTGTGGACAGAGGAGCCTGGTGGGCTGCTGTCCATGGGGTCCCGCAGAGTTGGACATGACTGAAGTAACTTAGCAGCAGCAGGGACCCGTAGAAGAAAGAATGGGAGATTACCGGAAAGACTGATACCCAAAAACCCATTTGCTTATTATTCGTGCTTATGTTTGTCAACTACCATTAGTAAATCTCTGAAATTACATGCTTCTGATTACTTCTTCCTCTGGTTAGCAATTATGTAATCTCTTCATTTGTCAGTTGCTCTGTTGCAGGGAATTTTAAAATACTTGTTTCTCCTATTATACTATTTCTCTAGCACCTGTAATAGTGCCTTATGCCTAGGTGGGCTCAGTTAGTACATTACATAAGAATGCCTCAGAGGTTAACAGTCTATAAAGGACAATGCTTTTTAAATTTTTTTTCAGACTTTAAAATGAGCATTTACTTCACTTTGTATAATGGCTCCAGTTTCATCCACCTCATTAGAACTGATTCAGATGTATTCTTTTACAGTCTTTTGGACTCTGTGGGAGAGGGAGAGGGTGGGATGATTTGGGAGAATGGCATTGAAACGTATAATATCATATATGAAACAAATTGCTAGTCCAGGTTTGATGCATGATACAGGATGCTCAGGGCTGGTGCACTGGGATGACCCAGAGGGATGGGATGGTGAGGGAGGTGGGAGAGGGGTTCACGATGGGGAACACATGTACACCCATGGCAGATTCATGTTGATGTATGGCAAAACCAATACAGTATTGTAAAGTAATTAGTCTCCAATTAAAATAAGTAAATTTATATTAAAAAAATAAAAAATAAAATAAAATGAGCATTTAAAAAGATATATAAAAATAGACTAGTAAAATGAAACTTTATGTGCCCACCATCCAATTTCAGCATTTAATAATGATTAGTTTTATGTCATGTATGTTCCCTGGACATTTCTCCCAGACTATTTTGGAGCAATTCCTGTATATCTTACCAACTTTATCTGTAAATACATGTATATATGCCTGTGCATGCATCTGTAAAAGGTAAGGGCACATTTTTGTTATTTTAATATAACCACACTACTACTGCACCTGAAAATTAAGAATTCTTTAATTAAATGTCCGATTAGTATTCAAATGTTTCTCATTATCTCATAAAGAGTTTTGCTTTCTTGTATGGTTGGTTTTCTTGAGTCAGTAAACAAGGTTCACATACTCCATTTAATTGATATATTTCTTAAGTCTCTTTTAACCTGTAGTTTCTTCTGTTTCTGTCCTTTTGCCTCTTGCAGTTTATCCATTGAATAAAGTAGGCTATTTGTCTTATAGAATTTTTCACATTTTGGATTTTACTCAGTGCATCTTTGTTGTGTCATTTAGCATGTTCCTCTGTCCCCCTGTGTTTCTTATGAGCTGGTAGTTGAATCCAGAGGCTTGGTCAGACATGAGTTTTAATTTTTGGAAAGATTACTTAATAGATTATTGTACCTTCTTTTTGCATAATGTCTGGTTATTGCTTTCTGTGATGATTAAGACTGGTCACTAGGTTCAGATACTGTCTACCTAATCCATTCTTTGTAACGTTCCATATCAACTTTTTGCCTACTGAATTTAGCAGCCATTGATGACTGATCCATTATTTTATTAGGGGTTGCAAAATAGTGTTATTCCAGTTTTATCATTCCTCCTTGTTTATTAGTTGGACTTTCTATAAAGAATTTTTCCTTATCAACTTTTTTGGTTTCATGCAGTATAATTTATATAGAAAAGGCAAATAAATGTGGTTTCTTTTTATTTGCCTGTTTTCAGATTGTGTTGATTTTCTGAAATCCTGTGAAAGTAACCAAAGGTTTTTTCCCTGTCAATCTTTCTCCAGTCCTGCTGCTGCTGCATATGATAAATGGGAATGCCTCATTTAAAGTTAGTACCTGTGCAGATGCATACAATTACTAAACTGCAGTCCTAGGATATAGTAGAAAGACAAAGATATATGAATGGATGGGTGGATATGATATAATAGAAGGATGGCATTGCTTCTTTGTCGGGACAAAAGTTCAGTTCCCAGGTTTAATTGGTGTGTGTTCTGTTCTCTTGTGCTACTTTCTTTGCTAAAGTTCTGCTAGAATACCAGTCAGAGAAACGTGATTTTGCCATGCTTAGGCTAATCGTCTCTTACTGGTTGCCCTTAGGGAAAATAGCTATAGTTATAGGGGGATTGTGAGTCATTACTTTTAATGTTTATATGGAACAGTAAGGGATGAGAACTAAAATAATGAAGATGAGTTAGGTGGAAACTATAAAATTATTTTATTCAGGTATGACAAAATAGTAAAAGGGTCATTTAGAAACTTGATATTTCATATCTTATATGTAATATTCAAATCTGATTCATAGGTCATTTGAAAACATTTAACTAGAAAATACCTGAACTGTGAAGTCTTAGTAAGTCTGAATTTCCATTTTTTGAGGTGTATAGAAATATTTTGAGATTTGTGGGTTGACTGGAGGCATGTGTGTTTGTTCCTTTTGATTAACTTAGAAGTTCAGCCTTTTTTGCTCTCTTTAACTAACTTCTACTTTTGAATGATTTTTAAGAGGTAATGGCAAACCAAAAAATATGTTATTTCTATAAGAGGTGATAGCTGACCAAAGAAATAAAAGTTAAGTCCAAATTCCTGAGTTTCTCTATCACATTGAGATCTTATTTCAATGTTTTGAATTTTGTTTTATTTTACCTGTGTCCCACGTTGACTATTGATATTCAGAAATCATCAAAGAAAGAGTATCTTAGTCATGTTTCAGTTCCAGTGCAGAGCCCTGTATTTTTATCCTTAGTAAATTAGCAATAACTATTTCTTGAATGTCAGTATATTTATTAATCACCAGATATGAGGAAATAATACAGTTATGTTGCTGAAAATCAGATGGACGGGGTAAGGGACCATATGACAAAACAAATTAAAAAATTTTAGTAACTATGATGAGGTGGGCTTTGCTACAGATTTTTAAACTATATTAACTGCATTATTTTTTATTAAATATTTGATGTTGTTTGGAAGACAGGCCACAATTTAAAATGACTGAATAGTTAGAAACATGGTATTTATAACAGGATTGAATTTAGTAGGGTTATAAAAATTGGAAAGGTAGGTTTCCTATTATAGTCTTTTGATATTGATTCCTTTTAATATTATTTTCAGTTTGAGCACTATGCTTTAAAAGTAAAATAATCTGTAGAAGCAGAAGAAAGCTTAGAGCAGAACACTCAACTTTATTAGGTACAAGTCTTTTGTTTTCAGTGGGTGGTGATTTTTTTCCCCATGATCTTAAAATGAATTTAATTAAAAAACAGAAATCTCTTTTTGCCTCAGGTACCTAAGATCACTCAGGCTTATTCTTTTAACATTTATTTGTGAAGTTTCCATTACCTGTGAAGATGTTGCCCAAGTAGAGCTTATATTAGAAACATATTTTTTATTCCAGAAGTGAAAAGTAGACTAAAGACTGGGCTTCCCAGGTGGCTCTAGTGGTAAGGAACTTGCCTGCCAGTGCAGGAGACATAAGAGACTTGGGTTCAAGCCCTGGGTTGGGAAAATCCCCTGGAGAAGGAAATGGCAACCCACTCCAGTGTTCTTGCCTGGAGAATCCCATGGATAGGGTCACAAAGAGTTGGATATGAATGACTTGACTTAGCACACAGCACACACAGATTAAAGACTAAAATCCTAAAATGATCTGAATTCTTCTATGATCTGGCCTTTCTCCTTTTGGCCTCTTATTATATCACCCTTTTTCTTGGTCTCTGCAACTAGCCATGCTGTCCTTTCTCTTTCTGGAATGTGCTGTGCTCCTTCCCACTGCTGATTATTCCTTTTGTTTTTATCTTCACATCTCAGCTTTCACTTCTCAGATTGAAACCTTTCTATTCTCCCTGAAGTCTTCCCTGAACCCTTACTCTGAAACAGGTTCCTATATTAAATACTTTCATACAGCATTGGTAACAGTTTGTTTTTAATGTACTTAATCATAGAATTATCTGATCAAGATTTATCTCCTTACAAAGACTACTTACTATGAACATTGGGACCATGTTGTCTGTCTTAATTCTCCTTTATATCCCTGGCATCTAGCATAATGCTTGATGCACAGTAGATATTTAATAAGTATTTGTTTTGTGACTTGAATAAATGATAAATTATTTGCCTGGTGGTATTTCATTTCATACATTATTTTTTGTCTTCTCACCTTTTTTTTCCTACTGAATTATAAAGATTCATGTGGGAATGATGGCCTTAGAAATTAATCCAGTTGTTTTTAACGTAGATAATAAATACTTTTCCTATCTGTAATATAAGGTCAGTCTTACTCTTTTAAAGATTAGATAGCCTAATATATGTAGATGACACCACCCTTATGGCAGAAAGTGAAGAGGAGCTAAAAAGCCTCTTGATGAAAGTGAAAGAGAAGAGCGAAAAAGTTGGCTTAACGCTCAACATTCAGAAAATGAAGATCATGTCATCTGGTCCCATCACTTCATGAGAAATAGATGGGGAAACAGTAGAAACAGTGTCAGACTTTCTTTTTTTGGGTTCAAAAATCACTGCAGACGGTGACTGCAGCCATGAAATTAAAAGATGCTTACTCCTTGGAAGAAAAGTTATGACCAACTTAGATAGTATAATTCAAAAGCAGAGATGTTACTTTGCCGACTAAAGTCCGTCTAGTCAAGGCTATGGTTTTTCCAGTGGTCATGTATGGATGTGAGAGTTGGACTGTGAAGAAGACTGAGTGCTGAAGAATTGATGCTATTGAACTGTGGTGTTGGAGAAGACTCTTGAAAGTCCCTTGGACTGCAAGGAGATCCAACTAGTCCATTCTGAAGGAGATCAACCCTGGGCGTTCTTTGGAAGGAATGATGCTAAAGCTGAAGCTCCAGTACTTTGGCCACCTCATGCCAAGAGTTGACTCATTGGAAAAGACTCTGATGCTGGGAGGGATTGGGGGCAGGAGGAGAAGGGACGACCGAGGATGAGATGGGTGGATGGCATCACGGACTCAATGGACGTGAGTCTGAGTAAACTCTGGGAGATGGTGATGGACAGGGAGGCCTGGCGTGCTGCAGTCCATGGGGTCGCAAAGAGTTGGACATGACTGAGTGACTGAACTGAACTGAATGATAAATAACGGTAAAGATTTTACAGAACTGCTATATAGATATTTAACTAGTTAGTTGACCCAAGGATGAGAATTCATGTGTTACGTGCATACATCAGCATTATATATTGTTATTTGTCGTACTTAGTAACTAAACATCATTATTTTAATTTCTGTGTGCTTAAATGTCAACAAAAGTTAAATGAGTATAAATATAGAAACTTAGGCCTATTATATAACAACAGTTTTAAGTGTGGAAAAATTTTCAGGTATTCTGAGTATCTTTATTTTGTGATTATTGATTTTTGACACATAAAACAACCTAGAAATTATCTTATTATTATATCCTGTTTAAGCCCTTTACTGAGTTTATTGGTTTGTGTCAATAAAGAACTTGGCTACAGATAAAGAATTAGGTTCCCATGGAAGAATTAAGCTGAGTAAGAGAATTTTGAGGATAAATGACATTCACAGTAATGTGTGAAAATATAAACAATTTTTGTGTAGTGGTATTTTGGGTGAAGGTGTAAGCATCAGTTTAGTCAGACATTTGTGAAATAAGGTTAACTTCTAAAATGGAGAAAAAAGAATATGAAATTATATAGGGATTCATAATTCATTACATGGTTTCTGTTTTTCCTCTGCCTTTATCTCATCCTTGGTCTTCTAAACTACTTTCCAACACAGTTTTAACAACACATAAGTTTTATTGCACATTGCATTGTGTGCCACCAAGTGCTGTGTAAATTGTCCTTGTATTTAAACTTGTTTTTTAAAATAATGTAGAAACAAAAATAAATTTTTTTTGATACATGTAAATATGACCCAGTTTTGAAACCACAGGATTAAAAGATCTTTCTGTGTATTTTGTAGGTCTGTAACTTCACCACAGATTGTGTTAGTTTTCTTTTTTAACCCATTAAATGAATTATACTAGTAAGTATGGTTTTACTTAAATCTATTTGATCAGTGCAGACAGATACTTTGGGATAGGTTGTAGACAGGTGGTAGCCAAAGTCAACGTTCCCTCCTGCCCTCGTCCCCACCTTGATTGTCTTTCCTGTATGTGTAAGTGTTCAAAATAAGGATTTGAATATAATTTACTGTTTTATTGAAGCCTTTGGTTTAGGACATGTTGGGAGTTATTGATGAAGCAAGTAACAAAATATAGGTAATAAAGGTCAATAAACATCCATATGCCTGGCCATATGAATGCCAGGGCAGAAGATATTTGTGCATTTGGAGGTTTGGGAATACTACATTTTAGTTTGGTCTCGCTCCAGGGCGAGATTTCAGATTTTTGTTTGTTTCCTGGAGATTGAATTAGGATATATTCAGTTAAGAATCCAGACTATCCCATCATAGAGGTAATTCTCCCGTCAACTTAGATTTGAGATTATATCTGCCATATGAAAGTAACAGAGTTAAGAGATTTCCCAAATTTTATACTTCTGTACTAGTGATTCTGTTGGGGCAAAAACTTTAAGGTTTTTTTTTTTTCTTTTTGGTATAAGTTGAGGCATAATGTATCAAATCCCTTATTATACAGTGGAAGTGACAAATAGATTTAAGGGACTAGATCTGATAGACAAGAGTGCCTGATGAACTATGGGCAGAGGTTCATGATATTGTATAGGACACAGGGATCAAGACATCCCCATGGAAAAGAAATGCAAAAAAGCAAAATGGCTGTCTGAGGAGGCCTTACAAATAGCTGTGAAAAGAAGAGAAGTGAAAAGCAAAGGAGAAAGGGAAGGATATATCCATTTGAATGAAGAGTTCCAAAGAATAGCAAGGAGAGATGAGAAAGCCTTTCTCAGAGATCAATGCAAAGAAATAGAGGAAAACAATAGAATGGGAAAGACTAGAGACCTCTTGAAGAAAATTAGAAATTCCAAGGGAACATTTCATGCAAAGATGGGCTCAATAAAGGACAGAAATGGTATGGACCTAACAGAAGCAGAAGATATGAAGAAGAGGTGGCAAGAATACATAGAACCTGTACAAAAAAGATCTTCATGACCCAGTTAATCAATCATCATGGTGTGATCATTCACCTAGAGCCAGACATCCTGGAATGTGAAGTCAGGTGGCCCTTAGGAAGCATCACTACGAACAAAGCTAGTGGAGGTGATGGAATTCCACTTGAGCTATTTCAAATCCTAAAAGATGATGCTGTGAAAGTGCTGCACTCAAAATGTCAACAAATTTGGGAAACTCAGCAGTGGCCACAGGACCGGAAAGTCAGTTTTCATTCCAATCCCAAAGAAAGGCAGTGCCAAAGAATGCTCAAACTACCTCACAGCTGCACTGATCTCACACGCTGTAAAGTAATGCTCAGAATTCTCCAAGCCAGGCTTCAGTAATACGTGAACTGTGAACTCCAGATGTTCAAGCTGATTTTAGAAAAGGCAGAGGAACCATAGGTCAAATTGCCAATATCTGTTAAATCATCGAAAAAGCAAGAGAGTTTCAGAAAAACATCTATTTCTGCTTTATTGACTATGCCAAAGGCTTTGACTGTGTGGATCACAATAAACTGTGGAAAATTCTGAGAGAGATGGGAATACCAGACCACCTGACCTGCCTCTTGAGAAATCTGTATGCAGGTCAGGAAGCAACAGTTAGAATTGGACATGGAACAACAGACTGGTGCCAAATAGGAAAAGGAGTACGTCAAGGCTGTATATTGTCACCATGCTTATTTAACTTCTATGCAGAGTACATCATGAGAGACACTGGGGTGGAAGAAGCACAAGCTGGAATTAAGATTGCCAGGAGAAATATGAATAACCTCAGATATGCAGATGATACCACCCTTATGGCAGAAAGTGAAGAAGAACTAAAGAGCCTCTTGATGAAAGTGAAAGAGGAGGGTGAAGAAGTTGTCTTAAAGCTCAACATTCAGAAAACTAAGATAATGACATCCGGTCCCATCACTTCATGGCAAGAAGATGGGGAAACAGTGGAAACAGTGACAGACTTATTTTTTTGCTCTCCAAAATCACTCCAGATGGTGATTGCAGCCATGAAATGAAAAGATGCTTACTCCTGGAAGGAAAGTTATGACCAAACTAGACAGCATATTAAAAAGCAGAGACATTACTTTGTCAA
Organism: Capra hircus; assembly: GCF_001704415.2. Lineage (NCBI taxonomy): Eukaryota > Metazoa > Chordata > Mammalia > Artiodactyla > Bovidae > Capra > Capra hircus. Next base: position 7,370,441 of record NC_030820.1, read on the forward strand.
CAAAGGTCTGTCTAGTCAAGGCTATGGTTTTTCCAGTGGTCATGTATGGATGTGAGAGTTGGACTACAAAGAAAGCTGAGTGCCAAAGAATTGATGCTTTTGAACTGTGGTGTTGGAGAAGACTCTTGAGAGTCCCTTTGACTGCAAGGAGATCCAACCAGTCCATCCTAAAGGAGATCAGTCCTGGGTGTTCGTTGAAGGGACTTATGTTGAAGCTGAAACTCCAATACTTTGGCCACCTGATGGGAAGTGCTGACTCATTTGAAAAGACCTTGATGTTGGGAAAGATTGAGGGCAGGAGGAGAAAGGGATGACATAGGATGGGATGGTTGGATGGCATCACCGACTCACTGGACGTGAGTTTGGGTAGGCTCTGGGAGTTGGTGATGGACAGGGAGGCCTGGCGTGCTGCAGCTCATGGGGTCGCAAAGAGTCGGACATGACTGAGTGACTGAACTGAAATGTTACAATACCCATCAACTATATAATAATGGGAGTGATTTCTATTATTTTGTTAAGTATATGTGTCTTCTTTTTTACCTCTGGTAATGCACAGAGTGTGGGATTAAATGTCTCTCCTCACATCCCAGTTCTGCTGCTGTATACCCTACCCGGAGAACCTATGACATCCCTATACTTGTCTCCTCATGTCTCAGTTACCTCGCTGGGGTATTTCTGCTTTTTAAGGTCATGATAAGAACATAATTGAGATCAGAGCTCCTTTTTATTACAGAACACACCTTCCTCTTGTGTGAAACTTCTTGTGCTCATAGCCAGTGTACAATAGAAGGCAGATTTTTTGGCTATGCTTGTGACTGTAAATACACATACAGTTTGAATTTGGACTGTCTGGTATAGAAGGTAGGAAGTGTGACTGTTTCTTAGAATTTATGTATGATGTCTAGCAGAGGTTGTTGTATACCAACCCATTTTGTAGTTTGAGGTAAGTATGCTAAGTAGAGTTACAACTGGTCAAGGAAAAAAAATTTAAGACATTGGTTATTTGGGAACATCAGAAACTAATGTATTTTTTGTTTCTTCTATGAGTGCTTGTATGTGGTTTTTAAGAATTTTGAAATTTGTGCTATTAGATTTGAGAGAGAAGATGGCATGTAAAACTGAAAATACTTTCTGAATTAAAGGCTACTGTTTTATAATTTCTAATTTTTGTTATTATTTAGCACTTAGTTAATAACAAACTAATAAAATTTCTGGCCTTTAATGTGTATGAATTGTCATTGAAAAGGAAAAAAATTTCTGTTTAAAACAAAATCTGGCTGAACAGCTTTCATATACTAGGGGAATAGCATAATATGTACATCAGAGGAGATGACTTTCAGTTCAGAAAAATACCTTGAAAATTTGTGGATATGAGAATCTTGGAAAGTAAAGGCAAAAGCAGACAGGAATTTTGAGTTTCTTAGGCCTCCTGAGAGAGAAAAGTGTGAAGGATGTAGGAACAAAAGGGAAAGGAGATGTGAGAAGAAATAGTGGAGAGCAAGAGGTGGCAGGAAGCCAGTCCTGATGTAGAGGCAATCTGTCCATCCTTAAGGAATATAAGTAGGATGGGCTCTGGAGATACTTATCTTACTTAATTGTTAAAATAGCAGGTGTGTCTGGGTGGAGATACCCAGATGCCTGACATCTTGGTTGTTTTAATGATGGTAGCAATTAAATGACTCTTAAGAATACTGAATTTGACCATGCTTATAAATGTCTTTGACAAATACAAAAAATACTCTGGGCTCTGTAGTCTCTGAGTTCTTCATCTTATGCAGGTAATACATGGCTGAGCTGAGATAATAATGACCATATTAAGTTTACTAAACATACGCTTATCTCAGCTAAGTAACTGACTCAGATTTATGGTAACTTGGTTCTTAAGTGTGTTTAAAATCTACTTAACCATTTTAACAATTCAGTGGTTTTTTCAGTACATTTACAGTCATCAGTGTGTGTTAGTCGCTTAGTTGTGTCTGACTCTTTGTGAGTTCATGAACTGGAGCCTGCTAGACTCCTTTGTCCATGGGATTCTCCAGGCAAGAATACTGGAGTGCGTTGCCATTTCCTCCTTCAGGGGATCTTCCCTACCCAGGGATCAAACCAGGGTCTCCTGCATTGCAGGCAGATTCTTTATCATCTGAACTAACAGGGCTTCTCAATTCAGTGGTTTTTCAGTACACTTACAGTCATCATCAGTACCCATTTCCAAAACATTTATATCTTCCCAAATAGAAACTTGGTATCTTCCTAGGTGGTTCTAGAGGTAAAGAACCTGCCTGCCAATGCAAGAGTCATAAGAAATGTAGGTTCAATCCCTGGGTCATGAAGGTGCCCTGGAGAAGGAAATGGCAACCCACTCCAGTATTCTTGCCAGGAGAATCCCATGGACCAAGGAGCCTGGCGGCTACAGTCCCTGGGGTTGCAGAGTCTGACACGAGTGAAGCGACTTAGCATGTACACACCTTCATGACCCATTATATAATAACTTCCCATTTTCCTCTTTCATCCAAGTTCTAGCAATCTCTACTTATTTTTTGTCTCCATAAATTACCCGTTCTAGACTTCATATAAGTAGAATCATGTATTTGTTTTTTATGTCTGGCTTATTTCACTTATTAAAATGCTTTCTAGGTTCATTCATATTGTAGTGTGTGTTAGAATTTTGTTCTTTTTTATGGTTGGATAATATTCCACTGTGTATATATGCCACATTTTGTTTGTTCATTCATTTGTTGATAGACATTTGGGTTTCTACCTTTAGGCTATTATGAATAATGATGCTGTAAACTTTGGTGTACCAGTATCTGAGTCTCTATTTTCAGTTCTTTTGGCTGTATAAATAGGAATGGAATTGCTGGATTATATGGTAATTCTATGTTTAATTTTTCGAGGAACACAGTACTGTTTTCTACAATAGCTGTGCCATTTTACATTCCCATCAGCATTGTACAGGGTTTCTTCCACATTCTTGCAAATGCTTGTTATTTTCTGTTTTTTAAAATAATACTAATATAAAGAATAATTTCTTTCAGCAGTATTTTCTAATTTTCAATGTACAAGTCTTTCACCTCAGTGGTTAAATTTATTGCTAAGTACTTTATTCTTTTTGATGCTATTGTAAATGAAATTGTTTTCTTAATTTCCTTGTCAGTTGTTCATTGCTTGTACATGCTCAGACATGCAATTGAACTTTGTGTGTTGATTTTGTATCTTGTAACTCTACCGAATTCAACCTAGTAATATTTCAGGTTTTCTATACATAAGATCCAAAGAAAAGCAATGCCAAAGTAGTTGTGACTACCACACAACTGCACTCATCTCACATGCTAGTAAAGTAATGCTCAAAATTCTCCAAGCCAGGCTTCAGCAATACGTGAACCGTGAACTTCCTGATGTTCAAGCTGGTTTTATTTATTTATTTAATTTTTTAATATTTTATTTATATTTTATTTTTTTTTACAAGCTGGTTTTAGAAAAGGCAGAGGAACCAGAGATCAAATTGCCAACATCCGCTGAATCATGGAAAAAGCAAGAGAGTTCCAGAAAAACATCTATTTCTGCTTTATTGACTATGCCAAAGCCTTTGATTGTGTGGATCACAATAAACTGTGGAAAATTCTGAGAGAGATGGGAATACCAGACCACCTGACCTGCCTCTTGAGAAATCTGTATGCAGGTCAGGAAGCAACAGTTAGAATTGGACATGGAACAACAGACTGGTGCCAAATAGGAAAAGGAGTACGTCAAGGCTGTATATTGTCACCCTGCTTATTTAACTTCTATGCAGAGTACATCATGAGAAATGCTGGACTGGAAGAAACACAAGCTGGAATCAAGATTGCCGGGAGAAATATGAATAACCTCAGATATTCAGATGACACCACCCTTATGGCAGAAAGTGAAGAGGAACTAAAAAGCCTCTTGATGAAAGTGAAAGAGGAGAGTGAAAAAGTTGGCTTAAAGCTCAACATTCAGAAAACGAAGATAATGACATCTGGTCCCATCACTTCATGGGAAATAGATGGGGAAACCGTGTCAGAATTTATTTTTGGGGGCTCCAAAATCACTGCAGATGGTGATTGCAGCCATGAAATTAAAAGACGCTTACTCCTTGGAAGAAAAGTTATGACCAACCTAGATAGCATATTCAAAAGCAGAGACATTATTTGCCGACTAAGGCCCGTCTAGTCAAGGCTATGGTTTCTCCTGTGGTCATGTATGGATGTGAGAGTTGGACTGTGAAGAAAGCTGAACGCCGAAAAATTGATGCATTTGAACTGTGGTGTTGGAGAAGACTCTTGAGAGTCCCTTGGACTGCAAGGAGATCCAACCAGTCCATTTTGAAGGAGATCAGCCCTGGGATTTCTTTGGAAGGAAAGATGCTGAAGCTGAAACTCCAGTACTTTGGCCACCTCATGCAAAGAGTTGACTCATTGGAAAAGACTCTGATGCTGGGAGGGATTGGGGGCAGGAGGAGAAGGGGACGACAGAGGATGAGATGGCTGGATGGCATCACTGACTCGATGAATGTGAGTCTGAATGAACTCCAGGAGATGGTGATGGACAGGGAGGCCTGGCGTGCTGTGATTCATGGGGTCGCAGAGTTGGACACGACTGAGCGACTGAACTGAACTGACACATAAGATTATATCATCTGTGAACAGATACTTTCATTTCTTCTTTCCATTCATAGGTGTATTCCCTTTAGGCTGGTGCTGAATTCAGTTTGTGTTTTGTTGTAGATTTTTGTGTAGTTATTCACAAGGAATATTGGCTATAATTTTCTTGTAGTGTATTTTTTTATGATAAATTAGTTTTGGTAGGTGTTTCTCGGTATTTGTCCATTCCATTTTGTTTATCCAGTTTTTTAGTGTATAGTTGTTCGTAGTATTCCCTTATGATCCTTTTTATATAAGTGAAATTTGTAATCCAGTCCCTACTTTTATTTCTGATTTTAGAAATTTTAGTTTTCTCTTTTTTTCTTGGTGTGTTTTCACTTGTGTCAGTGTATTTTCTGATTGTTTCCTTTGCCCACTGTTAATTCAAGAATGTGTTCTTTAATTTTCATATATTTGTTAATATTCCAGTTTTTTTTGTTACTGATTTCTAGTTTCATTCCATTGTGATGAGAAAAGATTCTTTGTATCATTTCAGTCTTTCAGAATTTATTAAGACTTGTTTTATGGCATAATATGCTGGATAATATTCCATGTGCACATGAAGGTGACATTATTTTTGGCTGCAGTGTTCTGTATATGCCTGTTAGCTCCTTTTGGTTTATAGTGTTCAAGTCCCCTGCTTCCTTATGATCTTTTGTCCGGTTTTCCATCCATTATTTAAAGTGGGATACTTAAATCTCTTATTGTATAAGAGTATTATTATATTTCTCCTTTCAAGTATGTCACTGTTCTTTTACATAATTTGGGGAGCATTTTCTGTTGTTTGGTGCATGTAAATTCATAATGATTTATATCTTACTGATGAATTGACCTTCTAATCAATATATAACATTCTTTATCTCTTGTAACAGTTTTTGTCTGCAATTAGTATAGTCACCTCTGTTCTCTTTTGGTTACTGTTTGCATGGAATATCTTTTTTGAAAATCCTTTCATTTTTAACTTATTTATGTCCTTAGTGAGTCTCTTGTGGCAGCATATAGTTGGATCCATTCTGCCAAATTCTCTCTTTTGATGGGAGAGCCTCATCCTCTCTTCTCATCTGCACATTATAGTCTGTTGTATGTCTGCCCCTAATCTTGTCCCAGGCTCACACTCAGTTTCTGTGAGTCTGTAATTGCCTAGAGCTTTTATGAGCTCTTTTATGAGCATTGCCTGCTGATTTTTCTATCTTAGTTTTGAGTTAGTTGAAGTAGGGATGAATGTTTTCCATCAGTTCTTCAAGTATCACCAGATAGAGGAGAACTGACTTACATAAGAATTTGCAAATGAGATCTGTTCTAATTCTCAGGAGCGAACTGGCAGCCACTGCTACTGCCTCAAGACCAAGACTGCTGCTTTGCTGAGGAGGGTGTAGGACAAGGATGAGTGAAAATATTTACAAAAGTTTCCTACTCTTTTGGAAATGAGTTTTTCTTGATTGGGTGTTTGCTTGGCTTCTGTATACCTTAGACTATTTCCAGAATTTCGGCAAAGTTGATTCAGGCAGTTTCTGCATGTTGTATTTGATTATATCGGCAAATGAGAGGTTGAGGCTATCTGGTTCACCATTCTGCTTGAACTTTTTAATTTCAGATGTGAAAACCAATTGACGGCTGTTTTAACAAAGTAACCTTCAAGTTCAGGGGCTTACCCTAAGTGTTTTTCTAGTTTGCCAAACAGTCCGTCGTGAGTGAGTGTGGTTAGTGTCAGTGGAGGAGTGCTGGCAGTGGTGGTGTTTGGACTGGGGAGTGAGAGTGGGGGTGTGTTTGAGGGAGCATTCTATTTCATGTAGTCCTTTAGCAACAGAGCTAATCAAGCCTATGCCCTCTTTAACGTGTTGCTTCTGAGGTTGTCCTGGAGAACCTTAGGGGAAAGGGGAAAAGAGGGATGTGTTAGAGGTTTTTATGAGATAACCCTTAGAGATGAGGCACTTGATTTTTACTCACATATGTTGGGCTAGATCTCAGGCACATGGCCATATTTAATTGTAAGACAGGCTGAAAAATGTAATCTAACCATATACTTAGGAAGAGGATGAAACTGGAAACTGGTTTTGATGAACAGTTAATAATTTCTCCCCTACCAGCCATGCACAGAGCTTCCTTGAGCTACCATGTTCTGTTTGAATGAGCTATAAGATACACCACTATTTTGTATTTCATTAAGAAGGAAGAGGGAAAGTGTTAGCAATTGAATAAGTACACAATGCCATCTAATCACTCTTACCTCTTTCATTATATTTAAAATAGAAATTATTTTAGATTTACTCAAACAGCTTTGCCTCAATCCACTTCTGAATCAGTTTTTCCCATTCATAGTTGATGTGTTTTTTCCATAGAGTTATTTATGTACAGTTACGAAAGTTGGTGATATAGCACTGCCTCTGTACCCTGCTTTTGTCTGGGATTTTCTCCTAAACCACTGACAACTATTCTGTAAGTTTTAATGCTGGCATATTCTTGATATTAGCAGATGGTGTTAATGAAAGGTTTTCAACCAATACTTGGACTCATGTTCTTTCTTCAAGTGGTCATTTGGATTGTTGCCTGAAATGTTGAGAGGTTGCAGTTGTCTAATTATATCACCATGAGAAGTGATAAATTCCCATACACAGTGAAGACTGTCATGACCACCACCTCCACGGCAGCAACTGTAAATACCTTTAATTATAAGGCACCTGCCAGTTTCAGAGATGTTAAAATGTTTTTATTTTTTGAAGGTATCTTGCAGTTGAAGATGTATATAGTATGTTGAATTTGTTTTTGAAATTCAACTGTTTGTTTGTTTTTTAATATTTAAGACTTAAAAAATGATATCTAAGCTATTGAAAATATTGGTTATTAGAATTTATTAAAAAATTATATTTCAGTTTTTCACGTTCTTTGCTTTGGATGATTAGGTGAAGGGTAAGATGGATCAGCTATTTGGAGCACTGGCTTAAAGTTATGAGAGTCTGATTTTAGAACAATACAGGAAAACACTTGAACACTGCTGGTTGTTTCTGAATGGAATTGACTCTGACAGTGCTTTTTCTGTCATTGGAATTATTCATAAAGGTTTTGGATGAATATCAGACAAAGTGAAAGCACTTCTTTTACTGGGCAGTAATAGAACAAAATGTTGTGTGATGTGTCTTTCTGATTGTTGAGATTCTTAGTCTGTAATAATTTAATTTTATGTAAGTGGTCTTCCCTTTTCTGATTGTTGACAGTAATTTATCAGTGCTTTCTGTTGGTGATTGGAACATTAGTGATTTTTTTGCTTAATGTAAGACAGACAGCTAAATACATATTTCTGTTCTATTTCTAATTAAGTGATTAAACACACTAAGCCATGGCATTCTTTGAAACACTGATTGGCCCAGAGGAAGTATAGATTCAAGGAATAGTACTTTTCTCTTTGTGGATTTCACTACAAATGTTACCTCATTTTTCGGGGGGCCCAGGAAAGTTGTTGGTTCTTCTAAGGTTTAGTTTGTGAAAGTGGCTACTATCAATTTTATTTTTAATTTTTTAAAAAGTCTTATGAATATGACTTTCTTTTCTTCTCTCCTCCCTCCTTCCTTTCTCTCTGTTGTTAGAGAGTACTTTTGGCCAGACTCTTTGGAATTATCAATACTTAGACAGCTACATAAGGAATCTTCTGACCTTTCCTGTTAGTGGCTCAAATGCTCATTAACGAGGATTGTTCAAACACTTTTGGGGAGCACATTAAATAGATGAAGGATCGGCATCTTATAGGAAGAAAGAGAGCCAGAGATACATATTTTTCTTATTTTCTTCCACGTACCCAATCTAGATGTCAAGTTATCTGGGATTTGCTTTTACTGAAAATCATGATAGTGATAATAACACTTCCACTTTAGTTTTTGGCCATTCATGATTTGTGAATAGCTCCAACCTGGAATTTTAAAGACTGTTTATGTTCATGGAATGATTTACTGAGTAAATATATGTTCTTCATTGTAATAAAAACAATGGGAGGAAACATACCTTTTTTTCTAAATAGAGTTGTACTGTTTTTCTAAGTGTTTGATACATCTCTCTCTCTGCTCTATTTTTCTGGTAATATTTCAAATATATTGAAGTACTTTTTATTTAAAGTAAATATATAGTATCTCAGTATGCATATGGATTGAATTTCATTACTTTAATGAATTTCCTAAATGCTGAGAAATGTTAAGAAATTTCTTAAATGTAGACATGAAATATGTCTACAAATTAATGAGTAATTTATTTAAAGCTTTGTGATTATTTCTTAAAATGAGTTAACATTACTTACAAGTAAATAACATGTAGCTTTTCTTTAAATATTATTTATATTAACATTATTTTTAAGAAGAATATATTGTAACAAATCAAATTTTTATTCTAGGAATTTATGTTAAGTATAATAATGATATAAAAGAGATTGGAAACCACTAGAAGTAGTCACTGTTAAACATTTGTATGTCTATTTTTTGTTGTATTTTTATAAAGCAAAAGAGTACATTAAATTGTGGTTATGATAAAGCACTCAAAAGGTATAAAAACATGAAGAATTAACAATGAGAGTTTCCACTTTCCTGAATACTGAATTCCAAACAAGTAAATACTGATAATATTTGGCTCTTGTTTTTCCAAACCTTTATAAATTTTTAGCTTATTTTTATTTAATGCAACAATGTGTCAGGCATTGTTCTAAGCATTAGCAAATAGTGGAGAGTTATTATGAATACGTTTTTAAGTACTTATTACCTTAAGTAATAAATTATGAGAAACTGAGACCCAGAGAGGTTAATTAATTTATGGTTTAATCTAGTCAGTCTGTCCCTTGAGTCTATGCTCTTAATTTTTCTGCCTCTTAATGCTTTTGTAATGCAAATACTCTACTGTATATGTACTCTTATATAATATTTTGTTAGTTTTTAGAAAAAACTAACATATATACATAGTTCTTTGGAGTTTGCTTTTTCCACCTAAAACTATATTTTGACTTGGCCTTGCTTTTTAAAAACTATGTTTTATCACAATTCATTTCAATTTACTTACCATAAATTATTTTATCCTTGATGGACACTAGGGTTTTTTTTTTTTCCACAGTTACTAAAACATTATGATGAATATGTTAATAACCCATGTGTAGATGTGTAAGATTTTATGTGAAATCAATTCCAAAAAGTGGAACTGGGTCACAGGTAGTGCAGACTTGAAATTTTGGTAATATTGTTAATTTGTCCTTCAACATTCGTCCTTTCCTGTGTGAAATAATTTATACACACATCAGCATTGTATGACTACCTGTTTTCTCATAATTCTGCCAACAAAAGATGCCATTAATGCCTGAAATGTTTGCCAGTGGAAAGGGTAAAGACTATAACTTGTGCTGTTGAAAACTGCATTTCTTGAATACTTCCAATTTATTAGACATTTGAGTTTCTTTTGTGAATTAATCTATTTATAATTTTTTCACACTTTTTTGTTGGATTGCCTGTTTTTGTGTTTTAACTTTTAAATGTTGCAGAATGTTTTAAAAGCCTACTGTTGAAGAGTTTTGTAGTTAAGAAAACAGACTTGATATAGACGGCCAGGCTGAGTCCTGGCTCTGCCAAATCTTGGGAAAGGTTGTTTAGTCTTCCTACTTCAGTTTCTTCAGTGTTGAAATAAGGTTAATGATGGTATACCTCAAGGAATTATTGTGAAGATTAAAATATTAGTAATTTATAAATGACATAGAATAATACCTAACCCTTAGCCAGTGCTCTCAAAGTACTAGCTTATAGTAATTACTGCTCCTGTCACTTACGCTGTCTTGTTATTAGAAAAATTTAAAATTTTTGATCACATTCGCTAGTGTCTTATTTAGTGTCTTTTGCACTTGAGATTTTGTTAAATTAAGACTTGGGCTCATTCTAATATCTGTGAAAGCTGACTTTTTAGTCTCTTCAAAAAGTTGGGTAGCTTACAGGTTGGTCATCTGTGTGAAATTTCTTTTGTGTGGTAGGAGGTAGGTGGTCTTAGACTTTTGTTCCAAAGAATATCTAGTTATGCCCATTGGTGTTTTCTTAATCATGTACTAAAATTTCCACGTATGCAAGAATTTGTTTCTGGGCTCTTTTTTTCTATTTCATTGTGATCTATTTGCCAATTCTTGTGTCAGTATTACACTCTCATAATTACTATAGTTTATTTACATATTTTGATATTTTGTTTGGGAAAAATCTCTCATTCTTGTTCAGAATTTTCATAGTAATGTGATATACTTTTTCTGACTGATTTTAGATTTTGCTCTATTTAAAGAATAGAATTCTATTCATATTTTATTTAAAAAACTCCTGTAAGGCTTTAAAAAGGTTGATATTTTAGTAGTGTTGAATGTTCTTATCCAAGAAATCAATAAATGTGATACACGCACTTGGAGAGTCAAACAGTGCAGAGAGCATAAGATGAGAAATAAGCCTTTAGCTTTGGTTTACTTCCCGAATCTGTTATCACCATTAATATTTCACGTATGCTATAGAAAATTTTTGTATTTATAGAAATGTGTGTTTAGAACTAACTCCCTTATCCTTTAAAAAAAAATACTCATAGGATCATGCTCTAATACTTTCTTCTTTCTCCCTCATGATCTGTTGTGGAAATTTTTCAATAAGAAATTATAATGGTTTATTTATTCCTAAAATCTTTGTTGTCTACCCTTGTGTGGAAGTACTGGGATTTTATTTAATCACTCTCTATTGATGGGCATTCTGATTACATCAATTTTGGTCCTGCTAGTATAATTAATATTTTATAGCATGTTGTATATTTATCTCTGTATTGTATATAGTTATGTCATAAGGATAATTTTTAGCCATGAAATTGCTAGGTCAAAAAATTCAAGGTTTTCAATTGGCAGATGTTTCAGTTTTCAGTCTTAAAATGGATTTTATCAACTGTGCTTTATTTTTTCCTCTTTGTTTGCTTTATTTTTTAAAGTCATGACAGAGGTTGAACCTCTTTTAATATGTTTGTTAGCCATTTTTTAAAATCTGTTTAAGCTTACCATGGACAAAGTACCATACTAAGTGAATTGCATGTTTGTTTAATAAATTATTTGCATAATCATGTGAAATGCTGGGCTGGATGAAGCACAAGTTGGAATCAAGATTTCTGGGAGAAATATCAATAACCTCAGGTATGCAGATGACATCACCCTTATGGCTGAAAGTGAAGAGGAACTAAAGAGCCTCTTAATGAAAGTGAAAGAAGAGAGTGAAAACTGACTTAAAACTCAACATTCCAAAAACTAAGGTCATGGCATCCAGTCCCATCACTTCATGGCAAGTAGATGGGGAAACAGTGGAAACAGTGACAAACTATTGTCTTGGGCTCCAAAATCACTGCAGATGGTGACTGAAACCATGAAATTAAAAGACGCTTGCTCCTTGGAGGAAAAACTATGAACCTAGACAGCAAATAAAAAGCAGAGATGTTACTTTGCCAACAAAGATCTGTCTAGTCAAAACTGTTGTTTTTCCAGGAGGGCCTCCCTGATGGCTCAGCTGGTAAGAATCTGCCTGCCAATGTGGGAAACCTGGGTTCAATCCCTGCTTTGGGAAGATCCCCGGGAGAAGGGAAAGGCTGCCCACTCCAGTATTCTGGCCTGGAGAATTCCATGGACCGTAGAGTCCACAGAGTCACAGAGAGTCGGACATGACTGAGAGACTTTCACCTTCACTTCACTTCAGGTATGGATGTGAGAGTTGGACTATAAAGAAAGCTGAGCACCGAAGAATTGATGCTTTTGAACTGTGGTGTTGGAAAAGACTCTTGATAGTCCCTTGGACTGCAAGGAGCTCAAGCCAGTCAATCCTAAACAAAATCAATCCTGAATATTCATTGGAAGGCCTGATGCTGAAGCTGAAGCTCCAATACTTTGGCCACCTGATGTGAAGAGCTGACTCATTGGAAAAGACTCTGATGCTGGGCAAGATTGAAGGCAGGAGAAGGGGACAACAGAGGATGAGATGGTTGGATGGCATCACTGACTCAGTGGACATGAGTTTGGGCATGCTCTGGGTGTTGGTGATGGACAGGGAGGCCTGGCATACCACAGTTGATGGGGTTGCAAAGAGTCTGACACAACTCAGTGACTGACCTGAACTGAGTGATAAGGGAAACAAACATTCCCTTGGAATTAGGAAAGATTCTGTTCCCCACCCCCCCTGCTTATTTATTTATTTATTTTACTTTACAATTGTATTGTAAAAAAATTGTATTGGTTTTGCCATACATTGACTTGAATCTGCCATTGGTGTGCATGTGTTCCCCATCCTGAACCCCCCTCCCACCTGCCTCCCCATTCTATCCCTCTGGGTCATCCCAGTGCATCAGCCCCGAGCACCTGTATCATGCATTGAACCTGGACTGACGATTCATTTCACATATGATAATTTACATGTTTCAATGCCATTCTCCCATATCATCCCGCCCTCGCCTTCTCCCGCAGAGTCCAAAAGACTGTTTTATACATCTGTGTCTTTTTGCTGTTTCACATACAAGGTTATCATTACCATCTTTCTAAACTCCATATATATGCATTAGTATACTATATTGGTGTTTTTCTTTCTGGCTTACTTCAGTCTGTATAAGAGGCTCCAGTTTCATCCACCTCATTAGAACGGATTCAAATGCATTCTTTTTAATGGCTGAGTAATACTCCATTGTGTATATGTACCACAGCTTTCTTAGCCATTTTTCTGCTGATGGACATCTAGGTTGCTTCCATGTCCTGGCTATTATAAATAGTGCTGCGATGAAATTGGGGTTCACGTGTCTCTTTCAGTTCTGGTTTCCTCGGTGTGTATGCCCAGCAGTGGGATTGCCGGGTCATATGGCAGTTCTATTTCCAGTTTTTTAAGGAGTCTCCACACTGTTTTCCATAGTGGCTGTACTAGTTTGCATTCCCACCAACAGTGTAAGAGGGTTCCCTTTTCTCCACACCCTCTCCAACAATTATTGCTTGTAGACTTTTGGATTGCAGCCATTGTGACCAGCGTGAGATGGTACCTCATTGTGGTTTTGATTTGCATTTCTCTGATAATGAGTGATGTTGAGCATCTTTTCATGTGTTTGTTAGCCATCTGTATGTCTTCTTTGGAGAAATGTCTATTTAGCTCTTTGGCCCACTTTTTGATTGGGTCTTTTATTTTTCTGAAATTGAGCTGCAGGAGTTGCTTAAGTGCTCAATATGTGCCAGACATTGGTTCTTTACAGATGTTCACTTATATAGGCATCACAGCAGCCTCATGGGCTTAATCCCCACAGGGATTATGATACTTTACAAAGGAGGAAGCTCAGTTACCAAATGGTGGTTTTGCCCAAGGTCACACTTGCTTTGGGAGAGGCCCTCTGGCTTTCTGTGCTCTTCACTTACCCTCTGATAATGCATGCTTTTGTTTTGCGAAAGTGTTGCTTATGTTTTTATGTGATGTGTTCTTATTATTAATTATTTTTGGAAGATGTTTTTTATGCTGTGCATTGTATAATTTTTATGGATTACAGTTCATAATTGGCATGATTTAATTTTTAACTTAAACAACTAGTAGAAAAAGTAAAGTTGTTGTGGATAATAAAATTGTTAATAATTGTCAAAAAATTGTCAACATTGTGAAGACGGCTTTGTTCCCTCAAGTAGATGTATAATGAGTACCACTTTACACAGGATTTATTCACTTTTCTTTGTAACTCAACCTGTATTCCAAATTTGTACTTATGAATTATTGAAAGTTTTTTAAAACATCTGCTTTTTTAGATTTTTTTTTTACCAGTCATAATTTTTTTTTTCAAGTTAGTGAGATGGACTATATATTGAACATAAACTATAATTTGCAACTTTTAGCAACATAGTCTGTGAACTTGCTGCTCAGACTGGAGTGCTTAGGTATCTATGAATTTTTAGCAGGGAGTCTGTGAAGCCATGCAATAAAATGTATTACTCTTTTAAGCACCATTTCTACTAAAAGATTGGTGGGGGTGGAATATTAAGTAATTTAATTGCTCGACATTTAAGAAGAAACTAATTCTGAACATAAAAGACAAAAAATTTCACATTGATGGTCTCTACCCCAGAGATCCTGAAGGTATGTATTAGTTCATTGTGTAGAAAGGTTTGAGCAGTCAGTGGTTGCATTTGAAGTCAGTTGGGGTCTTGGAAAGTTGTGAAATTAGTGAACTAACAAACATAAAATGCTGATCAATAAGGCTGAGAAAGAGCCCTGCATTTTAGCATTCAGTTACTATATATAGTATCAGTATATCAAAGTGTTAACCAGTTATCTTTGTTGGGTTGTTGAAAAGAATAATACTATCAAAGAGACATTTTGTTTTAAATCTTGGGAATATTTTTCTTGGATTTTATTTTATCAAACCCCACGTTTAAGTAATCCTGAGTAAAATTAGAGTTTATAAAAAAAAGATAATTTGGGGGTGGTTGTTTGATTTGCAGAAGCATTGAACACAATATTTCTTTAAATAATTTACTTCTTTAGCTCATTATATTCACAGTGTTCAGCCCTACATAAAAGTATACATAAAAATAAAGCAAGGAACCACCAATAGTTTACAGGTGTTTCTTTTTTTTAATGTAAAACATTGTGGTGAAAGATTAAAAGGATATAAATCTGAAAATTTGAATACCCAGTATTTTGTTTTTTAAAATATCTAATAGGTTTGAGTAAAAGCAGTGTTAATAACTGCCTTTAATTTTATTCTAGATAGTGAGATCAGGGCCTGAATGTGCCACTTTATTGTTAGTTTTTTTGGAGTATAGTTGATAGACATGTTGCGTTGGTTTCAGGTGAATGGCAGAGTGGTTCAGTTATACGTATATGTATATTCATTCCTTTTTAGACTCTTTTCTCATATAGATTATCAGAATATTGAATACTGTTACCTGTGTTACACAGTAGATCCTTGTTGGTTATCTATCTTGTGTATAGTAGTGTGTTTGTATGTTCATCCCAAGCTCCCGGTTTACTCTTCCTCCCCACATTTCCCCTTTGGTAACCATAAGTTTGTTTTTGATATCTTTAAATCTGTTTCTGTTTTATAAATAAGTTAATTTACATCATTTTAAAAAATAGATTACACACATTACTGGTAGTATATGATATTTTTTTCTCTGACTTCAGTTAGTATGATAATCTCTGAGTTCATCCATGTTGCTGCAAATGGCATTATTACATTTTTTTGTGGCTGAGTAATATTCATATATATATATATACACACACACACACATACATACACACACACAAATAACCCATATTCTTTAGCCATTCTGTCAGTGGACATTTTGATTGTTGCCACTGCTTTTTATTAATAAATATGACCATCATCATTCAACTTGTAGAGTGACATGAATATATTCTTGAAGTATCCGGATGATAATAGCTTTTTTACTTAAGTGACTTCACAAAGAAAGAAGGACAAGGTGGGTGATAGGGAGCCTTTAAATAGGGGAGTTGTGGGGAGAGCAAATTAAAGAGTTAGCATGCTGTCCTGGGGTGTATTTTCTGTGTGGAATTTGCACCCATTAACAGAGGAAGTATAAAGCATTCTTTTGTGTAATAAAGTAAACCAGATAAAAATACTTTGTTTTTTTTTTTTTTTACTTTTACTTTTTTTTTACTGCCATTTAGACTTGACTGAGGAAGAAAAATAGAGGTCAGTAGAATTGGCATAGTTCTTAGTCTGAGTTTATTTATCACTGTTGTTTGTTCATTCAGGGATTTTAATTTATATCATCTGAAACTCTGTAGATTGCAAATTTTCTATAGCATGGCTAATTACTTTTATAATAAAGAATATACTTAAAACAGAAAGCAAATTGTCCAGGATAAAAAAATTTCTAATTTCTACTTTCAGATTTCTTTATGCTTTAAGTAGATGATGAACCAGAAGTGAGAATTGAAGAGTTGGAGAGTTTTGTTTTGTTTTGTTTTTTGGTGTCGGGGAGGGCAGGGAGAGGGGTTGTTCATAAGATACAAGAAGATTACTAGAATAGAGGAGGTGGGGAAGGAACTTTGTAAACTAAGAGGTGTGTATATAGGATGGTAATTATATGAGACTCCCCTAAGATGTGCCCCTCAATTTTCTGTTGTTTATGCTATTTTAGGGGGAGAAATCCATGTTTTGAGGATATGATTTCTGTGAAATGATGAGTATGAGGATTTAAAAAATTTTTTGCAAATATATGTTAGTTGGCCAAGTCCAAATTGTAGTGACAAAAGAAAATAATAAAAAATCCATCGCAACTCTGGAAAACAGGAAAGGATGCTGTCAGTGAACATTTGGGGACTTCCTGGTAAATATAAGACTGATTAGATTATTAAAAACCACTGCTGAACAGCTTATAGCATAGGGAAAATTGCCTGTAGGCAATATCGGGGTAGGTAGACTCTAGGATCAGTGAATCTAGATGAGACATATACTAGTTTCTCCCCTTTACCACACTAAGGGCAAAACCCACCTAGAAAGTCTCACAACCATTTATTATGGGAAGGGTGGGAGCTGGGGAGACTCTTAAGGTAAAGCAGTGTCCTGAATCAGCCTTAAGTATTGAACAATCTAGGTCTTTATTTAAACAGATGAAGATAATGATGAAATATTTCATATTTGAGGGCTTCTCAGGTGGTGCCAGTGGTAAAGAACCCACCTGCCAATGCAGGAGACACAAGAGATGCAGATTCAGTCCCTGGGTTGGGAAGATCCCGTGGAGGAGGGCACGGCAACCACTCTAGTACTCTTGCCTGGAGAATTCCATGGAAAGAGGAGACTGGCAGGCTACAGTCCATAGGGTTGCAGAGTTGGACACGACTAAAATTTAGCATTTTAGCACACAGCAGTGCTAAACAGAGGACTCATTCTAAAATAGGCAGAGCAAATAGCCCAAGAAATCAGTTAATATATAAAAAAAGCAAACTGAAAATATTTAGTTTCTAGAGAAAATAACAGTGAAAAAAACCTCTTGACAATTAAAAGTTTGATTGCCAAGTACAACCTATGGAGGCCAAAAAATATAGAAGGTACTGGAATCCAGAGTGCTGAGTTGATTCAAGCTGTGTACAGAACACTTGCTGACTTAAACACTTACATTTACAGGTCACATGCTTTTGAAGGGAGAGATCTTTGGGTTTCTAGTAGACGAGAAGTTATAATTAAGGCCTCTGCATAAGGCCAAGGCTCTTCAAGATAAGGTTTTAATGAAAGAGTCCAGAAAATGAAATTTAACTTTCAGCAGAGAACATCAGAGAAGTTTTCTTCCCTTGGCATTTCAGTGTAAGACTAAAAAGTCTCCCCTAAAAATTTTTGGCCATAAGCTTGTCTTCATGTGGGTGTGAGATTCTAATTTATACTGCCTAGTTCAGGAAACTGTAGGCAGAGAAAATTTTTAAAAAATCGTCAAATGTTGGTAGTGGTACGAAGCACCTAACAGAAACAAAAGTAAATGCTCTGTAAGGGGGGTACATTTCAAGACGAGCCTTTTAGTATGTCTCTTGGTAGAGCCTGAATGAAATGCTTTGGAGAAAATCAGCGATCATGAGCAAGAGTAAGCAGGAAAAAAACCCCAGCAACATTAGACTTCTGTGATATTAAAATTAATAGGAGTATGGAATTATATACAAATGTTAAAAGAAATAAAATAGAAGATTAAAAACAAGAGCAAGAGACAGAATGCTGTCAAGAAGTACCAGGAAGATTTGAAAAAGAGCTTGTAGAAATTAAAAATATAATAATTATATTGTAATTAGAAAACATTGAATGGCTTAAATACATGAAACCTAGCTGAAGAGGGAATTAATGAACTAGAAGATAGATTTGAAAAAACAGATATGGGAACATGAAAGACATAGAGTCAGAAGAATAAACATGTCTTAATATGTGTGAAGTTGGAGTTCAGAAAAAGAGAATGAGGAGACTGACAGTCTATATCCAAAGAAGGAATGAGCGTTTTCCAAAATTAAGATATCTATTGTTAGACTGAAAAAAAAAAACACCAAAACCACAGTAAATCCAGAGGAAGCAAAATACCTGGATAATACCTAGGACAAAAGGAAAATAAACGTAACCAGAAATAGATTACCTGCAGAGGTATAAAATTAGACCAGTAGCAGACTTTTAAGCAACAGTAGATGCCGTAAGAGAATTGAGCCTTCAAATACTAAAAGATTCCAGATACCATCTTGAAAGTAACTAGCAAAATCAAACAAAAACAAGTGTTTTGAAATATATTTTCAGACAGGTATCAGATTGTTAAAAAGATTTAAGTGTGACTATACTATATGGGTTAGCATATGTAACAACAAGAACTCTTTTAAGTTTGCAGAAGTATAAATGTTTTCGAGAGTAATTTGGCAATATCTAGGAAGCTTGAATGAACATTTCTCCAATGATCTGGAAATTCTGCACATATATATATGTATATGTATATATGCTCATGCTTACATATACCTTAGCATTGTTTATTGATCTGTTTTGACCATAACATAAGTCAAAATTTCAGGAAACAAAATTTACTGTATATAACACACTTTGATCCACCTCTGTGCCTTACCACTTCTTCCCTTTTACCTTTACTTCTAACCTATGAGCTTGACCTACTAATGTGATTTTATTGGCATGTTGTAAGCTGTAGTTTGAAAAACACTTCCTTTAAAAAACTTATGTATAAATGCAATAGGGATGTTCATACCAGTATCATTTGTAAAAATGAAGCAGAGAAAATATTCCTAATAAAATGGAAGATATGAAAAAATGACCACTAGGAAATAAGATTTAGATGTTTTAATAAGAATAAAACCTGGGCTTTGGCAGGTGATGAGTGGAGGGAGGAAAGTAAAAGAATACTATGCATAGTTTGCTATGTAAAGTATTTCTATTCATAGAACTACAGAAGTGGGTACTTTTTACTTTACTTATGAAGGAATATAGAAATCTTGAAAATTAGAAAAGACTTTTGTTAAAAGATGGTAGCGTATCAGCTCTCTCAAACTTCATCACATCTGTTTGAAATGACTAAAAATGTATTTTTTTTTAAAGAAAAATATGTTGGGCAGCAATAAAAGGTGACATTGGTATAGCAAGTTTGGGGGGATTCCCTGAAGATAGAAAGTAGATGGAATGAGAGAGAAAGAGAAACAAGAGCAGAGGAAAAAACTGCAAGTGAAACCGAGAAGTTTTTCCTTGGTAGACTTCAAGAAACTCCCATTTGTTTTAACAGTTTCAGAGGATTCAAGTGGTCTGTGGCATAATCATCAGATTAATTAATTTAAGAACTGCCTGTACCAAATGGACTCTTTTCATCTTCAATTGTACAGAATGATAGTCAGCAGTGGTATTTGTCTCTAGGATAGGAGACATGGCTTCTGTTCTGCACGTGATGAATCTAGGAAAGGCTTCTGATTGTGGATGCTGTAGTGGAGAGAGTAGCAAAGTGGAGCCTGGAACACAAAAGGGAGGAAAGGGAAGATCAGTTCCATGGATATGAAACACAGTAAAACAGTCTGCCCCAAAAGTAAAATCTTCCTGTTGTTTGCAGTCTTGCAACAACACGCTTTATGACATACATTCTAAATTAAAACCTCTGGATGTGCTCTGCCCACTCACGTTCATCCTGAAATCAGCTCTCCAATTCAGGGAAGATTCCTTCAGAAAGTGACAGACCTACAGATCTACATTAGAAACCCTGGCTATTTAGCTAACTCTGGGATACCATTAACAAATTTGGAAGACCAGTGATTACCAGAAAACCAAAAATATGAGTAGAGGATGAACTGAGAGAAATTGACTCCTGGAAAATGAGAATGATGCAAGATGTAGGTAGAACCTAAATGTAATTTGCATCCTTAGAGATTTAAGATCATAAAGCAGCTTAAAAAATAAGCCAGCTTGTTCTGAAAGCAATCTGCAGAGTTCTCAGAAACAAAAAATATTGCTAAAATAAAAAATATTCAGAGGAAGGGCTGAAAGTTGAATCAGTGATTTAGAAGTAAGGTTGAGGAAATATCCTAGAACCTGACGTTTAAAAGATGGAGATTAGAATATGAGCATTTGTTTAAGTTACGTGGGACATGGAACCAGTGTTCCAGGAATGTGAGGGAGTGTTGAATATTAACAGGAATCAGTATATACAGATGTGCAAAGATGGCCAAGATACATAAAGTGAATAAACGCGTTGGGAGAATAGTATTTTAGTATGTTTGTGATCATAAGTCATATGCATGTTTGAATATGAGTGAGAAAGATGAAAGGACATGAATGATCTCCTTTTGGGAAAAGGATGGAGGGATGAGAGAGGAATACTGTTCATTTTTCTTAAAGCATATTTTATAAGGGGTATATTTTTATTTAAACAATAAGTTATTAAAAGTAATGTTGCGTGGAAAAGAGAGCAACACGAGATTAGCAGGGATTACCTAAAGCACTGATTTACACATAGTCTCAAGTCCATAATTTTCTTTGTAGTGTAAAATTTTTTCTGTTACTTCTTAGCAACTGTCTCCTTCCCTTACTTCCTAGATTCTCAACCAAAGTGTATTTTCACGCACTTCTCTGAACCTTCTTTACCCAGAACATTGGGGCGGGAGTGCTAATTCCTTTGTTGCATGTGAAGTTCATGAGAGAGGCTATGTATGTGGAGAATACCTGCAAGTAAGGATATTTTCTAGGTATTGCTTTATGAATAAAGGGTAGTATCAATCCAGCACCTTCTGTGGAATGAGTCAGGATGTAAATAAATTATGTTAATGATTAATAAAGGGAAAACCTTCCATATTTAAGATTCTGAGGTATATTCTGGTGGGGTTTTTTGGGGTGAGAGTGGGAATTGCTCAGTATCAGAACAGTAACATGTGAGTGTAATCACAGAGGTGTGGAGTGGTGATCTGGACCACCTGAAAGGCCCCATCCTTTTTGTGAGGAGATGGATATGATCCTTGATCTCAGTATGCTACATCTACTGTAAACCTCTGACCCCTCCACCATCACTGAGGATGCTTCTCTAATGGCTGAAGAAGTGGTAGAGGATCACGAGAGAGCGAGTGCCTGAAGATCCTTGCCTGGGACAAGCTATGGGAAGAAAAGTCCTGCAGGTACTCTTCTTATGTGTTTTACTTGGTTGCTGTGTTTCTATTGGAGAAAATAATTCTTTTCCTTGGAAGGGGTGAGGAGTGGTTGGTGGGAGGTGGGAGATGAGAAGGAGTAGTTCAGTTTTCACTTTCATGCATTGGAGAAGGAAATGGCAACCCACTCCAGTACTCTTGGCTGAAGAATCCCAGGGATGGAGGAGCCTGGTGGGCTGCAGTCCATGGGGTCGCGAAGAGTCGGACACGACTGAGCGACTTCACTTTCCCTTTTCATTTCCATGCATTGGAGAAGGAAATGGCGACCCACTCCAGTGTTCTTGCCTGGAGAATCCCAGAGACGGCAGAGCCTGGTGGGCTGCCGTCTATGGGGTCGCACAGAGTCGGACATGACTGAAGTGACTTAGCAGCCGCAGCGGCAGCAGTCTTTTGTAAGTGTGATAGAACAGTTGGGAAACAGTACCAGTATCTTTCTGTCTTTTTCTTTTTCTGCTTTTACGCAATGTTTTCTGTCATCTTCAAAATAAAAGAGGCTATTCTTGAATCACAGATTTCACTTCTGTGGTGTTAAGATTCACTAAGAACATTTAGGTACATAGCATGCTGACATAATAGATTACCTAGTTGCAGATTTTAAAAACTAATGGTAAATGTTTAGATCTGTGAATGATATTGAATTTAAATTTCTGAATATATGCTTAAAAAGCTTGTTTGTAATTGTTATTTTTTCTTTCGTGTTAATTGGTTATTTAACCATTTGACACTGATTTATTTCTTTGGCATGAAGATTTAACACTGCTATCCACTTAAGTAATTGATTAACTGGAGCACCTTAAGTCTTACATTTGTCATTTTTCTCTAGAATAGTAGTCTCAAGTGCCAGGAGCCCAGTTCTAGTTACAGTGCAACTTAAACATATTGCAAAAAATTATTTTCTTCAAACTGTATGGCAGAGAATTGCATTGAGATTTTCTAGGTACTACTTACTGAAGTTTTAGAAATGGTATCTTCAGATGTATTCTTGATAATTTGTTAATTCTGTTGTGCTTTTAAAATGATACTGTAAGAAGTATGCATGAGTGCGGGGGGAGTTGTTTTTGAGAACTTAGAGCATTTGGAACATATCACAATTCAATTAAGTGGATATAGACAGATATGTCAATAAAATTGACCAAGGAAAAGTAAGTGAAATGACAGGTATGCTGGTAGTTTTCTTCTTTTTTGTTTGAATGGAAATAAGAAATGTTCTTAACAGAGATTTTTGTGTCATTTTCTCTTCCTTTTTTGTTTCTAGCATGAACACTAGGAAAAGAGCTCTTTTATTTCATCTTGTCTTCCAGTCCATTTTGAATCAAAAAAGACTCATTGAAAACTCCTTTGAGAAGAGTCTGTTTTGAAGAAGGAAAAAGAAATACCATTCAGAGAAGTTGTGCAGACCAGAAGGGAGATAGAAACACATGTTTTTGGTGTATGCATAACACCAGCAGAACTTCATAGAGAGAACATGGAGAACTGAGAAGAGAAAATTAAGAAATGACTGAAAATTGTGGGGCCTGGTGGGAAAGTACTGGCCATCTACTAATGTGGAAAGGCACCTGATGCTTCATTCCCAGGACTTTTTGTCTCTGCTGTGCAGTTAGCATAAATTCTTCTCACGTTCTGAACCACCCCTTTATCCTCTGTGAATGATGGAACTCTTCTATTTCAGCAGTGCTTCCAAGGATGAGTGAAAATATATAGTGTCTGCCAAAACCTGAAAAGTGTAGTCCATTTACTTATCACTAGAGCTTTGTAAGGTACCCCCTCCTGCATTTTAAATTTCTGTAGTTCGCAAAACCAGCCATTGTAGGGTGTGGTTTGTTTTTTTTTTTTTGTCCAATAAATACTAGATTGTCAACATGAAATATAATGATTCTTCATCATTGTGGTCAGTTTTCTCCAATTTGATATCCATAGTCACCTTGGTGAAAGCTAAGATTTTATTTTCTACACTTAAATAATCATGCTGTTTTTGGTGTGTCATTGTATGAGTTCCTATTTTTCTCGATATTTTAACAGGCCTTGACTTACTGTATATGTCAAAATAAAAATCTTTAAATAGTAAATATGTTGTAATAATGTGGATACTGATATTAATTTTTCACTAAATATTAAGTTTGATTTTCATATAAACCCTGACCCTAAATGTCACATTTATCTCAAATTTTGGAAATTAGTTTGTGTTATATAACAAGCATCTTATGGATTTGGCTTGTGTGTGTTTTAAATTTTACTTAAGCATTAAAAAAAAATAATGTACTCATTCTATTAGGCAGCTTTTCTTTGGAAGTCAGAAGGACTTAATGTTTTTGAAACTGTAATTGGTTGTTTAAGTTCTCCAGACCACTAATACGAATTCTGAACCTTGTTTCTAATTCCAACTTTTCTTATTTTACGGACTTTTAGGATACATTGTGATCCTTTTTGAGTGTAATATCTCAGTAGTCAAGAATATGTTATCCTCCTCTTTCTCCAAGGAGGATTTCTTGATTGAAAGTTCCTCTTGTACACTGGGCTCTCTTCTGAGTGCCCTCTTACTAATGCGGAGTGGTTGTGTGTGTATGTGAAAGGGCATGATGTTTCAGTCTGACATAAGAAATTGTACAAATGTGTGTATTAACTGCATTGCTTGTTGTGGCAAAAAGCTAGAAATAACTTTAACGCACATCAAGAGGAAGAATGGTTGTGATGGAATGTTATGAAACTCTTAAAAATGGGTTTTCTGTTCATTCTAAGGAGTGTGTGTGATTTTTTTTAATAAGTGAAGAAAGTTAGGTATAATTCACAGTGTATCCTATTTTAAAAAACTTTGTTTCTATGAAACATGTTTTATATATTTTAGATAAAAGATAATTATCTTGAAATACAGGATGGAGGATAAGAAATAGGGATGATCTTTTTTTTCCTTTTCATATATTTATTATCACATTCATTTCTGTGAAAGTACTCCTTTTTATAATTTTTCAAAAGAGTTTAAAGATTATCAAGAAAGTACTTAAATGTAGTTTTATAGTATTTTATAACTTTATAAAAATACAGAAAAATAAAAATACTTGTAGTGGTCAGTGATACACACACACACATAAACACACATATATATATAGGTTGCTATTACTGTGAAATAAGGAGGATGCACTATGGATTATGATTCCATGGGAACACTAAGATAGAAGCCAGCTTTATCTATAGGAGATAATGAGAGTCAGGGATAGTATGGACTTCTGAAATGTGGTCAAATGTGAGATACTAAATTGCCCAACAAAATTTAATTGAATTTACTTGTGGCCCTTCTTTCCTCCTCCTTAGAAAGGAGCAGGCAGAAGAGGAGCATCCAACAGTGTAAAGAGGAAAAAGTGGAATGTTGTTTGAATTCTGTGCTGCAAAACAACACACTAACTAGAACTGGGCGTTGTGAACCAGGCTCTGACCAAAACATTTCTGGGCCTCTGTTTTCTGAGCTATAGGGACTTTGTACTCAGGGCTCTCCTGGAAATAGGATTACACAATAAAGAATCCCCCCATAATAGAGAGTTGATTTTAAATTTTAATATTGCATCTGTCAGTAAATATTAATAGCTTTACTGTTTTTTGGAGGTTGTGGTGTTAATATAGCAATACATGTAGATGTGAAGTTGGCCATTACTTTGCTCAGCTAGAATATAAGAATATTTACCTTTTAAGACCTGATAACTATTACATAAGGAAAATTACTGCATTAGTAAATACTTGTGGCTTCCGTAGACTTGTACAGGTAACCTCATGAGTTCATAGGTTATCAGTGTTAAAGTGTAACTAAAATACAGAAAAGTGATAGTTCATAGATCTGGAAGTGTTAGGAAATGCTTTTATAGTATTGAGGGAGATAAAACTTTAAACTTATTTTGTATTATGCCCAGGGAATTGTGTGTATAACTTAAAAAACAATTAACCTTGAGTTTACTTGAGGAAAAAACATAATGTCTGTGGGATAAAGATGAATTTTTACTATTAAGCTTCCCATTATGTCAAGCCACTGAACTCAGGTTTCACAGGCAGAGGCTCTATTTGCTTTTCATTTTTGTCTCTATCCTTTCTCTTTCCCTCAGCTTGAATACTCATAAGTCCCTTTGATTATTTTAATATATAATTATAAACTTAAATAAATTGTATTAGCCATGTTTTTCTCCTTTCAGCTGGGTTATCAAAGGATTATATAAACCAGTATTTTCTAAACTTCAAATAGTTTTGTACAGTATTGTAATCAAGTCTAATATATGTGTGTGTACAGCATAAACTGTAATCTGATTTGTGAGTTGTGGTTCTGTATTTGCCATCCATATGTTTTAAAGACTTACCTGTTATTTGGCTTTTAAAATTTGACAATGGATAGGAAAGCTTTGAAAACTATCAAGATTATACAAACAAATTGTTATTGTTTTATTCACTGGTTTAAAAATATTAGAGGGCGTAGAACTATATTCTTAAGAGCTGAAAATACTATGGAAATCATTTACTGATTTTAGGTGTAATTGAAAGTACAGTTTTATGAATAGCAATATTTCCATTATATTGAGAGAGAAAATTGAGATGATTTTACTTGACGACTACTGATTATAACCAGTATTATTCAATGAGGTATGGAAATACATAAGACATACCAAAATTTAGGAACAATCTGGCACATTTCAGAGTCAATCAGTACACTTTGTCAAATAGTTAAGTGGCTCTGAAAATATCCAGCATTATCCCATAGTTTGGGACCATAGTGTATGACCACAAAGTATTGAAATTTATTACTTTTTGTTTCTGACTCACTTTGGCCAAAACTAAACTCATTATCTTCTTTTCAAGCCTATTCACCCTGTGGAGAAGGATACTTTCGTCTCTTCAGTTACAGATAGCTGGATAACTTGTCTGAAGTTGTCATTTATTGCTCTTCAGTAACACCTATTTCCAACAGGTGCTAAATTGTTAAAATGTCTTCTTTAAAATGTCTTTTTTTTTTTGGCGCTTCTGTTTCTGTCACCTTAGCTACCGCCTGAAATCAGACTCTAAATATTTTTCATTTGGGTTATAATGGTACCCTTGTAACTCATCTGCCTATCTTTAAAATCTTGCTTCATCCCATCCATACCATTCTCAAAACCACCTTTTTAAAGGTAAATTTGATGCAGTCACTCTTTTGGTGTCCTACCCTTTAAAAGTCCTGTGATAAAGGACTGAACTCATACAAAGGGCCTCTTTATAACCCTGCAAGATCTTTTTCATTATATTCCTTGTGCTTTGTATTACCCCTGGTACTTTGTATGTCCTCATTAAATATTGGCAGAAGTAATTCTGGTAGGTCCTGAGAGATTGGAAAAGTATAAAATGTATATTGAGAAATTCTCTACGCTTCCTAAAGAACTTTTTAACACACAGTTTTTAATGAGCCTTTGTCTCCATTTCACATTGCCTAGTACTTGGCAATTAGTAAGTGCTCCATAAATGTTGAGTTAATTTGATCCACTTGAAATAATTTGAATCTAAATATTGATGACAGCAGTGGATATGGGACATAGTTGCTTTGGCAGAGATGTAATCAGTTTTCATGTTCCATTTCCACTGTGGTTGTCCACAAAGAAAATTGTACTGCACATCTTCTGAGCCTAGCAATCTCCTTTCTTTTTTAAGCATTTATGTGGGTTTTTTTGGTCTTACTCTTTTTTTCTATGTCAATTTTTTCAATAAACTTCCATTTTTATTCTCTTTCCTTAACCAATTCAAAGATGGCTTGTGGGTACTTCGTGTCTGTGACAGGACTTGATTTTGTGAACCATTGATCAGCTAGGGAGATCCAAACAAAAAAAGATGAATCATTAAAAAAAAATAAATTAAGCTTCTCTTCCTTTCTGTGTATAAAAGATATACATATTTCTTTAACAGCCAGTTAAAATTCAAACTTGCTGATTTACCAAATTGCCAGTTAGATGTCATACTTAATTGTTGGTCTCCTGTGTAGCCTGGGTATTAGATGGATTCCCTGGTAGCTCAGCTGGTAAAGAATCCTCCTGCAATGCAGGAGACCCTGGGTTGATTGCTGGGTCAGGAATATCCCCTGGAGAAGGGATAGGCTACCCACTCCAGTATTCTTGGGCTTCCCTGGTGGCTCGGATGGTAAAGGGATCTGTCTGCAATGTGGGAGACCTGGGTTCAGTCCCTGGACTGGGAAGATCCCCAGGTATTAGATAGCATTTACATTGAATTAGTCTCTGGGACTTCGTCAGTGTAAACTTGAGAAGTCGTTTATTAACCATTAGTCATAGATGTTTTTCCTGTTACAATTAGTACCAATTTTTAGTGTCCAATTTACTCAAGGTTCACTTTGTCCAGAATTTAATAAATAATGAAATTTATATAGAAATTATATAGCAATATAGCTGTTAAAAATAAGCACAAATTCATAAACCGTAAGGTAAATTCTTTCACTTTTTCATTCAGGCACATTTTACCTTGAATTCGGATGAAGGATTTAGTGAAACTGTGCTATCTACAGACCCATTTTTCAAGACCAGCCAATTAAGCACTTAAATGCTCTTCCTCCTTTTCATAATTTTTCAAGTAGAGAATTCATACTTGACTCTTTCTCTGAAAGAATTACATAATCTGTCAGTGGTACGCCTCCTTTTTTCTTACCCATGGAGATAACTTTGGTTTCTAAATTACTACTTGGTCACTGTGCAGATCCTACTTTGTGAGCATTAACTGCTTGTAGTGGCAACGATTCTAACCACATCCTCCCACTCCAGCCCCTACAGTCACGTACATAATCAGCCGTTCAAAATTATCCAAGGTGGCAATTTCCTCCTACCTTTAAACTTGTACAGATAATCTTGTCAAAGGAGTCTTTGTATGATGAATTTTCATTTTTCCAGAAATAGCTCAAGGTGACACTTTCATCTCATAGTGCTGTTTAGTTGAGTTTACTAATCTTTATTAAAGTTTCCAGAGTCATCACCAGTTATTTCTTGAAACAGGACCTCTAAATTTAGCTTTGATTTGTTTACTTCTGTTTATTTTTATTGTTGCAGTGAAGGAACAGAATGTGTATTTATTACCTCTATGCAGAAACTGACTGGCTCAGAATAGAAAACACCAGGCTACTCCATCAAAACTGTTCATGCTCATTTATAGTTTAACTCAACTGACATTTTTAAAGCACTTCTAATTATGCTCCCCTGGTGGCTCAGATGGTAAAGAACCCGCCTGCAATACAGGGGACCTGGATTCCATCCCTGGTCAGGAAGATCCCCTGGGGAAGGAAACAAAGCCCACTCCCAGTATTCTTGCCTGGAGAATCCCATGGACAGAGGAGCCTGGTGGGCTACTTTCCGTGGGACCACAAAAGTCAGACACGACTGAGCGACTAGCACAATGTCGGTGTTGCTTTCAGGTACTTTGAATACGAAGAGTGAGATAAAGATTCTGACATCTAAGATATTTTAAATTGTAAAATAGTATGTAGTCTTTTTGGGACTATAGGGACCAAGGAGAAGGAGGTATGGTTGGGAGAACTCTAATAGAAGAGGTGATGACAGTGCTGAGACCTAAGAGAATCAACTTGGGAGTGGGTGGAGGGGCACCAGAAAGTAGAAAAAAAGGTTTGTGAGACTTAAAAGACCTACAGAGTTCTAGAGTCCTCTGTTAGCCATTTCTGAGGATGGGGGTTCTCTGTGTAAGCAGGGCAGGTGAGATAGTGGCAGAGGGAGTCAGGGCCACTGGATGAAAGGCCTCACAGGCCATTGCCTTGGTGTGACAGATTGAACTAACATAAACATGGCCTGCCTGTTAAAATACAGATTCTGAGTAAGACAGGAGTAGGACCCTGAATTGGGTGCGGGGGTGTTCCCAAGTGATGTTGATTACTGCTGGTTCCCTAGCCACAGTTTGAACAGCAAGATTATCTACTACTATGAAGAATTTTGCCTCTATTCTATGGAGCTTGAAGGTATATATGTGATCAACCTCTCATTTTAAGAAAATTTTGTTTGCATAAGGGTAGAAAGGAGACGTGGTCATCATTAGACTTAGCAAGGAGAAAGGATTGTGTGATGCTGAAGAGGAGGAGGAGACAGAGGCAAGAGATACACAGAAAGTAGAATAAAAAGCACCTGATTATTAATTGGCTGTGGAAGGGAGTTGTTGAGTGGAGGTAATTTGGTAAGTTCATAGGTTTGGAAGTTGACCAGTTCAGTTCACTCAGTCGTGTCCGACTGTGCGACCCTATGAATCGCAGCACGCAAGGACTCCCTGTCCATCACCAACTCCCGGAGTTCACTCAAACTCATGTCCATCGAGTCGGTGATGCCATCCAGCCATCTAATCCTCTGTCATCCCCTGTCATCCCCTCCTCTTCCTGCCCCCTGTCCCAGTTCCCTACTAATACTGCTTATTATACTAGAAAAAGTGAAATGTGATCTCTTCAATAAAGGATCTTACTATTGAGTGGGAAGATAGAATCAAATGAATAACTGGAATCTTCGCAAACCAATTTGCTAAGGGGATTCCTGGAAAACACGGGAAACTTTTAGAGTAGGTGACAGTTCAGCAAGGTGTAGACAGGTGAAGAAAATACTACAAGCAAGTGGATAGGAATGGATATCCCAGTCAGTTGGAATGGGAAGTTAGCTTTTGGAGTCCAAGTTGCAGGTCACTTGCTATCGTTGTTCAGTCGCCCAGTCATGTCCATGACTACCCCATGAACTGCAGCACGCCAGGCCTCCCTGTCCTCACCATCTCCAGAAGTTTGCCCAAGTCCACATCCATTGCATCGGTGTTGCCATGCAGCCACCTCGTCCTCTGATGCCCTCTTTTCCTTCTGTCCTCAATCTTTCCCAGCATTAGGGTCTTTTCCAGTGAGTTGGCTGTTTGCAACAGGTGACCAAAATACTGGAGTTTCATCCAATTTCAGATGAGTTTCAGCATCAGTCCTTCCAATGAGTATTCAGGGTTGATTTCCCTTAAGATTGACTTGTTCCATCTCCTTGCTGTCCCCACTTTCAGGAGTCTTCCACAGTTCGAAGGCATCAATTCTTTGGCGTCCTGCCTTCTTTACAGTCTAGGTCTCACAACCATACATGACCACTGGAAAGACCATAGCCTTAACTATGTGAACCTTTGTCGCTTTTCAACACACTGTCTAGGTTTGTCATAGCTTTCCTGCCAAGAAGCATTCGTCTTCTGATTTCATGGTTACAGTCACCATCCACAGTGATTTCAGAGCCCAAGAAGAGGAAGTCTGTCAGTACTTCCACCTTTTCCCCTTCTATTTGCCATGAAGTTATGGGGCCAGATGCCATGATTTTAGTTTCTTTTTAATATTTAGTTTTAAGCTGGCTCTCTCCTCTCCTTTACTCCTCATTTGCTATAACAGTATCTCAAATTAGAAAGCTGAGTGGTGGAAGAGGGGGCTGCAAGCAAGTGTCTTATCAGTTTTCTTGTCACATGTGGTCCCTTAACCTGTAGATAATGAGAGCAGGAGTCCCTGAAGTGGTTAATTTTGCACTTTGCATTTTGTAGGAAACAATCCAGTGTCAGTGTGAAGGCTGAAGTGGAGAGAGGTAAAATGTGGGACTTGAATCCCAGGTAGACAGTCTTAAGTAGTGTGTTGTTAGTCCAAATAATTGAACCACCCCCAAACTCAAATTCCTTAAGGGATCAGACAGATAAGAGGAATACAGAAGTATCAGCGTGTAAGGCTTAAGGAAGGGCAGGTTCTGCAGTGAAAGGAAAAGCATTGTGTTCCTCCCACCATCCACCCCCGCCCCAGGGAATCCACATTGTGCTGTCAAAACACCCTTCACATAGTAATTTCTGATCAAAACCAAGGTGGTTACAGTGATGACAGAGATAAGTTATTTGGAAAGTAGAGTTTCTGTCTTGAGAGACAATAAGAGACCCACTAAGGGCTAAAGGGTATGGGAAGAATCATGCGTTTGGTGAAAAGTGATGACGTGTTGGCTTGTGGAATCTCCAAGTAGAGACAGCTAGTTTACAGTTGTCTGAACTGGGCCAAGGAATGAAGTTTTGGGAAGTGGAATGAAGATTCTCCAAGGAAAAAAGTTCCAGTGAGAGGAGAAAGAGGGCTGAGGATGGAACCCCAAGGAACTGTGAACTTTAAAACAGTGAGCAGTGAGAGGAACAGCAGAGTACTGTTCACCGTCGAAGAGGCTGGTGGCTTGGCTATGCTAGAGGCAGGGAATCAGTTTCATTGAAGAAACTCATTCAGTTGTGTCACTTGCCACGGAGAGGTACACAAGCAAAGAACGCAGAGAGTCCTTCAGATTTGGTACTGAGCAGCCAGCAGCCACTGACTAATTCGTGGGGCCAGAACCCAGAAAACTCTGGATCGTGGAGTGACTGGGAGGTGAGGGAGCACAGACAGTGATTCCTTTTGGAAGAATTTTTTTTTTCTTCTGCCATTTGCTAAAAACACTTTCTCAAAGCTTAAGTTCCTGACTGAATGATCTAATTATAGGCTGCCTATGTGAGCATAGTTATATGCTTGATCAATTAATTTTATTAATGTAAATTTGCTGGAATAAGTCAGGAATATAAAGATATGTGATTATTTTCAAACTGAAAAGCTGCTAAAACAAAGATAATTTAGAAAATGAGTTTTTATATTTATAGGCTTATTCATCTTTCAGTAACATTACAGTAATCTGTTTTGTGAGACTCCAAAGAAATATTTTCCCCAAGTTTTTGAGTAAGAAGAAAACTCTGTGCATTTATTTTCTTTACTTAATTTTAGTACTTAAAAAAGAAGAGCTTTTATAGTTTTACCGCAGACACTTTTTTTCTATTAACTTAAAGGTTATTCATAGGCTTTGCAATGCTGCCCTCTACTGATCGCTTCCCAAAATGCATGAATTAACCTGAAGAGTCTTCCATCTCTGACTCCGCTGGATCTGTACCTCAGCTCTGGTTGTTTCCTATCTTTTATCTCGCCTCAGTTGAGGGGGCGGGGGGGGGGGCGGTGTGTGTGTGTGTGTGTATGTGTGTGTGTGTGTGTGTGTTTCATAACCAGTTAGACTTATTTAATGGCATTAGGGAAAGATTGGAGCTTTGGAGCCAAAAAATTTGGTTATGAACGCTTAACACTAGAGTTGTTTTGAGAAGTGAAGGAGAAGGTCTTTTTGTGGCACTCGATACAGCACAGAGTAAGCATTGAGCATGTGGCCATTCTCTGTCCACTTTCTTCTCTCCATCCTCACTGACTAGGCTAGGGAGTCAAAATTCTTTGTTACCACCTCTGATTTCTCCTGATACAAAGCATCTCATTATATTAAAACTGCCTATTTGGTTGTCCATGCTCTATAACATCCAGAGGCCAGGAATCATGTTTGGCTTGTGCATGTTTCTATCTTTCGTATTTAGCACAAAGTTCAGTACATACAAGACCCTCATTTAGATAACATATTTATTGTATGTCTGTGTGAACAAATGATTGAATAATTGGCTCAGTTCAGTTCATTCGCTCAGTCGTGTCTGACTCTTTGCAACCCCATGGATGGCAGCCCGCCAGGCCTCCCTGTCCATCACCAACTCCTGGAGTCTACCCAAACTCATGTCCATTGAGTCGGTGATGCCATCCAACCATCTCATTCTCTGTCATTCCCTTCTTCTCCCACCTTCAGTCTTTCCCAACATCAGGGTCTTTTCCAGTGAGTCAGTTCTTCGCTTCAGGTGGCCAAATATGGGATTTTCAGCTTCAGCATCAGTCCTTCCAGTGAATATTCAGGACTGATTTCCTTTAGGATGGACTGGTTGGATCTCCGTGCAATCCAAGAGACTCTCAAGAGTCTTCTCCAACACCACAGTTAAAAAGCTTCAATTCTTTGGTGCTCAGCTTTCTTTATAGTCCAACTCTTACATCTTTTTCCATGACCACTGGAAAAACTACTGCCTAGACTAGACGGACCTTTGTTGGAAAAGTAATGTCTCTGCTTTTTAGTATGCTGTCTACATTGGTCATAACTTTTCTTCCAAGGAGCAAGTGTCTTAATTTCATGGCTGCAGTCACGATCTGCAATGATTTTGGAGTCCCCAAAATAAAGTCTGTCATTGTTTCCACTGTTTCCCCATCTATTTGACATGAAGTGGTGGGACTAGATGCCATGATCTTAGCTTTCTGAATGATGAGCTTTAAGCCAAATTTTTCACTCTCCTGTTTCACTTTCATCAAGAGCCTCTTTAGTTCTTCACCTTCTGCCATAAGGGTGGTGTCATCTGCATATCTGAGATTATTGATATTTCTCTCAGCAATCTTGATTCCAGCTTGTGCTTCATCCAGCCCAGCATTTCTCATGATGTACTCTGCATATAAGTTAAATAAGCAGGGTGACAATATACAGCCTTGACCTACTCCTTTTCCTATTTGGAACCAGTCTGTTGTTCCATGTCCAGTTCTAGCTGTTGCTTCCTGACCTGCATACAGATTTCTCAAGAGGCAGGTCAGGTGGTCTGGTATTCCCATCTCTTTAAGAATTTTCCACAGTTTATTGTGATCCATACAATCAAAGGCTATGGCATAATCAATAAAGCAGAAGTAGATGTTTTTCTGGAACTCTCATGCTTTTTCCATGATCCAGCGGATGTTGGCAATTTGATCTGTGGTTTCTCTGCCTTTTCTAAAACCAGCTTGAACATCTGGAAGTTCACGGTTCATGTACTGTTGAAGCCTGGCTTGGAGAATTTTGAGCATTACTTTACTAGCGTGTGAGATGAGTCCAGTTGTGCGGCAGTTTGATCATTCTTTGGGATTGCCTTTCTTTGGGGTTGGAATGAAAACTGACCTTTTCCAGTCCCATGCCCACTGCTGAGTTTTCCAAATTTGCTGGCATATTGAGTGCAGCACTTTCACAGCATCATCTTTCAGGATTTGAAATAGCTTACCTAGAATTCCATCACCTCCACTAGGTTTGTGCATAGTGATGCTTCCTAAGGCCCACTTGACTTCACACTCCAGGATGTCTGGCTCTAGGTGAGTGATCACACCATCGTGATTATCTGGGTTGTGAAGGTCTCTTTTGTATAGTTCTTCTGTGTATTCTTGCCACCTCTTTTTAATATCTTCTGCTTCTGTTAGGTCCATACTATTTCTGTCCTTTATTGAGCCCATCTTTGCATGAAATGTTCCCTTGGTATCTCTGATTTTCTTGAAGAGATCTCTTGTCTTTCCCATTCTGTTTTTTTCCTCTATTTCTTTACAGTGATCACTGAGGAAGGCTTTCTTATTTCTCCTCACTATTCTTTGGAACTCTGCATTCAAATGGGTATATCTTTCCTTTTCTCCTTTGTTTTTCACTTCTCTTCTTTTCACAGCTATTTGTAAGGCCTCCTCAGACAGCCATTTTGTGTTTGCATTTCTTTTTCCTGGGAATGGTCTTAATTCCTGTCTCCGGTACAGTGTCACGAATCTCCATCAATAGTTCATCAGGCACTCTGTCTATCAGCTCTAATCCCTTGAATCTATTTGTCACTTCCACTGTATAATCGTATGGGGTTTTATTTATGTCATACCTGAATGGTCTGGTGGTTTTCCCTACTTTCTTCAATTTAAGTCTGAGTTTGGCAATAAAGAGTTCATGATCTGAGCCACAGTCAGATCCCAGTCTTGTTTTGCTGACTGTATAGAGCTTCTCTATCTTTGGCTGCAAAGAATATAATCAATCTGATTTTGGTATTGACCATCTGGTGATGTCCATTTGTACAGCCTTCTCTTGTGTTGTTGGAAGAGGGTGTTTGCTATGACCAGTGGGTTCCTTGGCAAAAGTCTGTTAGCCTTTGCCCTGCTTCATTCTGTACTCCACAGCCAAATTTGCCTGTTAATCCAGGTGTTTCTTGACTTCCTACTTTTGCATTCCAGTCTCATATAATGAAAAGGACATATTTTTTTTGGTGTTACTTCTAGAAGGTCTTGTAGGCGTTCATACAACCATTCAACTTCAGCTTCTTCAGCATTACTGGTCGGGGCATAAACTTGGATTACCGTGATATTGAATGGTTTGCCTTGGAAATGAACAGAGATCCTTCTGTCATTTTTGAGATTGCATCCAAGTACTACATTTTGAACTCTTTCGTTGACTATGACGGCTACTCCATTTCTTCTAAGGGATTCCTGCCCGCAGTAGTAGATATAATGGTCATCTGAGTTAAATTCCCCCATTCCAGTCCATTTTAGTTTGCTGATTCCTAGAATGTCAACATTCACTCTTGTCATCTCCTGTTTGACCACTTGCTCTTTGCCTTGATTCATGGACCTAACGTTCCAGGTTCCTATGCAATATTGCTCTTTATGTCATTGGACTTTACTTCTATGAGCAGTCACATCCGCATGTGGGTGTTTTTTTTTGCTTTGGCTCCATGTCTTCATTCTTTCTGGAGTTATTTCTCCGCTGATCTCCACATATTGGACACTGACTGACTTGGGGAGTTCATCTTTCAGAGATCATCTTCCAGGGAATCTTTCCAGCCCAGGGATCAACCCAGGTCTCCCTCACTGCAGGCAGATTCTTTACCAGCTGAGCCACAAGGGAAGCCCGAGAATGCTGGTGTGGGTGCTCTATCCCTTCTCTAGTGGATCTACCTGACCCAGGAATCGAGCTGGTGTATCCTGCATTGCAGGCAGATTCTTTACCATCTGAGCTATCAGGGAAACCTAAATAACTGGTTATCACTTCTATATGGAATCTTGGAGTGTGTTACAGAAGTTTTTCTGGTATTATGCAGGATGCTAATGGATGCTCTTGATACATGGTATAATTAGATTTTACCCCTGGCCTTTTGTAGAGGTATTTATTTGCTATTTTGTTCAATTTCTTCTGTAGTTGTTAGTTTTTTCAGGCTTTTGACAGTAAAGATCATTTTTATTTTCCATAAAAATTGTCAGCTTCACCCAATTAAAACTATTAGCAAACAGTTTTACATAAAATTTCCTTATAACATTTGATTTCTTCTGTATCTGATTAAAATCCTTTTATCATTGCCAATTTTATGTCTTTTTTTTTCATTAAAAAGTAATTAGATGGAGGTATGTGTATTTTATTGATATTTTTTAAGTACTGGGATTATCTTGAATTCTTTTGTTTTTCTATTCTCTGATTGCAAAATTAGGGCTCCCCAGGTGGCTCAGTGGTAAAGAATTGCCTGCCAAGGAGGAGACAAGTTCAATCCCTGGGTCGGGAAGATCCCCTGGAGAAGGAAATGGCAACCCACTCCAGTATTCTTGCCTGGAAAATTCCATGGACAAAGGAACCTGGTGGGCTACAGTCCATGGGTTCACAAAGGGTTGGACACAGTTTAGCGACTAAACAATAACAATGGAAAAAACATAATTTTACCTATATTGCCTCTTCTAGGCTTTTCTAATAATGTGCCCACTTATTTTTATTCTTTTTTTGTTAAAGGTTTTATTACTCTAAATTTGCCTCTGATGCCCATATCTAAGCCCCATTGTTTGATGTATCCTATTTTTGTGCTCAGTAAATACAACTGATTTTCTTCTTGGCCTAAGAGTTGCTTAAGGAGGGTATTTTTAAATTGTGAAGTGTGTGTGTATGTATATATTAACAGTTGTTAATTTATAGTTTTACTATAATATAAGCAGAGAAAAAGGCCCATGTAATTTTTTTTTCCTTGTGATACATACAAGATCAATATTTAAAATGTTCTCCAAGCAGTGAGAAAAAAGATGAGTCCCCTGTAGGGTGTATAGTTCTCTATGTTTATTTATTTATTCACTTTATTTCAGATGCCTTCTACATTTTGACTACTTCAACCATTATAACTTATTAGGATTAAAGTTTTATATTACTGTTGTGTGTTTGTCATTTTTCTCACTTTTTAAAACATGTTTCAGTACTATGTTATGTGATGCTTAAAGTTTGCCATTGGTATTTTCATAATGGATTTTCCTTTTAATCAATTAAAATAATCTTTTCAATAAATGTTGCTGATCACTTTGATACTCAATTGGGAAGAAAATGAACCCCGATCTCTGCTTTCCACATGTATATTTGATTTACGATCTAAACATGAAAAGTAAAATAATGAAGCCTCCATAGGACAATATAAGAGAGTATCTGCTTTATCTTAAAGTGGGAAAATATTTCTTAAACAATACAGAACTTTGTAACATAAAAGGAAAGTGATGATATGCTCCATCATTGACAGGTTAAGAACTCCTGTCATCAGAAGATACCAGTAAAAGAGAAAAAGTAAAGCAAAGAGAGCGCATGTTGTAGACAAAGGGCGTTTATCCGTGCTTATAAAGGCCCTTGTGAATCAATAATGAAAAAAACATTACCCAGTAGAAAAAGGGGGATGAGAATTGAACAGGCACTTTAGAAAAGAGGACAATTCAGGTGGTTAATAAGTATGTGAAAAACTGTTCAACTTATTCACCAGGGAAATGCTGATTAAAAGCTTGATGAGATACTACCGGAGCACTCACTAGAGTGGCTAGAATTTAAAAGATTGACACTATCAGGTGTCAGCAGAATGTGAATGGCAGTGAAACTCCACTGCTGCCAAAAAGCCACTTAGAAAGTTCTGCCAGCATCTGCTAAAGCTCTGTGTACACAGATACCTGTATATCCCAGCAGTGTCATAAGAATTCATGCAGATAACCAATAGAATCAACTACAGTCATTTTCAAAGCAGCGTTGTTTGTGTGAAGTCAAAACCTCAAGACAAAAATGCCCATTAGCAGTAAAATGAATGAGTAAATTGTGTATTCTAATCCAACACTACACAGCAATGAGTAGAGTGATGAAAATGCACAAATGACAGCTCCAAGCATGGTATATTTCACAAATAATACTTGTCCATTAAAAGTTATCAGATATAAAGGAATACGTGTTATTCCATGTATATAAAATTGAACAGGCAAGACTAATTGGGTTTAGACCTCTGGGTAGTGGTTAGTTTGGGGAGGAGGACCAGATTATGATTAGGAAGTGGTATTCAGGAGGTGGTCTGGGTACCACTGGACATCGTGGAGTATGAAGTCAAGTGGGCCTTAGGAAGCATTACTATGATGAGAGCTAGTGGAGGTGATTAAATTATAGCTGAGCTATTTCAAATTCTAAAAGATGATGCTGTTAAAGTGCTGAACTCCATATGCCAGCAAATTTGGAAAACTCAGCAGTGGCCACAGGCTGGAAAAGGTCAGTTTTCATTCCAATCCCAAAGAAGGGCAATGCCAAAGAATGTTCACACTACCACACAGTTTCGCTCTTGTCACATGCTAGCAAAGTAATGTTCAAAATCCTTCAAGCTATGCTTCAACAGTACGTGAACTGAGAACTTCCAGGCATACAAGCTGGGTTTAGAAAAGGCAGAGGAACTAGAGATCAAATTGCCAACATCCATTGGATCGTAGAAAAAGCAAGAGAATTCCAGAAAAACATCTGCTTCTGCTTCATTGACTACCCTAAAGCCTTTGTGTGGATCACAACAAGCTGTGGAAAGTTCTTAGAGAGACAGGAATACCACATCACGTTACCTGCCTCTTGAGAAACCTGTATGCAGGTCAAGAAGCAATAGTTAGAACTAGACGTGGAACAATGGACTGGTTCCAAATTGGGAAAAAAGTACATCAAGGCTGTATATTGTCACCTTGTTTATTTAACTTATATGCAGAGTACATCGTGTGAAATGGTGGGCTGGGTGAAGCTCAAGCTGGAATCAAGATTGCTGGGAGAAATATCAATAACCTCATATATGCAGATGACACCACCCTAATTCCCGAAAGTGAAGAAGAACTAAAGAGCCTCTTGATGAAGGTGAAAGAGGAGCATGAAAAAGCTGACTTAAAACTCAACATTCCAAAAATGAAGATCTTGGCATCCAGTCCCATCACATCATGGCAAATACATGGGGTAACAGTGGAAGTGACAGACTTTTTTTTTTGGGCTCCAAAATCACTGCGGATGGTGACTACAGCCATGAAATTAAAAGATGCTTGCTTGGAAGAAAAGCAATGACAGACCTAGACAGTGTGTTAAAGAGGAGAGATGTCATTTGCTGACAATGGTCCATCTAGTCAAAGCTATGGTTTTTCTAGTGGTCATTGTATAGATGTGAGAGTTGAACCATAAAGAAGGTTGAGCGCCAAAGCATTGATGCTGTCAAGCTGTGGTATATTGGATTAGACTCCTGAAAGTCCCTTAGACAACAAGGAGATCAAACCAGTCAATCCTAAAGGAAATCAGTCCTGAATATTCACTGGAAGGACTGTTGCTGAAGCTGAAGCTCCAACACTTTGGCCACCTGATGTGAAGAGCCAACTAATTGGAAAAACCTTGATGCTGGGAAAGATTGAGGGCAGAAGGAGTAACAAGGAAGAGATGGCATCACCAACCCAGTGGGCACGAGTTTGAGCAAACTGTAAACTGTAGGAGTTAGTGAAGGACATGGAAGCCTGGCATGTTGCAGTCCATAGGGTCACAAAGATTTTGACACGACTAAGCAACTGAACAACAACAATTCAAAACATGTCTATGTGTTAGTAATGTTCTATTTGTTGACATGAGTGGTGGTTACATGGGTATACTGATTTTAGGATAATTCAGTGAGTTGTATAATTTATTATTTGTGAGCTTTTTTGCATGTATATTGCACTCTGATTTAAAAAATATACAAAAGTATATAAATGACAAGAAACAAAAATATTGCTATAGTGTAAGGATACTATTAATATTAAAATAATAGTAGAAATTCAGTATGACTTAACCACAAGTTTGTCAACTGTTCTGCTGAAGGTGTCTGTAAATAATGTCTCTGCCGGTTATGTATAGGCTTCCCTGACAGCTCAGTTGATAAAGAATCCATCTAAAATGCCTGTATGGTCTCAACCAGCTTCTTGTGTCCTGCTCTGTATTTGTATTGCAGGATGGATTCCAAACAAAATAAAGTTTCTCCCCACTGCCCAGATTCTTTTCTGGCCTTGGTTTTGTTTTCTTTTGGCAGCTATATCTTTGCCCTACTTTTTAAAAATTATTTTCCTCTTTTGAATTTTTACTTATTTTGAGTCATTGACTTTTACAAAGGAATTTTTATTTATTTTCACTCATAATCATAAATGTTGTCTTTTTATTTTTATGCTTTATTGCTGTTGTTATACACTCTGTGGGTATAGGTGATTAAACTTTATTCATTCATAATCATAATTCTTGTTTTCTTATTTTTATGCTTCTTGATATTGTTGTACTCTTTGGGGCTTCCCTGGTGGCTCAGTGGTAAAGAATCCACTTGCCAATGCAGGAGACAATGAGGATTCGATCCCTGGGTCAGGAAGATCCTCTGGAGGAGGAAATGGTAACTTACTCCAGCATTCTTGCCTGGGAAATCCCATGGACAGAGGACCCTGGTGGGCATATGTGGGGTTGCAAAAGAGTCTTAGAGACTAAACGGCGATTGTAATGTACTCCGTGTGTGTGTGTGAAGGCAATAAAACTTTGTTTTTAATTGAAACTTTAAGTTTCTCTGAATATTTGCACATATGTTTTTCTAATTACCTGTATCATAAATAAATTAATTTTTTACAATTCCACTAGTTTAAGTTGAAACCATTTCATTTTCTGTGTCCTTTTTTTTTTTCTCACTCTTACCTTTTATTTATGTAGTTTTTGATTGATTAAATTTTTTTGGATTATGTTTTGTATTTTGTTTAATTTCAGGAGTTAATAATGAGACTTAACACTATGTTTTATAACTACATTTATAATCATTAATTTATTCACCCCCAAATTTATTATATACCTACTAAAGTTCCACATACTGTTTTAGGCAAATAAGAATATAAATGAAAAAGATAGATGGGGCTCTTGATCTCATCAAGCTTAGTATTATTTGGGTTAGATGGTCAATAGATAGGTACATAAGATGTGATACTTTCATATCCTAAAGGGCTTCCCTGGTGGCTTAGACGGTAAAGTATATGTCTGCAATGTGGGAGATATGGGTTTAATCCCTAGGTCAGAAGATCCCCTGGAGAAGGGATTAGCTACCCACTCTAGTATTCTTGCCTGGAGAATTCCATGAATGGAGGAGCTTGGGATCCTACAGTCCATGGGATCGCAAACAGTTGGACACGAGTGTGCAGCTAACACTTAGGAAGGGAATCAACAGGGTGAGATGATCAAGACTGCAATTGGGATTGAGGCTCTGTCTTAGGTTGGTCAGAGAGGCTTTTTTGAAGCAGTGACATTTAAGCTGAGACTTGAAGGAGCAGGAAGAGACATAGAGTGGGTGATGAGCAGTCAGGTTGAATGGCCAATGCCCTGATGAGGTACAGAGTTTTATCCTTTGAAGAACTTTTATTAGTATTACTTACTACTTCTGTCAGTCATGGTAGTAGGTATTTAAGATGTAGTCATGAATGAGTGAAGTTTATGCCTTTAAAGAAGTTGCATTTTACCTAGAACAAATAAAAAATAATTTCAGACTGTGATAAGTACTATGAAGATGAAAAATCAGAAAGATGCTGAATGAGGAGAGGGGGCCACTTTAAGTGATGTAATGAGGGAAGTTTTTCTGAGGAGGTGATACTGACAGAAAGGTTCAGCCATATGAAAACCTAGGGGAAGGGCATCTAGAGCAGGATTTCAGTTGGATTGGAGAAAAGTTATTGAGAAAAGAAGACAGCCGGTGTTGAACTGGTAAGGATCTTGGACTTTTTCTAAGTTCAGTGGGAAACTATAGGTTCAGTTTTTGTAACAAGAAGACTGTCAACTGTAGGGCATCGAACAAGACAGACGCATCTCATGCAGCAGCTCAGTATGGAGTTGATAACTGACTCTGTTCCACAGGGTTGTGTAAGGATCCTGGTTCCTTCTGTTTTGGTCTTTCACCATCTGACAAGGTGTTAGCCCTGTGTATGTGGTTCAGGCTGCCTTACCATCTACATGTCTACGTCTCTAATTTTGCAAAGAGGGAATGAAGGACTGGTGACTTCCTTTTTTAAGCTTCCACTTAAATTGTTAGTCATCATTTAGTCACATGTGCACTCTTAGCATGGGAGGTTTAGCAGCATAATCCCTAGCTTGTTAGCCTTGTGGCCTCATAAAACTTGTGTGTGTATGTGTGGGTTATTAATAAAAATAAGAAATGGAGAATAGGTATTGGGGGATAAATAGTAATATCACAAAGCCACTGAAGTGCTTTCAACAGGGATTGAACTTTTATTTAAAAAATTACCCTCATCCCTGTGAATATATTGTGGAGGGGGGAGAAAAATGAAAATGGGGGCCACTTAGTCCAGGTGAGTGGTTTATGGTGACCTGGGCCAAGTGGAAGGCAATGAAAATGGAGAGAAGTAGATGGATTTGAGGGTACTGTAAATGTAGCACAACTTCCTGGTGAAGGCTTAATTTCAGGGGACATGTGGGCCCAAGATAATCAATTCGGGAGCCACTCATATTGCTGGATTTAAAACCATGGGACTGAATGAAATCCTTTTGAGTGAGTGCATGGGTAGAGAAAAGAAAGGGTGCTTAGGACTGAGATTTGGGGAACCTTTTAAACATACAAAGGTGGCAGCAAGAGCCAGCAAAAGATACTGTGATGAACAATGTAATGGAAAAGAATATATATACGTGTAACTGAATCACTTTGCTGAACAGTAGAAATTAAACACAACATTGTAAATCAACTATCCTTAAATAAAATTTTAGAAAAATTTTAAAAAGACCCTGAGAAGGAGTGACTTGTGAGATAAGAAGCTAGAATAATAAGAGGCCATAGGAGCTAAGGAAAAGACATGTTTCAAGAAGAATAGTTATGTCTGTAAAATGCTTCTTAAAAAATTGAGCGAGATGGGATCCAAAAGGTGATTATTGTGTAATATGTATTGTCGTTGAACTTGACAACTTCCCAGTTTGGGTAAGTTTGGCAAGAGTCATTTCAGTGGATTAATAGCATCAGAAGCCAGACTGTAGAAGGCTGAAGAGTGACACAGTGAAAGTATAAATTGGTCCAGCCACTCAGGAAAGCAATTTGGCGCTAAATCTGTGAGTACTGTATGACTTTGTGCTTCCACTCCCAGGTACATCAGGATAGTCTTGCACTTGTGTATCTGGAAGACATGCCATGCTTAAGATTGCTCGTTAGTGGTATTGTTCATATGAGCCTCAAACTAGAAATAACCCTAATGTCTGTCAACAGAAGAATGGATAAATAAACCGCTATATATTGATATGTAAAATGGACTGCTGTTCCAAGCAAAAGTTGGTGGACTATAGCCATGTGCATTAGCATGATGAATCCTCAAAACATAATATTGATCAAAAGAAGCAGTTCACACAAGAATCTACGCTATTTGATTCTATTACATAAATTTCAAAGATAGAAAAATTTGATATTTCCTAAATGGATTCATGAATATTGTCAAAGGTCAAAGGAAAAAAACACAAAATAAATTAATAAATTAATAGAAAAGAGGCAAGAAGGGAGCTTCGGATATGTTGGTGATGGTTTATTTCTTAAGCTGGATGGTGGACACTTGAATATTCACTGTAAAAAGTGCTGTTCTTTAAAGGTTTTTATTAATGAATTATCTTGTGTATGATCTGCTTTAAATTTTTATTAAAAAACCTCCAAACGATGAAAGAGTGAATGTGAAGTAAAGATGTGGTGAAAGTGAATATGGCCGTTTTGAGAAGTTTTGCTATGATGCAGGTCTGAGAAAGAATACAAATAATGATTACTGACCTTGATAAGAAAATTAAGGGGGGCGAGGCCTAGGAGACAGTTAATCAGAAATGGAAGTTTGGACAGTATATTTTGAAAATAGTGCATATTG
Source organism: Capra hircus (assembly GCF_001704415.2). Classification (NCBI taxonomy): domain Eukaryota; kingdom Metazoa; phylum Chordata; class Mammalia; order Artiodactyla; family Bovidae; genus Capra; species Capra hircus. The sequence continues at coordinate 7,415,068 of NC_030820.1, forward strand.
TAGGAATGGATGAGTAAGGTGAAGTAGACGAGAGATTGTTAGAGGTGGGAAGGCCGAGGAACCAAAGGCCAAGCGCATGTTAATGTTCCTGGGAACGATGACAGGAGTAAAACAGAAAGAGGGCAGGACCTCAGAGTGTGGTCTGCAGTGGCTGGAGGGTGGAGGAGGGCTCCAGTGAAGAATGATCCTTGGGGGTTGGAAGAGGAAGGCGCAGACGTGGTTTAGGTGTTGGAGCGTGAGCCTTTACCGTGCCTCTTAGCCCTGAGGATAAGTGCTTAGAGTTTAAAAAACAAAAAACCCTCTATTTGAAATGAATTGACATTCTTAGAGGAGAGCTAAGTTTCAGTGAAGTCCAGAAAATTGAGGAAACATCCAGAGACTAGACTGAGGATATACTTGAGATTTCTGATCTCAGAGTAATTCCAGAAGGCATTGCACAGTGGGCACATTTTGAGACCTGGGTTGGAGTCTCGGGGGAACTCTAATCACCTATGTCCTCAGAAGAAGAATCTGAATATTTTTCTCTAGATGCATGGTTTCAGTGCCACTACCAGTCCATTTATGCCATGGTGTTTTTTCTCTTGGATTATTGTGTCTTATTTACAGACAGGCTTTACCACTTATTTTAGTAGTGTTTTGGAATGTGCATAGTAGTTGTATACCTGGTGAGCCTTTGTATGTCTTGGCCAGGTAATGAAGTCATTGGGGAAAGTCTTTTTCTCTGGAAAATCAGTAGCCCTTATTTCACTGATTCTAATATTTGAATTGGTTGGCAGATTTTAAATAGTCAAGACTTTCATTCTTACTTAGATGCCTGATATCTTAATAATAATCAGATAATCACAATGTTGTGATCATTCACCTAGAGCTAGATCTCCTGGAATGCAAAGTCAGGTGGCCCTTGGAAGCATTGCTATGCACAAAGCTAGTGGAGATGATGGGATTCCAGTTGAGCTCTTTCAAATCCTGAAAGATGATGCTGTGAAAGTGCTGCAGTCATATGCCAGCAAATTTGGAAAACTCAGCAGTGGCTGCAGGACTGGAAAAGGTCAGTTTTCATTCCAATCTCAAAGAAAGGCAATGCCAGAGAATGTTCATACTACTGCACAATTGCACTCATCTCACATGCTAGCAAAGCAATGCTCAAAATTCTCCAAGCCAGACTTCAACAGTACATGAACTGTGAACTTCTGAATGTTCAAGCTGGTTTTAGAAAAGGCAGAGGAACCAGAGATCAAATTGCCACATCCACTGGATCATTGAAAAAGCAAGAGAATTCCAGAAAAACATCTACTTCTGCTTTACTGATTATGCCAAAGCCTTTTACTGTGTGGATCACTACAAACTGTGGAAAATTCTTAAAGAAATGAGACTACAAGACCATCTGACCTGCCTCCTGAGAAATTTGTATGCAGGTCAAGAAGCAATAGTTGGAACTGGACATGGAACAACAAACTGGTTCCGAATAGGGAAAGAAGTACGTCAAGGCTGTATATTGTCACCCTGCTTATTTAACTTCTATGCAGAGTACATCTTGAGAAGTGCTGGACTGGATGAAGCACAAGCTGGAATCAAGATTGCCGGGAGAAATGTCAATAACCTCAGATATGCAGATGATACCACATTTATGGCAGAAAGTGAAGAAGAACTAAAGAGCCTCTTGATGAAAGTGAAAGAGGAGAGTGAAAAAGTTGGCTTAAAACTCAGCATTCAGAAAACTAAGATCATGGCATCTGGTCCCATTACTTCATGGAAAATAGATGTGGAAACAGTGGAAACAGTGTCAGACTTTATTTTTGGGGGGCTCCAGAATCACTGCAGATGGTGACTACAACCATGAACTTAAAAGATACTTACTCCTTGGAAGGAAAGTTATGACCAACCTAGACAGCATATTAAAAAGCAGAGACATTCCTTTGCCAGCAAAGGTCTATGTAGTCAAGGGTATGGTTTTTCCAGTAGTCATGTGTATGGATGTGAGAGTTGGACTATAAAGAAGGCTGAGCGCCGAAGAATTGATGCTTTTGAACTGTGGTGTTGGAGAAGACTCTTGAGAGTCCCTTGGACTGCATGGATATCCACTCAGTCAATCCTAAAGGAAATCGGTCCTGAATGTTTATTGAAAGAACTAAAGCTGAAACTCCAATACTTTGGCTACCTGATGCAAAGAACTGACTCATTTGAAAAGACTCTGATGCTGGGAAAGATTGCGGGCAGGAGGAGAAGGGGACGACAGAGGATGAGATTGTTGGATGGCATCACCAACTTGATGCACGTGAGTTTGACCAAGTTCTGGGAGTTGGTGATGGACAGGGAAGCCTGGCATGCTGCAGTCCGTGGACAATAGACTGTCTGACTCTTTGTGATACCATGACTGGAGCACACCAGGCCTCCTTGTTCTTCACCATCTCGGAGCTTTCTCAAACTCTTGTCCATTGAGTCGGTGATGTCATCCAACCATCTCGTCCTCTGTTGTCCCCTTCTCTTCTTGCCTTCAATCTTTCTCAGCATCAGGGTCTTTTCTAATGAGTTGCTCTTCGCAGCTTGTAGCCAAAGTATTAGAGCTTCAGCTTCAGCATCATTCCTCTCAAGGAATATTCAGTGTTGATTTCCTTTAGGATGGACTGATTGGATCTCCTTGCAGTCCAAGGGTCTCAAGAGTCTTCTCCAGCACCACAGTTCAAAAGCATCAATTCTTCGGCACTCAGCTTTCTTTATGGTCCAACTCTCACATCCATACATGACTACTGGAAAAACCATAGCTTTGACTATACAGACCTTTGCTGGCAAAGTAATGTCTCTGCTTTTTAATATGCTCTCTAGGTTTGTCATAGCTTTTCTTCTAAGGAGCAAGTGTCTTTTAGTTTCATGGGTGCAATCACCATCTAATGTGACTTTGGAGCCCAAGAAAATAAAGTCTTGTCACTGTTTCCATTGTTACATTCTCTATTTGCCTGAAGTGATGGGATTGGATGCCATGATCTTAGATAATTGAATGTTAAGTTTTAAGCCAGCTTTTTCACTCTCCTCTTTCACCTTCATCAAGAGGCTCTGCTTTTTGCCATTAGGGTGGTGACATCTGCATATCTGATTATTGGTATTTCTCCCAGCAATCTTGATTCCAGCTTGTCCTTCATCCAACCTGGCATTTCGCATGACACACTCTGCATATAAGTTAAATAAGCAGGGTGACAATTTACAGCCTTGATGGATTCCTTTCCTAATTTGCAACCAGTCTGTCACTCCATGTCCAGTTCTAACTTGCTTCTTGACTTGTGTACAGATTTCTCAGGAGGCAGGTCAGGTGGTCTGGTATTCCCATCTCTTTAAGAATTGTCCACAGTTTGTTGTGATCCACACAGTCAAAGACTTGGGCAGAGTCAATGGAGCAGAAGTAGATGTTTTTTCAGGAATTCTCTTGCTTTTTCTATGATCCGGTGGATGTTGGCAATTTGATCTCTGGTTCCTCTGCCTTTTAAAATCCAGCTTGAACATCTGGAAGTTCACAGTTCATGTACTGTTGAAGCCTAGCTTGGAGAATTTTGAGCATTACTTTGCTACTGTGTGAGATGAGTGCAATTGTACAGTAGTTTGAGCATTCTTTGCTTTCTTTGGGATTGGAATGAAAACTGACCTTTTCTAGTCCTGTGGCCACTGCTGAGTTTTCCAATATTGTGGGCATATTGAGTGCAGCACTTTCACAGCATCATCTTTCAGGATTTGAAAGAGCTCAACTGGAATCCCATCACCTCCACTAGCTTTGTTTGTGAAGTAAAGGCCCACTTTACTTCACACTCCAGGATGTCTGGCTCTAGGTGAGTGACCACACCATTGTTATGTTATCTGGGTCATTAAGATCTTTTTTGTATAGTTCTTCTGTGGATTGTTGCCACCTCTTCTTAATATCTTCTGCTTCTGTTGAGTCCATACCATTTCTGCCTTTTATTCTGCCCCTCTTTGCATGAAATGTTCCCTTGGTATCTCTAATGTTCTTGAAGTGGTCCCTAGTGTTTCCCATTCTATTGTTTTCCTCTTTTCCTCTATATCTTTGCATTGGTCTGTATGAGTCATCATTATGGAGTGTGAGGAATACTGTATGCTGTCAGCTAGTCTGTGACTTGGGCAAGCAGTGTCATCTCTTACGATTTTGGTTTCTTTACCTATACAGTTCCAAGGTCTCTTTTTAAAATTCCGTGGCATTCTAATTTTTTTCTTTTCATTAATCTTTGTAATTCCTAGTTTCTCCAGTATCATTTAGATTCAGGTATGTACTACAAGTTACATCAAAGCCTCTGAAAATGTGAACTTTTCATTTAAATTGCACCAGTTCACTTAAATTCATTTAAATCTTCATTTATATTATCACAACTTTGTATGTGATACTGCAGGGAAGTCCATTATTATGGGCTTTACAGAATGCATTTTGACTCCTAAAGAACACACTGCTGCTGCTGCTAAGTCGCTTCAGTCTAGGTCCTCTTATATATAGTCAGTAATCGACTGGTCAATGAATTCTGTGTTGTGAACTTACTAGATACCTGTGTCTGTTGCAGATCCTGTAAAATCATGAGATGTTAGTGAATTACTTGAATGTTGCTTCTACATGCCAGAAATCTTACAGAAATGTTCACTGCATAATCGTTTGAAGCCTCGTTGTTAAATTTTGCATTTTTGTGAAATGATAAAATAGCTAAATGCTATTTTAAAACATTTTTGTTTCAGATTAGAGATGAACACAAAGACAGTGATTTCAAAAATCTATTTACGCAAGATCCAGTTATAAACACGTATTATAACCTATAAATATGTGTATCTAAGTGCATGTAAGGGAAACAAAATTTTTATAAAACAATACTTTTATTACTATATATTATGAACTGTAATATTTTAATTCTATTCTGTCTTAGTTTGTGGAAAAGTTGGTTGCAATCTATCAAACTGGGTTTACCCATAAATGGATCTTAATCCACACATTGAAATATCTTACACTTAAATAGTCTAAAAGGAAACATGATTAAATAGGCTGCTGTTTTTTTTTCTGTTTTTTAAGGTCTTTTCTATTATTTCTTTATTTGAACCAGCATTTATTTATCTGTCTTTAAAAATTATGATTTGTTAAATTTACTAAAAGTATAGAAATTTGATTTTCTCTCTCTTTGGAGTATAACCTTATAACTTAATCGACTAATTTTTATGCAAGATTACTTTAAATATTAGGCTGCATTATTCTTATATAAGCTTTAAACTAAGAGCCATTCTCTGTAGCCACATCATAATTTTAAACTAAATTTATTTTTAGCAGAGTTTATCATTAGGATAAAACACTAAGCTCACACCTCAAACATCTTCAAGGATAGTCACATTAAACTTAAAAAAAAAATCCTATAAGAAAGAAGTGTATCCTTACTTAAAGTACATATGAATCTTAATTTTCATTTAATCTAGTGAGACTGATCCTTATCATGAGGCATTATTACACAGTGATTAAACACAAGGATTCTAGAACCATATTTCCAGGGTTCAAATCTTGTCTCCATCAGTTGTAAAACCTTGGGCAAGTTAGTTGCTCAATCTCTTTGTGCCTCAGTTTCCTTAAGTTGTTGTTCAGTCACTCAGTCACGTCCGACTCTTTGTGACCTCATGGACTGCAGCACGCCAGGCCTCCTTGTCCTTTACCATCTCCTGGAGCCTGTTCAAACTCATGTTACCTCAGTAGAATAATTATGATTCAAATTGCTGACAATGGCGTGTGTGTGTTCAGCTGCGTCTGACTCTTTGCAAGCTTATAGACTCTAGCCTGCCAGGCTCCTCTGTCCATGGAATTTTCCAGGCAAGAATACCAGAGTGGGTTGCCATTTCTGTCTCCATTGGATCTTCCTGATCCAGGGGTCAAACCCATGTCTTTTGTATCTCTTTCATTGGCAGATGTATTCTTTACCGACTGTGCTACCTAGGAAGCCCCAGTATGGAGAAACAGGCCATACAGAATAGATGGGTAAACATTTGAATATATCATTTTAGGAAAGAGGTGGAATTAGGATGGATGCAGAGGGGTGTTTTGTTCTTATTTAAAGACATGGTGGTGAGCACCCTGCACCCTCTCCTGCACACACTCCTGCCTCTTCCAGCATATCCATTCATTCTTAGATCTCATGATTCTTTCAGGTGTTGTAGATGTTACACTAGAAGACTCTCTCTCCTAGGATAACTCATAAGAACTGTTATGCTGGGAGTTTGTAACTTCATTTTTGTGCTGAGTTTTCTTCAAAGCCCCTTTTTACTCCTCCCTATCTTCTCCTCCTCCCTGTATCAGTTAGCTTTACTGTACAACAAACTCTTTCAAAATTAGTGGCTTAAAATATTTCTCATTAGTCTCTGGTTAACGAGGAGGTTTTATAGTCAGCTGGTGAATCGGCTGGGTTTAGGTGATTCTGGACAGTCTCACTCACCTGTCTGACTGGCAATTGTCAGGCAGGTTGGTTTAGGGAACCTTAGCTGGGATGGCTTGTCTCTACTCTAGATGGCCTCTTATTTGCTAGTAGGCTAGCCTGGGCTTTGTTACATGGTGCTCTTGGCATCTCAGGAGGGTGCAGACACTTATGTTCAAGCAAATCGTTAAGCTACTGTTGGGGTTACGTTTGTTGATGCCCTATTGGTCAAAGCAAATGTCATGAAAAAACTCAAGAGTCATGTGCAAGAGGATTATCTAAGGACATAGATAAAGGGAAGTATTGATTATTTTGAAGTCTATGGTTCAATTTATGAAGCACTTTCTGAGTTAGTGAATTTTTACCACATCATAGATCCCTGTGTAATTTTGATTGCAGTCTGTTGTTTGATAGATGAACATTTAATTTGATGGAACCTTGCCACAGTTTTTTTTTCTCATGCTATTTTAGGATTTTCTATTTTGAATAGATTTTTAATAGTTACCTTGGATGTATAGTCATTAACCTTTGGACTCTCTCCTGTAGAAAGCTAACAACCAAATGCTTGTGGAAGACAGCAAGGGTAATGTAATTGAGTGAGGCCAACCTAGTTCAGGTATGAAAAAATACACTTTTGTAAATTGGAAAGCAGAGGATGCTTGTCAAAAGGTGTAGCCTATCCTCACATGTCATGTGAGGATGTGGGACCAGTACTCCCAGACCTTCTCGTTTTTCACGAGAACAAGGAAATCTAAGTTTCAATCCGAAATCTCTTGGCTTTGAATGTTAAAATTTAATTGAATGTGAAAATTGAAATGCAAATTGAAAAACAAAAATAGTGATACTGTTTACTGAAGAAAATCTTATCTTTTGGCTAAATTCAAGAAAAAGCTGTCAATTTGTGACTTCTTTGAAAAATGAAAGTATAGTTGGTCAGTCATGTCCAACTCTTTTCGACTCCATGGACTGTAGACCACCAGGCTCCTCTGTCCATGGAATTCTCCAGGCAAGAATACTGGAGTGGGTTGCCATGCCCTTCTCCAGGGGATCTTCCTGACCCAGGGATCAAACCTGGGTGTCCTGCATTGCAGGCAGATTCTTTACTCTCTAGCCTTTTTAATGGATCTCAAAGAGCTCCTAACTGAGGCCATCTGTCATCTGGTTTGAACCTGAATAGTTCTGATCTTATCTGCCACTAACTCCCCAGTTTGTCATCCTTTTCATATTCTCATCAAGGATGAATACTTACTGTTCCTCAAGGCAAGCATTCTTTTCTGTCCCTTTGACTTAGGCGTGCTTTTCTTTTTTTCACTCTCATCCAGTCTTGCTGTCCTCTGATGTTCTTCCTGATCCTTTAAAACTCAGCTTGGATATCTCCACTAAAGTCACACTTTATTGAGCGTTCTGTGTGAACCTCGAAGTACTTTTAAGTCCTTCTCGTGGCATTTGTAATGTTCTTCCCTGTATTGAAGTTTATTTGTGCTTTATTATTTGTGTATGCTTTATTATTCTGATAGAATGTGGAATTCATAACTTGGCTGGATTTTATATTTCCTGCATTGGTTAGTATGGCTATTATGCCTGGATTCCTGCCTAGCTACTCAAGTGAGGTCTCACCCAAATATGAGTGCTTTATCTGATGGTTTCCTTGACTTTCTCTGACAGGACTAATTTGGAATCCTGAGGCTTAAAAGAAAGGGAATTTGCTGCTGATTTTTTCATCTGTGGAAGTTCTCTTTAACTTGGAGATAAGAAGAGAGGCAAAGGATTGAATGTTGTGCCAATTAAAGAAGTGAGCTATTAAGCTGGAAGGTCAGAACAGGCAGAAATCTGGACTAGTGGCCTGATAATGGTTAGCCTGACATAGTCAGATAGAATGTGGAGGTGGGCAGGTCAGCAAGCTGGCTGGTTTCAGTTTAGAATCTCTCAGAAGCGTAACCTGCATGGGGTTCCTCTAGCTCTCAGGTTGCATATCATTAAAGTCTCTTAATGAACCTAAAGATATTTTTTCTCATCATCTTGATTATAATTTTAATTTAAATGATGATTTCTATAGAAATTTGCTCGATTGCTCTTTCTTTTGTAGCATGGTTCCCTACTAACATTTTTGTTTTATTTTTAGAGAAAATGTTAATTTGAATTTGTTTATATACAGCTGGAGTAAAACCAAGCTGACTTTAACTAGCATCCTCAGAATAGAAGAGGTGAACTGGCAGTAGGGCCCTTGTTGTGGGATCACCAGCCAACTTATTGACAGTCTTGGTAGCTTTTTTTTTTGGTATCCTGCCTATAGGTATTAAAATGCAGTCCCTATCAAGCTACCAATGGTATGTTTCAGAGAACTAGAACAAATAATTTCACAATTTGTGTGGAAATACAAAAAACCTTGAATAGCCAAAGCAATCTTGAGAAAGAAGAATGGAACTGGAGGAATCAAGCTGCCTGACTTCAGGCTATACTACAAAGCCACAGTCATCAAGACAGTATGGTACTGGCACAAAAACAGAAACATAGATCAATGAAACAAAATAGAAAGCCCAGAGATGAATCCACGCACCTGTGGACACCTTATCTTTGACAAAGAAGGCAAGAATATACAATGGAGAAAAGACAGTCTCTTTAACAAGTGGTGCTGGGAAAACTGGTCAACCACTTGTAAAAGAATGAAACTAGAACACTTTCTAACACCATACACAAAAATAAACTAAAAATGGATTAAAGATCTAAATGTAAGACCAGAAACTATAAAACTCCTAGAGGAAAACATAGGCAAAACACTCTTGGATGCAAATCATAGTAGGATCCTTTTATTACCCACCTCCCAGAGTAATGGAAATAAAAGCAAAAATAAACAAATGGGATCTAATTAAAATTAAAAGCTTTTGCACAATGAAGGAAACTGTAAGCAAGGTGAAAAGACAGCCTTCAGAATGGGAGAAAATAACAGCAAATGAAGCAACTGACAAAGAATTAATCTCAAAAATATACAAGCAACTCCTGTAGCTCAATTCCAGAAAAATAAGCGACCCAATGAAAAAATGGGCCAAAGAACTAAACAGACATTTCTTCAAAGAAGACATATAGATGGCTAACAAACACATGAAAAGATGCTCAACATCATTCATTATCAGAGACATGCAAATCAAAACCGCAATGAAGTACCATCTCATGCTGATCAGAATGGCTGCTATCAAAAAGTCTACAAACAATAAATGCTGGAGCGGGTGTACACAAAGGGAACCCTCTTATGCTGTTGGTGGGAATGCAAACTAGTATAGCCACTGTGGAGAACAGTGTGGAGATTCCTTAAAAAACTGGAACTAGAACTGCCATATGACCCAGCAATCCCACTGCTGGGCATGGACACTGAGGAAACTAGAATTTAAAGAGACACGTGTACCCCAGTGTTCATCACAGCACTGTTTACAATAGCCAGGACATGGAAGCAACCTAGATGTCCATCAGCAGATGAATGGATAAGAAAGCTGTGGTACATATACAAATGGAGTATTACTCAGCCATTAAAAAGAATACATTTGAATCAGTTCTAATGATGTGGATGAAACTGGAGCCTATTACATGGAGTGAAGTAAGTCAGAAAGAAACAGAACACCAATACAGTATATTAACGCATATATATGGAATTTAGAAAGATGGTAATGATGACCCTATATGTGAGACAGCAAAACAGACACAGATGTAAAGAACAGTCTTTTGGACTCTGTGGGAGAAGGCGAGGGTGGGATGATCTGAGAGAATAGCACTGAAACATGTGTATTACCATATGTGAAACGGATCTCCAGTCCAGGTTTGATGCATGAGACAGGGTGCTCAGGGCTGGTGTACTGGGATGACCCTGAGGGATGAGATGGGGAGGGAGGTGGAAGGGGGGTTCAGGATGGGGAACACATGTACACCCATGGCTGAATCATGTCAATTTATGGCAGAAACCACCATAATATAATTAGCCTCCAATTAAAATAATAAATAAGTAAAATAAGCAGCCAGTTGTGTAATACAAAAAATACAGAGGATGTTAGTATGAGGGAACATAAGAATTTGAACTTCTCTGGGCACTTCAAGTGAGTATCTTGTAGCATCTTAGTTTTCTGAGTGATCAGAGTTCCCAGTGATGGTCCCCTAGCTGTGTATGAGGTAGACTTTAGATAATTTGGCAGTTCCAGAGGAAAAGTGATGAGACAGTTTTGTTCAATATATTTTAAAAGTTTGAAATGTAAATTATAATTATGATTTTTATGAAAATTCTGTCATATTATTAATAATTAAAGTCTTAAAGGTTATGCTTTTAAAACAAGGAGAATGTTTGTCAGTTTATTTTAATTAAAATTCAGTTAACGTAGTTTGTTGCTCCTAAAGCATCTTAATGTCATTAGTGATGTAAATTTGATTAAATTTGTTTTTGTTGTTACTATAACATTGCATTATATTCTTACCTCATAAGATGGATCAATAAAATGGTTTATTGATGCCTCAAAAAAGAAGTGGAAATAGTAACACAAATTTCAGAACTCAGAATAAGTTTATAAATTTAAATGGTAAACTGAATTCCAATACAAATAGAGTAGGTATTGGGACGAATGAATCAGCAAGTCTGATGATTTTGCATAAATGAAAAAAAAAAAGAAAATACAAATAAAATGCATGATTATTATCTGTAAATTTGATTTTATTATGTGGTTCTCTAACCCCTGGTGTGCTGTGTGTTATGAAACTTTATAATATATAGCAGGAAATAACTGAGGCTGTTGTATTATTTTCAAAGTATGGTAACCACTTTTTTCTAGGGCAGAAGTAGGTAATGCTTTTGGAGGGGAGTGAAATTAATGCTTTTCGCAACTAAGGGGAATGACAGGATCTCAATAGCAGATACCTCATTCAGAGTTGGACACCTTAAAATAAAAATAGGTAGATGAGAACCTGTATAGGTTGGTGGTAAAGAGCATGGCTGTCTGGGTTCATATCCCAGGTTTGTTTACTATTTACCAGTTATATGTACTTGATCAAATAGCCTTCTTTTTGTATACCTCAGCTTCCTTATTTACATGGAGAGAATAGTGGTAATATATACCACATCGATTTGTTATGAGGATTATAGGAGGTAATATTTGTAAGCATTAGAACAGCACTTGGCACATAGTAAATTCTGTACAAGTATTAATTAAATAATTTAGAACTAAATGAAAATGTCTGTTAGAGGAAAGTGTTTTTATATAGATGAGATTATGAGTCATACAAATATAAATTGAACATTTATCAACAATTTTATTAACTCTGGTTCAAAGGAGAATTTAAAGAGCCTCACTTACATTCACAGTAAGGAACTCTGAAGTCGAATTTACAAGTAAATGCAAATTGTCCATAGGACAATATCAGTTGCATTCAAGAGAACATAATTCATTTGCATTTCCACAGACAAGGATTATTTGCGTTATTTCTATTTTCTACAACTTGCGTGGGTGCGTGCATAGTTGCTCAGTTGTGTCTGACTCCTCTGTCCGTGAAATTTTCCAGGTAGGAATACTGGAATCGCACTCCAGGGATCGAACCTGTGTTTCTTGGGTCTCCTGCATTGGCAGGTGGATTATTTATCAGTAGTGTCACCTGGGAATACAGAATTATAGAATAGCTCACAATGAAAGGCAGAGACCATTTGAGAGGGAGAGATCATTAGTGATCTCTAGGGCCTGGTGGAGATCTCCATTGAGCCAGAGCCCCAGATGACTGTCAGTTGAGGCACAATAGGGGTAGATTTTTAATCTCAAAATTCTAAGTATACTGTCTGAAGCTGAGTTAAAGGTCCAGGCTTCTTTGTTTGAAAGGTGCTTGTTGGGTTGGAAATCTTTCTACTTGGCCCCTTGTTTCAAGCAGAGACTCACTGTTGGCTGGAAGCGCCTTTGTAAGTCCCCTCTGCTCTCTGTTTGGTGTGCCATTCCCACGGGGCCTTCTCAGCCAGTGAAACACTCTTCCTGAGCCCCTGTGGACTGTGTGCTCTGCCATCTCGGTCTCCTTTCTTGTAGGAATCCATCATATAGTCTGGCATGACTACTGTGGATAATTTGGAACTTCATTGGCTGGCTTCTTTGGGAAACTTAAAATTTCTTCAAACTGGATCCTCTAAGACTAAGCTCCCCTTCCCATTACTTCTGGTCCTTCTTCCTTCTGTTACATCTTTTATGTACCCTTCAGTTCCATTTAAGTCCTTTGATATATCCCTCCTCAAAACTCCTAACTTCTCCATCTCTCTCTCCCTTGCTAAACTTTTTCCTTCCTACTTAAGCTCCTCAGCTCATACAGCACTGGAACTTTAGGTCCCTTGTTTCTCACAGGGGACTCTCAAGGAACTCAGGGGCCCTTGAAAGCAACTGTTAATACTTGAGGCTCAAAAGGAAGAAAAGGTAACTGAAAACAGACTGGATGTTTTGTACCTCAGACAGGCTTTGGGCACATCCAGGCAGCTGCTTGATGTTTCCTGTCATTTTCTCACCTAAAATTTAGTCCACAGCCTCCCTAAGATTACATATCTGGGAAAATGAAAAATCTTGAAAGTTTCCTCCACATATACTGGTAAAAAAACATTAACTCTCATATTGAACAGATAACATTAACTTGTTCTTCTGCCAGAAGCAAAATTTGGATTAAAATATTAAGGGGAGAAAAGACCAGAGTATATTACCGTATATACCTGACTCATGGCTAAAGTTTTAGAGTGAATGCTGTGGAATCTCTGTTTGGATGTCTGGATGTATGTTTATGTACTGATATGTATACATGTTATATGTATGTGATATTTTTCTACTTTCAGATGGTGTTATCAGAATAATTCATAAAATTCTATTAAAGAACTCTATGCAAATTGGCTTTTTGGAGATAAATTAACATTATGTAAATAAAATATTCCTAATACTCTCAGAAATATAAAAACTAGCTCAAAACCTTTTCATATTTTCATGACTTGGGTAAATCTTTGGTAAATAAAACTAGTTTAATACTGTTGGCTTAAATAAAAAGTTTGACTTCTGAGTTATAAGCAGTAAATGTAAAAACTGAGCATACATTTTTGTTGTACTGGGTTTACTAGTCAGATAAGCTTATGTTTTATCTACTAGGTATTTAGATTATAAATATTATAAATTCAACCCAAGACCAAATGTGCAAGTAAAGATGTAGTAAAAATGAATTGCTTGCCATTTATGGTATCTTGTATATCAAGCATAGCATTAAAAGAAGATCCATATGTTTAACTTTTTTAGGTTTTTGCTTTGCAGAGCTTGCCTAACATGCATGTGCTATAAAAATAGTTAACAAGTAATAACGCAAAATTATGGCAAACTTTGTTTTATGTTATAATATGTCTGTATAAAAATAGTTTCCAAAGTCTTTTCAGTACCGTGTAACCTCAAGTATACTTAAGTATAGATATTTATTAAAAATCATGATTATTTCAAAGTAAAATAAGTTATTGAAATACTAATTACTGAACATAACTTCAAGTTTATGTACTTGGGTTTCTTTTAATGTAGTATGGAAAAGCTAAATATATTTGAATATGTCAATAAGTGTTCTTTTACCATATTGAAAGATTGTACCATTTAAAAACATGTCTCTAGAAATCAAAAGATGCTATATGCATGAAATTTGCTATTCTGCTACAGAATGCTGAAAGTGAAAGTTGCTCAGTTGTGTCCAACTGTTTGCGACTCTGGGGACTATAGAGTACGTGGAAATCTCCAGGTCAGAATACTGAAGTGGGTAGCCATTCCCTTCTCCAGAGGATCTTCCCAACACAGGAATTGAACCTAGGTCTCCTGGATTGCAGGCAGATTTTTTACCAGCTGAGCCACAAGGGAAGCCCAAGAATACTGGAGTGGGTAACCTATTCCTTCTCCAGTGGATCTTCCAACCCAGGAATCGAACCAGGGTCTCCTGCGTTGCAGATGGATTCTTTACCAACCGAGCTACCAGGGAAGCCCTTGCTGCAGAATGCTGGCATGTGACAGTCTGCAGTTGTTTACTTCTTAGTCTTTTCTGTAAATTAAAGAGTACTAATTAAAAATAATAAAGAAGAGAAACACTCTGTATGCAAAGTTTGTGAGGAATGGAAGATTTTTGTTGTTAAGGGAAAAGAGAGTCATTTTATTCTAATTTGAAATAAATGGTTAGTTCAGAATGAGAAAGAGGAAAAATACAGGAGAAAACCTGAATAGATAATAGAGTTGCAGATGGTTTTCAGAAGAGGAATTTTATCTGTGATCAAATTAGTTAAGATTGAAAGAATTTATTTGTTTTTTGTTTTAAATAAGCCTAATAATGTACTGATGCAAAATTAGAGTTGGGTTTTCTTTCTGTTAAAACAGCAAAGTTTTCTTGGATAATTAGTCGGTTCTTAATAAGAGATCATAGAAAGATCATTATCTTTTAAGTTATCTGCTTAGAAACAAGAATTCTGTGTCTTATCAAAGTGATTTCCTATGTGTTATATTGTTTTTATTATGTTCATTTATAAGAACTTAAGGATCGTTTCATAGTGATCTATGATCCTATTTATTCAAGTGTTCAAGCCTTTTGACATTTTTGACAACTTCCCAAAGTCAAATTCTAAATGAAATTGTGAACTCTAATTGAGATTGGTTTCCCACAGGGGCCTTGGAAAATCTCAGAGGGTTTGTTTTTTCACCTAGTAAGAAAGAAATGTTAAAAAATAATTTGATTTACTTGATGTCTTAAATTGTGACATGTTGTCAAATAAAAACTTTCTCTAGCTTTTATTTGTGTGGATAAAAATTATTAATAGATATTTCAGAAGTTGTGTGAAGTTCATAGAAACTTGCCAGTACCCTTTTTATCCATCATATGTCCTGTTATAATTTTGTGAGCTATAATTTGAGTTTTTTTAATTGAAGTGTAGTTGATTTACAAGGCTATGTTAATTTCTGCTGTACAGCAGAGTTATTCAGTTTTATATATATATATATATGTATATATGTTTCCTTTTTCCCCTTCATGGATCACTGCCTTGCCATGGTGAAGGGGCTTGCATAACTCAGTGAAGCTATGAATCATGTTGCCATCCAAGCACCCAAGATGGGTGGGTCATAGCGGAGAGTTCTGACAAAACTCCGGAGGAGGGAATGGCAAACCACCCCAGGATACTTGCTGTGAGAACCTCATGAACTGTATATAAGGACCAAAAGATGTGATACTGAAAGATAAGTCCCCCAGGTCTGAAGGTGTCCAATATGCTCCTGGGGAAGAGTGAAGGAGAACTACTAATATCCCCAGAAAGAATGAGGCGCCTGGGCCAAAGCGGAAATGATGCTCAGTTGTGGATGTACCTGGTGATGAAAGTAAAATCCAGTGCTGCAAAGAACAGTATTGTGTAGGAACCTGAAATGTTAGGTCCATGAATCAAGGTAAATTGGAATTGGTCAAGCCGGAGATGGTAAGAGTACACATTGACATCTTAGCAATCAGTGAACGAAAATGAATGGGAAAGGGCAAATTTAATTCAGATGACCTTTATATCTACTACTATGGGCAAGAATCCCATAGAAGAAATGGAGTAGCCCTCATAATCAACAAAAGAGTCTGAAATGCAGTGCATGGGTGCAACCTCAAAAATGACAGAATGATCTTGGTTTGTTTCTAAGGCAAGCCATTCAACATCACTAATCCAAATCTGTGCCCCTACCACCAATGCCAAAGAAGCTGAAGTTGATCAGTTCTATGAAGACCTAGAAGACCTCCTAGAACTAACACCAAAAAAAAATATTCTATTCATCTTTGGGGATTGGAATACAATATATGTATACCTATGGCTGATTCATGTTGAGGTTTGACAGAAAACAGCAAAATTCTACAAAGCAATTATCCTTCAATAATAAAAAAAAAGAGTAGGAAGTCAAGAGATACCTGGAGTAACAGGCAAGTTTGGCCTTGGAGAACAAAATGAAGCAGAGCAAAGGCTAACTGAATTCTGCCAAGAGAATTTATTGGTCATAGCAAGCACCCTTTTTCAACAACACAAGAGATGAGTTTACACATGGATATCACCAAATAGCCAATACTGAAATCAAATTGATTTCATTTTTTGTAGCTGAAAATGGAGACGCATATACAGTCAGCAAAAAATAAGACCTGGAGCTGGCTGTGGCTCCGATCATCTTTTCGGCTAGCAAACTTCAGGCTTAAACTAAAGAAAGTGGGGAAAACCACTAAGCCAGCCAGGTACGACTTAAATCACAATCCCTATGACTATTCAGTGGAGGTAATGAATAGATTTAAGGGATTAGAACTTGTAAACAGTGTGCCTGAAGAACTATGGACAGAGGCCATAATATCGTACGGGATGCAGTGAACAAGACCCAAAGGAAAAGAAAAACAAGAAGGCCAAGTGGTTATCTGAGGAGGCCTTACAGATAGCTAAAGAAGAAGAGAAGCAAAAGGCAATGGAGAAGGGGAAAGGTATAGTGAACTAAATTGAACTAAATGCAGATTTCCAAAAAATAGCACCGAGAGGCAAGACAACCTTCTGCAAAGAACAGTGTGTAAACTAGAAGAAAACAACAGAAGGGGAAGGACTAGAGATCCCCTCAGGAAAATTGGAGATGGCCGTGGAACATTTTGCCCAAAGATGGGCACAATGAAGTCCACAAATGGTAGAGACATAGTAGATGCTGATGAGATCAAGAAGAGACGGAGAGAATACATGGAAAAACTGTACAAAAAAGATCCAAATGAACTGGATTACTACGATGGTGTGATCAGTCGCCCAGAGCCAGGCATTCTGGAGACTGAAGTCAAGTGGGCCTTAGGAAGCACTGCTGTTAATAAAGCTACTGGATGTGATGTAATTCCAGTAGAACTATTCAAATTTTGAACTGAGGTGTTGGAGAAGACTCTGAGAGTCCCTTGGACTGCAAGGAGATCGAACCAGTCCATCCTAAAGGAAATCAGTCCTGATATTCATTGGAAGGACTGATGCTGAAGCTGAAGCTCCAGTACTTTGGCCACCTGATGTGAAGAGAGGACTCACTGGAAAAGACCCTGACGCTGTGAAAGATTGAAGGCAGGAGGATAAGGGGATGACAGAGGATGAGATGGTTGGATGGCATCACTGACTCAATGGACATGAGTTGGAGCAAGCTCTGGGAGTTGATGAAGAGCAGGGAAGCCTGGCGTGCTCCAGCCCATGGGGTTGCAAAGAGTCGGACATGATTGAGTGACCAAAGAACAACAATTCAAACCCTTAAGGATGATGCCATCAACTTTGATGCTTTCAATATGCTGGCAAATCTGGAAGACTCCCACAGTGGCCACAGGATTGGTAAAGGTCAATGCTCATCCCAGTTCCCAAGGAGGGTAATACTAAACAATGTGCTAACCATCGGACAGCTGCACTCATCTCCCATGCTAGTAGTCATGCTTAAAATCTTGCATGCTTGGCTTCAGCATTATTCGAGTCAAGAACTTCTAGATGTCCAAGCAGGGTTTAAAAAAGGAAAAGGAACCAGAGATCAAATTGCCAGCATTTGCTGGGTCATAGAGAAAGCTAGGGAATTCCAGAAAAACATCTACCTCTGCTTCATCGACTACACTGAAGCCTTTGACTGTGTGAATCATAATAAGCTGTGTAAAGCTCTTAAAGAGATGGGAATACTAGACCATCTTACCTGTCTCCTGAGAAACCTGTATGTGGGTCAAGAAGCAACAGTCAGAACCCTGTATGGAACAACTGATTGGTTCAAGATTGAGAAAGGAGTATAATAGGGCTCTCTGATGTCACCCTGTTTGTTGATATGCTGAGCACATCATGAGAAATGCTGGGCTGGATGAGTTACAAGTTGGAATCAAGATAGGTGGGAGAAACTTCAACAACCTCAGATATGCAGATGATACCACCCTAATGTCAGAAAGTGTAGAGGAACTGAAGAGCCTCTTGATGAGGGTGAAGGAGGAGAGTGAAAGAGTCAGCTTAAAACTAAATATTAAAAAACTAAGATCATGGCATTTGCCCCTATTACTTCATGGCAGATAGAGGGAAAAGGTGGAAGCAGTGACAGATTTCCTCTTCTTGGCTCTAAAATCACTGCGTATGGTGACTGCAGCTGTGAAATCAGATGACGATTGCTTATTGGCAGGGAAGCTATGACAAACCTAGACAGTGTGTTGAAAAGCAGAGACGTTACTCTGCTGACAAAGATCCGTATAGTCAAGGCTGTGATCTTTCCAGTTGTCACATACGGTTGTGAGAGCTGGAACATACAGAGGCAGAGAGCTGAATAATTGATGCCTTTGAACTGTGGTGCTGGATAAGACTCCTGAAGGCCCGTGAACTGCAAGGGAATCAAACCAGTCAATCCTAAAGAAAATCAGTCCCAAACATTCATTGGAGGGACTGATGTTGAAGCTGAAATTTCAGTATTTTGGTTATCTCATGTGAAGAGCTGACTCACTGGAAAAGTCCCTGTTGCTGGGAAAGATTGAGGGCAGAAAGAGAAGAGGACATCGGAAGATGAGATGGCTGGATGTCAACACTGATGCAACGGACATGAACTTGGGCAAACTTCAGGAGATGGTGAGGGACAGGGAGGCCTGCGTACTGCAGTCCATGGGGGTCACAAAGAGTTGGACATGACTGGGTGACTGGACAACAACATATTCTTTTTCATATACTTTTTCATTTTGGTTTGTAACAGGATATTGAATATAGTTCCCTGTGCTGAATGTAGTAAGACCGTGTTGTTTATCCATTCTATCGGTGATAATTTGCCTCTGCTAATCCCAAACCCATAGTCCTTCTGTCCCTAATTTGAGTTAGTTGAACATTGTATGTCATAGAAATAAATATTCCCTTATCAATTGTATAAAATTTTTATAATAAATTCTCAGACCTTTGACAATTACTGTTTTAAGTCTTTTATCATCTACAGATAATTTTTGTTTTACTGTGATTCTTCCTTGAAAGCCCTTGTAGTCAGTTACAGGCAAAAGTGCTTTGTCTTCAACAAAAAAAGTGGCTGTTTTAGAAATCCATGAAAAGAACTATGACAGGTACTTTGGGGTGCAGCTTCTGAGGGGACTATTGCTTAAATAACTTTGAGACTATACCTCTGGATCGAGTAAGGATTTCTGGTACTAATAGAGAAGCTGACTGTTTAAAAAAGCCAAAAAAAAAAAAAAATACTGACCTAAGGTCTAGCAGAACAAAAATCCATTACATGAAGAAAAAAATAGTATAGTATAAAGAATGTTTAGTAGAACAGAACAGAGAATTCAGAAATAGATCTCAGTATATAAGAGTAGTTAATATAGATATTGAGTTAATGAAGTACAAGTAAGTTTGTTGTAGTTGTTCTAATACATTAAATAATGCCGGGGGGACAAAAGAATCAGTTACATGGGACTGAATGAACCAATAAAGAGTGATTTTGATTTTTATGATTATTGCATTGTAACATTGCTGGTTCTTCAATGTTTTACTTAAGGAACTCTTTTATCTTTTTTCAAGCTGTCTATAACTCATGGCAATTTAGTCGATTATACTTTTGTAAATAAAAATGAAACTTTTATCTTTTCTCCCTACTTGATCACTCCAGAATTCAGAATCTACTGAGTATTTTTATTTTCATGACAGTGACATTATTTGTATAAGTTCAATAGGAATCTGTTTTCCTTGTGACAGGACATAATTGGAAAAATTAGTTGTATAGACTTTGGCTGGAATATTGTATTTGAGAATGAGAATCTCAAAGACATCGAATCTCGTGTTATGAGACAGTGATAAGGAACTAAGATTTGTTTTATAGAGCCAGTGCTTACAAAGCCCTTTGGAGAAACCAGCCTGGCACATGGTTTATAGAGTTCTCAGCTTTACAGATGAGGAAGAAAGGTCGCTTCCTGGGACTCCCAGGAACCATAGGATATTCTGGGAACCTTGAGAAGAGAGGAATTTACCCAAATTTGTAGGCATTATGGTTTAAATTTGGTGGTTAGTTCTTAGATTGGCTTCCAAGCCTAGTTCAGTTCAGTTCAGTCACTCAGTTGTGTCTGACTCTGTGACCCCATGGACTGCAGCATGCCAGGCTTCCCTATCCATCACCAAGTCCAGAGCTTGCTCAGACTCATGTCCATTGAGTCCATGATGCCATCCAACCATCGCATCCTCTGTCATCCCCGTCTCTTCCTGCCTTCAATCTTGCCTAGCATCAGGGTTTTTTTCCATGAGTCATTTTTTCCCATCGGGTGGCCAGAGTACTGGAGCTTCTGCTTCAGCATCAGTCCTTCCAATGAACATTCAGGATTGAGTTCCTTTAGGATGGACTGGTTGGATCTCCTTGCAGTCCAAGGGACTCTCAAGAGTCTTCTCCAATACCACAGTTCAAAAGCATCAGTTCTTCAGCACTCAGCTTTCCTTATGGTCCAGCTCTCACATCCATACACATGACTACTGGAAAAACCATAGCCTTGACTAGATATACCTTTGTTGGCAAAGTAATGTCTCTGCTTTTTAATATGCTATCTAGGTTGGTCATAACTTTTCTACCAAGGAATAAGTGTCTCTTAATTTCATGGCTGCAGCCACCATCTGCAGTGATTTTGAAGCCCAAGAAAATAAAGTTCTGTCAGTGTTTCCATTGTTTGCCCATCTATTTGCCATCTCCTAGCCTTGAGAGGCTTTCAGAAGTCTGATTTGAGATTATGAAAAGTTCCAGCTAAGCAAACCTGAAAGGCCTAAGTGGTCAATGATCATTCTTGCTGCACTTATGTAAATAATCAGGCTAAATCTAATGAGACCAAACTTATTTTGTAAACAAGAATAAAAATGGTGGGTGGGAGCCAGGTTGACTGTACAGAAATATTTTATGTTCAGTGGAAAACTATAGTGTACCCTCGTGGGTTATTAAAGTCCAGTGTTGCTGATTGTCTCACGTATGCTGTCAATTGTCTAGTTTCTTCCAGTGTCTGGCTACAACTCTCCAAAATATTTCCAATTTTTCTACCCTCCTCCTGTTTTGGCCTCACTGAGAACTAAACCTTCCCCTTTCCTGGAGCCCTGCAGGCTGAAGCTGATGGCCTGATATAAACTTCAAAGAAATCACCACAACAGATCATGTATGTTGTACAACTTTGATGCTTGCTATTGTGAGGGCCATTCAGGAAGTCTGCTGAAACATCCGATGCCATCACTAAGGAAATTCAGAGTGCAAAAGATGAATCAAGCCCATCATCTAGGTATCTTCTCAACTGTCTTCCCTCTGGACTCAGAAACTAGTTTTATAGTATGCCCCAATCAATAATCTTTGTTTTTCCTTTTCTTTTCATAGAAATTCCCCTCAGTAAATGCCTGACTGCTTGTGCCACCTCGCAAATATCCTCCACTTAACCAAGCCTCAACTAATAGTTCAGATGGTCCTTAAAGGACAAAAGGCAGCCTAATGACAAATGGACTTACTTTGTTCAAAAAAGAATGTCTCTTTCTTCCGATAAGAGCAGGGACTGACAAAGACCCTCTTCCTTAACTTTAGTCAGGTTCCTTGACTAAACAGGGCTTCCTTCCCTGGTGGCTCAGACAGTGAAGAATCTGCCTGCAATGCAGGAGACCCAGTTTCGATACCTGGGTTAGGAAGATCCCTTGGAGCTGGGAATGGCTACCAACTCCAGTATTCCTGCCTGGAGAATTCCATGGACAGAGAAGCCTGGTGGGCTATAGTCTATGGAGTCACAAGTAGTCGGACACAACTGAGCGACTAACACAAGTCAGGTTCCTTCAAACTCTTTTTTTCTAGACCCCATCCTTGCCAAACTTACACTGTCCAATTTTTGTAAGAATCCTGCTTTATCAATTTGGAGAGAATTTTCCATCCTTGATATCTGGTCACCCTTGATGTCTAATAAAATTCTGTTCCCCTTGCTCCCCACCCAGTACCCTAAATGATATCTCACTACCTGACAGTTCTTCAGCAAAGAGTGTGTCTGTTTAACCAAAATCTTCCCTCACCCCCAAAGTTTCCCCTTAGTGATAGTAATTTTCTTCCCACTGATCCCCACTCTGCTTCTTGGCTATGAATCTCCACTTGTCTTTGCTGTATTGGGAACTGAGCCCAGTTCTGTACTGAGATCTCTTTTCCCTTATTGTGGTAGTTCCTGTATAAAACCTTTGTTTTTTAATATGCATAGTATCGATAGAATACAGTCTGGGAGAGCAGCTACTCTCATATGTGCACACTGAACAGATATTTTAGCTTTCAGTTGGTGAAAGCCTGTGAGGAACACGATGTAAGTCAGTGCTTCGTGTACATAAAGAATGTCTGAGAGGGAACAATGCTTGACAATTTTCTGTCCCGTTTATTACTGAAAACCCAGGATATGGGAAAAGACACATTGGAATCAGTGCTGATGGAACACAGCTGGGTGAAAATGAAGGTAGTACATTACTATTAAATATTCAGATACAAGTTGTGGCCTGTAGTGGCAATTTATAGTCTTGCATTTACAGAGAACAGTTGGTAGTCAAAAACATGCCATTTGGTTTTGGTTTATTGTTGGAGGAAATACTGATAATTATTAATACTATCAAATTACAGTTTTTCAGTACACTTATGCCTTTTTGATATACTATGAGAAGAATTGGGCAGCAAGTGTACTGGCTTTGAGGAAAAAAGATGCTCATGTGAATTTTAAAAGGAAAGAGCGATAAAAATATTCCTTCATGATGCTGATAATTCTGATAAGACCATTTTGAGTAACTTATTGAGTGACATGTTATAGCAGTGTATATATTAAAGATGTTGAATTGTTTGAGGCTTTAGGCTTAAAATATACCGTTTTACAGTTTGCAGTTGAGAGATTAGGATTTCTTTTAAGAGAACTGAACTGTGGTATAAATGGTTTAAACTTTGATGTTTTCTAATATAATTCTTGTTTTGGGAAAAATACATGATTTATTTCCATATATGTTTTAAAGTCACATTATTATACATGCAGTATTACAGATATAATGCTTCATAAGAATATGAAATACTTTTTAGAACTAAATCCAACTAGATTAGGAATCTGTTTACCGTGTCTCCCAAGTTGAAACAGTCCATCTTTCTGCTTTCATTTGTGATATGCTTATCAGTTTATTTTTTATTTTTTAATTTATTTTTTAAATTTTAAAATCTTTAATTCTTACATGCGTTCCCAAACATGAACCCCTCTCCCACCTCCCTCCCCATAACATCTCTCTGGATCATCCCCATGCACCAGCTCCAAGCATGCTGTATCCTGCATCAGACATAGACTGGCGATTCAATTCTTACATGATAGTATACATGTTAGAATGTCATTCTCCCAAATCATCCCACCCTCTCCCTCCCTCTGAGTCCAAAAGTCCATTATACACATCTGTGTCTCTTTCCCTGTCTTGCATACAGGGTCGTCATTGCCATCTTCCTAAATTCCATATATATGTGTTAGTATACTGTATTGGTGTTTTTCTTTCTGGCTTACATCACTCTGTATAATCGGCTCCAGTTTCATCCATCTCATCAGAACTGATTCAAATGAATTCTTTTTAACGGCTGAGTAATACTCCATTGTGTATATGTACCACAGCTTTCTTATCCATTCATCTGCTGATGGACATCTAGGTTGTTTCCATGTCCTAGCTATTATAAACAGTGCTGCGATGAACATTGGGGTACATGTGTCTCTTTCAATTCTGGTTTCCTTGGTGTGTATGCCCAGAAGTGGGATTGCTGGGTCATAAGGTAGTTCTATTTGCAATTTTTTAAGGAATCTCCACACTGTTCTCCATAGTGGCTGTACTAGTTTGCATTCCCACCAACAGTGTAGGAGGGTTCCCTTTTCTCCACACCCTCTCCAGCATTTATTGCTTGCAGATTTTTGGATCATAGCCATTCTGACTGGTGTGAAGTGGTACCTCATTGTGGTTTTGATTTGCATTTCTCTAATAATGAGTGATGTTGAGCATCTTTTCATGTGTTTGTTAGCCATCCGTATGTCTTCTTTGGAGAAATGTCTATTTAGTTCTTTGGCCCATTTTTTGATTGGGTCATTTATTTTTCTGGAATTGAGCTGCAGAAGTTGTTTGTATATTTTTGAGATTAGTTGTTTGTCAGTTGCTTCATTTGCTATTATTTTTTCCCATTCAGAAGGCTGTCTTTTCACCTTGCTTATATTTTCCTTTGTTGTGCAGAAGCTTTTAATTTTAATTAGATCCCATTTGTTTATTTTTGCTTTTATTTCCAGAATTCTGGGAGGTGGATCATAGAGGATCCTGCTGTGATTTATGTCTGACAGTGTTTTGCCTATGTTCTCCTCTAGGAGTTTTATAGTTTCTGGTCTTACATTTAGATCTTTAATCCATTTTGAGTTTATTTTTGTGTGTGGTGTTAGAAAGTGATCTAGTTTCATTCTTTTACAAGTGGTTGACCAGTTTTCCCAGCACCACTTGTTAAAGAGATTGTCTTTACTCCATTGTATATTCTTGCCTCCTTTGTCAAAGATAAGGTGTCCATATGTGTGTGGATTTATCTCTGGGCTTTCTATTTTGTTCCATTGATCTGTATGTCTGTCTTTGTGCCAGTACCATACTGTCTTGATGACTGTGGCTTTGTAGTAGAGCCTGAAGTCAGGCAAGTTGATTCCTCCAGTTCCATTCTTCTTTCTCAAGATTGCTTTGGCTATTCGAGGTTTTTTGTATTTCCATACAAATCTTGAAATTATTTGTTCTAGTTCTGTGAAAAATGTTGCTGGTAGCTTGATAGGGATTGCATTGAATTTGTAAATTGCTTTGGGTAGTATACTCATTTTTACTATATTGATTCTTCCGATCCATGAACATGGTATATTTCTCCATCTATTAGTGTCCTCTTTGATTTCTTTCATCAGTGTTTTATAGTTTTCTATATATAGGTCTTTAGTTTCTTTAGGTAGATATATTCCTAAGTATTTTATTCTTTTCGTTGCAATGGTGAATGGAATTGTTTCCTTAATTTCTTTTTCTACTTTCTCATTATTCGTGTATAGGAATGCAAGGGATTTCTGTGTGTTGATTTTATATCCTGCAACTTTACTATATTCATTGATTAGCTCTAGTAATTTTCTGGTGGAGTCTTTAGGGTTTTCCATGTAGAGGATCATGTCATCTGCAAACAGTGAGAGTTTTACTTCTTCTTTTCCAATTTGGATTCCTTTTATTTCTTTTTCTGCTCTAATTGCTGTGGCCAAAACTTCCAGAACTATGTTGAATAGTAGCGGTGAAAGTGGACACCCTTGTCTTGTTCCTGAATTTAGCGGAAATGCTGTCAATTTTTCACCATTGAGGATAATGTTTGCTGTGGGTTTGTCATAGATAGCTTTTATTATGTTGAGGTATGTTCCTTCTATTCCTGCTTTCTGGAGAGTTTTTATCATAAATGGATGTTGAATTTTGTCAAAGGCCTTCTCTGCATCTATTGAGATAATCATATGGTTTTTATTTTTCAATTTGTTAATGTGGTGAATTACATTGATTGATTTGTGGATATTGAAGAATCCTTGCATCCCTGGGATAAAGCCCACTTGGTCATGGTGTATGGTCTTTTTAATGTGTTGTTGGATTCTGATTGCTAGAATTTTGTTGAGGATTTTTGCATCTATGATCATCAGTGATATTGGCCTGTAGTTTTCTTTTTTTGTGACATCTTTGTCAGGTTTTGGTATTAGGGTGATGGTGGCCTCATAGAATGAGTTTGGAAGTTTACCTTCCTCTGCAATTTTCTGGAAGAGTTTGAGGAGGATAGGTGTTAGCTCTTCTCGAAATTTTTGGTAGAATTCAGCTGTGAAGCCGTCTGGACCTGGGCTTTTGTTTGCTGGAAGATTTCTGATTACAGTTTCAATTTCCGTGCTTGTGATGGGTCTGTTAAGATTTTCTATTTCTTCCTGGTTCAGTTTTGGAAAATTGTACTTTTCTAAGAATTTGTCCATTTCTTCCACGTTGTCCATTTTATTGGCATACAATTGCTGATAGTAGTCTCTTATGATCCTTTGTATTTCTGTGTTGTCTGTTGTGATCTCTCCATTTTCATTTCTAATTTTATTGATTTGATTTTTCTCTCTTTGCTTCTTGATGAGTCTGGCTAATGGTTTGTCAATTTTATTTATCCTTTCAAAGAACCAGCTTTTGGCTTTGTTGATTTTTGCTATGGTCTCTTTTGTTTCTTTTGCATTTATTTCTGCCCTAATTTTTAAGATTTCTTTCCTTCTACTAACTCTGGGGTTCTCCAACTCTTCCTTTTCTAGTTGCTTTAGGTGTAGAGTTAGGTTATTTATTTGACTTTTTTCTTGTTTCTTGAGGTATGCCTGTATTGCTATGAACTTTCCTCTTAGCACTGCTTTTATAGTGTCCCACAGGTTTTGGGTTGTTGTGTTTTCATTTTCATTAGTTTCTATGCATATTTTGATTTCTTTTTTGATTTCTTCTGTGATTTGTTGGTTATTCAGAAGTGTGTTGTTCAACCTCCATATGTTGGAATTTTTAATAGTTTTTCTCCTGTAATTGAGATCTAATCTTAATGCATTATGGTCAGAAAAGATGCTTGGAATGATTTCGATTTTTTTGAATTTATCAAGTTTAGATTTATGGCCCAGGATGTGATCTATCCTGGAGAAGGTTCCATGAGCACTTGAAAAAAAGATGAAATTCATTGTTTTGGGGTGAAATGTCCTATAGATATCAATTAGGTCTAACTGATCTAATGTATCATTTAAAGTTTGCGTTTCTTTGTTAATTTTCTGTTTAGTTGATCTGTCCATAGGTGTGAGTGGGGTATTAAAGTCTCCCACTATTATTGTGTTATTGTTGATTTCCCCTTTCATACTTGTTAGCATTTCTCTTACATATTGCGGTGCTCCTATATTGGGTGCATATATATTTATAATTGTTATATCTTCTTCTTGGATTGTTCCTTTGATCATTATGTAGTGGCCTTCTTTGTCTCTTTTCACAGCCTTTGTTTTAAAGTCTATTTTATCGGATATGAGTATTGCCACTCCTGCTTTCTTTTGGTCTCTATTTGCGTGGTATATCTTTTTCCAGCCCTTCACTTTCAGTCTGTATGTGTCCCTTGTTTTGAGGTGGGTCTCTTGTAAGCAGCATATAGAGGGGTCTTGTTTTTGTATCCATTTGGCCAGTCTTTGTCTTTTGGTTGGGGCGTTCAACCCATTTACATTTAAGGTGATTATTGATAAGTATGATCCCGTTACCATTTACTTTATTGTTTTGGGTTCGGGTTTATACACCCTTTTCATGTTTCCTGTCTAGAGGATATCCTTTAGAATTTGTTGGAGAGCTGGTTTGGTGGTGCTGAATTCTCTCAGCTTTTGCTTGTCTGTAAAGCTTTTGATTTCTCCTTCGTATTTGAATGAGATCCTTGCTGGATACAGTAATCTGGGCTGTAGGTTATTGTCTTTCATCACTTTAAGTATGTCTTGCCATTCCCTCCTGGCCTGAAGAGTTTCTGTTGAAAGATCAGCTGTTATCCTTATGGGAATCCCCTTGTGTGTTATTTGTTGTTTTTCCCTTGCTGCTTTTAATATTTGTTCTTTGTGTTTGATCTTTGTTAATTTGATTAATATGTGTCTTGGGGTGTTTCGCCTTGGGTTTATCCTATTTGGAATTCTCTGTGTTTCTTAGACTTGGGTGATTATTTCCTTCCCCATTTTAGGGAAGTTTTCAACTATTATCTCCTCAAGGATTTTCTCATGATCTTTCTTTCTGTCTTCTTCTTCTGGGACTCCTATAATTCGAATGTTGGAGCGTTTCATATTGTCCTGGAGGTCTCTGAGATTGTCCTCGTTTCTTTTAATTCGTTTTTCTTGTTTCCTCTCTGATTCATTTATTTCTACCATTCTATCTTCTATTTCACTAATCCTATCTTCTGCCTCCATTATTCTACTATTTGTTGCCTCCAGAGTGTTTCTGATCTCATTTATTGCATTATTCATTATATTTTGACTCTTTTTAATTTCTTCTAGGTCCTTGTTAAACCTTTCTTGCATCTTCTCAATCCTTGTCTCTAGGCTATTTATCTGTGATTCCATTTTGATTTCAAGATTTTGGATCATTTTCACTATCAATATTCGGAATTCCTTCTCCGGTAGATTCCCTACTTCTTCCTCTTTTGTTTGGTTTGGTGGGCAACTCTCCTGTTCCTTTACCTGCTGTGTATTCCTCTGTCTCTTCATCTTCGTTATATTGCTGCGTTTGGGGTGGCCTTTTTATATTCTGGTAATTTGTGGAGTTCTCTTTATTATGGAGCTTCCTCACTTTAGGTGGGGTTCTATCAGTGGCTTGTCAAGGTTTCCTGGTTAGGGAGGCTTGTGTTGGAGTTTTGGTGGGTGGAGCTGGGTTTCTTCTCTCTGGAGTGCAGTGGAGTGACCCGTAATGGATTATGAGACATCAAAGGTTTTGGGATAATTTTGAGCTGCCTGTATATTGAAGCTCAGGGGAGTGTTCCTGTGTTGCTGGAGAATTTGCGTGGAATGTCTTGTTTTGGAACTTGTTGGCCCTTGGGTGGAGCTTGGTTTCGGTGTAGGTATGAAGGCATTTGATGAGCTCCTATTGCTTAATGTTCCCTGAATTCAAGAGTTCTCTAATGTTTTCAGGCTTTGTATTTAAGCTTCCTGCTTCTGGTTTTCAGTTTTATTTTTACAGTAGCCTCTAGACTTCTCCATCTATACAGCACCGATGATAAAATATCTAGGTTAAAGATGAAAAGTTTCTCCACATTGAGGGACACTCAGAGAGGTTCACTGAGTTACAAGGAGAAGAGAAGATGGAGGGGGTAGTTGGAGGTGACTGGAATGAGATGCGGTGAGATCAAGAGAGGAGAGAGCAAGCTAGCCAGTAGTCACTTCCTTATGTGTGCTCTATAGTCTGGACCACTCAGAGGTATTTACAGAGTTATACGGGGAAGAGGAGAGGGAGGAAGTAGACAGAGGTGACCAGGAGGATAAGAGAGAGGAATGAGTAGGAGAGAGACAAATCCTGCCAGTAACCAGTTCCTTAGGTGTTCTCTACCGCCTGGAACACACAGAGATTCACAGAGTTGGATAGAGAAGAGATGGGGGAGAAAAGAGACAGAGGCCACCTGGTGGAGAAAAAGGAGAGTCCAGAGGAGGAGAGAGTGGTCAAGCCAGTAATCTCGCTCTCAGGTAAACTTGGGTAGTGAAGTTTGGGTTTTTAAATGTACAAAATTGACAACAAAAACCTAAGAGCAAAGATTAAAAATCTAGAGTAGAGGTTGGATTTTCAAAGATACAATATTAAAGAAAAGCAGAAGGAAAAAGGAAGAAAGAAAAAAAATTATTAAAAAATAAACAAACAAAAGAAAAAAAAAACACACCAACAACCATCCAAAGAGTATATATGATGTTTGCCTTAAAAAAAATAATAATAGTAATAATAGGTTATAGAAATAAAAATTAGAGAAGAAATAGAAGACTTAACAATTAAAAAAAAGCTAGAAAAAAAAGAAAAAAAAACAAAAAAGCAAAAAGCAAAAAAAAAAAAAAAAGGAATGATTTTAAAAATATTAAAAATATATCTAGCCCTTCTCTGATGTTATGGGCCGTGTGGGCTCACTTCCAAGGTGGTTCCCTCTGTTTAACTTCTTCTGTTTGCTGGTTTTTTAGGCTCACTAGTTCAGTCACGCTGTGGGGAGGGGGGATGCTGCAAACAAACAGCACTGTCATGTGCACACCGCATCTCAGCCCCACTTGACCGGTCCTTTCTCGCGGCGCACAAACCGCTCCGGCTCTACGATGCTCAGCCGGGTACCGTCTGGGGCCGGCCTTAGGCTGCGTGCACTTCCCGGGTCCAAGCCGCTCAGGTTCGGCGCTCAGGCAGCCCTCAGAGGCACAGATTCGGCTGGGACTGGGCTTTGTGCCCTTCCCAGGTCCGAGTAGCTCAGGAGTTTGGCGAGCACGATCGCCGCGGCTTGTCACCTTTTCTGCTGCTGCCGCTCAGCTCTCTGGGTGGACCGCTGGCGCACCCCGTGAGGCAGACTGTGACTGTCCAGCACCCCCAGAAGTCTTAGCAAAGGAGCCTGCTTGCAGTTAGGTACGTAAAGTCTCTCCGGGTCTGCAATTGCCCCTTTCCAGTCCTTACGGCTCTGGCTGCCTGTCCCCGGCGGGGAATGGTCTGCAGCCGGCTTTTTCCGTTCCGTCCTTTGTTCTGTGCTCGGTCCTGGCGGTGTCTTATGTTCAAGTTTTTCGCGTGGTAGCTATCCCACAGTCTGGTTTGCTAGCCCAAGTTAGATTGTTCTGGTTGCGCGTGGGGCGTTCCTGCCCGATTCTTACAAAGCTCTGCAGCCTGCGCCTCCCGCGCGTCCCTGCCCTGCCCCCTCTTCCCAATGGCGGATGCAGGCGTCTGTGCTGCTTTTCCGCTGGGGGAGTTACTGTTGGGCTTGTAATCTGTTGGTTTTAATTATTTATCTATTTTTCCTTCCTGTTATGTTGCCCTCTGTGTTTCCAAGGCTCGCCACAGACTCAGCAGGGAGAGTGTTTCCTGGTGTTTGGAAACCTCTCTTCTTAAAATTCCCTTCCTGGGACTGGCTTCCCTTCCCGGGACGGAGCTCCCTCCCCACCTCCTTCGTCTCCTTTTTCGTCTTTTATATTTTTCCCTACCTGTTTTTGAAGACAATGGTCTGCTATTCTGGTTGCCTGATGTCCTCTGCCAGCCTACAGAAGTTGTTTTGTGGAGTTTGCTCGGCGTTGAAATGTTCTTTTGAGGAATTTGTGAGGGGGAAAGTGGTCTTCCCGTCCTATTCCTCCGCCATCTTTCCCTTTCCTTCTGCTTATCAGTTTAATGCCTGATGGAGCTTTGAAACTCATCATCGGTGAGAAGTCTTTACAATATCTAGGTTCTCAATAGTCCACATACCCAGAATTTTCTGACAGAACTACCAAATATTAATATTTATTATCATTCAATGATCTTTAATTGGGAATTAGGAATTTCTAGTTTGGTAAAAATGGTAAAAATAGAAGCTCATGGAACTCAGGGTCTTGTGACTTAAAGTCTGTCATTGGGCCAGGCATTGACAGATTAGTAAGAGCACAAATTATTTTCTTTCACTGATAAGGAATAATAATAATAAATATCAAAAATCTTTAAAAACTATTGTGGCATTATGAATATGGATGCTGAAATAATACTTGTCACCTTGGTAAAACCTTTGTTAAAAAAGGGAATGTATATTGAGAGCTTCAGTTCAGTTCAGTCCAGTCACTCAGTTGTGTCTGACTCTTTGCGACCCCATGAACTGCAGCACACCAGGCCTCCCTGTCCATCACCAACTCCCAGAGTTCACTCAAACTCATGTCCATTGAGTGGGTGATGTCATCCAACCATCTCATCCTCTGTCGTCCCCTTTTCCTCCCACCTTCAATCTTTCCCAATATCAGGGTCTTTTCCAATGAGTCAGGTCATTGTATCAGGTGGCCAAAGTGTTGAAGCTTCAGCATCAGTCCTTCCAATGAATATTCAGGACTGATTTCCTTTAGGATGGACTGGTTGGATCTCCTTGCAGTCCAAGGGACTCTCAAAGTCTTCTCCAACACCACAGTTCAAAAGCATTAATTCTTCGGTGCTCAGCTTTCTTTATAGTACAACAGTCACATCCATACGTGACTACTAGGAAAACCATAGCTTTGACTAGACAGACCTTTGTTGGCAGGTAATGTCTCTGCTTTTGAATATGCTATCTAGGTTGGTCATAACTTTTCTTCCAAGGAGCAAGCATCTTTTAATTTCATGGCTGCAGTCCCCATCTGTAGTGATTCTGGAGCCCCGCAAAATAAAGCCTGTTGCTGTTTCCACTGTTTCCCCATCTATTTGCCATGAAGTGATGGGACCAGATGCCATGATCTTAGTTTTCTGAATGAAAAATTGAGAGCTTACTGTGGACCAAATACTATTCAAACATTACTTAGAACATGAGTTCTAAGTGATGAGCTCATGTTCACTGTAAAGGAGCCAGTAATTTATGAACTGAGGCAAGGAGAAAATAGATAACTTACCCAAGGTCACCCAGTTGTTAATTGGTAGAACCAAGATTTGAACAGTCTGGGAGAAAAGCCTGAGCTCTTCCTCTTTACCTGACTCAGGAAAATAGCACTCTAGGATTCCCTGAGGTGGTCAAGTCAGCTGTAAGGGTTTTTTATTTTGAAGTCTTCTGAAATCTTTCTCTGTTGTTTTAACATACAGTTCTCTCACAGTATTCTCCTACTTATCGTCATTAGTATCACTACTACCAACAAGGGTCTTCCCTGGTGGCTCGGTGGTAAAGATCTACCTGTCAGTGCAGGAGATGCAGGAGACACAGAGTCAGTCTCTGAGTTGGGAAAACCCCCTGGAAGGAAATGGCAACCCATTCCAGTATTCTTGCCTGAAAAATTCCACAGACAGTGGAGCCTGGTGGGGTCACAGGAGTCAGATGTGGCTGAGCGACTGAGCATGCGTGCATACTACCACCAATTTTAGAATCCTTTAAGGAGAGAAGTGGCTGCGAAGAAGGGGATGCTTTGGCGATGAAGAGAGGAAAGATCACTTTTATGGCCACAGATTGATTACCTTAGTCTTGGCCAATTTTTTCTTTGGTTATTGGAGCCCAAAGATGATTTAAGTGGCTTGTAACCTACCTCCTCTAATCCACTACATACCTCAAAATTTCATGCTTATTTGATAGTGTTTTTGTGAATCAATAGCATTACCTCCCCCCTTGAAACACTTGCCCATATTCATAAATAGTTACAAACACTTGAATTTATAAATCATCTTTTCTAAAAATATATTAGAAAACTTTTTATATATAGCATTTCAATGTATTTTAAAACATTGACTTTATATAGCTTTGTTTAATATATTTTAATATTATTATTTGTTTAAAGTACATGAAAATACAAATTATAGTACTGCTGTAAAACATTAAAACGATATCAGGTTTCAGAAGGTAATGTTTGGCTTGTTTTAAATATACCAGCATGCTGACTGTTGTGTGCAGGACAGAGCTTTTTCTCTTTTAAATCTAGCAGTGCCCTCTAGAGTGAAAGGTTTATAGAATTTGATAAAGGAGATGTTTCACACTGTCCTGTATTCTTGATCCCTACCATTCCAAGGGACAGCTTATTACATAGCAAAAAGTGGAACCGATGTTTTTTTTGTTTTGAGTAAATGTTCTTTTCAAGGATGCTTTTTAGGTAACTTGAATAAAATAGAAATAAACTTGTTCATTATTTTGTTGGTAGTTTGCACATTTTTCTTATATTCTTGTGAAACCAGTAGTACATAATTATATCTTAAAATTCATATCTTTATAATGTTAATAGCAAGAATTGAACGTTTTGTTGACCAGAATAACAGGGCTAGTCAAGGTTATAGTTTTTCCTGTGGTCATGTATGGATATGAGAGTTGGACTATAAAGAAAGCTGAGCGCCAAAGAATTGATGCTTTTGAACTGTGGTGTAGGAGAAGACTCTTGAGAGTCCCTTGGACTGCAAGGAGATCCAACCAGTCCATCCTAAAGGAGATCAGTCCTGGGTGTTCATTGGAAGGACTGATGTTGAAGCTGAAACTCCAATACTTTGGCCACCTGATGCGAAGAGCTGACTATTTGGAAAAGACCCTGATGCTGGGAAAGATTGAAGGCGGGAGGAGAAGGAGACGACAGAGGATGGGATGGTTGGATGGCATCATCGACTCAATGGACATGGGTTTGGGTGGACTCTGGGAGTTGGTGATGGACAGGGAGGCCTGGCATGCTGCGATTCATGGGGTCGCAGAGTTGGACACAACTGAGTAACTGAACTGAACTGAACTGAAATTTATTGAATGCCTATTATATATCTGATACTGCATTTTGTATTGAGGAGTACTTGATAAATAGAGAATAGACCACATTCCTGGTAATAGTTACGCAGTTATTTCCACTTGTCTAATGTGTCAGAGTGTGACCCATATTGACTCTTGTATTAAAATTGTCTTTAT
Organism: Capra hircus; assembly: GCF_001704415.2. NCBI lineage: Eukaryota > Metazoa > Chordata > Mammalia > Artiodactyla > Bovidae > Capra > Capra hircus. Next base: position 7,449,551 of record NC_030820.1, read on the forward strand.
TAAGTTAAATAAGAATATTACTATTAATATACATCCCTTCTTTATTACAGAAGAAAATACTCAGGAACCATCACAGGGGAAGAAAAGTTTGAGTGAGAAAGTTTCTCTGTATAGAGGTGACATCACATTGCTAGAGGTGGATGCTATAGTCAATGCGGGTGAGTAGTTGATATTTTGTGATGTATTTATATACTGTTGGCCTAAATCTGGGTTGGCGTCTTAGTGGGTATCAGGCCAAAAGATACAACCAAGCCGCAAATTGGGAGAAAGATTTATTACTTGCAGCAAAAAGAATGCTGGGGATCTTTTCCAAAGCAGTTTTCCAGAACAGTAAGATTGGGGAATTTTTATGCAAAGAATACTTGCATACTCATGAAGGGGCTTGAGCAGAGGAGAATTCAGCCTAGAGCTGGGGCAAATGTTGACAGAGCCCAAGTTTTAGTTGGTTGAAGTCAGAAAAGGTCATTATCATCTTTCTATGCTCCACCTGGATGTGGGTCTTTGTTCCTGCCTAACTCACACAAATTGTTATCTGTGTCCCTTAAGGTGGAACTAGGACTCTGTTTTACTGCTTAACTGTTGTTTCTTGACTGTTTCTCCTTTGTTCCTGCATTCCTTCACTTGCGGTAAGATCAGTAATTACTGAGATGTGTTCAAGGGCAAGCATTGTTACCCAGGCTTAGATCACAAAATGACTTAGGCCACAAATGACTTCTTTAAAGTCAAGAAAGTCATGCCTGGTTCTCTTTCTCTGGGGACCCCCTGCCCCGTCTGGTTGCAATACAAAATATTTATTGTTTAAAAATATTTTTTCATAAATAGGAATACAAATGTTTAAGAAAAAAATACCCTTCCAGAGATAGAGATGTCATGTATTGAAGACACTGAGCATTTGTTTTATGTATGTGCTGCAGTTAGTGTGCTAACTCTATATGGTATCCATACTGAGTTGTAACTAGGCTACTGGACCCCTGGAAAAGTAACAGGTTGTTGCAGAAAGTTCCTTAGAACTTTAGCAGCTGTATTATTGTTGATGTAATGCTTCAGTTAATAGTTGGCCAACGTAAAAGCAAGTTCATTAAGCTTTTCCTTCTTTTGACTTTGTAAAGAGATGTTTGATCTACACCAGACAGAAATAAAATATAAAGAAATTATTTCTGTAGTTTCCAAACTCAGTTGCTTGGTTTCAGCTATTCATGTTTGCTTTTAATGGTTTATGATTAATGATCTTATAATTTGGGGTTTCAAACATTGGGAAATAACAATTAATGTTAAATTTTAATTTTAGTTTATTTTATAGTGGTCTGTATCTTCTATTTTACCATGTGACTGCATATAAAGAAATACATAATGTTTGTGATTCTATAAAAATAAATATCAATAATTGGATATTTCATAATTTTAATTTGTGTTCTGTAAAGTTAGGCTCTTTGCAAGTTAAAAGGTTTAAAAACAAATGCAGACTTAGGTAAAGAGAAACATTATTCAAAAAGATTATTACAATAAGGGGTGGAGACTTATCTCAGTGGGAGGAGGAAGAATATTGCGATAGGAAGAACCACTTTGACTATGAGATAAGCAAGCATCTCAAAGTTCAAGCAGAAAAGGACATTTTTTTTCTTACAGAGAGGCGTGAACGTTGGTTGTGGGTGGCATGATTGGACAGTTCATCAGGGGACATTTTTCCTCAAGGCCAGTTTATTTTGGAAGGGGTCATTAAAGAGGGGTTGTTCACCTTCCATTGCTCAAGGGTAGGTCAAAGTTCAGGGGCTTGGAGGAAGGAAAGAAGCCTGAGTAAAGTTTGGTCAAGTCTGGTTAACAGGCATTGATCAACCAGAATGGTTGATGGGGACAAATAGTTCAGCTAATCATTTATGAGACAAAGAATGGGAATTTGGAGAGTCTGTGCCTTGGTCTTGTCATAGCATACAAGGGTCATTGGGAGTTTTATCTCAGTCATATGGGGAAGACTAGCTCTTTGCAGTAAGCTGATTTCCAGAACACAGAAGGGTGCGGGTTAATTTCTTGTTAGACTTTGCTTTCCAGGAATACAGAAGTTAGTTAGAGCTCCGTGTTGTCTCAGGTTTCACTCTGGTGATGTGTAAAGTCAAACAACATGGTAGGAACGTTCCTTGGTGTGTGCCCTAAATTCCATAAACATGAGCTTTAATTTAAATTAATTATTTAATTTAAACACACACACACGCACGCATGCACGCACGCACGCACGCACGCACACACACACGCACACACACGGACTTCCCTGGTGGCTGAGACAGTAAAGAATCTGCCTGCAATGTGAAAGACCTAGATTTGATCCCTGGGTCAGGAAGATCCCCTGGAGAAGGAAATAGGCAACCCACTCCAGTATTGTTGCTTGGAGAATTCCATGGACAGAGGAGCCTGGCAGGCTTGTAGTCCATCAGGTTGCAAAGAGTTGGACATGACTGAGCGACAAACAGTTTCACACTACCTGTACATCACTGGCTCTCCTCTATATTGTTGTAACTTCCAGTCATTGATCCCAGTTCTGCCATGTGGAGTACAGTTGTTGACATTCATTTCCTTAAATGCCTTAAGACTTGCTCATGAGTTTTCTCTGTCTTGTTATTAACATAACATTGAATTTGCCTTGATAGCGTACTTAATAGTACTAGTAATCATGGTTTTCCTTGAGTTTTTTTAACTGTATACTCATTTATCTGCCCGTTGAGGCTGTAGACTGGTGTTTTTTCCACTTCTGGTGTAATCTCTCAAAGTAGTGTCTTGTCCTTATGTTCTTAATAAACACCTGGTCCTGTGTATTTGTTAAATTGAACTACACAATTGAGTTTATAGCACCTTTCACCCATAGCACATTCAACAATGGGGACTTGACACAGTGAACACAATTTGGCTCATTTAAGAAAAGCAATTTATTTGATCAAGAAATAAAAATAATTTTAGTGAAATAAAAGAGTGCTAAAGAGAAAGCATCATTAACAGGAAAGCATCCCATTACTCTTTTGAATCTTTGTCCTTGCTTGTGTAATTTTCTCATAGCTGTCACATAGTGTACAAGAGTTTGACGAATTCATACAAAGGCAGGCAGCAACTCCGAAAAGCATTTGGCGCTGTTAGCTTACCTCTCTGGCTGAGCTAATTATAGTTTGGCCATGTTCTACATCTCCCAAGGACAGCCTCATCAGGAAGTTCTTAGGTACATGGAAAGAGATGCCAAATGCACAGTGTAATGACTGTATTCGCAGCTTTCTGCCGTGCTGCGTTGTTTGCCTGGTGTGTCAGGAGAGGGACAGCTGTTAACTTTCAGGTGAACAAGGCGACATGGCAGGAAACTCCAGAGCTGCCTCTGGTGAGAGGGGAGTGGAAGGCAGCGTGCCCAGTCAAGCCTCCAAAGCAGCCGCGTCATCACTTTCCGCCTTGTAAAGTTCTCTTCCCATGTCTGTGTTAGTGCATTGGAACGCCTGGTTGTCATGAATGAAATAATTTGGTATTTAAAACTTTTTCCCAACCAAGTACTTTGCAAACTTCAATCTTGCAGTTCAGTTGTAGTTCAGTCGCTCAGTCGTGTTCAACTCTTTTCAATCCCATGGACGCTAGGCTTTCCTGTTCATCACCGACTCCTGGAGTTTACTCAAACTCATGCCCATTGAGTCGGTGATGCCATCCAACCATCTCATTCTCTGTTGTCCCCTTCTCTGCCTGCCTTCAATCTTTCCCAGCATCAAGGTCTTTTCCAATGAGTCAGCTCTTTGCATCAGGTATGGCCAAAGTATTGGAGCTTCGGCTTCAACGCAGTCCCACCAATGAACACCCAGGACTGATCTCTTTTAAGATGGACTGGTTGGGTCTCCTTGCAGTCCAAGGGACTCTTAGAAGTCTTCTCCAGCACCACAGTTCAAAAGCATCAATTCTTCAGCGCTCAGCTTTCTTTATAGTCCAACTCTCACATCCATACCTGATTACTTGAAAAACCATAGCTTTGACTAGACAGACCTTTGTTGGCCAAGTAATGTCTCTGCTGTTTTTTAAAAATATAAATTTATTTATTTTAATTGGAGGTTAATTGCTTTACAATATTGTATTGGTTTTGCTATACATCAACATCATGAATCTGCCGCAGGTATACACGTGTTCCCCATCCTGAACCCCCCTCCCTCCTCCCTCCCCGTATCATCCCTCTAGGTCGTCTCAGTGCACCAGCCCCAAGCATCCAGTATCATGCATCGAACCTGGACTGGTGATTCGTTTCATATATGATATTATACATGTTTCAATGTCTCTGCTTTTTAATCTCCTGTCTAGGTTGGTCATAGCTTTTCTTCCAAGGAACGAGCGTCTTTAAATTTCATGGCTGCAGTCACCATCTGCAGTGAGTTTTGAGCCCAGGGAAATAAAGTCTGTCGCTGTTTCCATTGTTTTCTCATCTATTTGCCATGAAGTGATGGGACAGCATGCCGTGATCTTTGTTTTTGGAATGTTGAGTTTTAAGCCAGCTTTCTTACTCTGCTCTTTCACTTTCATCAAGACAGTCTTTAGTTTCTCTTTGCTTTCTGCCTTAAGGGTGGTGTCATTGGCGTATCTGAAGTTATTGATTTTTCTTGATTTCAGTTTGTGTTTCATCCAGGTTGGTATTTCACATGATGTACTCTACATATAAGTTAAATAAGCAGGGTGACAGTATACAGCCTTGATGTACATATTCCCTTCCCAATTTTGAACCAGTCCATTGTTTCATGTCCCATTCTAACTGTTGCTTCCTGACCTGCGTACAGGTTTCTCAGGAGGCAGGTCAGGTGGTCTGATATTCCCGTCTCTTTAAGAATTTTCCACAGTTTATTGTGATCCATACAGTCAAAGGCTTTAGTGTAGTCAATGAAGCAGAAGTAGATGTTTTTCTGGAATTCTGTTGCTTTTTCTGTGATCCAGCAGATGTTGGCAATTTGGTCTCTAGTTCCTCTACCTTTTCTGCATATAGCTTGAACATCTGGAAGTCTTTGGTTCATGTACTGTTGAAGCCTAGCTTGAAGAATTTTGAGCATTACTTTGCTAGTGTGTGAGATGGCAATTGTTCAGTAGTTTGAACACTCTTTGGCATTGCCTTTCTTTGGGATTGGAATGAAAACTGACCTTTTCCAGTCCTGTGGCCACCGGTAAGATTTCCAAATTTGGTGGCATATTGAATGTAGCACTTTGACAGCATCATCTTTTAGGATTTGAAATAGCTCAGCTGAAATTCTGTCACCTCCACTAGCATTGTTCAGAGTGATGTTTCCTAAGGCCCACTTGACTTCGCATCCCAGGATGTCTGGCTCTAGGTGAGTGATCACACCATCGTAGTTATCTGGGTCATGAAGATCTTTTTTGTATAGTTCTTCTGTGTATTCTTGCCACCTCTTCTTAATATCTTCTGCTTCTGTTAGGTCCATATCATTTCTGTCCTTTATTGTGCCCATCTTTGCATGAAATGTTCCCTTGGTATCTCTAATTTTCTTGAAGAGATCTCTAGTCTTTCACATTCTATTTTCCTCTATTTCTTTGCATTTATCATTGAGGAAGGCTTTCTTATCGCTCCTTGTTATTCTTTGGAACTCTGCATTCAGATGGGTATATCTTTTCTTTTCTCCTTTGCCTTAACTTCTCCTCTATTCTCAGCTATTTGTAAGGCCTCTTCAGACAATCATTTTGCCTTTTTGCATTTCTTTTTCTTGGGGATGGATTTGATTAAAGACTCCTGTAAATGTTACAATCCTCTGTCCATAGTTCTTCAGGCACTCTGTCTATCAGATCTAATCCCTTGATTCTATTTGTCACTTCTACTTTATAATCATAAGGGATTTGATTTAAGTTATACCTGAATGGTCTACTTGTTTTCCCTACTTTCTTCAACTTAAGTCTGAATTTTGCAATGAGGAGTTCATGATCTGAGCCATAGTCAGATACTGGTCTTTTTTTTTTTTGCTGACTGTATAGAGCTTCTCCATGTTCGGCTGCAAAGAATATAATCAGTCTGATTTTGGTATTGACCATCTGGTGATGTCCATGTGTAGAGTTATCTCTTGTGTTGTTGGAAGAGGGTGTTTGCTATGACTGGTGCATTCTCTTGGCAAAACTCTGTTAGCCTTTGCCCCTGCTTCATTCTGTACTCCAAGGCCAAATTTGCCTGTTACTCCAGGTGTTTCTTGACTTCCTACTTTTGCATTCCAGTCCCCCATGATGAAAAGGCATCTTTTTTTGGTGTTACTTCTAGAAGGTCTTGTAGGTCTTCATAGAACTATTCAACTTCAGCTTCTTTGGCATTAGTGGTTGAGGCATAGACTTGGATTTCTGTGATATTGAATGGTTTGCCTTGGAAATGAACAGAGATCATTCTGTCATTTTTGAGATTGCATCCCAGTACTGCATTTCAGACTCTTTTCTTGACTGAGAGGGATATTCCATTTCTTCCAAGGGATTCTTGCCCACAGTAGTAGATGTAATGGTCATCTAAATTAAATTTGCCTGTTCTGGTCCACTGTAGTTCACTGATTGCTAAAATGTCAGTGTTCACTCTTGGCATCTTCTGCTTGATCACTTCCGATTTACCTTGATTCATGGACCTAACGTTCCAGGTTCCTATGCCAATTATATCAAAGAAGTTCTTGCCCTCTTGCATAAGTTCTGGGGCCCACAGCAGATTTCCCAACCTGAGGATCTGGCAAAGAGATTGAGAATCACTGGGCAATTTGAAGGCCAGTGGACTTTGATTACAAAACTTCCATAGGACTGGGGAAACAGACTCTTGGAGGGCACAGAAAAACCTTGTGCCCATGAGAAGGGAGCAGTGAACCCACAAGAGACTGAGCCAGACTTGCCTGTGAGTGTCCAGGAGTCTCCAGCAGAGGCGTGGGTTGACAGTGGGCTGCCTTGGGGTCAGGGGCACTAAATACAGCAGTCCTGGAAACCGAGGGGTGTGCTGACATAAGTCCTTTTGAAGGAAGTCATAACCCCTAGCATAACCCTTAGGTCAAACTATAGGGAGGGAACACAGCCCCACCCATTAACAGAAAATTGGATTAAAGATTTATTGACCATGGCCCCGCCTATCAGAGCAAGACTCAGATTCCCTCACAGCCAGTCCCTCCCATCAGGAAGCTTCCACAAGCTTCTTATCCTTATCCATCAGAGGGAAGACACAATGAAAATCACAGTCAAAGAAAACATGGATCACAGCCTTTTCTAAGTTAGTGAAGCTATGAGCCATATGCTGTGTAGGGCCACCCAAGACGGATGGATCATGTTGGAAAGTTCTGACAAAACATGGTCCACTGGAGAAGGAAATAGCAAACCATTTCAGCATCCTTGCCTTGAGAACCCCATGAACAGTTCAGTTCAGTTCAGTTGCTCAGTCGTGTCCAACTCTGTGACCCCATGAATCGCAGCACGCCAGGCCTCCCTGTCCATCACCAACTCCTGGAGTTCACTCAGACTCACGTCCATTGAGTCCATGATGCCTTCCAGCCATCTCATCCTCTGTCCTCCCCTTCTCCTCTTGCCCCCAATCCCTCCCAGCATCAGAGTCTTTTCCAATGAGTCAACTCTTCACATGAGGTGGCCAAAGTACTGGAGTTTCAGCTTCAGCATCATTCCTTCCAAAGAAATCCCAGGACTGATCTCCTTCAGAATGGACTGGTTGGATCTCCTTGCAGTCCAAGGGACTCTCAAGAGTCTTCTCCAACACCACAGTTCAAAAGCATCAATTCTTCTGTGCTCAGCTTTCTTCACAGTCCAACTCTCACATCCATACATGACCACAGGATAAACCATAGCCTTGACTAGACGGACCTTAATCAGCAAAGTAATGTCTCTGCTTTTGAATATGCTATCTAGGTTGGTCATAACTTTTCTTCCAAGGAGTAAGCATCTTTTAATTTCGTGACCGCAGTCACCATCTGCAGTGATTTTGGAGCCCCCCAAAAATAAAGTCTGACACTATTTCTACTCTTTCCCCATCTATTTCCCATGAAGTGATGGAACCAGATGCCATGATCTTCGTTTTCTGAATGTTGAGCTTTAGGCCAACTTTTTCACTCTCCTCTTTCACTTTCTTCAAGAGGCTTTTTAGTTCCTCTTCACTTTCTGCCATAAGGGTGGTGTCATCTGCATATCTGAGGTTATTCATATTTCTCCTGGCAATCTTGATTCCAGCTTGTGTTTCTTCCAGCCCAGCGTTTCTCATGATCTACTCTGCATATAAGTTAAATAAGCAGGGTAACAATATACAGCCTTGACATATTCCTTTTCCTATTTGAAACCAGTCTGTTGTTCCATGTCCAGTTCTAACTGTTGCTTCCTGACCTGCATACAGATTTCTCAAGAGGCAGGTCAGTTGGTCTGGTATTCCTAACTGTTTCAGAATTTTCCACAGTTGATTGTGATCCACACAGTCAAAGGCTTTGGCATAGTCAATAAAGCAGAAGTAGATGTTTTTCTGGAACTCTCTTGCTTTTTCCATGATCCAGCGGATGTTGGCCATTTGATCTCTGGTTCCTCTGCCTTTTCTAAAACCAGCTTGAACATCAGGGAGTTCACGGTTCACGTATTGCTGAGGTCTGGCTTGGAGAATTTTGAGCATTACTTTACTAGCATGTGAGATGAGTGCAATTGTGAGGTAGTTTGAGCATTCTTTGGCATTGCCTTTCTTAGGGATTGGAATGAAAACTGAGCTTTTCCAGTCCTGTGGCCACTGCTGAGTTTTCCAAATTTGCTGGCATATTGAGTGCAGCACTTTCATATCATCATCTTTTAGGATTTGAAACAGCTCAAATGGAATTCAGTCACCTCCACTAGCTTTGTTCATAGTGATGATTTCTAAGGCCCACTTGACTTCACATTCCAGGATGTCTGGCTCTAGATTAGTGATCACACCATCATGATTATCTGGGTCGTGAAGATGTTTTTTGTACAGTTCTTCTGTGTATTCTTGCCACCTCTTCCTAATATCTTCTGCTTCTGTTAGGTCCAGACCACTTCTGTCCTTTATCGAGCCCATCTTTGCATGAAATGTTCCCTTGTTATTTTTAATTTTCTTGACGAGATCTCTAGTCTTTCCTGTTCTGTTCTTTTCCTCAATTTCTTTGCATTGATCACTGAAGAAGGTTTTCTTATCTCTTCTTGCTGTTCTCTGGAACTCTGCATTCAGATGCTTATCTCTTTCCTTTTCTCCTTTTCTTTTCACTTCTCTTCTTTTCACAGCTATTTGTAAGGCCTCCCCAGACAGCCATTTTGCTTTTTTGTATTTCTTTTCCATGGGGATGGTCTTGATCCCAGTCTCCTGTACAGTGTCACAAACCTCATTCCATAGTTCATCAGGTACTCTATCTATCAGATCCAGGTCCTTACATCTATTTCTCACTTCCACTGTATAATCATAAGGGATTTGATTTAGGTCATACCTGCATGGTCTAGCAGTTTTTCCTACTTTCTTCATTTTGAGTCTGAATTTGGTAATAAAGGGTTCATGATCTGAGCCACAGTCAGCTCCTGGTCTTGTTTTTGTTGACTGTATAGAGCTTCTCCATCTTTGGCTGCAAAGAATATAATCAGTCTGATTTTGGTGTTGACCATCTGGTGATGTCCATGTGTAGAGTCTTCTCTTGTGTTGTTGGAAGAGGGTGTTTGCTATGACCAGTGCATTTTCTTGGCAAATCTCTGTTAGTCTTTGCCCTGCTTCATTCCACATTCCAAGGCCAAATTTGCCTGTTACTCCAGGTGTTTCTTGACTTCCTACTTTTGCATTCCATTCCCCTATAATGAAAAGGACATCTTTTTTTGGGTGTTAGTTCTACAAGGTCTTGTAGGTCTTCATAAAACCGTTCAACTTCAGCTTCTTCAGTGTTACTGGTTGGGGCATAGACTTGGATAACTGTGATATTGAATGGTTTGTCTTGGAGACGAACAGAGATCATTCTGTTGATTTTGAGATTGCATCCAGGTACTTCATTTCGGAGTCTTTTGTTTACCATGATACCTACTCCATTTCTTCTGAGGGATTCCTGCCCGCAGTGGCAGATATAATGGTCATCTGAGTTAAATTCGCCCATTCCAGTCCATTTTAGTTTGCTGATTCCTAGAATGTTGATGTTCACTCTTGCCATCTCTTTTTTGACCACTTCCAATTGGCCTTGATTCATGGACCTGACATTCCAGGTTCTTATGCAATATTGCTCTTTACAGCTTCGGACCTTGCTTCTATCATCAGTCACATCCACAGCTGGGTATTGTTTTTGCTTTGGCTTCATCCCTTCATTCTTTCTGGAGTTATTTCTCCACTGATCTCCAGTAGCATATTGGAGTTCCTCTTTCGGTATCCTATCATTTTGCCTTTTTATACTGTTCATGGGGTTCTCAGGCAAGAATACTGAAGTGGATTGCCATTCCCTTCTCCAGTGGACCACATTCTGTCAGACCTCTCCACCATGACCCGCTTGTCTTGGGTTGCCCCGTGGGCATGGCTTTGTTTCATTGAGTTAGATAAGGCTGTGGTCCTAGTGTGATTAGATTGACTAGTTTTCTGGCTGCGCGGGTGCAGGAGGGCCTAGAGGAGCTATCCTACATTGAGGGTCAGGAAGGATGGTGGTAAGGAGATACCCCTCATCCAAGGTAAGGAGCAGCCGCTGTGCTTTGCTGGAGCAGCCGTGAATTGATACCCCATGCCCAAGGTAATAGAAACCTAGGTAAGATGGTAGGTGTTGCAAGAGGGCATCAGAGGGCAGACACACTGAAACCAATGTAAATTGGAAGTGGTCAAATAAAAATCTGCAGTTATGTAAATTTTGATTTAACATATTGAGGCTTTTGTTGTAAATAATAGCTTATAAAATTTTACTTCTTTTAAGGAAGCCTAAGATTATAACTATAGAGCATTTAGGTCCTTATTAGAGTTCACTGTGTCTCAAAAGTTGAACTACAATTGAAGTATTAACCATAAGTAAACAGTTATTGTAAGTTTTATGCAAGTAGACAAAATAAAACTGATATTCCATTTCTTTCCATGATTTCCTTGAGGTTCTGCAGTGTTTTTCTTCTTATTAAAATAGTGAGCACTTTGGCTTATGTTTCTTCATATTGTTTTTCCTCTTTAAAATGGTTCCTCCACCTTTTAATCAGTTCTTTTCATTGCTTCTGAAGAACTTGATGGGACCTACAAGTCTGTTGAGTAACACAGTATTAAAATCAAATGTTCAGTATGAATTTACTGAAATCCTAGACCTCTTATTTTGGGATAACTGTCTATTAGACAGTAGCTAGCTACAAATTACTTATGGGGTGATTGCTAAAGTTTTTGGGAGCATTAGTTGTTATCATGGAGACAGTAGTGTTCAGAAGCTACTTCTTACCTCCCTCTGTAGATCTCCCCCAGTACCCATTCCAGTGAAGCCAAGCAAAGGGGAAAGAATTACTTTCCCTCCTTCCCTGCCTTTACTTTCTCTCCTATGTTGTGCTGGAACCTGCTGAAAAGTTTCAAAATCACCACTGTATGGAAAGCTGTCATTTGGTCAACCTGTGAAATACAGTTGAGCAGACAGGTGTGAGTGTGTAGGCTGGGTGACAGCAATTTTTTGAGGGCTGAATTCTTAACACTGGTTACAGATTTAGTGTGAGCTTCCAGCTGTAAGAATATCAGTGTCTTCACTTTATCCAGGGTGAGGATAGACAGAAAACAGGGTCTGTATGAGGATGGAGTGAAAGATTAAATGAAAAAGAAGCTTTGTGAGGTGTTAAAATCCTCAAAGAATCCTCAAAATAAAATAATTTCTATGGAAATGAGTGACTTACAGAAAATTCCCTTCTGAGTTTTCAACTTCTATTTTTGACCACTCTTGTCACTATTTTTAATGGAATATCCCTTGGAGTTAAATAGTAGCATAGTCCTCAAGGGACTTTGAGAGACTAAAATTTTCAAAAAAATGCTGGGGTAAAGTGAGCGGAACTGCTTGGGCATTTATTCCATGTTTTCAGTGGTTGTTTTCTCTTTCTGAGAATTCTTCAGTGCACTTAGGAAGTTTATATTTTGTCACACATACCACTCAATTGGTTTAAAAAAAAGTTTTAAAATTTTTTAGGGGGTGCCTGATTGCAAAAGGAATACACTTTAATATTTAAAATAGGGAAAATAAAAAATACAGAAAAGAATAAAACATCTCCATGGTGTTTCCCAGCATATACATCATTGTTTAAGTTCAGTGCTTTTGCTTCAGGTTATTTTCTTTTTATTCCATAGGTGTATTTTAAATTGTAGAAAATACCACTTAATTTTTTAACACTGCAATCATTTTTACATGTCATTTTAAATTGCTGTGTGATATTCAGTTGTACACATGAATATTGATTTGAGCATTCTCTCATTGTTGGAAATTTATATTGTTTCTTGTTTTTACTGTTATCAACAGGCAGAAACAAACATCCTAGAAGATCTTTGTAAGAAATCTTTGATTAGTCCAAGGGGAATATATTCCTTGAAGTGAAATTATGGCAGTAAGAAAGTTTTTAAACTTTTGATGTATATAACCAGATAGCTTTATGGAAAGGATAAAGGAATTCATATCAGTTAAGTTAAAAGATAATGTATTTAGCCAACCTTCATCAATGTTAAGTTTAATGATTTTTTTAACCTATGCCTTTGAATTATACTTTCAGTTCAGTTCAGTTCAGTTGAGTCACTCAGTCGAGTTGGACTCTTTGCGACCCCATGAATCGCAGCACGCCAGGCCTCCCTGTCCATCACAGGCTCCCGGAATTCACTCAGACTCATGTCCATTGAGTTGGTGATGCCATCCAGCCATCTCATCCTCTGTCATCCCCTTCTCCTCCTGCCCCTAATCTCTCCCAGCATCGGGGTGTTTTCCAATGAGTCAACTCTTTACATGAGGTGGCCAAAGTATTGGAGTTGCAGCTTCAGCATCAGTCCTTCCAATGAACACCCAGGACTGATCTCCTTTAGGATGGACTGGTTGGATCTCCTTGCAGTCCAAGGGACTCTCAAGAGTCTTCTCCAAAACTACAGTTCAAAAGCATCGATTCTTCGGCGCTCAGCTTTCTTCACAGTCCAACTCTCACTTCCGTACATGACCACTGGCCTTTGCTGGCAAAGTAGTATCTCTGCTTTTGAATATGCAATCTAGGTTGGTCATAACTTTCCTTCCAAGGAGTAAGCGTCTTTTAATTTCATGGCTGCAATCACCATCTGCAGTGATTTTGGAGACCAAAAACGCAAAGTATAACACTGTTTTCACTGTTTCCCAACTGATTTGCCATGAAGTGATGGGACCAGATGTCATGATCTTGGTTTTCTGAATATTGAGCTTTAAGCCAACTTTTTCACCCTCCTCTTTCACCTTCATCAAGAGGCTTTTTAGTTGCTCTTCACTTTCTGCCATAAGGGTGGTGGCATCTGCATATCTGAGGTTATTGATATTTCTCCTGGCAATCTTGATTCTAGCTTGTGCTTCATCCAGCCCAGGGTTTCTCATGATGTACTCTGCATAGAAGTTAAAGAAGCAGGGTGACAATATACAGCCTTGATGTACTCCTTTTCCTATTTGGAACCAGTCTGTCGTTCCATGTCCAGTTCTAACTGTTGCTTCCTGACCTGCATACAGATTTCTCAAGAGGCAGGTCAGGTGGTCTGGTATTCCCATCTCTCTCAGAATTTTCCATAGTTTATTGTGATCCACACAGTCTAGGCTTTGGCATAGTCAATAAAGCAGAAATAGATGTTTTTCTGGAACTCTCTTGCTTTTTCGATGATCCAGCGGATGTTGGCCATTTGATCTCTGGTTCCTCTGCCTTTTCTAATACCAGCTTGAACATCTGGAAGTTCATGGGTCACGTATTGCTGAAGTCTGGCTTGGAGAATTTTGAGCATTACTTTACTAGCATGTGAGATGAGTGCAATTGTGCGGTAGTTTGAGCATTCTTTGGCATTGCCTTTCTTTGGGATTGGAATGAAAACTGAGCTTTTCCAGTCCTGTGGCCACTGCTGAGTTTTCCAAATTTGCTGGCATATTGAGTGCAACACTTTTACAGCATCATTTTTCAGGATTTGAAGCAGCTCAACTGGAATTCCATCACCTCCACTAGCTTGGTTTGTAGTGATGCTTTGTAAGGCCCACTTGACTTCACATTCCAGGATGTCTGGCTCTAGGTGAGTGATCACACAATCGTGATTATCTCTGTCTTGCTCTTTTTTGTACAGTTCTTCTGTGTATTCTTGCCACCTCTTTTTAACATCTTCTGCTTCTGTTAGGTCCAGACCATTTCTGTCCTTTATCGAGCCCATCTTTGCATGAAATGTTCCCTTGGTATTTTTAGTTTTCTTGAAGAGATCTCTAGTCTTTCCCATTCTGTTGTTTTCCTCTATTTCTTTGCATTGATCGCTGAAGAAGGCTTTCTTATCTCTTCTTGCTATTCTTTGGAACTCTGCATTCAGATGTTTATATCTTTCCTTTTCTCCTTTGCTTTTCACTTTCCTTCTTCTCACAGCTATTTGTAAGGCCTCCACAGACAGCCATTTTGCTTTTTTGCATTTCTTTTCCACGGGGATGGTCTTAATCCCTGTCTCCTGTGCAGTGTCACAGACTTCCGTCCATAGTTCATCAGGCACTCTATCTATCAGATCTAGGCCCTTAAATCTATTTCTCACTTCCATTGTAAAATCATAAGGGATTTGATTTAGGTCATCCGTGAATGGTCTAGTGGTTTTCCCCACTTTCTTCAATTTGAGTCTGAATTTGGCAATAAGGAGTTCATGATCTGAGCCACAGTCAGTTCCCGGTCTCATTTTTGCTGACTGTATAGAGCTTCTCCATCTTTGGCTGCAAAGAATATAATCAATCTGATTTCAGTGTTGACCATCTGGTAATGTCCATGTGTAGAGTCTTCTCTTGTGGTGTTGGAAGGGAGTGCTTGCTCTGACCAGTGCGTTCTCTTGGCAAAACTCTATTGGCCTTTGCCCTGCTTCATTCCATACTCCAACGCCAAATTTACCTGTTACTCCAGGTGTTTCTTGCCTTCCTACTTTTGCATTCCAGTCCCTTAAAATGAAAGGACATCTTTTTTGGGTGTTAGTTCTAAAAGGTCTTGTAGGTCTGTATAGAACCGTTCAACTTCAGCTTCTTTGGCATTACTGGTTGGGGCATAGACTTGGATTACCGTGATAGTGAATGGTTTACCTTGGAAACGAGTAGAGATCATTCTGTCGATTTTGAGATTGCATCCAGGTACTTCATTTCAGACTCTTTTGTTGAACATGATGCCTACTCCATTTCTTCTAAGGGATTCCTTCCTGCAGTAGTAGATATAATGGTCATCTGAGTTAAATTCACCCATTCCAGTCCATTTTAGTTCGCTGATTCCTAGAATGTTGACGTTCATTCTTGCCATCTCTTGTTTGACCACTTCCAGTTTGCCTTGATTCATGGACCTGACATTCCAGGTTCCTATGCAATAGTGCTCTTTATAGCATCGGACCTTGCTTCTATCACCAATCACATCCACACCTGGGTATTGTTTTTACTTTGGCTCCATATCTTTATTCTTTCTGGAGTTATTTCTCCACTGATCTCCAGTAGCTTATTGGGCATCTATCGACCCAGGGAGTTCCCCTTTCAGTATCCTATCATTTTGCCTTTTCATATTGTTCATGGGTTTCTCAAGGCAAGAATACTGAAGTGGTTTGCCATTCCCTTCTCCAGTGAACCACATTCTGTCAGACCTCTCCACCATGACCTGTCCGTGTTGGGTGACTCCACAGGGCATGGCTTAGCTTCATTGAGTTAGACAAGGCTGTGGTCCATGTGATCATATTGGCTAGTTTTCTGTGATTATGGTTTCAGTATTTCTGCCCTCTTATGCCCTCTTGCAACACCTACCATCTTACTTGGGTTTCTCTTACCTTGGACGTGGGGTATCTCTTCACGGTTGCTCCAGCAAAGCACAGCCACTGCTCCTTACCTTGGACGAGGAGTATATCCTCATGGGTGCCCCTCCTGACCTTGAAGGTGGAGTAGCTCCTCTCGGCCCTCCTGCCCTCGCATAGCCACCGCTCCTTGGAGGTGGGGTAGCTCCTCTTGACCGCCACCCTGACCTCTGGCGTGGGGTAACCCTATTTATTATTGTTTAAATTTCCATTTCTTTGAAGATGGGAAATATACCTTTTGATATTGCCTTGTGGAATTGAATGCAGGATTTTACGTGTAACATTTTACTGGCACCAATAAGGTACAAGTAGCTTAGTGGTGGTAACCTAGAGGCATTGGGTGTGGTCGGGTTGGATGGAGGCTTCAGGAGAACAGTACTGAATGTTTCTTGGTAGACAAACCCAGTAGCTCATGTTCATTGCCACTGTTCTGTTCTTGAAATTCAAGGTAGTGGGGAAAGAGATGGACACTGCAGTACCTTGAGATGAGAGAAACTGTTTCTTTTTTTTTTCTCGGTTTTGTATTGTTTCTGTCCCTTTCAGAGCAGCGCCTAGGGTCCAGCACGGCACTTGGTCCTGGGGATGTCTTATAACCATGGCTTTGGTTCTTAGCGATTGTTGAAAAGCATGGTTTCTCTGAAACTTTGAGCCTTTTCTCTATGCCAGAAAATCTCAGCCCACCCTGGGCTAGAATGGGTGGCAGTCCTTAGGTGCCATACAAGCCACAGGACCATGCTTTGTAGAGTCTTGACATATGCTGAAACCATTCCTAGCTTCTGAATGGATTCCGTGCCTTCATTACTACTTTCCATTTGCACTGAGCCAACTGGATTGAGACTGTAGAGGAGGGGACCAGTTCCTCAGAAGGGGAAGGAGCAGTGTTTATGTGGGATGAAGGGACGGGATAAGTGAATCGTAATTCTATTGGTAGTTAATAAACATAAATGCTGTCTGCCATAGTTTGTCTTGTAATTGCATGACTTGTCAGTAGTTGATTATGGTTAAATCTAGTTAAAAACTGAACTTTATAACAATGCTAGATGGCATTTAATGAGGCCGCGGAGCTGTCTAATGATCATGTGTGACTTTATATGGAATCCTCTATGCTCTTTTACTTTTAAAATTTTAATTTTTTAATTATACAGTAAAATTGAAAAATCATTTTATGTACACTTCTGTTTATTTAATTCAAAGAAATTGTATGTTTTATTTGTTTCATATACAAGTCAACTTAATTTCTAAGTTATTTTTGTTCTTTAAGACTTTTGGGGTGCTTCTTCTTGTGGGGTCAAACCATGTGGATGATATTCATTCTGTTCTGTTGGCTGAATATAATTGTCATCACTTGGCTGTTAGTTTACTTAATTTTTCTTGAATTAAAGCCTTGATTTATATGTGTAGGGAAAGGGAAAAGTGACATTGATTTCTTAATTCTAGTCATTAATTCATATAAAAATTAGGCTCCATAAATAATAGTGAAGAACACTAGCTTATCTCTAGAAAGTAAGCATTCTTATATTTTCCTGATATAGAAATTTTTTAAACTGCAGCAGTTTCAGAGGAATTATTGATTTTTATTAAATTTGTATTCGATGAATAGTCCCCATATGGAGTAAATTTTATATACCTAAAAAGAACAGAGTCAAGGTTTGATGCTTGAGTAAGAAGAATATTCTTATAGCTCAGATCTGGTGCTTTTTGATTAAAAAGTCATTTTATTATACTTAGTATAGTATAAAGGAAGATTTTGGTCACTTTGATAAGAAAGAAAGGTTGGTAAGTATTTTTCAACATTATTAACTGGTTTTAGCTTTCTGGTTATAAAAGCAGCCAGTGTTTGCTTTAGAATAGGGACAGAAATAAATATTTTGTTTTGGCATTCTGTCAGTGCAGTGGCACCAGCTTTTCACTACTCTTTTTATTTTTGTAACTGTTTGAAGAGGTAAATTTATGGTTTTAAATTTCCCTGGCTTTTTTTGACCTTAAGATAACTCTGATTTGTTTGTTAAATTTTAATTTTATGACAGATCACATCTCTGTTGTGTCCAACGTTAAACTTCAGGGTAGAGATATATTTTCCCATCCTGGGATTGTGAACAGAATAAATTACCAGAGAATTATGTTTAAATGAATGTATAAGTGTAGGAATGTTGACTAGACTAGCTACACTTCCCCGCATAAACAGCTTGTTAATGTGCAATCAGTCACTAGAGTTGCCATGAACTTGGAGCTTAATGAACAGGTGAAGAAAGAGGATGAATCCCAATTCAAACTGGATCTGACAGCTTATCAGGCAATTTCACTGATCACTAATCCATTTCATTTGGCAACTTAATTTATCACACAGTTAGAATTTTCATCCCATGGGTATCTGGGTGGAAATTAATTCAGAAACATGTCCAGTCCATAGGGTTGAAGAGATCTGTTTAAGCTTTGTGAGGGCACTTAGAAATAAGTTATTTTAAATGCATAAAACAGGTTTCTTTTATAATTTTATTTGTGTTTTTTGATGTTATATCACAACCGTTATAAGGTTCATTTGTTCTACATTTCGAAATTAAACAGGTTGTTAATTTTAACTCATTGATAAAATAACACTAAAATATTATGTGAGTATGTTAATAATTCTGTCTTTACATATATAAAAATTACTGGTCATGAATATGTTTTATAGCATCCATAGAAAGAAATAATGAGCAAAAGAAATTATTTCTTTAAAGCTTACAATTTTACATCTGCTGAGTACTTACAAATTCTCTAATTAGACTGATTTATAGCTCATTATTTTACTTAAAAATATCTCTTATGGCAAAATTCTTTGACAGAAAGGAAGAAATGTAACCTTACCTCTCATAGCTCATACTTTGTGCTTAGAATTTGAAAGAATGAGCCTTATTAATTGGGCTCAGCTTAGGACTTGGCTATGGTTTAAAATAACTTCAAAACCAGAAACACATTTTCTTCACTTTTTAAAGACTTGATTTATAGTGTATAGAAAGCTAAATTGAATATTGATCCTTGAAAAGCAAATGTGTCCTGTAAAAATGACAGGACAAAAGAACACAATACTAGATGATAGAGTGATTGATGGTCCACAGCCTGGAGACAACCTCCTCCTCAGATGTCTCCTTTGCTGGGCCTGTGCAGCCGTGAGAGTGTGATGGGGTGAAGTGTTACTGAGATTAGTTGCACCCTGGCATGAACTGTTACATTTTATGAGAAGATTGAGGAAGGCTTGTAACAAATCATTTCTAAGAAGGAATTTGAAGAACGAGGAATGGAGCACAATATCAGTAAGATCTATGATATAACTGCAGGAGGGGACACAGGGAATTCCTTATAATTTCTGAAGCCCTGAAGCATCTTCAAAAAGAGTTTAAGTCAGTAAAAAATAATTGAGATGACAGAAAACCACAAACTGGCATTAGGCTGTCATTGATTGGGTATGTCAGGCAAATTGTGGCTATCATTCCTGTGACCAGCTTGATTACAGTAATGTCTTCATAATCTGGAGGGGCTCAGTGTTGAATCATCCTGGCACCTTTCCCAAATCCCCTTTCGAAGTCATTGGCATTTTTCCCTGGAACATACTGCAAACCTACAGTCTTGGCATTTTAGAAGTTGGGCTTTCATTTTTACCTTTAAAGGAAAATAGTTGTCAAGTCCAGTATTAGACCTTGGGAATTGAGCCAAAAGAAAAAAAAAAGTCTTCTGTGTTTGACCTTTTCCTTTTTTTCCCTATGAGGGTAATGATTATGTCAAATTTTAGTGGGCATTATAATCACTCAGAATTTTGTTTTAAATGCTGATTTTATTTTCCTGTACCCCACAATTCAGATTCAGCAGGTCTAGGAGGTACCCTTGGAATTTCCAGTTGACAAACATCTAGATGCAGAGGTTCTTTTGCAGGTTCTCTATGGAATCATTTCTCTGTAGTCTTGGGCTTCGAGCATACCAAGAAAGGCCTACACCCTTGCTCTCGGGTACTCTTCTTTCAGACATTTTTGAAAATCTTCTTTTTTCCAGGCTTTCACATATATGTGTTGGAAAGAACTGTATTTCTCTGTGTTTTCTTAAAGTAATCTGGGCTTTAATATTCACCCTGCCCTCCCTTCTCTTCCTTTCTCTTCCCTCTTCATTCTCCTCTCACATCCCCTCCTCTTCTCTTTTCCTTCCTTTTATAATGTAAATTTAGTTAGAATTTGTGCCTAATTCTCTGCCATACACTGAGGTGAAAAATAGTCTTTGTTCTAAAGGACCTCGTACTCTCTAGGAAGATACATCCATCCATAAGCAATTACATGATTTAGGACTAACGACAAGTGACATTGAAGAAACAGAAGCCAAATGCCAGGAAAGGAGTCATTAGCAGTGTGGACATCAGGGAAGGCTTGATAGGTCTGATGGTAAAGCGCTGAGGAGAGTGGCATTTCAGTAGGTGTAAAGATAAGAAGAAATTGCATTAACAAAGGTCCAAAGCGTGAGAAGTCTGGCCTGTTAAAGAAATGGTGCAGTGGTTTAAAATTTGTCTGTGGCTCTGGAGATATCACTGGGGTAAGGAGTAAGGAGAATGGGGTTCCAGTGTTGGCCTGGAGCTGATGAGTTGGATTTTAGTGACTTCAGTAGAAGTCCATATGTGTCTTTCTCTTATTTTATTGGTTCTAATCTTAGATGTATGTCTCTTGCCTGGATGACTTTTCCCAAAGAAAAGTATATACTGCTCCCTGTGGGATATTTCCAGAATATCTCTCATTCATCACCACACCAGGAACCCATGAAAAAATCAGATGAAGAAGCAGTAGAGTTTAATGGTGTGGTAGGCTGGAAGATAGACCCTACCTCAAAGATCCCTCTCCTAATCCTTGGAATTCTTAGTATTACCTTACATGGTTGATGTAATCAAGTTAAGGATCTTGATATTTGATTATACACAGAGGAGAAGGCATAGAGAAGATGGAGCCGAGGGAGAGCTGAAGTTTGGAGTGATAGAGAGGGGATGTTGGCAGCAACCAGAAGCTGGAGGAGGGGATGAGCTTCTCCTCCAGAGTCTTCAGAGGGAGGGAAGCCCTGCTCACACCTTGGTTTCTGCCCAGTGAAGCTGATTTTGGACTTCTGGACTCCAAAACTGTGAGAGGGTAAAGTTTTGTTGTTTTACGCCATGTAGTTTGTGGCAATTTTTAAAAGCAGCTCTAGGAGACTAATAGAGTGGTTGAGAGGTTGAGCTCTCAAGTTAGAAAGATGGGGATCTTAATAGTGTGACTTTAGACAAGTTCCTTAGGTCTCTGATGCTTAAAATGTACTTTTGAAGAGGGATGACCTACTGTGTATGTGCTTTCTGTGGTGTCCAGTTCCTGGTACATATTGTAAACTGCTTCAGTTCAGTTCAGTTCAGTCGCTGAGTCGTGTCCAACTTTTTGCGACCCCATGAATCGCAGCACGTCAGGCCTCCCTGTCCATCACCATCTCCCAGAGTTCACTCAGACTCACGTCCATCGAGTCGGTGATGCCATCCAGCCATCCCATCCTATGTCATCCCCTTCTCCTCTTGCCCCCAATCCCTCCCAGCATCAGAGTCTTTTCCAGTGTGTCAGCACTTCTCATGAGGTGGCCAAAGTACTGGAGTTTCAGCTTTAGCATCATTCCTTCCAGAGAACACCCAGGGCTGATCTCCTTTAGAATGGACTGGTTGGATCTCCTTGCAGTCCAAGGGACTCTCGGAGTCTTCTCCAACACCACAGTTCAAAAGCATCAATTCTTCAGCGCTCAGCTTTCTTCACAGTCCAACTCTCACATCCATACATGACCACTGGAAAAACCATAGTCTTGACTAGACAGAACTGCTTAATAAATGTTAAATATGATGGTGATGATGATAATGGCAATAGGAAAAGTATAAATCAAAGTGGAGAAAACCCAAATGGAATCATTGTGCTTTATAATATTTCTGATTTAATGAACTACTGACTCTGTTACTTCTGAGTAACTGATAAAGTATAGCTCTTATTATATAAATGATCCCTGGGTCGGGAAGATCCCCTGGAGAAGGGAATGGCTACCCACTCCTGTATTCATGGCTGGAAAATTCCATGGAGGAGCCTGGCATGCTGTAGTCGATGGGGTTGGAAAGTCAGACATGATTGAGTGACACACACACACACACACACACACACACACACACAGAGGTGATAGGTAATAAAACCCTACTAAGAAGTCATTTAGTGAAATATGAAGGTTCTGTAACAAAAATCCTCAAGTTGGGTTGATATTCTATGAGGAAGACATTGAAAGATCTTAGCTTTGGGGGCAGAGTGTAATTTTTTTTTTCTTTTTTCCCCTTTGTTTCTCTTTTTTCCTTTGTTTTACTTGTTGTTCTTCAAATAACCTGCAGCTTAGAAGGAGACACCTTGTGACTGAAAAACTATCTTGGTAGCTAGCAGAAATGGTCTCAGTGAAGAAACAGTGTGTTTGCCAATTAGAAGTTCATATTGCTTTTAATTCTTCATCTAATAGTTTTAGAAGTTTAAGTGAAATTGAGATTTTTTATCTTTCCTCAGTGCTGTATGTTGATCACTCATGATAAGAATTGGGAATAAAAAGGAACCAAAAAATGAAGGGTGAAATAAAACACAGAAATACACAGATTGTAGTGACTTTCCTTATGAAAATTGGATCCTGTAAGTAAACATGTGTTAGAATTCGAATGTTATTCTTCAAGCATTAACACCTGTTAGTGAGCCAAGATGTTAGATCTGTAGATTTACTGAGGTGTATGTTTAGGCATTGACTGGATCACTTTCCACTGTTGATAGAACTGATATAATTTAAGAATCTGGTTCATCTGATTTGTGAGTTTCAGAAAAACAGTTGCTTGGCAGCAATGACAGGTCTTATGCCCGTATTGTAGGTAGAGTTGAAGTAGGGAGCTTTTACATTCTGTCAAACTAAGGCTTCCACCTATGAAGTGAACTATTATTTAGATAATTTTGTCTTCTCAGCAATTAATAAAATATCACTGCCAAGTAAATCTCACTGTGGTAGTTCATCAAATTAAGAGCTTTCTGAGGGTGGAGACTGTGTTATCCATTTATGTATTTCCAGCACCAAACCATGTCAGGTCCATTATTAGTGCTCAGGAGGTGCTTGTGGAATTAATGAATGGTTGAGTATGCTCTTTCTTGTAGTCAGGACTTTTAGTTTGAATGGTGGTAAATAGACTGACACTGAGTATTTCTCCTTTCTATCAGCTACAACAACAACAACAACAACAATATATACGTGTGTAATATATAGGTATAATATAAATAAAATAAGAGGGAGACAAATTAGCAATTATTCTACCTTCTAGAAGACTGTGTTGGATTTTTTCCCTGTTTCTGTGTGTTTTTATACTTTTTGGCATAACTATGGTTAGAACAAATATCTAATTTGGTACACAGAGTTTTTTCACTTAATATAAACATTTTTATATAGTTTTACATAGTTCATAATTATAATTTTACATGGTTATGTAATGTATTCCCTACTCTTTTTCCCCCTGTAATCCCTCATTTCCTCATCTGCTTTGTCTTTCTAGTGAATTTTACTTAACTTTCAAGGCCTGGACCAACAATTTCCTCACTGTTGTTGACTTTTATGATTCTAGTACTTTGCACAAATATTGATTGTAGAACTTTTTGATATTATATAACTTTTTTATTCTTATAAAAATTATGAGAGATGAGGTATACCAGAGTATGGGTTATTCAGTTGTGGGTCCTAATGCCTCATTCAGTCCTGGTCACATAATAGGCTCTCAGCAAATATTTGCTGAGTACATACACCATTCTAGAGACTGGGATGGAGAAGGCAATGGCACCCCACTCCAGTACTCTTGTCTGGAAAATCCCATGGATGGAGGAGCCTGGTGGGCTGCAGTCCATGGGGTCGCTAAGAGTCGGAGACGACTGAGCGACCTCGTTTTGAGTTTTCACTTTCATGCATTGGAGAAGGAAATGGCAATCCATTCCAGTATTCTTGCCTGGAGAATCCCAGGGACGAGGGAATCTGGTGGGCTTCCATCTATGGGGTCACACAGAGTCGGACACGACTGAAGCGACTTAGTAGTAGTAGTAGTAGAGTCTGGGTTAATAAGAAGGTTAATAAGGTACAGTTTCAGGATGTGATGCTCTAAGTATTGTGGCAGAGACAGGTAGGTAAACTTACTTTAGAAGTGACTGTTCCAGAGTTGTGTATGTGGTGCTGGGTAAACCCAGAGGAGGCTAACATAGTCATGTGACAGCCTTTTCCTTCTCATGATTTTTTTTTGAGGGGGGTGGGGTGGGAACTGTATTTCCAAGAACAGTAAGACTAGGCCAAGGAATATGACATGTCTACAGCTCTTGATTTTTCTTGGCAAGTTGTTTTTCAAAAGTTTCTGTTCCTCATATGTGTCTGTTTGCCCACATTGTTTTCTCATTTATATTCAGCATATTGAAATATGTTTTTCACCAGATTGTGGTAACAGAATTCTGAGATGTTACTCAGGATTCATCATACCCTCTCCCCCAGCATTTACGCCCTGAGTAATCCCTGGAACTGTAAATTGGATAGTTTTCACTCTCATGATTCAGAGAAGGCAATGGCACCCCACTCCAGTACTCTTGCCTGGAAAATCCCATGGATGGAGGCGCCTGGTAGGCTGCAGTCCATGGAATCGCGAAGAGTCAGACACGACTGAGCGACTTCACTTTCACTTTTCACTTTCCTGCATTGGAGAAGGAAATGGCAACCCACTCCAGTGTCCTTGCCTGGAGAATCCCAGGGACGGGGGAGCCTGGTGGGCTGCCATCTATGGGGTCGCACAGAGTCGGACACGACTGAAGCGACTTAGCAGCAGCAGCAGCACTGTCATGATTAGGTTATGTTAAATGGCATAATTGACTTTCAGAAAAGGAGATTATCTAGATAGGTCTGGAGATCCTATAGTTATAACTACACTAACCTTTTTAAAGCACAGTTTACTCTGACTGGTAGTAGTAAAAGAGGAAGTCAGAAAAACTAAAAACATGAGAAGGATTCATTGTGTCTTTGCTGGCTTAAACATTGAGGTGGCCACGTGGAATGGAACTGGATTTGTAATGCTCAAGTACCCAGCCTCTAGGAGCTGAGACCAACCCCTGGCTGACAACCAGTAAGGAAATAGGAGTCTCAGTCCTATCACTGTGAATAACTGAATTGTGTCAACAGTAAGAATGCGCATAGAAGATTTTTCTCCAGTTTCAGACTAGAACTTAGCCCCACTGAGACCTTAATTTCAGCCTTGTGATCCCCAGTCACATTGTACCTGTCCTTCTGACCTACAGACATGTGAGCTCACAAATAGGTGTTGTTTTAAGCTGCTGCATTTGTGGCAATTTGTTACACAGCAGTAGAAAGTAAGTGTTATAATAATTATTTGTGATACTTACTACACATTTCTTTTCGGGCTTATTGTGAGTTTCACTTGTATGAAACTTTTACTATTTTTGTGTAATTGCGTTTATTGAATATCTTATTGGTAATTTCCAGCAATTCCTCAGATTTTAGAGGGTTATTAGATAGCGTGGTGTTGGTAGGCCTCTCAAAGGATTTGAATCTGAATCTGAAATGATGAATTTGATCATATTCTGCCACTGGGATGCTTTTGAGCAGTAATTTCTAATATTTCTACCTGAATGTTGATGCTTTCCATTGCTGCTTAGCTAAGAATCAATAGAAGGACATTTACCTTAGGAAAAGATGGGATTTTCTCAATAAAACATTCCTTTTGATGTTTGCATGGGATTTTAAATATAACAGTTCAACATTAACGGGGCCCTAACAATGGTGGCGCCATTAACTCTTCTTCTCACCATACATCTTGGCAAGAGAAATCTCCAGACTTTTTATTTTTATTCTACCTCTCCTCCAAATTGCAAATTCTCTGCATGGCCTTGTTGTTGTTCAGTCACTAAGTCATGTCTGACTCTTTGCAATACCATGAACTGCAACACAGCAGGCTTCCAGTTCCTGCACTTCCTCCTGGAGTTTACTCAAACTCATGTCCGTTGAGTCAGTGATGCCATCCAACCATCATCCTCTGTTGCCCCCTTCTCCTCTTGCGCCTAGTCTTTGCCATCCTCAGGGTCTTTTCCAGTGAGTCAGCTCTTTGCATCAGATGGCCATAGTATTGGAGCCTCAACTTTAGTATCAGTCCTTCAATGAATATTCAGTACTGATTTCCTTTAGGATGGACTGGTTTGATATTGCTGTCCAAGGGACTCTCAAGAGTCTTTTCCAGCCATAGTTTGAAAGGACCAATTCTTTGGCACTCAGCCTTCTTTATGGTCCAACTCTCACATCCATACATGACTCCTGGACAAACCATAGCTTTGACTGTATGGACCTTTGTTGGCAAATTTTTGGCTTTGCTTTTTAACAAGCTGTCTAGATTTATCATAGCTTTTCTTTCAAGGAGTAAGCATCTTTTAATTTTGTGGCTGCAGTCACCATCCACAGTGATTTTGGAGCCCAAGAAAATGAAATCTGTAACTGTTTCCACTTTTTCCCCATCTATTTGCCTTGAAGTGATGGGACCAGATGCCTTGATCTTAATTTTTTGAATATTGAGTTTTAAGCCAGCTTTTTCACTCTCCTCTTTCACTTTCATCAAGAGGCTCTTTAGTTCCTTTTCACTTTTGCCATTAGTGTGGTATCATCTGCATATCTGAGGTTGTTGATATTTCTCCTTGCAATCTTGATTCCAGCTTGTGCTTCATCCAGCCTGGCATTTCTCATGATGTACTCTGCATATCAGTTACATAAACAAGGTGACAACGTACAATCTTGACGTACTCCTTTCCCTATTTGGAACCAGTCTGTTGTTTCCTGTTTAGTTCTAACTGTTGCTTCCTGACCTGCATACAGGTTTCTCAGGTGTCAGTTAAGGGGGTCTGGTGTACCCGTCTCTTAGAATTTTCTAGTCTGTCATGAACCACACAGTCAAAGGGTTGGGCATAGTCAGTGAAGCAAAAATAGATTTTTTTTGGAATTCCCTTGCCTTTTTTTATGATCCAGTGGATGTTGACTATTTGATCTCAGCTTCCTCTGCCCTTTCTAAACCCAGCTTGTATGTCTGGAACTTCTTGGTTCATGTACTTTTGAAGCCTGCCTTGAAGGATTTTGAGCATTACATTGCTAGCATGTGAAATGAGTGCAATTGTGTGGTAGTTTGAACATTCTTTGGCATTGCTCTTCTTTGGGATTGGAATGAAAACTGACCTTTTCCAGTCCTGTGGCCACTGTTGAGTTTTCCAAATTTGCTGGCATATTGAGTACAGCACTTTAGCAGCATCATCTTTTAGGATTAGAAATAGCTCAGCTGGAATTCCATCACTTCCACTAGCTTTGTTCATAGTAACACTTACTAAGGCCCATTTGATTTCACACTCCAGGATGTCTGGCTCTAGATACATGGCCTAGATCTGGCCTATTGCCTGTTATTGTCAGTGTTGTTTTGATTTGGTATGGGCTTCTATAAGAGGCTAGAAGGGGTAAGTTTTCGGTTTTCTACTATGAGTCTAGTGTTAAACTTAAAGGCGCGGTTATAAACAACAACTTGACTACTATGATTTTTAATGCCTACCCATATTATTGACCTTTGTTGATGTTTCAGGTATTTCTCTAACATTCCTATATTGATGTTACAAACATTCTAAGCATGGGAGTCTTTTACTATTATAGATGAACTTGTTCTTTCAACATGCCTATATTAAGAACCCACTTTGTTCTAGGTCTGCAGGCCTTTTTTTTTTTCCTTTTCCATTGGAGACATGTGTGTCAAATAGTTTGTGCCAAGAAAATCTTCATTGTTAGAAAGAAAGTACATATAGTGATTTTTCTTGGCTGACCTCATAGAAAGGTGGCTGGGTTTTATATAGTCAGAAGCTAGTAGTTACATGAACTTAAGACACTATTTTTATTTTTATAATGTGAATGTGTGATGATTTGTTCAAATATGGGATTACTTCTGTTAGAGCTTAATTTAAGCATTGAGATGAAAATTAGCAGTATGGCCTCTTGGAGTGGAAGAATTATGATTGTACTACCCAAAGCAATCTACATACTTAATGCAATCTCTATCAAATTACTCATGACATATTTTTCACAGAACTTGGATGAATAATCCTAAAATTTGTATCAAGATCCAGAATTATCAAAGCATTCCCGAGGAAAAGGAACAAAGCAAGAGGCATAACCCTCCTAGACTTTAGAATATACTGTAAAGTTACAGTAATCAAAACAGTATGGTATTGACACGCGAAAAGATACATGGATCAATGGAGAGCCCAGAAATAAAGTCACATGCTTATGTTCAAGTAATCTTTGACAAAGGCCACAAGAATATACAATAGAAAAAAAGACAGTCTCTTTAGCAAGTGGTGTTGGGAAAGTTGGACAGCTACATGTAAATCAGTGAAGTTAGAACACACACTCACACCATACATAAAAATAAACTAAAAATGGCTTAAAGTCTTAAATAGAAGACATGATACCATAAAACTCCTAGAAGAGAACATAGGCAAAACATTCTCTGACATAAAATGTGTTTTTAGGTCCATCTCTGAAGGCAGTAGAAACAAAAGCAAAAATAAACAAATGGAATATAATTAAACTTACAAGCTTTTGTACAGCAAAGGAAACCATAAACAAAACAAAAAGACAACCTTCAGACTGGGAGAAAATATTTGCAAACAATGTGACCAACAAATTTAATTTCCAAAATATGCAAACAGCTCCTACAACTCAACAACAAAAAATGAACACCCTGATCGAAAAATAGACACACCTAAATACACATTCTTCAAAGAAGACATCCAGATGGCCAACAGGCAAATGAAAAGATGCTCAACATCACTAAGTATTAGAGAAAGAAAGTGAAGTCGCTCAGTTGTGTCCGACTCTTTGCGACCCCATGGACTATAATAGCCTATCAGGCTCCTGTATCCATAGGATTTTCCAGGTGAGAGTGCTGGAGTGGATTACTGTTTCCTTCTCCAGGGGATCTTCCCGACCCAGGAATCGAACCCGGGTCTCCCGTGTTGTAGGCAGATGCTTTACCATCTGAGCCAAAAATACAAGTCAAAACTTCAATGAGATATCACCTCACAGAGGTGCCATCATTACAAATCACATCAGTCAGAATGCCACCATTACAAAATCTACAAATAATTAATGCTGGAGAGGATGTAGAGAAAAGGAATCCTCCTACATTGTTGATGGGAATGTAAATTGGTGCTGCCACTATGGAAAACAGTATGATGGATCATCAAAAAATGAAAAATAGAGTTGCCATATGACCCAGCAATCCCACTCCTAGGCAAATATATGGAGGAAGCTACTCCATATACAGGCACCACTATGTGCATCACAGCACTATTTACAATAGCCAAGATATAAACAACCTAAATCTCCTTTGACGTTGGAATGGATAAAGAAGATGTGCTACACATATACAATGGAATATTCAGTTCAATTCAGTCTCTCAGTCATGTCCGATTCTTTGTGACCCCATGGACTACAGCACGCCACACTTCTCTGTCCATCACCAACTCCTGGAGCTTGCTCAAACTCATGTCCATCTAGTTGGTGATGCCATCGAACCATCTCATCCTCTGTCATGCCCTTCTCCTCCTGCCTTCAATCTTGCCCAACATCAGGGTCTTTTCCGATGAGTCAATTCTTCGCATCAGGTGACCAAAGTCTTGGAGTTTCCACTTCAGCATCAGTCCTTCCAATGAATATTCAGGACTGATTTCCTGTAGGATGCATTGGTTTAATCTCCTTACAGTTCAAAGGACTCTCAAGAGTCTTCTCCAACACCGCAGTTCAAAAGCATCAATTCTTTGGCACTCAGCTTTCTTTATAGTACAATTATCACATCCATACATGGCTACTGGAAAAACCATAGCTTTGACTAGACAGACCTTTGTCAGCAAAGCACTGTCTCTGCTTTTTAATGTGGTGTCTAGGTTAGTCATAACTTTTCTTCCAGGGAGCAAGCGTCTTTTAATTTCATAGCTTCAGTCACCATCTGCAGTGCTTTTGGGGTCAAGAAAAATAGTCTCTCAGTGTTTCCATTGTTTCCCCATCTATATGCCATGAAGTGATGGCATTGGATGCCATGATCTTAGTTTTCTGAATGTTGAGCTTTAAGCCAGCTTATTTTACTTTCCTCTTTCACTTTCATCAAGAGGCTGTTTAGTTCTTCTTTGCTTTCTGCCATAAGCATGGTGTCATCTGCATATCCGAGGTTATTGATATTTCTCCCGGCAGTCTTGATTCCAGCTTGTGCTTCATCCAGCCTGGCATTTCTCATGATGTACTCTGCATATGAGTTAAATAAGCAGGGTGACAATATACAACCTTGATGTACTTCTTTCCCGATTTGGATCCAGTCTGTTGTTTCATGTCCAGTTCTAACTGTTGCTTCTTAACCTGCGTGCAGGTTTCTCAGGAGGCAGGTCAGGTGGTCTGGTATTCCCATCTCTTAAAGAATTTTCCACAGTTTGTTGTGATCCACACAGTCAAAGGCTTTGGTATAGTCAATAAAGCAGAAGTAGATGTTTTTCTGGAACTCTTGTGCTTTTTTGATGATCCAATGGATGTTGGCAATTTGATCTCTGGTTCCTTTGCCTTTTCTAAATCTTGCTTGAACATCTGGAAGTTCATGGTTCACATACTGCTGAAGCCTGGCTTGGAGAATTTTGAGCCTTACTTTGCTAGCATGTGAGATGAGTGCAGTTGTGTGGTAGTTTGAACATTCTTGGCATTGCCTTTCTTTGGGATTGAAATGAAAACTGACCTTTTTCAGTCCTGTGGCCACTGCCGAGTTTTCTAAATTTGCTGGCATATTGAGTACAGCACTTAACAGCATCATCTTTTAGGATTTGAAATAGCTCAATGGGATATTCCTCAGCCGTAAAAAGAATGAAATAATGCCATTGGCAGCAACATAGATGGAGTTAGAGAATATGTTACTAATGAAGTAAGTCAGAAGGAGAAAGACAAATACCCTGTGATATCTCTTAAAAGTATAATCTAAAATGTGATACAAATGAACTTATCTTTGAAACAAACACTCACAGACATAAACAACAGACTTGTAGTTGAAAGGGGGAGGAGAGACGAAAGAGGGAAGGAATGAGAGTTTAAGATTAGCAGATATAGCCTAGTATATAAAGAATAAACAACAAGGCCCTGCTGTATGTATATCACAAGGGTCTATACTCAACATCCTGTGATAAACCACAATGGAGGAATTTCCCTCTGAATCCAGTGGTTGAGACTTGGCCTTCCAATGCACCCACTGGGTTCCAATTGAACCCAATGTATGGGTTCAATCTCTGGTTAGGGAGCTAAGATTTCACATGCCTTGCAGCCAAAAAATTTTAAAAAACCCCATAAAATAGAAGCCATGTTGTGACAAATTCAAATAAAGACTTAAAAATGGTCCATATCAAAAGCAATCTTTTAAGAAAAACCATAATGGAAAAGAATATGGAGAGGAATGTGTGCGTGTGTGTGTGTGTATGACTCAATCACTTCTGTGTATACTAAAATTAATATAACATAAAAAAAGACTATATTTTAATAAAGTAAATTTTTTAAGAATTAGAAGCATAGAAATGAGAAAACTCTACTTTCCTGTCAGAGGCACATAGTCATTATGTGTCAGGAGGTTGGAGAGTGATACAGCCATACACTGTCATGTAATTTCCAAACTCGAAACAAACTGAAAAATTATCCAGGCCAGATGCTTTATGTTACAGATGGGGAAATGGAGGCCTAAGGAGCAGAAATAACCCATTCCAGGACACGCAGACTGTGTGTGGCAGGACATGAGTACGGTTTAGGTTTCCTGATACTCAGTGCTGTTCTTTTCCTCAAGTCAGTTACATGTTCTACTGCTCACACCTAATAATTCAGTGGGAACTTAATGTATATTTGGTGATACTAAGTTAACATCGTTAATAGACTGGACTCTGGAGAGTCTTTAGGACTCGTTCTTGTCTTTAGTATTAAAACTGTATCAGTTCAGTTCAATCAGTCGCTCAGTTGTGTCCAACTCTTTGCGACCCCATGAATTGCAGCATGCCAGTCCTGCCTGTCCATCACCATCTCCTGGAGTTCACTGAGACTCATGTCCATTGAATCAGTGATGCCATCCAGCCATCTCATCCTCTGTCATCCTCTTTTCCTCCTGCCCCCAATCCCTCCAACATCAGAATCTTTTCCAGTGAGTCAACTCTTTGCATGAGGTGGCCAAAGTACTGGAGTTTCAGCTTTAGCATCACTGTACAGGAGACAGGGATCAAGATCATCCCTATGGAAAAGAAATGCAAAAAAGCAAAATGGCTGTCTGGGGAGCCATTACAAATAGCTGTAAAAAGAAGAGAAGCAGAAAACAAAGGAGAAAAGGAAAGATATAAACATCTGAATGCAGAGTTCCAAAGAATAGCAAGAAGAGATAAGAAAGCCTTCCTCAGCGATCAGTGCAAAGAAATAGAGGAAAACAATAGAAAGGGAAAGACTAGAGATCTCTTCAAGAAAATTAGCAATACCAAGGGAACATTTCATGCAAAGATGGGCTCGATAAAGGACAGAAATGGTATGGACCTAACAGAAGCAGAAGATATTAAGAAGAGTGGCAAGAATACACAGAAGAACTATACAAAAAAGAGCTTCACAACCCAGATGATCTTGATGGTGTCATCACTCACCTAGAGTCAGACATCCTGGAATATGAAGTCAAGTGGGCCTTAGAAAGCATCACTACTAACAAAGCTAGTGGAGGTGATGGAATTCCAGTTGAGCTCTTTCAAATCCTGAAAGATGATGCTGTGAAAGTGCTGCACTCAATATGCCAGCAAATTTGGAAAACTCAGCAGTGGCCACAGGACTGGAAAAGCTCAGTTTTCATTCCAATCCCAAAGGAAAGCAATGCCAAAGAATGCTCAAACTACTGCATAATTGCACTCATCTCAGACGCTAGCAAAGTAATGCTCAAAATTCTCCAAGCCAGCCTTCAGTAATACATGAACCGTGAACTTCCCGATGTTCAAACTGGTTTTAGAAAAGGAGGAGGAACCAGAGATCAAATTGCCAACATCTGCTGGATCCTTGAAAAAGCAAGAGAGTTCCAGAAAAACATCTATTTCTGCTTTATTGACTATGCCAAAGCCTTTGACTGTGTGGATCACAATAAACTGTGGAAAATTCTTCAAGAAATGGGACTACCAGACCACCTGACCTGCCTCTTGAGAAACCTATATGCAGGTCAGAAGCAACAGTTAGAACTGCACATGGAACAACAGACTGGTTTCAAATAGGAAAAGGAGTACGTCAAGGCTGTATATTGTCACCCTGCTTATTCAACTTCTATGCAGAGTACATCATGAGAAATGCTGGGCTGGAAGAAGCAGAAGCTGGAATCAAGATTGCCGGGAGAAATATCAATTAAAACTGTATAGTTTATATTAAAATACTCAGTGAACCTTCTGTCTTTTGAAATATTTGGACATAATATGGATAGTAATGAAAACTTCTGACTAAAGCATTATAGTTTGGCCTGAGTGAATTTCTGAAATTTTTATATTGCTTTGTTGCTGATTATTTTTGGCTTATTGGTTAGAGAAAGGGAATGGTTCTACAGATACGCTTTCTTTTACTGCTTTTTGTATTGATCTCCTTTTTACTTAAAATGACAAAACTAAAAGAGGCATTGTTCTATCTTTTAATAAAAGTATTGATCTTTTATTTGTATGAAAACAAATCGGTTGTTAAATTGCTTTATTGCTTTTATGTCTTAGAAGTGTGCTTTTATTTCTTTACTTCTTTTATATTGGAAATCTTAAATGTTTGGTAGGAGTTACTTAAATTGCTGCTTGTTTTAGAGTTGGCTTTTCTTTTAATTGAGAGACATGAATGAGTCCTTTTCCCTCTTTAATTTCTTCCTGCTGCATGAAAGATATGTTTTTGTAATTATTTTATTTTTCTAAGCTGTCAATAATGTTACCTAGGCCTTCTTGGGATAGCCTGGTCCTTTGTCATTGGTGCAAGTTCTGTTGGTCTTATCCACTTTCAGAAATTATTTCACAGTAACTATATTCTTTATTCTAATTTCCAGTACATATGGAATGCAGGTGGCTTGGTTTCAATCCTGTCTCTTTCTGTCAGTTACTAGCTGGGGTGTGACTTCTGGGAAACTCTTTTCTGCTCCTGGGAGTAGTATATATTTAGATAGGAGAAATTACTTAGATGGACAATATATTTTGCAGAAGTTCTATGCATTTATATGGTGTTTCCATCTGTTCATTTTTCATTTTTGTCACCTGGATTTTCCCATATTAAATCCCTAAGGCAGTCAGACTCCCTCCCTGGTAGAGCAGGTCTAGGTCCATCCAGTCCATAAAACTTCTTCCAAGTAAATGAGGAATACATCAGTCATTTGGGATTACAGCTCTTGCAGCATTTCCTCCAAATTGTGGTTTAATTCAGGTCTGGCACCAAAGTGGTGTTTTTGTTTTTGTTTTTTAAATGAGATTGGTATCAGGCAAGAGAATGAGGGTATCTCTGTAGTCTCATATCACAGAGAAATCAATTTCTCTCATGAACAAATGCAGAGAATCAGGTACATGGTTTTCAGTACTTGAAGCATAATCACTAGTATAATATCCTGACTTTACCAGGAAGTATTTGCTTTTTAACCTATCAGCTCTATTTTAACCATATGCCATTTGAATATTACAAAATGTGAAATAATTTATATAAATAAAGTCACTTTAACATTGTTAAACCTTTTCCCCCCATATAGCCCTTGCAATCTTTAGTAATCTTTTCAGTGTGCATCCTCATCCTGACTATTCCTGGAAATCTCACCAGTTGTTTCTCAGCTGCCCTGTGGCGTTGGCCATAGTCTTTGTCTCCCACTAAAGCTTTACTTGTTCGCAGGAGTGTCACTTTGAATAGTGCTGCAAGATTTATGCTGAGAATGTGAGGAGGAGGACTGTGACCCCAGGTCCATGCTGCACCCAGTCACCTAGCCTTCCAGGAAACGTTTCAGTTCTGCATAGTAGTAGTGTTTCCTAGAGAAGAAAATATCAAGTTCTGCCTCCCCAGACATAAAGCTGCTTTTAAAAATCCTTCTGAAATAGTGAGGGTTTAAAATCTGCAGGTAGGGGTACTTAATCATCCTTGTTCAAGAATGGTAACATTTCTGGCCTCTGTGTACATTGTGGAGACTGATGGATGTCAGTGAGTGTTTCTGGCAGGCCTATGGCTTAGGCAAGACAGGGAAGGGAGGGATCAGGGTTGAACAGGAAATGGTGAACCGTGAACAGGACTTTGTTGTTGTTCGGTCGCTAAGTCACGTCCGACTCTTTGCTACCCCTTGGGCTGCGGCACGCCAGGCTTCCCTGTCTCTCACCATCTCCTGGAGTTTGCCCAAGTTCATGTCTATTGAATCAGTGATGCCATCCAACTGTCTCATCGTCTGTCGCCCTCTTCCCCTCTGCCTTCAATCTTTGCCAGCATCAAGGTCTTTTCCAATGAGTTGGCTCTTCGCATCAAGTGGCCAAAGTATTGGAGCTTCAGCTTCAGCATCAGTCCTTCCAATGAAAATTCTCCTAGAGGAAATGTGTCCAAGATAGAACATTTTATCAAAAGTTTCTCGGAATTTGTATAGAGTTTTTTTTTTCGTTTCTTTCTCCGTCTTCCTCTCTTCTTGCCTCCCTCCTTCCCTCCATCCCTCTCCTCCTTTCTCCCTGCTTTCCTTTCTTTCTCTCTTTCTTGATTGATTTCAAATTTCATTATTTTATCCAAGGGCTTATCTACTGGGAGAAGGAATATATCATGTGAGCTACTTCATCTATTATTTATCAAGTAAGAACAGAAATCTACGGACTTAATGGGTTAGTATGCTATCCCCCTTTCACCTACTCCATCTTGGACTTCAGCATTAGCTAAATTGACTAGTTATATTAATCCCAATCTTATCCTTGTTCCTAATGGACATGTTCTTATATTTTAAAATTTCTTCATATAACTTGGTATAATTGTTAGGAATTTGTTGAGTGATTACTAGGACTGAAATGTCAGATGTGTGTAGATTGGATTATAACATTATGAACTACAATTAAAAACTACACTGACAAGGATGGCTTTAATTAAAAAAAAAAAGAGAGGGGAATAATGAGTGTTGAGAGGATGTGGAGAAGTTGGAACCCTCATTTATTATGGTGGGAATGTAAAATAGTGAACCCACTGTGAAAAACATTTTGGTAGTTGCTCAGGAAATTAAACATAGAATTATCATATTACTCAGCATTTCACTCCTAAGTATAGTACAAAAGTTTGCATGTGAATGCTTATAGCTGCTTTATTTGTTATAGCTAAAAGATGACAATAATAACTGATGAATAAAGAAAATATGGTTTATCCCTATGATGGAATATTATTTAGCCATATAAAGGAATGGAATATTGAGACATTTAGACATCTACTGAGCATTTAGACATGCTCCAGTGTGGATGGACTTCAGGAATATTATTCTGAGTTAAAGAAGTCAGAAAAAGATGGTATATTGTCTGAATCTATTAATATTTACATGAAATGTCCAGAATAGGTAATAGAGACAGAGGGCAGAGTACTGGTAAATAGGGGAGGAGGAGCTAGGGAATGACTGCTCAGTGAGTACTGGATGTTTTTAAGGTTATTACATGTTTTTAAAGTAGAGATGGTAGTTGCACAGCATTGTAATATGCTAAATGCCACTGAATTGTATACTTTAAAAAGATTAATTTTGTGTTATGTGAATTTTACCTCAGTGAAATAAGAATAATTGAACCCACGAATTGAGTGTAAAATTTTCAAGTATTGATAGCTATTTACTCCCTTTAGTCTTTGGAGTACATGTTTCAGAGCTTCCCAGGTGGCACTAGTGGTGAAGAAGCCACCTACCATTGCAGGAGATATAATGAGCCACAAGTTTGATCCCTGGGTCAGGGAGTTCCCCTGGAGGAGGGCAGGACAACCACTCCAGTATTCTTGCCTGGAGAATCCCATGGACAGAGGAGTCTGGCAGACTACAGTCCATAGGGTTGCAAAGAGTCGGACATGACTGAAGTGACTCAGCACATACAGGTAGTCTTTCATGAGGTAGTATTTCTTTTAAAAATGTTTAGTCATTTTCCAATACAAAAATAATACGTGTCACCAAAGATGAGCAAAAATGAAAATTTAAATTACCTTAATTGTACCATTTGAAGCGCAGCTATCAACATTTTGTATATGACTTCCCTGTGGTTTTCCTGGTGTGTATTTCATGTGCACATACTCTACATACGCATGTGCGTATTTATGAAACAGGTGTTATAGCATACTTTTATTACTTGATGCATTAGATAATAATTTGTTTTTTTATAATTTTAAGAGCATATTACATAGCTTTCCTTTTTTAATATGTCTGTTTCTTAACTAGCAGCAAAGTAGCACAAAGATTGTGTTTCATTTGTCTTTGACTCTGAAGCTGTTGGATGGAAAAGGCCATTTGATTGAGCTGGGTTGGCCTGGATTGAATTGGATTGGATTGAATTAACACAAACCAAATAGAACTTCTGAAATACTGAGCATCGTGCTTTATTATTATATATTCTCTTAGCTACGTTTTGGTGACTTGATGTATCTTTTTCTTCTCTTAGGATATCAGGATTGTATAAGCCTGAAATAAATGTACTAACATAGTCTTTATTAGTTTGCTAGGGTTGTAAAGGTTCTGGGACCAATTATAATGTGTGTTGGGGGTGGGAGTTTCTTCCTTACCACTGAGCAATTCTCTGACACCAGCTGTGTGTCCTACAATTCAATTCAATCCTGACACTATATACCTAGAGACAGTATTGGATTCCACAGGCTTAGAACTCAGTCCCACAAAACCTCCCTTCCCTCAACACACACACATACACCCACTTCAGACATCAGTTGCAAGTCCGAAATTGTCATTGTCATCTGTGCTTCTGACCAACTGGCTATAGATTAGAGGTTCCACTGACCTCCCCTTGCCCTAACTTGGATTCAGTTAATTTTATAAATTCAGTTAATTTTCTAAAGCTCAGAGAAGTCAGGAAAAACATTTTATTTATGAGATCAGTAGTTTATTATAAAAATATTTAGCTCAGGTGGAAGAGCTGCATGGGGGTGGGGTACAGGGAGAGGGTACAGAGCTTCCCTGTGCTATTGAGGGGTACCACTCTCCTCAAGTCTCTGTGTGTTCACCAACCTGGAAGCTCTCTGAATCTCCTCCTTCTGCCTTTATGGAGTCTTCAGTATACAGTCATGATTGATGAAATCATTAGCCATTGGTGATTGATTCAACTTTGATCCTTTCTCCTTTCCCAGGAAATCAAGGGGTGAGAGTGAAAGTTCACACACACTACTCACAGCTAGTTCCCCTGGCAACCAGCCCCCATCATTAGGTGCTTTCCAAAATTACCTCATTAACATAAACCCCATTGTGGTCAAAAGTAGCTTATTATAAGTAACAGAACACCCATATGACCTCTATGGCTCTGAAGTGACATCAGGAACTGAGAACAGGAGAGTAAATATGACAGGAGAGGTTCCTATTGCCCTTATTACTCAGGAAATTCCAAGAGTTGGGAACTGTGAGATAATGTGGACATAGACCAACTATGTAAGAAGTATATTTTGATCATTCAAACCAAATATTTATTTCTTATGAATCACAATATTGCCTGCCACCACAACAAAATACCAAAGATTGGGTGCCTTAACAAAAAATTACTTTTCCACAGTTCTGAAGGCTGAAAGTCCAAGATCAACATGTTGTCAGGTTTGGTTTTTCCTGAGGCCCCGTGTGGAGCTGCTCATTGTGTCCTCACATGGCCTTTTCTCTGTGTGTGCACATCCCTGTGTCTCTGCATTCTGATCTCCTCTTTTTGTAGAGACACCAGTCAGATGAGATTAGGGCTCACCCTGATGGTCTCTTTCTAACTTAATTACTTCTCTAAAGATTCTGTCTTCAAACAGAGCCATATTCTAAAGCACTGGCTTTGGGGGAACACAGTTCAATTCAGTACCTAATATATTCCAAATAGAGAAAAATGATTTCACTGTATCTCTAACAATCTTTTTGTGTGGACTCAATAAAACTGGGTCATCCAAGTCTATCAAGAGATACATTTTCGAAAGTGAAAGTTGCGCAGTTGTGTCTGAGTCTTTGTGACTCCATGGACTATACAGTCCATGGAATTCTCCAGGCCAGAATACTGGGGTGGGTAGCCTTTCCCTCTTCTATGGGATCTTTCCAACCCAGGGATCAAATCAGGGTCTCTTGCATTGCAGACAGATTCTTAACCAGCTTAACTATCAGGGAATCCCTGTGTTTTTAGGGATAGCTCTAATTTGGAGAGGAGAGAATTGACCTATATATATATATATGGCAAGAACAAGAGGAAGAATATTTGATTGTTGCCCCTTAGACCAGGAAAGCATTGGAAAATTCATTAAAGCAATGTATTCTACTATTTTGATGGCCTGAAGTGAAATAGCACTGTTTTAATAGTATAGAAATAACCCATAAACAAGTGTCATCAACCAGTATCTTTTGGGGATCAGAAAACTTCAGGTTCTAAATAGAGATATTCCTTTCCAAAGAGAACAAACTGGGAAAAAGTTGTGATTTTTTTGAGATAAAGAATGGGAAAGACTAGAGATCTCCTCAAGAAAATTAGCAATACCAAGGGAACATTTCATGCAAAGATGGGCTCGATAAAGGACAGAAATGGTATTGCCCTAAGAGAAGCAGAAGATATTAAGAATAGGTGGCAAGAATACACAGAAGAACTGTACAAAAAACATCTTCACAACCCAGATAATCATAATGGTATGATAACTCACCTAGAGCCAGACTTCCTGGAATGTGAAGTCAAATGGGCCTTAGAAAGCATCACTACTAACAAAGCTATTGGAGGTGATGAAATTCCAGTTGAACTCTTTCAAATCCTGAAAGATGATGCTGTGAAAGTGCTACACTCAATATACCAGCAAATTTGGGAAACTCAGCAGTGGCCACAGGACTGGAAAAGGTCAGTTTTATTCCAATTCCAAAGAAAGGCAATGCCAAAGAATGCTCAAACTACCGCACAATTGCGCTCATCTCACACGCTATTAAAGGAATGCTCAAAATTCTCCAAGCCAGCCTTCAGTAATACATGAACCGTGAACTTCCCGATGTTCAAGCTGGTTTTAGAAAAGGCAGAGGGACCAGAGATCAAATTGCCAACATCTGCTGGATCATGGAAAAAGCAAGAGAGTTCCAGAAAAACATCTATTTCTGCTTTATTGACTATGCGACTATACCAAAGCCTGTGACTGTGTGGATCACAATAAACTGTGGAAAATTCTTTAAGAGATGGGACTACCAGACCACCTGACCTGCCTCTTGAGAAATCTGTATGCAGGTCAGGAAGCAACAGTTAGAACTGGACATGGAACAACAGACTGGTTTCCAATAGGGAAAGGAGTACATCAAGGCTGTACATTGTCACCCTGCTTATTTAACTTATATGCAGAGTACATCATGAGCAACGCTGGGCTGGAAGAAGCACAAGCTGGAATCAAGATTGCCTGGAGAAATATCAATAACCTCAGATATGCAGATGCCACCATGCTTATGGCAGAAAGTGAAGAGGAACTAAAGAGTCTCTTGATGAAAGTGAAAGAGGAGAGTGAAAAAGTTGGCTTCAAGCTCAACATTCAGAAAACGAAGATCATGGCATCCAATGCCATCACTTCATGGGAAATAGATGGGCAAACAGTGGAAACAGCGTTAGACTTTATTTTTGGGGGCTCCAAAATCACTGCAGATGGTGACTGCAGCCATGAAATTAAAAGATGCCTACTCCTTGGAAGAAAAGTTATGACCAACCTAGATAGCATATTGAAAAGCAGAGACATTACTTTGTCAACTAAGTTCCGTCTAGTCAAGGCTATGGTTTTTCCATTGGTCATGTATGGATGCGAGAGTTGGACTGTGAAGAAAGCTGAGAACCAAAGAATTGATGCTTTTGAACTGTGGTGTTGGAGAAGACTCTTGAGAGTCCCTTGGACTGCAAGGAGATCCAACCAGTCCATTCTGAAGGAGATCAGTCCTGGGTGTTGTTTGGAAGGAATGATGCTAAAGCTGAAACTCCAGTACTTTGGCCACCTCATGCGAAGAGTTGTCTCATTGGATAAGACTCTGATGCTGGGAGGGATTGAGGGCAGGAGGAAAAGGGGATGACAGAGGATGAGATGGGTAGATGGCATCACTGACTCGATGGACGTGACTTTGATTGAACTCCGGGAGATGGTGATGGACAGGGAGGCCTGGTGTGCTGCGATTCATGGAGTCACAAAGAGTCAG
Organism: Capra hircus; assembly: GCF_001704415.2. NCBI lineage: Eukaryota > Metazoa > Chordata > Mammalia > Artiodactyla > Bovidae > Capra > Capra hircus. The sequence goes on from NC_030820.1 coordinate 7,490,989, forward strand.
ACAAGACTGAGTGACTGATCTGATCTGATCTGATCTAATCTGATGAGTGTTTAGGTGAATGGTACCATCTTAAAGGAGAATTTCTTTTCAGAGACCAAGTTTTGTTTGATTTTATATTCACAATCTGTGGATACAGAATTTTTGAAAAAATTGTGGTAGTTTTAAAATTATTCCATATTGGATAATATTTATGACTTACTTAAAATGTATACTGTTCATTTGAGCATTGGATGAGGAATTGTTTTTTCTGCTGTGTAGTGACTTTTAAAATCTAAGTAGAAATACATTAAAAGTGAAATATTATTTCTTTTCTTTTCTCTTGTTCAAAACAAGCACTTTATAGCATTCATACATTAGCAGTCAAATAGTAAAACCAAATAAATTCATCCTGAGCAAGCTAGGTTAATTTGTGCTTTTCACGTAGATTAGGTTGGCATTTGCTTATGAGATGTCCCTTAAAAGTAGCTTTGCAAGAAACATTTGTCTCTCGGAATGATGTCGATGAAATAACGTAAGATGATCTCAGTTTAAATGTTCCACTTGAAATCCAGTTAGTTTTTGATTATTCACACTAATTGAAAGAGTCTAAACATGTAGACTCCCAACAGGCCTTTAATCCAAAAATTACTTTATGTTGACATCTGAAGGCATTTTGGTACTGCATTTGGATAAGGGTGTGCCTCATACCCTGTGACTTTATTACCAGCCTTTGATTTTAGGTAGATATTGAAATGTATTTAGTCCAGTGGAATATATTGAAAATTTATACTTCTTTAGATCTTTGGTTTTCCTTCTGTTAAGGGTTAGATCCCTTTATAAGACCCTCTGTTTCTCAGACATACACATAACAGGCAACACATTTAACAGGTAAATTCCAAATGATGGCTAATGTCCTTTGTAGAGAATAACAAAGTACACATTAACTACTTATGATTAGATTTATAATTTTCTCTCATAGTTAGAAATTTCTTTATTTTTAGCTGTTCTCCAGAGAAACAGACTGAGTATATTGGGCTTATATATATATATAGCTGTGATCTGAATGTTTGTAAACCCCCAAAACTCTCATGTTGAAATCCTATAACCCCCAAAGATGATGGTATTAGGTGAGCTGTTAGGAGGGGGTTAGGACATGAGGATGGAGCCCTCTTTAATGGGATTAACTCTTACGAAAGAGGCCTCAGAGATCTCTCTTTTCCCAGTCCTGTGGCCACTGCTCAGTTTTCCAAAGTTCCTGGCATATTGAGTGCAGCATTTTCACAGCATAATCTTTTAGGATTTGAAATAGCTCAACTTGAATTCCATTACCTCTGCCAGCTTTGTTCATAGTAATGCTTCCTAAGGCCCACTTGACTTCACATTCCTGGATGTCTGGCTCTAGGTGAGTGACCACGCCACTGTGGTTACCTGGATCATGAAGATCTTTTTTGTGTAGTTCTTCTGGCCGCAGGACTGGAAAAAGTCAGTTTTCATTCCAGTCCCAAAGAAAGGCAATGCCAAAGCATGTTCAAACTCATCTCATATGCTAGCAAAGTAATGCTCAAAGTTTTCCGAGCCAGGCTTCAATAGTATGTGACCGTGAAGTTCCAGATGTTCAAACTGGACTTAGAAAAGGCAGAGGAACCAGAGATCAAATTGCCAACATCCGCTGGATCATGGAAAAAGCAAGAGAGTTCCAGAAAAACATCTATTTCTGCTTTATTGACTATGCCAAAGCCTTTGTGTGGATCACAGTAAACTGTGGAAAATTCTTCAAGAGATGGGAATACCACACCACCTGACCTGCCTCTTGAGAAATCTATATGCAGGTCAGGAAGCAACAGTTAGAACTGGACATGGAACAATAGACTGGTTTCAGATAGGAAAAGGATACGTCAAGGCTGTATATTGTCACCCTGCTTATTTAACTTATATGCAGAGTACATCATGAGAAACGCTGGACTGGATGAAGCACAAGGTGGAATCAGGATTGCCTGGAGAAATATTAATAACCTCAGATATGCAGATGATACCACCCTTATGGCAGAGACTGAAGAACTAAAGAGCCTCTTGATGAAAGTGAAAGAGGAGAGTGAAAAAGTTGACTTAAAGCTCAACATTCAGAAAATGAATGTCATGGCATCCGGTCCCATCACTTCCTGGCAAATAGCTAGGGAAACATTGGAAACAGTGATAGACTTTATTTTTCTGGACCTCAAAATCACTGCAGATGGTGACTGCAGCCATGAAATTAAAAGATGCTTATTCCTTGGAAGAAAAGTTATGACCAACCTAGACAGCATATTAAAAAGCAGAGACCTTACTTTGCCAACAAAGGTCTTTCTAGTCAAAGCTATGGTTTTTCCATACAGAGTCATGTATGGATGTGAGAGTTTGACTATAAAGAAAGCTGAGCTCCAAACAATTGATGCTTTTGAACTGTAGTGTTGGAGAAGACTCTTGAGAGTCTCTCGGACTGCAAGGATATCCAACCAGTCAATCCTAAAGGAAATCAGTCCTAAATATTCATTGGAAGAGCTGATGCTAAAGCTGAAACTCCAGTACTTCGGCTGCCTGATGTGAAGAGCTGACTCATTTGAAAAGACCCCGATGCTGGGCAAATTGAAGGCGGGAGGAGAAGAGGACAACAGAGGATAAGATGGTTGGATGGCATCATCGATTAGATGGACATGAGTTTCAGCAAGCTCTGGGAGTTGGTGATGGACAGGGAGGCCTGGTGTGCTGCAGTCCATGGGGTCGTAAAGAGTGGGACACGACTGAGTGAGTGAACTGAGAGAGCTCTCTAACTTTTCCTACCATACGAGGACTGAGAGGTGGTGCTGGCTGGGGGCAGGAAGGATGGCCTTCATGAGAAAATGACTGTACTAGCATCTTGCTCTTGAACTTGCCAACCTTCAGAACTGTCAGAAGTAAATTTTTGTTGTTTATAACCAAACAGCTGATATTTTGTTATACCAGCCTGATTGAACCATGTCATTGGTTCACACCATTATGGAGCTGACAGATTCTAAGATTTGCAGTCGGCAAGATCAAGATCCAGGAAAGCTGGTAGTGGAGTTCCAGTCTAAGTTCAAAGGCCTAAGAACTAATAGAGCCAATGGTGTAGCTCTAGTCCAAAGGCTACAAGATTCAAGACCTAGGAAAAGCTGGTATTTAAGTTTGAGTCAAAAGGCAAGAAAAAATTGGAGTCGTAGCTCAAAGACATTCAGAGAAAAGGAATTTCCTTATCCAAAGGAGGGTCAGCCTTTTTGTTCTATTCATACCTTCAACTGATTGGATGAGACCCATTGAGGGCCAGGAATGGTGGATTTAAATGTTAAACTCATCCAAAAACATCCTCATAGTAACACCCAGAATATTGTTTGACCAAATACCTGGGTATCTTGTGGCCCAGTCAAATTGAGATATAAAATTTGACCTACCTTAATGATCTTAATTGTATGTTTTACATCTCTCATCTTTGGTGTTTCCTAGTGGCTCAGCAATAAAGAACTTGCCTGCAATGCAGGAGACTCAGGAGACAAGTGTTCGATCCCTGAGTTGGGAAGAGACCCTGGAGGAGGAAATGGCAACCTACTCCAGTATCGCTGCTGGGAGAATCCCACGGACAAGATAGCCTGCAGGCTACAGTCCATACCATCTCAGAGAGTTGGGCTCGACTTAGTGACTGACCACGCCTGCACACATGCACTTTTCTCATCAGGAATCTAGGTCAAGTTATGGCCCTTGCTATTCAATTCAACTGCAGTATAGTTGATGAGATATCAATGATTATAAGTAAAAATATTAAGTGAACTGGTTAATAATGAATATGTTATTTTTCCTGCATTTTTTAGACACTGAGGATAAGTGGTAAACAAGACAAAGTTATTCCCTCTTGTAAGTTATATTCCAGTGGGAGCGGCAGATCACACCCAATAAACAAATAAGTATATATATTAAGATATCAGGTAGTGATAAACACCATGAAACAATGTAACACATAAAAGAAGTCCATCTTAGAGAGATTGGTCAGGAAAAGTTCTGGAGGGATCACATTTGTATAGAGAGCTGAATAAAGTCGGGTAAACTTTGAAATGTAGCACATATTAGACAAAGTTTCTGGCGTGGTTTACAATTTTTCTTCCTTTTCATAAATGCTTTTCCTAATGTGGTAGATACTGTTATGTGCCACCCAGATCTCCCTTCCTTGAGGGCTTGTTGCCCCAGCCTCTGGGAGTGCAGTGGGCAGATAACCCATAGCTTGCAGTCCCTTGAGGGACCACGTCCGTGGCCAGGAGCTGGCTCAACTAAGGTGAGCCTCTTTCCCAGGGTGGCCCACAGTCAGTGGCTGATTGCCACAAGAAGTATAAAGGTCTGACCATTCTGGCCCAACTGAGGACACCTCTGAAGGGCCATTCCAGCTCCAGTTTCCTGTGGCGTCAGTCAAGGCTGACACTAGACCTGTATTGCGATTTCATTTCTCCCTCTGGCCAAACCTGCTTCATTCCCCTCTCTTTTCATAGATTTGATCCTAGAGGTACTTCTTAACTAACATCTCTTGGTCTACTTCCTGGAGAACTCAGTGTTTGCTGTGAAGTTTTCTGAGTTTACCATTTATTCGTGATTCTATCTCAGTAGTAATTGGCAGCCTATTTTTTATCAAGCCACAGTCAGGCTTCCTTGACAGAATCTTACATGTTAATGTGAACTTCACGTTTCTGAACTTCACACTCTGAAAATGGACTGTCTACTTTTAGTGCAGTTTGGAAATTGCTGAAGAGAATATATTATTTTCTAAGTACTTTAATCTTATTATTTCACAGAGAGAAACATGCTGTTTCAGAAGCAGCAGTTTATCCGTACTACTTGGAATATAATAGTATTCTAATATATTCAGGTATATTTAACCTGAGTCTGGTCAGCATTAACCTCTTTCTCATTTATAAAGAAAAGAAAATGAAGTCGCTTGTGTCCATCTCTTTGTGACCCCATGGACTGTAGCCTACCAGCCTCCTTTGTCTATGCGATTTTTCCAGGCAAGAATACTGGAGTGTGTTGCCATTTCCTTCTCCAGGAGATCTTCCTGACCCAGGGATTGGACCCGGGTTTCCCTCATTGTAGGCAGATGCTTTACCATGTGAGCCACCAGGGAAGTCCATTTATAAAGAGAGCGACACAAATTCATATCAATGAGTGGGATTTTCAGATTACCTCCATGCTGTAACAGAAGAGAATCTGCTTTAAATTCATAGCCATGAAACGGTTTTCATCAAATATTAATATAGTAGAAATGCAAAATTCCTGATAATGGCAAAAAAAAGTTGTGAACAGCTTCTAAAAGGGGGAATTCTTTTTAAAGCAACTGTATTTAATGTATTATCATTTCATGCTTTTATACAGCTGACTTTTGAAAAGTCAATATGTAATGTAAATTCCTATTTACTGTGTAATTTGCATCATTCATAAATTATCTTCATCTTTACTATATCAAGAAAGATACAATTTTGTAATTTGCATAATTTATAAACATCATCGTTAGTTATCTTCAAACCTGATGCAAAAGACATTATAACACAACTGTATATCACTATGCATTATAGGCCTATAAACACAATTTCTCTATAAAATTTTAGCATCTGAAATTCAGAAATATATAATAGTGATAATATTTCATGACTTAGTGGAATTTAAGTTTGGTTAAAAATTGAAAATCAGTGAATGTAATTATTTTATCAGCCTGAAAATGAAAAAATCATGTATTTCAATAGATACAGGAGAAGTATTTGACAAAAATTATTATCCATTCTTGATAAAGATTCTTAGAATATTAGAAGTGAACTTTCTTTTAGTACTAGGAACATCTTTGAAAAACCTTCGGCTAATATCATAATTAATAATGAGAGACTGAATACTTTTTTCCTACATTGGAAACAAGGTAAGAAAGTCCATTCTCATCATTTTTGTTCAACATTTTCCTGTCCCCATTTAGTGTGGAAAAGCAAGATGAAGAAAAAGGCAGAGCAGAAAGGAATGCATAAAATGGTCTTTATCCTCAAATGATGTAATTACCTATGTAGAAAACTCTTAAGAATTCTATTTAAAAATGCTGTTAGGATTAAATAAGTATGTTTAGAAAGATCTCAGGATGCAAGATCAATACAGAGAAGTCAATTATATTTCTATATACTATCAACAAACACTTGGAAGTTGAAATTAAAATGTACCATTTATCGTAGCATCAAAAATATGATTTACTTAGAAATAAATGTAGCAAAATACGCAAAAGACTGATTCACTGAAAATTGCAGAACAATGCTGAAGAAAAATTTAAAGAAGATCTGAATAAATGGGGAGATATCCTATGCTCATGGGTTAGAAAACTAAATATTGCTGTGTCAGCTCTCAGGAAATTGATTCATAGGTTCCACACAGTTCCAGTCAAAATCCTTGCTGACTTTCTTATAGAAATTGATGAGATAATTCTAAAACCTATGTGGAAATGCAGTGATCCTAGAATAGCCAAATAAGTTTTTAAAAAAGAAAAAATTTGGAGGAATTGTACTCCTTGATTCCCAAACTTAAAATTGATCCATGATAATGAACAGTTTGTTACTGATGTCAAAATAGACACATTAGGATCAAGCATAAATCAATGGAACAGAAGAGAGGGTCTAGAAATAGTCTCACATGTAGTATGGAAAATTGATTTTGTCAAAAATATCTAGGCTATTTGGTGGCAAAATAGAATAGTCTTTTCAACAAGTGGCACTTGAATAATTGGTCATTTATGTGCAAAAAGGAACTAAAGAGCCTCTTGAAGAGAGTGAAAGAGGAGAGTGAAAAAGTTAGCTTAAAACTCAACCTTCAAAAAACTAAGATCATGGCATCTGGTCCCATCACTTCATGGCAAATAGATGGGGTAACAGTGGAAACAGTGAGAGACTTTATTTTCTTGGGCTCTAAAATCACTGCAGATGGTGACTGCAGCCGTGAAATTAAAAGATGCTTACTCCTTGGAAGAAAAGCTATGATAAACCTGTGATAAAGCTATGATAAATATGATAGCATATTAAAAAGCAGAGACATTGCTGACAAAGGTCCATCTAATCAAAGCTAAGATTTTTCCAGGAGTCATGTATGGATGTGAGAGTCAGACCATAAAGAAGGCTGAGCGCTGAGCATTGATGCTTTTGAGCTGTGGTGTTGGAGAAGACTCTTGAGAGACCCTTGGACAGCGAGGAGATCCAACCTGTCCATCCTAAAAGAAATCAGTCTTGAATATTCATTGGAAAGACTGATGGGGAAGCTGAAACTCCCAATACTTTGGCCATCTGATGGGACGAACTGACTCATTGGAAAAGACCCTGATGCTGGGAAAGATTGAAGGCAGGAAGAGAAGGGGACGACAGAGGGTAAGATGGTTGGATGGCATCACCGACTCAGTGGGCATGAGTTTGAGCAAGCTCTGGGAGTTGATGATGGACAGGGAGGCCTGGGCTGCTTCAGTCGATGGGGTTGTAGAGTTGAACACGACTGAGCAACTGAACTGATGTGCAGAAAAGAAACTTTGCTGATTTATCTCTATACCACATGCAAAAATAGAAGTGAGTGAATCATAAAGTTAAATGTAAACACAAAACTAAAATTTTAGAATAAATTATAGGGGAATAAAAATATTGGTTTGGGAATGTTCTCACAGGTATACTCATTAGACATTTGTTGATAGAACTAGTAAGAGGAAAAATATTTCTGTATAACCATGTTTATCATTTTCACATCATTTATAACTATTATGAGAGAAATGATAGTCTCTCCTTTAACATAGTAAATGCATGTTGATATTGTGAAGAAACACTACAAGGAGGACAGAGGTTGCCTAGCAATGGTCAAAATCATAGTAAATGGCAAACCATTCGGCATGGATCATTTCACGGTATTTGTACTTCATTGAATCCCACCAAATTTAATATTTTATCAACGACAGAAATTTTCCTTAGTAATTCAAGACTTACTCTTGATTTTCTGTATACATGAAATAGTGTACTCTAAAGCTGTTACAAAATACTTTATTTATCCCTTCACAGATTTGTTTAAATGTTATCTTTTGTATGGTTTATGTATTAAGTTTATCTCAGAATATAAAGCCTCAAACTTTTCAGCAGTTTTTAAAGGGCCTTAAAAAGGGGACGACAGAGGATGAGATGGCTGGATGGCATCACCAACTCAATGGACGTAAGCTTGAGTGAACTCCAGGAGTTGGTGATGGATAGGGAGGCCTGGCGTGGCACAGGGGTCACAAAGAGTCAGACATGACTGAGCAACTGAACTGAACTGAAACAGTACCCAAAACACAAAGCAATAATATACCCTCTTATATCATCTTAAAAATTGTTTGCAAGTTTTATTTCAATATAAACCATAGAATTAGGGGTAATATTCCACTCAAATCCAATAATAACATAAATCATGGAATTAACATGATATTTATATACCCTTGCTATATTATCATAAATGACTTCTTATTGAGCACATCAAATACTTCCTTTTTTGTTTTTAATAGAAAAAAATTTTCCCTTTCTTAAAGAGAAAGCAATGAAATTATCCAGGGAACTTTCTCTTTCTGGTTACTATTTCAAAATATAATATATATTTATATTTACCTTTTGCTTTGTCTGAATGCTTATATGTCTCCAACATTCATATGTTAAAATTCCACCCCCCAAAATGATGTTATTAGGAATTGGAGCCTTTGGGAGGTACTTAGGTCCTGAGGGTGAAGTCTTCATAAATGGGATTCAGTTCAGTCGCTCAGTTGTGTCCGACTCTTTGCGGCCGCATGAATCTCAGCACGCCAGGCCTCCCTGTCCATCACCATCTCCTCGAGTTCACTCAGACTCATGTCCATCGAGTCCGTGATGCCATCCAGCCATCTCATCCTCTGTCGTCCCCTTCTCCTCCTGCCCCCAATCCCTCCCAGCATCAGAGTCATTTCCAATGACTCTTCTTTGCATGAGGTGGCCAAAGTACTGGAGCTTCAGCTTTAGCATCATTCCTTCCAAAGAAATCCCAGGGTTGATTTCCTTCAGAATGGACTGGTTGGATCTCCTTGCAGTCCAAGGGACCCTCAAAAGTCTTCTCCAACATCACAGTTCAAACGCATCAATTCTTCGGCGTTCAGCCTTCTTCACAGTCCAACTCTCACATCCATACATGACCAATGGAAAAACCATAGCCTTGACTAGACGGACCTTAGTCGGCAAAGTAATGTCTCTGCTTTTGAATATGCTATCTAGGTTGGTCATAACTTTTCTTCCAAGGAGCAAGCGTCGTTCGATTTCATGGCTGCAGTCACCATCTGCAGTGATTTTCGAGCCCCCATAAATAAAGTCTGACACTGTTTCTACTGTTTCCCCATCTATTTCCCATGAAGTGATGGGACCAGATGCCATGATCTTCGTTTTCTGAATGTTGAGCTTTAAGCCAACTTTTTCACTCTCCTCTTTCACTTTCATCAAGAGGCTTTTTGGCTCCTCTTCACTTTTTGCCATAAAAGATGTCCCTGGTGACTCAGATAGTATAGAACATACTCCGTAGAGATCCTTCTCCTCTTCCATCATTTAAAGACTGTAAACCAGGAGACATTGGCACATGTCCAGGGACATATAAGAAGGTGCAACATTTCATGGTCTAAAATTATTGAAATCATAGAGTCTGTTCTCTTATCCTTGTAGGATTATGTTACAAATCAGTTTCAAAAGATCTTTGAAAATAACCCACGTATTTTCAAGTTCTCAGTGCTGCCATTTCATTTAGTTTATATTTTCGAATTTCTTCATCTCTTTTTTTGTTTTTCTTTCTCAGTTCAGTTCAGTCACTCAGTCATGTCCGATTCTTTGCGACCCCATGAATGGCAGCATGCCAGGCCTCCCTGTCCATCACCAACTTCTAGAGTTCACTCAAACTCAGGTCCATTGAGTCGGTGATGCCATCCAGCCATCTCATCCTCTGTCATCCCCTTCTCCTCCTGCCCTCAATCCCTCCCAGCATCAGAGTCTTTTCCAATGAGTCAACTCTTCGTATGAGGTGGCCAAAGTATTAGAGTTTCAGCTTTAGCATCAGTCCTTCCAGTGAACCCCCAGGACTGATCTCCTTCAGAATGGACTGGTTGGATCTCCTTGCAGTCCAAGGGACTCTCAGAGTCTTCTCCAGCATCACAGTTCAAAAGCATCAATTCTTCAGCGCTCAGCTTTCTTCACAGTCCAATTCTCACATCCATACATGACCTCTGGAAAACCATAGCCTTGACTAGATGGGCTTTTGTTGGCAAAGTAATATCTCTGCTTTTTAATATGCTATCTAGGTTGGTCATAACTTTCCTTCCAAGGAGTAGGTGTCTTTTAATTTCTTGGCTGCAATCACCATCTGCAGTGATTTTCTCAAGCCTTTATCAAGTGTAGTAGAAAAGCTTTTGTGTACACACACACACACACACACACACACACGCATATGTATATATAGTATATATAATATATATTTTAGAAAACCTATGAATTTTTGCTTAGCTAAGAAATTTATGGCATTTTGGTCCCACTTGTGTGACTAAGTATGAATAGAATGCCTGTGTGTTTCTGTTGTGCCTCTCTAAGACTAACTAGTAAGATAGGACTAATAAGTCTTAAGTAAGACTAATTAGTATGATATTTATAAATAATGACTATTAGTTTTTAAGTCTTTTTTGTCCCTTAGATTGTTAGGTCTCTGAAGAGAAAGACCTGATTCTGTTCATTCATATCTATAAAACCAAGCAGGACATTGTATAAAACACACTCAATAAACTTTCATTTAATGAATGAAAAAAGGAAGAGGTGATGTGTTGGACTTCCCTGATGGTCCAGTGGTTAAAACTGTGCTTCTAATGCAGGGTGTAAGGGTTTGACCCCTGGTCTGGGAACTAAGATCCCACATGCCATGGTGTGTGGCCAAAAAAAAAAAAATTTTTTTTTTAAAAGAAATGAGTTGTCAACTTGATTTGAAGAAGAAAAATATTCTCCATTGCTTTAATGTCTACAAATATCATGATGGGGTTGCCTTCATGCAGCCCGTGTTAAGAAGGGCCCCATCCTTGGTTTATTGCTTTGCTGTTGCCATCTTGAAATTCTTAAGAATTTATTTAAAGACACTGCTTATTTTTATTTTGCACTGAGTCTCACAAATTATGGTGCCAGTCCTGTGTTCAAAGTACTTAACTTGAACCTTCAGTATTAATCCACATGGAGATATGGCTATTTCCATTCCTCTGCAGAATCTCAGAGTCTAAACTCCACACTTATTTACTTCAGAGTAGTTTATATGAATAATATTTAACTTCTAAAATAACTCTCTGTAATGCAACTAACAGCTAGTGCTTTCCAATTTATATAATTTTTCAAACAATGAAAATGATTCTTATGAGGCAACTCTAGAACTATTCTTATCTATATCTCCTATCATCTTCCTGTTTATCTTTTTCTGAATAAAATGATTTCATGGTTACACTATATCTAGAATAATAATATTCCATTTTATTGAGCATTTATTATGAACATGGCATGGTCATCTTACATATATTATTTCATTTAACCCTCACAACAAATCTATAAAGATAGTACTATTGTTACTGCTGTGTTATAGTTGAATAAAAAAGTAAGCACTAGTGCAGGCAGGATTTGAATTCAAGTGATCTTATTCTAGATGAGTTCTTAACTATTACACAATCCTGAAGTGTAACAAAGAAGTGAAAAATTAAAAAATCTAAGGAGTTTGTCTTTGACAAATGAATGGTCTAACTTAGGATCAGTATTGTTCATTAGAAGTATAATGAGAGTCATGTATGTAAGTTAAAATTTTCTAGTTGCTACATTAAAAGGTAAAAACAGGTAAATTAATTTTAATGTATTTTATTAACTCAGAATAGTCAACATATTCTCATTTCAACATGCAATCAACACAAAATTAAGATATTACTATTCGTTTTTTACACCAAGACTTTGAAATCCAGTGTTTATGTCACAGTACATCTCAATTCAGACTAGCTGTATTTTAAGTGCTCTATAGCTCTATGTGGCTCTTGGCTACAGTATGGGGCAGAACAGGTCTAGGTAATAAAAGCTAGAGGTGGGGAGTGGAGAAATATTATGATCAGGAAAGAATTTCACAGGCAGATGGGATTTGAGTTGGATTCTTAAAGAATGCGAAGGTTTAGAAAAATGGGGGGAGCATTTCTGGAGGGAACAGTGTAAAGGGAGAAGGTGGGAGGTATGTTGGTGCAGACATTTGTTTTTGAAATTAATTAGGTTCTTAGTACATAGCACACACGGTGACACTCAGCATAATACGCATAATCCATAGCGCAGTGGTTTTAAACCTGAGCAGCAGAATCACCTGGAAGGCCAAACATAATTTGCTGGGCTCCAGCCTCTGAGTTTCAGAATCAGTTGATCTGTATTTGCATTTCTAACAAATTTCCAGGTGAAGCTAGTGCTGTGGGTCCAGGGACCGTAGTTGGTGAAGCACTGCCTTCAATGAACATGTGTGGTAGATACTACCTCCATTTTATAGGGAAGGCAAGTGAGGCTCAGAAAAGCTAAGTGACTTGCTAGGGGTTGCATAGGTAGTATATGGCAAGACTATGATTCAAGAACAAGTTTAGAATTTAAATCTAGTTCTGTTTATCTTTTAACTCTGAGCACAACCTTTGATTTAGTTTGATTTATACAACTTAGAGGTTGATCAGTTTTCACATAGGGGTGAGGGCACTGAGCTGATTGTTACACGTCTTGCAGATGCAGCTGTTATTTTCATTATACATACCCACATCTTTTCCCCCTTAATGTTAAAATATCAACTTTTTCATGGCAGAGTGGTAGGATATAGTTTGTATGTACCTCAGCCTCAGCTGCTGCCGGGTAACTCCCAGCCAGCACCCGTGGGTGGTAATCTGCCTGGTTTTTCTTTTGGTGTCAAGCCTGGGCTTACTCAGGGAGAATGCACCTGCCGCAGATGTCTTGTTTTTGAACTGGTCATCGGTGATGTTGGCCAAGAGTGCCAGCTGTTTGGGCTTGTGTACCTACCCAGACCTCCTTATGGATCTTCCCTTCTATGCTGGGGAAACAAAAGTTGAAATTTACCACTTGCTTTGGCACTAGACTTGGTATTTATTGTGATGAATCAGTTGATCATAGTACAGACTCATCCAGGATACCCTTCCTTCCTGCCTTCTGCCACCCAAGGAAAAAAATTTCTTCTAGTTCCTAATTTGCTGTAGCACACTGCTGCTGCTGCTGCTGCTGCTAAGTCGCTTCAGTCGTGTCCGGCTCTTTGCGATCCCCTAGATGGCAGCCCACCAGGCCCCTCTGTCCCTGGTAGTCTCCAGGCAAGAACACTGGAGTGGGTTTCCATTTCTGTCTCCAATGAATGAAAGTGAAAAGTGAAAGTGAAGCCGCTCAGTCCCGTCAGACTCTTCGGGACCCCATGGACTATAGCCTACCAGGTTCCCCTGTCCATGGGATTTTCCAGGTAAGAGTACTGGAGTGGGTTGCCATTTCCTTCTCCAGCTGTAGCATATACCTGGATGTATTGCCAGGATAGAGCAGATATCTTTAGATGAACTGTAATCCCGGGTGATTCATGAAACCATTCCCTGCAGGAATAGAATTGTATACTATTTAGTAATTCAGAAAAGAGGTGTTTGCTTGTAGTAGCTAAGATACTGTTAATTCCTCATTTCCCTACCAGTCAGCTGTGGGGCTTTAGCTAAGAGGCTTCAGTTTCCTCATCCATAAAACAGGAAGAGTTAGTTTTGGATACAGTTACTTTTCTCTGTGGGAGTGCTGAGGAGCATAGGTTTTGAGTCAGAAACAAGTTTGAATCCTGGCTCTGCCATCTACAAAATACTTGTGTTTTGGGCTCCACGTTTGCCTTCCCTCATCTAAATATGAGAGTTTTGTTATAAATATTAAAGAGGAGAAAGGATGTGAAGAGCACAGTGGAGGCACATAGCAAGCACTCAGTATGTTGTAGCTCTTAAAATAATAGTTCGTTTTCAGCTTAAATCCTATCTCTGTGTTAATTGTATTAATTCACATAAATAAATAAAGTAGTAAATAAATGAATTACATACAGTGTTTTCTTTGTGCCAGGTCCTGTTTGAAGCATATTACAAATACTTTATTTGATTTGATTCTTATGGCTGTTCTATAAGGTGAACATTTAAAAAACTCTCTAATGTGAAATTAAGGTGCAAATATTCCAGAAACTGGCCTAAGTTTACACTGCTGGGAAGTGAGTAAACCAGATGCTTTGAAAATAACATTAGCACTTGGTTTGTGTAAACTCTCTTGGTTTTCCTTTATTTTCTTAGAAGTGCAACTGTGCGTGTGCTTGCTGTGCTAAGTCGCTTCAGTTGTGTCCGACTCTTTGCGACCCTATGGACTGAGCCCTCCAGGCTCCTCTGTCCATGGGATTCTCCTGGCGAGAATACCGTGTGATTTTGCTTCTTCTCAGGAAGATACAAACAAGTTTAGTTAGCTGATTCTACTCCCTGTTTTGGTGGTGCTCCAGTGACTTTAATCAGGGAAGCCGGAAGTAGCCCATTCTTGTCACCAGGGTGTGCTGTGATTCCATGAATCTGAGCTTACACTGCGGCGAAGCTGGAGGGAATCTCTCTTCTGCCTTTGCTGCTGCTTAGCGACCACAGGTTTTTCATTTTGGCTCTTTACCATCACCTGGGTAACTGCCCGAGGCCCCAAGTTATTTTCTCTTTGTGTTCTGCCATCCTTCCCTGCTCACTGGTGTCCCCGCGTAAACGAGGGAGCCAGAGCCGCTGGCTTGTTAGCAGAGTGCCTGGATGCCCCAGAAGAGCTCTGTGTGGGGAAGCATTAGGATTCTGCCATCACTCTCATTATTTTGCTAAATAAGAAATCAGTATGAGGCCGCCAAATTGATGGCTTTTTAAAATTTGATATCAACAGCATTTTGTTAAACTTGCTTTTAGGATTTGCATTTTAGTGTCTTTTGTGCTGTCTGCTAAGTGCCCATAGGTTTGATTAGGAAAACCCCCATAGAATATTAGCATTTTCTGTAACCAAAATAGTGTGTAATTATGAATAAGTATTACTTGGAACTCTGATTATAAAGGATCACTTTATATTTATTTGTGAATTAAAAGAGATACTTGGAATGTCTGTATAGTATGGATTGTGAAAAATATAGGTTGATTTAAAGTCTTAGGGTGGGAATCTATACACACACACACATAAACACATGTTAAGGAGGTATAATATGGCAGTTTCTCTGGCAGACTAATCTTGCATTGTGTAGTAAATTAGGAAAACTTTTCATGTCTTTCATTATTCTTTTTTTTAAAAAATTGAATTCATCTCTTGTTGGTAATTACCCTAGAAAATTTGATTAGTGGGAAGCTTAAACAACTAGCTTGCCAAAAGGAAGTTATTAGCATGGCAATATGATCCTGTTTTTAGAAGGTGGTTATGTGCATAGCTTTCAGTATATTAATCAATCTGTAGTTTCCCTTCAAAGGATACTTGTTTCTACATTCTCATAGGGGGTTTGCCAGAAGTCTAGGCTGCTTTGTGAGATATCTTGGGAAATGATTTACATTATTTTGGCTAAAGAGACTTCTTTTTCCAGATAATACTACTTTTAAGCACACAATATTTGTGTAACCATCTTGCATAGCAACATTCGGCTTGAAGATAACAGCCTTCACATGCTTGATGAAATGAAATCACTGACCAGCCAGATTCTTAAGTGGGGTCAGCATTTTATAGCAGTGTGATAATACTGTTTAATGAATGGTTAAGGCATCTAGTATGTGTGGAATTCCTACTTGGTGACCACTTACTTAAAGGAAAAAAGGAATATAAGAAGTTTTAGTCTGTTTTTTTCATTGTGACTACATTTCTGACTCTATTTTATTTAATTGAATCCCCTGTTCTTATAAACACTTTGAAGTATAAAGTCTCTCTTCAGGAGACTATGGATTGACTATCCTTCATTAACCTTGCTTCACACTAAAATGAGTAAGAGATATATGCTTTTTGAACTGCACGTGTAAATTACAACTTTGCTGGCAAAGTCAGCAAATGAAACATATCCTTGAAGAAAGTAAAATAATTAGAGGAGATTATTTTATGAACAACACAGAGTGTCATAATTTGCTAAGAGAATAGATTTTAAATGTTCTCATCACAAGAAAGAAATGGTAAATATATGACATGATGGACATGGTAGCTAATCCTACTGTGATAAACATTTTGCAATATATAAATATATCAAATCAATAAATGTACATAATTTATATGTCATTTATGTCTCATTAAAGCTGGGAAAAAAATGCCTGGATGAAAGATGTGGTCAAGTTCAGGTATCACACTGGGCAAAGGTTTTCTCCCCTCTTTTGATCTCAATGACATTTTTTTCTGCCTCTGTTTTTTACAAACTCATTTTTTTGAGGAGATTTTCAGGATAAAAATCTGATGCCTGGATAGATGTGAATGCACATATACCTAGGAAGGCATTAGTCAGTTTTTTCATGTTCTTTACTTGACCTCTTGGAAATGTATGAGTGTCTTATATGTGAAATGCATGTAGGTTAAAGACAGACTTTTTTTTAATCCTAAAAAAGGAAAAATTTTAAAGCTGTTGGTGAGTGAAAGTACAAAGAATACATTATATACTTATTTATGAAGAATCAGTCCATTTCCTTATTTTAAACCTGGATTTGTCAATCACTGCTTTTCACAGACTATATTTTGGTGAAAGTGCATGATAGCCTTTAAGCTTTTAATCAGGGTATTTTTAGGAACTGTCTAACCTTCCAGGATTCCTTCTCCCCTTAGTCTGACCTTCTGCTTAATCTGTTTTTGTTCATTTATTTATCTTCTACCTCTTAAAATGGGCTGATTCACTTTTTTTCATTTATTATTTTTTTATTGGAGTAAATTGCTTTATAGTATTGTGTTAGTTTCTGCTGTCCAAGAAGTGAATGCATATATACATGTATCCCCTCCCTCTTGAGCATCTCTGCCCTTCACCACTACCACCGCCCCAATCCTACCCCTTCAGGGCATCGCAGAACTCCTAGCTGAGCTCCCTCTGCTTGGTTCCCACTAGCTGTCTGCTTTTACTCATGGTAGTGTATTTATGTCAATCCAATCTCCCAGTTCATCCCACCCTCCCCTCCCCCTCCTGCATCCTCATGTAAACTTCCCTCCTTTACACAATGAAAAAAATAAAATCTTACAGTCACATTGGTGAGAAGTTTAACATATGGCTCTTACTATGCTAAAAGGATTGATTCTCTCTTCATTCATTTAGGTAATATTTATAACCTACTTGTATTTCCATGGTCCAGATCTGGGGTAAGATCTTGAACACAGAGAGATATGGTCTTAGTATCTATTCTCAGAGTGCCTATAGTCTATCCAGGCAAAGAAGAAAACAGGTAATTGAATTATAATTACAACTTTAGGTTTTATAACATTCTTCAGTTTAGTTCAGTCACTCAGTCATGTCCAACTCTTTGCAACCCCATGGACTGCAGCTTGCTAGTCCTCTCTGTCCATCACCAACTCCTGGAGCCTCAAACTCATGTCCATTGAGTCGATGATGCCATCCAGCCATCTCATCCTCTGTCATCCCCTTCTCCTCCTTCAATCTTTCCCAGCATCAGGGTCTTTTAAACCATATTTTCACATCTTCACATTAGAGCATATTGTGTGTTTGTTCTGTGACCTACATGTTCAGCAGCCTACATGTTTTGTCTATATGGGTGGATGGGGGTAGGAAGAGACAACATTGATATGTTATCTGTATAAGTACATCTTTAGTGTCCCATAATTGTATGTGTGTCGGAAGGTAGGATTGCTCACTGTACTGTCGATGGTTTTCCAGATCCAGAATATTCTCTCAGGGCTTATCAGGTTCAGCCACTCTATACCAAAATAATTATGTTTTTGTCCCAGGGTCTTTGTTTCATCCTTTGGTTGAGAAGATATCCTCTGGGTCATCCATTTTCCTTGCAACCATGCCTCCCCTTTTATTCATATATTAATTGATTAACTTAATGAATATAATTTCAG
Source organism: Capra hircus (assembly GCF_001704415.2). Classification (NCBI taxonomy): domain Eukaryota; kingdom Metazoa; phylum Chordata; class Mammalia; order Artiodactyla; family Bovidae; genus Capra; species Capra hircus. The sequence goes on from NC_030820.1 coordinate 7,509,111, forward strand.
AATGAAGCATAGTATATATATATTATAGCTCTATGTGTTGGGCTTAGAGAGAGTTTAGAATAAAGAAGGAGAAATTTACTTCCCTCTTTTACTCAAAAAATTTAAAATCTAGTCTAGTGTCTGTAGTACTTATACATAAATACTAGTTAATATCATAGTTATTCTTTGCATATGCCCCAGCTCAGGTTTAGAGTTCAAAAAATATTGGTTCAATTAATTTGTATTAATTTTCATAGTTTTCTAAAGAGAGAAACATCTCTTAGGAAAGATTGACTACTATGTATTCATTATGGTTGAAATCATTAAGCCTCATTTATTACGGATAGTGGCAACTAGTTTGAAAATATATATTGAGGAATATCAAAAATACCAACTTTTAGTGTTTTCTTGTTGGTAAAGTCCTAGGTAATAGAGCTTTGATTGCATGACTCTCCAGAAATCTAAAGTTAACTTTAATTCTTTTTACTTTCTTAAAATTATTTACTGAAATAGTTGAATAGTATTTACAAATTAATTAATTTGAAAGGTACACACTATAGCCATTTCAGTTCTTTCTGTTAAATTCTCTTGGAGTTGTTCTAGGGAGTTTGGGCTTCTTGAAGATTATAAAGTTCAAAATTTTCTGAAATAAAAAACAATTAACTCTTCAGAAATTTGAACAGGGAATTAAAATCAATATTAGCATAATTTTTAATATAATTGTTTTCTGCCTATTAGTTTATTGGAATCCTGTTTAATCACTGCCTAGGAGACTATTTTTTTCTATAAACCAATATTCTACTGAATGGTTTCTTCTCTGTAAGACTAATTATAGTTTTATCCCCTTTGAAGATATTTGTCAGTTTTGAGTTACTCTGCAGTTTAGTTGTTGGAATCAATTAAGCTGAATAAAAGCTATACCCCTGTCTTCTAGGCCTGCCACTTTCCCACTTGCTGCTTAGGCTGGCGCGGTTTCTTGCTGCTCTAATTGGCTGAAGGAGGGGGTAGAATGTAACAGTTGAGGGGAGAGGGACAAGAAAGAAAGGACAGTCTAGTTGCTGACTTGTGCTGCCGATCGATGTTTTACTTTTGTAAATTGTTATTACTACCTACCCTGCTCTTGGCTGGTGGAGAAATCAAAGAAATATCTGAGAAGCCTTCTAGATGGATTCTGATAGATGGAAGGGAAGTGCCCCAGGTTTCCCCAGGTGATTCTAATAACCAGAGTTTGAGAACTGCTGGGGGCCTTCCAGGCATTGTCACACTGAATCTTCACAGCAGCACAGTGAGGTAAACATGACCTCTGTTTTACATAGAAGCAAACTGTGGTTCAGAACAAGTAAGTGAATTTCCCAAGGGGGCACAGTGTGTAAAAACCAGAATTTGAACTGTGTCAATTCTCTTTGTATCCAAAATTATGTTCTACCCATGCCATTCACTTTTTCAGCAACAGATGTTGACTCTCTGAGCCTCAGATTTCTCATGTGTAAAATTAGATTAATAAATAGTACCTTAAGCTGTGAAAATTGAACAATACATAAAATAATACACTTAAAACAGTGCCAGATACTTCTGTCGTAAGCTTCCAGTGTTAACTCTCATCCTTATTATTGCTGTAGTTCTGACTGTGGGACATGCATAATGTTAGAGGCTACTGATATAAAGATAGTAAGACATTACTTGTCATCAGACAGTTTAAAAATAGTGGAAAACCAAGCCTTACCTTCTGAAACGCTTTCAAAAAATTGCAGAAGAAGGAACACTTTCAAACTCATTCTATGAGGCCAGTGTTATCCTGATGCCAAAATAAGACAAAGATAGTACAAAAAATGGAAATTACAGGCCAGTATCACTGATGCAGCAGCAGCATCACTGATGAACATGGATGTGAAAATGCTCAACAAAATGCTGGCAAACAGAATCCAACAGTGTGTTAAAAGGATCATGTGGGGTTTATCCCAGGGATGCAAAGAATTTTTTAGTATATGCAGGTTATCAGTGTGATACCTCCAGGCTGTCAGATCAGCAGCAGCATTAGATTAGAAATAAAGTGTGCAATAAACGTAATGCACTTGGATCACCCAAAACCTATAGTCCATGGAAAAATTGTTTCGTTGTTTTGTTTAGTCGCTAGGTCATGTCTGACTCTTTGCAACCCTGTGGACTGTAGCACACCAGGCTCCTCTGTCCATAGCATTCTCTCAGCAAGAATATTGGAGTGGGTTGCCATTTCCTTCTCCACCATGGAAAAATTATTTTCCACAAAATCGCTTCCTGGTGCCAAAAAGGTTGGGGACTGTAATGATATACCACATTAACAAATTGAAGAGTAAAAACCATATGATCATCTCAGTAGATGCACAAAACACTTTTGACAAAATTAAACACCTATTTATGATTAAAAACTCTCCAGAAAGTGGGCACAGAGGGAATAAGGGCCATATATGACAACCTACAGCTTGTGTCACACACAGTGGCGAAAAGCTGAAAGCATTTCCTCTAAGATCAGGAACAAGACAAGGATGTTCACTCTCACCACTTTTACTCAATATAGTTTTGGAATTCCTAGCCACAGCAATCAGAGAAATAAAAGGAATCCAAATTGGAAAAGAGGAAGTAAAACTGTCATAGTTTTCAGATGACATGATACTGTACTCTTGTGTAGTATCCTAAAGATGCTACCAAATAACTACTGGAGTTCATCAATGAATTTGGTGGATTTACGGGATACAAAATTAATATACAGAAATCTCTTGCATTTATATACGCTGACAGTGATGGCTGGATGGCATCACCGACTCAATGGACATAAGTTTGAGTACACTCCGGGAGTTGGTGATGGATAGGGAGGCCTGGCGTGCTGCAATTCATGGGGTCACAAAGAGTCGGACACTACTGAGCAACTGAACTGAACAATGAAACATTAGAAAAATTAAGGAAACAATCCAATTTATCATTGCATCACCCAGAATAAAGTGCCTAGGAATAAATCTACTCAGGGAGTTAAAAGACCTATACTCTGAAAACAATAAGACATTGATGAAAGAGATTGAAGATAACACAAACAAATGGAAAGATACACTATATTATTGGATTGGACAAATCAGTGTTGTCACAATGACTATACTCCCCAAGGCAGTCCATAGATTTGGTGCAATTCCTATCAAATCACCAATGACATTTTTCACAGTACTACTACAAAAAAAATGTTTTTAATTTGTATTGAAACACAAGGGACCCTGAATAGCCAAAGCAATATTGAGAAAGAAAATTAGAACTGAAGAAGTTAGAGTCCCTGACTTCAGATTATACTACAAAGCTGCAGTGATTAATATACTATGGTATTGACATAAAAAAAGACACAGAGATCAATGGAATGGGATAGAAAGTTCAGAAATAAGCCTGTGCTCTTAGAGTCAATTAATCTACAATGGAGGAGGCAAGAATATACCATGGAGAAAAGACAGTCTCTTCAATAAATGGTGCTGGGAAAACTGGACAGCTACCTGTGAAACAATGAAATTAGAACATCCTTCATACCATACACAAAAATAAACTCAAAATGGATTAAAGACATAAATATAAGAACAGGTACTATAAAACTCCTAGAGGAAAACAAAGAACACTCTTTGACATAAATCACAGCAGTATCTTTATGGATCCATCTCTTAAGAATAATAGAAATAAAAACAAGTAAACAAGTGGTATCTATTTAAACTTAAAAGCTTTTTCTCAGCAGAGCAAATCATAAACAGAACAAAAAGACAACCTACAGAATGGCAGAAATATTTGCAAGTGATGTGACTGACAAGGGATTGATCTCCAAAATATGCCAACAGCTCATATGGCTCAAGAGCAAAAAAGAAAAAAAAAAAAACAATAAAAAAACAACCAGAAGATCTAAGGAAACATTTCTCCAGAGAAGACATACAAATGACCAAAAGGCACATGAAAAGATGGTCAACATTGCTAATTATTACAGAAATGCAAATCAAAACTGCAATGAGACATCACCTCACACCAGTCAGAATGACCATCATTGAAAAATCTGCAAATAAAGGCTCGAGAGGATGTGGAGGAAAGGGAACCCTCCTATGTTGTTGGTGGAAATGTCGCTTGACACAGCTACTGGAGAAGAGTATGAAGGTTCCTTAAAAAGCTAAAAATAAAGATGTATCCACCCCAGTGTTCATTGCAGCACTGTTTACAACAGTTAAGACATGGAAACAACTTAAATGTTTATCAGCAGGTGAATGGATAAAGAAGATACATATATATATATACACACACACACACACACACACACACACATATATATATATATATATATATATATATATATATATATAGTGGAATTGAAGAAGGAACCAGCAACCTACTCCAGTACTCTTGCCTGGAGGATTTCATGGACAGAGGAGCCTGGGAGGCTACAGTCCATGGAGTTGCAAAGAGTTGAACATGACTCAGCGATTAACACACTTATACAGTGGAATGTTACTCTGCCATAAAAAAGGAATGAAATAATGCCATTTGCAGTAACATGGATAGACCTTGAGATTATCATGCTAAGTGAAATAAGCCAGAGAAAGACAAATATCTTATGATATTGCTTATTGTGAAATCTTAAAAAAAAGATACAAATGAATTTATTTGTAAAACAAAACCTAATTCACAGACATAGAAAACAAACTTATGGTTACCCAAAGAAGGGGAAGGAAGGTTAAATTAGGAATTTGGGATTAAAATGTACACAAAATTACATAGAAATTTTATAGTCAACAGGACCTATTATATAGCCCAGGGAACTATACTGAATATTTTGTAATAATCTGTAATGGAAGAGATTGTAAAAAAGAATATATATGAATCAGTTAGTCAGTCAGTTCAGTCACTCAGTCGTGTCTGACTCTTTGCAACCCCATGAATTGCAGCATGCCAGGCCTTCCTGTCCATCACAAACTCCTGGAGTTCACTCAGAGTCAACATCCATTGAGTAGGTGATGCCATCCAGCCATCTCATCCTCTTTGTCCCCTTCTCTTCCTGGCCCAATCCCTCCCAGCATCACAGTCTTTTCCAGTGAGTCAGCTCTTCGCATGAGGTGGCCAAAGTACTGGAGTTTCAGCTTTAGCATCATTCCTTCGAAAGAACACCCAGGGCTGATCTCCTTTAGAATGGACTGGTTGGATCTCCTTGCAGTCCAAGGGACTCTCAAGAGTCTTCTCCAACACCATAGTTCAAAAGCATCAATTCTTCGGCACTCAGCTTTTTTTATAGTCCAACTCTTGCATCCATACATGACCACTGGAAAAACCATAGCTTTGACTAGACGGACCTTTGTTGGCAAAGTAATGTCTGTGATTTTTAATACACTATCTAGGTTGGTCATAACTTTCCTTCTAAAGAGTAAGTGTCTTTTAATTTCATGGCTGCAGTCACCATCTGCAGTGATTTTGGAACCCCCCAAAAATAAAGTCTGACACTGTTTCCACTGTTTCCCCATCTATTTCCCATGAAGTGATGGGACCAGATGCCATGGTCTTTGTTTTCTGAATGTTGAGCTTTAAGCCAACTTTTTCACTCTCCTCTTTCACTTTCATCAAGAGGCTTTTTAGTTCCTCTTCACTTTCTGCCATAAGGGTGATGTCATCTGCATGTCTGAGGTTATTGATATTTCTCCCAGCAATCTTGATTCCAGCCTGTGCTTCTTCCAGCCCAGTGTTTCTCATGATGTACTCTGCATATAAGTTAGATAAGCAGGGTGACAATATACAACATATATGTCTATATATGTATAACTGAAGCACTTCGCTGTATACATGAAACTAAAGCATTGTAAACCAGCTGTATTTCAATTAAAAAACAACCCAAACCAAACAAAAAATGGCTAACACAAAGGTTCCTAAATCATCGAAGAATACATTGAATTCCCATACCAAAAATGGAGTAGAAAATGAACCCCCTCCAGTATTCTTGCCTGGGAAATTCCATGGACAGAGGAACCTGGTGGGCTACAGTCCATATGGTCACAAAGACTTGGGCATGACTGAGAGACTGAGCACACACATACTGGGGGAAAAAAAAAAAAAGAACAGTGAGCAATCACCCTAGTTGAACGTAATACTTTATTTCTTGTAGGCATCAGTTATAAGATGTGAGTAAAACTGGGTAGAAAAACAGGGTCTCTGAGGTGTAGAGATGGGGCTGGTGGCAGGAGCCGTGAGCAGGGAAGGGACTGACTGCCTACAAGTTAGCCTCAGAGTGTGTGCAAATTCAAAAAAACTCGCAGTTGCTACATGTTGATTGTTGTGGATCTTCAGGCCGTTTAGAATTCTTGAGTACTTAGTGTTGCTATATTTCTTTCTATCAAACCTATTTTTAGAGCTCTCATGCTGATCTTTTTCTTTTAAATTGAAGTATTGTATGTGAGCATGGTGTTTGAAAAGACGAGCGACTTTATGTGTAAGGAAAAGCTCTTAGTGGAGATTTTAGGTCTTTTGAGTCTCCTCTTGATTTTTCATCTTTCTCATGACTCAGAAGCAAATTCACCAGAAAGAAAAATTGAATCTGGAATTGGTTCAGTTTTGCTAGTCTTGGATATTAGGATGAAGGTAATAGAAAGGATAACTGAACATGTTGGCTAAGTTGAAATTTTAAATGCTTCTGAATTTCAGTGCTATTATTGACTTATGTTTGAGTTATTATGGATGATCTATCCTGTGTTTTTATTCATGTTTCACAGTGCTTAGCATGAACTAGGTATTCAGGAATTATGTCTGGGATGAATGATGAATAAGACTAGGGAATTATCAACTACTGGTAAATTAGTAGTTGAGAAACATTTTTGTGATATCTTATGTTGAATCAGTTATTTTGGAAGATATTTGTATGCTGAAATCTGAAGAATATGTCTGTAAAACCTAATTGTTTTGTAAGATTTTGTTTCATTAGGTCCTTTTTGGTGTCATTTCCTAAGAAAATCATTTTATTATTTTGATTCTCTGTATTAGTCTGGTTTTTGTCAGTCATCAACAGTACAGTCAAGCATGCCACAGTGTTGTATTACCTGTGCTTTGGAGCCACATATTCACACTTCTTTTTCTGTTGGACTGATCATATTTGACGAGATGAGTTTTCATGTAAGGAGAGAAATTGGTGTTTGTATCATAGAACCACATTTCCTCTCACTAAATACATTGAACAGTGTTTGGAAATAATTGGATTTTGTGAAGAAATTATCAAATCCTTTGGTTAAACACAAATTTGTTTTGTTTTGGGTATTTAATACAGGTAATCTATTCCACTGAGAGCATTTCATATAACTTTTATTTAATGTAGTAAACTGTATTCTTCCAGCTACAAAGACTGGAGGAACAGCTGATTGTTGTTTGTATAGTTTTTTTGACTGAAGTGACCGATTTTTAGTAAATATGTCTGTGAATGTTTCAGTTTTTTAAAATTAAGACGTAGTTTTAGAGTCAGATTTTAGCTTCACAGCGTGATTGAGGGGAAGGTACAGAGATTTCCCACATCTCTCCCCCTTTATCCACATCCTCCACTAGTGCGGTACCTGTGTTATAATGAGTAAAACTTCACTGGCACATTGTTACCCAGAGCTCATCGTCACATTGCCATTCACTCATGCTGTTGCACATTCTGTGAGTTTGGAGAAATGCATAATGGTATGTACCCCAGTGACTTTTAATGTCTCTCTTCTTTTTACCCCCTAGTTAAGTTGCAATACCTGTTTGATAAAATACTGTGATTTTCTCTTTAAATCTTATTTTCATGTTAACATGAATATAGTTTATGTATGTAAAATTATCTATTTCTCCTATCAATCACTGCTGCTGCTGCTGCTGCTAAGTTGCTTCAGGTGTGTCCAACTCTGTGTGACCCCATAGATCGCAGCCCACCAGGCTCCCCCATCACTAGTTAGGTGCTATTTCTCTCTCTTCCCCTTTTGTTACCTTTCTGTCCTCTTCTCTTTATCATCTGTGTTTTTCTCCTTCCCCTCCTTTTCCCTTTTAGCCTCTTTCCTTTCTCTCAGTCTCTCTCCTTGCTCCTCTGATTTTCCCACTTCCCCCACACCAGCTATACTCAAAGAAGTGAAAAATGGAGGCTCGAGATAGTTTTTATAAAGACTAATATGGCTGATCTGAACTAAGGACTACATTTAGAAGTTTTTGAATTGGAAAGTTGTGTGGGTGTTGTTGTATAAGTTACTTCATTTTGGTAACCTGCTCTGTTGCTTATATTTAATATAGAAAAGTCCAGCTATGCCTTAGAAATCATGCCCAGTAATCAAAGTAAGCCTTAAGTGTGTCATAATGAGTGTTATATAATAGCAATTCAGGTAGTCATTTACTTTTTGAATTATTATAACTTTTCTCCTGAGTGTAGGTTTCTTTTTTCCCTTCAGCAGACTTAGCATAACCCAAGGAAACATAAAAATATTATGAAGAAAAATTTCTCTCTCACTCTTGTTTCTGCTCAGTACAGGCATGTGTGTGATCAGTTGCTCAGTCATGTCTGACTCGTTGCAGGCCCCATGGACTATGGACTTCCAGACTCCTCTGTCCATGGGATTTTTCAGGCAAGAATGCTGGAGCGGGTTGCCATTTCCTCCTCCAGGGGATCTTCCTGACCCAGGCATTGAACCTGTGTCTCTTAAGTCTCCTGCATTGTAGGTGGATTTTTTACCACCAGTACCACGTGGGAAGCCATACAGTTTCATTTTTCTTTATTGTTTATGAACTTTCTTCATTCTGGTTTTTATCTCCTTCCTGCTTTCTTTTTAAGGAAAAGATACCTGAAAATCAATTTAGATAATAAAGTATAGCTTAAGATAGTAGTTTTTGTTGGTAAAAAAATGTTTCTTTACTAATAAAAAGAAGGAAAGGGAGAGAAAAATGATGAGGAATCCAGTCAGTTGTGAATTTACCAACAAGGAGTAGAAGTGAGGATGAGATACAGGAAAATATAGTGGTGATAGAGGCATCTTCTACTTCAAAAGAGTAGTTGGGGGTTAATTATGATTCTGCAACAAACAAATAAAAAACAAATAAATCAGGTAACCTCACTCACAATAGCAGAAATTTCCTTTTTGTTATATATAGTAGAGTGGCAACATCCCTAAATTTACTGTCTCAAAAATTATAATTTTAATGGGAATTTTATATATGCTTTTTCCTAAATTTTATAACTTAAAGAAAAATTGACTTTTTTTTAATAGAAGTAATATATGTTTACTATAAACATGAACAGAACATGCAGAGAAGCAACAAGAATAAAACTTAAAACATCTATAATCTTAAGCACCCTAGGGATTAACTACAGTTACATTTTGGTATGTATTCTCTCAGGTCTCTCAGTCAGTGCAGTTCAGTCGCTCAGTCGTGTCTGACTCTTTGCGACCCCATGAATCGCAGCATGCCAGGCCTCCCTGTCCATCACCAACTCCCGGAGTTCACTCAGACTCACGTCCATCGAGTCGGTGATGCCATCCAACCATCTCATCCTCTGTCAGGTCTTTATATACACATAAATTTATATGTTAATTTTTGAAAGATAGAATTGTACTTAGTGTTTTGTAACCTCTTTTTTTCTTCATGGCATGTAATAATCTTCTTGTCATAAAATATCTTCTGAAACATGATTTCTAATGACCATATCGTACAGATATGCCATGTGTGTGATAGCTGCTTAATCCTTTATTGCTGGGCATTTAAACTTTTAATAAAGCATTTTATGTAAGTTGTGCTGTTATGACCATTCTTATTTTCATTTATTCTTGAAAAAAATTTTTCATACAATATAACGCTGCTGCTGCTGCTGCTGCGTCTCTTCAGTCGTGTCCGACTCTATGCGACCCCATAGATGGCAGCCCACCAGGCTCCGCTGTCAGCCATAATTATACATACCTCCCCTCCCTCCTTAACCTTCCTCCCCTCCCCCTTTCCCATTCCTCCAGCTCATCACAGAGCGCCAGGCTGGGTGCCGATCGCTACACAGCAACTTCTACCAGCTCTCCATCTTACACAACATGTTGATGCTAGTTTCTCCATTCATCCCACTCTTACCCTCCCCCAGTGAGTCCACAGGTCCATTCCCTACATCTGTGTCTCCAGTCCTTACCTGCAAAAATCTACCATATGAACCAGCAGCCCCACTACTGAGCATATACCCTGAGAGAACCGTGATATGATTGTACCACCGTGTTCATCGGAGAAGGCAACGGCACCCCACTCCAGTACTCTTGCCTGGAAAATCCCATGGATGGAGGAGCCTGGTAGGCTGCAGTCCATGGGGTCAAGAAGAGTTGGACACGACTGAGCGACTTCCCTTTCACTTGTCACTTTCATGCACTGGAGAAGGAAATGGCAACCCACTCCAGTGTTCTTGCCTGGAGAATCCCAGGGACGAGGGTATCTGGTGGGCTTCCATCTATGGGGTCACACAGAGTCGGACACGACTGATGTGACTTAGCATACATTGTTCATAGCAGCACTGTTTACAATAGCCAGGACATGGAAGCAACCTCAGTGTCCACTGACAGATGAATAAATAAAGAAGATGTGGTACATATATACAATGAATATTTTATTACTCAGCAATAAAAAAGAATGAATTTGAGTCAGTTCTTGTGAGGTGGATGAGTGGAGAGCCTGTTATGAAGAGTGAAGAAAGTCAGAAAGAGAAAAACAAACATCATTTATTAACATATATATATATGGAATATGAAAAATGGTATTGATGACTATTCTTTTTTGCAGATCTTTATATACTTTCATAATTGATTATCTCAGGATAAATTCTTAAGAAGGGATATGCAGACTTAAAAAGGGTAGGCATTTCTAAGGCTCTGATTCACAGTGGCAAGTGGTCCTCTAGGATGGCTGCTATCAAATGTGTGGCTATAAATGTCATGGTCTGAAGTGTAAGAAAGCCATCCTTGTAGGTGCTCAGGTCTAAGGATACATAGGTAAGCATATAATCCTATGTTGAGATCAGTGCAGTGATTTTTATGGGTGATTTTGTGGTTGGATACCCAGCGATATGGGTGATTAAAACAAGATGGTTAGGGCTTCCCTGGTGGTCCAGTGGTTAAGAATCTATGTGCCATCGCAGGGGACACAGGTTTGATGCCTGGTCAGGGAAGATCCTACATGCCATGGGGCAGCTGGGCCCATGAGCCACAACTACTGAGCCTAAGGGTCGCAACTACTGAAGCTCGTGTACCTAGAGCCTGTGCTTTGCAACAGCGAAGGCCACTGCAACAAGAAGCACACACACCACAACTGGAGAGTGACCTCCACACGCCACAACTAAAGAGAGCCAGTGCACAGCAGTGAAGACCCAGCATAGCCAAAAATAAATAAGTAATTTAAAAAAACCAAAATACAAGGTGGATAAAACAGGGTTAACTACTTTGTTGACATGTATTTTATGTATACAGTGCTCAAGTCAACTTTTCAAACAGTAACTTAATGAAACTCTGCTGAATGATGTTCTCTGAAGCAGAAGGTCTGTATTTATTATTCTCAGCATCAAATAATCGTAGGTAGATTTTTTTCCCAGAGGAAGAGAAAAATGTGTGTTTGTTATTAAACACACAATGCTTATGATCACACCAAAAGAAGAGATGAATGAGCGAAAGTGGGTCAGCAGACAAAGTTGAAAGTCTGTGCTTGGTGTTCATTTCTTGATGCTCATGTAAAATGGATTATATTCAGGTAATCTTGTATTGATAAGCTGTGATATTCATCCTGGATTTAGGATGATAGTCTGTTTCTGAAAATAGTTGGAACACTGTGGCTACTCTTTAATTTTTAGACACTTTGAACTGGATTTACATAGAAAGGCATTATTTTGCAGGTGGCGTGATTCGGTGAAGTATATTGCAGAACTGGGAGTCATCTACTTGCAGTTGTTTGAGAGTAGCCTAGTGTCAGTCACTTAGTGATAGGAGAGGAGGACAGTTGTGTAGAAAAGATGTTAAATCATCTAAGACATCATTGGCACTATATTGTATCTGCCAGTCAGATTTTACATTACACATTATACATTTAAATAGCATAGTACAGTTATTAAGACATTTCAGCAGTGCTGTGCTTCATGTTTTTTCCCCCCCTCTCGTCTGGGTTCTGAAGTATGGACCCCTAGCTTGAAGGTGAGAATGATGTGAAGAGAGGATATTCATGAACCTGATTTTCTGTGCATGGTATTAAGTGCATTTTACTGCAGAGGATCCATAAATTTCACCCCAAGACCTAATCAAAATCAGGAAGCTGTGTTGTTAGTCCCAGGTAGCGTTTGGCATTGAAGTTTTAGCTAGGACATAGTAGAAGGAATACATTATAGTCATAGACCCAACAGTGAAACTGTGCCTCACATCTCTGATCTCTTTCCTAGAAAGAATATTCTTTACCTATAAGTATTTTATTCTGATTTAGATTATTATAAAATTGGTGAAAATTCTGCTAAAAATATTGAAGCAGAGTTTTCACCAATTTTATGATAATTTTTTCTAGAAATAATTATGGTCTAGTTATTTGGCAGTTATCCAAAAGCATCATCTCCAAAGCTGGCTCCCAGATAAAAAATTTAACTATTTAAAATGCGTGAAAGCAGGGTCACTCAGTCATGTCCGTCTCTTTCCGACCCCATGGACTGTAGCCCACCAGGATCCTCTGTCCATGGGATTTTCCAGGCAAGAGTATTGGAGTGGGCTGCCATGCCCTCCTCCAGGGCACCTTCCTGACCCAGGGATCGAACGCACATCTCCTGTGCCTCCTGCATTGCAGGTGGATTCTTTACCCCTGAGCCACTGGGGAAGTCCAACTATTTTAAACAGTAGCTTTATAATCACTTTAGTAATTAAGCTGGTAATTGGCCTTCCTCTCTTGTATCTTAAGTTCATATTCATTTCAAATCCTTCCTTCACTAGGTTACAGACTTCATTTATGCTTCTCCATGTTTCAGACATGTTTTGACTCAGTAGAACTGTGTTTGTTTTTAAAACCTTATGTGGATTTTTTCTTCTTCTTTTAAAAACTCAAACAACAAAATAAAATATCTAGTTTATTAGTAGAGTTTATCATTCTGTTGACAGTTTTTTTTTTTTTTTTGCATTTGGCAAATATTGTTCCTAATGCTTTGAGTAAATTAGTCAACAAAAAATCAGTCTTTTGAGTCTTTTCTCATTCTTTTTCTGTCTTCTATAGATTTGTTTATTATTATCTGTTTTCAACTAGTACTGGTACTTGTATTTTGCTTGTTGATGCATAATCTTGGCAACTCTTGTGTTTCTGTTGGTGAAATATTTTTGTGGATTCTATCGTAGTCATGTGTTAATTTTCATTTATACTTAACATTAAGCAGTTTTCCACCATTGTATGCTTACATTAACTTTCCATTCTTCATTGACAACTCTTTTATATTAACCAAACAATGTAATTTGCTTTGATTATAAATTAAAATTTGGCTGAGTGGGTAGATATAGATATATACATAAATATAAATATAGATAGATGTTAATGATCAATATTTTCCGATCTAGTTGAAATGGACTGCTAAGTTTATAATTAGAAAAGAATAGACAGTGTAGATAGGGCTTTTCTTGGTGCCAGTACAATATTTGAGAAGAAAGTTCTAGCAATAGCAGAAAGAGGAGTAATGAATTTAGCAGATCTTTCATTAGTGGTAAAGTGATTAGTGATTGCTAGAAAGAAAAATAGTCTCTTGGATGGGAAATAAAAACAGTGGTGAAAGTACACAATCTTTGGACAGGAAAAAACAGTGGAAAACCTCCTTAGGGTTGCAGGTGACCCTAGAAAATTTAGCATAATTAAACAAAATAGGAATATGCAAAGTATGAAGAAAAAAGGGAAAAAGAAGTCCACCTGGGAATGTTGAGAGGGAAAATTGTCCACAATTTCAGCTATTTTGTGATTATGTGTTATCAGTGTGGGAGTAGTAACTGTCTAGTTCCAAGAGCATATTAAGATTTTTGTCATGTATCAGTTCAGTTCAGTCGCTCAGTCGTGTCCGACTCTTTGCAACCCCATGAATCGCAAAAGGCCAGGCCTCCCTGTCCATCACCAACTCCAGGAGTTCACTCAGACTCATGTCCATCAAGTCCGTGATGCCATCCAGCCACCTCATCCTCTGTCGTCCCTTTCTCCTCCTGCCCCCAATTCCTCCCAGCATCAGAGTCTTTTCCAATGAGTCAACTCTTCGCATGAGGTGGCCAGAGTACTGGAGTTTCAGCTTTAGCATCATTCCTTCCAAAGAAATCCCAAGGCTGATCGCCTTCAGAATGGACTGGTTGGATCTCCTTGCAGTCCAAGGGACTCTCAAGAGTCTCCTCCAACACCACAGTTCAAAAGCATCAATTCTTCGGCACTCAGCCTTCTTCACAGTCCAACTCTCACATCCATACATGACCACAGGAAAAACCATAGCCTTGACTAGACGGACCTTTGTTGGCAAAGTAATGTCTCTGCTTTTCAATATGCCTCCCTATACACAGAATACGTATACCACATTTTTACTGAAAATAAAATGTGGTCATTTGCCAGTTAATTATCAGTTTTATATAATCAGAAGCCACACACTGAAGCATTTGTATTGTTTCCTATGAGGATCAATAAAATAAAATAAAATATACCACATTTTTTTCAGTAAACATGTGGCATATGTATTCTGTTTTTTGGAAAAGCTAAAGTAAATGTATCAAACTGAGAGAAAATAGGTCTTTGGTATAAAGGCATTCATTATGCTATTTTAAAAATTCCACCAAATTTTTCTTCTAATATATATTAGTTATATATAAATCTGATTCACATGAAAATAAGAGCAAATATTTTAATAATATATTTATGTAGTATCAAAAAAGAAGGTTTCTTCTTTTTGCTGCCAACTCTTCTTTTAAATTCTAATTTCAGCACTCTTTGCTGGTTTGGAGAAATGATTTGTCAGCTGCTGTGTGAACAGCAAAGTGTGAGAGGAGTCTTTTCAATGCACAAATGTTAGGAAAGGGCAAGCCTGTTTCCCAAGATTTTGAACTAATGCTGCCTTATTTCTTAATAGCGTTAGATCTACTAAATATTTAAAAAGCTTTTAAAGATTAATGGCTCTTTTGCATTCCCCACAGTGCTGATGACTTGGTTGTGTCTGATTTTGGACTGACATCATCAGTATTGACTTGAACCATTACATGGGTTCTGTCCTCATTAGGCCTGGTGAGTGTCCTGGCCAGCTTTTGCTGTAGAATGAGAACTTTTTATATGATGAGAATACCAGTAACAAATGGAAATTCCATGGGCACTGAAAGTGGAACCTGTCAGCATTGGGTTCAGTGTGTAATTTAGTAATAACTCTTTAAAATTTATCAGTGAGCTCTGATGAAGCTTTCCTTGGGAGACAGGCCTCACATTCCTTTGACTGGAATTATTCATCTTGCCCTGGGCCACAAGCCTGTACATTAACTCATTTCAGTCTTTGGAAGCACTCACTATGTAACAAATCTCTGTTTTAGCATACATCATGTGTGCCGTAATCACTTGTTCACAGGTCACTCCCCTGCTAGAGTGTGAGCTCCTTACGGATGAGAAATAAGTTGTTTTCTTCCTTGCATCTCCCCAGCTCTCGACCCTGGGTGGAAAGGAAAGCTCTGAGAACACTGAAAGGGAGCATTACGAAAGGCTTTGGCTGTGTTTCACAATTGAAATCCCTGTTAATTTAGGTTAGAGTTAGTAGACATTGTTTGACTGGAAAGTCCTAGTGAGAATCATTCCTTAACCAGAAAAACTGAAATGTAGCTATTTTATTTAGTATATATATTATATATATAACAATTGAATTTAATCATCAGTGTTTCTATAATAACATTTCAAATTGAAGAAAAATAATTGGCTCAAGTGATTCAAATGCATTTAAAATTTCTACTGTAATTTCTAAATATTATGTATTCCCTTTTTAAATATATTTTACTCTTTCTTTATAATTAAATATTATTGTAGACACCTTTTCATAAATATTCTGTTTCATGTATAAATTGATTATCTATGGTAGTCTTTTATGTCTTCGACTTGGAAATCCACAGATGTAACTGATGAAAAGAGATTACTGGCTTTATTCAATTCAACCTTAAGACTTCAGTCTGACTTCATTTAAAGAAGTCAAGATAAATATGCTTCTGAGTTTATTAATCATCAGAGAGGAGATTTCTCAGCCTCTTTAGTAATTTGTTAATTTGTCTGCTATTGTAGTTCATTTTAGAAAGCATTCTAAGTTCGTGATGCTCTTTTTTTAAAACAAGGGACATATTTTAACATTTCAACACTTCAATTATATCACATTTAAATTTAGAATCACTGTGCCTGTGTCACAGTTACAGTAATCACTTTTTAAATAATATCTTTGAGAAATGGTTATATACATTTTTCATATATAAACAGGAATTCTCTCAACTTCCTTGAAAAACTGTTGTAGGTGTGGAGCATACTCTGTATTACAGCTGTCGTTCGTTGATTTTTTGGATCCATTTCCAAATTAAATTGAGAATCAATATTTTAAGAAATGTATTAGTTCTTTGGCTTTCTTATTCTGCATTGCTCAAAGGCCATTTTGTTTCCAGTATTGCTTAACTATGGAATATCAGAATTTCTGATCCATTATCTTTATTTCCTCCAGGTTATTAGTTTAATGACCTGAAGAAAAATTAATTCTCATAGTACTGAAAGTGGCATCCCCTGCCTATATATCCTGTTGCTCCTGTTTTGTTGCTGTTGTTTTGGTTGCTAAGATGTGTTCAACTGTTTTGTGGCACCATGGACTGTAGCCCACCAGGCTTCTCTCTCCACAAGATTTCTCAGGCAAGGATACTGGAATAGGTTTCCATTTCCTTCTGCAGGGGATCTTCTCAACCCAGGGATTGAACCCATGTCTCGTACTTGGCAGGCAGATTCTTTGCCACTGAGCCACCTGGGAAACCCTAATCCAGTTTTGAGGCCCCACTAGATTTTCATCATCAGTGGCAGGATAATTTATAATACTTCAA
The DNA here is from genome assembly GCF_001704415.2 of Capra hircus. Taxonomy (NCBI): domain Eukaryota; kingdom Metazoa; phylum Chordata; class Mammalia; order Artiodactyla; family Bovidae; genus Capra; species Capra hircus. Next base: position 7,526,153 of record NC_030820.1, read on the forward strand.
AAAGTTTGCTACGAATCGCCAGTCCAGGTTCGATGCATGATACTGGATGCCTGGGGCTGGTGCACTGAGACGACCCAGAGGGATGGTACGGGGAGGGAGGAGGGAGGGGGGTTCAGGATGGGGAACACATGTATACCTGTGGCAGATACATGTTGATGTATGGCAAAACCAATACAATATTATAAAGAAATTAACCTCCAATTAAAATAAATAAATTTATATTTAAAAAAAGTTTGCTATGAAAGTTTAAAAAGTTGATTTAATATTCATTTTATTTATACTCACTATTTTTTATATTTTAGGTTACTTTCTATGTGAGTTATCCATGTAGTGAAGTAAAAGTCATCAAATTGATGTTAACCTTCATGTAATTTCCGCTTTCCTGAAGCAAATTTTTCTTATAAAGATAGAATATTACATGATTACTGAAGTTGCTGATTGCCAGCTACTGAGAGACAGTGTCTCTAACACAATTTTTGACTGGAATAAAAGAAATTACTTTGAAATGGTTAATGTAACTGTAAGGGTCATTGTGAACAGATGGCTTTGCATTCTGAGGGGTTTAAAATCTTGAGTTCTGCAGAGTTTGATATTTATACATTATTAGGAGTTTATTAGCAAAGTTGTTGAGATATTATTTGAAATAATACCCAAATTTAACTTTAAGAGGATATTAATTTATACTCCTTTATGTTCCTTTTCGTGAAAGAACTTGGTAATTAGGTGCAATTAGGGTGATTGACTCTCAGAGTAGGCTAAATTAAAGTACCAAGAATGGGTAAGAAGAAATGAACTTATTCATGCTAAAAGAGTCTTTTATAGAATCTCTAGAGTCAGCTAGAGGTAGACGTGAATTCTTTCACAAGTACAACCTTATATTTTGACTGACTTGCAAATTATATACCTTTATAGAAATAAGATATTTCTACTGTATCTCACTGAATAGGCCTATGTGTTTGAGGATAATAAAGCCCTGGATAGAGAGATGTATCTTATTCATATTTAGGTTCTTATTGCCTGAAACACAGTGGCTACTCAGTAATTTAGAGAATGAATGAGTGAATGCATTGATTGAATGAGTGAAAAACCCGTAGTGATCAGTGTGGACAGTCTACATTATTAGGCTATGTTATCCTGCCTTTCTGGTCCTGTATACAGTTTTTCTCTGCTAGGTAAATCCTCAGTAGGATATTAAACTCTGGACTCTAATCTCCAATATTACTGTCACCATGATTTTCAGAAGCAACTGACCTCCTCTTATTTTTAGGAAATCCTGTGTTCTTGAATAGGCTTTAATGGAATTCACTCAGTATGGTTTCTGGTTCAAATCATATCATTATTTTCATTTTGGTTTATTACTGAATAATTTATCAATAGTAAATAATTTACCAATAGTGAATAGTAAATGGCAGTTGTCATTGACTGCTCCTTGAAGTCCAATATCTTTTTTTGTAAGGGGAAAAATGTTTTAAAGGGAAAAAATATTTTATAGTGATTATAGAATTTTGAAATGATTAAATGGGAGTGGATTATAGGAAAGATTTTCATGAAAATATGGGAGAGGCAACAAAATTTTCCTTAGTGTTCTCATGATGGTTCTTGACTTCCCTCTTTGACTATATTGTGTGTGTATGTTTTTATACTGCTGTTTCTTTATCTATGCCCTAAAAATAGATTCTCCAAATCTCAGTTGACCTTTTACTCTAAAGACAATTTCTTTGGAGAATAGCATCTATTTTCAAGGTTTCAAAAGTTGCAGGTATGAAGCTAATTGCAGTTTCTCTTTAGTTTTAATCTCACAATTGAACACCAATTCTAGTATTACCAAATGATCTAACATACATTCCTCTTTAAGGTCTCCCAGGCAGTCCAAGCTTAACATGCTTGAAACAGTTTGTTCATTCTTATCCTTCTCTAGCTTCAGAAACTTGGACTCATCTTTGGTCCTACATACTTTATCTCCAATTCATTTTTCCTTTTTAATTTCTTTTTTTTGCGGGGGGGATAGGGCGACTTTTGCATATTTCCCATTTTCACTGTCCTCCTCCCAGTTCAGTCACTTTTCTCATCATGCCCATAATCATTTGTCTTATAGCTACTTAACTGTTCTTCCAGTCCTCATACCTCTTAGATACTGTTGTTTGCTTCAGCGTCTTGCTTTCCCCTGAAGACGTGTGACTGCTTTGCATTGCCCAGAATTACTGTTCAACTCATTAGACTGGAATTCACTGTCTTCTTCAAATTTGCCCCACCCTTCCTTTCTGGTTCTCACTCAGCCCTTCAGACTCTGACTTCAACCAGTCTGGCTGAACCAGTCAGCACAGGTGCTCTTCAGCATGTCTGATCTTTTACTTTTTGCTTATGTTTCTTCAAGATCTGACTCATTCTATTTCTGTTTTGTGAAGCCAGCTCTTTCTAGCACACAGGATTTTTTTTACTCTCAGAATTTTTATAGTACTTATCTAAGCCATTAATTGAGCAGTTAATCATTTACAATGTTGCGACATTTTCTACATTTTTGAATGGAATCATTTATTTTCAGTTTTTGTATTTTTCCAGATGTATATGTTTCTTTGCAAACTAACTCTGAAGTCCTTTACTGAGTCCTTCAGAGAAGGGACTTTATTTTATACTTTTAACTATTATTTTAAAGCATTTTTTTCCACTGTAAAGATAAAAACCTCATCTAGTACCATAATCTGGAGAAGGCAATGGCACCCCACTCCAGTACTCTTGCCTGGAAAATCCCGTGGGGAGAGGAGCCTGGTAGGCTGCAGTCCATGGGGTCGCGAAGAGTAGGACACAACTGAGCGACTTCACTTTGACTTTTCACTTTCATGCATTGCAGAAGGAAATGGCAACCCACTCCAGTGTTCTTGCTGGAGAATCCCAGGAACGGGGGAGCCTGGTGGGCTGCCATCTATGGGGTCACACAGAGTTGGATACGACTGAAGCAACTTAACAGCAGCAGCAGCAGCAGCAGTGCCATAATCTTCTAGTTAAAGTTAAGCTTTTAGTAAATCATGCCTTTTGTAATATTTTTCGTGTATCCAAAAATATTAATTCAAGAAACATTCACAACTTTGTTTAGATTATCCTATGTGCCCGCAACAGGTCTTAGGAGCCATATACTTTAGTTTATAGTACAATGTATTCTATATGTAATCTGTATAGTATTAGTTTATAAAGCAGATTGATTGAACAGTTCATCAGTGGGAAGAAGTAATGAATTAAAATTGGGTGCAGTTTGGATATATCCTAGAGACTGACTTATCCTCATCAGTTCCGTTCAGTTCAGTTCAGTCGCTAAGTCATGTCTGACTCTTTGCAACCCCATGAACTGCAGCATACCAGGCCTCTCTGTCCATCACCAACTCCTGGAGTTCACTCAGACTCATGTCCATTGAGTCAGTGATGCCATCCAGCCATCTCATCCTCTTTCGTTCTCTTCTCCTCCTGCCCCCAATCCCTCCCAGCATCAGAGGCTTTTCCAATGAGTCAACTCTTCGCATGAGGTGGCCAAAGTACTGGAGCTTCAGCTTTAGCATCATTCCTTCCAAAGAAATCCCAGGGCTGATCTCCTTCAGAATGGACTGGTTGGATCTCCTTTCTGTCCAAGGGACTCTCAAGAGTCTTCTCCAACACAATAGTTGAAAACCATCAATTCTTCAGCGTTCAGCCTTCTTCACAGTCCAACTCTCACATCCATACATGACCACAGGATAAACCATAGCCTTGACTAGATGGACCTTTGTTGGCAGAGTAACGTCTCTGCTTTTGAATATGCTATCTAGGTTGGTCATAACTTCCCTTCCAAGGAGTAAGCGTCTTTTAATTTCATGGCTGCAGTCACCATCTGCAGTGATTTTCGAGCCACCCAAAAATAAAGTCTGACACTGTTTCCACTGTTTCCCCATCTATTTGCCATGAAGTGATGGGACCAGATGCCATGGTCTTCATTTTCTGAATGTTGAGCTTTAAGCCAACTTTTTCACTCTCCTCTTTCACTTTCATCAAGAGGCTTTTTAGTTCCTCTTCACTTTCTGCCATAAGGGTGGTGTCATCTGCATATCTGAGGTTATTGATATTTCTCCCAGCAATCTTGATTCCAGCTTGTGCTTCTTCCAGCCCAGTGTTTCTCATGATGTACTCTGCATAGAAGTTAAATAAGCAGGGTGACAATATACAGCCTTGATGCACTCCTTTTCCTATTTGGAACCAGTCTGTTGCTCCATGTCCAGTGCTATCTGTTGCTTCCTGACCTACATACAGGCTTCTCAAGAGGCAGGTCAAGTGGTCTGGTATTCCTATCTTTTGAAGAATTTTCCACAGTTGATTGTGATCCACACAGTCAATAAAGCAGAAATAGATGTTTTTCTGGAACTCTTGCTTTTTCCATGATCCAGCAGATGTTGGCAATTTGATCTCTGGTTCCTTTGCCTTTTCTAAAACCAGCTTGAACATCTGGAATTTCATGGTTCATGTATTGCTGAAGCCTGTCTTGAAGAATTTTGAGCATTACTTTACTAGCGTGTGAGATGAGTGCAACTCTGTGGTAGTTTGAACATTCTTTGGCATTGCCTTTCTTTGGGATTGGAGTGAAAAGTGACCTTTTCCAGTCCTGTGGCCACTGCTGAGTTTTCCAAATTTGCTGGCATATTTAGTGCAGCACTTTCACAGCATCATCTTTCAGGGTTTGAAAGAGCCCAACTGGAATTCCATCACCTCCACTAGCTTTGTTCGTAGTGATGCTTTCTAAGGCCCACTTGACTTCACATTCCAGGATGTCTGGCTCTAGGTGAGTGATCACACCATTGTGCTTATCTTGGTCGTGAAGATCTTTTCTGTACAGTTCTTCTGTGTATTCTTGCCACCTCTTCTTAATATCTTCTGCTTCTGTTAGGTCCATACCATTTCTGTCCTTTATCGAGCCCATCTTTGCAGGAAATATTCCCTTGGTATCTCTAAGTTTCTTGAAAAGATCTCTAGTCTTTCCAATTTTGTTGTTTGCCTCTATTTCTTTGCATTGATTGCTGAAGAAGGCTTTCTTATCTCTTCTTGCTATTCTTTGGAACTCTGCATTCAGGTGTTTATATCTTTCCTTTTCTCCTTTGCTTTTCGCTTCTCTTCTTTTCATAGTAACCTATAAAAATAATTCTAGGAGCTCCCATCAGAGAGCATAAATAATTAATTTAGCTAGACTTGTAAAACAGATGATTCGTAGCCTCTAAATATGAAACTAATATATTATAAAAGATTTTTAAATACAAGTAAAATAACATAGAAGTTATATGTTTAAAAACCCGAGTGGATGATACTGCAAATGCTGTAAATAGTCAAACACTGAATGAATGAATCAGTGAAGAAGTTAGTGACGTATCAGCTGAAGAAATGCTAATGTGAACGTGAAAGTCACTCAGTCCAGTCCGAGCCTTTGTGACCCCATGGACCTATACAGTCCATGGAATTCTCCAGGCCAGAATTCTGGAATGGGTAGCCTTTCCCTTCTCCAGGGGATCTTCCCAACCCAGCAATCGAACCCAGGTCTCCTGCACTGCAGGCGGATTCTTTACCAGTTGAGCTACAAGGGAAGCCCAGTGTTAAAATAATCCAATCTTAGCTTTTAAGTTGTTACAGCAGAGGAGCAATCTAAGAAGAGCCATAATAAAATAATGGATGTTTTATTTTAAAAAGTTAATAGGCCATTTTTATAGCAATTTTAAGTTTATAGAAAATTGAGCAGAAAGTATACAATATACAATCCGTATACCCTCTTGCACATATTCCGCTATGTACAGTTTCCCATGTCAATAGCAGCTTACAGTATATTTCTTGAAATTGCTGATGCTGAACTAATAATATTCATATGTTATTATTAACTAAATTTAATACTTTCAGTTCAGTTCAGTCACTCAGTCATGTCCAACTCTTTGCGACCCCATGGACTGTAGCACTCCAGGATTCCTTATCCATCACCAACTCCCAGAGCTTGCTCAAGCTCATGTCCATCGAGTCAGTGATGCCATTTACATTAGGGTTTATTCTGTTTTTAGAGGTCTCTATCATGAAGTTTTTCTGTTTTATTTACTTCTAAGAGTTTCTGGTTGTATGTAGGTTTTATTTTGGAAATAATTTTTATTTGGACATAAATTCTTTGGGTAAGTAAATACTGTGGAGCATGACTGCTGGATCACATGATAAGACTGTGTTTTGCTTTGTAAGAGATGGCCAATCTTATTTGAGAAAGGCTGTGCCATTTTGCATTCCCAGAAGCCCTGGGTGAGAGTCCTTGTTCTCCACATTCTTGTCACTGTATGGTGTTGTCACCGTTTTGTTTCTCTGCCATTCTATTAGATGTGTAGTGATATCGAAAGTAGGGAAAACCACTAGGTCATTCAGGTATGACTTAAACAAAATCCCTTGTGATTATACAGTGCAAGTGACAACTAGATTCAAAGCATTAGATCTGTTGAGCAGAGTGCCTGAAGAACTATGGACAGAGGTTAATAACATTGAGCAGTAGGTGATGATCAGAATCATACCGGAGAAAAAGAAATGCAAAAAGGCAAAATGGTTGTCTGAGGAGGCCTTACAAATAGCTGAGAAAAGACGAGAAGTGAAAGGCAAAAGAAAAAAGGAAAGATATACCCATATCAGTGCAGAATTCCAAAGAATAGCAAGGAGAGATATGAAAATCTTCTTAAGTGAACAGTGCAAACAAATAGAGGAAAACAGTAGAATGGGAAAGACTAGAGATCTCTTCAAGAAAATTAGACATACCAAGAGAACATTCCATGCAAAGATGGGTACAATAAAGGAGAGAAATGTTACAGACCTAACAGAAACAGAAGATCTAAAGAAGAAGTGGCAAGAATACACAGAAGAACTGTATTAAAAAGGTCTTAATGACCTGCCTCAACATGATGGTGTGATCACTCACCTAGAGCCAGACATCCTGGAGTGCGAAGTCAAGTGGGCCTTAGGGAGCATTACTATGGACAAAGCTAGTGGAGGTGATGAAATTCCAGCTGAGCCATTTCAAATCCTAAAAGATGATGCTGTGAAAGTGCTGCACTCAGTAAGCCAGCAAATTTGGAAAACTTAGCAGTGGCCATAGGACTGGAAAAGTTCAGTTTTCATTCCAGTCCTAAAGAAGGGCAATGCCAAAGAATGTTCAGACTACCACACAGTTGCATTCATTTCACATGTTAGCAAGGTAATGCTTAAAATCCTTTAAGCTAGGTTTCAGTAGTTTGTGAACTGAGAACTTTCAGGTGTATAAGCTGGATTTAGAAAAGGCAGAGTACACAGGTGAAATTGCCAACATCTGTTGGATCAAAGAAAAGCAAGGGAATTCCAGAGAAACATCTACTTCTGCTTCATTGACTACTCTAAAGCCTTTGACTGTGTGCATCACAATAAACTGTGCAAAATTCTTAGATGGGAATACCAGACCACCTTACCTGCATCCTGAGAAATCTGTAAGCAGGTCAAGAAGCAGCAGTTAGAACCAGACATGAAACAGCAGACTGGTTCAATATTGGAAAAGGAGTAAGTCAACCCTGTATATTGTCACCCTGCTTATTTAACTTATATGCAGAATAAATCACGAGAAATGCTGGCAGGATGAAGCTGAAGTTGGAACCAAGGTTGCTGGGAGAAATATCAATAACCTCAGATACCCAGATGACACCACCCTTATGGCAGAAAGTGAAGAGGAACTAAAAAGCCTCTTGATGAAAGTGAAATAGGAGAGTAAAAAGCTGCCTTAAAACTCAGCATTCAAAAAACTAAGATCATAGCCTCTGGTCCCATCACCTCATGGGAAATAGATGGGGAAACAATGGAAACAGTGACAGACTTTATTTTCTTGGGCTCCAAAATCACTGCAGATGGTGACTGCAGCCATGCAATTAAAAGACACTTGCTCCTTGGAAAAAAACTACGACAAACCTAGACAGCATATTAAAAAGCAGAGACGTCAGTGCCGACAAAGGTCCATGTAGTCAAAGCTATGGTTTTTCCTGTAATGATGTATGTATGTGAGAGCTGGACCATAAAGATGGCTGAGAGCTGAAGAACTGATGCTTTCGAATTGTGGTGCTGGAGAAGACTCTTGAGAGTCCCTTGGACAACAAGGAAATCAAACCAGTCAACCCTGTTGAATTCTGTAAAGCAATTATCCTTCAATAAAAAATAAATTATTTAAGAAAAAGATCAGTCAACCCTAAAGGAAATCAACCTGAATATTCTTGGAAGCACTGATGCTGAAGCTGAAGCTCCAATACTTTGGCCACTTGATGTGAAGAACTGACTCATTTGAAACGACCCTGATGCTGGGAAAGCCTGGGGGGTAGGAGGAGAAGGGGACGACAGAGGATGAGATAGTTGGATGACATGACTGATTCAATGGACATGAGTTCTGAGCAAACTCTAGTAGTTAGGGAAGGACAGGGAAGCCTGGCATGCTGCTGTCCATGGGACTGCAGAGAGTCAGACATGGCTGATGGACTGAACAACAATAGCAATTTACTATGTTGAGCATCTTTTCATATTGTTATGTCTCATTTGCATATTGCATATCTTCCTTGGAGAAGTTAAAATACTTTGCTCACTTTTTAATTGTGCTATTTTCTTATTGTTTAAACATTTCTTTGTATATTTTGGATAATAGTACTTTATCAAATTTGATTGGCTTATATTTTATCCTAGTCTGTGGCTTGCATTTTTTTTCCCCTTTGAACAATGTCTTTTGCACAGCAGAGTTTTTTGTTTAATGAAAGTCAGCTTATTTTTTAAAATCATTGATCATGCTTTTGATGACTTAAAAAGCAATCACCAAACCCAACATCACCTAGATTTTCTCTTATTTTATCTTCTAGGAGTTTAAAGTTCTGTGTTTTTCACTTGGGTCTGTGATCCATTTTGAGTTAATTCCTGTAAATTTCAATATCTAGATTCTTTTATTTTGTCGTTTGCTTTGCATATGTATAACGATTATCCTTGTACCAGTTGTTGAAAAAGACTATTATTTCTTCACTGGGTTCTTGCTCCTTTGTCAAAGATGTATGTAGTGTGTTCTCTATTTTGTGTTCTTTATTTTGTTCCACTATTTTGTCTTTTCCTTCACCAGTATCACACTGTCTCTCTCAATTACTGTAACTTAACAGTATATCTTGAAATTTAGGTACTGTCAGTCATCTGAGTTTGTTCTTTAATATTATGTTAATTATTCTGGGTCATTTGTTTTTTTTTTTTGATATAAACTTTACAATTCCTTTGTTATTATCCATAAAATAATTTTCTTGAATTTAATGCAATTACAGTAAACCTAAGTTGGCAATATTGAGTCCTTTTATTCATAAACATGGATTATCTCTCTATTTAGTTATTTTTTATCAGTTTTAAAATTTTGTACATAATTTTGCTCATATATATTGTGTATGTAATTTTTAGATTTATAGCTAAGTATTTTAATTTTTCTGCTAATGTAAATAATGTTGTTTTAAGTTTGAAATCCCATTTGTTCATCATTAGTGTATCAGAAAATAATTGATTTTTGTACATTAACCTTATATCTTGTAACTCTGCTACAATTGCTTATTAGTTTCAAAAATTTTTTTTGTTGATTCTTTGGGACTTCCTATAGAAAACAAAGATCATGGCAACTGGTCCCATCACTTCATGGGAAATAGTTGGGGAAACAGTGGAAACAGTGTCAGACTTTATTTTTGGGGCTCCAAAATCACTGCAGATGGTGACCATAGCCATGAAATTAAAAGATGCTTACTCCTTGGAAGGAAAGTTATGACCAACCTAGATAGCATATTGAAAAGTAGAGACATTACTTTGCCAACAAAGGCCTGTCTAGTCAAGGCGATGGTTTTTCCAGTGGTCATGTATGGATGTGAGAGTTGGACTGTGAAAGAAAGCTGAGCACAGAAGAATTGATGCTTTTGAACTGTGGTATTGGAGTAGACTCCTGAGAGTCCCTTGGACTGCAAGGGGATCCAACCAGTCCATTCTGAAGGAGATCAGCCCTGGATGTTCTTTGGAAGGAATGATGCTAAAGCTGAAACTCCAGTACTTTGGCCACCTCATGTGAAGAGCTGACTCATTGGAAAAGACTCTGATGCTGGGAGGTATTGTGGGCAGGAGGAGAAGGGGATTACAGAGGATGAGACGGCTGCATGGCATCTCTGACTTGATGGATGTGAGTTTGAGTGAACTCCGGGAGTTGGTGATGGACAGGGAGGCCTGGTGTGCTGCAGTTCATGGGGTCGCAAAAAGTCTGTCTGACACGACTGAGCGACTGAAATGAATGAATAAATGATATGATGATAATGTTATTTGTGAACAAAGAAAATTTTATTTCTTCCTTCCCAATTAAAAGTATGCTTTTGATTTTATTTTCTTATTGTATTAGTTAGAACTTACTGTATAATGTTACATAGAACTTGTGAGATGGGACAGCCTTGTCTTGTTCTTGATCTTAGTGGGAAAGCATCTAGTTACTCACCATTAATTATGATGTTAATTAAAAGAGTTATTGGTAGATATTATTCATCAAGTGAAGAAATTCTTTTCCTAGTTTTATGAGAGTTTTGTTTTTTGTTTATTTTTTTCATGAATGAGTATTAGGTTTTGTCAAATGTTTTTTCTGTCTCTAGCAATATGCTCATTTGATCTTACTTATTTAGCATGATAAGTAATGGATTAAATTGCTTGGTTTTTAAATGTTGAACCAGCCTTGAATAACTTGAATAAATCCAACTTGGTTGTGGTGTTTAATTTTTAAAAATAATTTGTTCAACTTATTTTGCAAATATTTTGTCGAGAATTTTCATGTGTTCATGGGAGATATTTATCTACTGTTTTCCTTGGTAATCTGCAGCATCTTTTTCAGGTTTGAATTCTAAAGTAATTCTGGCCTCATAGAATGAGTTAGGCAGTGCTCCCTTTGACTGTAAATTCTGGAATGAATTGCAGATAATTGGTATCATGTTTCTTTTAAATCTTAGGTAGAATTCACTAGTGAATCTGTCTGGGGCTAGTGTTTCTGTTATAGGTGATTAATAATCAACTCAGTTTTCTTTAATGGATATGTGTTTATTCAGATTATTTCTCCTAGTATAAGCTGTCACAGACTGTGTTTTCCAAGGAAGAGCTCTACTTTTTTTCTAGCTATCAGCTTTTGGGGCATATAGTTTTTCATAATACTCTTTTATTAATTTATTATTAGACATGACTGAGCAACTGAGCATGCCTGCAAGCATGATATATTGATTAAAATGAACTGAGGTAAATAGACCTTTAATGTAAGGGTTTTTTTGTGTATCTGGTTTAGGGTTAGGCTGTGTTACTGTTTGGGCTTCCCTGGTGGCTCACCAGAAAAGAATCTGCCTGTCAGTCCAGGAGACTTGGGTTTGATCACTGGGTTGGGAAAGTCCTTGGTAGAAGAAAATGGCAACCCACTCCAGTATTCTTGCCTGGAAAATCTCATGGACATAAGGACCCTTGTGAGTTATAGTACATAGGGTTACAAAGAGTCAGACATGACTTAGCAATTAAACAGCAACAACATATTTCTGTTTACTGTAGCTGTAGGTGTCTGATGCTAAAATTTCCTCTATGGTCCTTTTTGTAGCCCCTGTTGCCTTTGTGTTTATTTAAAGACTCCTTAAATAGGGTCTGGGTCTTACTGTTCTTTCCATTGTAACCCACTTATTATACAGTGCCTCATATCAATGTGGTCATAAGGTATGGGGGGAAGGGAAGAATTCTATAATTTTATGATTGGTCCTCATTTTTATATGAGCCTATTTCTCTGGGTTGTGACCTTCACTAATGCATCTATTCTCTTCATCCTTAGATGAGACAGTAGGGCTAGAGAAGGCTGGATTTGGCATTTCCCTTAATGGATTTCCCTGGTGCCTTAGACGGTAAAGCATCTGCCTACAATGCAGGAGTCCCGGGTTCAATCCCTGGGTCAGGAAGATCTCCTGGAGAAGGAAATGGCAACCCACTCCAGTAGTCTTGCCTGGAAAATCCCGTGGGTGGAGGAGCCTGGTAGGCTGCAGTCCATGGGGTTGCAAAGAGTCAGACACGACTGAATGACTTCACTTTCCTTTCCTTTCGTTTAATCAATAGCGAAGGCTAAAGTAGGCTGGAGTTGGATGTTTTCCTTCCTCTAGAAGCTGATGGGCTCTGATAAAACCCAAGTGGTTTCATCTATAGCAGAAGATTTTTCTTTGAGTTTGATTTTTCAATTAATATCTGTTGCAAAATATAAATTTTAAAAATTGTGCCTAAAATAAGGAATAATAGATACTGAGTGAAATTTTAAAAGTTTTCCTCTGCATTATGTTTGTTATATTAACTTTGAGACATTTGTTAGATGTCTTTTAGAGTTTGGGCATTTAGTGGGTGAGATTGCCAACTTACTTGCTTCTAAGCAAATGAGGGTTTATTCTGTTGTCCTACTACTTGGTGAATCGCTTATTAACACTGAACTGTAAATAGACATAAATGTAATTCTAGGATCAGTAGAGGATGTGCCTCCTGTAAATATCACTAACAGTTGTTAACTGTATTTGTAAGCTTAGGCTGATCATGGATTTCCCAGCGCCAACACCTATAATGTGAAATCCAGAACCAATCAAAGTTGAACTTGTTTTTCTCTCTGATTTAGTAAAGATGCTTATCTGAGAGATTACCGTGAATCATAGGATTGTGAAGTTGCCTGTGATAACATAAGGCATTTTTAAAAACTAAAACTTCTGCAAGTTTCCGAAATAATTAAAATGCATAAGACAAACTCAACAGATGGCAAAAGGGGTTTGAACTAAATGTGTGTGACTTTTTTACTACTTAGTTTTTCATGATAATGTGCTCGTGCAGTTAAGATGATGACCTTTTATGGTAACATTTGCAGATATATAGTGAAATGTGCTCTCTGGAGTTGCTAATATCTGGCAATTGTATAATACATATGAAAATACTTCACTAATACTTTATATATAATTTTTGTGTTGTAATATCAAATGACAAACTGTTATGTGAGGTTTCTTTTCTCTGAGGTTTACTCTTCTCCTTTACCCAAAGGGTTTGAAAAAATTAACTGGCAGTTTTAACATTTTGAAAAAGATGGTTTAAAACTCAACATTCGAAAAACGAAGATCATGGCATCCAGTTCCATCACTTCATGGCAAATAGATGGGGAAACAATGAAAACAGCTACAGACTTTATTTTCTTGGGCTCCAAAATCACTGCAGATGGTGACTGCAGCCATGAAATTAAAAGACTCTTGCTCCTTGGAAGAAAAGCTATGACAAACCTAGACAGCATATTAAAAAGCTGAGACATTACTTTGTCGACAAGGGTCTGTCTAGTCAAAGCTTTGATTTTTTTCCCATAGTCATGAATGGATGTGAGAGTTGGAGTATAAAGAAAGCCCAGAATACCATAAACAAAGTCAGAAGACAACTGACAAAATTCAATAACATATTCACAGCATTTATACAGACAAAAGGTAATCTCCATAATACATAAAGAAGGCTTTAAGATGGAGGTGCAAAGGATCAAAAGCCCTATAGAAAAATAGAAAAAGGACATGGATAATTCACAGAAAAACACAAGCAGATTAATATATGATAAACATGAAAAAATGATCAAATTCATTCATAATTAGTGAAATATAAATTCAAACCACTACAATATAATTCTCACTTTTTACAGTGGCAGAAAGTTTCTTTAAAAATGACAAATTCTGTCAGTGGGACTGAAGAGAAATCATCACATTCAAGCTTTGGTGAAAGTAAAAGTCACTCAGTCGTGTCTGACTCTTTGGGACCCCATAGACTATATAGTCCATGGAATTCTCCAGGCCAGAAATCTGGAGTGGGTAGCCTTTCCCTTCTCCAGGGGATCTTCCCAACTCAGGGATCAAACCCAGGTCTCCCACATTGTAGGCGATTCTTTACCAGCTGAGCCAGAAGGGAGGAATTGAAATTGATACAGTCCTTTGAACAGAAATTTGGTAATAACCTAACAAAACTATATATTTGTACTCTAACCCTGCATTTTCACTCCTAAGAAGTTATCATGGATCATACACACCCAAAACATGCAAATTCATATTTATGAGATTATTTACTGTGATAGTATCTGTAATTGTGAAATACAGGAAATAACCTGAATGTCCACAGATGGGAGAGTGGTTGAATAAACTGTAGTATATAGTCCATATTTACCCAATATAGTATTATGTAGCTATAACAAATAATAATGAAGATATTTATGAACTTAGTTATTTTTAGTATTTACTGTTTAAATAAAAATTGTTAAACAATATAGGGTGCTAGCCTTAATGTAAGAAAGAAGGAGACAGAAGCAAATATATTGGTGTTATGAAGAATGCATAAATGACCTATAAAACAGAACAGTGGTATTCACCCAATCAGAAATAAAAAAATTAAAGAAATTAATGAGGATAGTGGAAGGGCCCTTTGGGATGACATCAAGCATACTAATATTTGCATTGTAGGTGTCCCAGCAGGAGGAGAAGATAGAGAGAAAGGGATAGAAAGTGTATTTGATCAAATTATGACTTAAAATTTCTCTAATATGAAAAATGAAATAGATATCCAGGTCCAGGAAGTACCGAGAATCCCAAACTAAATGAACCCAAAAAGACCCATACCAGGACATCTCATATAAAAGTCATGTATAAAGGAACCCTCATAAAACTATCAGCTAATATTTCAGCAGAAATTTTGCAAGCCAGAATGGAGTGGCATGATGTATTTCAAGTGCTGAAAGGAAAGAACCTATATCCTACAATACTCAGCAAGGTTATTTATTGTTCAGAACTGAAGGAGAGATGAGTTTCCCAGATGAGCAAAAGCTAAATTAATTTCCGCTAAACTGGCCTTCCAAGAAATACCAAAGGGTCTTGGCATTTTTTAAGCAATAAAATATTTTAAATTCAGATGTGTATACTTCTTTAGACATACTGCTATTGCACTTAATAGACAACACTGGAGGATGAACATCACTTTTATGTGTGCTGGGAAATAAAAACCTTCACGCGACAGGTTGCTGAAGTGTTTGCTTGTAGTAGTCTGGAACTGAAACCAGAATATCTTTGAGGTATGTCTGTGCATCTTTAAACAAATATGGCAAAACCAATACAATATTGTAAAGTAATTAACCTCCAAATAAATTAAATAAATTTATATTAAAAAAACCTTTTTATTAAAGCAAAAAACCCCAAATATTTATTGTTTAAAGCATTAAAGATATAAATAAAATCAAAATCAAAGCAATGTAAAATTCAAAGATCTGTGGCATAATAATTCAGAGGATCCTGGGTTCAGATTCTTGCTCAGATACTTAATAGGTCAAGGGCGTAGATGAAGTAGTCTTTCTAAGCTTCAGTTATCTCCTTTGGAAATGATGATAATATTAAATGTTGATTATTTTTACTTACCTCATAGGGCTATTGTGAAGACTAAATGAGAAAATGTATGTTAAACTCCTTTGCACATGCATAGTAAGTGTGTATTATGCTAGAACATATATGTATTAGAGTTTCTAAATAGTGAATGTGTTATTGAAACTTTTTTTTTTTTCATAACTAGGCAGTTAGCTGCCTTGGTGTGGGAGAGGTTTCTGACTCACTGACAAGCCTAGCACACAGTGACATCCTACATTCTTATCAGCCTTTTTCCACCAGAATGTATGGCTGTCTCTCTGATCTTTCTGATGCTTAGCCTAGTGGAACTTGCTGGCCATCTTCTGATATATTTTTAATGCTGTGTGCTTTTCTGCATTTCAGTAGAGATTGTTCATCATCATCTTTCATTTGCTAAGTCATGTCTGACTCTTTACGGTCCCATGGGCTGCAGTACACCAGGCTCCCCTGCAGTACACCAGGGTCCCCTGTCCTTTGCAATCTCCTGGAGTTTCCTCAAACTCATGTCCATTGAGTCAGTGACCATCTCATCCTCTGCCACCCCCTTTTGCCTTAAGTCTTTCCAAGCATCTGAGTCTTTTCCAGTGAGTCAGCTCTTTGCATCAGGTGGCCAAAGTATTGGAGCTTCAGCTTCAGCATCAGCCCTTCCAATGAATGTTCAGGGTTGATTTCCTTTAGAATTGACTGGTTTGATCTCCTTGCAGTCCAAGGGACTCTTAGGAGTCTTCTCTAGTATCCCAATTCGAAAGCATCAATTCTTTGGCGCTCAGCCTTCTTTATGGTCCAACTCTCACATCTGTACATGATTACTGGAAAAACCATAGTTTGGACTGTGTAGACCTTTGTCAGCAAACTAATGTCTCTGCTTTTTAATATGCTGTATAGGTTTATCAAATTATTTATAACAATCTATATCTTCCCAGGTTCCATGGGGAATTAAAGCAAGATGTGGTAAGTGTTTCTGTGCTTTTTAATTCACTGTTTTAGACCTTAAAGAATGTAATGTAAATTGACTGGAAGAGAGAAAATTTTGAGAAATACACAGATTTCATGAAGTTGGTGTAAATGATGTTAGAGAATTTATTGAATAATATGTAAAGCTGTTGATAAGTGGGGATATGACAGTTTACAATTGAAACAGAGAAAACTGACAAGGGTTGTGATATGGTAATGCTTGAAATGGAACTGGAAAAGCAAAGGATCAAGAGAAATCCTTTGGAAAAACTAATGAAGTTTCTGTTTGATGGTAGTTGTAATTATCTTTTATGTGTTAAATGTAAATTAATAGAATGTACTATAATGAAATCATTTCAGACATATCAACAAAGAACAGTTGTGTTTTATTCTTTGACTTAAAAATTATCACAGTTATAACTAAAATTTTGTTTTAATGTAACACAAAGAAAACTTACTTTTTTTCCTTCAACTTCTCTTTTAAGGTGACATCCCCTCTGTAAACAGACTCAAGTGAATTTTGTAGGGACTAGTTAATCTTAGATAATATTCTCTCTCTATCACCTTCTCCCTTGTTTCCTTCCCACCTTCGGGACACTGTACTTAGGATCTCTCTAATTCTGAGATCTGAGCTAAGACAAATACCTGTTATCTAGTTTCCATATCCTGTGAACTTACTTTCAACTAGTCTGTACCCAAATGTGGTTTAAAGATTTTATGAGATTCAGATTCAGACTGGTATTCTACCTAAGCTAAAATGGTGGTAATGAGATCCACTTGATAAATTGGGTAGTTTATCCTACAGAGTAAGATTGAAAGTTGGAATAAAATCAGATTATGAAAGATTTTAATTATCAATCTAAAAAGGAAATAAAATTTATCCTATAAATTTTGCTCAGTTGCTCAATAGTGTCCAAGTCTTTGTGACCCTATGGACTGTAGCCCACCAGGCTTCTCTGTCCATGGGATTCTTGAGGCAAGAATACTGGAGAGAGTTGCTATTTCCTCCTCCAGGATCCTATAGGTTAGTGTTCTCAAATTGTGTTCCATAGATCACTTGCATCAAAATCACTTGGGATATATGTTAAAACTCTATATTGTGCTCCACATCTATGAATCAAATTTTCTGGGGCTAACTTTAGGAATACAAATTTAAAAATATCTGTATGTGATTATTATGTGCACTATTGTTTTAGAGCCACTGCTAAACATAAGTAGATAAAGAATTTTTTCCTTGCAATTTTCTTTTTCATTTTAGGTATTTATGATAATACATTAGGAGAGCTTTGTCACAAAGAACTTATATGAAGTAGTCATATTTACCTAAAATTATAGTTTCATAGTGGATCACAATAAACTGTGGAATATTCTGAAAGAGATGGGAATACCAGACCACCTGACCTGCCTCTTGAAAAATCTGTATGCAGGTCAGGAAGCAACAATTACAACTGGACATGGAACAACAGACTGGTTCCAAATAGGAAAAGGAGTATGTCAAGGCTGTATATTGTCACCCTGTTTATTTAACTTATATGCAGAGTACATCATGAGAAACGCTGGACTGGAAGAAACACAAGCTGGAATCAAGATTGCCGGGAGAAGTATCAGTCACCTCAGATATGCAGATGCCACCATGCTTATGGCAGAAAGTGAAGAAGAATTAAAAAGCCTCTTGATGAAAGTGAAAGAGAAGAGTGAAAAAGTTGGCTTAAAGCTCAACATTCAGAAAACGAAGATCATGGCATCTGGTCCCATCACTCCATGGGAAATAGATGGGGAATCAGTGGAAACAGTGTCAGACTTTATTTTGGGGGGCTCCCAAATCACTGTAGATGGTGATTGTAACCATGAAATTAAAAGACACTTACTCCTTGGAAGGAAAGTTATGACCAACCTAGATAGCATATTGAAAAGCAGAGACATTACTTTGCCAACAAAGGTCGTCTAGTCAAGGCTATGGTTTTTCCAGTGGTCATGTATAAATGTTAGAGTTGGACTGTGAAGAAAGCTGAGTGCCGAAGAATTGATGCTTTTGAACTGTGGTGTTGGAGAAGACTCTTGAGAATCCCTTGGACTGCAAGGAGATCCAACCAGTCCATTCTAAAGGAGATCGGTCCTGGGTGTTCTTTGGAAGGAATGATGCTAAAGCTGAAACCCCAGTACTTTAGCCTCCTGATGTGAAGAGTTGACTCATTGGAAAAGACTCTGATGCTGGGAGGGATTGGGGGCAGGAGGAGAAGGGGACGACAGAGGATGAGATGGCTGGATGGCATCACTGACTCGATGGACATAAGTTTGGGTGAACTCCGGGAGTTGGTGATAAACAGGGAGGCCTGGTGTGCTGCGATTCATGGGGTCGCAAAGAGTCGGACACGACTGAGCGACTGAACTGAACTAAGTGTCTTTAGATATCATTTCTAAGCTTACTTAAAAAATATTTTTCATATTTAATTCTATATTTAAAATAATGTAAAGATAGTATTAACACTTAAGTGCATGCTTTTGAGATTTTTCTTATAAAAACAAATTTTCTTCGAAAGTGTTATCTGAATCTTTTAGTTTCTTCATAAGGAGGCCACTGCTCTTATGCAACATTGAAATAACAACATTGTTTTCACCCATTAAAATGCCACTGCAAGATATTGTGAGTCGGCTCATTTGCCTTAAAGTTTCTTTTTTTAACAAATAAGGCAGTGTTTTGAGTTATGCCAGATGTACAAATGAGAGATTTGAGTGCACTTGTAGAATTTAAATTGAAATGCTAATGAGATTCTGACAGGCAGAAAAAACAACACAGCCTACATTTTCATCTGTTTTATTAAAGTCATTATTTAACTGGAAAAAACACATTATTTAGAGCTATTTATTTACGTGGCATTTGTAATTCAGCTCTTAAATTTTATCCAATTAAAGTGCTTCTCATTCCATTTCACTTAATGTGGTGGATTGTTGTGGGCATTCGTCTTTCACTGTTTCTCTGTCTCATTCAGTTGTAGAGTGGCAGTAACTCAACTGAATGAATGCATCTCTCTCTCCTTTTTTTTTTTTTCCACGAATGCTTACATGTGCTGCTCCATGCTGTAGTACTACATTGACATCTTTATTTTTTATTTTCAGTAATTCCACTGAAATTTCATGGTAGATTATCACACAAGACTGTTTATGGTTATTTCATGCTTTTTTTATTTCGCTAGAATTTCTAAAATGTGAAAGTAAGGAAAAATGTAGCGTTAAATAAAACCATCTTTCTGAGAGGATAAATTGATCTTAGAGATCATTGAACATAGGGCACTAAAACTTTTTACCTACTATTTCAATAAAGATATTCCATGCCTTACCAAAAATATTTCTGATTTTTCAAACTTTTGATGATTATTCATTTGTGCATGTTTTTTAGTTTTTTTTCCCACAGTTTCTTTAAACAAAGACTTTTTGTGAATGTTTGAGATTTGTTAAAATGTCTTTATTTTGAACATTGTTTTAGAGCAGCTTAAAAGCTGCCTAAAGGCCTCTTTCACTTATGCTTACCTACCCAACTCTTAGATGAGGTTACAGTGAAAGTATTTGAGATTATGGAGGCTTAAAATTTTATGTAAATACAGAAAATAAGTACATTTAGAGGAAAAAAATAGTACAGAATTTCACAGGATAGCGTGAGGCTGGCTGAGGTCAAGCTCATGTTGGAATGCAGACATTATGGGAGGGTCTGAAAGACAATGCGCCTCGTTGAGAAGGCAGCTCCCATGAAGAGTGAAATATGTGAACCCAGGGTTGCACAGATGTCATCCTGAATGTCAGGTCTTCTTTCTCTTGCATTTACAACAGGTTTAGGGATTTGTACATAGTAACAATGCTTCATATATTTTAAACCGCCTGATGATGCTTTTATGAAAATCTGTGATAAGAGAAACTCTATTAGCATAAAAACCATTTCAGTTAATGTTCAATGAATAAAGTCTCTATATTAACTAGAAATTGAACCTATGACTGTCACTTCCCAGACATTTATATAAAGATTCTCTCAAGGGTGCTCCATTAAGCAGCATTAAGGAACTTCATACACAGAGCTGCATCCTTATATCTGAAACTTGTAAGAGAGAGACACTTGATGTGGCAGAAAGGATTATGAACAGAGATCAGGAGACTGAATTCTGGTTCAGACTCAACACTCATGAGCCATGTTGACCTGGATACACCACTTGGCTTCATCAGGCTCGAGTCCTTCATCTGCAGAATGAAGAGCATTACTCACTCTGTGGCTGTTATATTATGATTCTTTCCTATGCCCCTCTTCAGTTACTGTTTTATTTATATAGCTGTGCTTCTAATTGTGGTGCTTGTATTTACCCCCAAGAAGCCAGGACACATAGCATTTAAATAATGAGCACGTTTATCACATTTCCATACCTTCTTAACATGATGTCCAGAATTATTTTTGAGGATGCAGTATTTGGACTGAATTTCCTAATTAGCATTCAGAATACTTATGGAAAATAGCTTATGTAGGTACAGCCAACTTTTGATTATTCATGCTAATGAGGGACAGCAAGTCTAACTGAAATGTGTATAAAGTCTTCACTCCTCACTTTGTCTTCAAATATGTCTGCTGTTGAACATTTGAAAAGGGTTGCTGAAGAATACTAATTTGAGTTTCATCTTCAGTTGGGACAGGAAAGTGTCATTAGCATATTTATGTAGCTTTATTTTTAACCCACTGCCCCATTTTGCCAAGTAAAAAAGTAGAATTCATTGTTAAACCATAGGAGTATACCTTATTTTATCTATATTTTGCCATCTCTTTAGAGGCACATTCCACTCATAAACATGCCACCCTTATCTCAGTTTACAATTATGTACACATTTACATGGACATTTCATGTACATGTTACAGTTTTGTGCCTTCATCTCTTTACTCATGTTCTATTTTGTATTTTTCTTTTTTTGACTCCTGTTTTCCTGAAATAAACTCTTGGCTAAATTGTGTCTATCTTGTAAAGCCCAGTCTCCCGGTCCTTGATAAGGACTGTCTGGCCTCTTTAATAGTTTGGGTAAAGGGAAAAATGTAGATATTGAGTAGGCTGTTGAATATTATGAAGTGTGAGTCCCTCGGAGTATCCGACCTATAGTAGGCATTCTACTTAATGCCTTCTGCTACTTAATGCCTAATTCTAGTTAATGCCTTCCTTCTTACTTGCTTTTACTGATATCTCCAACCAGAAGTTATCTCTTGTCCCTTGGAATTCTCTATTATGGCACACATTTTTTTTTCAGAGTTGTTTGTATTTTTTTCCTTATTTCTCCTATGAGCCTAAATATTTCCTGAGGGCAGTTTCTTGGGAATTAATTTTATTTATCGTTATATATTCCATAATGTTCGTTACAGGATATCATACACAATTATCATTAAAAACATTTTGATGAAATGAATAAATTTGTCGGCATATCCACTTGGTTTGGGGGAAATTTGTAACAGAATATAATGCTAGGGTATTGGTAAAATAGATGGTGTCATGTCAGTCTGATGTAGAGTGTATGAGGAGGCTGTAAATACTTTGGATCCTTTCTTAGGAGGCAGTTACGTGAGTATCAAGTTGAGAATACATTTGGGATCTGAGCAGTATCACCCAAGAGATGATGGTTAGCAAGTATGGGAGGACAGGGGAGTCATATGGCTGCCATATCTTAGGATATATTAGCAAGGAATATGGTTTATTTTTAGTGAGTAGGATAAATATGGGAAGAGATGTTGGTTTTGCCACTGCATCTGAGAGATACCAGGATAGGTTCAGCTAGGCATGCTGTCCGGGGACTTTGTCTGCCTTCATCTGTGATTCATGCAAATGTATAGCCTTAGCGTCTGAGGTGCTGTGGTTCCCCTATAGGTGAGGATGATGCAGGTGAAGGAGTCTCCTCAGAAGAAGCAGACTTGGAGGTATAGATGGTGTGCTGGGCAACCTCTGGGAGATCTGTCTGAGTGTAGCAAGTCCCTAGCCTTCACAGGGAGTGAGGTAGACTTAGGAAATCAGATGGGCAAGTCTGGACTTCAGTTCAGTTGGACCACTTTTAAGTTATGTGTCCATCCCTAACCATTTATTTATTGTGATCTAAGGTTACATTGGTGAGCATGGACTTGAGCCTCATGCTCCATCTTGACAGTCAGGGATAGAATAAGTGTAAGTCTAAAACATGTGGGCTTTGTGGGCTGGGAGTAGAAATCTGCAGTGAAAATTAGGCTACTTTTACGAAATGATTTGTGAGGTGGGAGGTGGATTCAGGCCCACCAAAACAGGAGATTTTTACTACAGGCATTATGTTGTCACGGTTTTAGAAGGGACTACTTACAGAAGCATGGGCAGGATTAAGGGTATAAAACAAGGGCAGGTGTGGCTCCTAGAGACCATTGTCAGCAGGAAGGTGTTACACCCCTAGCACTGTGAGATCAAGGAGATAAAATAATGTTACTGTAGCCAAGAACTTGAGTTCTGGAGGAGGAGCCAGAGCTGTAGGCTAAGTCATCTCCAACTCTTCTGTGGCCCCATGAACTGCCTGCCAGGCTCCTCTGTCCTTGAGATTTCCTAGGCAAAGATACTGGAATGGGCTGCCATTTTCTTCTCCAGGGGGGATCTTCCCAAACCAGGGATTGAACCCTCATCTTCTGCTTGGCAGATGAAGTATTTATCACTGAGCTACCAAGGAAGCTCAAGGAAGAACTACCCTGATGGTTTCCTTTCCTTACCCTCTAATCTCCTGCTGGTAGCCCTCATTCATTAAATCCCTGAAAGCCAGACAGCTAAGGAATCAGTACGAGACAATCCTTAAGGGTCAGGCTGCCGGGAACATAGTAGGGCAGAATATAGATTTCAGTAGGGGTTAAATGGAGGATAACCAGCACAGAAGACAAATCAGAACTTCAATCTAATAATAGGGAAATGTGTTGAAAAGGAAGACAAATTATGAGTAGAAACTTAAGGCCTAGAAATTTACTATCAGAAGATGGTCTGAGTGAAAAGAGACTGATCTCTGACTGGGCATACTGAGGGAGTTCAGTGAGTATGAGGTGGGCACTGAGCCCCAGGTTAGTCTACTGTAGAGACTGATGATCACAAGTCCTGCTTTTGTTGGGGAATGGCACCTACTTACCCTTCCTGTTCCATACCATGAGTTGCCTGGGAACTAGGATATGGCTGCTCCTGAAGATGTGGGACTTAGGTCTACTGGTGGGTTAGACTCACAGCAGCGAAAGAATAAATAACATGTGCTTGTCAAGGCAAAAACCATTGCTGCAACATGTTGCTGCTCTGGTTCCAGTTGCTTTTGGTTGTATTCCTGTCCCGCATAGATTGGGATTGCTTCCTGTTCAAGCCTGACTTCAAAATTTTCAAGGGAGTTCAGCTGAAATAGCTGAGTGAATAAACAGGGCTGATCTTACCAGTCTTCATCCAGAGGCCATGCTGTGGGCTGGATGGTAGTTGCTATCTAGCAATGACTGTCACCAACTGCTGTGACAGATATCTAACAGATAACTGTGGCAAGGGATTAAAAATGACCTAGGTTGTAGTAGGAAGCTGAAATTTGTGGCAAACAGAAGTAGTACAGAACCAGCTCCACCGGGAGACAGGGCAAGCACCAGCCATCTTTAAGTCAGCCAGGCCTGAGACAGCGAGTGCCTGATACAAAGTTGGATACCAGAAGAGGACTTAACTGAGCAAGAAAACTTTTGGCTGAGTCTAAAATGAGTTAAAAGCAGAACAAGAGTGGGGCTGTTTAGCAGTAGAAGAGAAAGCTTGGTTTGATGCCTAGAGAGAATTACATGATGCTAAAAAATAAAGGTCATTATTTATTACATAATTGAACAGCACAAACATATCAGCAAGTTAGAGACAGTCTTTATCTGGGGTTCTTCGATCTGCAGTTCAGGTGAGAGAATATTATTGAGTCTAACTTGCTTATCAGCCCTTGTGTAATGAGAGCGTTAAAGTGAATGAAAATATATCCAGTCTGCAATGAGAGAGAAATGTAATTAGACACAGAAGATCCTTTTTTCCCCTACTTTGCAGGATTCAGCCTAAATTTAACTTGAATTCTTCCAAAAGGGAACTTATTATTTAGCCTTTTTAAATGAGAATATTTGCCTTAATGGAAAATATCTATTTTGTTGAGATAAATGAGCTTTGTTTTTGACTATCTGGGAGGTGTAAAGAGGAGAAGCCAGTGGGAAAAGGAATATAAAAAGACAAAAGCTGTCAAGGACTGTTAGAGATAGAGGGACAGGACCAGTAACCCCAGGACCACCTGCCCTGGAGGACGTCTTGTGGCCTGGCTTTCCCTTGCATTTGCACAGGCCAGTCTTTGCCCACATGCTTGGAATGTTGTCCCTCCCAGCTCCCCCAGTCATCCCTTCCTTGAGATGCAGTTTGGTTCTCATATTGTTACTGAATTAGGTCATATGGACCCCAACTTTGGCCCTCGCTGGCCTGAGGCCTCTTGCCTGGTGGGGAAAGGTTCTTTTTCCATTCGGGTTCACACAGCCAAAAACGAAACCCAAGATGTGGTTTTAAGAGGTGAGGACGATAGGAGGAGGGCTGATAATGAAGGGGAATCCTGAGCATTAGTTTCCTGGGAGGAAGTGGGGTTTCTCCTGGAAGTGGGGAGCCACTTCTTTTCTGTACTTTTTGGTCTGGAACTTCCGGCCAGGGCCGAAGGCTGGTGTGTTATTTAGTGCCACTAATGTAAAATTTGCATTGAGTGAAACACAGTCTGTTGAAGGTCAGGTTTGTCGCCATCTTGGTTCCAGCTTGTTCTATCTGGTTTTTCTTTTTTCCTTCACATAGCTTCCTTTCTTTATGTCTGGACCTTGTGACAAAGATATAGATTAGTTCCTGCTTAAGGGAGGGGCAGGCGTATGATTCTGGGGCAACAGCCTCGGTAACAAACCCTCTAACACCCTTCCTTCAAGTGCCAGCTGTGATAGATCTGTGTTGTGATGCACTTATCATAACATGTTGACAGAACTTTCTGATGTGTCTTCTCTGTTACGCTGTTGGCCATTTGAGGGCTGAGCCAATGAAATAATAGGTATCCCTACAACCAAAACAAATCGCCTCCATCAGAGGGAGAGCAAGAGGAAGTGTCCTGATGCTTATTTCAGCATGACGAAGGTGTGATGAGGTCAGAAGAGCCTCAATTAGAGGCCTAGGTGCTATGGTGACTCTTACCATCTTTTATTTTGGCTTCTTGATCTGTTAGTTCTCCTTCTCTTTCTTTGTGAAATGGCTTCCTACATTTAGAAAATACTGCTGCTGGCAGCTCTTAACTTCTACATAATAAAGCTTTGCCATCAGAGAATGACTAAAGATTTTGACTTGACTTTCTTGCTCCCGAAGTCTCTGGTTCCCAGGCAATGTCCCCATTTGGGCCAGTTGTGCCCTTTCCCTGCTCACCTGTCAGCTGTTCCCTTTGTAACCAGGTGTGTGGGTAGGATGTGGGGAGAGGAGAGGTGCCAGTAACCAGACAAAATAGTACATTCTGTTCACTTAACATATGAGCCTACCACGGAGTCATTGCATTGTCAGGGCTCTGCTTGCCTGTACATAAATTGTTCCCTCTAGGCCATACATATTTATGGAAGGAAATGATCATGAAGACAAGTGTTCCAAATATTTAAGTAAACTTTATTTTGGCTTTTGAAATGCGTAATATCATTATTCTTACTGGAGAAATACCATCTTCATTATGTTTTCTGTTGGCTGGCATTAAGATGCAGTCTTTGCTTTTATTAAGCATAAACTGACAGGAACATAAAAGTGAGAAAGATAGCCTGGGTAACAAAAAAAGTTGACTAGGGAGCAGAAATATGCTGTGGTTAATTGATAAGGCAAGCGTGTTGCTGACTAACTTGAAAATATTTTTATCCTTCCAAAAGGTATTTCTAAAACCCTGCAAGTGAATTTTTAAATGCCACTTTTGAAATTTTCTTACCAGCTTGCTTTATGGCTCTCAGGGGATGACTGACTAAAGTGAAAGAAACTGGCATGTTTATCACTCACATCAGATGAGTATAAAGCTAGACAGCCTTTTAAAAACGTCATGTGTACAGCATTAAAATTTGTGTGCATATGTGTAGCTTATATTCACTGAAGACTGATTCTAGATGTTGGTCAAATAGGAATGATTTTAGAAGTAATGCATTTACATTACAGAAAAGGTTGGGAAAATGAGCATAATTCTTTTTCTCTTTAGAAAAAGATCGGGAAATGGGGAAATGGTGAGTGATGATATCTGGTCCAGTGTTCCTTTATAACAACTTTGTAAAGGGCTGGATGTGGAGGTGTGCAGATGAGGGGAAGGAGGAGCATGCTCCATGATTCAGTTATTAGCGAAGAGACCTCTGTCAATTTGATGTCTGATAAATTTATTAACTCTTTCGTCTTTGTATATACATCCTGCTGGAGCAACCAGCCAAGAATAATATGGAATAGGTTACATGGCCAAATATTGCTTCTGATTTGAATCTAAGAGCATCTGAAGCCAAATATTAACTTGATGGACCAATCATGAATTAGGAGCCAATCCATTATTTCTGTTTCAGCCACTGGATTTCTTATTATTCAGTTAGAAACTTGATCTTATCATTTTTGAAATCTAAAACTCTGGTTATCCATCATATGGACACAAAATGTTAAATGAAAAGGACCTTTCTTCCTACTCTATGTTAATTAACCCAGCCCATCAATCTTTCTTTGTCCGTATGTATTATGTAGTTCCCTGGTAGAATGTATATTATTTCTGTTTCTGGTTTGGCAAGAGATAGCAATCAGTCAATTCTCTCTCTTTCTCTGCTCCCTACTCTCTCTCTCTTTCCTTAGAAGATGCCTATGTTTAAGAATATCATGAAGCTGAAGTGCCCTTTATATTACCTTTGTAAATTATTTGAATGAGGATTTTTCTACAGTGGTATGAACTACTGACCTCCAAGATGATTGCTTTTGTTTATACATCTTGAAGCTAGGGAAGGTTTCCTTTATATTATCATACTTCAATTTGAATTTCTTTTTTTTTTTTTTTCAATTCTCTCTCCTTCCCTCTCTTTCTCTCTGTGTAGTGAAAAAGCACAGCAATGTTTGACCGTGGGTTATTACTGAAGCTTATTTTCAGGGAGAAAGTAACACTGAAAATTAGTTACTGTAAATAGAAGACAAACAGCATTTTGCTTCCATAAAATAGATGGTTCTCTTGAGGAACTATTGATTCCAGTCTGTTAATATTGCAAATCTAACTAAAATAGACTTTATCTGTGTTTTATGTGGGTGAGTGACCAGGGCTTAGAGCTTAGAGCTTTTGCTAGACACTTACAGCTTTTGCTAGAGAACCTGGAGGGCCGCCAGCTGAGAGCACTGTAACAGACCTCGGAGAAGCTGGAAAAGCATTTCAGGAAGAAAAGCGTTCAGTTTAGACAGCTGCATAGTTAACGACTATTAGCCTCAGAGAACTGATAATTAGCTCTAGTCAAGTAAACCGATTTCTAGCGTTAAACTAGAGTAGGTGACTTTCTTGCATAGCTAAAATGCACAGTGGTCTGTTAGTTTACACTATCCAATTCCTTAGCAAAATCTTTTGTTTTTTGCTTTCAATGTTGACCTTTTAGTGTGATTCCTTTCACAGGTTGACTGATATGCACCATGATAGTGTCTTACTTTTCCACCTAGCATTCTATCATAAGCCTTTTCCATTTTCTTAATTTTGAATGACTGCATATATTTTATGGCAATAATTATGAACCAGTCATAAATTATTGAATTATTTTATACATATTAATTTGTTTAATACTTACAACAACTCTGTGAGATAGGTAGTATTATCTTCACTTTATAATGAAAAACAAAAGCTGAGATACTGAAAGTAAGTGGATGGTGTAGGTCCCAAGGCCAGTAAGTACATGGCAGACATTAGTTAGCTTTTTTTCCTACCATAGATATTTGTAGATATTGTGTAATGTGTATTGTGGTTAATTATTATAAATATTGGAGAAGGAAATGGCAACTGACTCCAGTATTCTTGCCAGGAGAATTTCATGGACAGAAGAGCCTGGTGGGCTGCAGTCCATGGGATCTCAAACAGTTGGACATGACTGAGCCACTAAGACACACACACATTATAAATATCACAAGAGCAAACATGGTTAAGAAAGTGCTTCTCCACATATTAAAGGCTTTTTTTCCCTTAGGATGGGGCTTCTCTGGTATCTCAGCTGGTTAAGAATCCGCCTGCAATGTGGGAGACCTGGGTTCGATCCCTGGGTTGGGACGATCCCCTGGAGAAGGGAAAGTGTACCCACTCCAGTATTCTGGCCTGGAGAATTCCATGGACTCTATAGGGGTCACAAAGAGTCAGACATGACTTAGTGGCTTTCACTCACTCCCTTAGGATAGTTTTTCAAAGTGGAATTACTGGATCCAAGTTTAAAATTTTGAAGTCTTTTAATACATACTATCTTAATAGCTTCCCTGATGGTCAATTATATTTCAATAATAGTTTATTTTTGCATAGTTCAATAAATCATTGCTGACTGTAGATATTATATTTTAAAATCTTTGCTAATTTGACAGCCAAATATGAATTTCCCCCCTTTATTTTAATTTGCTTATTTCTCTGTATTTGAATGTCCTCTTTTGTGCATTAACTTTTCATGCCCTTTTGCCTGTTTTTCTCTTAAATTTTTAGGCTTATTCTTACTTCTTTTTATATGTTCTTTAACCAAGCTGTTAACCTTTGCTGGAGACATGTTTTCCAGCCATGTGCTTTTCCTTTTTAGAGCATTCCATTTCACCTATGATGAGTATTTTTGTTTTTTGTGTGTGTGCATGCACGTTTTCTTGATGTGTGTTTTTGCTTTTAAACACAGTTTTTCCTCCTTTGTGATTGTTTCTGTTGAAAAGAACTTCCATTTCTAAGACAAATGTGAACTTATCTTTTTTCCTATGGATTTTTTCCTTTTGTGTTTAATTTTCAATCAATCTGGATTTTAATTTTGTTATAGTGTTAGCTATATATCAGAATTACAAGGTGGTAGAAAAATGAATTTGAATTTCATTCTTTTCTTTTAAAGAATTGATTGAAATTTTGAAGAAAAGCCTTAGATAATCTATAAACTAGGCAATCAATTTCTTAGATACTACTTTGAAAGTTATTTTCTTTTTGCAAAGCCGAAATTGAGAATTGAATTATTGTACTTTTTATCAATAAATTGTGAATAGGCATATTCACATATGTTTTAGCATATTTTTGTGTTTAAATATTGTATCTGTAGTATTTTTATCTTTTGCTTTTATTAAAAAAAATCCAACAAACAAGAATCACTTATCTAACCATCCTTGTTCTGAGGTTCTGTGAGCCTCACTGAGGACAGGTTCTTATCTCTAGATTTCTAGCACTCATCTATAACTTAAAGCTGAGAACTTCTGTAAGGTTTCCTAATAGGTATAAAGGTTACCCTGATAGATAGATGTCAAGCATATTATTTTTCTCACTGTTGTATTTAACATTTTGTAGCATGATAAACAATAGTACTGAATGATAAGATGGAAATAGAGACAATAAAGATGAATATGTCTCCAGAAAATATAAGAATAAAACCACCGCTCAGTTCAGTCACTCAGTTGTGTCTGACTCTTTGCGACCCCATGAATCGCAGCATGCCAGGCCTCCCTGTCCATCACCAACTCCTGGAGTCCACCCAAACCCATGTCCATCAAGTCGGTGATGCTATCCAACCATCTTATCCTCTGTCGTTCCCTTCTCCTCCTGCCCTCAGTCTTTCCCAGCATCAGGGTCTTTTCCAATGAGTCAGCTCTTCACATCAGGTGGCCAAAGTATTGGAGTTTCAGCTTTAGCATCAGTCCTTCCAATGAACACCCAGGACTGATCTCCTTTAGGATGGACTGGTTGGATCCCTTTGCAGTCCAGGGGACTCTCAAGAGTTTTCTCCAACACCACAGTTCAAAAGCATCAATTCTTTGGTGCTCAGCTTTCTTCACAGTCCAACTCTCACATCCATACATGACCACTGGAAAAACCATAGCCTTGACTAGATGGACCTTTGTTGGCAAAGTAATGTCTCTGCTTTTTAATACACTAACTAGGTTGGTCATAACTTTTCTTCCAAGGAGCAAGCATCTTTTAATTTCATGGCTGCAGTCACAATCTGCAGTGATTTTTGGAGCTCAGAAAAATAAAGTCAGCCACTGTTTTCCCATCTATTTGCCATGAAGTGATGGGACCAGATGCCATGATCTTCATTTTTTGAATGTTGAGCTTTAAGCCAACTTTTTCACCCTTCTCTTTCACTTTCATCAAGAGGCTCTTAAGTTCTTCTTCGCTTTCTTCCATAACGGTGGTGGCATCTGCATATCTGAGGTTATTGATATTTCTCCTGGCAATCTTGATTCCAGCTTGTGCTTCTTCCAGCGCAGTGTTTCTCATGATGTACTCTGCATAGAAGTTAAATAAGCAGGGTGACAGTATACAGCCATGATGTACTCCTTTTCCTATTTGGAACCAGTCTGTTGTTCCATGTCCAGTTCTAACTGTTGCTTCCTGACCTGCATACAGGTTTCTCAAGAGGCAGGTCAGGTGATCTGGTATTCCCATCTCTTGAAGAATTTTCCACAGTTTATTGTGATCCACACAAAGGCTTTGGCATAGTCAATAACGCAGAAATATGACCCAGCAATCCCACTCATAGGTACGTACCCTGCTGCTGCTGCTGCTGCTGCTAAGTTGCTTCAGTTTTGTCCAACTCTGTGCGACCCCATAGACGGCAGCCCACCAGGCTCCTCTGTCCCTGGGATTCTCCAGGCAAGAATGCTGGAGTGGGTTGCCATTTCCTTCTCCAATGCATGAAAGTGGAAAGTGAAAAGTGAAAGTGAAGTCACTCAGTCCTGTGTGACTCTTAGCGACCCCATGGACTGTAGCCTACTAGGCTCCTTTGTCCATGGAATTCCCCAGGCAAGAATACTGGGGTGGGTTGCCATTTCCTTCTCCAAGGCACATACCCTGAGGAAACCAAAATTGAAAGAGACACATGTATCCCATTGTTCATTGCAGCACTATTTACAATAGCTAGAACATGGAAGCAACTTAGATGTCCATCGACAGATGAATTGATAAAGAAGTTGTGGTACATATACACAATGGAATATTGCTCAGCCATAAAAAGGATTGTATTTGAGTCAGTTCTAATGAGATGGATGAACCTAGAACCTATTATGCAGAGTGAAGTGAGTCAGAAAGAGAAAGATAAATATCATATTCTAACACATATATACAGAATCTAGGAAAATGGTACTGAAGAGTTTATTCACAGGGAAACAATGGAGAAACAGTCATAGAGAATAGACTTATGGACATGGGGAGAGGGGAGGAGAGGGTGAGATGTATGGAAAGAGCAACATGGAAACATTATATGTATGTAAAATAGATAGCCAGCGGGAATTTGCTATATAGCTCAGGAAACTCAAACAGGGGCTCTGTGTCAACCTAGAGGGGTGGGATGGGGAGGGAGATGGGAGGAAGTTTCAA
The DNA here is from genome assembly GCF_001704415.2 of Capra hircus. Taxonomy (NCBI): domain Eukaryota; kingdom Metazoa; phylum Chordata; class Mammalia; order Artiodactyla; family Bovidae; genus Capra; species Capra hircus. Next base: position 7,558,159 of record NC_030820.1, read on the forward strand.
AAGGGAGGAGAATATGTATACCTGATTGATGCTGTGGTTTGACAGAAAAGAGCAAAATTCTGTAAAGCAGTTATCCTTCAATGAAAAATAAATAAATAAAAATACAAAGATGAATATGTCTCTAGAAAATCAATGTGTTGGCAATAAATACCAAGATTTCAAAGTGAGATTGTTATATATAGCAGTACACATATGTTATTAATAATTTGTGATTTAATATTTAAGTAAAAGCTTGGCCTTAGAAAAATGCCTATCAAAATATTTGACTGTAGTATTGAGACTCCTAAATAATTTGTAATTACTATTTCCAAAATGGTATGAATAAGAATATTTAATCTCCTGGAAGAGTTTTTCTGCTTATCATATAATTACTAATTATTTGATAACCCTTATTTGTCTTTTAGCTTCATATTAAAATCAGTGACAAATTAGTATAAATACAGTGATTTGGCAGTGTTGAATAAATTGTTTCCTCTTCTCTACCCAACAGAATTGTATTTAAAATACTTGGTAATCCTAATTCAGTGACTTGTTTTTGAGATTTGTGTAGTTTATTATTCAGTTGATTTGTATTGAAACTGATTGTTTAATCTATAACCCATACCCAATTTTGTACAGTGTCTTTGAAATACAGGAATTGAGAACTTTTATTAGATTGAAAGGAAGACTTTTATCTTGTAGCTTATTTTCCTTCTACTTTGGATAATTTTATTCCACGAGAATTTTATTAAAAAATAATTGCAGTCTTTGACACACTGAAGACAACATAATTACATAATGAATCTCCTTAATTATATCTTTTATAACTTACTTTTGCTTATATTTTTCATTGTTCAAAAGAAATGTACTAGTTAGAAGGGAGGTAAAACCTACAAATTTTCAGGTCAGAGGGTGGTGGAGAGCATATAAACAAGAATGAAAGGAGATGAAGCATAGAATTGTTATAATAATGTAAGTATTATATAGACTACTTAGTTACAGAAAAAAATGGATTCTTTGTTCTTAAGGAGATCAAGAAAGAGAGTCCTCAAGTACCTAGACATTTTTTAGAACTCTCTTTAAAGAATTTCTCTTTATGAAATAAAGGTATTATACCTAGTAAATCTTTATTGTTCTTAAAGAACTGTAGACACACGTAAAACATGGAGTAACAAGAGCACTTAGTGTTCCACATCAGAGATCCCTGAACTTTCTGCTGTGGACTAGTACCTCCTGTCAGATCAGCAGCAGCATTAGATTAGAAATATTAATAAAGTGTGCAATAAATGGAATGCACTTGAAATATTCTGAAACCATCTTCCCTACTCCCAGTCCATGGAGAAATTTTCTTTCATTAGGTTGGTCCCTGGTGTTAGAAAGCTCGTGGACTGCTATTCTACATAATTCCGAATTAGAGGGAAGAATTTCTTTAAGGGGTAGAAATTATAGAGAATATAGAGAGAGGACATGCTGTTACTAGTTAGATGTATACTCTGGACTTGAAAAAAAATGATAGACTTTCAAAAGCTCAGGCAAAAGGTAGATATGATCAAATATCTGAAATAGGAATCCAGATTGGAACAAGAATTAACAAGAATCTAAATCATGGCAATATTTCCTTTGCTAATGCCCATAGGGGGCATTGTTAAGTGACTTCAGTGCTGCTTCGTCTGGAAAAGATGCCTCTGGAAAGCTGAAGATGACACTGCAGACAGTTACTGCAGTTTGATTGGTGTAGCACGAAATGGAGCCTGTGTGATAGTCAGGCTAGGAGAAAAATAGCTGAAAATAGTATGGATTCAAGAGTGTTATAAATCTGTCTCTGATCTGTAAATCCATTAATCAAAATCCTTGGGTGTAACAGTTAAATAGATACGAAGTCTTCTAATTCTTACATTATTCAGCCCACATTTTCCTGTTTTATCCATTAGAATAACTCGACAGGTGTTATGTCATATCCTCCTAAAATCTATATCACAGGGTCTGGAGAAGTAATTAGGTCTATTTGGTTAGGTGTGCTTATTCATTCAGTTGTATCTGACTCTGCCGCCCCATGGACTGTAGCTTGCCAGGCACCTCTGTCCATGGGGATTCTCCAGGCAGGAGTACTGGAGTGGGTTGCCATACCCTCCTCCAGAGGATCTTCCCAACCTAGGGATTGAACCCAGGTCTCCCGCATTGCAGACGGATTCTTTAGTGCCTAAGCCACCAGGGAAGCCCTTGGTAAACAACCCTGAAAAGTAATCTGGGTGACCTAGAGTACTGGTTCTCCACTAGGAGCAATTTTGTTCCCCAGGGAACATTTGGAAAGGTCTTGTGGATGGTGGGAGGGGTTTTGAGCAGTGGTTCTTGACTGAGAGCTTATTAGAAATGCAAGTTACTGTGCTTCACTTCCTAAGGAAACAGGAAATCTAGAGCTGATGTTCAGTTTGTCTTTTAGCCAGATCTTTGGGTGATTCTGATGTTCCTTAAAGTTTGAAGACCAATTGTGAGCCCATTTTGGCATGTTTGATCAAAAAAGAAATGTTTATTGAGCATCTAGCTTGGACCGGGTACCTTTCTCAATGCTCAAAAAACAGCCTTTTCACAATCAGTTGTCTTCGCTGTGTTGCCTAATGGAGTTTGTTTATCCTTTTGGTTCTCAAATTATCTAGCATGCTGTTTAACATGTTTGTTGAAGAGTGTTCAACTACACTGGCAGCTAAACTTCCTCGTCATCTGATTGTAGGCATTCTTATAAAACTTCTTTTATTGTTTTTAATCAATAACTTGATTGAAGATGTAGTTGTCATATTTATCCATTTTTTTCGTTCACAAACATGATAGAGATTGGATGTCACAGGCAGACAATTCCTTATTCTTAATATACTAACTATGACATGGCCATAGTTGTAAGTTCCTAAATAACCGTTATGTTCACTTTACCAAGTAATTTTTACTTTTAAGTCAGAATTCAAAACTTTCTTAGTAATGGAGTGGATTGCATGGCAGGAACAGATTTTCAGTACTCATTGAATTACATTAAATGTATTATTTCCTGAGGAACTTTGGGAGACTGGTGGTGGTGGAAGAAAGCAGAGAATATAGGAGAAAATGGGCAAAATGCTGAATTATTTTGTACTTGGTGAATATCAAGTATATCAATATACATGGAAAGGAAAGTGACATGCAAACACAGGACATTTTGTTGTGCAAGTAGGCACTGTCTCCATCCTGACCACACAGCAGAGGAAAAAAAGCATGGCGAGTTTTGGCCAGAATGGAGTATATCACTTCTGTTTACGTCCAGTTGGCTAGAATTCAGTCTCATACCCACCTGACATCAAAGGAGGCTGGGGAACGTAGTCTGTTTTGTGCACAGGAAAAATAGAATATATATTTGGATGATTGGCTAACAGTTTGTTTTTCATGGTTACCTACTGTGATCAAGATTTCACTCTTCAACAGTTCTGATAATTATAAGTTTACTGTACTTTGAAACAAAAGAAAAATGGTGACCTTGCCTCTCTTCACAGTTTCTGTACATTTCACAATTTAAAAATAAAGTTCATACTGAGGGAAGAAAAGTACCAGATTTGAATAAGCTAAATGATACACACTTGCATCTTGCCATGTGTCTTCAGAATCACTGAACACATTTTTCATATTCAGTCCTCGTTATCAACTTGTAAAACTCTCAGATAATAAATAGTCATCCTTCACAACAACAGCTCCACAAACAGGAAGGATAAGTCAAGCTGGGATTTGCAGACAGGGAGTAAGTACTAAAGTGAGTTGGTCTGGAGGCAGTACCAGGAAGCTAGCAACTAGGGTAGTGTCAAGGGTTGAATTCAGATTTGGTGGGGAGGGAAGAAACTAATATGGGGACCCAAGGAGAGAGAAGGTTGGAATCTGTCTTCCTAATTCATAGGGACTTTCAGTACACTTATTGCTGGCCGGGGTCAAATCCATGGTGTGGGCAGTCTGCAGAGAAGATGGGCAGGTCCCCTGGCTGGAAGCAGGCTTAGAGGGATGGAGTTCATGCTGAGGAGAACTTCCACACTAATTTTAGCATTAGCAGATTGTTCTGGTGGCTTTTGAACTTGAACTATGTTGCAAAATTGGTAATATCAGTGGAAATAAAATATAAGCTTATTCACATCCAGGTTTGTTTTATTTTGTATTTACTGTGATCATTGAAATTTGAATGTGAATAAGTTTTCAGTTATACAAAATGCAATTAAAATCATAGCCTATGCCCAGTAAGGCTGCTGCTGCTGTTAAGTCACTTCAGTTGTGTCCAACTCTTGTGACCCCATAGACGGCAGCCCACCAGGCTCCCCCAACCCTGGGATTCTCCAGGCAAGAACACTGGAGTGGGTTGCCATTTCCTTCTCCAATGCATGAAAGTGAAAAGTGAAAATGAAGTTGTTCAGTCGTGTCCGACTCTTCGTGACCCCATGGACTGCAGTCCACCAGGCTCCTCCATCCATGGGATTTTCCAGGCAAGAGTACTGGAGTGGGACGCCATCGCCTTCTCCCCAGTAAGGCTAGTAAGAGTGAAACACAGTGAAAGGAAAATAAATCTTAAATTTGGTGCTGCTTGTGGTCTGTGAAAGGTAAAATGTTTCATAGATGGCTGGCTGACTGGTGACCCTGTGCATCTATAGGAACACATTAGTGTTCTGAGAACATTGAGTATGGTGCACCTTGTAAGGAAAGGGAGATGTTTGTGATGACAAGGCAGGTCAAGATTTTAAAAGGTTTTGGAACTACAGGCATAGTACTTGTCTTTCCAATACTACAATAAACCTTGTTAGGGTTTATTGATATGATGAAATGTACCTTATAGCTATACCAATTATGCATGATTTTATGAAATAAGGAATTACACAGCAGATAAGGTAAACATGTGTAAATTATGGAATCCTATATAGCTCTTGTATTAAGGAAAAACAACAAAGCAGGATAGAGAGCAGTTAGCCAGAGTCAGAACTGGGCTCAAATCGTGACTTTCAGTTACAGCATAATGTCCTTGGAAAAGTTATCTAGTGTTTGTAAAGCTCTGTTCTCATTTGTAAAGTAGAGGTAATAACCATATCCAAAGGCTCTGGAAATCAAGTGTTTGTTTTTCTTTGTTCTGTTTCTGGGTAACTCACTTGGTAGCAAAACCTGATGCAGACTGAAGAGAAGTTACATTCTTTCATTATCTCCTTTGGTGTGCATCTTTGTACATTTTTAAGCAGAATTATTTGTATGTTTGATTAATGTATGCTGGCTCAGGGGCTTCCCTAGTTGCTCAGTGGTGAAGATTCCTCCTGCCAAGCAGGAGACTCAAGTTCAATCCCTGGGTTAGGAAGATCTCCTGGAGAAGGAAATGACAACTGACTGCAGTATTCTTGCCCAGGAAATCCCATGGACAGAGGAGCCTGGCGGGCTTGTGATGTCCATGGCATCGCAAAGAGTTGAACATGTCTTAGCAAACAAACAGCAACAACATGATGATGTCTCAGACCCGACTCAGGGTGGATGCTGTGTAACTTCTGTGTATTATTTTAGATTCACTCTTAACCTTTCTTGTATCTAGCTATGTGCCTGGGAGTCTGACTTTCTGTAGTCAGTATGTATGGTTCCCTTGAGATAGATGTACCCATTGAATTTGGCTGGTGGAAGTCACTGGACAGAGATTGGAGAAAGGAAGCAGAGTTGAGGGTGGGTTCTATTATTTTGCCCAGAACCCTCTGTGAGGGTGTGTGTGTCTAGATTAGAGGTCTGACCACCAGAAAGTTTACCCATTCTCCACCTGCCGTGTGTGTGTGTGCACACATGTGTGTGCTCAGTTGTGTCCAACTCTTTGCAGCCCCATGGACTGTAGCCTACTAGGCTCCTCTGTCCATGGGGTTTTCCAGGCGAGAGTACTGGAGGGGGTTGCTCTTTCCTTCTCCACCGCACAAGCCTCACTCTCTAGCTCTCTGAAACTGTCCCCTTCTCATTCTCTGTCTCCATAGGCGTGGTGCCAGTGACTGTGATGCTAGCCCCTGTTAGCCAGCCATGCCTTGTGGATTCCCTACACCTTGCCCACATCATGTTAAACAGTGTCTTTATTAAATCTTCCTCAAGTTGTCCTAGTTTGAGCATAGCACCTCGTTCCTGCTGGGATCTTTAAAAATGCTTAATGCCATTTAATTACTTAAACTTTCAAAACACACACACACATACACATTTTAAATTCCAAAACTTATCTGAGCCCAAGGGTTTTGGATAAAGGACTGTGGGTCTGTATTCTGACAATGTCTAGGATAGTTTTACCATATTTTATAAATTGTTACTCTGTTCAGAAGATCCTATTTTTGTCCAGTTAAGCACAAAGCACTTCAATCATCTATAGATAATGCTGCCAACACCTCATTACTGAAGATAAAAAAATCTGTCATTCAGCTACGAGTTTAAATGAATCCTTCTAGATAGGTATAATATTTGTGAAACAACAGTTTCACAATTGTAATAAATTTGCCTTTGTTACTTTTCTCAATTCCATTTGATTACTTCTTGATCAATGCAGATGCTTCACATGGCATCGTAGGAGAACTTAAGGGCTGTCTAGCTGGTAGGAATAATGCAACTTTACCTAAGTTATTTCACCTTTTCTCAGTGTTTCAGCAAGAATAAATTCAATTCTCTACTTTCAAATATTTGCCAGTGTATGGCAGTATAGTTTATAGGTAGAAGAAAGAACAAAATGTAGAGTTTAGGGGTGCTGGCTTTGGGTCTCAGGTCTTTTATGCAGCCCTGCTCACTCTGAGCTTGTAACTTGATTTCTATAGCCCTTATCTTTAAAATGGGGTTAAAATACATGCCTGGGGTGAAAATGGGGTTTTAGCCCCATTTTAAAATGTTTTTTTTTTTTCTTTAAAATGGGATTAAAATTAAAAAAATCTGAGATCATGGCAACCGGCCCCATCACTTCATGGCAGATAGATGGGGAAACAATGGAAATAGTGATAGACTTTATTTTGGGGGGCTCAAGAATCACTGTAGATGGTGACTGCAGCCATGAAATTAAAAGATGCTTGCTCCTTGCAAGAAAAACTATGACCAACCTAGACAGCATTAAAAAGCAAAGACATTGCTTTGCCTACAAAGGTCCATCTAGTCAAAGCTATGGTATCTCCAGTAGTCATGTATGGATGTGAGAGTTGGACCATAAGGAAAGCTGAGTGCCAAGAATTGATGCTTTTGAACTGTGGTGCTGGAGAAGACTCTTGAGAGTCCCTTGGGCTGCAAGGAGATCCAACCAGTCCATCCTAAGGGAAATGGGTCCTGAATATTCATTGGAAGGCCTGATACTGAAGCTGAAACTCCAATACTTTGTTTACCTGATGCGAAGAACTGACTCATTGGAAAAGACTCTGATGCTGGGAAAGATTGAAGGTGGGAGGAGAAGGGGACAGCAGAGGATGAGACGGTTGGATGGCATCATTGACTTGATGGACGTGAGTTTGAGCAGGTTCTGGGAGTTGGTGATGGACAGGGAGGCCTGGTGTGCTGCAGTACATAGGGTCACAAAGTGGCCGACACAACTGAGTGACTGAACTGAAAAATACATACCTTTTAGGATCCTGAGGATTAAAAAAAAATTATATTAATCACCTAGTATGGAGCTGGGCTCCTTATAAGAGCTTGAGTGTTTCTCAAACCTGAATCACTTTACCAGCAGAGCTGCTCAATAGTGGATGGTGTGTTCTGGGATTGATCACAACCGCTGCCCCTACTGTTGTGGCATTTGGACTCCTCGTGGACTGAGTTGAAACTTCAGGCTCTTCCTTGGAAAATCATGACTCGTTTGGGACTATTCCTTGCCACAAATGACTACAACAGAATGAATGTGAAGTGTATGTGAATTTTCACTGAAGAAGGTGAATGGAACGTTTTCTTATTTGTTTGTAGCTATGTATTAATTTTTGCTCCCACTAATTCCCAAGTTTTATATATATAGCACTTTAATATTCAATATAGTGTCATTAAATGTGAATCATTGTTTTTTAGTCCTTAAGAACATACCATACACACGTGATATTTTTATATATTAGCCTCACTTGAGAAAGCGTCAGTCTTTTCTAATGAAATTCTCTAATCATTTTAAGTGAACAGTAAAGTGAGCATAAAGGGTTCCATGCTACAAAGCTGTGTAGTTGCTAGAGATGGGCCAAATTGTTGACTGAGCCTCTAATGATGAAAGAAAAATAAGCCAAGTACTAGACTCCTAAGGATTCATAGTTGTTTCCTGGTACCAAGATCTGAGAATAATTTCTTCTGGGGGCTTCATAAAGTGGCATACTATATCAAAAATTTTCAGAAGCAGTTCTGAGTAGAAAAACAGAGCCTTCAGAAATAAACACCAGCATAGGAAGCAGCTTTGTTGAACCAAATAGTCCTGTGGAAGTTGGTTTATCTTATTTGGGCTATAACTTTCATAGTGATAATGGAATAAGAAATAACTGTCCTTTGGTTTTTTATTATAAAAATTAGTAATCAACTCTCTCTTTGGGTTGGGAAATCTCAAGAACAACATAGCATAACATTTTCTTTGACAATCAAAATAAAATACTGTGTTTAAAGTTACTTGAGATCCATGATTATGATTATTTAGATAAAATGTTTAGTTCCAAATTAAAAGTTTTCTTTATGATTTTTTTAGTTATTCTTCTCAAATTAATATTCCATCCGAGAATGGTGAAAGGAGAAGATTAAAAGAAGTCATGCATAAAATCATGTACAGTTAATAGGAATGTGATTATCATTTGGTTCAAAGACAATTTTATTGTGGCTCCTACTAATTGCTATTTTGTGTACCCACAGGCCTTGCTTATCTTAAGATGGTTTCAGCTTTAGGGGAAACGTAAAAAAATAAATTAACATATACATATATTATTTAAAATAGACCAAAGTTAAGGCCTAAGTATTATTTAGTAATTGAAATATGTGAGTGGGCTGAATTTAAAACCATACTTGTTAAGTCGTCGTTACTTTTAGGGAGAATGTTGCACAGTTTGGGAAATGTGTTCTCAACGTTCATGGCCCTCTCAACTGTAGTTGTAGGTATCTAGCATGGTGACTGTGAGCTTTGCGCTCTGGCTCAAAGTTATATTAAAAAAGCCCAAACCAAAACAAGAGACCACCTGCTCTCCTTCCTTTCTTTCACTGTCAACTCTGCTTCAGTTTTCCTCTGTGTTAAATTCTCCAGAGCTTTCAGGTAGTTAGTTGTTTCTTATGTTTTGTCCAGAGCTGCTAGTTGTTATCTGTTGACCATAGCACAATCAGGCATGATCATGTGGCTTCCTAAACTCTTAAAAGCTTTTAACATTAAGACATTTAATTTTTAATCTGCATTTAATTTACAATGGTCTTAACTGTGAAAGAGTGAAAAAGTGGCTTTTTAAGAGTGAAAAAGCTGGCTTAAAACTCAACATTCCAAAAACAAAGATCCTATCACTTCATGGCAAATAGATGGGGAAACAATGGAAACAGTGGCTGACTTTATTTTCTTGGGCTCCAAAATCACTGCAGATGGTGACTGCAGCCATGAAATTAAAAGACGCTTGCTCCTTGCATGAAAAGCTATGAGCAACCTAGACAGCATATTGAAAAGCCGGCATTACTTTACCAACATAGGTCCATATTGTCAAAGCTGTGGTTTTTCCAGTTGTCATGTATGGATGTGAGAGTTGGACCATAAAGAAAGCAGAGTGCCGAAGAATTGATGCTTTTGAATTGTGGTGCTGGAGAAGACTCTTGAGAGTTGCTTGGACAGCAAGGAGATCCACCCAGTCCATCCTAAAGGAGATCAGTCCTGAATATTCATTGAAAGGACTGATGCTGAAACTGAAACTCCAATAATTTGTTTACCTGATGAGAAGACCTGACTCCTTGGAAAAGACTCTGATGCTGGGAAAGATCTAAGGCAGGAGAAGGGGACAACAGAGGACGAGATGGTTGGATGGCATCACCACCTGGATGGATGTGAGTTTGAGCAAGCTCCAGGAATTGGTGATGGACAGGGAAGCCTGGCACGCTGCAGTCCATGGGGTCGCAAAGAATTGGGCACAGCTGAGTGACTGAACTGGACTGAATCTTAACTGTTTTCCACCTGAGAAGTTATGTAGCAGTGTTCTGATAATCATTCCGATTCTTTTAGATGCTATAGACGTTGTTGCTTTAGGGTATATTTCGTTTTAACTGGAGAAGGAAATGGCAACCCACTCCAGTATTCTTGCCTGGAGAATCCCATGGACAGAGGAGCTTGGTGGGCTACAGTCCACGGGTTGCAGAAAGTTGGACATGACTGAGCGACTTCACTTCATTTTAACTGTCTCATAAAAATACTTATTTTTTGTCCTTTGATGGGAATAAAATTTTGTGGGGAGGTCACACATTTGTTTTTGGTTATGGTTAGGTTACAAGAAGCTTTCTTTGGAAACAATCTTCTAAATACAACAACACAAAACAAACAAAGTTTAGAAAATCTATCAGAAGACACAACCCAGAGTTGGACATGACTGAGCAACTTCACTTTGAGTTAGAGAATCTCTGCTATGTAAATTAACTTTTTTCAGCTCCTCACTTGTAAAACAGGCTGATAATCCCAACCTTTCAGTGCTGTTTTGAAATTGTATGCGTTAAGGAGTTAACACAGATACTTGGCAAACAATAAACATCCTATAAGGGGAGGTATTATTGTTAGATGCTACTTCTTGACTTATTCCCAATTCTTGGCCTGGAGGAACCAGATTTTTTTTTTTCCTCTTTGATTCAACCTCTGGGTTTCTGAAGGAAGTTGAGAAGGATTTTGAAGAATAGACTGGAGTTTTTCTTTGAATAATCAAATTAACTCTTTGTGATAATTGACAAATTGTCAACATTTGCTGGATCATCAAGAAAGCAAGGGAGTTCCGGAAAAACGTCTACTTCTGCATCATTGACTACACGAAAGCCATTGACTGTGTGGATTGCAACAAACTGTGGAAAATTCTTAAAGAAATGGGAATACCAGACTACTTTATGTGTCTCCTGAGAAGCCCGTTTGTGGGTCAAGAAACATCAGTTAGAATGGGACATGGAAAACTGACTGGTTCAGAATTGGAAAAGGAATACAACAAGGCTGTACATTATCACCCTGCTTATTTATCATGCGAAATGCAGGGCTGGGTGAATCACAAACTAGAATTAGGATTGCTGGGAGAAATATCAATAACCTCAGATATGTAGATGATACTCTAATGTCACAAAGTGAAGAGGAACTAAAGAGACTCATGATGAAAGTGAAAGAAGAGAGTGAAAAATCTGGCTTGACACTCAGCAATTAAAAAAAGAAACAACAACAAAAAACTAAGATCACGTTATCTGATCTAAGATAGTAGAGGACAGAGGAGCCTGGCATGCTACAGTTCGTGTGGTTGCAGAGCTGGACATGCCATAGCAACTGAAAAACAGCAACAACAAATAATTGACAAAAAAATTAAATTCAGCTTCTAGAATTAACCACAAGAAAGAAGCAAGAAGGACAAGTGATATTATCTTAAGTGCTCAGATATTCATATGGGTTTTGCTTGCTCATATAAGGAATAGGTTGGAGTATATAAATAGTATCATTGTTTCATTGCTAAGCTGTGTCTGACTCTTTTGCAACCCCGTGGACTGTAACCCATCGGGCTCCTCTGTCCACAGGATGTCCTAGGCAAGAATACCAGAGTGGCTTGCCATTTCTTCCTCTAGGGTATCTTCCCAACCCAGGGTTCGAACCTGCATCTGCTGCATTATCACTGTTTGCATGTGTGCTCAGTTGTTTTGGTCACGTCAGACTCTTTGTGACCCTATGGACTGTAGCCCACGAGGGTCCTCTGTCCATGGGACTCTCCAGGCAAGAATACTAGGATGGGTTGCCCTGCTCTCCTCCAGGGGATCTTCCCAACTCAGAGATCGAACCTGCATCTCTTATGTCTCCCGCTTGGTAGGTGGGAGTTCTCTGCCACTGCCACCATCTGGGAAGCCCTCCTTACCACTGAGCCACCATCAATAATATATCCGTCTTAAAAAATCCCGTGGACCCAAATCATCCGTCCTCGGTGCTAAGTTGCTTCAGTCATGTCCGGCTCTGTGTGATCCCATGGACTGTAGCCTGCCAGGCTCCTCTGTCCATAGGATTCTCCAGGCAAGAAGGCTGGAGTGGTTTGCCATTTCCTACTCCAGGGGATCTTACCAACCCAGGAATCGAGCCTGAGTCTGCTCCTGCATTTGCAGGGGTGTTCTTTACTACTAGAGCCACTAGGGAAGGCCATGGACCTGAATACCTTTCAGACTTGTCTTCAAGGGATTTATTGATTACTGTGTGTCAGGTGCTACCTAGACGTGGTATGAGAGGGAAAGACGAAGAAGTCAGGGTCCCTTTCTCCTGAGGCTGTCATGGCATTGAATGGTAGCTCTAGGAAAGCCCTGCTGGGGAGAAAGACTGTGCTGTAGGGGAGCAGTGGCTCCAGATTCTTGCTATTGTGACTGTATTTGCCAGGGTGCTTGAGAGAGAGAGAGAAGGATGATCACATGTGCACTCTCTCTTCTTGTCTTTTTCTCTCATCTGTGTAAAATATAGTAGAAAATAAAATAAATCTCTCATGTATATGTGTGTGTGTGTGTGTGTGTGTGTGTGTGTGTGTGTGTGTGTGTGTGTGTGTATGAGAGTCAGAGAGAGAGAGAAGATTTGTCTCACGTGACTGACAGCTCAAGAAGTAAGTGTCTTTGGGATGCACCAGCGTGCTGGGGCTCAGCCTAGGGCAGCACTGCAGTTTTAGTTTAAGGGTGATTGGCCTTTTATTCCAGGGAGGTAAGATTTTATTTTTTCCTATTAAGACCTTCTATTGGTTGGATGATGCCTACCCATGCTTATGGAGAGTAATCTGCTTTACTGAAGTCTACTGATTTAAATGTTAAGCTTATTTTAAAAATATCTTTATAGAAACATCTAGGATAATATTAGGTCAAATACCTGGGGTACATGACCTTGCCAAGTTGACATGTAAAACTGACCATCACAAGGACCTGTTCTTGGGGTTTATATGGGGCTTCAGACTCAGCCATATACGGGGCCTTAAGCTTTCATCACTCTCCTCTTTTACTTTCATCAAGAGGCTTTTTAGTTCCTCTTCACTTTCTGCCATAAGCATGGTGGCATCTGCATATCTGAGGTTATTGATATTTCTCCCGGCAATCTTGATTCCAGCTTGTGTTTCTTCCAGCCCAGCGTTGCTCATGATGTACTCTGCATAGAAGTTAAATAAGCAGGGTGACAATGTACAGCCTTGACGTACTCCTTTTCCTATTTGGAACCAGTCTGTTGTTCCATGTCCAGTTCTAACTGTTGCTTCCTGACCTGCATACAGATTTCTCAAGAGGCAGGTCAGGTGGTCTGGTATTCCCATTTCTCTCAGAATTTTCCACAGTTTACTGTGATCCACACTGTCAAAGGCTTTGGCATAGTCAATAAAGCAGAAATAGATGTTTTTCTGGAACTTTCGTGCTTTTTCCATGATCCAGCGGATGTTGGCAATTTGATCTCTGGTTCCTCTGCCTTTTCTAAAACCAGCTTGAACATCAGGAAGCTCACGGTTCACATATTGCTGAAGGCTGGCTTGGAGAATTCTGAGCATTACTTTACTAGCATGTGAGATGAGTGCAATTGTGCGGTAGTTTGAGCATTCTTTGGCATTGCCTTTCTTTGGGATTGGAATGAAAACTGAGCTTTTCCAGTCCTGTAGCCACTGCTGAGTTTTCCAAATTTGCTGGCATATTGAGTGCAGCACTTTCACAGCATCATCTTTCAGGATTTGAAAGAGCCCAACTGGAATTCCATCACCTCCACTAGCTTTGTTCGTAGTGATGCTTTCTAAGGCCCACTTGCCTTCACATTCCAGGATGTCTGGCTCTAGATGAGTGATCACACCATTGTTATTACAGTTGGCTTAAAGCTCAACATTCAGAAAACGAAGATCATGGCATCCGGTCCCATCACTTCATGGGAAATAGATGGGGAAACAGTGGAAACAGTATCAGACTTTATTTTTCTGGGCTCCAAAATCACTGCAGATGGTGACTGCAGCCATGAAATTAAAAGACGCTTACTCCTTGGAAGAAAAGTTATGACCAAAAAAGTTATGACCAACCTAGATAGCATATGAAAAAGCAGACATTATCAGAGAAATGCAAATCAAGACCACAATGAGGTACCATTTCACACCAGTCAGAATGGCTGCTGTCCAAAAGTCTACAAGCAATAAATGCTGGAGAGGGTGTGGAGAAAAGGGAACCCTCTTACACTGTTGGTGGGAATGCAAACTAGTACAGCCACTATGGAGAACAGTGTGGAGATTCCTTAAAAAACTGGAAACAGAACTGCCTTATGACCCAGCAATCCCACTGCTGGGCATACATACCAAGGAAACCAGAATTGAAAGAGACACATGTACCCCAGTGTTCATCGCAGCACTGTTTATAATAGCCAGGACATGGAAGCAACCTAGATGTCCATCATCAGACGAATGGATAAGAAAGCTGTGGTACATATACACAATGGAGTATTACTCAGCCATTAAAAAGAATACATTTGAATCAGTTTTAATGAGGTGGATGAAACTGGAACCGATTATACAGAGTGAAGTAAGCCAGAAAGAAAAACACCAATACAGTATACTAACATATATATGAAATTTAGAAAGATGGTAATGATAACCCTGTATGCGAGACAGCAAAAGAGACACAGATGTATAGAAAGGACTTTTGGACTCTGAGGGAGAGGGAGAGGGTGGGATGATTTGGGAGAATGGCATTGAAACATGTATACTATCATGTAAGAAACGAATTGCTAGTCTATGTTCAATACAGGATACAGGATGCTTAGGGCTGGTGCACGGGGATGATCCAGAGAGATGATATGGGGTGGGAGGTGGGAGGGGGGTTCAGGATTGGGAACTCATGTACACCTGTGGTGGATTCATGTCAATGTATGGGAAAACCAATACAGTATTGTAAAGTAAAATAAAGTAAAAAAAAAAAAACACAAATGCAGTATATTAACACATATATATGGAATTAGAAAGATGGTAATGATAACCCTGTATGCGAGACAGCAAAAGAGACACAGATGTATAGAACAGACTTTTGGACTCTGTGGGAGGGAGAGGGTGGGATGATTTGGGAGAATGGCATTGAAACATGTATACTATCATGTAAGAAACGAATCGCTAGTCTAGGTTCGATACAGGATGCTTGGGGCTGGTGCACTGGGATGACCCAGAGAGATGATATGGGAAGGGAGGTGGGAGGGGGGTTCAGGGTTGGGAACTCATGTACACCTGTGGTGGATTCAGGTCAATGTATGGCAAAACCAATACAGTATTGTGAAGTTAAAAAAAAAAAAAAAGCAGAGATATTACTTTGCCAACAAAGGTCCGTCTAGTCTAGGCTATGGTTTTTCCTGTGGTCATGTATGGATTTGAGAGTTGGACTGTGAAGAAGGCTGAGCGCCGAAGAATTGATGCTTTTGAACTGTGGTGTTGGAGAAGATTCTTGAGAGTCCCTTGGACTGCAAGGAGATCCAACCAGTCCATTCTGAAGGAGATCAACCCTGGGACTTCTTTGGAAGGACTGATGCTAAAGCTGAAACTCTGGTACTTTGGCCACCTCATGAGAAGAGTTGACTCATTGGAAAAGACTCTGATACTGGGAGGGATTGGGGGCAGGAGGAGAAGGGGATGACAGAGGATGAGATGGCTGGTTGGCATCACAGACTCGATGGGCGTGAGTCTGAGTGAACTCCGGGAGTTGGTGATGGACAGGGAGGCCTGGCGTGCTGCGATTCATGGGGTTGCAAAGAGTCAGACACAACTGAGAGACTGAACTGAACTGAAGCTTTCATCACTTTATTATCTCTCTCCTGACTCTGTTCATGATTGTGTCTCTGGCCTATTTTGGCTGCTGGTATTGACCTTGGGTGACTACAGCCGGCAGTGGCTTGAAGCGGGACTTTGCTTTCTGGCCAGAGATTGAGGTTGGGCTGTGGGAGTGAGAATGCTAGAGCACGAGGGACCAGTGGCTAGTGACAGGGCCCTTGCCCATCAGATCCACAGAAATGAATTTCCACATAGAGATGAAAAGATATGAA
The DNA here is from genome assembly GCF_001704415.2 of Capra hircus. Lineage (NCBI taxonomy): Eukaryota > Metazoa > Chordata > Mammalia > Artiodactyla > Bovidae > Capra > Capra hircus. The sequence goes on from NC_030820.1 coordinate 7,574,324, forward strand.
ACAAAGTATTTATTAGGATGACAAAAGTATATGTGGATAGACACATGGGTGGGCTCGGAGAGAGTCACACACTCATGGTAGTTTAAATCACTTTTTTTTTTTGAGATTGATTAAGGATTTTAATAGCTAAAAAGATACATGGATGAAAGATATTTACCGAACTTCGTTTTCGGAGAGAGTCACACACTCATGGTAGTTTAAATCACTTTTTTTTTTTTTGAGATTGATTAGGGATTTTAATAGCTAAAAAGATACGTGGATGAAAGATATTTACCGAACTTCATTTTATCCCAAGACTGTTTTACAGATTATGTATAAATCCTTACAATAACCCTGTGAGATGTGGAAATGTGTCTGAGGCTACATTTCTAGGGCATTCAAGGTTAAACATATAGTAAATGGAGGAGCCTTGATTTGAATCTGGGTTTGTCTGTTTCTAGACACTGGAGTAACTGTGTTATATTACCAAAAGTTAAGGCTTAATTAAAAATTTGGAGAGCCAGAATGATGCTTCAAAAACCTATAAATCACTTTTTATTGGGTATTTCTTCTACGTTTCCTTTGGCCAGTCATCTTGCTTTGCCTGATTCTGAATCCATATTTGCTATATCTCAGGGTCCTCCCCTGTGTGACTGCTTATGGATCCTATTGAAGAGGCCTATGGGTATCACTTCCTGTGAGGTGATGTCCCATCTCTTTTGACCTCCGGGAGACTTTCTGTGCACATGTGGTTGGGAGGGTCTCCTTAACTTGGAGGATGAAGGTTATGTGATCTTTTATCTCTTTACTGAACGAGGCTCAGCTTCTCCTCCCTCCTTCTGTTTTGGGATATCTGTCCACGGGGGACGGACTCTGGCTGCTCAGCCTGGGGCCCGTCTGTCCCCTGCTTCAGTGCTGTGAGCCCTTGTACCCATCGAGCATCACTAGCCTTCATTTTGCCAGGATTACTGCCCTGTGCAGACCTCTGCTCGCCCCTCCTGTAGTCCAGTATGTTCCACCTCGATCCTGGACTGTTCATTCTTCTGCTCACACGGCTTGGCTTATAGATTCCATACCAGAAGCAGGACACTGATAGCTCTTAGGTGGTCATTAGTGTCCTGGGAGTTAATCTCTTCCCCTTAGATTTGTATATATCTAGAAGTTATTGGGCTTTCTGGGATTTTTATTACAGATTTTAAATACTTCCAGTCTTGGCTAATAGTTTTCGCAGAGTATTGTATCTGACTTGGCAGATCTCTTTTTTGCTTGGCTTAGAGCTCATTTACTGTAAGGCTGCTCCTGCCTCTTTGTTCTCCCATCAGTGTTTTGTGAGGAGGAGTAATTATTAAATATACTGCCATTCTTTTAATAATTGAATGTGTGTGGTATTTATGACCTGCAGACCAGCCCTTTTATTTTGCTCCATTATGACTTTTATTCTCAGAGGTCTGTGGTTTTCAAATGCCACTGTTTGGAGTAGCTGTCTGCAGCATTGTTACCATGGTGCTTATATACTGTAAACGAGTCACCCCGATATCCTATTCCAGCTTGCTGCTCAGTGCTTCAGATGGGATCTGATTTCCTGGGATTAAATTCCAGATGTTATTTTACAGCTTGCCATCTGCTTGTTTGAGGAAGTTTCTTTCAGGTCGTAGGTCAGATGTATGTTCACTAACATTTTAAAATCTTATTTATTAGGTATCCACTTGGTAGTGTTTTTTCTGTAATGGCAGGATAATTTGTTTCCCTCCTCAGAAAAATTGCAAGGTGGAAACAAATAATTCTAGCTGAAAAACTACATCAAATGATTTCACTGATTGTGTTTTAGTACCCTGGAATATTAGAGGGAAAAAAGCACATTTTTTTTTCTACTTTGAAAAGGGAAACTTAAATCAAGAGACTTTTTGCCTGCAAACATGACTACTTTTTAAAAGTATGTCTGAGAAATAGTATGGGAACAATAAAGTTTGATTCACCTGGTAGACTGTGTTGACATTTGCTTTTCATTTTCAACTATGATAGTTATATATTAACATGTATACTTTTTGAAAAAGTATATTCATTTCTTTTTAAGTATACTTAGCTTTTCAAATATGATTCCCACAGCCTCCTTTACATTATACAAAGTGATGACTGAAGCAATTTTACTTTGAGATATAGTACTTAAAATCTTTGGATCAATATCACCATAAGTCTTTAATAAAACCTTACTTATGTCAATCACATCACAAGTATAGTTTTTTGCTAAGGTAGAAACTGAATTCAGAACAATTATAATAGACTATCAATCAATATTTTAAAATAAAGGCTTTTTAAACAACATTCTATATGAGTATTGATTTCAGTTGTCTGTGTTAGTATTAAGAGCAAGTGGTCTGACTTAGGGATTAAAAAAAAAACACTTTTTAAGGTCATTAAAACTTAAACTGCTTTTGCTAAAAAACTAGGGTAATAAATAGAAAGTTCTCAGGGCCACCCACAAAAGCCTATTCAAACCATGCTGTAGTTGAAAATAGTGTTGTAATGCTGGCTTTGACTTCTTAATTCCGTGAAACTACCCTAATTCCTGTGTGTGTGTGTGTGTGTGTATGTGTTTGTGGGGGTGTGTATGTGTGTGTTTGTGTGTATGTGTTTGTGGGGTGCGTGTGTGTGTTTGTGGGTGTGTGTGTGTGTATTTATGGGGTGTGTGTGTGTATGTATTTATGGGGTGTGTGTGTATGTGTTTGTGGAGGGTGTGTGTGTATATGTGTTTGTGGGGTGTGTGTGTGTGTATGTGTTTGTGTGGTGTGTTTGTGGGGTGTGTGTGTATGTGTTTGTGGAGGGTGTGTGTATGTGTTTGTGGGGTGTGTGTGTGTATGTGTTTGTGGGGGGTGTGTGTGTATGTGTTTATGGGGTGTGTGTGTGTATGTGTTTGTGAGGGGTGTGTATGTGTGTGTTTGTGTGTATGTGTTTGTGGGGTGTGTGTGTGTGTTTGTGGGGGGTGTGTGTATATGTATTTATGGGGTGTGTGTGTGTGTATGTGTTTGTGGGGTGTGTGTGTGTATGTGTTTGTGGTGTGTGTGTGTGTGTGTATGTGTTTGTGTGGTATGTATGTGTGTGTTTCTCTGGCACTTGGGCATGAGGGGCAGGTTTGGCTGGGAAGGGTAGGCCGTATACGTATGTGGCTAGAGTAAAAGTGGGGAAAGTGCTTGCTGATCAGTTCATGTGGGGTTTGGATACAGAAGTTTCATGGATCGGAGAGTTGCTAAGCATCGGAGAATGAACATAGGACAGCTGTAGTCTCTCGGGGCCTGGCTGCAGCAGGCATGATGTCCCTCTCCTTAGCAGAGAATCTCAGTGTTTCTGAAGGATCAGTGATGAAGCAGTGAAGTCTTGGTGATGCTGGCTGATTGCGCATTTAGGATCTTTGTCAACTGGGTGTTTGTAAGGATTTAATGTTTGGCAAGATTTAGATGCCAACTTTACATTTTTTTAAGTTCTGCTGGCCCGTGGATTCAGATTTTTCCTTTGTTTTTAAACATTAATTAGAAGGAACAGACTCAGTGTTGCTGTTAATTCTTCCTAACTATAGGTTCAACATACTACAAATGTGTAGAAACTTTGGAATTTATTATAAGTGTGATGGGAAGCAAATGGAAATTTTTGATCAGAGTTGTATATTTAAAAAGATTTTCCTGACTTTTATGCAATGAAAAATTGGACGTTGGAGATGAGGGCAGAAGCTGAGAAAACAGTTAGGAAGCTGTCTCCAGACGAGAGGTGGTGGAAGCTTGTTTTAGGTTGGCCTGTTCTGCTGTTCTTTTGTTTTAGTGTGTGTGTGATGGCAGAGCCTGGTGCCAGAGCCAGGCTGCCTGGGTTGGAGCCCTGATTCTGCCCTTTCCGAGCTGCATGATGTTAGGCATCAGTTATGTCATCAGTAAAATGGGCATTGTGATAGCAGCCGTGTCATAGGATTGTTGCGAGACTTACATAAATTAATTCATGAAAAATGTTTAGGATAGCGTCTGGCACATTGTAAGTATTCAGTAACTGTTCCTGATGACTCTCTTCTGATATTGTCACTGTGAAGTTTGTTACCTGTGACTGGCGCATGCATCATGAGCGTGTTAACCCTGGGACCGTGTTTACATGGGAGCAGTGGACTCTTGTGACCGCATTGTTGACATTCTTACTGAGTCTTACAGCAGTCTCTGAGTGGTACTTTATGAAACTTCTCTTGTATATACGTATACATTAGCTATTTGCAAGTACACACTTCCTGCAGATGCATAGTTACACTGTCATACAAAATTGAAAAGCTGTCACATATTCAACATTATTTCATTTAAACAGTTTTAGATTAAGTGCTCAGTGTTTTCGGTACATCATCTGCTCCATCTGCTCTATTATTATATATATGTATTTTTTTTCAGGTTGAATGTCTTCTATTTTTCACCAGCTTTTGCCAATGCCGCAGCTTATATTTCTCTCTCTTTCCCTCTCTTGTCCTTCTTTCTCTCTGTACACACACACACACATGCACATAGGCACACATACATGCCCACTCTTCACAAACAAATACACATAGGTTTTTGGACCTTACAGTTGAGCTGCATTCTTGTCAGAAGGCCTACCAGTCCTAGAGTGAATGCAGCTGCCCCTCCCTTCCTTTGGGAGATCAGCATTACTCATCAGCTCAAATATTCTTGCTTTACCTCTTTGCTCACTGTTTTGGATATGCAGAACACTTACATATTTGCTCTTTTAATACATTGAATAAACTGGATATTATGTTTTGAAAGTCAAATATGGATCAAAGTAGTTTTTAACGAAGATTTACTTTTTTTTTTTTTAATGTGAGGAAAAAACCCTCATACTGTTTCTATGTATAGTTGGCAATTGGAACTTGTTAAAAGGGCAGTCTAAACACAGGAACCATGTAGCTCTGGGGAGATTAACAAAGGTATCTAGTTATAAAGCCTGCATAAAGCCCCACTCCAGACGAATATTTTCAAATGTGAGAGGGATAAAATTTATATTATTAACAGCTGTCGATTTAACTTAGTAAAGCCTAAAATCATACTAGAAAATAGTTTAATTACAGTTCCAGTTCTTAAAATATGAAAAAGATGTTGATTATACAATGAAATACAAATATTTTTTATACATGCACAAGCGCAGCAAAATTTCCAGAAAATAGTTAATATGAACTTAAACATTTTTTATGGAAAATGAAGAGCCTTATTTTTTACCAATAGTGGATTATTTAGCATTAATCTACATTACATATAATGGATTAATATTAGGACCTTGATTAAGCTCATTTTCAGAGATACAGAGCACCTTTTCCTAATTGTAAAATTGTTCTTAATTGGTTACAATACATAAGAATAGCACATTTCTTTTCCTGCAGTTTAAAGCCCCACATTAAAATGAACATTATGATAACTTACATAAGATTACTTATTTAGTCAGCTGTTCTACTTGTCGTTGTATTTCCTGTTTTGCAGATTGGAAAACAGAGGCACACAGTGGTTAAACTAGCTCAAGCTTATGTAGCTGTTAGGGAGCCCATGATTCCAAGCCCAAGCAGCAGCAATCCGAGTGCCTATTCTGAACCAATAAACCACATTGCCCCCATCATAATTAAGATAACTCATTTTTGTCCCTTAAAATGCCTTGAAAAATTATGAAGAGATACTTCATCCAGCTGCAGAGTAACAACAAGCTATGTTTATTTTTGGAAATGATAAGGAGTTGTTTTGCCCTATACATAGACTTCTACAAGTAGAGCAATTGCATAACACGGTCTATCTGTGTAGATTACACTTTTTTCATGATTCATTTAACTTCTTGCATTTGGTATCATTTCCTTTCAACCTGAAGCACATTTGATGCAGATTTACTGGGACATTCACACTCTATTTTGGTTTTGAAAGCTGCAGACCTCACTTAACAAGTACACAAACAACATAGCCATTTGGAACTAGTCCATCCTTTATAGATTTAATTTTTCATTTTCTCTGGAAAGGACAGTAATGCAAAGGAAGAAACATATCTATGGGACTACTTCAGTTTTTATTATAACTAAAATACTGCTTGTGGATTGGCTGCAGATTAACCCACTGATATATGAAATTTCTAAACTGAGTGGCTTGCTTCACTGTTAAGAACCAATTTGTTTGGCATAACTGACCATCCTAAGAATCCTTTGTACTCATTTGAAATGATTCATTTTCATATTCCTCCCACCTCTTTTCTGGTCTCTGAACAGGAAGCCCATGTATATTTTTTAAATCAAAGCCAGACTGTTTTGATTTATGTTTGTGTCTTACAATTTGAAAATCAAAATGTAGAATTGGACTATCCATTCCTTGGAGTGGTTCAAAATTGAAAAACAGTTTGGTTTCATGTTTATTTTAGATTGAGTGAGAAATCAACTGGCGATTAGAACTCTTCCAACTCATGTAAATCTTGAGATGTCATGAACTTTATAATAAAAGAACCTTCATACTCTTTATGGGAGATCTCATAGTAGTCATGCTTACTCTAGTAGCAGTGAAAGTTGCTCAGGCATGCCCGACTCTTTGCGACCCTGTAAGGTCCATGAACTTCTCCAGGCCAGAATACTGGAGTGGGGAGCCTATCCCTTCTCCAGCAGATCTTCCTGACCCAGGAATCTAACTGGGGTCTCCTGCGCTGCATGCAGATTCTTTACCAACTGAGCCTTTATCAAGGAAGCCCTGCTTACTCTAAGTTAAGAATAGTAATTGGCCTACCACTGCCCAGAACACACAGAAATAGAATAAAAGGAAACATTTGTTTACTCAATGAAAATGATTCTTTGACATTTTGTTCCATATTATTTTTTAATAAAAATGTGATGTACAAGTGAGGTTGAAGTCCCTGTTGTTACCTCTTTAGTCCCATAACTTCCTTCTCTCCAGAGGCTACTGCATTTATGAATTTAGTGTATATCTTTCTAGTTTATACTTTTGTTCCTTGACTCTAGTTGGGAGTTACTTATTTTTAAATGATTAAAAGAAGTCTGGGATCTTGCATCAATCATGATATTAGTTGATGTTTTTAAACCTTATTTAATGAACCTTATTTTTAACCTTTTTCCAATCAAAATGTCAGTCTTGTTTTAAAACCTAGTGTTTCTTATCAATTCATTAATGATATCAGTTCATTAATTTTTTTCCTTGCATCTTATTCTTTATTGCCAAATTATTTTTTATTGAGAGTCTGTGAGTAGCAAATTCTCTTTCTTGTTATTACTGAAAGTTATTTTTATTTTATTCTTACTGTTTAATAACTTAGGCTTCTTAGTATAGACACTTGGGTATAGAATTTAGGTAGACAGTTTTCTTCAACAATTGGAAGGTAGTATTTTATTGTCTTGTAGCATTTGTTGCTATTCATGAGAAATCAGCTGTCAATCTAATTATTGCCTCTATAGCAGTCTCACTTTCTCTCTCTGATAATTTTAAAGATTTTGTTTTTACCTTCAGTGTTAAAAAGTTTTATTAAATGTGTCTAGGTTTGAATTTATATGCAGGTACTCTGTGTATCTGTATATGAGTATAATCTATTCTTAAAACTGAGGATTTCTTTTTTAAATTTTGGAGAACTAGCAGCCATATTCTCTTTAAATATTGCCTCTATGCATTTCTCTTCATGTACTGGGACATATGAAGTATCTTTTCATTCTTGTACCCTAAATCACTTACTTTCTCTTTCATTTTTTAATCTTTTTTTCTTTCTATATTGTGTGTGCATCATATTTCTCATTAGCTAAATCTAATTTATAGCTTGTCTCCTTTTTTGACATTTTCCATTTCTAGTATTCTTATGTGCTTTATGAAATTCTCCCTTTAACGCTGTCCTATTCTTTATTTATATACCCTTATAAAAAGATGTGCTTATCTTAATACCCAGATTATTTCAGTCTCCTTTTTTTCGTTTTTAGTGTGTATATTTTCTATTCATGCAGTGGTTGACTCTCCAACCTTGTGTGGGTTCTAATTTTCTTTTTTTTTAACTCTGCTTACCGACAGTATAGGTTTGCTTCCCATTGAGTCCTATGTGTTGGGAGTTACAGAAGTATTCCTACAGGATAATTTTAAATTTTATTTTTCAGTGAACCTAGATATATCCCTGACTCTCAACCAGCTTTTAAGCTTACTTTTCAGTTGAAGTCCCTATGTCATATATGTAATACAACCTTGGACTCCACACTTAGATGTGTCGCACACAGCCTGGGATTCTAATTTCCTATAGATGACTGTTTTTCCACCCACAGCCCTGATCAACTTTCTGGCTGATTCCCTGCTATAGTGGAGCAAGTGTTTCTAAATCCAGTTTCAGAGATGGCTTTCTGCTGGAAACATGTTACTATATTCCCATGTTGTACCTAACACATCCTCTATTCTCAAAATAGTTTTTCCTTTGTATTGTTTTGTTGACTTCTGTAGAAAATGGTAGGAATTAATATACTGATTTGTTCATTTAACAAATATTTTTCAAGTGTTTTCTTTTACTGGTTACTATCTTAAGCACAAGAGACACAGCTGCTGCTTTAACACAGCAACATTCTGATAGTTGGGGTGAGAGAATCAATCATTAAATAAATAAAGCAATAAATGTAGTATGTGCTGTGCTTAGTTGCTCAGTCATGTCTGACCCTTGGTGATTCCATGGACACAGCCCTCCAGGCTCCTGTGTCCATGGAGATTTTCCAGGCAAGAATACTGGAGTTGGTTGCCATGTCTTCCTCCAGGGGGTCTTCCCAGTGTAGCATATGTCATACTTTATTTTTTTATACATGCAATGAAAATGATAAAGCAGAGGAATGGAGATGCAGTGAAGTAGAGGGTAAGTAAGGGAGACAGAGGGCATTATTTTGTATTTATGGCACCCCACTCCAGTTCTCTTGCCTGGAAAATCCCATGGACGGAGGAGCCTGGTAGGCTGCAGTCCATGGGGTTGCTAAGAGTTGGGCATGACTGAGCGACTTCACTTTTGATTTTCACTTTCATGCATTGGAGAAGGAAATGGCAACCCACTCCAGTGTTCTTGCCTGGAGAATCCCAGAGACAGAGGAGCCTAGTAGGCTTCCATCTGTGGGGTCGCACAGAGTCGGACACAACTGAAGCGACTTAGCAGCAGCAGCAGCAGCAGCAGCAGCAGTTAGTAAAAAACTGTCTAATAAAGTAGCATGTGGGCAGAGGTTCCCCCCAGAATGAAATTGTGATCCATGTGTATTTCTGGTGCAAGATCATTACAGACAGTAGAACCAACAGAATACACTCAACCTGCCCTAAGAATGTAGAGAGTGGGGTGATGGAGGTGAGAGTCTAGTAGGAAGGTTGGACAAATGGTAGAGGGGCCAGCTAATGCAAGCTCACCTTGACTCTGGGCAAGAGTGAAAGCCTTTGGAGGATTCTGAGTAGTAAAGTGAAATTATCTGTGTAATGATTTAAAGAAAGCATTGACTCACCTGATTTGTGGAAAAATTGAGTGTGGGGAGATAGGAGTGGAAGTGTGAGCACAAAGAGGCTGATGTTTCAGGAGTTACACTAGAGATGAGGGTGGTTTGAACAGCATGGCCAAGGTGGTTGTGGAAAGAAGAAAAGGAAGGAGTCGAAGAAGTCCTGAGGTTTCTGACTTAAGCAGCTGGATAAGTAGAGTTGCTATGTAATGAACTAGAATTACCTGTAAAGGCATAAGTATGATATGAAAATTAAGTACATAGTTTGGATACATGAAGCATGGGTTAATTATTAAATATACAAGATTTTGAGTAGAGAATTGAGCCTGCTGATACCATTTTCGGAGTTATTATTGTTTTGTGGTTTAGTCGCTAAGTTGTGTCTGACTCTTTGCAACCCCATGGGCAGTAGCCTGCCAGGCTCCTCTGTCCATGGGATTTCCCATGCAAGAGTACTGCAGTAGGTTGCCAATTCCTTCTCCAATTTTACCTCTGATGATGAAATATAGAATCATAAAACATGGGGATGTCTTGCAAATTAGTTTGTTTCACTTTACAGATAAAGGTGCAGGAAGATGACTTCTCATGTGACAGCCTCTTGATTTCAGAGTATGTATTTATGATTGCAAAATAATGAGATTTAAAATAGACTTATCAGAATTGTTAAGTCCTTAGTATTACAGTAATGCCCTGAAAGTTCATATTCTTATTCCAGTGTTCCTGTTCTACTAAGTCACTATTGTGACTGTTATTTGAGAATCTTTTTCAGAACCGTATTATAAGCCATATATTAAAAGCCTGCCATTATTTAAAATTGGTAGCTGTAATCAAACAGTGGAAACAGTGGCTGACTTATTTTGGGGGGCTCCAAAATCACTGCAAATGGTGATTGCAGCCATGAAATTAAAAGACGCTTACTCCTTGGAAGGAAAGTTATGACCAACCTAGATAGCATATTAAAAAGCAGAGACATTACTTTGCCAACAAAGGTCTGTCTAATCAAGGCTATGGTTTTTCCAGTAGTCATGTATAGATGTGAGAGTTGGACTATAAAGAAAGCTGAGCGCCAAAGAATTGATGCTTTTGAACTGTGGTGTTGGAGAAGACTCTTGAGAGTCCCTTGGACTGCAAGATCCAACCAGTCCATTCTAAAGGAGATCAGTCCTGGGTGTTCATTAGAAGGACTGATGTTGAAGCTGAAACTCTAATACTTTGGCCACCTGATGCGAAGAGCTGACTCATTTGAAAAGACCCTGATGCTCGGAAGGATTGAGGCCAGGAGGAGAAGGGGAAGACAGAGGATGAGATGGTTAGATGGCATCACTGACACAGTGGACATGGGTTTGGGTGGACTCTGGGAGTTGGTGATGGACAGGGAGGCCTGGCATGCTGCGGTTCATGGGGTCGCAAAGAGTCGGACATGACTAAGCGACTGAACTGGAAGTGGAATCATACTTCAGTTTTTGGTATTGATAGCTTCTTAGAATAACAGTTAACATTTAAGAAATTCAAGTACGTCCTCAAAAAGGACACTACTTGCCCATCATTTATGTTGTCTAGTATAAAATGATGCAGGGTGTCTTAGTCCTTTGGGGCTGTGTTAACACAATTGCCATAGACTGGGTGACTAAAACAGCAGATGTTTATTTCCTATAGTAGTGGAGGCTGGGAAGTCTAAGATCAAGGTGTGGGCAAATTCAGTATCTGATGAGGGCCTGCTTCCTGGTTCACAGATGACCCTCTTCTCACTGTGTCCTCCCACGGTGGAAAGAGAGTGAAAGCTCTGTGAGGCATCTTTTATAAAGGCACTAATTCCATTCATGTCTTCACCCTCATGACCTAATCACCCGCAAATGCCCCGTTTCCTTATACTGTTATAATGGGGAGGAGTGGTGGAATTTCAACGTATAAATGTTAGGGGGACACAAACATTGCACAGCCTCAGAAAAAGTTAAACATGACAGTTTTCGTCAACAGCAGTACCAATGGGATGAAGCTATACTCTCCCAAGAAGACAAGACGGCCCTCATTTGTATAAAATATTCTCGTCAGTACATATTTTATAGGTAAAAAGCAGAACAGGCCTGATAGCCTATATATCTTCAGATACAGTGGTTGTTCTTTAGTGGTTCTCTTGAATCTCTTTGGGGAGATTAATAGTTGCCCTATACTCTTTTCAAAAGAGCTGACCTGTGTATATTCCCAGTTAGGAATATAAGATGCACAAATGACTTACAGGTTTTTTAAAAAAAAATTATTTTATTTTTACTTTATCTTTCTTTACAATACTGTATTGGTTTTGCCATACATTGACTTGAATCCGCCATGGGTGGTACATGAGTTCCCAATCCTGAACCCCCCTCCCACCTCCCACCCCATGTCATCTCTCTGGATCATCCCCGTGCACCAGCCCCAAGCATCCTGTATCCTGCATCGAATATAGACTGGCGATTCGTTTCTCACATGATAGTATACATGTTTCAGTGCCATTCTCCCAAATCATCCCACTCTCTCCCTCTCCCACAGAGTCCAAAAGTCCGTTCTACACATCTGTGTCTCTTTTGCTGTCTCGCATACAGGGTTATCATTACCATCTTTCTAAATTCCATATATATGTGTTAGTATAACAGGTTTTTAAGATCAAATTGAGTATATCTGTGAAGTATTTATTCTTTTTCTCCAGGAGGAATTTGGAAAGAGGGCCTATGTCCTCATTAGAGTTCTCAGAGAAGTGGCAATAAATTAATTGCAAAGAATGACATCATTATTAAAATGAGAAAGAAATTAAACTGTTTAAAAACTGTATTTATAGATTAATAGTTTGATTCATTTTTTCCATTTCTCTCAAAAATAGCAATGTGAAACTGCATTTGTTAGCTATTTTTAATGAAAAAATGATAAAGAGTAAACCAAAGTTGCTCATGATTCCATTGCCAGATATTGGAGGTGGGCAACCTAGAAGTAATACATGTAAAAAGTTAGTTGACATTAAAAGTACATGGCCTATATCCATGCTCTGGTGTAAAGTAAAAAAAAAAAAAAAATGTATAAAGTGAAGTTTTTCTCCTTTTATGTTACATTTATGCTTCCCTTGTGGCTTAGCTGGTAAAGAATCCGCCTGCAATGTGGGAGACCTGGGTTCGATCTTTAGGCTGGGAAGATCACCTGGAGAAGGCAAAGGCCACCCACTCCAGCATTCTGGCCTGGAGAATCCCATGGACTGTACAGTCATGGGCTTGCAAAGAGTTGGAGACCACTGAGCGACTTTCACTCACACTTACATGTGTATTCTCATACATGTATCCAGTAAATGGGATCATGATAATTGGAATATGATACAAATGTTAATGTTGAACCTTACTTTTTGAAACTTAATACTTTTTAGATATTTTATTGTAAAACAGCGTATTTTAAAGCATTCTCTTAGAACTTCAATTATATCATCATATTATAATTTATTAAATGATGGACATTTTAGGGTGTTTCTTATTCTTAATATCATTCAAATGTCTACAATGAGCATCCTTGTAGCTATGTTTTGGTATCCTATGGAAAGTGCAAGCAAATTCCTCTGGATGAAATGGAGTTGCTGGTAATATTAAATGTGAAAGTGAAAGTTTCTTAATCATGTCCGACTCTTTGCGACCCCATGGACTGTACATGGAATTCTCCAGGCCAGAATACTGGAATGGGTAGCCTTTCCCTTCTCCAGGGGCTCTTCCCAACCCAGGGATTGAACCCAGGTCTCCCACATTGTAGGCAGATTCTTTACCAGCTGAGCCTCATAAATTTATAGTCACTTTATTATTTTCCAGCCTGATAAATGAAGTGTGTGTGTATTTTTAATTGAGGTGAAAGAAAGAAAGTGAAGTCACTCAGTTGTGTCCGACTCTTTGCGACCCCATGGTCTGTAGCCTATTAGGTTCCTCCGTCCATGGGATTTTCCAGGCAAGATTACTGGAGTGGATTGCCATTTTCTTCTCCAGGGGATCTTCCTGACTCAGGAATCAAACCCAGGTCTCCCTCACTGCAGGCAGACGTTTTACCGTCTGAGCCACCAGGGAAGCCCATTAATTGAGGTGAGATTCACGTAATATAAAATTCAGTATTTGAAGTGTACAATTTAGTGACATTTAGTACAGTCATGATGTGTGATTATTGGCCCATTTAGTGTCAAAACATTTTTGTCACCAAAAATGGATAAAGCGATCACTACCCACTTTCCTCCCAACCCGCCCCACAACCTAGACCCTGGCAACCAATGATCTGCTTTCTGTGTTTATGGATTCATCTTTTCTAGGTGTTTTATGTAAGTGGAATCATGATATTTGTCCTTTTGTGTATAGCTTTCATGCCTGAGCATAATGTTTTTGTGCTTCATCCACATGGTAGCGTGTATCAAGACTTCATTTATGGCTGAATAATATTCTGTCATATAGGTATACCATATTTGTTTTTCCATTCATTCATTGATGACTGTTTGCACCTTTCAGCAATTATGAATAGTGCTGCTGCTGTGACCATTTGTGTACAAGTATTTGTTTAATCATGTGTTTTCCATTTTTTGACTATATTCATAGTTGCAAAATTGCTTATGTCTAGTGGTAAATTTTTGTTTAACCTCTTGAGGGCCTGCTAAACTGTTTTCCACAGGAACTGTATGCTTTTACATTCTCACAAGCAATATACAAAAGTTGCAGTTTCTCCATATCCTCACTAATGCTTGTTCCTTCCTTTGTTTGTTTTAAATCATAGCTGTCCCAGTGGGAGTAAATAGTTTTATTTGTACTTTCCAAATGAATAATGATGTTGAGCATGTCTTCATGTGCTTGTTGACCAAATAGAAGTATACGTTTTTAGGAGAAATATTTATTCAAACTAAATTGAGTTTTGTGTTAAGTTATATATGTTCTTTATGTATTCTGGATAGTAGACCCTTACCAGATATATGACTTGCAAATATTTTCTCCCATCCTGTAGGTTTTCTTTTTAACTTTCTTGTAATGGTATACAAAATTGTTTAACTTTTATCAAGTCTAATTGATTTTTTTCTTCTTCTACTCATGTTTTTGCTGTTATATCTTAGACTCCATTGCCAAATCCAAAGCTATGAAGATTTTCCTGTATGTTTTTTTCTAAGGGGTTTATCGTTTTAGGTCTTATGTTTAAACCTTTGTTCATGGAGGTAATTTTTGTTCTTTGAGGTAATTTATATATATATTGTAAGATACAGGTTCAGTTTAATTCTTTCCCCTGTAAGCATTTAGTTTTCCCAGAACCATTTGCTGAAGGTACTGTTCTTTCCCTACTACATGGTCTGGATACCTTTTGTCAAAAAGGAGTTGACTGTATATATTTGCTTTATTTCTATACTTTCTTACTTTATTTCTGTTATGTTGTTCTATTGGCATATCTATATTATTGGCATTTTGATTTGCATTTCTTTTGATGGAAATGAGATTAATCATATTTTATGTTTCCTTACTATTTTGCCATGAACTGCTTATCCATAGCCTTTCTTGTTTCTTTCCATGATTTTTTCTTGATTTTGTGTACTCTGTGGATTGTGGAAATTAGTCTTTTATCTGTCATATATGATGAAGATATTTCCCTAGTTTATGCTTTCTTGTTTTAAATTTTTTATGATATTTTTAATGAAGAATTAAAATTTTCAGGTTATTGTGATTGTTGTCTTTTTCATTTATGACTGCTGGATTTTATATACTGTCTTTCCTACTTAAACATATAAATACATTTATTCTATGTATTCTTCTAAAACTTTGGTTTTATTTTTTCTTTTATTAAAATCTTTTATAATGGATGAACACTTCTTTGTTTTAGTTTATTTTTATTTTTTGGCTATATAGTTTGAGGGATCATAGTTCCCCAACCAGGGATTGAACCTGTGCCCTTGACAGTGAAGCACAGATTGCTAACCACTGGACCATCAGGGAATTCCCTAGTTTTTTCTTTTAATCATGTTTCTTTTTTACAAAATTCATTTATTATAAAAAATTACCTGCTTTTGTAGTAAATTAAAACACTCCAGATATGTATACATAAAAGTGGATTATTTCCCTTCTCTCCTTGTTGTTCAGTAGCTAAGTTGTGTTCAGGTCTTTGCGACCTCATGGACTGCAGCGTGCCCGGCTCGTCTGTCCTCCACTGTCTCCTGGAGTGTGTTCAGATCCATGTCCATTGAGTCGGTGATGCCGTCCAACCATCTCATCCTCTGCCACCACCTTCTCCTTTTGCCTTTAGTCTTTCCCAGCATCACGGTCTTTTCCAGTGAGTAGGTCTTTTTGCATCAGGTGGCCAAAGTATTGGAGCTTCAACTTCAGTAACAATTCTTCCAATGAACATTCAAAGTTGATTTACTTTTGGATTGGCTAATTTGATCCCCTTGCAGTCCAGTGGATTCTCAAGAGTCTTCTCCAACACCACAATTCAAAAGCATCAATTCTTCAGTGCTCAGCCTTCTTTATGATACAGCTCTCACATCTGTGACCTGGGTTCAATCCCTGAGTTGGGAAGATCCCCTGGAGAAGGGAATGGCTACCCGCTCCAGTATTCTGGCCTGGAGAACTCCAGGAACTATACAGTTCATGGGGTCACAGAGAGTTGGACACGACTGAGTGACTTTCACTTTCACATCTGTACATTGCCACAGGAAAAACCTAGAGGAGAAAATGGTAACCCACTCCAGTATTCTTGCCTGGAGAATCCCATAGACAGAGGAGCCTGCCAGGCTATAGTCCGTGGAGTCTCAAGAGTTAGACACGAGTTAGCGACCAAACTACCGCCACCACCACAGGAAAAACCATAGCTTTGTCTATACAGACCTCTGTCGGCAAAGTGACATCTCTGCTTTTTTTTTTTTTTTTTTTTTATGAAGAAGTCAACATCTTTATTTGAAAAACAGAAAAACTATTAAAATAATATGTGATGAAATTTATCACATACATTAACATAGATAATACACATAGATTATATACAGCTGTAATTAGAGCAAAAAATATCCAAGCATTTTTTTCACTTATTTCTTGCTTTCTATTAACTGTCCTACTGATAGAAGAAATCATCTTTGATCACAAGGAAACTTTGGAACCAAATGTTTTACATCTAGTGTTTAACTGAGGGGAGTGAATCTAAGTTTATTGGAGAAGTCTTACACTCATGATGTATCTACAAATTTTTTAGGACAATTTATTTAAAAAAATGAAAAGAAGGAAGGATGGTTTATACCTTAAACATTTTTTTTTTAAATTTACCTCCTAAGTAAATAAGGAATGTTCAAGTAATTTATTTTTTAATATGCTCTCTAGGTTTGTCACTGCTTTCCTTACAAGGAGCAAGCGTCTTTTCATGTAATGACTGCAGTTATGGTCTGCAGTGATTTTGGAGCCCAAGGAAATAAAAACCGTCACCGCTTCCACATTTTCCCCTTCTATTTGCCGTGAAGTGATGGGACTGGATGCATGATCTTAGTTTTTTTAATGTTGAGTTTCAAATCAACCTTTTTACTTTCTGTTTCAGCCTCTTAAAGAGGCTCTTTAGTTTCTCTTCACTTTCTGTCGTTAGAGTGGTGTTGTCTGCGTATCTGAGGTTGTTGATACCATGCCCTTTATTCCCATTCTCTCTAGCTTAATCCTCTACTGCACACTCTTTGATGTGTTACTCCATGCCAGTGCAGACACATTTGTGTATTTTTTTACATTTATGTTTGTGTGTGATTTGTTTATTTGTTTGGAGGAATAAGAGGCTTTTTGAACCAGGAACTTAGTAAATATATTGAAAAATGCAGAATAAAAAACTTTTATTAAGTTTGATAGATTAATGTATTCCATTCTGAAAGAGATTATTTTGAGCAGTTAACTGCTTCAAGTTTAATTCCAGTGTCTTTCTTCTATATACTCAAATTGATGGTTTGACCTAATTTCTTATTACCTCGTCACTCCCTTTCCCAGCTCCCCACCTCACACCACTATAAGAAGACTTACATAATTAGCTCATTTTGTAATCCAGTGAATCTATCTTTGAAGGAGATTGTCATTTATGACACAATGTTTGTAAAATTTTGTTTTGTTTGAGACACACATTAGAACAAGATGATGTTTAAAATATTTTTTCCTATTTTCAACATTAAAAGTAAATTTGACAATTAAGTTTCTATGGGAAGTTGAGTGATTTGAAATTTGAGTTCTCTTTATACGGATATGGCAACAATGTACAAAACCATCCAGTGACGTTACAGAGAATTTGGACTTGAAAGTTAAAGGTACATTTTAAATAAAAACTGAATGGTTGCCCTGGTTTCTTGTCATTCTGAGGTGGGAAGTATTGCCAGTTCTTCCAGCTGTAGCCAGTCCCTACTTACAGACCGCAGAGCAGAATTTTGCAACCAGAAGCTCCAGCTAGAGGAGACCAGGGTAAGATACTTGAGGAAAGAAATTTACAGTAAATGTTGAGAACACACATGATGCTTGATATGAGTTAAATTTGATTTCTAATTTCTCCCTGTCAAGTCAAGATCTTTGGTGCTTAAGACTCTCAGCACTCATTATCATCTGGCTTCCTCAGACTTGAACCATGAAAATTACCGTCAGTGCGCTGCTCCCCAGGAAGTGCACATTTCCTGTGCCTTGTGAAGACTGGTGTCACCATCGCATCACCAGTGTGACCGAAAGGTTTTTCTAAGATCTTAGAGAGTTGTGGGTGTATTTGTTTTGCAATTGTCTGCTTTATTTATTTATTATTTTCTGCACTTCAACATTGCCATTTTAAGCTCAGTGTTCTTTGCTCTTTGAATAAACTTTCTTTTTCTTCATTTCCAGTTTTTTATTTGCCCTTTTCTGTGTTTGAATTTTAATCGAATGTTTTTCTCCTTCCATACCTACAACCTTCTCCTCAAATATGCTTGCTAAAGCACAGGGAACTCTGCTCAATGTTATGTAACAACCTAAATAGGCAAAGATTTTGAAAAAGAACAGACAAATGTATACATATAACTGAATCACTTTGCTGGACAATGGAAACTAATATGATACCTTTAATCAACTATATTCAAATATAAAATAAAAAGTTTTTAAAAAGCAAATGGTGAAGCCCTAGTTATATTGGCGTTGTGAAGTCTTGTGTTTGTATGTTGTAAGGAGAGAATCAGAATGATCAACTCAAAAATATAACTGATGAAGTAGACCAAAAAAGTGTCAAGAGGTAGCTGGTGATTATCAATGGAAAGTGGCTGAAACATTCAACACAGACAATATAATCTTTAAAATACTAAGGAAATAACACAACTTTTCTTTGCAAGTTTACTATTTGTGCTTTTCTCAGAAAGGTAAAAGTTATGAATTTGATTTTGACAAATTTTTCTTCTTCCACACTGTGATGGAGATAACTAATAACTCCAAAATAAGAAAAAAGATGAGCATCTGGGGAGAAAATATAAAGAAGCAAGGAACCCTAAATATCCCCAGCAGGTTGGATCATCAACCACCAGATGACCCAAGAGTTGGCTGGTGCATTTCCAAAGGAGACACATTTTGTTGTTGTTGTTATTGCCTTTCTGGATATTGGAAACATTTGATCTTATGTCCCTGACTTTTGATAACATTGGGAGATGGGTAAATATTTCCTGTAGATTTTTCCTACGTGCTTCCTTCACACACTGCCAGAGTAATCTGAAACGTTTTTTTAAAAGAAACTATATTGACGGTTGAAAGGGATGATACTAGGGTTCACAGTAGGATAAAAAGATTAGTGGATGATTAACAGATACACTTACTGGATGTTTTTGAAACTTGTCACTATTTGGATTTGTCTCATGGAATACAATATTCTTACTCTCAAGAACTTTCCATCACTTGCTACAGATCAGTGCTACATGTTCTTTCTTTCTTACCAATAATTGCTGGCTATATTGTTAGACATGGTAGGTAAATGTGAAGACACCAGGGGGCTAATTTTTAAATTCCAACCTTGCTGCTAACTTTGTAGCCCATTGGATAAGTCAGTAAGTTATTCTCTCTGGAACTGACAGTCTCATTCAAGCTTGAGACCACTTGTTTTTATTTGTTATTATAGCTTGTTATTATTGAAAAATATATCGAAAAAGGGAATTGATTCCTTTTTTAATGAGTCAAATGGGCTCTGATATATGTTTTCTATCAGGCAGAACACTTTAATGATGCTTGAATTTATGATGTTTCTTTTTCTTTTCTTTCTGTTTTTAAAATTACTGTCCCCCAGATCTGAGACTTTGCAAAGCCTAGAATATATCATAAGAACTTGTATTTTTGCTGGCACTGCCAGCTAAATGATTGGACAAAAGATTTGAAAGTTCTGTCTTGTTTTGAAAATTACAGATTTACCTTCCCTGCTTGTTTTATTTATAAACCAGCCTACTTGTCTTATTTGTAGATAGACTGACATTACCAGTTTCCACATACCTGGTGGGCTGGTTGCTGTGTTTCAGAGCTGGTCACTTACTTACTTTATCTGTTTAGGACCAGGAATGAAAGACCCTCCTTTTATGACAGATGAGAGTAGTACCAGTGTTGCTACATGAGGGGGTGAGAGTAAGAGAAGAAAAGGTAAATTATCTAGAGAGGTGCTTCAACAGAGAGCTAAAATTGATTCATCTAGAACATAAGTGCAAACCATTTGGCAGCTCCTTAGGGCACTTGTACTCTGGGAAAAAGAACTACTGTTACAGTTGGGTTTAGGAGTTTCCTAGAATGGGCAGCTTGCATTCTATGCTTTACATGCACACTTCTGAAATTGCTTTAATAGACAGTACATTATTATTTTATATACAGAATATACCATTGCCATGTATGCCCGTTGTTTAGCAAAGCCCAAGCATTTTTAAGCCCTGTGTCTGCAAAGTCTTCCTTTTTATAATTCTATATCCCATTGTGATGGTGATAATATGCCCTACATCCTATCTAGTGATTTTCTGGTCATCTTGAGCCAAAGTCTTAAGATGCTGCACTGTGGAAGGAGCCAAGAGAATGGCCATTGATGTAGAGCAACATTAAAGTAATTCAATATTGTGAAATTTTACATATTTCCACAATGTCTTCATTTAAAACAATAACTGTGGAGTACTGTGGATTTAGGAAAGCAATGTATTTTAAACGTTAAGATTTTGGCATCAGACTGGCTCAGTATGTCAGCAAATTTGGAAAACTCAGCAGAGGCCACAGGACTGGGAAAGGTCAGATTTCATTCTAATCCCAAAGAAGGGCAATGCCAGAGAATGTTCACACTACCATACAACTGTGCTCATTTCACATGTTAGCAAAATCCTTCAAGCTAGGCTTCAGCATTACCTGAACTGAAAATGCCCACATATACAAGCTGGGTTTTGAAGACACAGAAGAACGAGAAATCAAACTGCCAACATTAATTGGGTCATGGAGAAGGCAAGGGAATTCCAGAAAAACATCTACTTCTGCTTCACTGACTACACTAAAGCCTTTGACTGTGGATCACAACAAATTGTGGAAAATTCTTAAAGAAACAGGAGTACCAGGCCACCTGACCTGTATCCTGAGAAACCTGTATGTGGGTCAAGAAGCAGCAGTTAGAACTGGACATGGAACAACTGACTGGCTCAAAATTGGGAGAGGAGTACAATAAGGCTGTATGTTGTCACCCTGTTTATTCAACTCCTATGCAGAGTACATCATGCGAAAGGCTGGGCTGGATGAATCGCAAGCTGGAATCAAGATTTCTGGGAGAAATATCAACAACCTCAGATAGGCAGATGATGCCATTCTAATGGCAGAAAGTGAAGAGGAACTGGAGAGCCTCTTAATCAGGGTGAGAGAGGATAGTGAAAAAGCTGGCTTGAAACTCAGAATTGAGAAAAAGAAAAAATAAGATCATGGCATTTGGTCCCATCACTTTCTGGCAGATACAAGGGTAAAAAGTGGAAGCAGAGACAGATTTTATTTTCTTGGGCTCCGAAATCACTGCAGACAGACCATGCCTGCAGCTATGAAACGAAAAGACACTTGCTCCTTGGAAGGAAAGCAGACAGCATATTAAACCTAGACAGCATATTAAAAAGCAGAGATGTCACTTTGCTGACAAAGGTCTGTGTAGTCAAAGCTATGGTTTTTCTAGTAGTTGTGCACCAATGTGATAGTTGGTCCGTAAAGAAGACTGAGTGCTGAAGAACTGATATTTTTGAGTTGTGGTGCTGGAGAAGACTCTTAGAGAGTCCCTTGGACTATAAGGAGATCAAACCAGTTAATCCTAAAAGAAATCAACCCCGAATATTCATTGGAAGATTTGTTGCTGAAGCTGAAGCTTCAATACTTTAGCTACCTGATCTGAAGAGCTGACTCATTAGAAAAGACCCTGACATTGGGAAATATTGAAGGCAAAAGGAGATGGGGACGGCAGAGTGTAAGATGGTTAGATAGCATCACTAACTCAATGGACATGAATTCAGCAAACTCTGGGTGATAGTGAAGGACAGGGAAGTCTGGTGTGCTGCAGTCCATGAGGTAGCAAGGAGTTGGACACGACTTAACTACTGAACAAAAACATCAGAGTGATGTTAGTTTAAATCCACATTTCTTTACCAATTGTTTTGCTATTTGTTGCCCTTTTTACTTTAGCACGTTCATCTGTAGAATGGAATCAATAATCCCTACAATACTGTTTCTATGACACTGAAGTAATATACCTAGGAAGTGCTTGATAGAATACTTGGCATGTTGTAAATCCTGAATACATGGTTGTTAAGACCAATAGTATGAGATCAATCCAATATATTTTCTGTTTAACATTTTGTAGTACAGTTTCTGTATAAATTTCTGTAAGAAGTTGTCACTCTTATGATTTCTGTCCGCAAATTTATTGCAGTGATGCAAATGAAATAGTTTGAGTCAGTAGAAATGCAATGAGTTCAGCCTATGACAAAGCATTTTTTTGGAGTGTATTGGATTACATGTAGCGCTTCAGTCTCCAGTGGTGAATAGCCTAACTGTTTTGATTCTGAAGAATATTTTTCAATTTAGGGTATTTTCTGTAGGATAGTTATCTCTTGTTGAAAAATATATAGCAGTAGGTTGGGGAACATGGAATGGCGGTTCTGGAATCCTAAACATGTTGGCAGTATAACTAAACTTTGAAATGGAAAAGTTACCTTGAAATGAAATGGGCACAAGTAAGATGGAAACTTTTTTTGAAGAAATTTGTATTTAAAAGGTTGTCTTTGTGTGCTTTTGTATAGTATTCTTGATAAGTACAGAGACCTGCAGTTGTGCGTTATCTTTTTTAAAGAGGTGATAGTCTTCCAACAGGGTTAAGACCGTGCATCTTATCAAATGAGCCATTTGGTGGTAGCATTTTTAGATTCTTGAGTTGGAGTTTAGTGTGAATAGGTACATGAAAATATGGGAAACATTGGGAAAAAAATTTTGTGGGAAAAACTTTCTCCATAAAAAATCTTTTAGATTGGAAATTATAAATTTTAAAAGTAAAAATGTCTGCAATAAGGCATCTGTATGCAAAGTTTTATAGGCTGAGAGCCACAAGAAATAGATAGTACTAATCATATGGTTTATTTTAGTCAATTATTTCTGAGAATCTAAAAGAACTGTTTTCTGATCTTGACCGACAAACTCATAAAATATTATTAAGAAATAGAAAGAGTTCAATTTTGTGTTGATATTTGATGCTGTAAATACCCTGTAGGTAATGTTTAAGGGCTTCCCTGGTGGCACAGTGGTAAAGAATCCCCCTGCCAATGCAGGAGACACTGATTCACAGGCCTGGAAGGATCCCACGTGCTGCAGAGCAGCTAAGCCCACACACCACAACTATTGAGCCTGTTCTCTAGAGCCTGGGGGCCTCAGCTCCTGAAGCCCACACACCTTAGAGCCTGTGCTCGGCAACAGCAGAAGCCACTGCAATGAGAAGCCTGTGCACCACAGCTAGAGGGTCGCTCCCCCAAACCTCCCCTCCTCCCCACATCCAGAGGAAAGGCTGGGCAGCAGCACAGAGCCAGGGCAGCCAACAACAAAATACATAAGTGAAATCTTTAAAAAGATTTAATTGATTAAATATAATGAGGATACATTTGCCTGAATCATAAATAAGTTTCGGAAATGAGGCTGATAGAGATCCTCCATTCGTTGAAGAATGCAGAATGCCTTTCTGTCGGCATTATTCGATTTGGGATGGGATGAATCTGACCAGGCATTTGGGGAACAGTCTACTAGATTGTAGCATGGACTCATAGGAAGGTTGCGAAGTAGACCGTTGGTAGAGAGACTCACCTCAGAGAGTCTGTTCGAAGTTTAGGCAATTGACCATTATTGATGAAGAAGCCTAATGTTACAATGCAGACCTTGAAAAGGACACAGAA
This sequence comes from Capra hircus, assembly GCF_001704415.2. Lineage (NCBI taxonomy): Eukaryota > Metazoa > Chordata > Mammalia > Artiodactyla > Bovidae > Capra > Capra hircus. The sequence continues at coordinate 7,598,164 of NC_030820.1, forward strand.
GTTAGCACCATCAGGGTGTCACTGCCAGTAATGGTCAGAAGTCCAGGTAGGTATTTAGGAGTGGGAATGCTGGCTTTGGAAGGACTGGGGTTCAGGTCCAGAAAGGAAAGGGCCTTGTACCTGAGAGTAAGTCATCAAATACACATTTGGAATGTAATTTGTGTAGAACATGGAGCTAGAGTGATGAGGGTTTTAAATATATTGTTCCTGTTCACTGAAGAAGTTACATGCTGCTGCCGCTGCTAAGTCGCTTCAGTCGTGTCCAACTCTGTGCGACCCCGTAGACGGCAGCCCACGAGGCTCCCCCGTCCCTGGGATTCTCCAGGCAAGAACACTGGAGTGGGTTGCCATTTCCTTCTCCAATGCATGAAAGTGAAAAGTGTAAGTTGCTCAGTCGTGTCTGACTCTTAGCGACCCCGTGGACTGCGGCCCACCAGGCTCCTCCGTCCATGGGATTTTCTAGGCAAGAGTGCTGGAGTGGGGTGCCATTGTCTTCTCCAGAAGTTACATAGTGGACTGAAAACATGTACTCAGATGTTCTTGTCCTCTGTGTTGTGAATGCTGATGGAAATTTCAAACATAAATAGACAAGCTAAAGAAGAAAGAAGGAATGTTAACAACTCACATACCATATAATTAGTTGTTAGGGAAAAAGAAGAAACAATAAAATTATTTTCTTTGTATTTGAATGAATTAGCTACATGCAAATATGAGAGGAGTCAAAAAGTATTATTACACAAACTTGTTCAACATAAGAGAAAAAGATTAGTCATAAAAAATAATTATATCTGTGAAAATTATCATTGCACAGCAAAACCCTCCAAAGGGTTTTTGCAAAAAATCAGTAAAGTAGGATTACCTGGTGTTTAAAATGTGATAGTGAGGTTTCCTTTTTTCTAATGTTATATAACCATTGATAAAATTGCAAATGTTAAATATTTTTCTTCAGTAACTGTTAAGGCTGCTATCTCTTATGTATTATAAGGTATACAACTATCAGTGTTTTGAATGATTAACCCTCAATTTGTCCATGATTTGCCTTTTTATTTTGCATCTCATCTAAATTCATTCTCTCAAAGTATTGGTAATACAAACAAGCCCCAGTGTAAGCCTGTCTAATGAACTGTTTCCACAGTTTATTGCTGTGCATGCCGTGGACTTAGTAAAAGGAAATTAAGTCCTGTGATGGGATTATAAATCATCTCACTGAGATGGATAAGAAAGCACATATCTTTGAATGGATGGGGCATTTGGGATTCTTAAAAACCGGGGTAAACCTGTTCTTTAAATAATATCTCTCACGTGAATACCTTTGTTGTACTCTTTCTATAAATTATTTTAAATCTTTTCTAAAAAGGACTCCTTAGTTTTGCTTATCTGTCTCAGGACTCGCTTTCACAAAAGTTATTTTAAAATACAACTTGAATGTGTTCATCAATCAAGATAATTTATCTATTGAATCCCGTATTTAGTTTTCTTTCTATTCTAAAAGAGAGGCAGTTAATACTTGATAATTAATCCTTTTACAAATTCTCATATTTTAAAAATGAAAATTTTGAGCTTTAGAATTTCTTTGAAATACATTTAAAGTACATCACATTTTCATAATGTATCTTAGCCAAAATTTGAAATACAAAATTTATTAGGTGAAATTTGAAGAATTAACACCACAATGTAGTTTTATATGCATTTTATCTCATGTGTGAGTGTGCATGCAAGTATGAGTATGTAACCTCTCTTTGACCACAGAGTTTGTGGTGTACAGTCATGACATTCTGTCTCTGCAGTAGGCCCAGTTTCCTCTGGCTCTTCAATAGATCTCATGTAAGTCCGTGACTTTTCAGGTCACTCTTAGGTAGTGATAGAACACTTATACGTATGGTCTTAAATCACAAGTAGTCTCAATTCAGTACTTACTAGTCTAGCAGTTCTGTGTAATAATCAAACCTGCAAACCTGATTGAAAGTTGAAGCTTCTTTTCTCTTCTGAACGGGATGTATTGCAGGGCAGTTGCCTGTGTGTGGGGAAGAAGGTCAGGGCCAGCTGTGAAGAGTGGTAAAAAGAGATACAGGAAGTTGCTCAGTTGTGTTAACTCTTTGCGACCACATGGACTATAGCCTACCAGGTTCCTCCATCCATGGAATTCCCCAGGCAAGAATACTGGAGTGGGTTACCGTTTCCTTCCCCAGGAGATCTTCCCAAGCCAGGGACTGAACCCAGGTCTCCTGCGTTATAGGCAGACGCTTTACTGTCTGAGCCACCAGGGAAGTCCAAAGAAGAGATAAGAGAATAGAAGTTTTTGCCTGACTAGTATTGTTTTAAATTGAAGTCATGTTTAAAGTTGATTCTTTCTTGTGGGCTGTTTCTTCCTCATCTTCTGTTCCCTTCGCCAAAGGGAAATACATATATCCTGATTCTGGCTGGTAGGTCCATATGCACCTCGTGGCGACACGTACAGTTTGTCCTGAGGCCTCACATTCTCTCTAGGTGGGTGTCCTGGATCAGATTTCATATGGCTCCACACCAGCTCTCCCTACGGGGTCCACATGTGGCTCATGGGAAACGCATTCTTTAATCAAAAAATTTCTAGGAGAACAGGCTGATTCCATTGCACAATTCTTGCCATCAGAGCAAATGAATAATCCCTCTCTCACTTTTTGCATTCTCCAGGTGAAGTCAGACGCCATGAATACCCGTCACTCTGCAACTTTGGGGGCTGTATATGAAACAGAGAGGCAAGGAGCAGACACCCACATACCCCTCCCTTTTATTAGGGGTTGGAGCTTCACCACCTGTAGAAGCTCTCCCCAGAATCTACTCCTGGGTCTTTATTATGTTAATCTCCAAATACTGACTCTTAAAATAGTGTAGATGAAGGGTTTAATAGTCTTAAAGTTTTCAGATACTTCCTTTGAAAATTGTAATCTTATCTGACAGCTGACTTTAGAATATTTTGTACCCCAATCGCAATTTACATTTTTACATGTTATTAAAAATATATAAAATCAAAGTTTAACTTAAGTGATTTTGAATTTTCCATTAAAACTGCCATAGTTCTAATTTCACATAATTATGCATATCTTGATACTCAGAATATGTGAAAGAAAAGATAATTCAGAGATTCAAGATTTGCTGAAAAAACTTGGAACTCTTTTTTCTAATATTTATAGTGTATTTGTATATATATGTACATATCTATATAATCATAGATGCTTTGAAATATTTTTTCTTTTTCAGAGTGTTTTCCAAGATTGATTAATAAGTTATTTCTGGCATACTTACACCCTCTCATGACATAAATTAACATTTTATGTGTATTTCAGATCTTCTATACTTTTATTTTAAAAATACATCAAATATCACCTAGTAGTAGTAGAAAGAAAGCTGACCATTGAAGAATTGATGCTTTTGAACTGTGGTGTTGGAGAAGACTCTTGAGAGTCCCTTGGACTGCAAGGAGATCCATCCAGTCCATCCTAAAGGAGATCAGTCCTGGGTGTTCATTGGAAAGACTGATGCTAAAGCTGAAACTCCAATACTTTGGCCACCTGGTGGGAAGAACTGACTCATTGGAAAAGACCCTGATACTGATTCTGGGAAAGACTGAAGGCAGGAAGAGAAGGGGATGACAAAGGATGAGATGGTTGGATGGCATAACTGACTCGATGGGCATGAGTTTGAGCAAGCTCCCGAAGTTGGTGATGGACAGGGAAGCCTGGCGTGCTGCAGTCCACAGGGTTGCAAAGAGCTAGACACAACTGAGTGACTGAACTGAGTAGTAGATTATAAATTATAGACTAAATCAAGAGTTTCTGTTGTTTCTGGAGGAATATGTAGGTGGCAAGGAAGATAATGTTATTTTCAGCACTTTGATTGTAATGTTAGGGAATTTAAGAGTAAATATCTAATTAGTGGTAAAGGACATAGGTATAATATCAAGAATAAATTAGGCTTAGAGATAAAGATTAGGGACTCATAGCAAAGAAGTTAGGAGAATGGATGATCTCAAAGGGCTGTCTGTGGAGAAGAAGCCCACTCTGCTTGGCATACTAAGAGGTTATCTTTACAGACAAAGAGCATCATTAAGAGACTAAAGCAGGAAAGAGATCCAAAAGGTAAAGAAAAGAGCCGAGATGGCAGGGTGCTATGGAAGCTACACAGATAAAGTTTCAAGAAAAAAAAAGATGCTGCAGCAGAAGAGTGGAGGAACATGAAAGGGAGTCTCTGGATGTGGCCGCAAAGGAGTTGGGGGAGAAACTAGACTGCAGGAAGTGGAAGTAGAAGGCTTTGTGCGTTTATTTGAAAAAACAGGCAAGACAAGGGATGTAAGAAATAAAACCTAGAAGAGGAATGGGGGCAAAAGAGTTGTTCTTAAAATCAAACACTTGTGAACACTTGAAAGAGTTAGTGGCATGTGAGAAATTATAGTAAAAGCAACATTAAACCGTAAACCTATTGAGAAGGAGGAGTAAAGAGTGGTAGCTAAGTGTCCCTAGAGCAGGAGCACAGGCCTTAGAGTTCAGCTGAAGGGTTAGCTGGAAAGCGGAGGTGACTCTGAGGTGGGGGTCTGGGAAGGCAGAGTATGGTAAAGTGTCAACAACCCAGGACTCGCGTCTCTGAGAGCTACCGAATGAGAGTTTGGGGGAGATGGGTAGTGAGAGAGAGCCAGAATTTGTATTATTGGATAACTCTCTGGAGTCTGAGAGTACCATTTTGGTGCTTTATCATGGAATGGCATTTGTACCCCCTCTTTAAAATTCTGAGCTTACCAGGTGGCGCTAGAGGCACAGAACCCACCTGCCAACTCAGGAGACCTGAGAGATGTGGGTTTGAACCCTGGATCAGGAAGATCCTCTGGAGTAGGAAATGGCAACCCACTCCAGAATTCTTGCCTGGAAAAATCCCATGGATAGAGGAGCCTGGCAGGCTACAGTCCATAGGGTCACAAAGAGTCAGACAGGACTGAAGCGACTTAGCATGCATGCACACCGGACTATCTGCCAGGTGAATTTTTATTTGTTTCATATTTATTTTGATTTAGAAATATTAGATCCAGAAATTAAGACAGAAGAGTCTTTGAAATAGTCATATTTAGTCTTTTTGTGTCAGAAGACTATAGTAAAATATAGTTATTTTGCAAAATTAAAATAAATATTTAAGGGTGGAACTCATGCAGTTTTAAATGATGAAAGCTAATCTTTTTCTCTCAAATTATTTCTGCTAGAGTTTAACAGATGCTTTAGAAATTTTATTTTAGGCAGTTGAGATATTAAAGCCAATGTTTTCTTATGATCTGTTTCAGAAATAGGTGTCTTTTATGTCCTAAATCTTTGCAAATTTGACTTACCTCTTTTAAGTACAAGGAAAAGCTGTAGGAAACAACCCTCAAAATATCCAGTTTTCAGAAATGTCAAATTAAATCATTGTGCGTGCATTTATTGGATTAGAATATAGTATAAACTGATATAAACTAAATCTTACAAAATCTGCTTCCCTGCTTGTCTGTCCCTGTGTTACAGATGATCCCAAATCTTTGAAAACAATAGTAATTTATTTAACATATGATTCTATAATTTGGGCAGAGCTTGTTGGAGAAGGCTCTTCTCTATTCTAAGTGGCATCACCAGGGTGACTCAGCTGTTGGCTAGAGCTTTGCTTCTAAGATTGCTCTCCTACATGGCTGTTAAATTGATGCCAGGTATCAACTAGGTTGCTCATCTTTGGCTCAGGGAGTCCTTGGTCCCCTTCCATGTGGCCTCTCTGTGGGCAGCTTGGCCTCACTCACGGCACGGCGGGGGAGCTCCAGGAGCAAGCGTTCCACAGGAACCAGACAAAAGCTCTGTCGCCTTTTTAGCTGTAGAAGCTGTATCATCTCTTCCACCGTAGTTACAGGCCAGCCAAGACTCAAAGGAAGGGAACGTATAGATCATGCTTTTCCATGAGTCAGAGTCGTGTTGTAAGAGGGGTCTGTGGGATGGAAGATTTTACCTCAGCTATGTTTGAGGAATACAGTGTGACGTTAAGTGAATAAAGGATATAAGATTTGGCACAGCAGTGATTATAACCTACATAATCTGTATCGCCTAAAAGAGGGATACAACCTATATGAGAACGAAAGAAAGAGTTAGTCGCTCAGTCATGCCCAACTCTTTGCGACCTCATGGACTGTAGCCAGTCTCCTCTGTCCATGGGATTTTCCAGGCAAGCACACTGGAGTGGGTTGCCATTTCCTTCTCCAGGTGGTCTTCCCAACTCAGGGATCAAACCCAGAACTCCTGCACTGCAGGCAAATCCTTTATCAACTGAGCTACGAGGGAAGCCCTAAAACCTATATATTCCTATAGAAATAATATTTGAGGGGGGAATCCACAAAAGTTTTTTTCTATCGTGGTCAGATGCTAAGATTTAGAAAATACCATATATCCACCATCCACATATATTAATAGCAAAAAAAGAAAGAAGAAACAATCATAAAGTTTTTGAGATACCTCCCCTCATTTCCTCAACTTTCCCTAATGTTGGCCATTTCAATTTTATATTTTGAAAAAGATAGCCATAACTGAAAGCAAAATGAATCCCTAAGTTTACACTGGCATCAGGTACTGAAGGCAAAAAAAGAAAAGGATGTTTCTGTCATGTTGGTTTTGTTCACTGTTTCACTTGATCAGAGCATTAAAATCTGTTATCGGATGTTTTATTTACGAATTATTCTTGCTTTTATTCATCCTTTCTTGTTTATGCAGTTCATGTTAATTGATAATGATTTTAAAAATCTGCTATATTGTTTACTAAAGTTGACTTCCCATTTTAGAATATAGGTATTATGGTATATAATAGAAATAGCAATTGATTAATTTTCTTTGGGGAAGTCTTGCAGTCTTTCCAACTTCTTTTATGTCTTCTTCGTCTTTATAATGATAACTTAGGATAAGGCAGTTGTCAGTTTGCAGCTTGCTCTTTTTTCGTCTAAATTTCCTATATGGCATGGTCCCTCTAAAGGAGAAAAACTACAGTAGACATTGCCTTTCAGAACTAAAATTTTCCTATGTTTTTCTCTTCTCAATCTGCTTTTAACGCTTTGTTGTGCCCTGTGCTTAGTCAGTCAGTTGTGCCAGACTCTTTGTGACCCCATGTGCTGTCTCCCACCAGGCTCCTCTGTCCATGGGGATTCTCCAGGCAAGAATACTGGAGTGGGTTGCCGTGCCCTCCTCCAGGGGATCTTCCTGAACCAGAGATTGACCCCAGGCCTCCCCCATTGCAGGCAGATTCTTCTAACAGTTGAGCTACCAGGGAAGCCTTCTTGTCCTTTAGAGTCTGACTTATAGGTCAGGAGAATTGCAATGCTTTGAGAAACCAATTTTATGTTCAGGGAATTTTCACTGAAGCATACATGACAGGCTCTTTTTTGGAAAAAAAATTAACTACTGAGGTCTTTGGAAGTTCTGGAACACTGAAAATTAGTTAACATTCAGATACATTGGTTAGGAGACTGGTGAAAAGCATTAGCATTGATGTCACTACCTGGTTTGTTAATATAAATGTGTTTTCTGGCTTCATAAATATGTAAAAAGCATCAATCATCTGATTCTTCTTGTAATCTTATCCAACCCTGTTCTCTCCCACCTCGTATGCGTAATTAATGGTCTGTTATTACCATTTCTTTGGCTTATATGACATAGTAAGTATTGCTTTCTATCTGTGCCTTTAAAATATATTGAATATATGTGTTATGAGAAGTTTAACTCCTCATAGTTTCTATTTGGACTTGAATTGGGCCCTAAAGTTTTCTATTTGGGCTAGAATCAATTTGTATTTACCTTCTTCTTTTTTTTTTTTTAAGAAGTTTCTTTTTAAACAATTTATTTTACTCTTTGAAGAATTAATATGAATAGTTATTTCCTAGAGTATATGTTTCTTTTAGGGCTTTGTATGTATTTGCTTATTTTTTATTATTATTAAATGACATCTTCTTGACAAATTTGTTAAAGGGAAATATCAGCTTGCTCAATGGGTTATATCTGTGCCCAAAGTGAATATACAGTTGAAAAGAGAGCTGAAAATGTATGTGGTTTAACTGCAGAAGTTTTAAATGATGATGTGATTTTCGTTCAGATTGGTGTATGATTTTTTCGGGGGGGATAGAAAATTTCTTTATGATCACTTATCAGTGCTTGGGGATTCAATGGATCACGAATACAGAAATATGGCAGAAATGGGAGCACACAGTGTGGTTGATAAGCAGACAGTTATCAAGCTACATATACATAGATAAATAAACTTGTAGCTCTGACCATTGCTTTGAAGTATAGTTGCATGATGACATGAATGTTTATGAAGGGGAGTTACCTATTTAGAAAGGTCAGGGAAGGCTTTCCTGAACAACTGATTCTTGAACTCTAAGCTTTGGAATGATATACTAGAGTTCGAGAGTGGGGATACCATTTAAGGGAGAAGGCCCTGAGGCAAAAGGGAAACTGGGTGAAAACAAGTCTTTGCATTTAGTTTTTAATTTTACCCATACTTTGCTAATACCATCATTTAATCATATTCTTCTATATAAACTTAACAGAGGCAACTCAAATTGATTGCTTCACAAAATGTATTTCAATTTATATTAGGGACCTACTGCTGCTGCTGCTGCTACGTCACTTCAGTCGTGTCCGACCCTGTGCGACCCCATAGATAGCAGCCCACTAGGCTCCTCTGTCCCTGGGATTCTCCAGGCAAGAATACTGGTTTGGGTTGCCATTTCCTTCTCCAATGCATGAAAGTGAAAAGTGAAAGTGAGGTCACTCAGTCGTGCCTGACTCTTAGCAACCCCATGGACTGCAGCCTACCAGGCTCCTCTGTCCATGAGATTTTCCAGGTAAGAGTACTGGAGTGGGTTGCCATTGCCTTCTCCATAGGGATCTACAGTAGATGTCATAAACCTTACTATTCATTTGAACATTGAGACTGCTTAAAGTTACATCTTAGTAACCGTTGTAATTTGTGTTAAAATCAAAAGACATACAGTGTAAGTGGTAAAAGATAGATTGCTGCTGCTAAGGCGCTTCAGTCGTGTCCCACTCTGTGTGACCCCATAGACGGCAGCCCACCAGGCTCTGCCGTCCCTGGGATTCTCCAGGCAAGAACACTGGAGTGGGTTCCCATTTCCTTTTCCAATGCATGAAAGTGAAAAGTAAAGGAAAGTCATTCAGTCGTGTCCAACTCTTCGCGACCCCATGGACTGCAGCCCCCCAGGCTCCTCCGTCCATGGGATTATCCAGGCAAGAGTACTGGAGTAGGGTACCATCGCCTTCTCGAAAAGACAGATTAAAGGTGATTAAATTCTATCCTGAATGTTGAGATGAAAATTTGGATGTTCTCTATTTTTAGCTTTTACTTGACTTCTTCAAAGTGACATGTCTTATTTCAGAATTTTGGATTAACCTTCTTATTGGATAACAATTATTTTCTGTTTCTATATTAAGTACTTTGAAAAATAACAGACTTTGTTACTGGACATCAGGCATTTCTAAAAAGGCCCAGAAACTTTGGAAATATCTTGTCGTTTTTTACATGTAGTGTTTGATAAATACATATAACCTTGAATTTAAATCATGTTGGAGCAGAATGATCCTTCCATTTGAAATCTTGATATGCCAGCAGAAGTATGCATGTCTACTCTAGAGACAGTGAGTGTATCTCTAAAGGAGACCTTGGGCACATATATATATATATATATATATATATATATATATATATATATATATAACATAAAGCATTTAAATAATTTTATTTACTTTAACTGTAGAAGTGTTCTTTTGGATGGCAGATAACATTCAGATGTTAATCGTTCAATTATTTTCTTCTAAAAATGATCAGCTGATGTCATTTTTGTGAAAAAATAGAAAATGGAACTCTTTGTTTACCCTCATGTACTGTTGATTTGAGCTTTATGTAGTGCCTAAGTGGAGAAAACTTACACCTTTCCTTTTGCAAGCATGTAAAGCAATGTAAAAAAGTTCGTCCAGTTCAAGGGACATGAGCTCATAGGTTTCCATTACAATCACATCCTTAATGTTCAGAGCATTTCTTTCAAAAGGATTTTTGTCCAATCTTTTAAAATTGTTTTATTAAAATTTCAAATCAAACAGTAAAAACCAAGTAAAAACAACTTCATCTCCTCTTTCTATCATGAATTACATTATTTTTTTAGCAAGAAATCTCTTCTTAACTTGAGGAAACTATGTATGACCCCAGATATAAAGTACATTGGCCTCCATATGTATTGGGGGTATATTTTGGCTTGTCGGGGGGCCATCTTTGGAGACATGGTGAGGACTCCTCACCAGCTTAATAGTCTGCAGAGAAAGTTTTTCAATTCACTGTGTTAACTGAATTTTGCATACAGGCCATAATCTGTATGCTGCATCTATTGTGATAAAACTTGTCAGCTTTTACATTCTTTTGCATAGGGCAGAATACTAATCTTAGGTGACATTGATATACATTCAGTTTGAAACAAAGTGAAGTTAACCGGAAACTTAGTAATTCCCTTGCTTTCTGTCTTTTTAGCTAACCATTTAGCTGTTTCTCTTCAGTGTTTTTCTTTTTCATCTATAAATTCACTATAAAGACCGTCAGCTGGTTAATTTGATTGAAAACATGTGTCTAAACTGTGTGAGGAAAGCTTTTCTTTTTTTTCGCCTAGACCCTCATGCTAGTATTCTCCCTTGTTGATGAATGCATATGAAGATTCATGACATGTACTCTGGTATTGCCTGTTTTAAATAAAACACAGTTCAGTTATTTGCTTTGGTCAAGAGTTCTCCCAGGGATTTCTGACATTGGGAAACTTGTAGGTATGATAGACAAACTGCTGACTCAAAAGCAGTTAAGAACTTAACTCTTTAGTGGGTAGATTGTCCCAATTCACTTCTTTCATGGGAAACCATGACTGTTTTAAACAACATGCTCTAGAACATATCCCGTTTCATTAGTCTTTGTGTGAGGAAAATTAGCAAGCATATGGAACCTCAGGAAAGCTCTGTGTGCATTCCATACAGAATGACATCAAGTCTATGATGAACACTTCCGTGACAGCATATGCTAGACAGAGCCAGGGCAAAAAAAATGATACCTTTCTAGACTTTGCACTTTTTACACATCCCTGTGGAGGGGCCAGATTAGGCCGCAAGGAGGCAACTTGTACTTACTGGAACATCTAAACATAGTCATGTTGACATTTGCTGAGCATCACAATGCTCTAGGCTCTTTTCTAATTGCTTTATATTGTGGGTACCAATTCATTTATGTTTCAGAATACTCTGAGATACTGACATTGTTGTTGTTTAATCTCTCAGTTATGTTGAACTGTTTTGCTACTCCTATGGACTATAGCCTGCCAGGCTCCTCTGTTTATGGCATTTCCCAGGCAAGAACACTGGAATGGGTTGTCATTTCTTTCTCCAGGGGATCTTCTCAACCTAGGGATTGGATCCATCTCCTGGTTGGCAGGCAGATTCTTTGCCCCTGAGTCACCAAGGAAGCCCCCATAATGATATTATTATCCCCTTTCTGTAGCTGGGGAAACTGAGGCAGGGAGAGGTTAAGAAACTTTCTCAAGGTCACATAGTTAGAAGAGTGAGAGTCAGGATTTGAACACAAGATATCTGCCCAAGGGCACCTCAGTCGCTGCGAGTGAGCTCAGAGCCCTATAAGGAGTCATAGAGAAGAGAAGCGAAATTCTAAATCCGTGAGCGTATGGCGGGTCTGATACTTAGGAAACCACGTCCAGTAGTGAGTGGAAGAGGAAGTGTCGTCAGTAAGATTGTGGTGTCGGTATGTAGATGGCCCATCCCAGGAAGGAAATGCATTATCACAGTGTTCACACAGGGGATGGATTTGGAATCTGGCACAGAGATCTCCCATTAGCCAGTGAATGAAAGCACACCTAAGAACAGGCCTGTCCTTTTCTCTGGCTTCTTATTAAAGCAACTTCTGAGTATGCTCCAAGGGCACTTGCGGAGGAGTCCTTTTCTCCAAAGAGTTGCAAGTGATGGCAGTTAATTGCTGGAACCTCCAGGTCCTCACATTTTTAAGAGAGAAATTACTCCTCATTACTCTTATAACCTGAATACATGGAACCTTATGCATGCCCTGATATTACTTGGCTTATTGTGAGGCCTCAGCAAATATGAAATAACCCTGACCTTTTAGAAAAAGATTAATGTGGCTATCAACCATAGGTGCTAGTATACTATTCTTGTAGTTCCAGATAAAGCACCAAAGACACAGCTGTTGTTCAGCAGACTTTTTTTTTTTTTTAATTGAGCCTGACTGCTTTTTTCATTCATAGGAAAAGTTAAGCTTCATGCATCCTTCATGGGTAAGCTGCATCTGCTTTGTGGATGAAGAAAACGAGACTGAAAGCTTCGGGACTGTGGAAACTAACAATTTCAAATACCCTTGCTAGACACCTATGTATTATGTCACGTCACATCCATTATGGAAATGAGAAAATATTCATCTCTGTTTTTCAGTGTAGGAAATGAAGCGCTGGGAGGCTGATCAGTTTGCATAAAGTTGCATAGTTAAAAGCACTGGATCTAGGATCAGAACCCAGGTACATGGAGCTCCCAGCTTTCCTTTTGTTGTCTCATCCTCAGATATTGTGAAACACCATTTTAATACCGCAAAGAGGAAAACTAAAGCATCTACCAGCTTCCTTTTGAATAATAAAGGGATATTATAAGCTTATTAGAAAACTGGTCTGTAGCACTTATTGGTCCAGCTTGTACCAACACTAAAGGAGAGAGTGAAATCCTTTTCTTGTTCCCATGGCTATCACCCCTACCCCAGCACTCTCAGACACCCTTCCTCCTGAGAGTTGAAAGTTCACAGATACCATTCCATTCCTCTCATTCCTCCCAAGCTGCTCTGGCTTAGATCCCTGCACACTGTCCACCCCTCCTCCCATCCCAAAGGCTATGCTATCACGTTCTGAACATCTTACAAAGTGGACATAGTACTGCTGTCAGGATTGCTGTATTTTCTGTGAGGCTAACCTATCTTGTAAAGATGGAGACCGCCCTGGTAGTCTACTTTGTAAAGGTCAGATTCCTCCTTTGCTATAAATTCTAGCTTATAATTCTTCTTAATCATCATCTACTATTAAGCTGAATGAAATTAAGTCTTTACATAGTTTTCTGGCAAGAAAGTTTTTGCTTCTACCCGTGGCTTATCTGTTTATAGCGTTTACTAATGTTTCCTCTTAAGGGTCTCAGTACGCAAGTGCCCTTGGAGCATACTCAGTATGGTGCTTCAACATACACAGGCATGCCTGTGCTCTGAGGAGGCTCAGGGCATTATCAGGATTTTATCATCATAACTTCAGTCTTTTTCTATAATACTGTTGGTGCTGTGGATATAGAGCAGGATAAGGTATTATAAGTGAGTGAAGTTGCTCAGTCATGTCCGACTCTTTGCGACCCCATGGACTGTAGCCTACCAGGCTCCTCTGTCCATGGGATTTTCCAGGCAATAGTACTGGAGTGGATTGCCATTTCCTTCTCCAGCGGATCTTCCTGACCTAGGGATTGAACCTGGGTCTCCCACATTGTAGACAGACGTTTTACCATCTGAGCCACCAGGGAAGTCACATTATATTATATATTATATAATGATATAAGTTATATAATGGTATAATAAAGGCATTATATAATGACGCAACCCCGAACACACATGCTTGGACATTTCCCTGGGAAGAACTTTTCTCTATTTAATGCCTGAGAAAAACCCAGTCACCTCTGATTCTAGTTTAAGTATCTCCATTCTGTAAAGTGTTTCCTAATTCATAATTTCAGTTAGTCTGTTTATCCTCTGTGATCTCTTAGGCCTCTCTATATCCCTCACTGTGCTGCCTCTTCATTCTACTTCTGCCCTCTTTCCTAGGTGGTCTCAGACTTCCCGATTAGTAGATACTAAGGGGGCAGGTGCAACAAGATGTGGTTATACATGCATTTCCTTTGTTTACTCTGGTTCTGACCAAACAACAGGTTTACCAGAATCAGAAACTTTCTAGCACACAGACCCAGTTTAACCCTATGATACATAATTTCTTCTCTTTATTCTGTTAAACAAACCTCTGCAAACTCTTACACAACCTCCACCTCAGTTGAACTTGTAATTATACCTGTTAATTACAAAGCACTTCACACCTGTTGTTTCACATTTTCATACACTTAACAAAAACAGAGGGCCTCATTTCCAGAGCATCCAGGAGTGAAGTTTTGCCCTTACGAAAATATTTACTTGGTCAAATCCCCAAAGGCCTTCCTGGCTCCTCTCTTGCCTGTGATTAAAAGAATGCAAAATGTTCTGTTCTTCCCTGGCTGTTCTATCTAACAATAAGGTTTCCTGGATCTGTGCACTCATCCCTAAAATAAGTAACTTTGTCCTCTAGGTTATTTACCTAACCTTGATACATTTTCCCTTCTCTAATAACTTTCTAAAAGCAATAGCTTTCTGCCTCACCAAGTCACATATTCTGGCATTTTCCTTTTTATGGTATACTTTCATACCCACCACGGTGCATTGCAAAGAATAGTCAATCAGTACCTACCTGTCTGAATAAATATTCAGAATTTGGGGCATTTATAGTGATACCTTATGGACGCTTATCTCCCTTTCTGTGAAAAGAGAAATGTTGAAGAGTTTCTACAGACTAGATAGTAGGAGTATTTGTTTTATTCTAGAAGACATGCCTCTTACTTTTCCAGTTTTCCATGTTGTGACTTACACAGTGCTAGACACAGCCCTGAAAGGCCTTGAGCTAATCAACTGTGGTCAGTTTTAATTCTATCAATTTTCTTCATAACTGAGTAGGAAAATCTAACTTCTTTTGTGAGTTTCTGTACTTTCACACTGTTACCACACTCAGCAACACTTCTGATGTCATGCGGGAGTTTATTCCACACCAAGCAACTCTGTGACACCATCTGGATGTCCTGAGATTCATTTAATTCGGATGCTAACTGAAGTTATCACCGGCCCCATAGATTAAGGGCTCTGTCCCACAGATTGCCCCTGACTTCAGATGCCAGTCCCACAGTAAATCCCCAGATGCTCCCCAACTTCTGTCTGCCTTGGCTATCAGTTAGAGGTTCCCATGTACAAAAAAGAGCTTCACGACCCAGGTAATCATGATGGTGTGAACACTCACCTGGAGCCAGACATCCTGGAATGTGAAGTCAAGTGGGCCTTAGAAAGCATCACTACACACAAAGCTAGTGGAGGTGATGAAATTCCAGTTGAGCTATTTCAAATCCTGAAAGATGATGCTGTGAAAGTGCTGCACTCAATATGCCAGCAAATTTGGAAAACTCAGCAGTGGCTACAGGACTGGAAAAGGTCAGTTTTCATTTCAATCCCAAAGAAAGGCAATGCCAAAGAATGCTCAAACTACCACACAATTGCACTCATCTCACACGCTAGTAAAGTAATGCTCAGAATTCTCCAAACCAGGCTTCAGCAATATGTGAACCGTGAACTTCCAGATGTTCAAGCTGGTTTTAGAAAAGGCAGAGGAACCAGAGATCAAATTGCCAACATCCACTGGATCATGGAAAAAGCAAGAGAGTTCCAGACAAACATCTACTTCTGCTTTATTGCCTATGCCAAAGCCTTTGACTGTGTGGATCACAATAAACTGTGGAAAATTCTTTAAGAGATGGGAATACCAGACCACCTGACCTGCCTCTTGGGAAATCTGTATGCAGGTCAGGAAGCAACAGTTAACACTGGACATGGAACAACAGACTGGTTCCAAATAGGAAAAGGAGTATGTCAAGGCTGTAAATTATCACCCTGCTTATTTAGCTTGTGTGCAGAGTACATCTAGAGAAATGATGGACTGGAAGAAGCACAAGCTAGAATCAGGATTGCTGGGAGAAATATCAATAACCTCAGATATGCAGAAGATACCACCCTTATGGCAGAAAGTGAAGAGGAACTAAAAACTCTCTTGATGAAAGTGAAAGAAGAGAGTGAAAAAGTTGGCTTAAAGTTCAACATTCAGAAAACTAATATCATGGCTTCTGGTTCCCTCACTTCATAGGAAATAGATGGGGAAATAGTGGAAACAATGTCAGACTTTATTTTCTTGAGCTCCAAAATCACTGCAGATGGTGATTGCAGCCATGAAATTAAAAGACGCTTACTCCTTGGAAGGAGAGTTATGACCAACCTAGATAGCATATTGAAAAGCAGAGACATTACTTTGCCAGCAAAGGTCCATCTAGTCAAGGCTATGGTTTTTGCAGTGGTCATTTATGGATGTGAGAGTTGGGCTGTGAAGAAAGCTGAGCTCCAAAGAATTGATGCCTTTGAACTGTGGTGTTGGAGAAGACTCTTGAGAGTCCCTTGGACTGCAAGGAGATCCAACAAGTCCATCCTAAAGGAGATCAGTCCTGGGTGTTCATTGGAAGGACTGATGCTAAAGCTGAAACTCCAATACTTTGGCTACCTGATGTGAAGAGTTGACTCATTGGAAAAGACCCTGATGCTGGGAGGGACTGGGGGCAGGAGGAGAAGGCGACAACAGAGGATGAGATGGCTGGATGGCATCACTAACTTGATGGACATGAGTGTGAGTGAACTCCGGGAGTTGGTGATGGACCGGGAGGCCTGGCATGCTGCGATTCATGGGGTCGCAAAGAGCTGGACATGACTGAGCAACTGAAGTGAACTGAATGATGTCCCCCACCTGGATTCACTTATTTGTTAGACCAATTCACACATTTCAGAGACATCCTTACCAGTTTATTATGTAATAAAAGCTATGAGAAATGATACAAATAAACAATAGCCAGGTGAAGAGATACATAGAGTGAGGTCCAGGATTCTAAATAGGAGCTTCTTTCCTTGTGGAGCTGGATTGCATTACCCTCTTGCCATGTAAATGTGCTCAATCTGAAAGCTCTATGAACACCACATTTTGGGGATTTAATGGCAGTTTCATCACAGAGGTCTGATAAATCAGTAGCTCCATTTCCAGCCCCTTCCCGCTCCCCTCTGGAGAATGAGGAATGGGGCTGAACATGCCAAGCTTCCAGTCATGGCTTGGTCTTTCCAGGGACCAGGAGCCCTCCAAGATCCATCTCCTTATAAGACCCTGCTATCACCTGAGAAGTTCCATAGGATTTAGGAGTCGTGTCCGTCAAAGACTGAACATCAGAACCCAAGATGCTCCTGGTACTCTTGTAATGGGGAAATCACAAGGGTTTTAGGAGTTCTGCCTCCAGAACTGGAGTCAAAGCTAAATGTTAGAACAAAAGAGTTGCTAGCATCCCTATGTACAAGTAATTTAGGAGCTCTGTGTCAGGGACCAGGTTCAGAGATCTGTTTGTGTGTATGTGTGTGTGCACGTGTGTGTTCATGTGTGTGTGTGTATATATATATTTAGTATTTCACAAGTGGATTTATAACAAAACAAGAATCAGTTTTCTTATTATAAAAGACAAGATTCAAAAGACACTTTCTGTCCCAGTAAAAGAAATTTTTGATGACATCTAAAGATCTGGGCTTGGAAAACTCCTGCATCATGTACTTCAGCAGTTTTCAAAAACCAGCCACTTCATCAGTGAAGAATATATATTTTCTGTTATTTTATAAGGACTTAGTTAAATACCTGTTTCCTGATGCATCATACTCAGAATACTATTCCTCAATTCTCTGCAGTGTAAGATGAGCAAATCAGCACCTCTACCTCTCTTTTCCTTCAACTTCCCCCTATTTTTCCTTTTTAAATTATACTTCAGGTATACAACAGTTTCAGGTCTACAACAAAGTGATTCAGATAATGTATATATATACATTAATGTGATAATAATACACATAATGTGTATAATAATATAATGTGATAATTCACACACACACACATACACACACGTACATATGTACATACATACACACACATACCCCTGCACTATACAATATGTCTTTGTTATCTATTTTATATGTAGTAATGTGTATCTGTTAATCCCAAACTCCTAATTTATTTCTCCTTTCCCCTGCTGTCCCCTTTGGTAACCAGAAGTTTGCTTTTTTATGTATGAGTCTAGTTTTATAAATGAGTTCATTTGTATTTTTTTTTTTTTTTTAGATTTCACATGTAAATGATTTCATATGATGTTTGTCTTTCTCTGACTGACTTACTTTGTGGTAGTTTAGTAATAGTGTGTGGTAGTTTAGTGCTAAGTAAAGTAATGCTCAAAATTCTCCAAGTCAGCCTTCAGCAATACGTGAACTGTGAACTTCCAGATGTTCAAGCTGGTTTTAGAAAAGGCAGAGGAACCAGAGGTCAAATTGCCAACATCTGCTGGATGATGGAAAAAGCAAGAGAGTTCCAGAAAAACATCTATTTCTGCTTTATTGACTATGCCAAAGCCTTTGACTGTGTGGATCACAACAAACGGTGGAAAATTCTGAAAGAGATGGGAATACCAGACCACCTGAACTGCCTCTTGAGAAACCTGTATGCAGATCAGGAAGCAGCAGTTAGAACTGGACATGGAACAATAGACTGGTTCCAAATAGGAAAAGGAGTATGTCAAGGCTGTATATTGTCACCCTGCTTATTTAACTTCTATGCAGAGTACATCACGAGAAACGCTGGACTGGAAGATGCACAAGCTGGAATCAAGATTGCCGGGAGAAATATCAATAATTTCAGATATGCAGATGACACCACCCTTATGGAAGAAAGCAAAGAAGAACTAAAGAGCCTCTTGATGAAAGTGAAAGAGGACAGTGAAAAAGTTGGCTTAAAGTTCAAGATTCAGAAAACGAACATCATGGCATCTGGTCCCATCACTTCATGGGAAATAGATGGGGAAACAGTGGAAACAGAGTCAGACTTTATTTTTTGGGCTCCAAAATCACTGCAGATGGTGATTGCAGCCATGAAATTAAAAGATGCTTACTTCTTGGAAGGAAAGTTATGACCAACCTAGATAGTATATTCAAAAGTAGAGACATTACTTTGTTAATAAAGGTCCATCTAGTCAAGGCTATGGCTTTTCCTGTGGTCATGTATGGATGTGAGAGTTGGACTATAAAGAGAGCCAAGTGCCAAAGAATTGATGCCTTTGAACTGTGGTGTTGGAGAAGACTCTTGAGAGTCTCTTCGACTGCAAGGAGATCAAACCAGTTTATCCTAAAGGAAATCAGTCCTGAATATTCATTGGAACGACTGATGCTGAAACTGAAACTCCAATCCTTTGGACACCTGATGCAAAGGACTGACTTAATGGAAGAGACGCTAATGCTTGGAAAGATTGAATGCAGTAGACGAAGGGGATGACAGAGCATGAGATGGTTGAATGGCATCACTGACTTGTTGGACATGAGTTTGAGCATGCTCCGGGAGTTGGTGATGGACAAGGAAGCCTGGTGTGCTGCTGTCCATGGCGTCACAAAGAGTCGCACACGACTGAGTGACTGAACTGAACTGAACTGAGTGCTAAGTCATGTCTGACTCTTGTGACCCTATGGACTGAAAGCCTACCAGGCTTCTCTGTCCATGGCATTCCCTAGGCAAGAATACTGGAGTTGGTTGTTATTTTCCTTCTCCAGGGTATCTTCCTGACCCAGGATTGAACCTGTGTCTCTTGCACTGCAAGGAGATTGTTTACTGGTGAGCGATCAGGGAAGCCGCTGACTGACTTTACTTAGTATAATAATCTCCCTGTCCATCTATGTTGCAAATGGCATTATTCATTTTTTAATGGCTGAGTATTATTCCATTGCGTGCGTGCACACACACACACGCACACATATTGTTATCTTCTTTGTTCATTCCTCTGTCACTGGACATTTAGGTTGCTTCTGTGTCTTGGCCATTGTATTGTAAACAGCGCTGCAGTGAACATTGGATGTATATATCTTTTCAAATTAGAATTTTCTTTTCCTCTGGACATATGCCCAGGAGGGTGATATCTGGATCATATGGTAATCTATTTTTAGTTTATTAAGAAACTTTCATACTATTCTCCACAGTGGCTGCCCCTATTTATACTCCACATCGTCTCCAGCATTTGCTATTTGTAGACTTTTTGATGATGGACATTCTCACTGGTGTGAAGTGATATCATGTTGTAGGTTTGATTTTCATTTCTCCAATAATTAGTGATGTTGAGCATCTTTTCATGTACCTGTTGGCCATCTGTATATCTTCTTTGGAGAAATACCTATTTAGGTATTCTGGCTATTTTTTGATTGGGCAACCTCCTGACTTCTATATCATTCCATTTACTTTGCCAGAGTTTATAATTTTTACATTATTTTCTCGTTGCTTAATTAAATTGTGCTTTGTAGCATTTATACTACCTTATCATATAAATGCTGGTTTCCAGCAGAAGTAAACTTTTGAGTCCTTTCATATCTGATAATTTCTGAATATTTTTATTGAACATCCATGACTGACTGATTTTGTCTGGAAATAAAATTCTATGTTTAAAATTATTGTCTCTGAATGTTATGTCCTTTGCCTCATTGGTTTCTAAAATATCTATTGCTAATAAGATGGCTTGGTCAGGTTGATTCTTTTCAAGTTATCTGACTTAAGTTTGCTCTATTTTGTTTTTCTTCTTAGATGAAAATTTTGTTATCTCTTTTCCTTTGGTGTTCTGATATAGCAGGATTGTATATATATAACATCAAGTCTTTTTACATTCATCCTGTTTGGCACTCAGAATACCATTTAAATATACATACCTTTGTTTTTTTAAACTCAGGAATTTCTGTAATACTCTTTATTTGGTTACTTTATCCTTCAAAAATTCTAATTTTCTGATCTAATCTTAATTTCTTATCTGCCTCTAATATTTGCCTTTTACTCTGTTCTAGGAAGTTTCTTTTTATTCTAGTTCTTCCCTACACCTTTAAAATGTTTTTTCTTAAGAAGTCATGATCTAGGAGAGGGCAGACAGGCTATTTTACTTCTGCTCACCCTATGTAAAGTGAAGAGGACCAGTTTTAAAGGTGATAAGCAAACACCAAGAGCCTTAAGTCCTCTAAGTATGTCACTTGATTCCTTTAGAGTGAAGGTGGCAGAATGGATATTGGTTTTATTTCAGAATTTGCATCAACCTTTGAAAAATGAGATGTTTCGCACAAAACTGGATGCGTGGCTCCTCTTGAAACATCTGTAGATATGACAGCAGTCGTCTGGGACTGCAGCATCGCTGCCCCATTGAAATAAGCCATTTGCTCTCCAATCCAACATAGTCCCCACCGCTCCTTTTGTTTTCCCAGTGATGGGGCCAGATGTTTATTGCTGTTTGTTACCATGTTAGCATTGTAAGAGGGATGTTTCTCTGCATGCCTCATCTGGATTGTATTCATTTATTCCTTTAGTCATGTCCAATATGTTCTTATTTGAGAATCTTTGCATTTGCTGTTCCCTCAACCTGGAACTCCATTTCTCCAAATCTCTGTGTCCATGCTTCCTTCTCATCGTTAAGCTTTTAGTTCAGTTGGTATCTCTTCAAAGAGGATTTCCAAGACTACTCAGTGATAGTTGCCCAGACCTTCTCTCTGTAATTTTTTCTAAAGACTATTTATCTGTTTCTTTTCATGCTCATTTCTGTCTCTGCCAGACTAGAATGTAAGCTCCTGGAGGGCAGGGATTTTGGCTATCTTGTTTTATATCCTGTTCTTAAAATTGTTCCTAGCAGGAGCTTAAGAAATGTTTATTAGAAAAATTAGTAACAATTTCCCTGTCAAAGGAGGAAAAATAAAAGTAGAAAGGTTATGTGTTTTAAGAAAATGGGATCATGAAGATTATTATAACATAATTAATATTTAAAGTAATCTATCACCTCAAGTTCCAGACTAGTCCTCTGTATTCATTTAAACTCTGTTAAGTTACTTGCTTGTTCCTAACACCCGTAGCACCATATTTGAGTGTGCTGTTTTTGTCTTAGAGCTTCAGACAGGGGGTCCAATGCATGCCTCCTTCTAGCAATGGACCTTTAATTCATCACTTCCATTTTACCCCCTCATCTCACTTCTGTATTTACTGTCAGCTGATTCTGAGCTGTTTACTGTTAGCTGACTCTGAGCATCCAGTCCCATCACTTCATGGCAAATAGATGGGGAAACAGTGGAAACAGTAAGAGACATTATTTTCTTGGGCTCCAAAATCACTGCAGATAGTGACTGCAGACATGAAATTAAAAGATGCTTGCTCCTTGGAGGAAGAGCTATGAACAACTTAGATAGCATATTATTATTATTTTTTTTTTTCTTGGAAATTTTATTTATTTATTTATTTTTTTAATTTTTTAAATTTTAAAATCTTTAATTCTTACATGCGTTCCCAAACATGAACCCCCCTCCCACCTCCCTCCCCACAACATCTCTCTGGGTCATCCCCATGTACCAGCCCCAAGCATGCTGCACCCTACGTCAGACATGGACTGGCAATTCAATTCTTACATGACAGTATACATGTTAGAATATTAAAAAGCTGAGACATTACATTGCTGACAATGGTCTGTCTAGTCAAAGCTATGGTTTTTCCTGTGGTCATGTAAGGATGTGAGAGTTGGACTATAAAGAAATCTGAGCTCCGAAGAATTGATGCTTTTGAACTGTGGTGTTGGAGAAGACTCTTGAGAGTCCCTTGGACTGCAAGGAGATCAAACCAGTCAACCCTAAAGGAAATCAGTTCTGAATATTCATTGGAAGGACTGATGCTGAAGCTGAAACTCCAGTACTTTGGCCACCTGATGTGAAGAACTGACTCCTTAGAAAAGACCCTGATGCTGGGAAAGATTGAAGGCAGGAGGAGAAGGGGACGACAGAGGATGAGATGGTTGGGTGGTATCACTGACTCGATGAACATGAGTCTGAGCAAGCCCCAGGAATTGGTGATGGACAGGGAGGCCTGGCATGCTGCAGTCCATGGGGTCACAAAGAGTTGGACACGACTGAGTGACTGAACTGACTGACTGAGCTGAAGCCCCTCCACAGCTATGTGGTGAAGAGTGGTGCCATGTCTGCAGCAGCTATGGTCTGTGCAACTTCATCTGCCTTCTGTCTTTCAGAAATGTGTCTTGGTCGCCAGCCTCTGAAGTGGGCCCCTCTGATTCCCACTGCCTGCTAGTCACACACCATATCATTCTTTCCCAATCAAACCAGGGTTCATCTGCATGACTAATAGCATCTTACAGAAGTGTTGGTATGTCACTTGCAAGATTAGGTTTTAAGAGAATTCAGCTTTCATCTTTCATACTCTTGTTCACCACATGCCTTCTCTCCCTGGGATCAGTCACCCTGGGGGAAGACAGATGGCTGTCCTCAGGACATCCAGGCAGCTTATGGGAAGTGGAAGCCTCTAGCGAACTGCCAGCAAGGAACTGAGACCTGACAAGAACAATGTAAGTGAGTTTGGGAAGACACTCTCCAGACCCTTTCAAGTTTTGCGATGCCTGCAGCACCCTTCCAGAGAGACCTGAGCATGACCCTGCCTGCTAAGTTCCTCCAAGATTCCTAACCCTAAGAAACTACATGAGATAATAAATGCTTGTTATTTAAAACTGCTAAATTTTGGAGTAATTTTTAAAAATATAACAATTGACAACTAATACAGTGTCCACAATATTTTGTTGGTTCACCATTTATGATCTCCTACACCTATTTTGTTTTTAGAAAGAAATGGTGCATATATAATAAATATATTATCAACAATAGAGACACAAATCATAAAATATGGACAGAGCCAACACTTGAACCTCGGTCTTCAGGGTTCTTTCCACTAATAAATGGGAGAGTGGAAAGATGCCTTCCCATGCTGCAGATGGCTACCAATAGCGTATGTTGCACAATGTCAGTGATTATTCATTTATGGAGTTCTGTATTGCTTATCTACTGAGTGTTTCTCAGACTAAGAACTCTGTTACGTGTAAGAAATGACTCAAAGTTGATTGTAATGTTTGAAATCATTTCCTTAATTGCTTTTATTTAGCCTAGTCAAGTTTGTTTGGAGGTAGACTTTTAAATATAAATTTATTTACTTTAATTGGAGGCTAATTACTTTACAATATTGTATTGGTTTGCAGAATGCAGGGCTTCCCTAGGAGCTCACCTATTCAGTGCAAGGACTGATGTTGAAACTGAAACTCCAATACTTTGCCCATCTGATGCGAAGAGCTGACTCATTTGAAAAGACCCTGATGCTGAGAAAGATTGAAGGTGGGAGGAGAAGGGGACAACAGAGGATGAGATGGTTGGATGGCATCACCAACTCGATGGACTTGAGTTTGAGTAAGGAAGGCCTGGAATGCTGCAGTCCATGGGGTTGCAAGGAGTCAGACACAACTGAGCAACTGAACTAAACTGAAGTAGCTCACCTGGTAAAGAATCTGCTTCCAGTGTAGGAGACCCCTGTTCAATTTCTAGGTCAGGAAGATCCCCTGGAGAAGGGACAGGCTGCTCACTCCAGTATTCTTGGGCTTCCCTGGTGGCTCAGCTGGTAAAGAATCTGCCTGCAATGTGGGAGACCTGAGTTCGACCCCTGGGTTGGGAAGAGCCCCTGGAGAAGGGAACGGCTAACCACTCCAATATTCTGGCCTGGAGAATTCCATGGACTGTAAAGTCCATGGGGTCACATAGAGTCTGACAGAACTGAGTGGCTTTCTCTTGTAGAATGTCATTACTAAGTATTGGAGTGTAATATTTTTAAAGATAATTTTTCTCCCTAATATTGTAAATGATAAAGATTCACACCTTTATTGGGATATGAGATTAGATTTTTGGATTACATTTTTCTTTAATGTTGCTTAGTAACTTAGGAAATAAAAGCTTCTATGTTCTGTGTCAATTTAAATAGCACTGATGAGCCAAATGGCCATTTTTAAACCCCTGTTATGATTCTGACTTAATTTCTGATAGAGGAATTTTTTTCTAGAAAGAAGGTTTTGTCAAAAATAATGAAATAATTGCTCTATGAGGTGTCTATGTTCTGCTTAGGGTCTTCTTTTCAATGGTCTCAAAGATGTTTCCATAGGCAACACACCGACTTTACATTTTGTGCTACTATTCGTCAAAATACATTTGCTCTGATGCGGTCCCCTGAATTCATTCTGACAGCCTCAGCTGTGTGAGGAAATATGTTCAAGAAACCTGTCTCAGTATTACCTCCAGAGTTTGGATTGTCTGTAAACAGAACCTGAGAAAGGGATCTGTGTGCACATTATTCATGGAGGGAGGCCTTTCAGGGGGAGAGGGAGGGAAGCAGGACTCAGTGAAAGGAGTTAAGGAAGGTTCGGTTATGTGCCAGTTATGGTTCTGCTCCTGAGTGGCAGTAGTGGCGTCTGTGAACTGCACCACAGCTTGTCCTACACTGACGTGGGGAGCTGGTATTTCAGAGTCTTCCACTCAGTCTGTGAGGACTGGTGGCTGTGCACTTCTCCAGAGAACAGGGCAGCTGGGAGACACAGACAGTCAGCACTTGCAGCAGGTGGGTGGTGGGTTTAGTAGGGCACCAACAGTGTGTGCTACGTGTTGTATCTCAGAGTTGATGTTCAACATTCATTACTCAACAAGAATTTAGGTGCCTATTATATGTTAGGCACTCAGTATGCCAGCACATTTGGAAAACTCAGCAGTGGCCACAAGACTGGAAAAGATCAGTTTTCATTCCAATCCCAAATGGACTGTGGCCTGCCAGGCTCCTCTGTCCATGAGATTCTCCAGGCGAGAATACTGGAGTGGATTGCTATTCCCTTCTCCGGAGGATCTTCCTGACCCAGGGATTGAACCCTAGTCTCCTGCATTGCAGGCAGATTCTTTACCGTTTGAACTACAGGGAAGATCCAACCCCAAAGAAAGGCAAAGCCAAAGAATGTCCAAATTACTGTACAATGGCACTCATTTCACACACTAGCAAAGTAATACTCAACATTCTCCAAGCCAGGCTTCAAAAGTACGTGAACTGAGAACTTCCAGGTGTTCAAGCTGGACTTAGAGAAGGCAGAGGAACCAGAGATTACATTGCCAACATCCGTTGGATCCTCAAAAAAGCAAGAGAGTTTCAGAAAGACATCTACTTCTGCTTTATTGACTACGCCAAAGCCTTTGACTATGTGGATCACAACAAACTGGAAAACTCTGAAAGATATGGGAATACTAGACCACCTTACCTGCCTCCTGAGAAATTTGTATGCAGATCAAGAAGCAACAGTTAGAACTAGCCATGAAACAACTGACTGGCTCCAAATTGGGAAAGGGACTACGTCAAGGCTGTATATTGTCACCTGGGTTATTTAATTGCTATGCAGAGTACATCATGCGAAGTGTGAGCTGGATGAAGCACAGCTGGAATCAAGATTGCTGGGAGAAATATCAATAACCTCAGATATGCAGATGACACGACCCTTCTGGCAGAAAATGAAGAGGAACTAAAGAGCCTCTTGATGAAAGTGAAAGAGGAGAGTGAAAAAGCCAGCTTAAAAGTCAACATTCAAAAAACAAAGATAATGGCATCTGGTTCCATCATTCATGGCAAATAGATTGGAAAACAATGGAAACACTGAGAGACTATTTTCTTGGGCTCCAAAATCACTGCAGATGGTGACTACGGCCATTAAATTAAAAGACGCTTGCCCCTTGGAAGAAAAGCTATGACCAACCTAGACAGCATATTAAAAAGTTGAGATATTACTTTGCTGACAAAGGTCCGTCTAGTCAAAGCTATGGTTTTTCCAGTGGTCATGTATGGATGTGAGAGTTGGACCATAAAGAAAACTGAGCCCTGAAGAATTGATGCTTTTGAACTGTGGTGCTGGAGAAGACTCTTGAGAGTCCCTTGGACTTCAAGGAGATCCAACCAGTCCATCCTAAAGGAAATCAGTCCTGAACACTTATTGGAAGGACTGATGCTGAAGCTGAAGCTTCAGTACTTTGGCCACCTGATGTGAAGTACTGACTCATTAGAAAAGATCCTGGTGCTGGGAAAGGTTGAAGGCAGCAGAAGGTGATAGCAGAGGCTGAGATGGTTGGATGACATCACCGACATGAGTTTGAGCAAGCTGTGGGAGTTGGTTGGTGATGGACAGGGAAGCCTGGCATGCTGCAGTATATGGAGTCACGTAAAGTCGGACACGACTGAGCGACTGAACTGAACTGATATGTTAGGTACTGTGCTGGATATGTAGCAATGAAAGATATAGTGCTTTTACTCAGAGGAAATAAACGAGCAAACAGATTATTGGAATGTGATAGGATGAGTTCAAATAAGGAGCTGAGAGCAGGGATAGGGCATAGCTGTTATCCTGTGTTAGAAATGGATGAAAAATCTTTTCCGACAGGATGTTGCATTTCTAAATACAGGTCAGGGTAGCCTGGTAATGATGACAGGATGGGGGGAAGGCACTGAAGGATGTGTCAAAAGTTCTGCTTCTGTGAATGAGGTGAGAGAAATACACAGAGGTAGATTTGGTCATGATTTCTTTTAGACTGAAAAAAAAATTTTTTTTGATTGCAAACAACAGAAGCCAACTCTGCTAATAAGCATACAAGGGATATATTGGATGACTGAGTGAGTACTCTCAGACATCATACTTGAAGGAAATGAGGAGCCAGTTTAAGGAAGAGCAGAGGCCAGTCTTCTGTGTTGATATCCCAGTAGCGGTATGCTGTTAGACTTTCTCAGCCTGAACTTCATGCAACGTTTTGTCACTCTGCTCAGGAATTGTATTCTATGGAGAGAGCATTCTTTTGCCGTGTGTTTTATCACCTTTCTATCCATTAGCAAAAATGGATGTACATGACTGAGGATCCTGCCATTGCAGTATCTAGTGGCAGTGTCATAAATTTCCAGGGAAAATTCAAGTTATTGTTCCTAGAGGAGTTGGGGGGTGGTGAATAATGGGCCAAACAAAAACATAGGTGTTCCATTATACAGACCGTGCCACAGACTTTGGAATTTATCTTGACTATGACAGTGACTAGACATAGTTCTTTCTAGGCGGTAAGAAAAATGGGTAAATTTGACCAGAGGGCCCCTGTAGTCAGAGTTCTAAAGGTTCATTGGGACAAGGGATCCATCCTGCAGTGGCAGAAAGGAGTGGGGCCAGTAGGTAGGTCCAGGCTTGGATCTTGAGGAAGGGCCAAGAGAGAAGCAGGAAAGACAGGATTATCATCCCCATGTCCAGAGGGGCAAGAACAGGATGATAATGGCAAAAACCAAGGCCAGGAGCCAAGTGGAAAAGTAATCAAATGAAGTGGAGGGATGAGACTAGAGACCCGAAGCTCAATCATATTATTTTGAAAAGAAACGGGAAGGGGCAAAACCAAGGTGAAGGTGTCAGGGATGGAGAGAAAACCATGAATTCTCAGGAGTCAGACTTTGTCCTGGTTCTGCTCAACTTGCTGCACCAACGAATATTGGAGAGGGGACCACAGAGGGTCACAGCACACTGTCTCCAGCATCCAGTGTAGAGGTGGCCCTGAGGCATCATCTGGGGGCTTTGGATTCTACCTTTTTTGAAGTTCCCCCATGGGCTTCCCTGATGGCTCAGTGGTAAAGAATCCATCTGCCAAATCTGGGGACGAGGGTCGGATCCCTGCGCCAGGAAGATCCCCTGGAGGAGGAAATGGCAACCCACCCCAGTATTCCTGCCTGGGAAATCCCATGAACAGAGCAGCCTGATGGGTTATAGTGCATGGGGTCACAAAAAAGGCAGACACGACTTAGCAACTGAACACAACAGAGCACATGAGAGCTGCCATCAGGATCCTGGTGGTTGTCATACAGAGTTTGCTTTTCATAGTATAATCCTTTGCAATCAAGTTCTATCATACCTTGTAAAGATCTTTGGTTTTAATACTTTAGAGCAGTTTTGAGATATATGTATGGCAAAATGTGTACCCTACCACCTTTCTGAGAACATAAAACATGCTAAGCTAGGAAAACACAAGGTGGCGTTTTGTAATACAACTGATAGTGGAGTAATTGAATAATTGGAGGTACACCAGAGCTACACTCAGAGGGGAACCAGAAAAAAGTGATCATCAGCCTAAGTCAGGGTCTGGAAAGAGAAGAAGCAGAACTTTGGAACAGGGGTTTAAAAGTTCAGAGACTCATGGAAGAGGTAGGTGGAGAAAGGAGAGTAACTTTACAGTGTCTGGGTAATAATTGTGAAGTCGAGGCTACCCAGCAGAATTAGATAGGAGATGCTGAAAGAAATGAAATAGCTCAACTTTTTCCAGTCAAGACTGACTATGCATAGGTTTTTTCCATTCTGAAATAAAGAACTGATGTGTACCTGCTTTTGGACTATGTGTGGGTTTGGGTGAGGGGGTGTACTATCCCAATATGTCATATTAAGGGCAGAGTAAGGGGACTGCGTAAATCGATGCTCAACTATCAATTTTGAATAGTGACATGTCTGTGTCGTATTATAAACTCCCTGCTCCTACCCCCCATATATTATATCCTCATTTATGTTTCTTTTAATTTTACTTTGAAAAATACAAGTCATCACTGAACTAGGTGGTGATCATTATTAATTTTTAAAATGTTATTTAATTTTCTAAACATAATGTGAATATTTACCACTTCTTCTAACCCTATGCTATTTCTAAAAGTAGATTGGAAGATACTCATTGAGCCAGATTCTTGAGTAGTAGGACTACTCTGCTTAGACCATCATAACCTTTTGAAAATGACCTTTCATTTGGAAAATTGTTGATTGCCTTTGGGGAATTGTAGATGGGTGGGGAATTGTAGATGGGTGGGGAATTGTCTGATTCCTTTATTTTCTTTTACTCGTACAGTTGGCTATCTTATTATTACCTTTTCAAATATATAAAATTGTCCATGGTATACATAATTTAATTTTCCAGATTCCTGACTTGTTGTAGCAATAAAATAACAATAATAATAATAACAGTAATACCAACTTGTTTGCCAGACTTACTTGCTTCTGATTTTTAAAATAATAAAATAATAGTATAGCTGAAAGTGTGATTTTTCTAAAGTGACCTCACTTAAAGATCTCAAAAAAATTAAGATTTTTTTTTGTTCCTCATGGAGGAAAATTGACTGTCAGCAATGCCATCATTGAAATGAATATTTATTACCTAACTGGAAAATAATATTTTTATAAAAGTTTGATAACATCTACAGATTTTGAAAGCCACACACGCTTATTGCTGGTACTCCTAGATTTATGAAATTAAGTGACAGATGAATTCAAATGCGTTTGAAGACCTGTGTACTATCAGATCACAACAAAACTTCATAACTGCCTTGTACCAAAAAATAGATTCAGGGACGAAACCATCTGCCTTACAGCACTGTGCAGCTTGCTTTTTCCTTTCCTTTCTAATTGCCTATCTTCTTTTTCTCTTGAAAAACATTTTCTAAGGGTACATCAAGAAAGAAAGCTGAAATTGAGCTGCTACATTTGGAGAATGCTCTGTATTCTCTATTACACAATGAAGTGTATGAATTTTTACATTTAAAACATTTATTTTAATCTTATATTACAGTCTTTGTTTTATCTAACCTTGTATTTCAAAGGGTATATCTGGATAAGATTTAACTGAATTCACTATACTTTTTCAGACTTCTGGATATTTTTCTCAGGTAGGAAACGATTGAATTAAAGATAAAGTAAATGATAATATTTCTATACATGATAGAGTACTGAAGGCAAAATAGCTAAAAGCTATTAAGGATTAAATAAAAGGAACCAAAATAATATTACAACTACCTGAATGCTAAATACAGCTTTTGAAGCTAGTGGGAAAAGAATGCTTGTTGAAGCCATTGAAAAACAGGAACTTAGACAAAATTATGTTTTTAAATTTCTTTACTCTGCTTTTCTATCCTTGGACATAGTGGGTAGTACAAAAGAAAGAGTGTATTAAAGTATAAAGTTTATGTAAATACAAGAAAAAAGGTCTAAAATGGTTGTGACTGTGAAAGTCACTCAGTCGTGTCCAACTCTTTGTGACCCCGTGGACTATGCAGTCCATGGAATTCTCCAGGTCAGAATACTGGAGTGGGTAGCCTTTCCCTTCTCCAGGGGATCTTCCCAACCCAGGGATCGAAACCAGGTCTCCCACATTGCAGGGAGATTCTTTACCAGCTGAGGCACAAGGGAGCCCTGGAATGGTTAAAAACCAATGAATAAAATAGTTTCTCAAGCTTCTGTCATTAACATTCCTTTGAGAATCTCATCTGCATAGTTTTTGTGCCCAATTAATCTACCATTTCTTTACTTTTTTCTTGAGGTTTACTTTAAATCCAGTCTTTTTTGCAAAATTCTATATCTTGTTCTAAGCACATAAAATTAAAAAAATTAACAATTGCCTGCTTATAATCATTGCATGTGTCTCACTATGGACACATTACCTTGAGAAAATGATGTTAAGGGTATCAGAAGGGAACTGTTCCTAAAAAATGAGAGATAAGACATTGGAGGAAGAAATCTAGAGGGCTAAATACAGAATTGCATAATTACCAGAAGCAGGAGAAAATTACATTAGATCTATGCTAAGTTTATCCAAATTAGGTCTCTCCAATCATATTGTGAGTGGGTGATATGAATCTATTTGGAGACTTTCCTGTCTCTCCTCCCCTCCTTCAATCCCTCTGTCCTCCAGTAATGCTCCTGGCTATCTGGGATCAGAAGAAAATGTGGAGTGAGCTTTGGATGGCTTCCTTTTCATCTGTAGGGCTTACTGCTAATGTTCTTTTTTCTCTTCTCCATATAAAACTTCCAAAGAGGCTCCGACTATTAAAATCTATTGGTATTTCCCACTTAGTCTGTGCACTTCTGCTTAAATATCCACAAGCTATATACATTACTTATATTGTTTTTCATCTCTTTTCCCCTTATTAGCACATAGTCCCATAAAGACAAGGATTTGTGTGTTTTGTTCACTGCAGTATCTTGAACTCCTAGAACATAACTTGGCAATGGTAGTTGTTCGCAATACTTATTTCTTTAGACTCTCTAACTTTTAGAGGTACACAGTTATTTAGCTGAAACTCCAGAGCGTTTGCTGTGCCCAGTTAGTTTTCTCAGTTGTGTACAATTCAGTTTTGCAGTATAATTCCCTGTTGTGTTGTTTGTCACTGTACCTTCTGTGCTTTACACTGTAGTCATTTGATACAAATGGTACATATAAGTGGTATTTTTTATGAGCAGCAGAGATTTTGTGAAAAGCATTTCAGAGCTTCCATTTCTCTCTTGCTTTAATAAACACCTTTTACTTCATGCAAAGAGTTGACTCATTGGAAAAGACCCTAATGCTGGGAGGGATTGGGGGCAGGAGGAGAAGGGGATGACAGAGGATGAGATGGCTGGATGGCATCACCGACTCAATCCACATGAGTTAGAGTGAACTCCGGGAGTTGGTGATGGACAAGGAGGCCTGGTGTGCTGCGATTCATGGGGTCGCAAAGAGTCGGACACGACTGAGTGACTGAACTTCGTATAAGTTTATTTGTACTCTTATGTTAGTAAATATAATCTTATGGTTTTCAAAGGAAGTCTTTGCACATAACTTTTAAAAAACTTCTTAATTTCCTATATTGCTAATGCTTAAAGTATACCCTTAACAAATAACTGAGGCAGAGCACGGGTTGTATGCATTGATCCACATGGCCAGAGTTATCTTTTCTAAGGTATGTGAAAGAATGTACAGTAGATATACCCCCAAATATACTAATTTCCTCTGTTTGGAGTATTTCCTAAAATTTTAATCTATATATTTAGGTTGTGATTATGTTTTCATAAAAGCTGCTTTAAGAAATGTTTGTTATGAGTTTGCATTTTTATTACTCAAGAAAACATGTTCAGATTCTCCGTCTTTGTAATTCAGATCAAGTTAGAGTGGGTTTTTCAAAATCACATTTCATTACTAAGGGGTCAACATGTAAACTTTTTCAAACTTCTCAATTTGAAATTCTCTGCTTTCTGGGTTAAAGGATGACTTCATTTTTGACCTCTATAATTCAAATGATGATGAAGGGCATATATATATTTTAAGACTGGATAAGATAGACAAAAATCATGCATTACTTTCTCATTTATTATGAAATTCAGATTATGTACATTTGCTTGTTTTATATGCTGTTCACTTTTTAAATCTTAACAAATAAGGACAATTAAATGAGAAGAAATATAAACAAAAAATTTAAAGTAAAAAACTAGTAGAGCTTTCCCTGGTAGCTCAGAGGTAAAGAATTCGCCTCTCATTGTGGGAGACATGAGTTTGATCCCTGACCTGAGAAGATCCCACATGTAACAGAGCAGCTGAGCCCGTGCACCACAACTATTGATCCTGTGCTCTGGAGCCCGGAAGCCACAACTGCTGAGCCTGTGCTCCTCAAGAGAAGCCGCTGCGGGGAGCAGCCCAGGCACTGCCACTGGGGAGCAGCCCCTGCTCCCGCAGCTAGAGAGAAGCCCACGCGGCAATGGAGGCCCAGCACGGCCAAAAGTAAACAAAGAAAGAAATGAATAGATTTTTAAAAATTATTCAGAAAAATCAGGGACTACCGAATGTGAATAGAAAGTATGTTTCCAAATATCTGATAATTTACAAATATCGTTAATACACAACTTTGTAGTCTCTGAGAGCAAATAGAGCATTAAAAAGATAGGCATGCAAGTATGCTACTTTAGAGAATGTTTGTTTCTTTTCCTTAAGAGTATCACTAAAATCTTTCCAAACCACACTTGTTTGAAACATTTACTTGTATATTACTCTTCAGGCCTGAATTCTTTGGTATATTTAGGATTTTCCTAATATTTTGCTTTTCAGGTATTTTTCCAGTGCCCATATTCTCTCAAAAATAGTTAGAAACTATTTTTCAATCAAAACTTAAATATTCATTTGACATTTACTTTAAGGGTTGTTAAAAAGATAACACTTGAATATGTCTATACAGTTGTCCCTTTTCATCCATGGGGAGATTGGGTTTTCAACCCCTCCTTTCCACTACAGAGGAAATCAAAATCCAAGGATGATCAAGTCCTTTAAATACAGTGACCTGGAGCAGTGGGTCCTCTGCAACCTCAGATGCAGAACCCACTGATGCAGAAACTGTTAGGATTAGCACTGAAGTATGGCTTGTAGTATCTTAGAGACAAGAAGGATGAATATAGAGTCATAATGTGTGGTCATATAAACTTAAGATTCAAATAGGCCCTAGTTTTCCATGTATCTTACAGTAGTTTGCTGCATTTTTCCTTTATTGTGTGAAATTAACACTTTAATTTCATTCCTGTCATGTACCATCTATTTGTAGTAATATAAGGAGAAAAGGGGTTACTTTTTTATTTAAAAAAAAATCAGCTAATTTCCACAATGGAATATCAACCATTTCTGCAAAATAGTTCTTTGCCATTATTACTAAGAAGTTATATTAAACATTTTTTGTTCTATTTTAGTGATAATGTCATAACTAGTATTAAGTTCTAAAACAGAATAAAGGTACAAATGATATACAAATTATAAGATGTAGTTTGTAGTATGTAGTGTTACTTGCGGATAAAGCCTCTGTTTTAACGTGTGCATTCTTGTAGTATTTCCAACCTTTTGGCTAGTTAGTTTTTGGCTAGTTTTCACCTCTTTAATGCCTCGTTATTTTTATCTTTTAATAGGCAGATTATGTTTTTGAAATGGGGCAACATTTTGAGGCTGTGGGAGATGTTACCTTTTTTTTTTCCAGAAGTGATTTATTTTTGCTTATACAAGCAATTAGCATTCCAAGATCACCTTAATTCTATCCACTGAGATTATTAGAAGCTGGTCTTTGTTTTTTTGAGATGGCTGGCTTATTTCACATTATTCCTGTGGTGTCTTAGTTCACATTATTCCTGTGGTGTCTTAATGGAAAGTTTGTTCTTCCCAGGACCTTCCTAATTGTTCAGCCATGGACTTCAGTTTTGTATCCCCTAAATCCCAGAATCTTTTGGAAGCTCTGTTCAGTTTCTTAAAGTTTCAGATGCTACTGAAGATTCTGAATACTAACCTTAGCTCTTGGGGATTTACTCTTGTTTCATACCTTGGTCTCTCCAAATTCATTCCTGCTTTGGCATTTTTCTGATACCTTCAAATCATTATCATTATATTTTCTGAGATTTTCCAGTCATATGATGTTTGGTCCTATATAATCAAGTACAATTACCAGAAGTAGAAGCAAGGATCTGGTTTGCTTCTTTGGTTTCTGGAACTAGCTCCTTGTGCATGTCAAGGAGATTGTTTCGGGAGGAAACAAAATAAAAATCTCCACCATGGTTCTGGTTATCTTTACTGCACAGCGGTGGGGTACATATAGCTACAAGAGAGACTGCTAATGCGAATCTTTCATGACAAAGAGGATTGGTATGCGATGACTTATTTTTCACCTGGTCAAAATTTAAATGACAGATTCCCTTCACAGCAAGCTCTATAGGAATAAAAATATTAAGATACTGTATTCCTAAGGAAAAATTAATCCTTTATCCTATATAACTATCAGAATTTTAAGATGCCAATTTTTTTTATATTTGTGCCTTTTTACTCTTCTAATTTTTTTAAGCCAGAAAAGTGGGCAATTAAAAAAATATATAGCTGCAGTGCACTTTTTATATTTTATATAAAGAAGTCTTCAAGGAAATACTTTGGTATAAATGCAAGCGTTCTTTTTAATAGAATACTTGCTTTCTGTTAAGATTACTTACAATATAAAATGTTTTTACAACTTAAAAAATTCTGTTGTTATATGAAGGTGCTGTGTAATTTCTGGTGATTTATAAACTTGCTTAAATTAAATGAGTACTAATTAGTTATTTTGGGGTTTCTTGATAAAAGTTGACAGCTAATTAGAAATTAGCAGAAATCAGCTGCTTTTACTCCCTGGAACATTTCACTTATTATCTGTATTGTTTGAGTATCTTTCATCTCTAAATTGAAATCATTTTAAAATTACAGTTATGTTCATGATGATATATTAATTAATATAAAGATTTCTTTAATGCCAACTCCCTTAACTTGAAGAGTTAGAATGGTTTGAAAACAGTGAGAAGTATTTTGAACTGTCTCAGTCAAATACGTAAATTAAAGGTGCTAAAACTGAATAGTTCTTTTCTCTTAAATTTTATAAATCTATCTTGCTACTGCTTTGGGGCCAGTTATTTTAATATACTAGATTCTGTACTTTGGGAGGGCTTCCCAGATCCCTGGGTTGGAAGGTCCCCCAGAGAAGGAAATGGCAACCCAATCCAGTACTCTTGCCTGACAAATCCCATGGACAGAGGAATCTATGGGATTGTAAAGAGTTAGACATGACTTAGTGACTGAACAACAACAACAACATACTTTGGGAGCTACCTTGTTTTGTAACCATAATCTGCACACTT
This sequence comes from Capra hircus, assembly GCF_001704415.2. Taxonomy (NCBI): domain Eukaryota; kingdom Metazoa; phylum Chordata; class Mammalia; order Artiodactyla; family Bovidae; genus Capra; species Capra hircus. Next base: position 7,634,577 of record NC_030820.1, read on the forward strand.
ATCCTCAGTTTTCCATTCTTTGCGTGTATGCTGTTTATTACAAAGAATTGTTAATATACTGCCATGCAAAAACAATTCATTCAATATGTGTGTATCTGCTATGTATAAAGCACTATGCTAGATGCTGAGGACCCCCCAGAAAAGTGAATACAGCATTTTCCTCAGGGAGCTGCCAGATTTGTGGGAATAGAAACCAAGGAAAAAGGAAGTTACGTGGAGTGTGATTAAGTGCAAATCTAGGCTTCCCTGATATTTCAGTTGGTAAAGAATTCTCCTGCAATACAGGAGACCCCAGTTTGATCCCTGGGTTGGGAAGATCCCCTGGAAAAGAGATCAGCTACCCACTCCAGTATTCTGTCCTGGAGAATTACATGGACTGTATAGTCCATGGGATCACAAAGAGTCAGACATGACAGCGATTTTCACTTCACTTGGAAATGGCAACCCACTCCAGTACTCTTGCCTGGAGAATCCCACGGATGGAGTAGCCTGGTAGTCTACAGTCCATGGGGTCACAAAGAGCTGGACACGACTGAGTGACTTCACTTTCACTTTCAGGATTAAATACCCCACTCCAGTACTCTTTCCGTGGAGTTTCATTTTCTTTCCAACAGTTGCAGAACATTGTCTTTGGGTATGTGAAGGGGTAGGCCCTCTCCTGGTTTTCGTTTATAAGAAATTGGAGGAGAGGTGGGGAAAACTTGTAAATCAATCAGTTGTTACAGAACAGCATTCCAAAGAGTTGTGTAAAAATGAATTGGAAACAGATTGACTTTCCTTGGTTCATGCAGCCCTGAAAATGGCTGGGACAAAGTATGCTCTACTGTTGCCAAGCTCTGGTGCATGAAAGATAGTTTGTCATTTTAGTGACCTGTATCCACCCCCAATTTGTGCTATTCATTGTACTGTCATCAGTTCTTAGAAGAGCAGACCATGGCTATTAGTAGAAATGCCATGAAATAGAGTGATAGGATACAAAATTTTTTAAAAGAACAATATTGTGTGTATGTGCGTGTGTATGGTAGAAATATGAGTGTATCTGCACCTGTACTTTTGTATGAGAGTGTGTTTCTGTGTGTGTGTTGTGTATTTACATGGATGCACGTGACAGAGGACCTCTGGTTAAACACATTTATGCCACAAGTGGATAAAGTCAGTGAGAACTTGCCAGAATTGACTTTGTAGGATTTCTTATTACAAAGGTATGTGATCACATTGTGATGTTCTCCTTTCTTAAGGGCACTTTGGATCCCCCTAAGCACATACTAAAGAGGCAATGTGACTTAGTGGCTAAGAGCACAGATTCTGGAGCCACACTGCCTGGTTTGAAGCTTACTCCCACCATTTATTACTTTTTACATATTACTTAATCTCTCTGTGCCCTGGTTTTATGACTATAAAATGAGGATGATAATACCTATTTTGTAGGATTATTGTGAGGATCAAATTCTATATGTGTATGTGTATCTATCTATATTATATGTAGATACATATGGTATATGTGAGTCTTAGAAGAAGAGTGCTAGATTGGAATGCCTATTTTATATTGGGACTTGGTTGTGGTATGTGGGTAGTTTTAAGGAGAGGAAGAAGGAAAGAAGACAGAAAGGAAATCACTTGAATTTATAAAGTTCTGGTTCAGTATTCACACATCTTATAGGTGAGGTAAACTAAGGCTAAAATATAAATTCCTGAATTCTCAATCCTGTACTTTTTCTGATTACAGGGAAATACAGACATAGTGATAATGAGTGTGAGAGTGAAAGTGTTAGTTGCTCAGTCATGTCATACTGTAATGACGCCATGAACTAGAGCCCACCAGGCTCCTCTGTCCATGGGATCCTCCAGGCAAGAATGCTGGAGTGGGTTGCCATTCCCTTCCCCAGGGGATCTTTCTGACCCAGGGATTGAACCCAGGTCTCCCGAATTGCAGGCAGATCCTTTACTATCTGAGTCAAGGTCAACATATTATTTCTCACTTGCTCTGAACTATAAAAATTAAAATGAAAGAGATAATATAAAGTGTGTACCAACGGCTCCAAAAGAAGTGTGGAAAAAAGTGATAATAAGTACAAATATAGATAGAGATTTTTGGTTAAGGATACGTAGACATCATAACAGAAGGTGCTTTTATCAGTTAATTTTAAATTAATTTTTCTGAATGCCCCATCATTTCTACAGTGAAATGAAAAACCTCACTTCCTGATGTTCCAAAGTTATTGTCTTATTGTACTTGATGGTAGCTTCCTCTGTTTTTGTTTTCTTGTCAGCTAAACATGTCACTTTTTTTCTGAACTCTTAAAATGCTTGGCAGGGTGCCAGACAACCTCTCAGGCACAGTCATGGCCTGAATGTGTGGCTTTGTTTTCACCACCTTTTACCATCTAGTCTCTGCTGGACACACAATAGGACACACTGATTTGCATGAAGCTTACATCTTATTTTGACCTAGCTCTGTACATCTCCCTAAATTCCATCCCAAGTACTTCTTAAGCAACCGAAGGAAAGGACGAGTCAAGAAAGAATGCCCAAAAACTGCACATACCACAAACAATTCTAGAGGCTTCTCTGACCTTTAAGTAAATATATATATATATGAGTAAAGAAGTGAAAAAGCTTGAGGAATGAGCAACCATGAAAAACTGCCGTGCTGAAATTCAGGATTTTGAAAGTTGAACCACTCTCAGTGCTAAGTTTCACGGAAATCTAAGTAAGGGTGTTTTATGTGTTGAAGAGAAGGTTAGAAGGCTTGCGCACTAGGTGGTTAAAGAGCCACTGACGTGAGTGTTGAAGTCAGCAGTGCTGTCCTTTGGAGTGTGGAGTGAGTCTAAGTCAGTGTCACAGTCTTCAGGGAGTTAAGGGGAGTATGTGGAAGAGGGAAAGATGACAGCGAGAGGGAGAAACAAAGACTAGTGCCGTCAGGAGATGCATGCCTCCAAGCGGGGAGGCTTTGTGATGGGAGCGGACGGTCACGGCCTGAATGTGACCATAGGCAAGTGCTGCCTGTGGGCCTGCGTTCCATGGTGAGAGAAGGAGGCATTTCTTAATGAGAAGGCCAGGGTCTAGTTGAAGAAATAAGGTTCAGAGAACATTCTGGAACTAGGTTTGAAGATGGAGGTGGTGCTGCTGGTGGGAAAGAACCTGCCTGCCAGTGCAGAAGATGTGAAAGACCTGGGTTTGATCCCAGGGTCAGGCAGAGCCCCTGGAGGGGGGCATGGCTACCCACTCCAGTGTTCTTGCCTGGAGAATCCCAAGGACAGGGGGGCCTGGAGGGCTGCAGTCCATGGGGCCGCACAGAGTCGGACATGACTGAAGTGGCTGAGCATGCACACGTGGCGGGTGTACACAGCAAAAGGAGCGTTTCAGAGCAAACGGCTAGAGGCCAGCTAGAGCTTCAGGTAAGAATGGAGCAGCATTGGGAGCAGCAGTGTCTGGCAGCGGCAGAGAAGGCTGGATTTTGATGTGTGGCCAAGAAGAACCAAAATGAAAGGTATGATTAGATCAACCAGATTCAAAACTCCTGTCTTGAGCAGGCTGTGCTCCTAGCAGGTAGAGGACCCCTGTGTTTAACAGCTTTTGCTCAAGACTCAGATGCTCCATGTGGCAGCTTATTTTCTTCCCTATGCTCTTCATTGAGACACACTAAACATGCAAAGTAGTTCATGTGCATTCTTTCTGGCATCACCTTAGAGTACAGTGTTTGGAAGTTTTAATGTTTACACTTTATGGTAGTTGCTCAATTGTGTCTGACTCTTTGCTATCCCATGAACTATAGTCCATTTGACTTCACAACCTAGACAGCATATTAAAAAGCAGAGACATTACTTTGTCAGCAAAGGTCCGTCTAGTCAAGGCTATGGTTTTTCCAGTGGTCATGAATGGGTGTGAGAGTTGGACTATAAAGAAAGCTGAGCACAGAAGAATTGATGCTTTTGAACTGTGGTGTTGGAGAAGACTCTTGGGAGTCCCTTGGACTGCAAGGAGATCCAACTAGTCCATCTTAGAGGAAATCAGTTCTGAATATTCATTGGAAGGACTGATGCTGAAGCTGGGATTCCAATCCTTTGGCCACCTGATGCGAAGAGCTGACTCATTTGAAAAGACCGTGATGCTGGGAAAGATTGAGGGCAGGAGGAGAAGGGGGCAACAGAAGATGAGATGGTTAGATGGTATCACCAACTCGATGGACATGAGTTTGGGTGGACTCTGGGAGTTGGTGATAGACAGGGAGGCCTGGCGTGCTGCAGTTCATGGGGTCTCAAAGAGTCGGATATAGCTCAGCGACTGAACTGAACTATAGTCCGCCAGGCTCTCTGTCCATGGAATTCTCCAGGCAAGAATACTGGAGTGGGTTGCTATTTCCTTCTCCAGTGGACCTTCCTGAGTCCAGAGGATCAAACGTGGATCTCTTGCATTGCAGGCAAAGTCTTTACCGCCTGAACCACCAGGTTATCTTTATTCACCACAGATGAGTTTCCAGGTATCACAGTGAGCAGGAGACTATTTCTGTTACAGAATGGATCCTGGTTATGGCTATTAGATGGATTGTTTTATTTTCATAGAGAGAATATCTCGTAGTGTTGCTTGTGATCTTGAGAAGAGGAGTGAGAGGAGGAAGAGAAGAAAGAAAAGGGAACACTAAGCTATTGTGAATGACTAACGCCAATATGTGGCACACTCAAAATATGCTTATCCATCTACCCAATTTCATTGATTTTAAGGAGCAATGTTTCTTTTCATATTTTAATATTTGTGAAATGTTAAATGAATGGCATGTTGCAATTAGAATTGGTTGTATTTTCACCTTTGGCATTGGTTCATATTATAAAGTGCCATCTTGAAGAGTGAAATCTATTAAATGCTGCTTTTAATTCTTATCTGTGCCCTACTTTCTCTCGCATTTTAAAAGTGCTTTTATTTTTCTATGTGCTTACTCTCTTTAATTTCTGAAACTCAGCTTAATCATTGCCCTGTTTTCCTCACACTTTTTATTCCAATTTCATTTTTCTTCCTGCTTGTGTTCTATACGGGACATTGTTTTTTCTCCAAAATCACAGCTTTAAGAAGATACCACGTAGTAAAACCTCTCCAAGCCCTTCCCTTTCATTAAATATCAAGGAGTCGTTGAGTGACTCATTCAACCGCTTTGGGTCATAATTTTCTCATATGTAAAGTGAGGAGTTGCGGCTTAGTTATATCTAAAGTCTCTTTTTGTTTTGAAATATTTTGATTCCCTGATCCCTCAGAGGACCAGCAGATCCCTCCTCTGTGGCAGTCCCTTCGAGGACTGAGGGAGCAGTGACGCAGGATTCTGCCTCTATTCTCAGGCTCATCTCTTAAAATTACATATATTCTGATTTTGCTGTTGTCGAACCGCTGGTGGTTAAAGCTTTGTTACTGGAACTTGGCATCCATCAACATCATCTTTAGTTACATCAATCTACTAGTTAAAAAATAATATAGGTCCCTCTCTTCAAGTATGATGATGTAAAGATTCAGTACATTTTGTGATGAAAAATTTACATATTCTTTTCTGGGGAATCATTATTTTCTGTTATCTCTGGCATAAGTCAAGAAATAGTCTGACAACTGAAAATGTAGAAGAGATTATTTGTTGTGGATCACTATGTGCATGTGTATATGGCAAATTTACCGTAAAACAGGATGGGTAGAATTCACATTATTTATTAGATCACCCAGAAAGTCGGGATTGTTTGTTACCTAGTCAAGTTAGAATGGCTGCTGTGTAACAAATGTAATCAGTATTTTTTAGCAATGATGAATCCTGAAAATACACTCAGTTGCATGTGAAAATAGCTGAGTGTCAAGTTTGCTTTATTTGCCAAGTATTTGCTCTGGAGCTACCTATAATGTATATTGCTTTTTAAATTTTTTTAAGGAATGTAATGTTATAAGAAAAAAATGTGAATTAAAAAAATGTGAAAAAAAATCTGCATACAGATTTCTCAAGAGGCAGGTCAGGTGGTCTGGTATTCCCATCTCTCTCAGAATTTTCCACAGTTGATTGTGATCCACACAGTAAAAGGCTTTGGCATAGTCAATAAAGCAGAAATAGATGTTTTCCTGGAACTCTCTTGCTTTTTCCATGATCCAGCAGATGTTGGCTGTCTTATCTAAAGCCAGCTTGAACATCAGGGAGTTCACGGTTCTCATATTGCTGAAGCCTGGCTTGGAGAATTCTGAGCATTACTTTACTAGCATGTGAGATGAGTGCAATTGTGCGGTAGTTTGAGCATTCTTTGGCATTGCCTTTCTTAGGGATTGGAATGAAAACTGACCTTTTCCAGTCCTGTGGCCACTGCTGAGTTTTCCAAATTTGCTGGCATATTGAGTGCAGCACTTTCACAGCATCATCTTCCAGGATTTGAAATAGCTGCACTGCAGTTCCATCACTTCCACTAGCTTTGTTCGTAGTGATGCTTTCTAAGGCCCACTTGACTTCACATTCCAGGATGTCTGGCTCTAGGTGAGTGATCACGCCATCATGATTATCTTGGTCGTGAAGATCTTTTTTGTACAATTCTTCTGTGTATTCTTGCCACCTCCTTTTCATATCTCCTGTTTCTGTTAGGTCCCTACCATTCCTGTCCTTTATCGATCCCATCTTGGCATGAAATGTTCCCTTGGTATCTCTAATTTTCTTGAAGCGATCTCTAGTCTTTCCCATTCTATTGTTTTCTTCTATTTCTTTGCATTGATTGCTGAGGAAGGCTTTCTTATCTCTCCTTGCTATTCTTTGGAGCTCTCCATTCAGATGCTTATTATCTTCGTTTTCTCCTTTGCTTTGCACTTCTCTTCTTTTCACAGCTATTTGTAAGGCCTCCTCAGACAGCCATTTTACTTTTTTGTATTTCTTTTTCTGGGGATGGTCTTGATTCCTGTCTCCTGTACAATGTCATGAACCTCTGTCCATAGTTCAACAGGCACTGTCTATCTGATCTAATCCCTTAAGTCTATTTCTCACTTTCACTGTATAGTCATAGGGATTTGATTTAGGTCATACTTGAATGGTCTAGTGGTTTTCTCCACTTTCTTCAATTTCAGTCTGAATTTGTCAATAAGGAGTTCATGATCTGAGCCACAGTCAGCTCCCAGTCTTGTTTTTGCTGACTGTATAGAGCTTCTCCATCTTTGGCTGCAAAGAATATAACCAGTCTGATTTCAATGTTGACCATCTGGTGATGTCTACGTGTAGAGTTTTCTCTTGTATTGTTGGAGAGGTGTTTGCTATGACCAGTGCATTCTCTTGGCAAAACTCTATTAGCCTTTGCCCCCTTCATTCCATACTCCAAGGCCGAATTTGCCTGTTACTCCAGGTGTTTCTGACTTCTTACTTTTGCATTCCAGTCTGCTATGATGAAAAGGACATCTCTTTTTGGTGTTAGTTCTAGAAGGTCTTGTAGGTCTTATAGTATGAACTGATCAACTTCAGCTTCTTCAGTGTTACTGGTCAGGGCTTAGGCTTGGATTACCATGATTTTGAATGATTTGCCTTGGAAATGAACAGAGATCATTCTGTCATTGCCATTAATGTTATGGTCAGGTCTTAATCACAGAGTAGAAAATACGTCAGATTTTCACTCTAGAGGACAGATGATCCAAGAGAAGTGTAAAGTAATGGCCCTGTATGTGAAAAACTCGCTATGAAGGAAGAGAATATTTCCTTACATTCTCCTAGGGAAGTTACTTTAAATACCTTGTAATTTGGTAGATGTTTGTACTCCAAAAATCCTTTAGTGAAAGCACATATTAAGAGTGCAAGAATGCTGCAAGGATGTGTATGTGGTCTATTAAAGGGCAGGATTTAATGTGAGTGATTGAGTATAAAATAAAATATAAAATAATTATCTAGGAAACTCAGGGTAATTGGTAGGGAGGCATTGACTTGGCCAATGATTAGTTAGTGGTGGGTCATTTTATGCAAGTATAATAAAATGAATACAAAAACAATAACAGCCAAACTAACCTTCTCAACAATATGTTTACATTCCAGATATTTTCTACTGTAGACTTTTGAGTGCCTTAGAATTAGATGACTATGTAATTTTTTCATCCAAACCAAGACCACAGGCATTAAGAAGGCCTGTTCCAGGAAAACAGGGATATATACTTCTTCTGGGCTTCCCTGGTAGCTCAGCTGGTGAAGAATCTACCTGCAATGCAGCAGACCCTGGTTTGATTCCTGGGTCAGGATGTTCCCCTGGAGAAGGGATAGGCTACCCACCCCAGTATTCTTGGCCTTCCCTGGTGGCTCAGACTGTAAATAATCCACCTTCAATGTAGGAGACCTGGGTTTGATCCCTGGGTTTGGAAGATCCCCTGGAGAAGGGAATGGCTACCCACTCTGGTCTGGAGAATTCCATGGACAGAGAAGCTTGGGGGACTAAGGGGGGTTGCACACAACAAGAATCAGATACAACTGAGCAACTTGCACACACACATACTTTCTCTAGTTAGAATCTACCATGTATCCACTCTCATTTCTGATTATTTGCTAAAAATGTCTAGACATATTCTAGCTAAAGTCTCAACTGAAGGGAAATACAAACTTTTCTCAGTAAGCTTCTATTCCAGTGGTTCCTAACCTTTACCAGAACACCCATATCTTGGACAGTGTGATGATACTGGCCTCTCGTACAGAGAAGTGAGTTAAGAATGAAAAATCAGGGAATCCATAGACCCTGGAAACCCACCCATGGGCAAGAATTTCGGCTCAAGGCAGAATAAAAAAAAATAGTGTAGTGATTATTTTATCAAAGCAAAAGAGCTGTCCATAGCCAGTAATACTTAAGCCATTTTAATGAAACATAATATAAAATTAAAACTGTTTATCATATAAGTCAAACATACATAAAAATAGAAAGAATAGCTTGCCTTTATATAATTATCACCCCAAATCAAGAACTATCAAGAATTTTTCACACTTGTTCCACTTATTTTTTAGTTGTGGTTGTTGCTAAAGCAATTAAAAGCAAATCCCAGATTTCATGTCATTTCTCACTCAAATATGTTAATAGACATCTCTAAAAAATGGCTTTTTTTTTTTACTGCAATGTCATTATTACAACTAACAAAATTACCTCTGATTCTTTGGTCTATCTAATACTCTGTTTATATTCAGACTTTTGTCAATTACCTTGAAAATTGTATTTTCTACTTGCTTTATTTGAATTGCAATCCAAAGTTATACCATACATTGCCTTTTATTTTTACAGTTCCTCCACACTTTCCTGTCTTTGTGAAGTATAGACTGGGCCAGCTGTCTCATAGTCTACATCCCTGTGTTTGCTTCCCTGTAGCTTTACATGTCTTGATTCCCTGCCCCTCTATTTATTGTAAGCAAGAGAGTTAGTAAGCTTAATTAGATTCAAGTTAAATTCATTTCCTTTTTTCATGGAATTTTTCCACAGATGATACTGTATGTTTTATAGATGCTTCTATATAAAACTGTGAAGTTTTATGTTTGGATTTGTTGATAATCAGAAATTCCAGTCTGTGACCCAAAGAAGGGCCATGATTAAGCATTCTTCCACACCTCCCCAAAGTGTCTGTCCATGTTTTGCCCCAAAGTTCTTATGACCATCAAAATATTAAGAATATAAAATATTTATAAAAAGCAACAATGTCAAATAGTTTTTCCTAGAACATTCATTGAAGTACTGGAGCATGTGCTTTTTATTGCTGCCTCCTCCCTTTTCTGGATTCCTTTATCCCAACCTGTTAAAAAACAGGCCACCAGTTCCCATAGCAGCCTTTACCAAGATAGATAAATATCAGCATCATGGATGAAATACCAAAGCGCTGTGCCGACAATTATCCTACAATTTTGTGTTGGTATAATAACACACAGGGACATGAGCACATTGCTAATAGCCACAGAGGGTAGCAGGCTCGTCTCTAAACATATTAAAACACCTCAGAGGACTTCTTCAATGCTACATAATCAAGATTTGGTGATATGAGCTGCTTTGTTAGGACCTGTTGTGAATGTTTCATTATCTTGTGTCTGTAGAAATTGGTGCCGACCTTCATAAATTGGCTTAGATAATATACAGATCAACCAAGAGGAGATTGAACTAGCTGAATGAAGCAGAAGGCTAATCACTGGGGAAAAAAAGCCTCTGATGTAGTTACTTTTAATTTGGAAATGAGAATGTAAGGGTATAGCCAGTTTAATTGGGGGTTGTCTGACCAGCACGCTGGTATCTGTCATCTCAGAACTGAAATGTTTTGATTTGCTAAGGTTTGATTTGCATTCCTGAGGACACGGATACTATCAGGGATGGAGTAAGCTGGCTTTTCCTCATTTTTATTCCCTTTCAAGTTAGTATTGACAAGTTAGATCTTATTATTCCTAGCAATATAAAAAAGAAGTATGATGACAAAGAGTATGTGAGGAAAAAGTGCAGAATTTTTCTTTCTTTTATTTGGAGTTTACAGGAAACTAAGGTGAAAATATTTTTCATATAGTTCCTTTGGCCTTCATTACAAAATAGATATTAATAAAATAAGAATAATGAATAGTTTGCTGGCTAAAGATTTGAAGGATTTCTGAAACACTGAAGCCATCTGTAAACATGCTGCAATTTGAAATTCAGATTTTCTGCAGCTTCTTGGACAAACTTACGTTTTTTATCACATCAGTTTTTAAAGAGATTTGGGGATTTGTATATCCTTTTAGTTATACTTTATTGTGTTGAAAACCTCCTGCTTGCCACTCCTAATTCTAACCCTGGGAAAAATTCCTGTTGGTGGCTACTCCCATTGCTTAAGGATATTTTATAAGCATTTTTATCTTCTAGTCCAAGAAATCTGCATAAAATATGCATTAATATGCATTATGTTCAATAAAGAAATTACAGGGCAGGGCATTAAGCAGATGCCATATGCAAATTATTTCTTTAGTATTCTTTCATTTTAGAAGGGGATATGGAGTAAAATTAAAAATATGCAAGACCCACAAAGCTTTAATAAATTAGCATATATACATACATATGAGTTTCTCTCAAAAGCCCAACATATGAAAGTCTTTATATACCTATATGTATATATATATAATATGCATACATATATACATGAGAAGTGATTCCATTCCAAAGTAGATCTAATTATTAGACTGTGCCCTCTAAACTGAAGTAAAATTCTCTTTGTCAGAACTTCTACTTAATTTTTTTTTCTGATATAATAAATGTATCTATTACTATTTCTTCCCTTTTACTTGGAAACTTTTCAAGTTAGAATATATGAAATATATGAAGACAAGCATGTCTCTTCTCAACCTCTTTTTCCAAGGCCAAATCTTTATTTTCTCAAATCCTTTTTCCTATGTCCTCATTTCAAGACACTTCATAATTCTATTCAAACTTCTTTAAATCACTGCATTTTGACACTTGTTGGAATATAGTGTCTTACTTGCTTACTGCCTAACACACTACCCAAGTGTGGTCTGATGGTGGTTTAGTCACTCAGCTGTGTCTGACTCTGCGACCCCATCGACTGTAGCCCGCCAGGCTCCTCTGTTCATGGGATTTTCTAGGCAAGAATACTGAAGTAGGTTGTCATTTCCTACTCCAGGGGATATTCCCGACCCAGGGTTTGAACCTACAGGTAAGATCTGGTCAGAGTATTATAACTATTAGTTTTTGACATCTGGATTTTGTGCTCTTGGTTTTTCCATTGGTGGTTTAGTCATTAAGTCATGTCTGACTCTTGCAACTCCATGGACTGTAGCCCACCAGGCTTCTCTGTCCATGGGATTTCCCAGGCAAGAATACTGGGATGGGTTGCCATTTCCTTCTCCAAGGGATCTTCCTAACCCAGGAATTGAACCTGGGTCTTTTGCATTTCAGGCATATTCTTTATCAACTGTACTACAAGAGAATCCCTGGTTTTTCCATTAATACAGCCTAATGGATGAGATATTTTTTAGTTGCAAAATCACAGAATACTATGGTTGACTAATCTTTAGGTGATTTGTCATGTTTTTAGAACAAAAAATACTATCAGGTCATATCTTTCTCTTTTTATATGTGGTTAGTTGAGGCTCCAAGAGATGTTTCAAACCCTGTTCTATCATATAGCACATTAACTCTCAGCTTTATATACCCATTATCAGGTATATCCTGGTTTATATCTCCATTATCAGGAGAATTAAAATTTGTATTGGTCAAAAATCTCTCCCTCCCGTTTTTTTTTTTCTTTCTCCTTTTCTCCCTTTTAATATTGATCCTTTCAAAGAATTTGAGTTCTAAACTCACCTCTCTGATTTACAGTTTGTGAGGCTGTGGGTAAGAGACTGAGAGTCTGTGAACTTTAATTTTTGCATTTATGAAGTGTGAATAGATGTTTGAAGGTTAAATGAGATAACACATGTATGGTTTTTAGCATGTGCCTATAGAAAGCATTTGATAAGTGTACATTTTCTTCCCATTGTTGAGGTTTTACGCCTATTGCTTTCTGTTTTGTTTTTCTGGCCACAATGCAAGGCCTGTGGATTAGGGATGGAACCCATGCCCACTGCAGTGAAAGGGAGGCGCCATAACCCTCAGACCGCCAGGAAATTCCATCTCATACTGTTTTCAATCTCTGATCTTGGTAAAACCATGACTAATTTCTCCAAGGCAAACATTGGAGAGAACTCTGAATAATCTTGAATTTAAAACAATATGTATACCTTTGGCTGTATAATGGAAAATATATTTATTCTGGGAATCAGGATCAGTGTTGCCTGTTTATCTTGCTGAAGTTTAAATAATCCTTCTGATTTAGACTTCAAAAAATTTTTTTCATCTCAAGAAATGTAAACCCCAAAGAGAATGCAGTGATAAGTTTACTTGTGCTTCAAGCTAGATTATGTCATAGATGGCGAATGAAAAATGATAAAGTCCTTTATACTTCTCTTCATATTGTTCTTATCTTTATTTATTTGCTTATTATTCATGTTATTCAGTTCAGTTCAGTTCGGTTCAGTTCAGTTGCTCAGTCGTGTCCACCTCTTTGCGACCCCATGAATCACAGCACGCCAGGCCTCTCTGTCCATCACCAACTCCTGGAGTTCACTCAAACTCACGTCCATTGAGTGGGTGATGCCATCCAGCCATGTCATCCTCTGTTGTCCCCTTCTCCTCCTGCCCCCAATCCCTCCCAGCATCGGAGTCTTTTCCAATGAGTCAACTCTTCGCATGAGGTGGCCAAACTACTGGAGTTTCAGCTTCAACATCATTCCTTCCAAAGAACACCCAGGACTGATCTCCTTTAGAATGGATTGGTTGGATCTCCTTGCAGTCCAAGGGATTCTCAAGAGTCTTCTCCAACACCACAGTACAAAAGCATCAATTCTTCTGTGCTCAGCTTTCTTCACAGTCCAACTCTCACATCCATACAAGACCGCTGGAAAAACCATAGCCTTGACTAGACAGACCTTTGTTGACAAAGTAATATCTCTGCTTTTTAATATGCTATCTAGATTGGTCATAAGTTTCCTTCCAAGGAGTAAGTATCTTTTAATTTCATGGCTGCAATCACCATCTACAGTGATTTGGGAGCCCCCAAAAATAAAGTCTGACACTGTTTCTACTGTTTCCCCATCTATTTCCCATGAAGTGATGGGACCAGATGCCATGATCTTTGTTTTCTGAATGTTGAGCTTTAAGCCAACTTTTGCACTCTCCTCTTTCACTTTCATCTAGAGGCTTTTTAGTTCCTCTTCACTTTCTGCCATAAGGGTGGTGTCATCTGCATATCTGAGGCTATTGATATTTCTCCCAGCAATCTTGATTCCAGCTTGTGTTTCTTCCAGCCCAGCGTTTCTCGTGATGTACTCTGCATAGAAGTTAAATAAGCAGGGTGACAATATACAGCCTTGATGTACTCCTTTTCCTATTTGGAACCAGTATATTGTTCCATGTCCAGTGTTAACTGTTGCTTCCTGACCTGCATATAGATTTCTCAAGAGGCAGGTCAGGTGATCTGGTATTCCCATCTCTCTCAGAATTTTCCACAGTTTATTGTGAACCACACAGTCAAAGGCTTTGGCATAGTTGCATAGTCAATAAAGCAGAAGTAGATGTTTTTCTGGAACTCTCTTGCTTTTTCCATGATCCAGTGGATGTTGGCAATTTGATCTCTGGTTCCTCTGCCTTTTCTAAAACCGGCTTGAACATCTGGAAGTTCACCATTCACCTAATGCTGAAGCCTGGCTTGGAGAATTTTGAGCATTACTTTACTAGCATGTGAGATGAGTGTAATTGTGTGGTAGTTTGAGCATTCTTTGGCATTTCCTTTCTTTGGGATTGCAGTGAAAACTGAGCCTTTCTAGTCCTGTGGCCACTGCTGAGTTTTCCAAATTTGCTGGCATATTGAGTGCAGCACTTTCACAGCATCATCTTCCAGGATACGAAATAGCTCAAGTGGAATTCCATCACCTCCACTAGCTTTGTTCATAGTGATGCTTTCTAAGGCCCACTTACCTTTACATTCCAGGATGTCTGGCTCTAGGTGAGTGATCACACCATCATTATGATCTTGGTCGTGAAGATCTTTTTTGTACAATTCTTCTGTGTATTCTTGCCACCTCTTTTTAATATCTTCTGCTTCTGTTAGGTCCATACCGTTTCTGTCCTTTATCAAGCCCATCTTTGCATGAAATGTCCCCTTGTTATCTCTAATTTTCTTGAAGAGATCTCTAGTCTTTCCCATTCTGTTGTTTTCTTCTATTTCTTTGCATTGATTGCTGAGGAATGCTTTCTTATCTCTTGTTGCTATTCTTTGAAACTCTGCATTCAGATGCTTATATCTTTCCTTTTCTCCTTTGCTTTTCACTTCTCTTCTTTTCACAGCTATTTGTAAGGCCTCCCTAGACAGCTGTTTTGCTTTTTTGCATTTCTTTTCCATGGGGATAGTCTTGATCCCTATCTCCAGTACAGTGTCAGGAACCTCAGTCTATCAGATCTAGTCCCTTATATCTATTTCTCGCTTCCGCTGTAGAATCATAAAGGATTTGATTTAGGTCATACCTGAATGGTCTAGCGGTTTTCCCTACCTTCTTCAATTTCTGTCTGAATTTGGCAATAAGGAGTTTATCATCTGAGCCACAGTCTTCTCCCAGTCTTGTTTTTGCTGACTGTATAGAGCTTCTCCATCTCTGGCTGCAAAGAATATAATCAGTCTGATTTTGGTGTTGACCATCTGGTGATGTCCATGTGTAGAGTCTTCTCTTGTGTTGGTGGAACAGGGTGTTTGCTATGACCAGTGTGTTCTCTTGGCAAAACTCTATTAGCCTTTTCCCTGGTTCATTCTGTATTCCAAGGCCAAATTTGCCTGTTACTCCAGGTGTTTCTTGACGTCCTTCTTTTGCATTCCAGTCCCCTATAATAAAAAGGACTTCTTTTTTGGGTGTTAGTTCTAAAAGGTCTTGTAGGTCTTCATAGAACCATACAACTTCCACTTCTTCAGTGTTACTGGTTGGGGCATAGACTTGGATTACTGTGATATTGAATGGTTTGCCTTGGAAATGAACAGAGATCATTCTGTTGTTTTTGAGATTGCATCCAAGTACTACATTTTGGACTCTTGTTGACCATGATGGCTACTTTGTTTCTTCTAATTCATGTTATTAATCTTTATAAAATGTCACTGTAGAGGCAGTGTTTTTCAAGATAGTTTATAGTGTCAAGACAATTAAATATATTCCTATATTGATCAAGTTTCATCTATAAGTACAATTTAATTTCAAATAGAGAGGCAGTTTTGACACTGAATCAGTTCGCTTCCTGTTAGAGCCTAATTGGGAAAGTATTAATAGATACAGACTCCCTTTAATTTCACAGTTGATTCTTTGGTAGGAATTATCTGCATCTTTTTTTTTTTTATGATCAAACATTTTATTTATTTATTTTTTCCATTCTAAATTTTTTTTTAATTTTTTAATTTTATTTTTTTAAATTTTAAAATCTTTAATTCTTACATGTGTTCCCAAACATGAACCCCCCTCCCACCTCCCTCCCCACAACATCTCTCTGGGTCATCCCCATGCACCAGCTCCAAGCAAGCTGCACCCTACGTCAGGCATGGACTGGCGATTCAATTCTTACATGACAGTATACATGTTAGAATTCCCATTCTCCCAAATCATCCCACCCTCTCCCTCTCCCTCTGAGTCCAAAAGTCTGGTATACACATCTGTGTCATTTTTCCTGTCTTGCATACAGGGTCGTCATTGCCATCTTCCTAAATTCCATATATATGTGTTAGTGTACTGTATTGGTGTTTTTCTTTCTGGCTTACTTCACTCTGTATAATTGGCTCCAGTTTCACCCATCTCATCAGAACTGATTCAAAGGAATTCTTTTTAACGGCTGAGTAATACTCCATTGTGTATATGTACCACAGCTTTCTTATCCATTCATCTGCTGATGGACATCTAGGTTGTTTCCATGTCCTGGCTATTATAAACAGTGCTGCGATGAACATTGGGGTACATGTGTCTCTTTCAGTTCTGGTTTCCTCGGTGTGTATGCCCAGCAGTGGGATTGCTGGGTCATAAGGTAGTTCTATTTGCAATTTTTTAAGGAATCTCCACACTGTTCTCCATAGCGGCTGTACTAGTTTGCATTCCCACCAACAGTGTAGGAGGGTTCCCTTTTCTCCACACCCTCTCCAGCATTTATTGCTTACAGATTTTTGGATCGCAGCCATTCTGACTGGTGTGAAGTGGTACCTCATTGTGGTTTTGATTTGCATTTCTCTAATAATGAGTGATGTTGAGCATCTTTTCATGTGTTTGTTAGCCATCCGTATGTCTTCTTTGGAGAAATGTCTACTTAGTTCTTTGGCCCATTTTTTGATTGGGTCGTTTATTTTTCTGGAATTGAGCTGCAGAAGTTGCTTGTATATTTTTGAGATTAGTTGTTTGTCAGTTGTTTCAGTTGCTATTATTTTCTCCCATTCAGAAGGCTGTCTTTTCACCTTGCTTATATTTTCCTTTGTTGTGCAGAAGCTTTTAATTTTAATTAGATCCCATTTTTTTATTTTTGCTTTTATTTCCAGAATTCTGGGAGGTGGATCATAGAGGATCCTGCTGTGATTTATGTCTGAGAGTGTTTTGCCTATGTTCTCCTCTAGGAGTTTTATAGTTTCTGATCTTACATTTAGATCTTTAATCCATTTTGAGTTTATTTTTGTGTGTGGTGTTAGAAAGTGATCTAGTTTCATTCTTTTACAAGTGGTTGACCAGTTTTCCCAGCACCACTTGTTAAAGAGATTGTCTTTACTCCATTGTATATTCTTGCCTCCTTTGTCAAAGATAAGGTGTCCATATGTGTGTGGATTTATCTCTGGGCTTTCTATTTTGTTCCATTGATCTATATGTCTGTCTTTGTGCCAGTACCATACTGTCTTGATGACTGTATCTGCATCTTTTTTGATGCTCAGTAAGCGCTAACTTGGGCTTCCCAAGTGGTGCAGTGGTAAAGAATCTGACTACCAATGCTGAAGCCTCAGCAGACGTGGATGGGCCTGATCCCTGGGTGAAGTTGCCCTGAAGCAGGAATTAGCAACATGCTCCAGTATTCTTGCCTGAAAAATCCCATGGACAGAGAAGCCTGGTGGGCTACAGTCCATGGGGTTGCAAAGAGTCGAACATGCCTGAGCAACTGACCAAGTACTAAAACGAAAGCAGAAGTTTTCTTTAGTTCCTTAATTCTTGTTTCTGATAACTTTTTCCCAAAAGTAACCTAAAGAAGAGGCTTTAATGTAAAGAAAATTCCATAGGCAATCAAATCAGTAAATATCGATGAAGCACTATTCTGAGCAAAGTACTTTTGTTTGGCTCCGTTCATGATTCAGTGAATTTCTAATTTTTGCTGTTAGTATTGTTGTTTTGCTTTGAAGAAGCCTCCTTGCACTACATCTTTAAAAATATAGTCAACTGTAATAATAACTTTGAATTAAGGGGATATAGAAATTGATATAAATATACTAATGAAACTATGTTAAGTCTTTTACAAACCTTATTTAAGTTAGCAGAATAGGTGCTCAAGACTTGTTGAATGAGCATGTTCAAAATATTCACTGTAAGATATATAAACTCTGAAAAATGGATTCTAAAGAACTAGTTTGCCTACTGGTATAAGGGTTTTGAGAAGTTAAGCGGTGTATGAATAACTTAGTTGAGAATCTGGTGGTTAACTAGAAGGCTGGAAGAGTTTACATCAGAGAAAAGGGTGGAGAGTGTTGTTTTACTCTCATTTATTCGTCGTTTTATCAAATATTTGTTTGGCACCACTTTAGTGCCAGGCATTGTATTCTTTAAAAAAAGAAAGAAAGGAAATGGGCAGAGTCTACTGTTCAGTAATCAGAGAGTTTGGGAAGTGCTTTCTAATTTTTCCACGTAGAGAAAGGAAAACATGGTGCTGACAGGATGAGCATTGTAAAATATACTGAATTATTTCAGTGTTCATCAGGTAGGAAAAAAAAGCAGGCAAAAGAAAGTTTTCTAGGTTGAAATACTAATTGACCTGGTGGAGAGGAGCACCCTGATGCTTAGTTTTCCTGAGGAGGGAAAATTTTGGGGGAAATTGCTTCCAACTTCAAGCTAAGATGAGTGAGATGAGGGACAGGAGTGTTTAGTCAGAGCCTGTGTGTAAGGAATGTTTAGAAAATGCTGATGATAATTAATGAATAGTGAGTGGTTAGTCAGTTTCTGTTGGAGAAGGTGATGGCACCCCACTCCAGTACTCTTGCCTGGCAAATCCCATGGGCGGAGGAGCCTAGTAGGCTACAGTCCATGGGGTCTCTAGGAGTTGGACACGACTCAGAGACTTCACTTTCACCTTTCACTTTCATGCATTGGAGAAGGAAATGGCAACCCACTCCAGTGTTCTTGCCTGGAGAATCCCAGGGACGGGGAGCCTGGTGGGCAGCCATCTCTGGGGTCGCACAGAGTCGGGCACGACTGAAGTGACTTAGCAGCAGCAGTCAGTTTCTGTAGCTAATTGTTTCCTCTCAGATTGATTTTAAATATTAACTTTGCTTAGCACTCAACATTTTTTTAAAAGTTAGTAATTTCAAAAATGTAAGTATTGATTTCAAAAGTGTTCAGATACACATACATGCATATTCTTATACATACACACTCATAATACAATTTCCACCTACTTTGTAGCCTAACTGGCCTTTCTATTTGGAATACACTGAGCAGTGGAGAGAAAGCCACCAAGTTATTCACTAGTGGATAAGTTACCAAATTTTAACTTTAAAAGAGTTGAGAATGAGTTGCTATGACTACAAACAAATCCATACTGCTCAAGTACTTGCTTGAGAAGCACAATAGTATTGCTATAAGTTCCAGTAGTCCAGCAGTATTCTCTCTCCTTTTTTGATCTAATTGATTTTGAAAAAGCATAAGGTTGATGTCACTGTAAATAAATATGTATATATAATATAAATATGATAGATAATTAAGTCTCAAGAAATGGAATGCAATATATTTCACATTAACAATGTTTAGATCACTCAGTAATTTTATTAAAGGATATCAGTATAAGAAACAGTACTTCAAAGTATTAATGTTTTGAATAAATTGTTATCACATTTAGAAATATTTTAGAATACAGGAGTTATTTTCTGCCTTGTGGATACATCAAAATGTATATACATGGGCATGCTAAGTTGCTTCAGTCGTATCCAACTCTTTGCAGCCCTATTAACTGTTGTTACCTGCAAGGCCCCTGTGTCCATGGGGATTCTCTAGGCAAGAATACTGGAGTGGGTTGCCACTTCCTCAGTAAATTTTAAATTCCTTATTAGTTTACTCCTGTGGTCTTCTTTCTGACATTAAAGCAAGGAAATCTGAATAAAATGTGAACTTTGGCTAATAAAAAGAATAATATATATATATTGGTTTAATAATTGTGACAGATGTATCATACTAATGTAAGATGTTAATGATATGGTAAACTGGTGTAGGGTGTATAGGAATTCTTTTGACTATTCAGTTGTTTATAAATCTAAAACTATTTCAAAACAAAAATTCATTTTATGGTAGAGCTGCATTATGATGTATAATATTTGGTGTGAAGTGCTAAAGTTGAATACTAAATTCTGAGTATAAACACAAGTTTCTCTTTGTCTTTATAGAATGTTTATTTTGGGAATTATAAGGCAGTTCTTTACACTTACTTCCATTGTGGTCCCTTTACAGATGTGCTACTGCAATGGAGTTACTTTGATGAGACTATTATAAACCAAGCTTAGATTCCAGTTGGAATCTAGATTCTGTCATTTACCAACAAAGGCAAAGGAAAAAGTGGTGCAATTATGCAATCCGTTTAACTCACATATTACCCTGAATAACTGGCCAGCCATTTCATCGGATCCTTGATGTTAATCCTGAAATCAGACATGCTCCTGTAGAAAGAATTTTAAGTGAAGCTGTCTATGCACCTATCAGGAATAAAGAAAATAGATTGTATCAAACAACGACAGGGAAAATCCTTCAGCCGTTCTAATCCACTTTTGGTTTTTAGTGACATATACACCTAAAGCAATACCAGACTAGAACTGAATTCTTTCCTACACTGTAAAGTCACAACTCTGGAATGATAGGAATTCTGGTGATGACATTAAGGTGAACTAAGCAAAACATATACAAATAGACGGCCCTGTTTTAAAAACTAACATGAAGAGAAATATAAAGAGAGAACCTGTAACTTCATTTTGGAAATGTTTTCCCACCGAAAAAAGGCTTTCCCCCCATCTCTTAAGGAGCCAGATGAATTCAAAGCCATAGAAAGAGGCAGCTGTAGGATTTGATCTTCTAAGTATCCCATGTACCTTTATTGAACTTATTGTCAAATTGCCAGGATCTCACTAAAGGATTTCTATTTGCTTTCAGTAAAAAATAAAACCCCAAACACATTTTTATTCTTTCTGCTGGGTGCATTGTCTGTTTTCTTTGTAAATGCAATACAATAAAATTATTTCATAACTTTAAAAAATAAATAAAAACCAAGTTTAAGTTTTAAAACAATTGCTTATTACTTTAAATAGACAGTTACTTATTGTTAAATAGGTTGCAATTTAAGTAAGAATTAATTGAGAATTTGAATCCATTCTTGAGTTTTTGTGACTATAAAGCAGAGTTGCTGTGATGAGAAGCTCATGAGAAGTGGGTTGGAGGGGTAGATAGGACTTGGAGCAGGAGTTAATGTTGGTCTTGGAGATCACTGTGGGCCTTTGTATACTGAGCAGGGCAAGGGAGAACACTGAAGTGTTGTTTGAAGGAATTATTTCTGTTTGATGCCTGCAGTATGTTTTGGAGATCAGTTCAGTTCAGTTCAGTTCAGTTGCTCAGTCGTGTCCAACTCTTTGCGACCCCATGAATTGCAGTACTCAAGGCCCCCCCTGTCCATCACCAACTCCCAGGTTCACCCAAACTCATGTGCACTGAGTCGGTGATGCCATCCAGCCATCTCAGCCTTTCTCGTCCCCTTCTCCTCCTGCCCTCAATCCCTCCCAGCATCAGGGTCTTTTCCAATGAGTCAACTCTTCGTGCGAGGTGGCCAAAGTATTGGAGTTTTAGCCTCAGCATCAGTCCTTCCAATGAACACCCAGGACTGGCCTCCTTTAGGATGGACTGGTTGGATCTCCTTGCAGTCCAAGGGACTCTCAAGAGTCTTCTCCAACACCATAGTTCAAAAGCATCAATTCTTCAACTCTCAGCTTTCTTCACCGTCCAACTCTCGCATCCATACATGACCACTGGAAAAACCATGGCCTTGACTAGACGGACCTTTGTTAGCCAACTGATATCTCTGCTTTTTAATATGCTGTCTAGGTTGGTCATAACTTTCCTTCCAACGAGTAAGCGTCTTTTAATTTCATGGCTGCAGTCACCATCTGCAGTGATTTTGGAGCCCCCCAAAATAGAGTCTTGACACTGTTTCCACTGTTTCTCCATCTATTTCCCATGAAGTGATAGGACGTGCTAAAGGCTGGGACACTAAATGAGAGAAAATTTTTGGAGTTCAAAAATAATTTCCCCTTCAGATACCATGCAATAGAAACATCATTTTTTTTTTTCCTCTCACAAACTGTTCTTCCTTCCTTTCCTCTTGAAGATAACAGTGTGATATTTTGTCTGACCCCTAGACATCCAGGGTAATCATAGCTTTCCTCACATTGCCATTATGCTTGCTCTTGATACGTTAGGTAATAGCCATTCTTCTACCTTGGCGATTGCAGTGAATTTCATGCAATCTATGTTGTAAAAATCTTAAGATGATTGTTTACTGTGATAATAGTAATGAGAATTTTAATCTAAGATCAGTTCAGTTCAGTTCAGTTGCTCAGTTGTGTCCGAACCTTTGCGACCCCATGAATTGCAGCATGCCAGGCGTCCCTGTCCATCACCAACTCCTGGAATTCACTCAAACTAACGTCCATCGGGTCAGTGAGGCCATCCAGCCATCTCATCCTCTGTCGTCCCCTTCTCCTCCTGCCCCCAATCCCTCCTAGCATCAGAGTCTTTTCCAGTGAGTCAGCTCTTTGCATCAGGTGGCCAAAGTATTGGAGTTTCAGCTTCAACATCAGTCCTTCCAATGAACACCCAGGACCAATCTCCTTTAGAATGGACTGGTTGGATCTCCTTGCAGTCCAAGGTACTCTCAAGGGTCTTCTCCAATACCGCAGTTCAAAAGCATCAATTCTTTGGTGCTTAGCTTTTTTTATAGTTGAACTCTTACATCCATACATGACTACTGGAAAAACCATAGCTTTGCTAGACGGACCTTTTTTGGCAAAGTGATGTCTCTGCTTTTTAATATGCTATCTAGGTTAGTCATAGCTTTCCTTCCAAGGAGCAAGTGTCTTTTAATTTCATGGCTGTAGTCATCATCTGCAACCATGAAATTGAAATTAATACCCAATGTATTAACTACTTTAAATATTTATAAACTATAAACATAAAGTGTAAAATATACATAAGTTTGAACTCTTCTGGTCCCTCAGTAATTTTTGAAATTATAAAGGAGTCATGAGATCAAAACCAGGGGAACTGCTGCTATACAGAAACTTTATTGTAACTGCTTCTTTTCAAGGAATTTTCTTCATATTTCCTTTAGATTTTTGATTCAGAGGTATCCAGTATAACTTTTGGCTCTTAGAAAACATGCTATCTTTATAGCTTAATATTCCTAGATTTAATTGAAGGAGAAATAATGATCAACCAATATGATAAAGTCATTCAAAAGAGTGCAAGTGTCATGGCTGCAGGGTGGGCCCAGATTCAAGAGCAGGAGAAAGAGACTCCACTGTCTGATGGGAAGAGTGGCAAAGAACTCTCAGCTGTCTATCCTGCATGGTTCGACCTTTCCTGACAGCTTGAACGCCATGGCTTTTGGGAGCTTGGCACCTGCTGTCATTAGGTATTGTTCTTTATAGAGCAGCAGCTTCTGCTTTGCAAATTAACAGAATCTTAATTGGCTGCTGCTTGAATTATTTAAAATTATTGCCAAATGCAAAATATGTAATGCAGTGAGAATCAAGAGTGACTTATGGCTTTTTATTAACCGCCCATCCCTCCTGTTTTTCAATTTGTAAATTACTAAGTATTGTTGTTCATATTGATTTACTTGAAACAATTTCTTTCTTTCAATGTGATATAAAAATGTAATATAAATCGACTGTCTCTCCTAGTATCAGTCTGGTGTTTCTAAATTATGTACATCCATTTCCTCTCAGTGTTTATAATGTAAGAGTGCCCTGGTTTTGCCCTGTAGGGTTAATCTGTCATTGGTAATTATAAGAAGGTACACTATGACTTCATTCATATAGTTATTTAATTATTATCTCTTTGGAAGAAATTAAGCCCACAAAACAGAATATAAAAATATGTTTCTTAATGTGAAGACAAAAGTAAAAAAGTGAGAAAAAAATTTTTTTTAACTGGGTACAGTTCTCAATTTGCTTTTCACATGTCCTGAAGTTAAAATGTTGATGAAATGCCTTTCAAGTCTTCTTTTAGTTTCTCCGGGAAAGGTAATATTTTATGCAAGCCCAGGTTAGAAACACTTGCTTGTTATTAAGCATTTATGTAATTTGGGAATTTTGATAGTTATCAAAGCATGCTAAAAGCACCATTCTTTCAGCTGCCCTTAGAAGTTGCTTCTGAAAATCTGCTTTGAAATTGCTTTCTGAAAGCCTTTTTCATGCTATACAGAAAATTAAGCCTTTTCTCTGTTGCAAAGTGGCAAAGGGTCTGTAGATTGTTAGTAGGGGTATTAGGTTGGACAGGCCTGCTGTTACTGATCATGATAAGTAATGCACTGTGCTTTCTTAAAAGCACAGTATCAGGGAACTAAAGTTTGATTGAAAGCTCAGCATACTGAAAATCTTAATGTCAAATTTGTTTCAAAATATTTGCTAGAAAGACATTATAAAACTTGGAACCTAGTGTATGAATTTTTTCAGAGTGTTGCTGTCAACTCTTAAGTATTCGCAGTACCAAGGTATAATTGGTCATCATTGCCATTTCAAAGAGCAAATTACCTTACTATGGTATAATGTGTCCCTCAGAAACATTCTGGCTCTTTTCGTCACATTTGAAAATCCAAGATGTGGACTTTAAGTATTCTTGAGAGGAAGACGTAGACTTACAAGGCATCATTTTAGCTAAATTTTTCCTGGCACCCAAATTCTTATTAAGATGAGTTTCTAGATTAGATCTGAGTTCGGGTGTAGCTGCCACACCTTGAACCTTGTTGAGTCTAAAGGGGAGCAGCCCTTGTGAGTCACAAGATGTTCTAAATTGCATAATACTTCCTAGATGCCTGTAGCAATCCCAGTGCGATTTTCCAGCTTTGCGAATGTTGCATATTTCCTTTCCTTCTATCTGGCCAAGCTAAAGCATTTTTCTGATCAGTTTTGGCTACTGGTGCATTTTGGAGAGTTCACATTTCAGTGAAGAAACTCTTGAGTTTCCCTGTAAATAACCTTGTAATGTTTTCGTGATGGAACCTGGGCAAGACCATATCCTAGAGTAAAGGCTAGATTCCTCATTTTGACTCTGTATGTTATTCTGCCCTGCTCTAGCACCCTCTCTCATGCCAATTCCTGAATGATCTTTTACCCACTTGTTGCCATGTGCCAGTCTTCAGCTCCTCTCCCTGTGATGCCCTGACAAGCTACTTTAACCTTTCTTCGTTTGCATTCCTAGTTAGAGGTGATAGCACTCAGTGGAGAAATTCTTTCTTCTTGATTGCTTTGATTCTTTTATCCACTCAAGCAGTCATTCATTTTCTTATCCAATAAACATATCATACATTTCAGCATAATTTTTAAGTCACTGTCCTTGTTTCTGTAGTGGAAATGAAGTTTTATTCAATCTTTACCTTCAAAATAAGGCACGTCAAGAAGAAACAATCACGATACAAGGCACGCGTGCACGTACGTGTGCTGAGTCACTTCAGGCAGGTCCGACTCTCTGCGACTCTGTGGACTGTAGCCCACCAGACTCTTCTGTCCATCAAAACAAACCACTATGTGTGAAATGGTGCCACTGAAATTCATGTTGGTTATTTCCCCCAATAGACTTTCTCCCATAAAAAGGATTACATTTAGTGTGGTGATCAGGATGGAGACATTGTGGAAAGTGGGCAGTGAAGTGGACATTAAGAGGTGGATGGGTAAGGTTTTCATAAAAAGATAATGCAGAACGATGTTCCTGGTAGAAGGAACCAAGTTAGAAAATGCAAGAGTGAGAAAGAATAGCTTGAGTTTGGAAGACTTCATATCAACACAAGTTCAGCAAGTATTGAGGAATAACAAGGAAGCAATTTAATTTCACTGAAGATATGTGAGTATCACTAGATCCAGAAGTCTTCCCTGACTTCTTCTGTAGTATAACCCTTAAATGTCTGTTCTGATTTCCCTTTGGACATTGATATGTTAGTGTCAGTCTCCATCTGGGTTCCTGTTCTGATGCATTGACAAATTGTTCACAGTATACCAATGATTTTTTACAAAAATTTGTTATATGTCACCAGTTACACTTTTTAATGGATTGGTTGTAAAAAATGGTGGAAAATGTAAATTATTACACTAAAAATCATTAAAAATTAATATATTAAAATGAATGTATTGTGTGAAACTCCATAATGGGCACAGAAGTCCGCATTCTCTCTGTTGCGCGTACACCATAAATAGACACACCATTTCTCCTGAGGAAAACAAATGCTAAAAAAGAAAAACCATAATAAGTTACCTTGTGATGTTCACTTTTGAGATAGTAAGGGTCGTCAGTTGACACATAGTTCATACATTAGGAAGATTTTTTATTTGAGCCATGAGCATACCCCTTTAGTGAAAAGCAAAAGACAGATAAAACTAAAAGTAGACTAAAAACAAACAAACACCTTGAGAACTTTTCTCTTTCTTTTTATCCTTCTATCAATTTCATATGTTATAGGCAGGTAATACCAGGCTTGGTTACAGATGACATGATTGGCCTGTCATTGGAAGGGTTTGTGACTGGAGTGGAGATTATTTCTGTTGACACCGCTAACCATTGTACTTTCTCATTCTTCCTCCCCCACAAGAACCAGTGATATTTATTGATGAGGTTTCACGGTCCCTATAGTCTTGTGTCACAGTATGTATCTTTTTGTACAATGCTGACTCCACAATGGGAAGGATCTTTGGGATGTGACCTTGTTATTATCCCGAAACTGATGTCCGAATAGGGACAGATCCTGCAGCAGAAAAAGAGAAAAACAATTCTTTAGAAATGGAATTTTCTACACAGGAACGATGTGAAACTATTTTCCGTGTATATTTACTAGCATTTGGGGGTTAATACACCTTGTTTGTAAAACATGAGTGTGAACCACATAGGGAAAAAACCCTTAGTGATTCCAAGAATTTAAAAATCAGTTAGTACCATGGTAGTTAAAATTTATGTAATCATTCTGATACCTTCTTTCAGTTAATGCCACCTGTTTCTGGGATGAATCTCTTCTATTTTTAGCATTTCTGTGCTTTAGCTTTTCATTATTTTCAGGTACTCTTTACTACTTATAAAATGTGCTGTTTTACATGATTTTTTTCTATAAAATTAAACAAAAGCTACAAAATTTTTTGTGTGGTATCTATTCCTGTATTCATTCTAAGATTCTTGGTTTGATACAAGCCAAAAACCAAGATCTATTATTGGAATGTCTCCTGCTCCAAGTTTTTATTACTAATTCATTGTTTTTTTTATTGTTTATTTTTAATCATCTTTTGAATTATTGACTATTTTATGGTGTCTCATAGTAGCAGTTCTATTTTTTATATACTTATTAGGGTAGATTTCAATTTTCTGTCTCACTTCATTTTATATAATGGCTTAGCTTTGAAATCTTTACTTGATTGAGGGGACATTAATTTGCTTTAACATATTACCATTTTAAAACATCTCAGGTTTTGTATGGTCTTGTAAAAACTTTACCTTGAAATACTCTAAAAGGTGCTTTATTTTTTTCCTCTTTTTAAAACATATTTTAAAATTCCTCCTGGTATTCATGTCACATACCATGATATTAAGCAGATGCTCTGATTGACTGTGCTAGATAATATTAAAAATACATAAATTCAGGTTTCAAGGCAATTGATAACTTGAACTCCCACATTATTCTTCCAGTATTTGACTCCTACTCCATGACATTTTTACCTTAAGCTTCTAGCAGCTGTTTCACTACTTAACTTCTAACTAATTGTTTTTCTCCTCATCCTGACTGCACAGAGGTGATGGATCTGTTTTTCCTAGACTTGCCTGAAATTCTTAACTGAACCCCTAGAGTACTATATCCTATCTTATTCTTTTCAGTTCTTCCCCAATGAGGCATGACCAAGAGATTGTTGTATCCTTGAGAGGAGGTTCTTGGAATGGAGTGGCAGATGGATATACAAGAATCACCAGTGCAGTGCTAATGGAAATTCAGCTCCAATTAGATTTTAAAGTTGGTTGCTCCCCAAAAGTCTAGAAGTAATATGAATAGAACTGTTTTCTCTGTTGGGATTTTATTCCTTGCTGCTACACTCCTAGGCAAGGTGCTGGTGATGTTGGAGGATTCAGGCTTAGGAAATGAGAATGATTACAGTGTTGATGATGATGATGACAGCTAACATTTATTGGATGCTCATTGTGTATTAGGGATGGAGTTGGGCCTTTTATGCAGTGCTGTGAGCATTTGTCAGCTGCCTTCATTGTCAGTGTATTTTCTATTACTGCAATTATTACCAATTACCACAAACTTAGTGCCTTAATACACATTTATTATCTTAGTTTCTGTACCTGAGGATTCCAGGCATAGCTTAGCTGAGTCTTCTGCTTATAGTCTCACAAGACTACAATAAGGGTTTCCAGTCAAGCCTGCATTCTCATCTAGAGACTCACTCTTGTGGTTTTTCTACTGAGGTTTTACTTCTTGCTGGCTGTTGGTCACAGGCTACCCTCTGCTCCGAGAAGCCATCCTCAGGTCCTTGCCGTGTGGACTGACAGGGCCACCACTTTCTCACAGCTGTCCCTGGGAGAGAGAAAAACTCCTGCAAGATAAATGCTCAGTCTTACGTAATGTAATCCTGTGTGTTAGTCATCTGTATCCTGTCATCTTTTCCATACCATATTGCTTAGAAGCAAGTCACAGATCCTGCCCAAACTTGACAGGAGAGCTTTTCACATGGATGTGAACGTAAGGTGGCAGGGGTCCTGGGAGCCACCTAGAAGCCTGTGCATTACTAGCAGGAATTGCTGTTTATCCCCCAACATCTACTCTTTCTTTTTCTCCCATAAGAAATAGAAATCCTCATTGTTAAATGGATATGTGATCATCTCAAATAAAGATTTTATTCCCTAGATTACCTTGCAGTTAGGCATGGCCATGTGACTAAATAAGGCAGAGCAGCAAGATAAAAGGCTTTGGAACACTGAGGATGTTGGGAAGGCACCTGTCAGCCTTTAAAGATTCTCTACTCCTGACTTTTTTAATGTGGGAGGAAAATATGCTTTTATTTTGTTTAAACCATCGTTATTTTTGGCTGTCCCTTGCAGTTGAACCTAATCTTAACTGATGTTCTTTTCTATCATCCCCTTTTCTAACAGCTCTTCATTTCCATTTTGTGGTCTATGCTTTTCTGTTGTAGTTGTTCCCCAAGGAATTTGAAATCACCCTTAGGTCCAAGTTAAGCTAATCAGCACATTGTCTCCTGCTTAGAGGGCTAGGACTGTGACCTATGCCACTCTAATCAGAGTGAGTCTGAAATATTTTACTGAGAAATTATGGCAATACCTGAATGTAACAGTAATTCTTAAGGAGCAACAGACTTTGCCTGACTCTCGAGGCTCTTGCTTGACAGAGATGACTCCTGGGGCATATAAACAAACTGAACTTCTTCATTATAAAGGCCGATATTTAGGAGATTGTCTAGAGAAAGCTTTCACACCAGTCTTGAGGTTAGAAATGACACAGAAAGGATTCTGAAGGAACTACTCTGACTCCCAGATTGCAGCTGGATTAGTCATGACTGACTCAAGCAGAATTCGGGGGATTCCTATTCAGTACGGATCTCAGAGACACATGTATGAGTAGCGAGAGTTGATACCCCTGTGCCTGTGGATTCATGCAGATGCCGCAGGATGTTGGGATGTTAAAGTGATTCATTCTTAGTAAACTGTGTATCAGTCTCTATGCCTACAGTCTTCATTTTGGGGAACAGTGGTATTGAATTTTTTATTAGATTTTTAGAACTATCAAAGTAACTATTGCTTATTGTAATAGGATGAACTGTACAATGGTGTTTCCTGTGTTTAAAACAGATTCTTCCTCTCTTGGGGAGTCTTCTGCCTTCAGTCTCTCTTTCACTTAACTCCTTTTAGCATTACATTGAACAAATGTTCATTTAAAAAAATGATCTGATTCAATACTTTAAATATTATTTATTTCAGTGATTCAGTTCAGTTCAGTCGCGTCCGGCTCTGTGACCCCATGAATCGCAGCACGCCAGGCCTCCCTGTCCATCACCAACTCCTGGAGTTCACTCAGACTCACGTCCATCGAGTTGGTGATGCCATCCAGCCATCTCATCCTCTGTCGTCCCCTTCTCCTCCTGCTCCCAATCCCTCCCAGCATCAGAGTCTTTTCCAATGAGTCAACTCTTCGCATGAGTTGGCCAAAGGACTGGACTTTCAGCTTTAGCATCATTCCTTCTAAAGAAGTCCCAGGGTTGATCTCCTTCAGAATGGACGGGTTGGATTTCCTTGCAGTCCAAGGAACTCTCAAGAGTCTTCTCCAACACCACAGTTCAAAAGCATCAATTTTTCGGCACTCAGCCTTCTTCACAGTCCAACTCTCACGTCCATACATGGAAAAACCATAGCCTTGACTAGACGGACCTTTGTTGGCAAAGTAATGTCTCTGCTTTTGAATATGCTATCTAGGTTGGTCATAACTTTTCTTCCAAGGAGTAAGCGTCTTTTAATTTCATGGCTTCAGTGATTACAGGGCTTTAAAATCTTTTTGGCCTAAACAAAGAATAGTTTATTAAATCCAGAGCAGATTATAATTGCCGAACATTTTGGAGACAGAATAAAAGTAAGGATTTATTAGTCTTTTCCTAGTAGGAACATAACAGATAGCTTAGGGGATGAAAGGCTTTAAATAAGTGAAAAAGAAAATGCTAATCATGTACTTAATCTATTTTTAGTTAGGCAGTTACCACCACAACTGTATATGTAGAAAAAAGGAAGGCAAAGATTTGGAATAGTCTCAGAAGTTTCTAAAAAGGAAGCCAGGCCTTGAACTAGACAGAGGAGGACAGAGAATTGAGGCCCCTTGAGAATCATTGGCATGAAACAGAAACTGTCCCCAGACCTGGGTGAATTTGCCTTCATTCCTTCTCAGGTCTAATGGGACAGAGTTTCAGGAGTGAGGCCTGAGTATCTGTATTTTTAACAAGATCTTTAGAGAATTCTTTCTGGAAACTGGCGTTTACGTAGGAATTTCTGAAAAGCAGGAAATGTGCCTTATTATTATCACAGATGCTTGAAAATTAATTTGAGAACACACTTCTTGACTGAAGGACTTTCAAAAAGTCATAGGTCATATTCATAGTTCATTGGTATATTATTTATAGTCATGAAAATCATATATTTGTACATGAGTTGCTGTTCTCTTAATTCTTCCTAAAATTTTTAAGTCATTAATTAGTACTGCTGCTGCTGCTGCTAAGTCGCTTCAGTTGTGTCCGACTCTGTGTGACTGCATAGATGGCAGCCCACCAGGCTCCCCCGCCCCTGCGATTCTCTAGGCAAGATCACTGGAGTGGGTTGCCATTTCCTTCTTCAATGCATGAAAGTGAAAAGTGAAAGTGAAGTCGCTCAGTCTTGTCCAACTCTTTGTGACCCCATGGACTGCAGCCTACCAGGCTCCTCCGTCCATGGGATTCTCCAGACAAGAGTACTGAAGTGGGGTGCCATTGCCTTCTCTGATTAATTAGTACAAGTTTTATAAAAAAAGAAAGAAGTTAGAGTCCACAGAAATAATCTTTCTGCACTCCTTCATTCATTAGTTCATTTCTTTGAAGAACAGTGGTTAAGACTGGAGACAAGAAATTTAGAGCAAAATATTCCTCTGATCCTAGAGAATTTTAGGGACATGATATGAATTAAATACAATAAATATATAATGCATGCAAAATGTTGCAGGGGAGGGAGTGATTACTTTTAACCTTGGAAATTTGTGAATCTTTTGTGGAGCATTTTGAGCCTGAAATTTGTACTTAATATGTAGGTGAGTTATGGACATAAAGTAAAAAAAAAATGTTCCACACAGATAATCCAATATGAATAAAAGCACCTAGGTTTTCATTTTCAAATAAAACTAGAAAATGTACCTTTTTAAAAGTGTGTATATGCAAAGAATAAAATATTAGCTTAAGGAAAAAAATTAAGAATATATATTTATACAAATATATACACACATATATATTTTTGAAATGTGATTCTGCTTTATTCTGATAGAATGACCATTAAGTACACATTTTGAAAAGAAATATGAGGCTTCTAAATGGAGAAAGGCTTGCCCTTTGTTTTACATCCACTGCAGTACATGGTGAATGAGTCATGTGATTTTGCAAAATTGAAAAGTGTTTCAGATTTACCATAAAAAAGGGGAAACTTAGGATCATGTAAGTAAAATCAACCTGTTGAAAATCCTGGAGGGCAGAAGGTAAGTAGCATGGTTGAGCTGCTGCTGTACCCCCACACCCATCCACACCCCATCAACTTGCCACACATAAGTAACTAATGAATAAGTACTGCATTGTTTCTGTAGCAAGATCAGATGCCATTTTAACACCCTGAATAAAATCTGTCAGACTTTGGAGGTGTACTTTTAAAGCTTGTCTAAGCATTATTTTGTTTATTTTCTCCTTACCTATTATCTTACCTGTCTTAGGTTAGGTTCCTAGAACCTGACCCTGAGTTGAGAAATTTTGTGCAAGTGAAATAGTACCACTGAGAAAATCCTGTAAGAAAGCGAGGGAAGTGGGATAGCACGGGGGAGGCTTGACTGAGACGTCGCTTTCCCCAAAGTCTAGTTGTGATGGAAGCCTGCTGGAGCTCTGCAGCAGGAGTAGCATCTTGGAGGCAGAGGGACTCACACATTGCGTTCCTCTCTTTCTTTATTCAGTCGGTGTCTAAAGCTCTCCTCGGGTGGCTTAACTTCCCAGAGAGGCAGCTCCCAGAGGCTGGGGGCATTTCTCACTACAAGGGTGCTTTTGTCAGCAGCCAGTACCTACAGCAAATAGAAGAAAGGTACATTGCAGATGAAGGGCAGTAATTTCTAACTGGGGACAGTTCTGTCCCTGAGAGATGAGAGATGCTTGGCAATGTTTGGAGCGGTTTTGATTGTCGCAGCTCAGATAGAGAGGTAGTAGTGGTGTTGCTCCTGGCATCTAGTGGACAGAGGTCAGCGATGCTCCCAAACATCCTACAACGCACAGGACAGCTCTTCTACGACAGAAAGTCATCCAGTCCAAAACGTCAGCAGTACCAGATTTGAGAAACCCTGGGCAAAGGGAATCTGAACAAAGCACCAAGGATGTCTACTACACCCTCATTTCCATGTGTGCTATTCTGTGTAGACTGCAATAGCAGGAAACAGTCTTACGTGGACCATATCAAGTTAAAAAAAAACAAAACCTTCATCCACCCTTTCATTCATTTATTTATTCATGCATGCATTAATTCAATAGGTTGATTCATCAAGTAACTATTGAGCACCTATTATGAACCAGGTAGTAGACCAGGCAGTGAAGATGTAGGGATAAATATAACTGGGCATCTGCTATCAGGAAGCTCAGAAGACAGGAAGTGAGAGTTATTACAATCTAGTGACTTTGTCATATGTAAAAGAGAGAATGCACACTTCCACAGATTGAATGTACTAACCAACACGTAAATATTTCAATCACTTTGCAAATTCATATTATTTATTATTAATTATCCACTGTGTAATAGGCATTATTCTATTAATAGGTGCTGGAGATATAGCAGTGAATAATAAGCAAAAGGAGACGGCAATGGCAACCCACTCCAGTACGCTTGGCTGGAAAATCCCATGGATGGAGGAGCCTGGAAGGCTGCAGTCCATGGGGTCTCGAAGTCGGACATGACTGAGCGACTTCACTTTCACTTTTCACTTTCATGCATTGGAGAAGGAAATGGCAACCCACTCCAGTGTTCTTGCCTGGAGAATCCCAGGGACGGGGAAGCCTGGTGGGCTGCCGTCTATGGGGTCACACAGAGTTGGACACGACTGAAGTGACTTAGCAGTAGCAATAGGAATAAGCAAAAATATTCTGCCATCAATGTGTACAATCCAGTGGGAAGAATAGCTCATAAACATTCAAATGAATATATAAATAATAAAATTTTAGATAGAACCAAGTGTTCTGAAGAACACAGGAGGAAAAAAAGTGGAATGGAACGTTGTGGTAGGATTTGTGGGCACCATATTTCAGTAGAGGTGATCAGAGGACACTGCTTTGAGGAGAAGATTGTTCAGATGAGACCTTAATGAGAGGGAGTCTGCCATGTCAAGTTCTGGGGGACGAGGAAGGCCTGTTTTAGAAAGAGGAAGATGCTTGGTCTCATTGAGGAACAAAAAGATCAGTATAGCTGCATCCTGAAGCATAAAGGGGTGTAAGTAAGGGATGAGTTCAGAGAGGAGAGGGGCTAGATGATGCAAGGTCCTCTAGACCCCTAAAATAGTTTGGATTTTAATCTAATTACAATGGAAATCCATTGGAGGTTTTTAAAAGCAGAATGGTGGCATGATGTGAATTTCATTTTGAGATGATCATTTTAGCAGATATGTGATGGTCCAGCAAGGAGTTTCCTGCAGTGATTCTGTAGTGGATAATGATCACCAAGAATGACATTGTGTGTTTGCCTGCAGTGCCTCCCAGATTGTCTTTCTCTGTTATCTTATACCCTTACTTTATTGGATAAAACATCTACCACTGAATGCTGTGGAGATATTGAAATATAGTTAACATGTCATTTTTCCTAACACCGCCACTGTATTTTGAAGAGGTGAATGCATATTAGGTTTGAGCTTTAAAGAGCAGTGAAGCATTCATTTTGCTGTCCCAAAGGTGGACACATTTTTCGAAAGAGGCAACTTTTCAGATTAGTTATTTAAGACATTAGAAAGAAAGAAGAAGGTGAAGTTGCTCAGTCGTGTCCGACTCTTTGCGACCCCGTGGACTGTAGCCCACCAGGCTCCTCCATCCATGGGGTTCTCCAGGCAAGAATACTGGAGTGGGTTGCCATTTCCTTCTCCATGGGATCTTCCCAACCCAGGGATCAAACCCAGGTTTCCTGCATTGCAGGTAGATGCTTTAACCTTTGAGCCACCACCTACAATTTATTTGGAATATCTTCCCAACCAAATCAAATCACTTTCAACTTTCTAAAATATATATAGTTCTTTACTTTGAATGATGAAGCAACTCAGGATGAATAATCAGTCATTGAATAATTAGTCATTTATTTCTTGTGTGTCTGTGTGTGTAGCTCAGTGACATGAAGACTGAATTTCTCTTGGAATAAAATAAAAAAGGCTGCTAGATGAATAGTTTCTAGAATGATTATTGAGAACAGCTTGCAGCCCAGGTTTTATAGCTTGATTACAGTCTTCTCACAGACCTTTGGTGAAAAGCAGTCATCAGTGTAGTCTTGCCTTGAGTTTGAATGACACTATTTGTTTATTCTTGTGTTCACTGAGAGAAGCATGTAATAAAAATCAATTCTTATATGTGTTAGTAGCTAATAAAATTTTTGACACATTAATAGGAATCTTGACAAAAGCCCAGAGGAGCTGGAATATTTTATGAAGATATTTTATAGACAAGTAGGTTTTTAAAAATTAGCTAACATATCGTATACATATGAAATATATGATTTAAATATATATTTATTATGTAAAATATATTTTATATATTTATAAACTATAGAGGATGTCCAAATTATTCCACTAATAAAAAGTAGACATTCTTATGGTAGAATCTCCCCTTTTGAGACATATTTTTAAGGGGTTTCCCTGGTGGCTCAGATGGTAAAAAATCTGCCTACAATGCAGGAGACACGGTTGGGAGATCCTCTGGAGAAGGGAATGGCTACCCACTCCAGTATTCTTGCCTGAAGAATTCGATGAACAGAGGAGCGTGTCGTCTCAGGTAGACTACAGTCCACGGGGTTGCAAGGAGTTGGACATGACTGAGCGACTAACAGGAACAACAACTACAACATTCTTTCAGTAGAATCTCCCCTTTTGAGACATATTTTCAAGGCATATGAATTATAAATTTGGCTAAAGATAGAGCTTTTGCAGTTGATTATTTAAATGACATGAATGTTCAGCAGGATTTGTAATTGCTCTAAATGTCTTATTTATAAATGAAAATGAGTAAGCAAGTTTCCTTTTTTTTTTTTTTCTACTACAACCCTGGCAATATTATTACTGTCTCACCTAATTATAAGCCCAGTAGTAACTGTTTCTGACCCATAATTACTTTTGGTGCTGAGCTTTATTTAAATGCATGGTATGACAGCACTGCTTTTGGTCAGAGAAATAGGGGTTGTACTAATTTCTGCCCGTGTCACATTGCAGCAGTCCGGCTAGTTGTTATTCTGTGTAGCTTCATAAACTCCTGGCATCTTTGTGAGCTGCTGGTACCATTGACTATATCTGTGTGACTACCTTTATTATCTAAGTGACTTCCATTTTGTGTCCCAATTTACAAATAGGGCAAGTATCATGGCACTAATTTTTAAAATAAAAACCTGAAGGAGCACAGCAGATAAAAATAACACATTGAAACCCTTTTTTTTTAACAAGTGGTCAAGAGGCAATTTAAGATTTGTATGTCAGTTTCTGCCTTTTCAAGTCAGGTGACATTAAGTGTGCTTTAAAATGGTCATAATTGTCCTGTGGTTATCCAGGTGTATTTTGGCAGAGCTGTAACTGGAATGGGCTTTTTGAATATATGTTTCCTTCTCCCACTGACATGCTTCTGGATGATAAAATTTTTATCATATATGCTACTGTGTCCTAGATCATTAGTTTCCAGTACTCAGGAATTGTAAAAACTCATTAGTGTATTGGACTATGGTGCCAGGTCAAATAAAATTTTGAGGTACTATTCTTGATCTTTCAGTTGCCTAGACTGATCATACCTTTACAACAAGAGAATAGTTTCATAATCCATCCTGATTCAACCTGATGGAGTCATCTGTCTATATGGGAACCTAGCTAAATGGATGTGGAAACAGACATGGATTTTCTTACCTGTAGCTGGAGCCCTGATCATCAATCTGACTCATAGTTACAGTGACAGCGCTTTCTACAACTGTTTTGCGACCTTGCCTGTAGACTGTGATTCGAGTTTGAACAAATTCTCGTATTTATATGCATGTTATAAATAATACCTGGGGTGCAACCACCTTGGTAAAACTTGGTGTCATCTACTAAAGTTGAAGTGATGCATATCTAGAGGTTCAGCAGTGCTATTCCCAGATGAATACCAGTCATATTTATGAATGCTGCTATGCGCTTAGGGACATGTGCAAGACGTTCTTAGCTGCATTATTCACAATAGCACAACCCGCCCCCCCCCAGCCCCCGCCGCCACACACAACTCATATGTCCATCAGCAGTAAAATGGATTATGTTTTGATAGATTTGTGTAATGTAATAGTATACAGTGGTAAGGATGAAATTGCATGCATACATAACATAGATGAATCACACAAATATAATGTTTGCTTGAAAGGAGCCAGACATAAAAGAATGCATAGTTGGTGATTTCATTTATGTATAGTTCAAATACAGGCAAAACTGAACCAAATTATGAAGGGATGCAAACTTAGATAAACTGTTGAGCAAAGCAAGAAAATGATAACCATAAAAGTAAGGATAGGAATAGCTTTTAGGCAAGGGTTGTGATTACGAAGAGGCCAGTGCAGAAAATCCAGGAGTGCTGACAGTGTTCTTCATCTGGGTGGTGGTGTAAATGTATTCACTTTCCGATGATCCGTTAAGCTGCCCAGTTATGTTTTATGCACAAAAAATGTGATTTATATTTCTCAAATTAAAACAAGCCAGAGTGTAACTGCTTAACGCTGGGACTGTCTGAAAGTTAATATTTGGAAAGTACCTTGTACAGTTATATGGATAATATCATTTGCAGAAACTTCTGAACAAAAAGCTCCGATACTCTGGGCACTTGATGTGAAGAGCTGACTCATTAGAAAAGACCCTGATGCTGGGAAAGATTGAAGGCAGGAGGAGAAGGGGACAACAGAGGATGAGATGGTTGGGTGGCATCACTGATTCAATGGACATGAATTTGAGCAAGCTCCAGGAGACGGTGAAGGACAGGGAAACCTGGCATGCTACAGTGCATGGGGTCACAAAGAATCGGGCATGACTAAACGACTGAACAACAACTGAACAGAGAGCAGAGGTGTCAGACCCAAGATTTAGTTTTTCACGCAAACTTATAATAGAACGTGCTGTGTGCTATTACCCTCCACTTCCCATACCCCATTATCAGGCAGTGGTTACCGCAGGACCATTCATTAGTGGTGCTAATGATTGGTGCTGCAGTGGGCCAGTCATGACTGTCAATGAGCAGCAGTTAGTGGTCCTGCTCAACCATTGGTCAGTGCCTCAGCATGTCCCTCCCCCAAGTGAGCAACTATCAGTGATGACCCATAGTGGTCCTGGTCAGCCACTAGTTGATGCCACATTGGGCCCCTCCCCCAGGCAACCAGCTGTCAGTGAGCGGCTGTTACTGGGACCTTTCAGCCAATGGTCAGAGTGGAATGGTACTGTTCAGGTGAAAAGTGAGGTAAGTGGTGGATCCTCACCTTCTCCCTGGGGCCATACAGCTTACCCAGCCTCTGGTCAGCAGGCAAGCTGGGGGTCCAGGGAACAGACTGGGGCTGTATCCAGAGCTCCAGAGCCCTCGCCAAGGTCATCCACTGGCCCGGCCCAGGCCTTGAGGCAGTGGTGACCCTCTCCCCCGTCCCCATCTCTGTGACCTAATGGCAGTGGCCGTCTGCATAGGATGCAGTCTGTGGGACCTGCCCCCTGCTGTACAGCAGCCTGAGGAGCCTGCAGGGCCAGTGGGGTCCTGGGTCCCTGGCTCCCTCAGCAATGACAGCTGAGCGGGGTTTGCGGACCAGGCCCTGAGGGAGCCATCAATGAGATTTTCCTCCTCTTAGCCAGGAGCTGGATCTCCCAAGGTGACCTGAGACCTGGCCCTGTCTTGTCAGATCAGAGAATAACATCATTTGGTGGAGGTTTACAGGAACATTGTTACCTGACTGTGTTGTTGCTGTTGTTTAGTTTCTAAGTTGTGTCTGGACTCTTTGCAATGCCATGGACTATAGCCTGCCAGGCTTCTCTGTCCATGGGATATCCAAGGCAAGAAAACTGGACTGTGTTACCATTTCCTTCTCAGGGGATCTTCTCAACCCAGTGATGGAACCTGCATCTCCTGCAATGGCAGGTGGATTCTTTATATTGAGTCACCAGGGAAGCCCATAACCTGATCATGATGTGACCTCAAGAACAAAGGCTCTGACACCAAGGAGTTTGCAATAATTAACCCACCCTTCCCTCACCTTTCCTAGAAAAGGGCTTGGCTAAGAGCTTACAGAAAGTTTGGAATTTTTAAGGCATGAGCCACCCATCTCCCTGCAGGGCCCTCAATAGAGCTTTCTCTGTTCGAAACTCCCAATGTTTTTAATTTTTTTGGCCTCATTGTGCATTTGGGACACAGACTGGCATTTTGTTAATTAACTTTTTTTCAGTATATACAGAGAAATGTTGATTGGGATTCTTATATTTTCAGTCCTACATTTCATTTTTCATCTGCATTAGACCCCCAGCGGACATGGAAAATTCTTAAAGACATGGGAATTTCAGACCACCTGACCTGCCTCTTGAGAATCCTGTCTGCAGGTCAGGAAGCAACAATTAGAACTGGACATGGAACAACAGATGGGTTCCAAATAGGAAAAGGAGTATGTCAAGGCTGTATATTGTCACCTTGCTTATTTAACTTATATGCAGAGTACATCATGAGAAATGCTGGGCTGGATGAAGCACAAGCTGGTATCAAGATTGCTGGGAGAAATATCAATAACCTCACATATGCAGATGACACCACCCTTATGGCAGAAAGTGAAGAAGAACTAAAGAGCTTCTTGATGAAAGTGAAAGAGGACAGTGAAAAAGTTGGCTTACAGCTCAGCATTCAGAAAACTAAGATCATGACATCCAATCCCATCACTTCATGGGAAATAGATGGGGAAACAGTGGCTGATTTTATTTTTCTGGGCTCCAAAATCACTGCAGATGGTGATTGCAGCCATGAAGTTAAAAGACGCTTGGTCCTTGGAAGGAAAGTTATGACCAACCTAGACAGCATATTAAAAAGCAGAGACATTACTTTGCCAACAAAGGTCCGTCTGGTCAAGGCTATGGTTTTTCCAGTGGGCATATATAGATGTGAGAGTTAGACTATAAAGAAAGCTAAACACTGAAGAAATGATGCTTTTGAACTGTAGTGTTGGAGAAGACTCTTGAGAGTCCCTGGGACAGCAAGGAGATCTAACCAGTCCATCCTAAAGGACATCAGTCTTGGGTTTTCATTGGAAGGACTGATGTTGAAGCTGAAACTTCAATACTTTGGCCACCTGATGCGAAGAGTTGACTCATTTTAAAAGACCCTGACGTTTGGAAAGACTCAGGGAAGGAGGAGAAGGGGATGACAGAAGATGAGATGGTTGGATGGCATCACCGACTCAATGGACATGAGTTTGGGTAAACTCCGGGAGTTAGTGATGGACAGGCAGGCCTGGAGTGCTGCAGTTCATGGGGTCACAAAGAGTCATACACGACTGAGTGAATGAACTGAACTAGACTCCCAAATTTATTCAAAGAAATTCAAAAGACTAGTGTAGGGTTATAACACGTGCAGCTGCAATGTGACAGAATCATGCCTTGGAGCTGCCAGTGCAGCTTCTCTAGCACTTTCACATAGAGGGTTTTTTTTTTTTTTTAACCTATTTTAAAGTTCTCCTAAATCATAAAAAGGAGATTGCTGGTAGTTTGAGAGAAATTTCTCCACACCTTTTACAGGGAAAAAATTGATTTCACATAAATGTAAAATATAAATTTACTCCTGACAACAGGTAATGTGTTAAAATATCTCTATTTGAGAGCTTATCATGTTTCATACATTCTATTGTATGTGCATCAGTTCAGTCAGTCAGTTCAGTCGTGTAGTCATGTCTAAACCTTTGCGACCCCATGAATCGCAGCACGCCAGGCCTCCCTGTCCATCACCAACTCCTGGAGTTCACTCAAACTAACGTCCATTGAGTAAGTGATGCCATCCAGCCATCTCATCCTCTGTCGTCCCCTTCTCCTCCTGCCCCAATCCCTCCCAGCATCGAAATCTTTTCCAATGAGTCAACTCTTCGCATGAGGTGGCCAAAGTACTGGAGTTTCAGCTTTAGCATCAGTCCTTCCAAAGAAATCCCAGGGCTGATCTCCTTCAGAATGGACTGGTTGGGTCTCCTTGCTGTCCAAGGGACTCTCAAGAGTCTTCTCCAACATCACAGTTCAAAAGCATCAATTCTTCGGCGCTCAGCCTTCTTCATAGTCCAACTCTCACATCCATACATGACTACTGGAAGAACCATAGACTTGGGCATTGTTGCATGCAAATCTCACAACTACTTGCTGAGGTTGCATACTAATATTATTCCCATCCTAGAGGTGAGGAAACTGAGATTCAGATGGGTGGGATGTTGAAAATCAGTCTAAATCCAAAGCCTATGCTTCTAACTGCTTGAATGTACACCTCATGTTGGATTCATTTAGTTCAAGAGTGCAAGATAAGTCACTCTGAAGTTTTAATGGTACCTTTAATTCAAACAGAAAATGTAAAAAGTTGGGAAGCTCTTCATTCCAGTTCCACTGATGTTCTTTATGGATCTTTGAGACCTCCTTTGCCAAGCTCTTACATTTTTTAGAAAAATTCAAAGACCGAGATGGTCAAACTACCTATCTCAAGAACTGGTTCAGTTTTAGACTATTTCTGGACTCATGTCTGAGACTCAGCTTGGCCAGTTTTAGAGCCTCTCTTATGTTTTCCAGTCCATTTTAGTTCACTGATTCCTAAAATGTCAATGTTCATTCTTGCCATCTCCTGTTTAACCACTTCTACTTGCCTTGATTCATGGATATAACATTCCAGTTTCCTATGCAATATTGTTCTTTACAGCATTGAACTTTACTTCCATCACCAGTCACATCCACAACTATGCGTTGTTTTTGCTTTGGCTCTGTCTCTTCATTTTTTCTGGAGTTATTTTTCCACTCTTCTCCAGTAGCATTATTGGGCGCCTACCAACCTGGGAAGTTCATCTTTCAGTGTCCTATCTTTTCACCTTTTCATACTGTTCATGGGGTTCTCAAGGCAAGAATACTGAAGAGGTTTGCCATTCCCTTCTCAAAAGTGAACCACGTTACAGAGTACATGAAGAACTATGGAGAGAGGTTCGTGACATTGTACAGGAGATAGTGGTCAAGCCCATCCCCAAGAAAAAGAAATGCAAAAAGGCAAAATGTTATCTGAGGAGGCCTTACAAATGTCTGAGAAAAGAAGAGAAGCTAAAGGCAAAGGAGAAGAGGAAAGATATATCCATTTGCATGTAGGGTTCCAAAGAATAGCAAGAAGAGATAAGAAAACCTTCCACAGTGATCAGTGCAAAGAAATAGAGGAAAACAATAGAACGGGAAGTTCTAGAGATCTCTTCAAGAAAATTAGAGATAGGGAACATTTCATGCAAAGATGGGCACAATAAAGGACAGACATGGTATGGACCTAACAGAAGCAGAAGATATTAAGAAGAGGTGACAAGAATACACAGAAGAACTGTACAGAAAAGAGCTTCACGACCCAGATAATCATGGGTGTGATCACTCACCTAGAGCCAGACATCCTGGAATGTGAAGTCAAGTGGTCCTTAGGAAGCATCACTATGAACAAAGCTAGTGGAGGTGATGGAATTCCACTTGAGTTAACTCAAATCCTAAAAGATGATGCTGTGAAAGTGCTGCACTCAGTGTGCCAAGAAATATGGAAATCTCAGCAGTGGCCACAGCACTAGAAAAGGTCAGTTTTCATTCCAATTCCAAAGAAGGCAATGCCAAAGAATGCTCAGACTACCACACAGTTGCGCTCATCTCACATGCTAGTAAAATAATGCTCAGAATTCTCCAAGCCAGGCTTCAGCCGTAAGTGAATCTTGAACTTCCAGATGTTCAAGCTGGTTTTAGAAAAGGCAGAGGAACCAGAGATCAGATTGCCAACATCGGCTGCATCATCGGAAAAACAAGAGAGTCCCAGAAAAACACCTAAACATCTATTTCTGCTTTATTGACTATGCCAAAGCCTTTGACTGTGGATCACAACAAACTGTGGAAAATTCTTCAAGAGATGGGAATACCAGACCACGTGACCTGCCTCTTGAGAAATCTGTATGCAGGTCAAGAGGTAGCAGTTAGAAGTGAACATAGAACAACAGACTGATTCCAAATCAGGAAAGTAGTATGTCAAGGCTGTTTATTGTCACCCTGCTTATTTATTTAACTTATATGTAGAATATAATCATGATCAGAATACATCATGCGAAATGCTGGGCTGGATGAAGCACAAGCTGGAATCAAGATTTCTGGGAAGAATATCAATAAACTCAGATATGGAGATGATACCACCCTTATGGCAGAAAGTAAAGAAGAACTAAGAATCCTCTTGATGAAAGTGAAAGAGGAGAATGAAAGAGTTGGCTTAAAGCTCAACATTCAGAAAACTAAGATTATGGCATCCAGTCCCATCACTTCATGGCAAGTAGAAAGGGAAACAATGGAAACAGTGAGAGACTTTATTTTGGGGGGCTGCAAAATCACTGCAGATATTGACTGCAACCATGAAATTAAAACTCCATTGCTCCTTGGAAGAAAAGCTATGACCAACCTAGACAGGATATTAAAAAGCAGAGACATTACTTCGCCAACAAAGGTCTGTCTAGTCAAAGCTATAGTTTTTACAGTAATCACATATGGATGTGAGAATTGGACTATAAAGAAAGCTGAGCACCAAAGAATTGATGCTTTTGAACTGTGGTGTTGGAGAAGACTCTTAAGAGTCCCTCGGACTGCAAGGATGTCCAGTTAGTCAATCCTAAAGGAAATCAGTCCTGAATATTTATTGAAGTCCTGATGCTGAAGCTGAAACTCTAGTAGTCTGGCCACCTGATGCGAAGAACTGATTCATTGAAAAAGACCCTGATGCTGTGAAGGATTGAAGGTGTGAGGAGAAGGAGATAACAGAGGATGCGGTGGTTGGATGGCATCACCAATTCAACGGACATGAGTTTCAGCAAGCTCTGGGAGTTGGTGATGGACAGGGAAGCCTAGAATGCTGCAGTCCATGGGACTGCAAAGAGTCAGACATGACTGAGCAACTGAACTGAC
Organism: Capra hircus; assembly: GCF_001704415.2. NCBI lineage: Eukaryota > Metazoa > Chordata > Mammalia > Artiodactyla > Bovidae > Capra > Capra hircus. The sequence continues at coordinate 7,678,754 of NC_030820.1, forward strand.
CTGAACTGAACTAATGTTTTCCATATCCAATTTCTGTCTTATCTATGAGCAGCCCTTACATGAAAGACCCTGGTGTAATGCAGCAGTAATGGTGCAGACAGAGGAAGCAGGTGAAGTTTTGTAGTGTTTCACCATGTGCACAGGCTGTGATTGAGAAATGCATCCACTGTTAGGATATATAATTTTGGTTAAAACGCTGAAACTATAAGGCAAAGCTTTGACAATTTTCTTTAAAATTAGTTGTTTACTTCTTTGGTTGTACTGGGTCTTCATTGCTGTGCCCGGGGTTTCTCTAGTTGTGGTGAGTGGGGGGTTACTCTTCGTTGCAGTACAAGGCATTCTCACTGTGGTGGCTTCTCTCGTTACAGAGCACGGGCTCTAGTGCACATGGGCTTCAGTAGCTGTGGTGCACAGACCTGATAGTTGTTGCTCACACGCGCTAGAGCTCAGGCTCAGTAGTTGTGGTACAAGGACTTAGTTGCAGAGGCTTAGTTAGAGTCTTCCTGGACCAAAGTTCAAACCCATGTGCCCTGCATTGGCAAGTGGATTCTTACCCATTGCACCACCAGGGAAGCCTGACCGTTTTCTTAATCGCTAATATTTATTGAGAACTTAATATGTTTCAGGCACTGTTGCAAAGCCTTTTTATATTATTAACTCCTAATATGCACCACAATCCTATGATGCATGTATTCTTATCCTCCCCATTTACAGAAAGGAAATGGAGGCACAAAGAAGTTAACTAACTTGCCAAGATCACACACTTGTAAGTCGTAGATTTAGGATTTGAATTGAGGAAGGCTAATTTTAGAACTCACTTATGAACTGCTATGTGATGCTGTCTCTTGAGTTGAACAGAGATTCAGATGTGTATTCTTCTTCTGTATTAAGAAGAAAATGAGGTACTTCCCTGGCGGTCCAGTGGCTGGGACTCTTCCCTCCAAATTCAGGGGGCCCAGGTTTGATCCCTCGCCAGGGAACTAGATCCCACATGCCACAACTAAGACCTAGCACAGCCAAATAAATAAATAAAGATATTTAAAAAAAAAAAGAAAATGAAAGGACATCAGGTATTGTGGAATATTGCATCTTTTGATTTATTTCAAGCTGAACTATCTGCAGAAGAAGGAAGGCTCTTATGATTTGGTTGCCATATAGTCTGTAAGACAATAAACCTCAGTGTAGGTTTATCACACTGTGAAGCATTTGTGAACTCTTTGCATGAATTCCTTAGTGAGTAGAGATCGAGTACCAAAAAGTGTTCTTTTGGATTTCCCTGAAGCAATGTTATGAAATGAATGGTGTCTGGGTGTACTGGTCCCTTGTCATTCCTTGCTCAAAAAAAAAAAGACCTTTGTATATATTCATTTCCACGTCTCTTTTAAAAATCATTGTTTTTATTCTACCAAAGATTTGAAATGGAAAAGTTGTATTGTTTTCCCCTTAAATCATTATATGTGTATTTTTTTACTAAGATATTTTGGGATTATTGATCTAACATGTTTTCATCTTTTGAAACAACATTAGTTTCTGGAACTCAATTCATATTTACTTAAAAATGTGAATTTTATTTATTTTATCTGTTTATCCTTTTTTTCTTTTTTTTAACTCTTTAAAAAAATTTTTATTTTAATTCAGATCTTCTGTAGGTAACTATCATGAATCTGAGTTCTTTTAACTTTTTACTTCTTTTTGAATTGTCTATTTCTTATAACAGTGTAGAAAATCAGATTCTTTATATTTCTTTGGATAGATGGAAGAAGTATATGTAGAAAGTATATTAGTTTTCTATTACTTAATAATTACCACAAACTTAGTGACTTTAAACAGCATACACTTATTATCTTAAAGTTCTGGAGATCAGAAGCCTGTTGAGCTTGTTTGGGTTCTCTGCGCAGTATATCAGAAGGTTCAAATCACAACATCAGTCTGCTGAGCTTTTATCTGGAGACTCAGGGCAAAAAATCTGCTCCCAAGATCATTCAGATCGTTGGTAGAAATCAATTCCTTGTAGTTATTGGACTGAGGTTCCTGTTTTCTTGCCGATTGTCAGCGAGGAGCCACTTTTCCTCTGCCTGACTTGCTACAGAGACACCTTGCAGGTTTCCTCTTGTACCAGAGAGCTTACGCTCCCAAAGTGGGTGGTCACAACCACAGTAGTCAGACCCCTAATATCCTCTCTGGAAAGTCACAATGCTGATCGATGTCCAGAAGAAGAGAAAAGTTGTTAAGACCTCACAGCTACTTCAGCTCATCCTTGCTCTCTTTGGCTTTCATTCACTGAAAAGACAGACTATGAACAAAATATACCTCCTGCATATACTTTCCAACCTCTGAATCTCTCGTTTCTGGATCCCTTCATTTGAGGATTCAGCTGACCCTGTTTCTTTTATAACTGGTACTTAATAAGCTTCAAATTTGTTTCTTTTTAAAAAAGTGTGTTGCCTTTCAGTTCAGTACAGTTTCAAGTAGTTTTTAATGAATCAAACTTCCCTGACAACTACCCCCATTCCAGTTCATTTAAATACATTTCAGCATAAAATGTGAAACTTCCCGTTAGAACCAATACAGTGACTCATTCATAGAGTGCATTGAGGGCCTTCTAATGAAGGATAGGGGTCAGCTATGTCATGGTCCCTTTCTGGGATTCTTTTGTGTGGATTCAAAATCTGCATTGATGCCCTTGAAATACTGTGACTTCTTGGTTTTGTAACTTGAGTCTTATCATTAATCAGAATATCTATATTTTGAGTTTCTTCACTGTTCTGTACTACTTTTTAATTTAGATAATATTGGTTTGTAGCATTATGTTTCATGTGCGCAACATTATATTTGACGTCTATGTACACTGTAGCCTACTCACCACCAAATTTTGGTTTCCTTCATTACCACACAGTTAATGCCCTTTATCCATTTTACCCTCCTTTTACATCCCTTCCTCTCTAGTAACCGCTACTCTGTTATCTGTATCTGTGTGCTTATTTTGTCTTTGTTTTTTTTTTAAATATTCCACATATGGGTGAAATTATATGGTATTTGTCTTTCCCTGTCTTATTTCACTTAGCATAATACCCTCCAGATCCATCCGTGATGTTGCCAATGACAAGATTTTGTCTTTTTTTTGTGGCTGATTCGTATTCCATTATAAGTATACGTCACATTTTTGTCATCCATTGATTTGTTGATAGGTACTTACACTGATTCTGTAATTTGTCTATTGTAAATAATGGTGCCGTGAATATAGGAGCGCATCTGCCTTTTCCAATTAGAGTGTCTGTATTCTTTAGACAGATACCTAGAACTGGATAACTAGATCACATGGTAGTTGTATTCTTAATGTTTTGAGGAACTTCCATACTGTTTCACATAGTAGCTGAACCAATTTCCATTCCCACAAATAGCGTATGAGGATTCCCTTTTCTCCATATCCTCTCCAATACTTGTTATTTATTGCCTCTTTGATAATAGCCATTCTAATGGGCATGTGGTGATCTCTCATCATGGTTTCAATTTGCATTTTCTTAATAGTTAATGATGTCGAACATTTTCTTTCATGAGCCTGTTGGCCATCTGTATGTCTTCTTTGGAAAAAAAAAGGTTTAATCCAGATTCTCTGCCCATTTTTAAAATAGGGTTGTTTGGATTCTTTTTTTTGTTGGGTTGTATGAGTTCTTTATATATTTTGGGTATTAACTCTGATCAGATATATGATTTGCTAATATCTTCTCCCATTCAATAGGTTGTCTTTCCATTTGGTTTATGATTTCCCTTGTGTGTGAAATCTTTTTAGTTTGATATAGTCCCATTTATTTCTTTTTTTCCCTTGCCTGCTAAGACTTATCTAGAGAGATACTACTAAGACCAAGGTAAAAGAGTTTATTTCTCATATTTTTTTTTCTAGGAGTATGGTGGTTTCAAGTTTTACATTTAAATCTCTATTCTGAGGTTAATTTTGAATGTAGTATAAGAAAATGATCCAATTTCATTATTTTGCATACAGTTGGCCAGTTTTCCCAACACCATTATTGAACAAACTGTCTTTTCCCCACTGTAATTCTTGGCTTCAGTGTCATAATATAAGGGATCATATAAGCATGAGTTTATTTCTGAGGTCTCTATTCTATTCCATTGATCAATATGTCTGTTTCTGAGCCAATTACATAGAGTTTTGATTACTGTAGCCTTGTACTATAACTTGAAATCAGGGAGTATGCTATCTCAAGCTTTTTTTTCCCCTTAGGATTGCTTTAGCTATTTAGGGTCTTTTGTGGTTCCATATTAATTTTAGGATTTTTGTTCTATTTCTGTGTCAATGGGATTTTGATGGGGATTGCATTTAATCTGTAGATTGATTTAGGTAATATGGACATTTTAACAATGCCCAGTCTCTGGGCATAGGCTATCTTGCCATGTTTTTGTATCTTCAATTCCAATTAGAAATTGTTGCAAGTGAAAAATATGGTTGAATTGTCTAGGTAAAAATGCACATCCCCATTCATCTATCTTGCAAAATCTGTTAATTTTGGGTACCATAGGATTTATTAAAAAACTGATTTCTACTGTTTCCTTTTAATGTTTGTATTTTTTAATGCTAAAGTGATACATGCTTATTATGCAATATATATATAAGCAAAATAAAATAAATTATGCACAAAAAAAAAGCTTCTAAAAAAAATTTTCTTTCAACAATATCTTATAGTTTTCAACGTACAAATCTTTTACTTCCTTGGTTAAGTTTATTCCTACTATTTTAGTCCTTTTGTTGTGATTATAAATGGGGTTGTTTTCTTAATTTCCCTTTATGCTATTTGTTGTTAGTTTATAGAAATGCAACATATTTTTGTATACTGCTTTTTGTATCCTGAAATTTTACTGTATTTATTATTTCTGATAGTTTTTAGGTACAGTCTTTAGGGTTTTTACTATATAAAATCATGTTATCTGCAAATAGTTATATTTCTGCTTTTTCTTTTCCAGTTTGTAGTCCTTTTATTTTTTAATTGCCCAATTGCTCTGTCTAGGACTTCTAACACTCTGTTGAATAAGAGTAGTGGGAGTGGGGATCCTTGTCCTATGCCTGATCTTAGTGGCATAACTTTGAGTTTTTTTTACAACTGAGTGTGATGTTAGCGTGGGTTTGTCTTATATGGCCTTTATTATGTTGAGGTATGTTTCTTTTATACCCACTAATTTTGTTCAAATAAGTGTTGAATCTTGTCATCTATTAAGATGACCCTATGATTTTTATCCTTCAGTTTGTTAATGTGATGTGTCTCATTGATTGCTTTGTAGATGTCAAATCATCCTTGCTTCCCTGGAATATATTCCACTTGACCATCATGTGATCCTTTTAATGTTTGTTTAATTCTATTTGCTAGTATTTTGTTGAGGATTTTTGCACTTATGTTTATCAAAGATATTAGATGGTAGTTTTTTTTTTTTCTTCTTTTTTATGATGTCCTTGTCTGGTTTTGGTATCAGAGTGTGATTGGCCTTATAAAATGAGTTAGGAAGCATGTTTTCCTCTTTAAATTTTTTGGAAGAATTTGAGAAGGTATTAACTCTTAACTCTTCTTTCAGTGTTTAGTATAATTACCAGTAAAGCTGTGTGGTCCTGAACTTTTGGCTTTTGGTTACTATTTCAATCTCTTTGCTAGTAACTGGTCTTTCCATATTTTTTATTTCAACTTAATTTAGTCTTGAAAGGTTGTATGATTGTAAGAGTGTATCCGTTTCTTCTAGGTTGTCCTGTTTGTTGGCATATAGCTGTTCATAAATCTCATAATCCTTTGTATTTTTTGGTACCTCTTGTATCTTCTCTTTAGTTTCTGATTTTATTTGAGCTTTCTCTCTTTTTTTCTTAGTGAGGCTAGCTAAATGTTTTCAATTTTCTTCACTTTTTCCAAGAACCAACTCTTAGTTTCATTAATATTTTGTTATATTTTATAGTGTCTATTTCATTTAGTTCCACCCGGATTTTTATTATTTTCTTCTTTCTCCTGACTTTGGGCTTTGTCCTTCTTTTTCTGATTCCTTTGGGTATAAGGTTAGATTATTTATCTGAGATTTTTTGTTTGTTTGTTTCTTGAGGTAGGTCAGTATTACTATAAATCTCCCTCTTGGTTTTCATTTTCATGTCTTCAGTTACTTTTTAAGTTCTTCTTTTATTTCTTCATGGATCCAGTAGATGTTTAGTAGCATACTTAGTCTCCAGATATTTGTGATGATTTTTTCCCCTAGCTTTCTGCTGGATCATTGAAAAAGCAAGAGAGTTCCAGAAAAATATCTATTTCTACTCTATTGACTATGCCAAAGCCTTTGACTGTGTGAATCACAATAAACTGGAAAATTCTGAAAGAGATGGGAGTACCAGACCACCTGACCTGCCTCTTGAGAAACCTATATGCAGGTCAGGAAGCAATAGTTATAACTGGACATAGAACAACAGACTGGTTCCAAATAGGAAAAGGAATATGTCAAAGCTATATATTGTCACTCTGCTTATTTAACTTATATGCAGAGTACATCATGAGAAACACTGGGCTGGATGAAGTACAAGCTGGAATCAAGATTGCCAGGAGAAATATCAATAACCTCAGAAATGCAGATGATACCACCCTTATGGCAGAAAGTGAAAAAGAACCTAAAGAGGCTCTTGATGAAAGTAAAAGAGGAGAGTGAAAAAGTTGGCTTAAAGTTCAAGATTCAGAAAACGAAGATCATGGCACCCAGTCCCATCACTTCATGGGAAATAGATGGGGAAACAGTGGAAACAATGTCAGACTTTATTTTGGGGGGCTCCAAAATCACTGCAGATGATGATTGCAGCCATGAGATTAAAAGATGCTTACTTCTTGGAAGAAAAGTTATGACCAACCTAGACAGCATATTAAAAAGCAGAGACATTACTTTGCCAACAAAGGTCCATGCAGTCAAGGCTATGGTTTTTCCAGTAGTCATTTATGGATGTGAGAGTTGGACAGTAAAGAAAGCTGAGTGCCGAAGAATTGATGCTTTTGAACTGTGGTGTTGGAGAAGACTCCTGAGAGTCCATTGGACTGCAGGGAGATCCACCAGTCTATCCTAAAGGAGATCAGTCCTGGGTATTCATTGGAGGGAATGATGTTGAAGCTGAAACTCCAATACTTTGGCCACCTGATGCGGAGAGCTGACTCATTTGAAAATGCCCTGATGCTGGGAGGGGTTGAGGGCAGGAGGAGAAGGGGACAATGGAGGATGAGATGGTTGGATGGCACATGAATTTGGGTGGACTCTGGGAGTTGGTGATGGACAGGGAGGCCTGGCAAGCTGTGGTTCATGTGGTCGCAAAGAGTCGGACATGACTGAGCAACTGAACTGAACTGAACTGAATATGAAAGATACTTGAATCTTGTTCTAAATTGGTAACATGAGTAGATGAGGGACAGGGACTTCCGTGAAATTTGGCTTTTGTGTTTTTACAAAGATGGAGGATTATATGGGCTTCATCTGCTTGTTTTTTTTCTTTAAATAAATTGTAGGAATTATTCAGTTGATTTCATTGATTTGAGAAACTTTTTTTTTTTTTTTGGATGTAGTCCAGAATAACAATTGTCAAGCTCCTTTAGAGCTATGAAATTTGAGGTTAGTATGTGACTATGTCAGAAAAATCACAAAGCAATAAGCTGGAAAGAGAACTAAGCAACTTTCAAGACACACCATTTATAAAACTTTAAATTGCTGTAAACTCATCAAGAACCTTTACCATCATCAGTGGACTTTGAAATCAGCAAAAATTTTTTCTCTTATTTAACTTTGCCTCTGGTACTTCATTTTGGTTAATTATTTTGTCATTTCTATCCATTTCTAGGTTTTGCTCTTGTAATAGTTGAGTTATATCTCAGAGGATATCATTGGTGGTGGGGAGGTAGGGATTGTTTTTCATGTCAGTTGATGAACTAGTTTGGATGATTTTACTGAAAGTTAAAGTTGATTGTGTTCATCTGAAAAGGAAAGAATTTTGACAATTAAAACATACAAATTGTGAGCGCTACATTTAGCTGTTGCAGCTATAACGTGTTGATTGGAACTGTTTCACGAATACTTCTCAAGAGCAATCGAAGTGCTATCTACTGCTCAGAAAGAAAATACGCTCTGTATTTGCCATCGCAATGTGCTGATTGCACTTGCCCAAGGCTAAACTTTCCGTAATGAAAACTTCTGGACTGAAACATGGTGATGGCATTCAGGTGATTTGCCTCCTAAGTTGTTTCTGCACTATGTGAACCCCAAGCAAACAGCTCTCAGTTTGAAAACCTCAGAGAGTTCTTTCACTAGGCATTACTGAGTTCCCTTGTGTCAATTCTTTGAAGAATACATTAGCTGAAGTCTTGCAGTGAGCAGTGGAATCTAGATCTTACGTAGCTGAAGGCAGTGGATTAAAATGGTTTACATCTTCTGACTTTGTCCAGATCACTGTATGAAGCTCGCTTTGATAGATGCCTTTCTGTGAGAGTGTTATTATTTTTAAAGACTCATAGTGGATTCTTCAGAGAAGGCAATGATACCCCCCTCCAGTACTCTTGCCTGAAAAATCGCATGGACAGAGAAGCCTGGTAGGCTGCAGTCCATGGGGTCGCTAAGAGTCGGACACAGCTGAAAGACTTCACTTTCACTTTTCACTTTCATGCATTGGAGAAGGAAATGGCAACCCATCCCAGTGTTCTTGCCTGGAGAATCCTAGGGACCGGGGAGCCTGGTGGGCTGCCGTCTATGGGGTCGCACTGAGTCGGAAATGACTGAAACGACTTAGCAGCAGCAGTGGATTCTTTGCCCTATGTATCCTTTGCTGTTTGTTATTTTGTTGCTAAGTTGTGTCTGACTCTTTTGACCCTTGGACTGCAGCCCACTAGTCTCCTCTGTCTATGGGATTTCCCAGGCAAGAATACTGGAGTAGATTGACATTTCCTTCTCCAGGGAATCTTCCTGACCCAGGGATCGAACCTGCGTCTCCATCTTGGCAAGCCGATTCTTTACTGCTGAGCCACCTGCCTTCTGAAACAGTGCTAAGTCAGGGATCTTAGACTTATCATATCATGCAAGTTTCTTAGTATGGTTCTGGGGGAAAATCTGAGGAAGACTTAGAAACATGACTAAACCCATCTTATAAATGCCGTATCCTTAGGAAATCAGTTATGGATTAGTTTGAGGAAGTGCCCATGTGTAACTGCATGGGAGACTGCATAGATCTCTTCCACATATTTCAAGGTCTGTCTGCAACTATCTCTTTTTAAATTCATGGGAATAGCAATGTGTTTGAGTGCCTCTTAAAGAAACTGGTTGTTGTGGAGATAGGCAAAAACTAGAAAGAGAGTAGGAAAGGAAAAGAAAAAGAGACGGAGGGAGTGGAAAACTGGAGATCGAAAGGATGAAGAGTGAGTAATAAAAGTCATCCTGTGATTATGACCTGTACTCTTAAGGGCAATCCGGTAGCAAAGTTGGCTCTCCTTTTGCTCAGAGAGGAGGAGCATTTTTCATTTGCCAGCCTTCACTGTGTTTCCTACGTGTCTTCGGATCGCACATCAGATGAGTAGGAGGAATTCTTCTGTCACTACCAGTGAAATTGTTGTCATCACTTAGCATTGCTACTGTGAACCAACCTTTGGAAGACTTAAATTTGAAAGCAGTATGTGGAATTTCAGCCCTTGCATTATTATTTTTCTTGTACAAAATGAGGGGAACCCAAGACCATTTTTTTTGAGGGAGAACATGATTCAGCCTCTTCAAGGACAAAGTTTTTAAATGGCCTTGTTGTCATACTCAAATAAATCTGATCCCTCAGGTAATATCCTTAAATAAATAAAAGAATCACTTTCCCTAGTCATAAAAGTATATCACTTAGGACCCTGAAAAATACTGCTGATAATACTACTATTTTAAAGTAGGAAATTTGGAAAATTAAAAAAAGTAAAAAAAAAAAAAAGTCATCTATCAGCAGTGAGCACTCAGGAGCAGTTATCAGAGTCCTAAGTGATCCTTTATTTTCCTAATCTTTGGGGCAGTGGATAACTGAAAACCCTGAAGTTTTGTGGCTGCTTTCTGGGGTCATATTTTGAGTAATACCTATTAGATGCTATATTTTAGCTTGTGCTCCTATGTACCAGTAATATTTAAATAGCTTTAATGACTGCATTTAAATCTATTTTATCCTGATCAAGGCATATAGGTAGTAATTCTTTAACCAGAAGATTACAAAGAATTACCTGATGGTTTCACCGTTGCACCTCTCCACATACTGCCGTGGATCTGATGCAGGGCTAATTCTTGGCCATCCTGGCTAATATGATCAGTGAAGCATGTTGAAACATACGCACATTTGCTGGCCTGTGGCTTACAAGTGGTTTTCATTCAGTATAGTAATATTAGTCCTGTTTTTGGTGAAATGCACTTGGTTTTCCTTACATAATTATTTATGCTTATGTTTCTAATAGGATGTAGATTCTAGATCCCTCAGTTGTAGACGTTACTCATAGTTAGAGCACATATGTGGGTACAGGTGTGGGATGGGCTTACTGGGGGCTTAGGAGAATGGAAGCTTATTTTCTTTTATCACTTTTTTGAAAAAAATTCTGATCCAAGTTTGTGATAATTTTACTCAGGAAGGAAAAACTATAGCATGTTTCTAAGTACTAATGTTCAGAAAGGTCAGGAAAATATGGTTATACCCTTTACATTATTTTTGCAGTGAATTTTTTATTTGAATATTCTTCAGTTATTAGCATTTTTAGCCCATTAGCAGTGATAGCACAGTCCTAAATAACTATAACAGACTTTGTAAGAACCAGACTTCTTGACCTAAAGGTCCCCTTGTCCCAATATTTTCTGAACTCTTCAGACAAATGATAGCATATAGAAATGTTTATTTTGCCAAGGATGCTCTTCCTTTCTGTCTGGCACTTTCATCTCCAAATGATGTTAATTTTTAAGAAGTAGTTTATTTTCCAGTTAACCTTCGTGTACTGTTTTGTGAATTGTACTAAAATAGTTACTTAATAAATATATGCTTAATAAATATTTGGCACTGATATTCAACCAAATATTTGTTGAATTAAAAAATCATGTTAATGTTTCCATTTCCATTACATAATACTAGTAAAACAATAATTCTGGTCAGCAGGTGTGACTGCTAGATATTCTTTGCAAATTCTGTGGTTGGGCATAGCTTCAACTAACTCAGGGTTCTCAGCCTGCCTGGCTATAGGACTCATCTGGAAAGCTTATAATACTTACAGACTCCAAGGATCCACCCGAGACCTGCTAGTCACAATCTTTGGATAATTTGGAACATCAGATAAGTCAAGAAACCTGAAACTAGGGAGTCTGACCTAGGAAGTTGGCCAGTGTATATCTGTATATTGGTATTTATGGGTCTGGATTGAGTTAGTAGTGTTCATTTACTTCTAATGCTGGTCAGCTAAAATATCAGAAGAGAAAATTGCTCTGATACGTTCTTTAAATTTCAGCTTCTATGAGACTTCATTGAAGCAATTTTTAAATTGTCATAATTGATAAAGATAAAATTATTATTCCCATATGTGAAACACTCTTCTAATGTTTTTCATATGTTTATTAATCGTTAGTACAGAGAGGTGAAATAATTTGCTCAGGGCCAAATAAGTACCAAGCGGGAAAACTTGACTTTGAACCTAAAAAGTTGGATTTCAGAATTTTTACAATTAACCCCTGGAATTTATTGCCTGTAGCCACCAAATACTAATGTGTTAAGCACTAATATACTAAGCACTTAATATACTTTTAAAGTCACTTACCAATCCTATAAAGTAGGGTTAAGAAAGGGAAGTTTAGAGAGATTAAGTAATTTGCCCAGAGTTACCCTGCTAGTAAGTGGTAGAACCAGTGTGGTTTGAAGCTTGGTTGGCTCAATTCCAAAACTCTGTGCTTTTAACTACTGCCCTATATGCAAGAATGACAGGCTTGAATATGCTGTTTTTTTATGTCTTCAGTATACTGTACAAATAATGGTAGTTACTTGGGGCTTTTGGGAAGGTAATTGTGTAATACTTTAATGTCTACATTAAGTAATGCTTTCACTTAATATTGCCAATATAAAGGGTCAACATTGAATTTTAGAAGAAAATCTGTGATATAATATAGAGTTCCTTGTCCCAAAAATAGTTTTAAAGAATAATTTGGTTCCCCTGTTAATCAGCTTGAAAGAGCGCTGGATTAACATACTTTTCTTAAGAGTAGACAGGACTGAGGCAACTGAGCACACAGAGACCCTTAATGCTGTGTGCTTTAATGCTGCGCCTGCGCGCTTGGTCAAGCCTTACTCTTTGTGACCCCACGGACTCGGGGGGTCTGTGTCCATGGAAGTTTTCAGGCAGGAATGCGGAGTGGGTTGCCATTCCCTTCTCTAGGGGATCTTCCCGACCCAGGCATTGAACCCGTGTGTCTTATGTCTCCTGCATTGGCAGGCAAATTCTTTACCACCAGTGTCACCTGGGAAGCTGTTTTAATGTTAAAGGATAGAATAGTTGGTGGGAAATTATGTATTTGTGAACACTGGGAAGATGTTACACTTAATTTCCTTCATTTGATCATTAAATATTTTACACATGTGCATTTTGTCATAAGTAAATGTTTTTCTCTAATTTGAAACAGTTTATAAATGGAAGTATTTATTAAAGATTTAATAAATCTTTAACTTATTAGGACAAGGAGGTCTGGCATGTTGTAGTCCATGGGGTCGCAAAGAGTCAGATACGACTGAGCCAACTGAACAGCAACAACAAAGGATTTAATTTGAACTGCTTCTCTTTTCCCCTCTTTTTTGTCCCAAAATGAAGGTGAAGCGTTAATTGGTTTTAATGGCTCCTACTGCTATCTCTCTGTCTAGGACTTGTAAGGAAAGGGGGAAAATTGAAGAAGAACTTGTAAAATTTGCATGGGGAGGTGAGAAAGCTTAATGTGCTTGTGAACCAGCACACTTCTTCTAGGTAGTACTATTGCAGTGTAATAAATATTGAAATCCAATTTTTACTTTTAGCCCTCACCCTTTAAATGTAATAGTTAACATTCAAAGAGGAATTTTCTAAAGAAGCATGATAACTAAACTCCTGTACCTGGAAAATATCAGTGCCTGATAAACTAGGAAATAAGAGTGTCTTGTTTAAGCGTGGTTATAAAACCAGAGTATAGACCTTTTTTTCCAGAGCAAGGGCATGCTAATTGGGGTTCACAACCAGAATGGAGTAGTCTGGGTTGTGCCTTTGCTGTTGCACTTCAGCAGAAGACCACAGCTGCCTCAGCCATGTGTCTGGCTGTTTATACTCTCTCTTTCCCAGTAAAAGTGATTCCCACCAGCAGGGGCTAATTCATCTAAAACACTCTGCCAGTAACTCTGTGACTTTGATTTAGCAAGTAACCATCTAGATACTTGTTCTTATATGGCAAAAAAATTTTATTGGGATTTTAGAATACATAAAGAAGACTTTTATTGTTTTAAAGCTTAAGACATCAAATCTTTAAAATTTTTATTACTCCTCCCACCTTTTAGCAGGCCAAAATATACAAATAGCTCTTATAGCTAAATATTAAAAAAGCAAACAACCTAATCAAAAAATGGGCAGAAGATCTAAAAAGACATTTTAACTTTTACCAATGCTCGAAGAATAAGATAATGAGCCCCATCCTGTGTTAGAAAGAAAAGTAGCATTAGCTTCTGTAAAATCAGTACACATTCAGAGGGAAAATAGAAATTGCAGAGAAAATTTGTTGATTTTGCTTCCCCACTTTCTACTTTTTGTCATCTTCTCTAATCATGATGGTGTGATCACTCACCTAGAGCCAGACATCCTGAAATGTGAAGGCAAGTGGGCCTTAGGAAGCATCACTACGAGCAAAGCCAGTAGAGGTGATGGAATTCCAGTTGAGCATTTCAAATCCTAAAAGATAAGTGCTGCACTCAATATGCCAGCAAATTTGGAAAACTCATCATTGGACACAGGACTGGAAAAGATCAGTTTTCATTCCAATCCCAAAGAAAGACAATGCGAAAGAATGCTCAAACTACTGCACAATTGCACTCATCTCACACGCTAGCAAAGTAATGCTCGCAATTCTCCAAGCCAGGCCTCAACAGTACGTGAACCATGAACTTCCAGATGTTTAAGCTGGGCTTAGAAAAGGCAGGGGAACCAGAGATCAAATTGACAACATCCGTTGCTTATAGAAAAAGCAAAAGAGTTTCAGAAAAACATGTATTTCTGCTTTATTGACTATGCCAAAGCCTTTGACTGTGTGGATCGCAATCAACTGTGGAAAAATCTGAAAGAGATGGGAATACCAGACTACCTGACCTGCCTCTTGAGAAATCTGTATGCAGGTCAGGAAGCAACAATTAGAACTAGATATGGAACAATAGACTGGTTTAAAATTGGGAAAGGAGTACATCAAGGCTGTATATGCAGAGTACATCATGAGAAATGCCGGAATGGATGAAGCACAAGCTGGAACCAAAATTGCCGGGAGAAATATCAATAACCTCAGATATGCAAATAACACCACCTTTATGGCAGAAAGCTAAGAAGAACTAAAGAGCCTCTTGATGAAAGTGAAAGAGGAGAGTGAAAATGTTGACTTAAAACTCAGCATTCAGAAAACTAAGATCATGGCATCTGGTCCCATCCCTTCATGGCAAATAGATGGGGAAACAATGGAAATAGTGACAGACTTTATTTTGGGGGGCTCCAAAATCACTGCAGATGGTGACTGCAGACATGAAATTAAAAGACGCTTGCTCCTTGCAAGAAAAGCTATGACTAATCTAGGCAGCATATTTAAAAGCAGAGATATTACTTTGTCAACAAAGGTCCGTCTAGTCAAAACTATGGCTTTTCTGGTAGTCATGTTTGGGTGTGAGTTGGACTCTAAAGAAATCTAAGTGCCAAAGAATTGATGCTTTTGAACTGTGGTGTTGGAGAAGACTCTTGAGAGCCCCTTCGACTGTGAGGAGATCCAACCAGTCCATCCTAAAGGAAAACAGTCCTGAATGTTCATTGGAAGGACTGATGCTGAAGCTGAAACTCCAAACTCCGGCCACCTGATGTGAAGAACAGACTGATTGGGAAAGACCCTGATGCTGGGAAAGACTGAAGGCAGGAGGCGAAGGGGATGACAGAGGATGAGATTGTTGGATGGCATCACCAACTCGACGGACATGCATTTGGGTAAACTCCAGGAGTTGGTGATGGACAGGGAGGCCTGGTATGCTGCAGTCCATGGGGTCGCAAGGAGGTGGACATGACTGAATGACTGAACTGGACATCCAATGCTGCTTCTAATATTAGACACTGAGAAAGTTGTTTCTTCCATCATCAAAGGTGAAAATAAAATGTACTGATTATTTACTAAGAACTAGGTATAAGTTGAATGCCTAAGTTGAAATATATAATTTATTCTTTACAATTAGGAAGCACTATTATTATCCTCTTTTACATAAGGTGAAACTGAGGCTTAGAAAGGATGGGTAAATTTCTTACTGCCAAATCCCAAGTAGGTTGTAGAAACTGGATGCAAATCCAGATTTCTCTAATTAAAAGACAATGCTCTTTATCATAATCTCTAATATCAGTTGTACATAGAATTTAATAGCGTGTTCTTGTATGTTTAGTTTTACATATTTGGAGTCAGCATATTCCAGTGAAGAGAGCAATGTAGAAAAGACAGGAGATCAAGAGTTAAGATCCTTGCAGCTGCATTTGGAATCAAGTTGTTTTTTTGAATTCTAATTCTGCCATTTATATAGTGTGATGTTAGGTAAGTTGTAGAATCGGTTTGAACTTAACTTTCTTCTGTGAATTGGAAAGCAAACAAGATAATTAATGTGGAATACTTTGTGAATGGTCTGAGTAGTTATCATGAAGTTGGTGTTGATACTCTTGTGTTTGTAGAATGGTTTACAGTTTGCAAAGAGCTTTCAGAAAGGTTGTTTCAGATGATACTTAGTAATACATCCCTTTGAAGCTCACTCATTCTTTTACTCCTTTATCAAAGAAATATATTTTTGAGGGTCTATTAAGTGCCAGGCATTGTTCTATATGTTGGGGTAATTTAGCAGTGAGGCAGCAGGAGAAAATAAATTCCGTGCTTTCATGGAATTTGCATTTTAATGGGGAATATGGATAATAACACATACATAAAATATTCAGTTTATTTGTGGCCCCATGGACTTTAGCCCATCAGGCTTCTCTGTCAATAGGGATTCTCCAGGCAAGAATACTAGAATATGCCCTTCTCTAGGGGATCTTCCCATCCCAGGGATGGAACCCAGGTCTCTGGCATTGCAGGCAGATTCTTTATTGTCTGAGCACCAGGGAACCCCCTATATTACATAATAGTAACAAGAATAAAGGTAACATTTAGCTCCTATATGTTGAATACTATAAGCCATGCTCTCTTCAGTAGTTGGAAGCATATTTTGATTCATAGATGTGCTTTTCCATTATGGACTTCTTAAACACTGTGAACAGTTATAGTTCAACTGCAAACTTTTTTTTTTTCCCCAAATTTTGTTTTGTTTAAAACAATGAAGGGATTGATTTTTCTATTTATTTGTTATTACACATCATTAAAATTTATGAAAGTTCTTCTAGGTAGCTCTAAGATTTTGTGACATATTGGCTAAAATTATGAAGTTAAATGTAGATCTCTAATACCTGTCTCTACCTGTCTCTATTTCATAAGTGTGGTAAATATACTCTGAATAAGGCATTTTAGTAGTTCAAAGATTATTTTTAAAATAATTATTTAAAAACCATTAAATAATCTTGGCATCTCTCTCTCTCTCTTTTTTTTTTTTTTTTTTGTAAATAAGTTAGTAGTACTCATGGGTTTTATGCCTCAAATTCAGCTCTAAGCTTGGTGAAAATTCTCAGTAATCTGGCACTTCCCTCTTGGGTCTTAGAAGACACAAAAGAATCATGAGAAGGTGTTATAGTGAACTCAGACATAAAGATTTGTCTGCCAACTCTGAGTTTAAATTTATTGAAAGCTGCAAGAAAGACATGTGTTATTCTCAGAATAGTTTCCAGCCATTATTGACCACTAAAAGTCATCATTCAGCATCTGTAAACCTTGGGACACAAATTCACATTTGCAGCATTGAAATGGTTTGAGATTTAATCCTAAAAAAGTCTTCTATTGTTACCCCAGTAAAAGGAAATAATTTTTTTATGGAATCAGTACTCAGTTTTAAAGTTATTGAAAAACATTTCTGCTGTTTAAAAAGAGTGGTTACTAGCTCAAGCTTCTGGAGCAGACAGGATCTCACTTCTACCACTTGCTAACTATGTAACTTTGGGAAAGATTCTGTTACAACTCCAGCAAATACCTGTGTCTTTCCCCTCTCTCTTCTCACTATTACCATTCGGTTCCATATTACTCATTCTCCACAGAGTGGCTAGTAACTTTATCACAACTGAAATCTGATAGTCTGATCCCCACGCCTCTGTCTTCCTCCTCCTCTACCGAGACCCCTGTTACGAACCCTCCCGGGGCTTCTCTTACACTCGAATGAGGTCCAAACTTTCTGCCATGGCCTCTGCCTGCCAGACACTTCAGGGACTCAACCAGGTCTACGTCACTGCTCTCACCTCTGCTTGCTCACTAAACCTGAGCCCCCTGACATTTTTTTCAATCCCGAAATTAACTAAACTACTCTGAACACTACCTCATTCTTTGTGTGGTTGACTCTTTATCCCTTAGGTCTTATCCCTTACCACCCAATCTAAACAGGTTTTCCTATTATACTCATTCAGGCACCATGTTTTCTCTTTCATGGCATGTATAAAATCATGTCATGATTTTTTGTTTTATATTCATTTGGTTCTTGATTAATACCTGAATTCCTGCCTCCCCCAGTTATAATCCCCATGTCTTTTTATTTTTTTAAAATTCTATATAATTTTTTTAAAATTTTTATTTTTACTTTATTTTACTTTACAATACTGTATTGGTTTTGCCATACATTGACATGAATCCACCATGGGTGTACATGCGTTCCCAAACATGAACCCCCCTCCCACCTCCCTCCCCATAACATCTCTCTGGGTTATCCCTGTGCACCAGCCCCAAGCATGCTGTATCCTGCATCGGACATAGACTGGCGATTTGTTTCTCACATGATAGTATACGTGTTTCAATGCCATTCTCCCAAATCATCCCACCCTCTCCCTCTCCCTCAGAGTCCAAAAGTCCGCTCTACACATCTGTGTCTCTTTTGCTGTCTCGCATACAGGGTCATCATTGCTATCTTTCTAAATTCCATATATATGTATTAGTATACCGTATTGGTGTTTTTCTTTCTAGCTTACTTCACTCTGTATAATTGGCTCCAGTTTCATCCATCTTATTAGAACTGATTCAAATGTATTCTTTTTAATGGCTGAGTAATACTCCATTGTGTATATGTACCACAGCTTTCTTACCCATTCATCTGGTGATGGACATCTAGGTTGTTTCCATGTCCTGGCTATTGTAAACAGTTCTGCGATGAACATTGGGGTACATGTGTCTCTTTCAGTTTTGGTTTCCTCGGTGTGTATGCCCAGAAGTGGGATTGCTGGATCATAAGGCAGTTCTGTTTGCAATTTTTTAAGGAATCTCCACACTGTTCTCCATAGTGGCTGTACTAGTTTGCATTCCTACCAACAGTGTAGGAGGGTTCCCTTTTCTCCACACCCTCTCCAGCATTTATTGCTTGTAGACTTTTGGACAGCAGCCATTCTGACTGGTGTGAAATGGTACCTCATTGTGGTCTTGATTTGCATTTCTCTAATAATGAGTGATGTTGAGCATCTTTTCATGTGTTTGTTAGCCATCCATATGTCTTCTTTGGAGAAATGTCTGTTTAGTTCTTTGGCCCATTTTTTGATTGGGTCTTTTATGTTTCTGGAATTGAGTTGCATAAGTTGCTTGTATATTTTTGAGATTAGTTGTTTGTCAGTTGCTTCATTTGCTCTTATTTTCTCCCATTCAGAAGGCTGTCTTTTCACCTTGCTTATATTTTCCTTTGTTGTGCAGAAGCTTTTGATTTTAATTAGATCCCATTTGTTTATTTTTGCTTTTATTTCCAATATTCTGGAAGGTGGGTCATAGAGGATCCTGCTGTGATTTCTGTCGGAGAGTGTTTTGCCTATGTTCTCCTCTAGGAGTTTTATAGTTTCTGGTCTTACATTTAGATCTTTAATCCATTTTGAGTTTATTTTTGTGTGTGGTGTTAGAAAGTGATCTAGTTTCATTCTTTTACAAGTGGTTGACCAGTTTTCCCAGCACCACTTGTTAAAGAGATTGTCTTTACTCCATTGTATATTCTTGCCTCCTTTGTCAAAGATAAGGTGTCCATATGTGTGTGGATTTATCTCTGGGCTTTCTATTTTGTTCCATTGATCAATGTTTCTGTCTTTGTGCCAGTACCATACTGTCTTGATGACTGTGGCTTTGAACATCCATTTATGATAAAAACTCTCCAGAAAGCAGGAATAGAAGGAACATACCTCAACATAATAAAAGCTATATATGACAAACCCACAGCAAACATCCTCAATGGTGAAAAATTGAAAGCATTTCCCCTAAAGTGAGGAACAAGACAAGGGTGCCCACTTTCAGTGCTACTGTTCAACATAGTTCTAGAAGTTTTGGCCATAGCAATCAGAGCAGAAAAAGAAATAAAAGGAATCCAAATTGGAAAAGAAGAAGTAAAACTCTCACTGTTTGCAGATGACATGATCCTCTACATGGAAAACCCTAAAGACTCCACCAGAAAATTACTAGAGCTAATCAATGAATATAGTAAAGTTGCGGGATATAAAATCAACACACAGAAATCCCTTGCATTCCTATACACTAATAATAAAAAAGTAGGAAAAGAAATTAAGGAAACAGTTCATTCACCATTGCAACGAAAAGAACAAAATACTTAGGAATATATCTACCTAAAGAAACTAAAGACCTATATATGGAAAACTATAAAACACTGATGAAAGAAATCAAAGAGGACACTAATAGATGGAGAAATATAGCATGTTCATGGATGGGAAGAATCAATATAGTGAAAATGAGTATACTACCCAAAGCAGTCTACAAATTCAATGCAATCCCTATCAAGCTACCAGCAATATTTTTCACAGAACTAGAACAAATAATTTCAAGATTTGTATGGAAATACAAAAAACCTTGAATAGCCAAAGCAATCTTGAGAAAGAAGAATGGAACTGGAGGAGTCAACTTGCCTGACTTCAGGCTCTACTACAAAGCCACAGTCATCCTCATGTCTTTTTAGTTCATTTCTGTATACTCAGACCCAGGCACAATAAATCATCATTAATGTTGAATGACTAAAATATCTAATTCCGTAAACTTTCAAAGCATTAGTTTTCTCATCTGATAAATACAATGTAGTGCCGCCTTCTGCTCTCCTTTTCTGTTCTGTGGCTCTTTCCATCTGAGGGTTTGACCTCCTCTCTGGCCCAGCTCCTAATGGCTTCCTCTGAGCCCACTGCAGCCCTTTTCTTTTGGATTCCAACTTCCCATGCTACCTGTTAAGTTACCGTGTGAAGTAAACAAGATCAAAATATTTAAAATAGCACTATGCGTGACCAAATCTCAACACAGGGCAGTATCTACAGCAATGGTATGGTCAGCAAACATTCATTAAGAGCACTGTATGTGTGAGACATTGCTAATGTTTGTAAAACTTATTTTTAAAAGATAGCTTTGTTAGACTTTTGTTTTACCTATCTTTACTGTTTTATTACTATTAGCATTGGTCTTCACATCTCAGAAATTAAAATGTAGAATTCCAGCAGTGATTCCATGCTTTTAAATGGAACTTTGATATACATGAACCTCAGCTTTGTAATGCCAGACTTATTAGAGCCATGATGTACATTCAAAAGGGTAATTGCTTTGGGTAGTTATTTCCTAGACTGCACTCCCCAGCCCCTCAACCGGCTGGCATTGAGAGAGAAGCGCTGCTTTTTTGTGTGCACACAATGAGTCTCTAAAATCCCATTATCCCCAACCTCCACATGCTTCCTTTTGAAGTCTCGTAAAAATTAAAAAACAAAAACACCTTTCAAGACAGTCCTAAAATTAATTTCTAGTCTCATTTCACACATATAATATAAAAATGAGATGATGGGTAGGATGTGGGAGGGCTCTAGAATGTGATTTGCTTACCCCTGGAATTCTATATTTGTGGGAAAGCCTGGTTAAGTTTGCATGGATGGCTAGACATAGTTCTTCAAAAATACTCCGAGATAAAGTTAGATTTAAATCTATTTTGATGTCCAGAGAATAGAGAAATGTTAATTTGGCTATTCCAGTTCTTTTTCTTTCATCTGTTCAGAATGTCTCTAGTAGTTTCCACGGACTTCTCAAGACCAGCATCCTTCAAACTCTGATCTTCTGTTAGAACCCTCCTCTGCTCTCCTTTTCTGCTTTGTGTCTCTTTCCACCTGAGGGTTTGACCTCCTCTCTGGCCCAGCTGCTACCTGCTTCCTCTGAGCCCACTGCTCTCCTTTACTTTTGGATTCCACCTTCCCATTGCTGCTCCGCTTCTCTTAGCATTCTTTCTACCACCTTGAATTAATTCACATCTTTTCCCTGAGAATGACACCTTCCCTGTTACCTGTTCCATCTCTTACTATCACTGTTTGATGAAATTGGAAGAGGAGAAGGGTGTGGAATAGAGATAGTTTCAGACCTTTTCTTGTCTGTGTTTTTTTCCACCACTATTCAAAGTCCTTTCTTTTGAAGTTTTTATTTTACATCAACATCATCTAATTCCATCACCGTCTCCTCCTTCATCTCTAGGATATTTCCCCATCTTCCTTAAGGCTTGTTTTAAAACCCTTCCCTGCATACCAGTCCTTTCCATCTCTGAGTGCTTGTTTCCTCCTTGCTGGTGACTCTTCCAAAAAGGCAGTTTCTCAGTCACAGGCTTTAACTTCCATCATCTTGGAGTCACAGCCACAGCTTGGACCACATCTCTTGTGCATCTCAGTTTTCTTTACTCCTGTTAAATAGGCTCTCTGTCTGCATTGTATGTTCCTAACTCTATATCCCATCTCATTCCTGAGGTCAGTAAAATCTTCCTGTTATTCACTTCCTTTTTATCTCTCTTGATCGATCAAGATCCCTTCACCTCTAAACTTCTTAGAGTAGACTTAATCATTATTTCTGTTTTCTTTATCTCTCGTTCTCCTGCCAACATCACAGAGGCTTTTTGCCGCCTTACTCTGCTGACACTGTTTGAGGATCCCTGATGGTCTCCTTTTTTTCGTATTCAATTTCCTCTTCCAAGTCTATATTCCTGACTGTCTTTTGGACATCCTCCTTTTTAAAAATGTTTCTAGCTCCTTGATTTCATTATACTCAATATTTTTTCATGATGAATTCCCCCCTTTGTAACTCATCTTTTCTGCTTTTTGTTTTCGTACGCCTCTTTCGTCTTCTGTCCCGACAAAAGAGAGGTGTTCCTTTGCTCTCTCTCTGCTTACTTTCTGTTGGTGATCTCACTCATCCTCTTAACTTTGGTAATCAGCTGTTAGGCATGGATTCCCTTCCTTGCTGCTGAGGATCCATCCCCACACCCTCATTTCCAGAGGAATAACATAAAAGCACTTTAAACCTAAGGCGATTACTATGTATTGCCTAAATAGGGACACTATTGAAAGCAAAGATGGAACTATTCACAGGGAGCCGGTGTAAACCTGTAATGTGCATATGGTCACCTATTCAAACTCATTCCTATTATTCTCATCAGTGTCAGTTGCTCACCAGCATTTAGTTACTCAGCTGAAAATTATCTTCAGGTTCAGTTTGTATCCTTTCTTCAGTTTCCAGTTCCTGTAAGTTCTCCCTTTCCTGTGTCTTTTGAATTGCGCCTTGTTTTAAGACTCCATTTCACTGTTCAGGCTCTTATTTCCTCTCACCTGGAATATTGCATTGATGTCTAACTTGTACTCCCAGTTTCTCCTTTTTATTTTTTATCCTTCATGTGATATTTATTTCTACAAAATGTTCCTAAAGCACATTGGTTTTTTAATGCACTGCTTCACAACCACTGTCAGAGAATGCCATGAAGACATCTCAGCTTGGAATTTAGCACACTTAACACAGTTTAACAACATAAAACTTGTTCAGCTTCATCTCCTTCAAGGGCTGTGTGTTTCAGCTGGACTGTGGGCTCTTCCCCCAAACATCTCCTTAATCAGTGGTCCTCAAACTCAGCAGAAACACCTTTGAAATGAAAATTATATGCAAATACTCAAACTTAACCTGAGAGATTTAAATTTAGTAGGTCTGTATTGAGGCCTGGTTAAATTAATAAAGAGCCTCCCCAAGTGATTCTGACCAAAGCTAGCCCTGAGAAGCGCTACCTCTGTTTTCCAGCCTCGTGACTTTGTTCACCATTTTCTCTCCATAACCAATATCTGTTTTTCTTGATTTCTCCTTAAATACTTTCCTATCTTCCAATACCAGCCCTGGTTTTACCTCCTTCATGAGGTCTTTGATTTATCCGGATAGGTGTAATTGTTTTGTCTATACTGCAGTCACAGTAAACTTTCACTGGATTATTTGTTGTCTTAGGATCTCTAGACAGCACACTTCTTGAAGGCAAGGATCCTACTATTTTATAATATACAAGCCACTGAGTAAGGTCATTGGCTGTTGAGAGTTTTTTTGCAGAGACATTTAAGTTCTTAAGAAAGTGATTGATAACCATGAGTTATTATTATTATTTGCTAATTTAACCCCAAATCCCAAAGCATAAAGTGCAGTAGTTTTAATTCCTGCTGCTGCTGCTGCTAAGTGGCTTCAGTTGTTTCCGACTCACTGCAACCCCGTAGACGGCAGCCCACCAGGCTCCCCCATCCCTGGGATTCTCCAGGCAAGAACATTGGAGTGGGTTGCCATTTCCTTCTCCAGTGCATGAAAGTGAAAAATGAAAGGGAAGTCACTCAGTCGTGTCCGACTGTTAGCGACCCCATGGACTGCAGCCTACCAGGCTCCTCCATCCATGGGATTTTCCAGGCAAGAGTACTGGAGTGGGGTGCCATTGCCTTTTCTGAGTTTTAATTCCAACCCTATGCTAAATTTGGAGAAGGCAATGGCACCCCACTCCAGTACTCTTGCCTGGGAAATCCCATGGACAGAGGAGCCTGGTAGGCTGCAGTCCATGGGGTTGCTAAGAGTCAGACACGACTGAGCGACTTCACTTTCACTTTTCACTTTCACGCATTGGAGAAGGAAATGGCAACCCACTCCAATGTTCTTGCCTGGAGAATCCCAGTGACGGGGGAGCCTGGTGGGCTTCTGTCTACGAGGTCGCACAGAGTCGGACACGACTGAAGTGACTTAGCAGCAGCAGCATTCTAAATTAAGATTTGCTAATCATTCTAAGAAGGAGAAAGGAATAGAATTTTAAATGCCACTACTGTTTTCAGGGACAGATGAGCTAATCTTAAAGAAAATTCGGTGGTGGATTGGTTCCCTTTTAACACCCACTTTTCAGGTGCTTTAAAGCATGTGGGTCTCTTTGGATTCCTCCTAAAAACTGTCATGTTGGCATATAGCTATAAAATGTGCTTTACTCAGAAAATGTGGTGAGTAAAACTGACTTTTTTACTAGTTCCTTTGGCACAGGGGAATACTTTAATAAATAGGCCTCACTGAAAGATAGAGCAATGTTGTTTTTAATAGGGAATGAGAGTGTAAGTATAGTGATTTAATGCAGTTACAAGTGCCTGCATCCAAAAACAAAGTTTTGATTTTTGTCAAACATTCAGCAGGGGAGTGATTTTTTTTCCCTCATTTTTCTTTTTTTTGTAGCTTCCCCCATTGTATTCTTGTTAACTGTGTATGGTGTATATTCAGAATTTTTTCCTACATTTTTCTTTGTTAGTACCTGATCTATAAAAATTGTGAACATTCAGAATAGATGCATATGTTTCTATTATATAATTAGTGTCCTTGAGGTGGAGATTTGTATTACTCATTGAAAGTATATATATATATATATATATGTATATATATACATTTCAACAAAGTAGTTGCATTTCATAGTGAGCTTAGGTAAAAGAATAAACTTTTACCCTTTCAATGTTTTCTTTACTTGCTAGTGTAAAACGTATTTCTGATTTATCCCAGTAATCAAAGTAATCAAAACACATATATTCAGTTCAGTTCAGTCACTCAGTCGTATCCGACTCTTTGCGACCCCCATGGACAGCACGCCAGGTTTTCCTGTCCATCTCCAACTCCTGGAGCTTGCTCAAACTCATGTCCTTCGAGTCGGTGATGCCATCCATCTCATCCTCTGTCCCCTTTTCCTCCTACCTTCAATCTTTTCCAGTGCTGGAGAGGGGAATGGCAAACCACTTCAGTATTCTTGCCTTGAGAACCCCATGAACAGTATGAAAAGGCAAAAATGCATATATACATAGAACACATAAATTGTTCTGTGCTCATGAAAGGTATACTAACTAGAAAACGGTTCTTGGCTTTTGGTTTTTTATAAACTCACAGGTTTATAGGGACTTTATGGAACCATTCAGCCTTGCCCTGACTTCTCAGAGAACTGTAGCTAGACTACTCAAAACCCCTTAGAGCAAAATCAAACTTCCTTCAGATAATGTTCATTATATTCAATGTTAATCGCATTTTCTTTGCTAGGTTATTCCTAGAAAACAGCTACCCTTCTTAACAGTAAGTCAAAGGAGAAAGTATTGAGATATATTTGAAGACGGCAAATGGATACTGAGGCTTTATAGGCAGCTGGAGATAATTCTTAGCAGAGTAGCAGGAGCAGCGCTATCTGGCAAACCACTGGGAACACATGGCTCCCTGTGCTCGACCATCATGGTGTGTCTTATGTGTTGTTGACCATTGTACCGTTTCCAAGCACTTCGTCTCATTTAGCCCTTACAACAACCCTGAGAGGTGGGTGGTATTAACAGTCCCAGTATATAGACAAGGGCACTAAGCTAAGGAGAGGAAGTGGTTTGTTTTTACTTAACCTAGTAAGTGGCGGATCTGAGATTTTTGGATCCTCTGATGCCAACTCATACTACCAAAAAGCTATTTTAAAAAATAACATTTTTCAAAAACTACCTTAAAGTATCAGCCAGGACGACAGCAGCTGTGTACAAAGACTGAAAGGTTACGAAAGCACTTCTGAAGTTTTCTGTAAGAGTGTTCCAACAGACTGTTAGGATATTTGTTTATGCCTGAAACACTGAGCCATTGAAGTAAAATGATACACAAGCTCAAGATACTGCTATTTTTTTTTTATTTGTAGCCAACATTTATTTTTTTTTGCCTAGAAAAATACATGGGGGTATTTAGGACCACTGTGCTGGGCAGTTTGCTACTTTAGTGATAGGAACATAATCTTGAAAAAGCAAACACGATTATTTTGTACTTTTTTTTGTTTTATTCAGCAATAAGACCACAATTTTTCATATTTAAGGAAGTATGAAAAATTTGTCGATTTTTAAAAGCTGAATACATGTAGCATTGGATCAAGGCACATACAAGACTGGCCAAAGGGCGTACAATGCACTTTGGTTTTTTGTTGGGGGGAAAAAAAAAAAGTTATGGCAACGGAAAAGTGATGAGGTTTTAAACAAGTCATAGCTCACAATTCAGTAGGAAGCTGGAAAAAAAATGTTACAAGTTCGTTACATAGTATGTGGAAAACTGTGACAGTAATGGGCAGTATTCTTGATCATTGTGAAAGCAAGTTGAACATTTATGTACAGTGGTAAAACATTTCGCATAAACCAGATCTAAATTTGATTTCCAGTATTTATTTTTCTTTTAAATTCTCACTAATTTAAAGTACTACTTTCTCTTTATTGTTGAGGGGAATTGCTTGTAGTCAGACTACTCTTAAAATGTGTTTAAGCTTTTTCTTTTTAACTTCCTTTATGATAAAAACATTGTAAACACTAACAAATGTGTCTTTAAAGTTGACTTTTCAAAAATCAAGATAGTATAGGCAAAACCAAAATGGAATTGGTACTTGTGTTTGTTACGCTATGTGAGTCTAAATTTTCATGTTTTTCCCTAAGTACAAGTTTCCCCTACTTGGAAGCACGCTTACATTATTGTTTTTGTGAAGTCCTTTATTATCAAAGCTTTGTTAACAATGGCATTAACAACAGCAGACTTCACCCTCCTTTCATGCCAACTGATGTATTCAGTTCAGAAGATAACGTTTACTTTCTTAAGGAGGTCTAATTTACTTAGCATAAAAATGGAGCTATGCAGCAAGTCTGATATTGCCCATTACTTCACTTATTTTGATTACTGAATACCACTGTAATACAAATTTAATAGTTGGAACATTATTTCATAACTACTTTTTGAAATTTAATTTGTCTCATTCAGCCAGTTTTTTTTTTTACATTTTATTAATACCAAAGTGAAAAATGGCCTGTGCTTATACTACAAGGATCTCATGTGAATGCAGTCCTGATTGTTCAACACAGCAAGAAAATTCACTTTCACAGTCAACAAGTCATCTTACTCAGTAGAACACAAAGTAAATGGTTTATAACTTCAATATTTGCAAGGAAAATACAGTACAAATTACTAAAAAATACTAAAATATAGAATTGTGTTCAGGCGTCTCCACTACATCAATCGCAGCAGTAACCTGAAATTTGAAACTTTTAATAAAAAGTTCTTAAATATAAATTATATGGCAAATGTACAGTACATTGCTTTTTCTCAGTCTCTTTTTTCCAGTGTTTTGCAGTAGATCAGGGTTCCTACCATCACCTCCCTTAGGTTTAAAAAAACCGAAACTGCAAGTCCTCCAGCATCATGAGTGTGAGTGATCGGAGTCTGGAATACCACTGTCTCTATAGCTTCGGTTACTACTGCTTTCACTGTGATTGTTTTTGTACAGATTCATTCCATTAGGAGGAAATATGGTGTGTATTACAAATTCTTCCTTTGAGATGGGTTCATTGCTTATCGGTAACATCTGAAAAGAAGTCTCCCTGATTTCCAGGATGGAGTTGTCCTTCTTGGTGCCAGCTTCCGCGTAGTCGTCCTTTCTTCTCCTGCCTTTGCTGTATGCACAGTTCCGTGAGAAGAGGGATCCGTTCCTATGAACATACCAGCACACCAAAGCGAGCAGGGCGATGGTCACCAGGGCCACAGCCCCGCCAATGATGGCAGCCAGTGGCAAATTGGGGTTTTTGTAAGGTTCTTTCTCTTGCTCACGATTAAGGGTGGTTGTAGGGTTGTACATTCGAAGGGGTGCAGTTTCAGTCTCAATACAAACAGGAGTTTCATCAAATAGATAGAGGTTACTGGTTTCCATGGGAACCATGCAGACTCGATAGGGTGAATCAGGCTCCAGGGCTGTGACCAAGTATTCGCTGCGTTCTCCTGTTACAATTGTTTCAGTTATAGATCCAAATGCTGGGCTGTGGTCCAGTTTGAGCCAGCTGAGTCTTAAAGCCGTCATAGGTAGGACGAGTTTCCAAGAGATATGAATTGTGTCAGAGGTGACAGATTTCACAGTAATGGTAATTGTTTTTCTTGCCGGAATCCCTGTGGTTCGCTGATCCTTGGTGAGTTTGGGGTTCTTTGTGTCTGGTTGCTTGGTCACAGGAGCTGGCCACTGTCCTTGAGCAGGATGCACTGTGTTGGGTGTCCCGGTGGTTATCTGAATGGTGCTTACAACCGGGTTGTCCTTACAATCAAATAGTTCCGCATTGAGGTCCTTGATAGCCATCCCTCGAACTTTTTCTGGGGCTTGGCACATGAGCCCACGCACATTGACCTTCACAGGTAGTGATTGTAACCAGTCACGTACCCATTTCATCTTGCACCCACAATACCAGGGATTGTTCCGAAGAATCAGTTGTGTTATATTGTCCAAATCATCAAAGATACCCTGAGGTAAATTACTTAGGTTGTTATTGGACATATCAAGTCGATACAGCTGCCTCAGGTAAGAAAAAGCATTTGGGGGCACCCTATTGATATGGTTATCTTGAAGATAAAGCTTCCTCAGGTTTGTGCCTGGAAGGTTGACTGGTGCAGCAGTCAGGGAATTCCGTACCAGTGACAGTTCTGTTAAGTTGACTAGATTGAAGAAAACTTTATCACCTAATCCATGGTTGTTCAGCAGGTTTCCATCCAAAACCAGGCGTTTTAGGCTAGTGAGACCTTGAAGAGATGGTGATGAGATGGTGGATATGCGATTATCATCCAAGCGGAGCTCTTCTATAGTCCTGGGCAGACCCCAGGGGATTGTGCTAAGGTGATTACGAGACAGGAAAAGCAGCCGGAGATAGTTACTGTCTCTAAATGCCCCCTCTTCAATGCTAACAGCTGAGACAGAGTTATCATCTAAATGTAATTCTTCCAGATAGGGAATTTTTGAAAGTGAATCATAAGTGATGGTTCTTATGTTATTTTCTTGCAGATGTAACTCTTTGACGTACTTTGGTAGATTGGTAGGAAATTCATCTAAACTGTTGTGATATAGGTATATTCTTTCTACTTTCAGCAAGTTTTTCAAATCTGATGGAATCCCAGCATTATTTATTTGGTTGTTCTGAAGGTAGAGAGTTGTAGCATCCTCTGGTATTCCTGTTGGAATGGATGTCAGAAAGCGATCGTTACAGTAAATGAAACCGGCATCACAGCGGCACACAGATGGACAGGGTTTAGCCATAACTGATAGCGGTGCCACCTGGAGGAACAGCCCAATTTTAGTCCCAATGAGGAAGATGCTCCAGGCTGGGCTGATCATGGTCAGCAGTGTTGAGGTCTTTACACAAGGTAGTTTCAGAGCCCTAAAGTGGAGTGAGTTAAAAAAAAAAAAAAGGCAACAGAAAACCGTCAGAATAGCATACTTAAAATAGTATTCAAAATAGACGTGAACATTGAAACATCTAATAATCACTTTTATTAGTTCATTTTTTCTTGTGTGCTGAGGTGTTTTTTTTTT
The DNA here is from genome assembly GCF_001704415.2 of Capra hircus. NCBI lineage: Eukaryota > Metazoa > Chordata > Mammalia > Artiodactyla > Bovidae > Capra > Capra hircus. Next base: position 7,708,797 of record NC_030820.1, read on the forward strand.
GCATGCTAGCTAACAATGAACATAATCATACAATATTTTTACTTTAAATATTTCTGGTATTAGAAGTATTTTGTCCCAAATCTATTTGACTTTGAAAGTTGAATATAGTTTTATTGAATGTTTTAAAGCATTCTCATAGCACTTTATGTCAATTTTGTGACCACTGGCCAAGCTAGTCTGATTTCTAATTTTTCCTTAATATTCATAATGAATTGACACATAGGAATATGATTTGTTATATTTAAAGATAATGTTACTATTCTTAAAAACCAAAATTTTATATCTGCTTTTTACATGGTAAACTGTACAAGTATAGAAATGTGTAGTAAAAAATCTATTCTCATACTATTCAGGAATAGTCACACACCTCTGGAGATCCTGAATCCCAGTTAAATCAATTGTTTGCTTTGATTATTGATGTTGTTTTTCTTTGATTGTTAATATTAGACATTGTGAGATAGGCACTTCTAGCACAAAAATAAGAAGGAATTGTTTTCATTTACTTTGGGGAAGGAAAGATTTACATAGCTAATACATCTATCTTATCTAAGTGGAAAATTTCATTTCATGTTAAACTCTTTTTTTCCTATTTTACTGTATGTTTTGTAGTACATAGTTAAATGGGTTTATGAACATTTTTCATTATATTCTAGCTCATAACATGTTTTCACAATGTATTTATCTTTCTTCAAGTCCTAATCTGAAATATGATTTACCTTTCTCCATTGGTAGAGAATTATAGATTTATACTTATCTAGTATGTAATATAAATTTTTTCTGCACCTTTAGGTATTAGTTAGCCTTTATAATTTCAGGCATGAAAAGAAAAGACTTTAATATTTTTCCTACCTTATTGAACGATGTGAGTAAATTTTGCGTGAGTGAAAATCCAATGCACATATATTATTTTCCTGGTGAGGGGCTGGGACTTATAAACTCTTGTTTAGTCCTTGGAAATGTTCTTCACTGTTTATTCAAGTAATTCTATGCCGTACACACCTCCAGATCAGGCTTGCTGTTGTCAATGAACATTCCAGCTGCGGTTCAGCATGGTGGGCAAGCTCATTAAAGTAGGGACCAGAAACAATTCAGTTTCCTGTTACTATGTAGAACACATGGTTTCCTACTTTTTTTTCCTTTCTTATAGAGTTTCTGTGTGAAGGTTCCTTTTGTGTAGCTTAATTCCCTTAGTGGAAATTCCTCTCTTTGAAATTCTTATTGTCTCTTCTGTGCAATGTGGTCAGAGATAGTAACTTCAGATCCTCATGAAGAAAGCCATTCATGATGCTAAGGCCTGTATAGTAATAGGTTTTTCAGGCAGTTACCCCCCACCTTTATTCCCATCCAGGATTATCCAAGTATAAACTTTGTACAGTAGCTACATCCTGAGGTATGATTACCTGCTGTGAAATAGCTATTTCCAGCTTTTGCTTCTTGCTGCTTTCTCAGAATATCTGGTGCAGTCAGAGGTTATGCAAGAACAGGTATTCTTTCAAGAGGTAAAGAAAACTTAATTCAAATATTCTTCATGGAAGCATACTAGATTTCCTTTATATTTCTGTTCCTTGAAATACTCTGGACCTGAGCATCTCCTGTGAAAGTAAAATGTTTTAATCAGCTATTAACAAAGAACTTTAACACACTAGAGACATTTCCTAGAAATTTAGCTTCAATTCTTTCTTTAGGCAACACCTTTCATCATAGTAGTTGTTGAAAAGGGATAAGATGATCCCTTTCTCTTATTTCCCATTTTGCTATATAAATAAAGTGGGAGCCAAATTTGAGTTTGTCACAAAATAATTTCAGTTTTTAACTGACTGCTAGTGTGACTTTGAATTAAACACAGAAGCAAAGCTTTATGCAAAAGACAGTAAGCCTCTCCTATGGATTTTGAATTCAGGTCAGGCCAATCTTTAAAATTTCACTTTTATATCTTATATAAAATGATAAAGTGTGCAAAAAAAAGAAAATAAGTACATGAAAGAGGTAAGCAAAGCCATAACTAGGATTTTTTTTTAAATGAAATGCCATAACTTTTTAGATATTTCTGAACATAGTTTTACAAAGTCATATAGTCTACAATTTAAAGAGTTGAAAAGGGTTAGAAGTTTTCTTTTGATTTTCTCAGTGTCTTGTTTAATTCTTCCTGCAGGCCTCAATTCTCCCTGCTGTGGAAGGTGGGCACTGCAACCTTCCTCCTCACAACTATTTCTAAAGGCTAATTGATGATCTTGAAACTCTAGTTACTCAGGCATTCTTGGCCAAAGGCAGTGTAGAAGTTCAAGTCATAACATTTTTTGAGAAAAATACAATTTTTAACAAACTAAACTTGAGAAACTGTGTTTGGAACAGAAAGGACATCATTTCAGTCTGTCTCCTTGTAATGACCATTAGGAAAACATATCAAAGCCTGACAAGACATTTCTCTCAAAGTGCAAACAGGAACATGTCAGTTTCCGAAGATTATCTTTTTAACTTCTGGAAGAGGCTTACAGCTTGACCAAAGAGGCTCATGATTTTAAGAATGACTGCTTTGTCCATTATCTAATATGCATGAAGATTTTGGGGGGTGGACAGGGGAGGTGGGTAGTTTCAGTATCTGTTACGTAAAGTTACCTATTCAGGGACTGTCTATACAAGTAAGATACATTAGGATATCATGGAAATATTTGACCCTACAAGCGATTTGTTTCTCCCTCAGTAATTACCTTGCATCCAACAAGGATAGCATCTGTTCCAGAATTCAAACAGTACTCAAAGTGAATTTTAAATAAGACCAAGATTTGTGTTTCTGGCTCTCATTGAAAATTCGGATTCTTTTAATTTGTCACCAGATATCAACACTATCATAGACTGAATTAACAGAAGGAAACTAAAAAAAAAAATTTCAGATACACTTAATTTATTATTTAGGAAACGTGAAGTAAAAATAGCAGTTAGCAGATGGATAAAGTAGTCTCTAGTGAATATTGCGAAGTGCCCACAGAGGAAAGTTTAAGTGATGTATTGCTTAATGTGAGGTTTTACAAGTAATGCCTTTAGGGCTTTGCTCATTATTGTTGAATTTGAGTGGAGTATTTTCTTGAAAACTTGCTTTCTTGGTACGTGAAAACGGAAAACTAAGCTGTGAAATTAATAATTACAATGTTATTTTAAAAAATATCTTCTGTTAAATGTTTTCTAAGCTTGAAAATTATTCAACATGTAAAACAATTTGGTAAATTTAAGAAAAAGATTTAAAGCAATTTAGGAAACAGTTACTTTTGTTAAATTGCATTAAAAACTAATTAAAACCATTATAAAAATCGCACAGAGAACCTGCTTAAACTGTTGCCAATAGCCAGGCATTTCTCCTACACCAGGACACACTTTAAAGTTGGGAAGATGAATCTGATGAATGGAGGTTAAAAATTGTTGGTCAGCCTAGAGTATGTACAAGGTACATAATGATAACCAGAGATAAAGCTGGTAGCTGAAGTATAAGTTTTTTACCAATTCAAAATCTAATATGTATTGATTTTTTACATTTTTAAATCAGAGAAAGAAAGAAAATTCTACACTGGTATGAAAAGGAAGATTAGTTCATTTTTGTTTGCTTCGTTTTGCATGTGTGAAACTGCTTCCTCTGCTCTGTTTGATGTGCAGACTCACATGGCCATGAATACAGTGGTGGTAATAACGTGGGATTAACAGAAAGCCTAAAATCTCATTCAGTTCTTGGAAAATGCCATTCTCTTCTCCCCAGATTGCATTAAAACAAAAGGCAAAAATACAAAACATATTTCTCTGGGGAGGATCCTCTTTCAAAAATGAAGATTCCTTCACAAGTTCCTACTCCCTTTACTTAAACTCAGACAGTCCAATGCATGCGTGATTTTGTTTCATATCTTACGTCTTCTCTTGCCTTTTTATATTTAAAAACTATAGAGCTAAAGAGATGTGTTTTATTTTACGTATGAGAGGCTGTAATGGTCTTTCCATCTGAAATAAGCAGCTCTGCTCCCATGTTTAGACTTCCCTCTTTCTGAGCTGGCTCTACATATTCATGCATATAGAGACATTGTAGTTGAATGTGACTGATGAAAAAAAAATGACCCCCACTGGCATGAACACTGTGGCCAGGTTTCCACAACGTCGACTTCAGAGGCTTTATGTCTGCATAGGCTTGAAAGAGGCCATTACATCTGAACAAAAAGGAATCGATCTTTTAGAGAAATATTGTTAATGGGGTAACTTGGGGGCAAGCATAAATGGAGCCCTGGTTACTTAAAGGAATGTTTAAAGTTAAAAAGAAATCATATCATTACTTAAGTATATAGCATTTAGAACTGTAGCAAAAAGAAAAACATAATCACCATACTGGTAAATTAAACTTGTAATATGGATCTTCCTATCAATTTCTTTTTATACATTAAAAAATATGGATTTTTAAAAATGCATTTATAATATAATCACATCCATGAAAAGTCACCAGCTGATTTCCATGATACACTTAAAAGAAGTATGCAAATAGATAAGGATGCTGTCATTTTGAGGTATTTTAATAAAACTAATATAATTGAGCAAGTTGTATCTGAATAGAATGCTGGTATTTATAGTCAAGAACATGAGGCCGTCTATGTTTATATGATTCCTTCTCTGTTACTATTTTGGAGGTAGGAATGTTTGAGATGAAAAGGTATTTGATATTTCTTATGTTTTGATCACTTAGATTAAGATTATATGTTGATAGTGCTAACTTCCTAAATCCTTTATTTGTCCCTTCGATTTAAATTGATTTTTGATGTGAAATCATTGCTCTAAAATAAAATCTTAAACTGTGTACAGAGTTTGGGGATTTTAGTTTGTGTTTAATGATTTGCCTCACATCATGGTCTCTAAACTATCCGGGGACTTTTAAATATATTCAATTTAAAAGTGGAAAAGTATGTAGAACTTTTAGTCGAAGTTAACTGCATTATTTTGAGTAAAACCTTGAGACTGAAGAAAATACATGATTCCTCAAATTTATCCAAGTCTGTGAATATTTCTGGGTACACTGGACTTTATACAATCATAATTTAGAATATTAGGAAAGTAATTTATTTATGAAGGCTTAAACTGCTGCTAGAAAGCTCTACAAAATGATCAACCTCTGAATGTTAAGTCTTTGCAACGACAAATAGTATTTCAAATAACCCATGTGTATGGCTAAGCTGAAAAACTGGAGTATATCAGATTAGTTGGCAGTGACAGCAAAATGCTTTCTAAGCAGCCTGGCTGGTAGTTAAATTTTCCACGATCATCAGATTTCAGGAAAGTTCCAATTCTTTTGTTTAATGCCAGGCAAGCAGAAGGACCTCTAACTCTCCTCTTGAGAGTCATGAAGTCTGAAGGGTTTGCTGAGAGGGAGAGAAGCAAGTGTGCCTTTCCTTACTTGGTTTTATCCAGACTATTTTCTAGCCTAGAAGATTTGTTTCTTTTATGCAAATAGGGGATGAAAGTTCCAAAGCAAAGGATTTTCACTTTCTCCTTTTATGTTACAGGTTCTTTTCCCGAGTAGGTTTGTGATAAATGAATCTAGTTCTGCTTCATTTATTTTGGCTTGTAAAGTTAAATCAAGCATCCTTAAAACAAAAAGGGAAACTGGGATGTTATCTTCCATCATAGTGAAGCCTGTTTCCTTATATAATATTAAGCCAAACTAAATAAGTTAGAGAACCATGGCTTGTAAGTATGAATAAGACATTAATTTAGAGGTTGGTAGAGGTGAGCAGTTGAGAGCTTGGGGCAGGGAACAAGCTTTAAGTTTGCATTGACTTTTAGGCAATTGCAATTAAAATTACGCTTATCCTTGTTAAACTGCGAACATTTTCCCACTGTGAGCCTGATATTCCTTCTTCAGTGTGGTGAGTACAATTTGCTTGATATGCTCTAAGTTTCTAATAGTCAAGTTTCCATACTCTAGTACAACAAATATTTAGGTGTGCTGTGTACCATGGACTGGGCTGGAAAATGATAACATCCATAATCATAAAAAAATCCTTTTTTTTTCCTTTTCATGTCAGAGTTGAATATTGCTGTTAAAGAGGAGGAAAATCATCAGCACATAAACTGATCAATCCACAGTTCAGTGGCACACTTTAAAAATGGGGTTTAACCAAATGTGGTCTCTGGGTTTTCTTTTCAAAGTTGCCACGGTAACTTGTGCACGTGAAAAGTGAAAGAATAAAGAACAAAAGCTGTCATTGTCTCATCAGAGAGAGCAATTTCTCCTTTCTTGCATTTAAGCAGACTAATACCTGGAGAGAGCTTTTTATGCATTCCTGACACTTGATTTGGGGGCTAGAAAAGAAATTATGCATATGTTAAACAAATGCAACTTTAGCTGCTGCTTAAATTACAGTTTTGTTCTGTTTTACTTAAAATCTGTTTTCTGTAGCTCTCTTGTCAACAGACATCAAAGTCCTGAAACCAGCTCTCCTATGCAATATAAACATGGCTTTCAATTTGTTTTTTTAATGTGATGTTTTACCAAAGTTAGTGATGTTGATCTGCATCCTGAAACTGGAAAATGCTTTCTGAAATGTATATTTCCGTTTTGGTTCTTAAGAGGCAGAAGGCTTTTTCCAGGAGATATTTATAGATCATCTCTTAGTTAGAAATTTGTTTGTTGACTTGTGATAAGTTTTTGAAATGGTAGAATGTTAGAAAGAGTTGACAAAAGGTCCTTTTTATGTTCTGAATAGAAAACTGCATTTTGGAGAATTAATACTGCTGAGAGATTTACTGTAGAGTTTTTGCCCGCTGGGGGGTGGTACACTCTACTAGAACACAGCTTTCAGAAGCCGCAAGTCAGATGTTGGCTGCTGCCGGCCACTTTTCCTCTGGTTTAATTACAACAAAGCCTCCCGTTGAGAACAGTGAAGGCCTCTGGGGCACAAGGTGGGGGTGGGAGGGAAGAGGGAGTGAGGGGAAAGAAGGGGAGAAATTACAACCTTTGAAAAATTTATTGAATCTTATTTCCCTCGTTGGCTTCATTTATGTTGGCCTTCATTTGACTTTCAGCAATTAGTTATAATGCTGTTATAATAAACTGGTTGAATAAAAGAATATTTAAGGGAGTTTATTCAGAATTTTTAAGTTAGTCTTGGATCTTGGCATTAAACACATTCTTTGTTATGTAGCCCACCCACCTTAAAAATAGGGGGAAAAGTTAACCACTGAAATGGTTAGTTTTCAACCTTTTTTTTTTTCCGATGATCAGATTTAATCTAATATTGGTATAAACATTGGCATATGAAGAATAAAAACATAAAGAAGAAACATTCATATAATATTAATATAAGCCAAGTCCTCTGCTACTGATTTTTGTTGGGTTTAAAATAGTTCAAAATAATCCAGAAAGAGGAGGAAGCCTTAGGGTATGTGGCCAAGAAAAGCAGAGACAAATCTGTCTGCAGTACACTTGTGTGTTTAAAGCTGATAATTGTATTTTTCATCTGGAGACACTGAGTGTTCATTAGGGTCTTGTGTCCCTAGGCAAGAGATGCTGAACGTAATTGGAGTTTCTATTTGATTGGGCAATATAGGCTAGAGAAGAAACTGGGGTAAAGATAATTAATAGCTTGCTAACAAAGTCTGACAGCCACAAGATTTCAACCAAATTTATTTCACACCGCTTCATTTAGCTCTGAAAAAGTTTGATAGAATTGGAGGCTCCTTAATTAGCACTTGGAAGCAAAAGAAACATACCTTCTATTTACTGCCACGTTCAGTTATGGCAAATTTTCTTACTGGTTTTCTTCTTTTTGAAAAAAACTTTACTTGCTGCCCAGTTATATATTTGACAGATGTTAATGTTTAGGAAGTGTTTAATTGGGCATTTTGAACCTAAACATAATCGATTTAAAATGAGGGGGGGATGAAAAACCCAATTAATAACATAGTATTATACAGCACAATTCATAACTGATAATTAGTATTATATAGTATTATATATAATATTAATGAAGTCATTCTGTTTAGTCATTCAATAATATCTTTGCTGAATCTTGGGTTTGATATATTTTTGGCAGTATTCTATTTAAAAAAGAAATTTGATGTGATTTTCCTGTTTAAGTACATGCAATCATGTTTTTGTAACCCTATTTTTTTATTTCAGGCTAATCAATATATCTAGATATGTGTGTGTGTACATTGTATACACACATATATCTGCAAACTAAGTGGCATATCTCTGATTTAATCTTCTTACAGATTAAACCCTGGCATATTATTATTAATATTGGTAGTAGTGGTAACTAATATTTTGTAGTACTTTTGAAAGGTTCATTTCTTTCTTTCCTCATTTCAAAAGAGATGGGTATCAGTCATCTGTCACTTTAAGGTCCTGTCTGAAAACAAATTCCTTCTTTATGTTTATGCTGGTTAGGATATTCCTGTGTGACTGGGGATAAATGAAAGGCATAGCCTCAGCCTATGCACTGTGATAGTGTCTTTATTCATATTGTTTCCTGCTAATGGGGGAACATATGTGTGCATTTTAGAGCGGATCGATTTATTAAGAAAATTTAAAATAGCTAATTGTTAAAACCATTAGAGAATTTGGTTCTATAATTGGCACATATCAAGGCTTTTTTTTTCCTTTTTCATTCTCAGGAAGTAAATAACAATCAAACTCCCAGACGTTGAGAAAATATAGGCCTGTTGCACTCTTTACTTCTATGCAACCATTTTGTTTCAGATCTAATTCACTGAAAAAATTTTTTTGAATAGATACATTTAGGTAGTTTTTGAAAGCTTTGTGGTATGAAAATATTTCTTTCAATGTAAGATTTTCCTATTATAAGTTGCAAGTGAATGGATACTCTTGAGTATCCCACTTGATGAGGCTCTACTCATTTTTCCCCCTGCCACCCTGAAATCCCTGCATACATCAGGCTTAGCTTCCAGGCTGAGCTTTGTTAGTTTTTCTGAGTAGACTTTGCCAATTACTATGCTAGTCACATACCACATTTGCCCAAGCAATGGATTTTGGCGTTCTGCTAGAGAGGGGATATGGTTTGTAAGAGAGTTTCCCCTTCCTCTGAGTTGAATTCACTAGTTAAGATTTGCAAGCCTGGAATGCTTGAAGCAGCTCTGGCAGGATAGCAGTGCAAGCTTTAAAATCTAGGTGTAGCTGTTAATCCTTACAGAGGCACATAAGTCTCCAGGAGTAGCTGGGCTAGCTGTGAGCAAGATGTATGCTTTTCATGTACTGCGTACTCATGGGCTGAGGGATTATTGATTTTCTTTCACAGTTATAAAAACAGCAATTGGTGATCATACCACACATACAGTACACGCCAAGTTAGCTAGACCTTTCGCTTTCCTCTCTGTGGAAAAACATCTGCCTTGTGTTCTTTACCATTTAACTTTCCAACTTATTGTTTTCCATAAGCCTCTTTTCAAATAGCAACTACCCGAGACATAAGATAGCCACTTATCATTATTTTTTTTTCTTTAATGAAATAAAGGTTTCAAGAAACTTCTTGCATTTGGCTGTAACAGTCCAATTTTTCCTTGCTGGCTTGCACGCACACACACTGCTCGTCCTGGTGACAGAGCAAACGTTCGTATCTGGATGCCTCATGATACCAAGCCATTCCTTTCTAGAGAGTAAAACCGAGCAAACTTTCTGGGACAATCATAAGGAAAAACATGGGAAACACTTACCAGGAAGACGAGAAAAAGCAATCCCATATATCCTGCTGCTCGAGCTGTAATTCCACTGCCTGGGAACTGGAGTAATAACCGCCCCCCTCTGCCCAGCTCGGAATCCAGTCCACACAAAGCCCACGGCAGCTGCAGGCTGAGCCGGTCCCGTTCGGATCACTCCTCCACTGAGGAGCAAGTGGGGGCCAGCATTTCAGTTTGCTGCACAGCCCACCTCCAAGTCTGAAGTTAAAGCTTCACCTCGCAATGGTTGAAGAAGGGGGTGATGTCATAGAATGGGCAGGACTTCGCTGAGCTCTCGCTCAGTGAGGTAACTCGAGGATCAGACAGATGAGCTCTGCCAACGCTAGAGGGAGTGAGAGCAGCCAGAATGAGGTGCTTGGCCTGGCAGGGCTGGGATGCCACTGGTTGGTAGGTGGCCCTTTGGAATCGCAGCCTCTGCTGAAGTTGACTAGAGCAGGGTGGTGGTAGCAAGCTTATGAAAAATGCAAGGCTGCTAGAAGACTATGTGTTACAGTAGAAAGACACGGGTTATTTTTATTTTTAAGCTGTCTGTATTAGAAAGGAGTTAAGCAAAATCATATTTTCATTGTTGACTAGTTATAATAATATTATAAATGTGAAGGCTAGTAACCCCAACAGTGAATATTTATTCAACAAATGAATAGAAAGTTGGTTCAAATAAATAACTGATTGATTTAAGGGAAGGAAACAGGAATTCTACAAGGGTAAAAGAAAAAAAAAGATAACTAGTTTTTTTTTTTTTTTCCCCTAGAGGTAATGAGTAAGTTATTGTTTGTATGTGTTGGTTTTAGAAAGTGAAACTATTTTTCATATACTCCCCAAATTATTTGTACATCTCTTTAGAGCCTAGTAGATAGATTTTTCATATTTAAAGGGACTCTTCCTAAACTAAAAAGGTTTTGAAAAATTATTAAATAGAGTAGTTTTCTTTCTGATATGTTTTTGCTTTGAACATGAGTTAAGATATAGACTTAAGATGCAAACATAGAAGAAAGAAACCTTTCAGAAATAGTTTTACTTGTACTCAAATGGTTGTATTTTAATTTATGTATATGAGCAAACTCTGGGCAATGCAATATCTAATTAGCAGAATTATAGACTTTCTATTTTCAATTTTGATTTTCATAGACTAGTTTCTACTGTTTGAATAACAGTTGCTTTGGGCCCATACGTTTTCCACTAAGTGCATTTCAGTTTTTAATGTCAATGGGAAGAATTTTGCTTTTCTATTTACCTGGAGGGCAGTATCCTTAAACTCATATTGTCTGCTTTATTGTCAGAGGTTCTCCTTTGTGCTTTCTAAAAGTTTCTGTGAGTGTTTGTTTCTGAAGGAGGCTAGCTAATTGTCTTTCCCAGGACTATTTGATTATGGTCTCTTCATTAGTTTAGTTTATCTATTTACATGCCTCTGTGATAGCAGTTTGGCCTTCTGAGTTCCTCTCCAAGAATAAATGATATCACAGTAGAAGGGGAACTCTTGATAAGAGGTATATTGACCTCTATTGTTCTATGATTGCACTTTTACTGGCCTCTGAGGGCAGACCCAATAAATACAGGAGGTTTAGAATTCTAATGTTTGTTGAAAAGCCAATTTCTTAGAAATGTTAGGTAGCAAAAGTTGAATTGAGATGCAGCTGCTGTATGTTTAGAGGAAAGGGAGGTGGCACTAAAGATAATCTCTCAGCTAAAGGATGGATTTCTTTTTCTGTTACTACAAAATAAACACATGGGTTAAACTGTTATATGAAATAATTCTTTCTAGAAGCTATTTTCAGTTGGGAGTTGAGTATATTTAAAAAGAACTTTTTGCCTAGCCAAATTCCTATGGTTTTATAGCCATGTTTAATCAGTTTTATCTCCATTCAGGCAGACCTTAAACAGAAAAGAAAGATAAATGGGCAGTTTTGGTAATCAGTATCCAGAAGAAGGTACATTGGCCTGGGAGTTAGGAGTTCTGAGGTTTCCATTCCCTCGTCTGCCATTCAGAATATGACTTATTATCTGCTCTGGGCTTCCCACGTGGCAAATAAAGGCAGCAGGGATTTATTGAATGCCAATTATGTATTGTTGCTTCTTTTTTTTTTTTTTAAGATGTGGATTAAAATGTAGAAGAGGCAGGAGATTATGAAAAAATGTAAACTGTACTAAAGGCACTAACTTTGAAGGCCAAGTCTTGGATAGCTTCCATCAGCCTACCCCATCCAAAAATATATGCCCTTTTGCTGCTTCCATTTGTTTTCATTTTTGTTCTTTTTTTTTTTTTTACTTCTTGCTCTTATCAGCTGTCTGAAATTCTGCCAGTTGGAGGTGAGCTTGTAATAATATGTACCCCTTTTGAAATAAAATGTGCCGCCTCTGAAAAGACTGAGTTTCTCTGAATTAATTCAGGTTGCTTTCCTCTCCTCCTTCGTTACATAAGGGAGATGAACTGCAGGAAGGGGACAGCTGTCCCAGTAGGAGGGGAAGGAAGGCAGGCACTTTTCAACGAGAAGCCCTTTAGGCTCACAGTCTAGCATATCTGGGCTCCATCTTGGCTTTACCACTTGACTGTAGACAAATTACTAAATCTTTCTGAAATCATTAGCTCAGTACTTGACTTACAGTAAGTACCAAATGAGTGGTAACTGCTAGGATTGAGATGAGGGCATCTGAGCCCTTGGAAAAAGGAGGCATTAAGAAATAAAATAAAATAAAATCTGAAAAAACAAACAAACAAACAAAAGAAGTGGTAGAAGGAAGCACAAAGAGAGGTCAGAGAGGACCAATGACACGTTTTTTTCACACTTCAAAATCCCCCTTTGAAGGAGTCGTTCTGCACGGCCAGGAAATGAGCAAGGAAGTGGGCAAATAGGATATTTCCCTGTTGATTTTTTTTTTCCTGTTGTCTTCATGCATTTCACGGTCCCACGTCCCTAGGATTTAGAACTAGTAGATACTTTGGGTTGGAAAGGCATTTAACTGGCTGGAATATAAGCTTAATTAGCATATTCCGTTTTGAAAACTGTCAGATGATCTAAGCTGGTCATGTCGATGAACTTTGCATTTTCTGTTTTTGTGAAAGGTTATGAGATTTTCCCTGATGGAGGACAGAGGAGGTTGGATTTGGAATCAGGTTTCCCAGGCTGTGCTGTTGACTTGTGTATCCATGTGAAAACAACCACCACCAAACCTCTTTTACAAACAGCTCCCAGAGGAAATGGAATAATTCAGGCCCTCCAACCTGCTTAGACTTAAGCTACCCCATTCACTTGTTCATTCATTCACTGTACACAAATTCCTTAAAGTTCCCTGTCAAAGAAGCTAGTAGAACTAGATGACCCCCAGACCTCCAACTATGATATTTGAAATTTAATCTTAAAAAGTATTAAAGCTTCCTTAGGTCTTAGAAAGAAATTCTTGATGATTTTTCTTCCCCTCACCCTCTCCCTGAGAACAAAGTCTTCAAAGTTGTGTGGAAAGCAAACCAACCAACAAAATCAGCTTAGGCTTTTGGTATATTAAAATGCCTTGTGCTTATTACCAGTAAAGAAGTTTTTGGTTGCAAGTGACGGAAAGCTCAAGCCTTACTATCTAATCAGCGATTGGAAATCCTGTTGGTCCATGAAACTGAGAAGTTCAAATGTATGGTCTGGCTTCAGGTGAAGCTTGATACAGTGGCTTGAAATATGTCAACAAGGATACAGTTTTTCCCTAGCTCTGCCTTTCCCAGTGTTGGCAGCCTCCTGCGGCCATATACATTGGAACTCCAGGCTTTGCCCCTAGGCAGTGACAATTCCACATTTCACATTCCCATATTGCAGTGCTCAAGGGAAGATAGGTCACCTCCAGAAGCTCCTACACAGGCACAGATGTATGATTCACTTTTTCTCATTTCTTTAAACTTGATCACACATTCATTCCTGAACCTATTACAGGAAGATAGTGGGATGTGTTGGTGAGCTTAGTCCTGCTGTAAAGAGCTATAGGTAGAGTTAACCTGACTCAAACACATGGCTGAGAATGGAGGACCATGTTTGATCTGGAAGACAATTGGATACTGTTAGTTTGAGAAGGAAGGAGCGGATGCTGGAGATTAGCTCATTTTTAGAGGATTTGGCATGCTGAAACGTGGGTATGTTTTATAAATTTATAAACTTGAAGCTGCTCTTTTTCTTTTCTTTTTTTTTAAGCCAAAATTTCTATTTAAATTACCAAAACATCTTTAAAAGATTTTTCTCTATTTGTAGACCCTCTCAAGTCTAGCCCAGTTTTTCCTGTCAACAGGTAGTGATGCAAGTCAGGACACATCAGTACTACATCTTAACATGAGCCTATGGGATGTTAATAAAATATATAGAGAGTGCACATTCAGCTATCTGTAATTCTGTGAAGTCAGGCCAGATGTTTAATGCACCAGTTAGAAACTGTACCACATTGTTCTGAACAATTCCAAAGGGTATTGGAGAAATAATTAGATTATAGCAGGTCACAGATGCCTTAGAATACGAAATGGTTTTAAAAATGCTAAATTAAACTGCTCTTCTGTTCTGATATTTGCCTTTTATTAGTCAATACTTAAAATGTACCTAAAAACAATCACATATCCCTTTTAAGTATGTTTCCAAAACATACTGCACTGGAGTGAGATCTGTCATTACAGGACTTGAAAGAGAAATCAAAGCAAAACATCAGGTGGTTATTTGCCTGCCTGCCTGCCTGTCTGCTCACCCTCTGATCCACCCTTATTTTCCCCACATCCGAGTTAGACTCTTACTACAGTTTAGGCTAGGGATTGGGAGAAAGACAATTAAAAGAAAAAACAAAGAGAGAAAAAAACACCCCTTTGACCTTCCAAGAAAGAGGAGGAATTGTGGTTCAGAATAGATTAGTACCTGGCCACAGTGACAGGCTGAGCTATTGCAGAACTAAAGACTGCTGATCCTTACTCTTCTCCCTTTCTGTGCTTCCGTGTCTGGCCATGCAGATGGTGCATGATCCAGCTCCAGCTGATGTAGGTTGTGTCCTTGACCGCTGTGACTCCCTAACGCCTTGTCACCCTTCTCACTTTGTTTTTATATAAAATGCAAAGCTCAACATTCAGAAAACGAAGATCATGGCATCTGGTCCCATCACTTCATGGAAAATAGATGGGGAAACAGTGGAAACAGTGTCAGACTTTATTTTTCTGGGCTCCAAAATCACCACAGATGGTGACTGCAGCCATGAAATTAAAAGACGCTTACTCCTTGGAAGAAAAGTTATGACCAACCTAGACAGTATATTCAAAAGCAGAGACAATACTTTGCTGACTAAGGTCCATCTAGTCAAGGCTATGGTTTTTCCTGTGGTCATGTATGGATGTGAGAGTTGGACTATGAAGAAGGCTGAGCACCGAAGAATTGATGCGTTTGGACTGTGGTGTTGGAGAAGACTCTTGAGAGTCCTTGGACTGCAAGGAGATCTAACCAGTCCATTCTGAAGGAGATCAGTCCTGGGATTTCTTTGGAAGGAATGATGCTGAAGCTGAAACTCCAGTACTTTAGCCACCTCATGCGAAGAGTTGACTCATTGGAAAAGACTCTGATGCTGGGAGGGATTGGGGGCAGGAGGAGAAGGGGACGACCGAGGATGAGATGGCTGGATGGCATCACTGACTCAATGGACATAAGTTTGGGTGAACTCCGGGAGCTGGTGATGAACAGGGAGGCCTGGTGTGCTGCGATTCATGGGGTCACAAAGAGTCGGACACGACTGAGTGACTGAACTGAACTGAAGAAGCAAACCTGGAGCAAGCGGAGAGTGAATTCTTCCTCTGACACACTGTGTGTGGCCCTGGGAAAAGAACTTCCGTTCTTTCACTTATGAAGATGGAGATATGAGACCCATCTTGTTTTCCTATTGTGGACTTCAATAAAGTAGGGCATTGTAAAGGTTCATTAAATCTGAGAAAGCGCTTACTTATCAAGACAGAGCTGAAACTTGTACATAGTTGCTTTTTATCTTCATAGTGATGAGTAGGGCCAGGATCATTTCAGAAGGTACAATCCACTACTGTTAAATTAAGCTATGTTCTCTAACAGTTTATCTTTAGGAAAGAAGCAATTTGAGAAATGCTTCTGTGTACTGTCCTGGAAGCTCAGACCTTAAGATAATAGTATCTAAGTCTTGTTCTGAGACATAATTACAAATCAAAGGACAAATTCCTTATTCTTAGAAATGACTTAAAACATAGCTTTGGAGGAATGGCTTACAGTTCTTTGGAGCAGATCAGTTCAGTTCAGTTCAGTTGCTCAGTCATGTCTGACTCTTTGTGACCTCATGGACTGCAGCATGCCAGGCTTTCCTGTCCATCACCAATTCCTGGAGCCTGCTCAAACTCATGTTCATTGAGCTGGTGATGCCATCCAGCCATCTCATCTTCTGTCATGACCTTCTCCTCCTACCTTCAGTCTTTCCCAGCATCAGGGTCTTTTCCAGTGAGTCAGTTCTCACTGACTGAGAGCAGATCAATAGTCAGTTCTCACTGACAAAGAGTAGATCAATATACCTCTAATTGTTGAGATATGTATTTATTAGTTATCATACATGTGGATTGGAGAAGGCAGTGGCACCCCACTCCAGTACTCTTGCCTGGAAAATCCCATGGATGGAGGAACCTGGTGGGCTGCAGTCCATGGGGTTGCTAAGGGTCAGACACGACTGAGTAACTTCACTTTTACTTTTCACTTTCATGTACTGGAGAAGGAAATGGCAGCCCACTCCAGTGTTCTTGCCTGGAGAATCCCAGGGATGGGGGAGCCTGGTGGGCTGCCATCTATGGGGTAGCACAGAGTCGGACATGACTGAAGTGACTTAACAGCAGCAGCAGCAGCATACATGTGGATTACCCTGGAGCCACATGACCCTCTCTGTATAGCTCATTGTTAATATCCACCCAAACTATCAGAACTTGCCAACCATATTATTGTTTCACTGTTTCTGGAGTATTGGTACTCATTTTAGGTACCCAAATAGATGCTAGTAAAGTAATGCTCAAAATTCTCCAAGCCAGGCTTCAGCAATACGTGAACTGTGAACTCCGTGATGTTCAAGCTGGTTTTAGAAAAGGCAGAAGAACCAGAGATCAAATTGCCAACATCTGCTGGATGATGGAAAAAGCAAGAGAGTTCCAGAAAAACATCTATTTCTGCTTTATTGACTATGCCAAAGCCTTTGACTGTGTGGATCACAATAAACTCTGGAAAATTCTGAAAGAGATGGTAATACCAGACCACCTAACCTGCCTCTCGAGAAATCTGTATGTAGGTCAGGAAGCAACAGTTAGAACTGGACATGGAACAACAGACTGGTCCCAAATAGGAAAAGGAGTACGTCAAGGCTGTATATTGTCACCGTGCTTATTTAACTTCTATGCAGAGTACATCATGAGAAACGCTGGACTGGAAGAAACACAAGCTGGAATCAAGATTACCAGGAGAAATATCAATAACCTCAGATATGCAGATGACACCACCCTTGTGGCAGAAAGTGAAGAGGAACTAAAAAGCCTTTTGATGAAAGTGAAAGAGAAGAGCGAAAAAGTTGGCTTAAAGCGCAACATTCAGAAAACAAAGATCATGGCATCTGGTCCCATCACTTCATGGGAAATAGACAGGGAAACAGTAGAGTGTCAGATTTAATTTTTTTGGGCTCCAGACTCACTGCAGATGGTGATTGCAGCCATGAAATTAAAAGACGCTTACTCCTTGGAAGAAAAGTTATGACCAACCTAGATAGTATATTCAAAAGCAGAGACATTACTTTGCTGACTAAGGTCCATCTAGTCAAGGCTGTGGTTTTTCCTGTGGTCATGTATGGATGTGAGAGTTGGACTGTGAAGAAGACTGATCACCGAAGAATTGATGCTTTTGAACTGTGGTGTTGGAGAAGACTCTTGAGATTCCCTTGGACTGCAAGGAGATCCAACCAGTCCATTCTGAAGGAGATCAACCTTGGGATTTCTTTGGAAGGAATGATGCTAATGCTGAAACTCCAGTACTTTGGTCACCTCATGCAAAGAGTTGACTCATTGGAAAAGACGCTGATGCTGGGAGGGATTGGGGGCAGGAGGAGAAGGGGACGACAGAGGATGAGATGGCTGGACGGCATCACAGACTCGATGGACATGAGTTTGAGTGAACTCTAGGAGTTGGTGATGGACAGGGAGGCCTGGCATGCTGCGATTCATGGGGTCGCAAAGAGTCGGACACGACTGAGCGACTGAACTGAACTGAATTGAACTAAAATAGATTTTCTGAGAGGAGTGGTTTCTGAAGTTGTGAGATTTATCTTATTTCCAAACCATCTTTGTATTTTCCTTGTGTTTGGAGTTACCTCTTTTAAGACTGATATTTTCCTAAAGTCCAAGTTACTTGGGTGCATAAATATGTTTGGTGCTTCACAGGTGGCGCAGTGGTAAAGAATCTGCCTGCCAATGGAGGAGACACAGGTTCTATCTCTGGTTGGGGAAGATCCTCTAAAGTAGTAGGAAATGGCAACTTGCTCTGGCATTCCTTCCTGGGAAATCCCATGGACAGAGGAGCCTGGGGGGCTACAGTTGATGGGGTCAAAAAGTCAGACATGACTGAGTGACTGAGTACATGAACATGTTTAATGTTGAAAGAAACATATTTAAAGTAGAATCAAAAACTGAGGGGGTGGCTCAGATAGTAAAGAATCTGCCTGCAATGCAGGAGACTCGGGTTCAATCCCTGAGTCTGGAAGGGAATGGCAACCCACTCCAGTCTTCATGCTTGGAGAATTCCATGGACAGAGGAGCCTGGCGGATTACAGTCCATGGGGTCCCAAAGAATTGAACACAACTGATCCACTTACACTTTCACTATACTCAAAAGCGGTTTTATATTATACCTGTTTGTAAATGACCATGGAAACTGTTCTTCCTTGGCACTGTCTGGGAGAAGTAGATGTACTACAATTGATATTTTTTCCCTTAAGAATTGGCACGTATTGATTATCTGCAAAATTTTTTAAGGAATGAAATATTATTAATCAATTAGAGTTGGACCAAGTGAATGTTTTATAATAGCGTCTATTTAAAATAAGTTAAAATTATCATGGGAAATTATCTTGAGTATAAATGTACTTATTTAATAAATTTCCTGACCATGATTCATGACAAATATGTTATAAACAATGTCTATGGTCCCCTCTGTTTCACTTCCTTCATACTCTAAGTGATTAAGGTAAAATTTGGGAAATTTAAAAGGATTTATAATTCTTTCATTATGTAAGTTTTTATTCCTTTTGTTTGACATTTAAAATGTATTAGTGCTACAAATTTGTAGATACTTTCCTAGGTTTCATATGTGTGTTTAAAAATTAAGATCTAGAATTGATGAGTCTTTTTAAAAGTGCACAGATATTGCCAATATGTTTTAGTGGGCTTTTATCCTTAATAAATTTTTTTTTTAATATGGGGATACAACTGCTATGTGATTTTAAAAATGTTACTTTTAAAAATTAGTCATTTTTGTTTGGAAGGCAGCTTTCTGGTAGTTTAATTCTCGTGTTCACACAGAAGCAAGACTCTGTGAGTCACTTCCCAAGCAGCCCCTCTTTGTTTTCTTCAGTGGCCCAGGGAACAGACTTGTCACTCTGAAGTGCTCACCTGTAATTCTGTCCTCCCCTACTTCCCTGGGGCGAGTTTGAAATAAGCTTATCAGATCATATATCTTATTGACAAAAAGCAAAGCTTACTGGTTGACAAAAGAAGAGGAGAGAACAAGTAAAACATAAACGACAGAGGTTTGATGTAAAAAAAAAATCTGGGTTAACGTTTTTAAATATTTTTTGAAACTGGGACATACATCTTTTTATATTTGCTTCATTTTTACTTTATGTAAAATTTTAAGTGCAATAAAAGCTAACCGTTTTGTTTGTTATAGTTATATGTTCCCAAGCAAATCTTTCTATCATATTTTTGGAAGAACTTAGAGAAAAGTATGTTGCATCTTATGTGCTTTAAGTATAATTTTCTAATAGAAAATAGATATGGCTTTCAGACAGAAAGTAGAGCTTTCAGATAGGAAGTAGAAATATTCTAAATATTGAAATCAATTATTATAATTAAGTAATTATAAGGATATTTTATATCATATTTAGGCTTCCCTTTTAGCTCAGTTGGTAAAGAATCTGCCTGTAATGCAGGAGACCCGGGTTTGATTCCTGGGTTGGGAAGATCTCCTGAAGAAGGAAATGGCAACCCACTCCAGTATTCTTGCCTGGAGAATCCCATGGACAAAGGAGCTTGGCAGGTTACAGTCCATGGAGTCACAATAATTGGACACGACTTAGTGACTAAACCACCACCATATCATATTTATATACTGTCTTCCTCACTAAACAAAAATAGTCTTAAGGAACTTTTAAATCATATTTATTTCTTGTCTTCTTGATCATATAAAACAATATTACCATCTCCATTATAATGCAGCTGATATTTATTAATTGCATAGCAGATGTAGGAGCTTATTATGGGTACTCTGAAGGAGTCTGGAAGTCTGGTCACTTTGATTCATTGTTTCCAGACTCTTTAACCAACTTTCTAAAGTTGCTCTATCTACTAATACATATAGATGGGTCAAAACCATCTCCTGACTGCTAGATACTGGCTCCTAAGCAATCCCAGAGAACAAAGAAATCTGACCTTGGTCCATGATTGAGAAAGTCAGGAGAAATGTAGCCAGTGCTCTGGGCTACAAAGAGAGAAAGAGAGAAGTTGCTTAGTTGTCTCCGACTCTTTGCAACCCCATGGGTTGTAGCCTACCAGGCTCCCACGTCCATGGGATTTTCCAGGCAAGAATACTAGAATAGGTTCCCATTTCCTTCTTCAGGGGATCTTCCCAACCCAAGGATTGAACCCAGATCTCCCGCATTGCAGACAGACGCTTTACCCTCTGAGCCACCGAGCAGCATAAAACTATATTTGAAATGAGACTGATAGCAGCTAAGGAGGGAAAGGTTTGGAAGGGAAGAACTAGAGCTGCTAAATAGCAACAAGTTGAGGGAAAGAGAGCCACAGTAGGTAGATTTTTTAAAAAGTTTTCACCAGTTACTACGGTAATAAGTGCAAGCAAGAATAATAGAAGAAATTCTCTGAGAACATTCCTGAAGCATATCATGAATTCATCCTCAGTCATCCTTGTTATGAGTTTTGGGGAACAATAGAAGAGGTTGCTGAAATAGAGACCAGTGAGGAAGAAAAAGAAGTTCATAGACTTGAGGAAACTAATGGTATCAGTGTAATGAGACTAGTATTCTGATAATGGTGATATTATGAAAAGACTGATGGAAAGCTAAGTGGAGGCTAAAATCCTAAAATTTGATTGGAGAGGAGGGGAAAATGTATTGAGATATGGAGATATGTTACTAACTTAGGTTTTTAAGGAACATGACCTTGCTCAGCTCATACCCTTCCTCGGCTCTTCCAGGAAAGACTGTTGAGGCTTTCCAAAAGTTTCTTGTAAGTTTACAGTGGGGTCCCTGGGATTCCCAAGTTATTATCTGTCTGCATTCAGGAATGTTCTCTTCAATAGGAAGGGTCTTCTCTACATGGAAAGGAAACCACCTGCTTTAGGATGGTGAAAGCCGACATATGCTGAGAAAGTTAGAATGGCCTAAGCCATGCCCATTAAATGGAGTTGTGTGCTTGAGCCTGCAAGACACAATAAATCATCCTTTTGTCCAGTAGGAATATGGGGCAGCTCTCAGAGTCTTCTGGTTTGTATCCAGATTAACATCTAGTAATGGGGTCGCACGGAGTTGGACACGACTGAAGCGACTTAGCAGCAGCAGCAGCAACAATGTTAGTGGAGACAACGAAGTCATTCAAAATATGAAACCAGAATATATAGGTTTTAGAACATGGAATGGAAGTACTGTGTCATTAAGAGTTCATTATAATTTGTGTCAGAAAGTACAGGAAATAAAGCATTCAGAAAAAAGTTATACCAGTTCAGAATGTGTCATCTACCATGTTGTGTGCCAGAATCCTAACAGGCATTTCTGTTTACACATGGCTCTTCTGAACCTCATTCCTGCCCTTGACTTATCCTATAAGAACAACATCCTTCTTTAGTAAACAAATGAACACACTTCTTCGCTCAGCAGTTAAAGAAAGCCACTAATTCACCTGTAAGTCTCAAGGATTGATTTTGGTGGAATTATGCCTCAATTACATATATATATTTGCCTCAATATCTCTAATATGGGATGCTTACAATCTTATATAAAAATAAATGAATGTTGTTTGGGAGGAGACAGAATGACTCTGAAGCCTATGCTGTTAGGAACCATTTATTACATTTTGATTTAATTATGCACTTTAATGGTGGTAAGAATTGACCACCATTGCCTGTTTTAATCAGACCTGTTGCGCTCAAGTGTTACAATTCACTTTACAGAAGTTAGAAAGAATGATAACAAGAGGAAAATAAAAATGAATTCCCAGTATTCAGTGTCAATAGAAGGTAGTGTAAATCTTTTAAGATGTTTATAACATATCTATATGTAAAGACATAAAATTAAGAAAATATGTATTATGCTTATCGCTTTTACTTTTATTATTGTAACCTTTTTCACTTAAGAAAATTGTCAAATTGTCTCTGCATTATCAAATATGCCTGGATAGTATCCATTATAATGGGAGCATAGTATGCCATTGTTTGCACAGATAGCAGTCACTGTAACTAGTCTGTCTCTTTGGGCATTTGTGTGTTCTTCAATTTTTTAAGATTGTAATCAAAATTATGATGAAAATCCTTTTAACTAAATCTTTGTGCTGAAATTTATTAAGATAACTTCTTTGAGGCAAAACTGATGCTTCATAGAGCTGACATTTTTTAATTAATTTGCTGTAATCACAAGATTACCCTCCAGAAAGGATGTATTCTCCCAACCCCTGCATCCTTGACAAGTCTGGGTGATTAATCTTCATCTTAATAGGAGGTAAAATTGGTCTTGATATTATTTAAATTAGTATACGTAGAAGGGAGCACATTTTCTTTCTTTTTGGGCCATGAGGCATTTTCTTTTACTTCATTCCCTCCTTCCTTCCTTGTTTATTTATTTATTTATTTTTGGGTAATTTTGTCTACATAAGGATGTCTATATCATCCTTTTTTTTTTTTTGAGAAGTTAAACAAAGGGGAGTACAGAGAGCAATGAAACAGAATATGTAACACCTGAAATTAATAAAGGTTTAACTTTTGTGGTGGCTCAGATGGAAAAGGAGTCTGCCTGCAATGCAAGAGACCTGAGCTCCATCCCTGGGTTGCAAGGATCCCCTGGCAGCCCACTCCAGGATTCTTGCCTGGAGAATCCCATGGACAGAGGAGTCTGGTGGGCTGCAGTCTGTGGGGTCACAAAGAGTCGGACACGACTGAGCAACTAAACGCACATAACGTTTCATTTATTTTAATTATTTATTGCTTTAGATCCTTAGAATATAAGAATATATATTCTTATAATACATATTGTATATATAGATATATAATATAAAGTTGAAATATCATTTTCTCTCTAATCCACTTACCTCTTTTCTTCCCCAGAAGCATCCACTGTCATGAATTTGGTGGTGTATTTTCTGTCTATGTTTTCTTATTCATTTAATTAAAATTAGGGTCAGCTGTTAGCCATAAAAATTAAAAATAAGAGTGACTTAACATGAAGTTAACCTCTCACTTGTGAAAAAGTCCAGGTACATAGTCCAGGGTGGGCATAGTCCTCCACCCAGTGACCTGGGATTCTTCTAGTTTCTTGCCTTATATTGGGTGGCTTTGATCTCATAATTCAAAGTAGTGATATCGTCATTCCAAAAAGGACAGAAAAAGGTATTAAAAAGTATATTAACAATTACCTACCTGTTACAAAAATTAATACTTATTTTAACAAAAATTAATCAGTAATAAGCTACAACGTTGCATTCAGTTGTCCCCCTGAACAAATAAGAGTGCAAGGAATATTCATTACATATCTCCTCTTCTGCATGGGTGAGCTTCTCTGGCTTACGTACCTCGAAATGGAATTTCTGGGTCTTAGGGGATGGCTCTCGGTACACAATACTATACTAGATATTGTGAAATTCTTCTCCTTGTTAGGGTACTTTCAGCTTCAAATAACAGACAATGGACTTCAAAGCGGCTTAAATAAAGAAATTTATTACCTCACATACCAAGAAGCCCAGAAGTAGGGATGCTCTAGGCCTGGCTTATTCATTGACTCAATGGCTTGCTGTCTCCTCTTGGCTGCAAAGAATCAAGTGCAGACAAAACAATGGCGAAAGTCATTGTATCTTTTTATTTCCTTTGAAGAGCAGGGAAACTTCCTAGAATAGCTTTCTTTCATGTCTTATTGGCTAGAACTGAATCACATGTCAATGACTAAATTGATTACTTACAAGATAAGACCATAATGACTGGGTGGCGGAAAGGGCCAGTTATCCTCGAAGAATATTATCAGAAGGAAGGAGATACCAGCACAAAATATGCTGTTAGGACGGAAGACGGGGATGGTGGATGACAAGTAGGCAGTAGGCAGTGTCTGCTTTATTCCTAGAAATGCTGCTACATTCCCATCAGTAGCAAATGAGTCCTTGATTATCAGAGCTTTTGTTTGTTTTTGCCAATCTAATGAATATGAAAAAATACTCTTTATTGTATTCCTTGGCATTTTCCTGCTTCTGGTGGGTTGCTTACCTTTCCAGACATTTATAGGCCTTCTGGGTTTTCTCTCCTGTGAAAAGCCTTATTTATGTTTTTGCCTAGTATTCTCTAGAATCATTTGCGTTTTTCTTATTGATTTGTAATAGTTTCAAAAGTATATTCTGAATAATAATTGTCTATAAAGTTGTGTTGGAAGTGCCTTCTGCCAATAAATGGCTTGTCTTTTTTAGTTTTAATTAAAAAAAGAAGTTTCTATAACTTAAAGGTTTGTATTTTTTATATCTAGTCCCCAAATTATCTTCTACATGAAGGTCATACAAATATTCTTTTTCTTACTAAATATTAAGTGACTAGCAACTTTTTGTATGTGTACACTAGCAATTTTTTAAAGTAATCTGAGGACTCTTCCTTAGAATCTGTAAGATCAAAACTGCTTTTATGATCTTATTAAATGTTGTCTTTTTCACTCTCAATATTTTATCCATGTAAAGTGGAGTCTTGCAGAGGCTGTATGGCCTGTAATCTCACAGCAAATTGAAAATATCAAAACAGAAATGGGACCCAGTTGCCCCTTCTTATATCGAACATTAAAGTGATTTGTGAGACTAACAGTGATATTTTTCTGAATATGTTTTTTTGTTTGTTTGTTGGAAATAACTTTTTTCCTCACACAATATTCATATAAATGTATATGTGATTTATTCTTTAAAATATTGAATTTATAAGTATTTTAAAAAACTCTGTTTTAATTTCTAACATATTAAGCATTGAGAAATATAATCCACATAAATGAAAGCTGTTTGGGATACTCAATAATTTTTAAGAATATAAAGGAGTCCTGAAACCAAAAATTTGTGGAAGTTTGCTGTATGTGAACAATAATTTTTAATTCAGAAATTCCCTTGCCTCGTAACTATGTATCTAAAATTAGAACATTTATTTCATTGTCCTTGGGAAAATATGATTTGGAAAACAGTTCTGTTCCCATATACATTGTGTATTAGCTAGAGTGAAGATAATTAACTTGAATTTTTATCACCCATCAACTGCAATCATCCATTAGCCCAATGGGTACCATAAAATAATAGAAAAAGTGTGAATTTTGGTGTTGGACTAGGGTACCATAAATAATAGAAAGAGCGTAAATTTTGGTGTCGGACAGACCTGGCTTTGGATCTCTAGCACGGACACTGTAGCTTAAGCTAATAACTCAAGCTGTCTGAACCTCGGTGTTGGGGAGGGAGTAGCCCATCTGGTAGTGTGTCTTTCTCATTAGGAAGAGAAGAATGTGGCTGAGCAGAGAGGAAGCAGGTCCTGACTCAGCGGCACACTCTGGGGTCTTAAGTAAGTGGCAGTGCTCCCACTGCTCAGTGCTGCGGTTAAGGGCATCAGCCTTGTAGCCAGACCTCCTGGTGCATAGCCCAGTTCTACTTGCTCAGTTAATTAATTTGTGGGTGAGTTACTTAACCTGTGTGTGTTTTTGAATATCCTAAAATGTAATTTGGAGTAATAGTACTCTTTATGCCATAAGGGTAATTGTGAGAATTAACTGAATTAACATATTTAAAACCCTTTTACAGTTTTGCCATGTAGTATGAATAAATGTTTACCTTTTCAGTTATACTTGCTCTTACTATTAGCTATTAGCTGGAGTATTTCTCTGTTGCCTCATAATAAACCACCCCAAAACCATAGTGCCCTTAAAACAAAAACAATAATATATTTTGTGTACAAATCTCAGTAGTTACAGATCATCTCTGTCTACAATGGCATTAGCTAGGGTGGCTGACCTGGGGCCTGGAGGATATACCTTCAAGTTGTATGACTCATACAGTTGATGCTGACTTCTGCGTAGAGCGCAGCTGGGGCTGTGTGCTGGGGAACCTCTGTACTCTCCAAGTTGGCATCTTCACAGGCGTGGGTGGAGGCTGGGTTTTAAAAATGAGCACCTCAGGAGAAACAGGGAGAAGTCCATCAGACTTCTATAACTTGTCCTCAGTAGTCACCTAAATGGAACTTATATGATTTCCGTTAGTCACAGATCCATCCAGATTTAAGAGGAGGGAACATGGACACGCTCCTCTCCGTGGGAGTAGTGTCAGAGTCACAGAAGACCGTGGGGACTGGGAAATACTGTTGCAGTCATCTTCAGGAGCTACGGTTTGCCACAAGAGTCGTCTACTGATCTATGAGATGACGTAATAATCTTGTCATTCTTAATCACCAGCAGCAACAGTCTCCACGCTGCATATCAGAACTATCTTAGTGCAGTTTACAAAATGTAGATGGTGGGCAACTATTCATTTCTTTTTAGTATTTTTCTCTATTTCCTGCCTTTTTTTCAATATTTCATACTTATTAATATGATAAAAATTTAAATGAGGATTAACTGTTTTGACAGTATATCTATGTATTCTATATTCTATGAATATGGAATTTTTTAAGTTGAAATGAAAATCTGTTTTACTCCTTGTTTCTCAGTTTGGACATACTTCTAGTGGCAGTGACCTCTAGCATAAAGGAAAAGGAAGACAGGAAATGATCCTGTTCACAAATATTTCTAGGTTAAATGTTAGGTTCCTTAGGGCAAACCTCAGTCACCAAATATAGCCCATAAAGCCATGAAATGTGATTCTTACTGCCTTTTCCTTAGAACTGCAGGTTGGAGACCAGTGATGAACTGCTGGTGAACTTGGGCAGAGAGCAATTTCTATTCATCTGTCAGGAAATTCATACACATAGTAAATATGTGAGTACATTTGATAATGATAAGATTCACACAAATTAATGTGTAAATAAGGTGGCACTCTTGAGATTTTGGGAAATGACCAAAAGTTTTATCCCCCACTAAAACTTTGGATCTGCCTCTGATCTCACACAAAGCCATCTCTTTGACTTAAATGTGTCTTATTCTAAAAGATGCCAGGAATAGTTCTTTGAAACATTCAGCTTCTCTTTGCAGCTGTAATATACTTTTCCCTTCAAATGGCAAAATTATTCATTTTAAAAAGCAAAGACCATTTCAGGTTTGAGGTGAAAGCAGAGTGAAATATGGAGGTAAAGGATCAGTTTCAAAGAGGAACAATTCTTTTTAACAATTTAATCTACTTTGAAGTAGCAGGTGTTGTTACATATATAGGGAATAGTAAAATACTCAGAAATAAAGAACATACTGAATGTCACTCTGAGGACTTAAACGGAGTTCATGTGACTTCTTGAGTAGATTAATTTAGTCCTGAGAATAGTTTACAAGATACTTGACTTTTGACTCAATATAGTTTTCATTTATTGAGCAAATATTATGTTCCAAGCCCTCTCCTGTGCACTTTACTTACTGATAATAATTCCTTCAATTCTCTCAACACCCCTGTGATGTAGTCAATACCATTATCCCTTGTTTATAGCCTAGAACAAAAAAGTTAAAAACTTGCCCAAGATCACAAAGTACAGCAGTCAGGCTTCATACCCAGGTTGACTAGCTCTAGTATCCAAGGTTTTATGTGCCTCTAATTGTGTTGCAGATGAGTTTTGGTTTTGTTTGTTTGTTAAATAATAGTACTTGGAAATTTTGCACTCAGTCAGTCAGTTCAGTCTCTCAGTCATGTCCAACTCTTTGCAACCCCATGAACCGCAGCACACCAGGCCTCCCTGTCCATCACCAACTCCCGAAGTCCACCCAAACCCATGTCCATCGAGTCGGTGATGCCATCCAACCATCTTATCCTCTGTTGTCCCCTTCTCCTCATGCCCTCAAATCTTTCCCAGCATCAGGGTCTTTTCAAATGAGTCAGCTCTTCACATCAAGTGGCCAAAGTATTAGAGTTTCAGCTTCAACATCAGTCCTTCCAGTGAACACTCAGTACTGATCTCCTTTAAGATGGACTGGCTGGATCTCCTTGCAGTCCAAGGGACTCTCAAGAGTCTTCTCCAACACCACAGTTCAGAAGCATCAATTCTTTGGCACTCAGCTTTCTTCACAGTCCAACTCTCACATCCATACATGACCACTGGAAAAACCATAGCCTTGACTAGATGGACCTTTGTTGGCAAAGTAATGTCTCTGCTTTTTAGTATGCTTTCTAGGTTGGTCATAACTTTCCTTCCCAGGAGTAAGCGTCTTTTAATTTCATGGCTGCAGTTACCATCTGCAGTGATTGTGGAGCCCAGAAAAATAAAGTCTGACACTGTTTCCCCATCTATTTGCCATGAAGTGATGGGACTGGATGCCATGATCTTAGTTTTCTGAATGTTGAATTTTAAGCCAACTTTTCACTCTCCTCTTTCACTTTCATTAAGAGGCTCTTTAGTTCTTCTTCACTTTCTGCCATAAGGGTGGTGTCATACTTCATCTCTTCTGGGAATGTTACCAGCAGCCTCAGGGAATTGTTGGAAAGAGCAGATGAATGAATTAGCATGGTTACAAATCCAGTTGCAAAATATAAAGTCTGTGTTAGTTATTATTATAATTAAGAACAATTAAACATCATTAAGGCAACATTTCTTTTATACCTACCTACATTTCAGAAATACCTACTTTGAAAATCACATTTTGTAGTTTGTCCTTTTGTGTGATACAAGGTATGTCAACTGTTTAGAATGATGCTTAGCTTATGATCACACTCAATAGAACCTACTAGTTATTCTTCAACTTCTAGCAGATGTCTTCAGTTTGAGGAAGCAATAAAAGGACAATATCTCCTTCTTTTCACACAGAAGATGCCAAACTAAGAGCTGAAACATGGGGCTCAGAAGACTGAGAGGGGCTGTGTGGTACTGAGGAGACTTGGAAATTGAATTCACATCTTCAGTGTTCAGTGATAATAATCCCTCTCATTTATATTATCTTGTTTATGTACTCATGTGCCAAGGCTGATCTGTTCATGGTGGCCCTCTGAGTACTGGTAAGTATTTGACACATCCAGGTTGATAAGATAGAGTGTTATGATCTCTGCCTCCGGTATTTGCCATCCTTAGACGATTCTTTAAAGTTTCTGAGATATTTTCGATTTTACTTCTTAATCATGCCCTTGCTGCATCGGGGTTATCAGTATTCTTCTATAACACAGAAAACAGACTATGACCTGTTTTCTTCTAACTCTATATTTTTCCCACTAGAGCATACTGTTATGACTTTTTAAATCCCTTCACAGGTCTCAGCCCTTTTCTTGAAGTTTAGCATGGATCTGGACACATAACTGATGATCCATATAGTTTTGCTGAATTAAATTTTAGTGATTTAAGATTTCAGTCCTAACTGAATGATTGAGAATAGAGGCTTAAATGATTAAGGTTTTTAATCTTAATCATTAGTCTCAAATGATTAAGAATAAAACCTTAAACCTAAAAATGGGGCTGTTAGCACTTCCCTCATTTTTCCTAAATACTAGCTATTTCAGTTTCTGTAAAGCATGTCACTCCAGTAGGTGGAAAGTTTCATGTGTGTGTGCTCAGTGACTGCAGTCGTGTCCAGTTCTTTGTGACTCCATGGACTGTAGCCCAACAGACCCTTCTGCCCATGGGATTCTCCAGGCAAGAATACTGGAGGGCGTTGCCACGCCCTGCTCCAGGCAGTGTTCTGACCCAGGGATCAAACCCGCATCTCCTGTATTGCAGGCAGATTCTTCACTGCTGAGCCACCGCGAAAACCTGGTTTGAAGGATAAACAGGGTAATTTAACTGCCTGATGTGGTTCTCAGGTCATTTTTGTCAGAATGGTCAGCAGACTAGGCAGCTGTCTAGAAGCCATGAAGGTTTGCACACAGGTTGCCAAAAAAGGAATCAGTATAATCTAGTGACCCTGGGAAGTAGGAAGGAAAGGTCAGGTGTTAGGACGCCTGCTTCTTCCCAGTGAATCCTTCTGACATTTAAGCTTCTTCTTTTTTTTTTTTTCCTACAGCTTACCTTAACCTTTTATTTTCTTTGTGTATGCCCAGCAGTTTTATTTTCTAGATCCACTTGCTGATGTCTATGATTTATTTGTACATTTCACTTCCTTTTCTAGCTGTGTAGTAAAGGTCATGTCTTTAACTACAGTGTTGATAGTTTGTGCAGTAGACCCAGGCGTCACTTCTGTAATGTCCAGTGGAATCCTTTCCACAAGACAAGAAGGAGTTTCTGAGTTTTCATAGATCTGAGTAATGACTTTTGGTCTACAGAAATATAGATTCTACTAATAATAATGCCAGGAACCTGCTGGTTACTGTCATAAAATTAATCTTTTTAAAGTGAAAAATTTAGTGGTATTTAATACATTCACAATCCAGTTCCAACACGTTTCATCACCTCAAAAGGAAAGCTGTACCAGTGAGGCAGTTACTCTGCACTGTCTCCCGCCTACCCCAGCTCCTGCCAACTAACGATCTGTTCTCTGTTTCTATGGATTTGCCGATCTGGACTGTTCATGTAAGTGGGATCATACTATTTATATATGGCTTCTTTCAGTTATAATGTTTTAAATTTTTAATGGCTAGGTAATATTCCAGTCGGGCACGACTGAGCGACTGAACTGAACTGAATATTCCAATGTGTGTATATATGTGTATATATATATACACACACACACACACATACACACACCAAAATTTGTCTATCCATTAATCAATTGATGAACATTTCGATAGTTCGTATACTCTTTCTATTATGAATAATGCTTCTATAAACTCTAGTGTACAAACTTCTGTGTGGAAATAAATTTTCATTTCTCTGGGTCTTTGTAATTTCAGTTGTACATTCTAGTCCAATTTATCTATGTTTTTCTTTTGTTACTTGTTTTATTTTATTTTAATTTTTCTGGTGTCAAAGCTAAGAATTCATTGCCGCGTCTAAGGTCATGAAGATATACTACTGCAGTTACAGTTTTAGCTCTTACATTTTGGCTATTCATCTATTTGCAGTTAGAGTTTATATATGGAGTGTAGTAGGGTAAAACTGAATTATTTTGCATATGGGTATCCAGTTATGGCTGGAGAAGGAGGTAGCAGCCCACTTCAGTGTTCCCGCCTGGTAAATCCCATGGACAGAGGAGTCTGGAGGGCTATAGTCTATGGGGTTGCAGAAAAGTTGGACACGACTTAGCGGCTAAACAACAACATTCAGAGTTATCCCAGTACTATTTGTTGATGATACTGTTCTTTTCACTGTAAATAATCATGGCACTTTTAATGAAATTTGAATGACCATATGTATTTGGGCTTAATTCTGGGCTCTCAGTTTTATTTCACTGATCCATGTGTCTATCCTACATGAGCACACTGATTAATGTGTTTTGAAATTAAGAAGTGTGGGTCCTACAATTTTGTTTTTCTTTTTCAGTGTTGTTTCAGCTTTTAGAAGCCCCTTACAATTCCATATGAAGTTGAGAGTTGACCTTTAAATTATGAAAAAAAAAAAAAAATTGGATTTTGATAGGGATTGCATTAGAATGGTAGATCACTTTAAGTAATATTTCCATCTAATAATATTAAGGCTTTTAGTCCATGAATATATGATATTATTCTATTTTTTGTCTTTAATGTATTTCAAAATATTTTCTAGTTTTCATTATATAAATCTTTCAACTTCTTGGTTAAATTTGTTTCCAGGCTTTTTATTACTTTAGATATTATTATAAATAAATCTGGTTTCTCATAGCTCCTTTAAGATTGTTCATTACTGGTGATATAAACACAAGTGTTTTTTATATATGATCTGATATGTTGAATTCAGTTGTTAGCTTCTAGTACTTTTTTTTTGTAGATTCTTTGAGTCAAGAAAGTATATTAGATATTATCAAATGCTTTTTCTGCATCAGTTGAGATGATCATGTGTGACTTTTGACCTTCCTACTGTTAATATTAAAAATATTGTGTTCATTGAGTTCCTTATGTTGAACTACCCATGCATTCCTGGAATATTCACACTTGGTCATAGTGTGAATATACTGTTCTGATTTGCTAATGTATATTGAACATTTTGTGCATCTACAGCTGTATGCAGTATTAGTCTATAGCTTTTAGTTTGTATAGTGTAATCCTAGCCTTATGCATGAGTTGGGAAATCTTTACTCCTATTTTCTTGAGAGATTGAGAGGAATTAATGTTAATTGCCCTTTAAATGTTTGGTAAAATTCACCAGTGAAACCATAAGGTACTGGGCTTTCCTTTATTGGGAGCTTTTTTCATACTGATTCAGTCTCTTTATTTTTGTAGGTCTATTGAAATAATCTTTTTATTTGTTAGACAGTTTTTGTAGTTGGTGTGCTTTTAGAAATTTGTCCGTTTCATTTAGTTTATCCAGTTTGTTGGTGCACAGTTGCTTATAGTATTTTCTTATAATCATTTTTATTTCTCAAAAGTTGGTAGTTGTGTCTTCACTTCCACTTTTTATTTCATCTATTTATTAGTTTTTTTTTTCTGTTTAACTAAAGGTCTGTCAATCTTCTTGATGTATCAAAGAACTAAATTTTGTTTATTGTTTTCTTATTTACTTTTTTCTATTGACACATAGTTGATTTACAATGTTGTTAATTCCTGTTGTATAGCAAAGTGATTTAGACCTAAATTTTTTATTTCATAGACTTGGTTGTTTTTCTATTCTATGTTTCGTTTATCTATAATGATCTTTATCATTTCCTGTATCTGCTAGCTTTGGTTTTAGTTTGCTATTCTTTCTCTAGTTCCTTAAAGGTGTAAAGTTAGGTTATTGATTTAAGAGTTTTCTTCTACTTTAGTATATATATTTTTTAGTGTATACATTTGCAGCTACAAATTTTAACCCTAGCATTGGTTTCACCGCATCTAAAAAAATTCAATATGTTGTATATTCATTTTTACTTATCTGAGGATGTTTTCAAAATTTCACTTGTGATTTCTCTTTTGACCTATTGGTTAAGATTATAGGGGGAGTGGTTTTCTTTTTTTAAAAAACGATTTTATTTTAAAAGAACTTTCCATTCAGTTCAGTTGCTCAGTC
Source organism: Capra hircus (assembly GCF_001704415.2). NCBI lineage: Eukaryota > Metazoa > Chordata > Mammalia > Artiodactyla > Bovidae > Capra > Capra hircus. The sequence goes on from NC_030820.1 coordinate 7,742,168, forward strand.
GCGTCCGACTCTTGGCAACCCCATCAGAGAACGCCAGGCCTCCCTGTCCATCACCAACTCCCGGAGTTCACTCAAACTCATGTCCATCGAGTCAGTGATGCCATCCAGACATCTCATCCTCTGTCATCCCCTTCTCCTCCTGCCCCCAATCCCTCCCAGCATCAGGATCTTTTCCAATGAGTCAACTCTTCGCATGAGGTGACCAAAGTATTGGAGTTTCAGCTTTAGCATTAGTCCTTCCAATGAACACCCAGTACTGATCTCCTTTAAGATGGACTGGCTGGATCTCCTTGCAGTCCAAGGGACTCTCAAGAGTCTTCTCCAACACCACAGTTCAAAAGCATGAATTCTTTGGCACTCAGCCTTCTTCACAGTCCAACTCTCACATCCATACATGACCACTGGAAAAATCATAGCCTTGACTAGACGCACCTTTGTTGGCAAAGTAATGTCTCTGCTTTTGAATATGCTATCTAGGTTGGTCATAATGTTCCTTCCAAGGAGTAAGCGTCTTTTAATTTCATGGCTGCAGTCATCATCTACAGTGATTTTGGAGCCCCACAAAATAAAGTCTGACACTGTTTCCACAATAAAGTTGAGAGAACAGTACACAGATTTCTACTTTGCCTGCAATCCCCACAGATGCACAGACTCCCTCATTATCAGTGTCATCCACCAGATTTTTTTTTTTTTTTAACCAAGTTTGACCCTACACTGACACATCATTATTATCTAAAGTTTACAGTGAAGGATCTGTTCTTGGTGTCATACATACTTTCAGTTCAGTTCAGTTCAGTTGCTCAGTCATGTCTGACTCTTTGCGACCCCATGAATTGCAGCACGCCAGGCCTTCCTGTCCCTCACCAACTCCCGAAGTTTACCCAAACTCATTTCCATTGAGTCGATGATGCCATCCAACCATCTCATCCTCTGTCATCTCCTTCACCTCCTGCCCCAAATCCCTCCCAGCATCAGGGTCTTTTCAATGAGTCAGCTGTTTGCGTCAGGTAGCCAAAGTATTGGAGTTTCAGCTCTAGCATCAGTCCTTCCAATGAATACCTAGGACTGGTCTCCTTTAGGATGGACTGGTTGGATCTCCTTGCAGTCCAAGGGACTCTCAAGAGTCTTCTCTAACACCACAGTTCAAAAGCATCAATTCATTGGCTCTCAGCTTTCTTTATAGTCCGACTCTCAAATCCATACATGACCACTGGAAAACCCATAGCCTTCACTAGATGGACCATTTTTGGCAAAGTAATGTCTCTGCTTTTGAATATACTGTGTAGGTTGGTCATAACTTTCCTTCCCAGGAGTAAGCGTCTTTTAATTTCATGGCTGCAATCACCATCTGCAATGATTTTGGAGCCCCTCAAAATAAAGTCTAACGCTATTTCCACTGTTTCCCCATCTATTTCCCATGAAGTGATGGGACCAGATGCCATGATCTTAGTTTTCTGAATGTTGAGCTTTAAGCCAACTTTTTCACTCTCCTCTTTCATTTTCTGCCATAAAGGTGGTGTCATCTGCATATCTGAGGTTATTGATATTTCTCCCAGCAGTCTTGGTACCAGCTTCTGCTTCATCCAGCCCAGCATTTCTCATGATGTACTCTGCATATAAGTTAAATAAGCAGGGTGACAATATACAACCTTGACGTACTCCTTTTCCTATTTGGAACCAGTCTGTTTTTCCATGTCCAGTTCTAACGGTTGCTTCCTGATCTGAATATAGGTTTCTGAAGAGGCAGGTCAGGTGGTCTGGTATTCCCGTCTCTCTCAGAATTTTCCAGTTTATTGTGATCCAAACGGTCAAAGGCTTTGGCATAGTCAAGAAAGCAGAACTAGATGTTTTTCTGGATCTCTCTTGCTTTTTTGATGATCCAGTGGATGCTGGGAATTTGATCTCTGGTTCCTCTGCCTTTTCTAAAACCAGCTTGAACACGATTCACGTATTTCTGAAGGCTGGCTTGGAGAATTTTGAGCATTACTTTACTAGCGTGTAAGATGAGTGCAATTGTGCGGTAGTTTGAGCATTCTTTGGCATTGCTTTTCTTTGGTACTAGAATGAAAACTGACCTTTTGCAGTCCTGTGGCCACTGCTGAATTTTCCAAACTTGCTGGCATATTGAGTGCAGCACTTTCCCAGCATCATCTTTCAAGATTTGAAATAGCTCCCCTGGAATTTCATCACCTCCACTAGCTTTGTTCATAGTGATGCTTTCTAAGGCCCACTTGACTTCCCATTCCAGGATGTCTGGCTGTAGGTGATTGATCACACCATCGTGATTGTCTGGTTTGTGAAGATCTTTTTTGTACAGTTCTTCTGTGTATTCTTGCCACCTCTTCTTAATATCTTCTGATTTTGTTAGGTCCACACCATTTCTGTCCTTTATTGGACCCATCTTTGCATGAAATGTTCCCTTTGTATCTCTAATTTTCTTGAAGAGATCTCTAGTCTTTCTCATTCTGTTCTTTTCCTCTATTTCTTTGCATTGATCACTGAGGAAGGCTTTCTTATCTCTTCTTGCTATTCTTTGAAACTCTGCATTCACATACTTATATCTTTCCTTTTCTCTTTTGCTTTTTGCTTCTCTTCTTTTCACAGCTATTTGTAAGGCCTCCCCAGACAGCTATTTTGCTTATTTTGCATTTCTTTTCCATGGGGATGGTCTTGATCCTTGTCTCCAGTACAGTGTCAGGAACCTCAGTCTATCAGATCTAGTCCCTTATATCTATTTCCCACGTCCACTGTTTAATCATAAGGAATTTGATTTAGGTCATACCTGAGTGGTCTAGTGGTTTTCCCTACTTTCTTCAATAAGTCTGAATTTGGCAATAAGGAGTTCATCCTCTGAGCGACAGTCAGCTCCTGGCCTTCTTTTTGCTGACTGTATAGAGCTTCTCTATCTTTGGCTGCAAAGAATATAATCAATCTGAAATTGGTGTTGACCATCTGGTGATGTCCATGTAGAGTCTTCTCTTGTGTCGTTGGAAGAGGGTGTTTGCTATGACCAGTGCGTTCTCTTGGCAAAACTCTGTTAGCCTTTGCCCTGCTTCATTCTGTACTCCAAGGCCATATTTGCCTGTTACTCCAGGTGTTTCTTGACTTTCCATTTTTGCATTCCAGTCCCCTATAATGAAAAAGAGATCTTTTTGGGGTGTTAGTTCTAACAGGTCTTGTAGGTCTTCATCAAACCATTCAACTTCATCTTCTTCAGTGTTACTGGTTGGGTCATAGGCTTGGATTACTGTGATATTGAATGGTTTGCCTTGGAAATGAACAGAGAGCATTCTGTCGTTTTTGAAATTGCATCCAAGTACTGCACTTCAGACTCTTGTTGACCCTGATGGCTACTCCATTTCTTCTGAGGGATTCCTGCCCGCAGTAGTAGATATAATGGTCATCTGAGTTAAATTCACCCATTCCAGTCCATTTTAGTTCACTGATTTCTAGAATGTCGACGTTCACTCTTGCCATCTCCTGTTTGACCACTTCCAATTTGTCTTGATTCATGGACCTGACATTCCAGGTTCCTATGCAATATTGCTCTTTACAGCATCAGACCTTGCTTCTATTGGTTTGGGCAAATATGTAATGACATGTATCCATCTTTGTAATATCACAGAGTATTTAACTGTCTTAAAAATCTTTTGTGTTGCAGCTCTGCATTCCACCTCCCCTGACCCCTGGACACCACAAGCCTTCAGATTGGCTTCTTTCACTTGATAAAATGTGTTTAGGTTTCCTCCATGACTTCTCATGGCTTGGCTGCTCATTTGCTCATTTATTTTTTTAGTGTTGAGTAATATTGCATTGTCTGGGTGTACCAAATACTTGTTTTTCAAAACTGTTTTCTCTAAGATTATGATGTTTAATTTTCATGCATTTGTAGATTTTTAAGCTTTTTTTCCTGTTATTAATTTTTAGTTTTATTCCATTGTGTTTGGAGAAGATGCCTTATATGTTTCAACCTTGATAAATGATTATTTGGGGCCTAACATGGTATGTTTTGAAAATATTCCACTTTTACTTGAAGAGAATGTTTATTCTGCCATTGATAGTTGTTATTATTGTTCAGTTGCTAAGTCATGTCCAACTCTTTTGCAACCCCATGGACTGTAGCCTCTCAGACTCCTCGGTCCATGGGATTTTCCAGGCAAGAATATTGGAGTGATTTGCCATTTTGTTCTCCAGGGGATCTTCTCAACCCAGGGATAAATCATGCATCTCTTGCATTGGCAGGTGGATTCTTTACCATTGAGCCACCTGGGAGGCCCATTATTGATAGCAGAGTGATATATATATCTTTGAAAAAACTATATATATTACATATATACATATATATGGTCTAGTTTGATTATAGATACTAGGTCTAGTTTGATTATAGTGTTGTTCAAAGCCTCTTTTCCTTTTCTTCCACTTAATTCACTACCATTTATTTTATTGAAATGTATACTTAACTGATTAAAGGGTTCTTGGGAGTATGTTGTCACAACATTTAAAGAGATTTCCCTTCTTTAAAACTAAACTACTTTTTTATGTTGATCTGCATATTTCTGTATATTTGTCATAATAGTGCTTGTATTCTACTTAGTGTACTGAGCAAATAAACTGTTTTAAATAAAAATGTGTTGTTACTGTGGTACGCTTTATTTTTTTAGTTTATTTATTTTAATTAGAGGTTCAAAGCCTCTTATTTGGCTGCAGGCCTCATATCTAGATTTTGTATTTATTGTTGGAAATAGGGTATTGAAAACGTCGAGTATTGCTGTAGAACTGTTTGTTTCTCCCTCAATTCTGTTGGTGATTGCTTTATATATTTTGGGTCTCTTTTGTTAGATGGATATGTGTTTACAATTTTTATATCTTATTAATGCTTTGACCCTTTTATCTATTTATTTTTCTATCATCTATCTATCATCCTTTTTGTCCTTTTTTAATAACTGAAGTTGAAGCCTCTTTTGTCTGATATTAATATAACTATTGTGGCTCTTTTTGACTGCTACTTCAATGGAGTATCTTTTCCCAATACTTTTATGTTGAACCTATTTGTGTCTTTGTATCTAAAGTGAGTATCTTGTCACAACATGTAGTTGTTTCATTTTTAAAAAATCTATTCTGCCAATCTCTGACTTTAGATTGGTGAGGTAATTCATTTGCATTCATGTTAATTAATAGGGAACAGCTTCCTCCTGCCATTCTGGTATTTGTTTTCTGTATGTCTAATAGCTTTTTTGTTCCTTACTTCTTCCATTACTACCTTCTTTTCTCTTTAATCATTTTTTCTGTTGTTTTGTACTGTTTTGATTCTCTTATCATTTTGTATGTTTTTTAAAGGGTTTTTTGTTTTTTTCAACAATTGCCATGAGATTACAATTAAAATCTTAAACTTAAAACAACCTAGTTTAAATGGGTACCAACTTACACTCAATAGTATACACAAACTCTGCTCATATAGCTCTTCCCCAGATGCCTCTTTTAATTTGTAGTAGTATTTAAGAAACAAATGTACAAGAAAATAATTATTATTATGTTAATAAGCATCAATGTAAAAAGGTGTAATTTGTGAGTAAGAACATCATACTGTCTTTTTTACTCACTAGATAGCTACCTTTACCAGAGCTCTGTATTCCTTTATATTGTTTCAAGTTGGTGACTAGCGTTAGGTTTTTTTTCAGCCTAAAGGACTCCATTTTATTTTTATCATCTTATCACATCATGATAAACATCATTTTCATTATTTTATCATTATGTTTTATCATCGTCTCTCACAATTTGTCTTGAGACTGGGTTAATTTCTCATTTCTAAAGGATAATTTTGCTAGTTATAGTATTCTTGGTTGACAGTTGTTATTAGCATTTTAAAAGTTTCATTTTATTCTCTTGTGGCCCCCATGATTTGTGTTAATATTATTGAAGATCCTTTGTATGAGTGATGAGTTGCTTGTCCTTTGCTGGTCTCCAAATTCCCTTTTTGCCCTTGGTTTTTGACAGTTTGATTGTAATGTGTCTCTCTGTGAATCTCTTTGCATTTACACTCTTGAAGTTTGCTGACTTCTTGAATATGTAGATTTGTGTATTTTACGAAACTTGGGAAATTTTTGGCGATTATTTCTACCAGTATCCTCTCTACCTCTTTCTCTGCTCTGCATCTGAGGTTGCCATTATGTGTATGTTGGTATGCGTGTTTGTGTCCCAAGGTTCTCGTAGTCTCTGCACATTTATCTTCATTGATCCTTTCTTCTGCCTACTCAAGTCTTCAATTGAAATCCTTTAGTGAGCTTCTCATTTTGTTCCCCTTTGGTTTCTTTTTGTAATTTCTATCTTTCTTTATATTTTCTATTTGTGTAGATATCTTATTTCTGATTTCCTGTAGCCCTTTGATTTATTATGAACGTTGATTTAAAGTCTTTATTTAATAAGTCCAATTGCTCTGCTTCCTCAGGGACAGTTTCTGTTGATGGATCATAGCTCCTTATTTTTTGCATTCTTCATAGATTTTTAGTTGAAAAATGGACATTTTTAATATTCTAATGTGCTAATTCTGGAAATCAGATTCCTCACCTCCTCTCCTGGGTTTACTTTTATTGCTTTCTGTATGCTGGGACTATTTGTTTAGTGATATTTTGATCTAATTTTTAAAGTCTGTTTTCTTTGTCACGTGTGGTCTCTAATGTCTCCATTCCTTTAGCTTGTGTTCAGTCTTTACAGATAGAGATTAACCTGAATGCCAGAAAGCAAAATAAGAGGGGGGAAATAGGAAAGAGAGCAAGAGAAGAAAGAAAAAGAAGAAACAAACAAAAAAAGGAAAGAAAATATATCTCTAAACCTCTTGTAATTCTTGTAGACTGGCTTTTGCTGGGGCACTCCTTCAGCAGTTGGCCAGGCTACTTTTTATCTCTGCACCTTCATTTGCTTGTGCTCATCCTGCAGTTCAGACATAGGTGAAGGCATAATTGTCTGATTAGGTCTTTCTGGACATGTGCTTTTATACTTTTTCAACAAGCTTACATGAGTGCTATACATGCCTTATTTTCAAAAAAGGATAACTCTCCAACTTTTTCTTCCTGGATTTGGTTCCTATATTGTATGCCTCAATCATTATGTTTTGTGCCAGAAAACAGTGGATTTTTGTTTACCTTACGATATTATCAAAGAATTCTTGTCACTTTTCTAAGTAAGCTTCCAGATAGGCAAAACAAAGTCAGGCGCCATACATTGCTTCCCTAGGTAGTCCCCAGAATGGTTAGAACACACAGAATCCTTTGTGAGTGTCTTCTCTGACTTCTCTGGAACACAGGACCCGGGTAGTACACTAGGTGAGCTAGCTGCCATCTTTAAGACTGTTGTTGACCTAGGGAGGGAGTTAGGGCAAGGGCAAAGGAAAGCATCACAAATATATCCTGCCATTTTAAAATTTTCTTTGCTCTGATTCAGTGTTCACGTGGTTGTTGCAACTTCACACTGTTTCCCAGAGTTCTGACCAAGTTGATTCTGATGGCTTTGTTTGATTTCTTGATGTTTCTGTGAGGGCACAGGCTCCTAGAGCTGCTACTGTGTCTGCCGTGTCACTGACTCCCCTAGCACTTTCCTTTTGGGGCCTTAGTTACCATGTGATGTGATATGCGCTGTCTTTTGAATACAATGATGACATATTAATATGTGGTCTTGTTTTCTGCTTACTTTTCCTCTCCTAATTAAATTATCCACATATTATTTTAAAAAGTATAAACAGTTTTAAAGTATAGAAACTCTGGTTCTTCTCTGTACTATGTCTGCTGCCCTCATTAAAAGTGTCTAAAATATAAATACTTGTGGAAATACATTCCATTTTTTCCCACACAGCTTCAGATTAAATAAAGTGAAAAATCATTTCATAAATAACCTTTTGTGCAACTGAAAATTTTGGCTGCTGAAGATAATTCTGAATTGTTGGCAAAGGCATGATTTTTTAACAAAATGAAATGTAAACTTTTGTGAAGTTAGAAACAGTTGTATTGGTTTTCCAATGAGAAATGATTATCACACAACTGTCAAGACTATTATTAGACACACATGGGTGTTAACTTTTATCAGCCATTGTGAGATTGTCATTTAAAGTTTTATTATTATATTCCTATGCAATACTTTACAAACTAATGTGGTTAAGAATGATTTTGGAGAAATTATTAATGTATGAGTTGTAATTGAATTCTCATGTTATATAGTATCTTTTAATTATTAGAGACCAAATTAATTGCTGGAAAGAAGCATTGAGGAATGAAAAGAGCAAAAATAAAGTTTGATGAAAGTTCAGCTCGGATTCAGCTTCCAAGTAGTGAGATTGGAAGGACTTTAAGGGCAAAGCTTTGTTTCTCTGGGTTTGGGAAAACAGGAGTGCTTGCGATGAAAATTTTCCCTTACCTGAATTTTTTTTTTTTTTTTAAGAGAGAAGAGAATGTAAAGGATTCCTTTAATAAATTCCTATAACGGGTTTTCTCAACCACTTTTATCTGCTGCTCAGAACTTAGATTTAATTAAATTTGCAAGACTGAGGGTGGGGTCAGGATAGTAGTCTATTTCAGGGTCAGAGTGCCAACTTTATATTTCTTGTTCTCAATTCATTGGTATCACTACCTCACTGATATTTAAATGCATGATCTTTTTTTTTTTTCTTTACTGAATTTCCTTTCAAGGAACACATAAAAACCAATTTCTTTTTTCTAAGAAACAAAGACTCTCCCTGTAACTTACTAGGTAGACAACTGCATTTTGAGTCTGTGTGGTAGCACACTAAAACATTATTGTGTAAATGTGCAGATGAAGATCCTAAAAATTAAAAATAGTCAGTGTATTATTAATAGTATTGAATTAACTTGCATACATTTTGAACCCAATGGGGAAATTTTTAATTATAAAAGAGATTTTCTTAGGATACTAAAATTTAAACATAAAAATATTAAATTATTTCTCAGAAATGATTCCCTTTCTTGCCTTGTATTAATTACAGCTTTTGCTCTCATATTTTGTAATTTTTGAGCAATTTATACTGAACTTCTTTATATTAAAATATCATATTCATAGGTTAATCCAGCTTTTTATAAGGTTTAAAAATAACTTTGATCATATTTCATCTACACCTGTCTGCAAACATGCCTTTTTGTTCTTAGTAATGTAATAAGAAGAAAGTTGGTTCTTTTCATTATTGACTTCATTCTACGTATTTGATTAGTGTACAGTTACTATATTGAGATTATTAGAAGTCAAGTAAAGTAATCAATGAACCAAACAAATAGACTTTTAGAATCTCCTTAGTGTTTCTGTGGTTATTATATATTTTCAAGAGGCCTTTGCCAGACTGCCTTACACTATAAGCCTTTTGCACATGGGTTCTGTCTTCCAGCATTAATCTTCCTTTCTTTCTTCATCTAGATAAATCCTTCCCATTCTTCAGATTTTAGTTCTTCTCAAATGTCTTCCCTGATCTGCCTGATCACATGAGTTCCCTTGAATGCTTCTGTGTTCTAATTATGTGTTTTTCTCCTCTGTGGCCTTCATCATAGTCGACAGTTTGACTTCTCTGTGATTATCTGTCCAATGCCTCCATCATACTGGGAGCAACATGGGACCTATTTTGGTTTTGCTCACTATTGTGATCTTTGAGCCCTGCAGAGGTCCTGGTAGAGAGACAACTTCTAATAGCGCTTGCTCTTGAATGGTTTCTAAAACTGTACTAGAAAACACCCTAATGCACTGTCCTATTTAAAATTATACGAGCTTGAAATAATTTTTCCAGAAGATAAAATTGCTTTTTAATGTGCATGCAGAATAAGTCCAATATCCATGATAAATCAGGTTGCCAGTTTACTTATCATTCATTCGTTCATTCAACAATGCTTGCTCTATCGACTGCTGTTTCGGTTTTTTATTGCTGTATGAGAAGGTGTCCCCAGACTTCGTTGCCTGATACCACAGTCATTTTATTATTTCTCACAGGTTATGTGTCAGGAATTTAGACAGTGTGTCAGGAATGAACTGTCTCTGTTCCACGTGACATCTCCAGAAGCTGGAACCTCTGAGCTGACTTCTTCACTTACATGTCTGACTGCTCAGCAGGGATGTCTAGAGCAGCCTGACTCAGGTTGGAGGCCTGTGGCTTGTTTCTCTTGGTTAACTGGGTTTTTTATTCTCCTCCATGCAGTATCAGAACCTCTCTCTCCATGGAGCTTTTTACACATGGCCTCTCCACTTAGTCTCTCTATGTGGTCCTTCAAGCTGGGTAATATAAATTTTTTACATGCACTCTTAAGAAGGCAAACGTGGAATCACCAGGCCATATTCTGTGTGGGTCTCAACCAGACCAGTTTAAGGAGAAGGCACTAGATAAGAGGTGAATGCCAGGATGAGTGGTTATTTGCAGGTGAAGAGTAAAGCTTCTGTGATAGAAAGTGAAATAAGGTTTACTGTCAGCTAATTCATAGACTGGGGAGAGAAAGGTAAGGGAATGAATAATTATGGAAGCTATCAGTTAAAGTTATTAAGAGTGTAAGATTTGTGCAAAGCTTACTTCTGCCTCATCACTTACTTAGTGAGTGCTTAGTTGGCTATCTCTGTGAGCCTCAGTTTCTAACCTGTTCAATTACTTATGCAATTCTGAGAGACGTGTAGGAAAGACTGTGCTGTAAGTAATAGAAAACACATATTCATTTCAAATACAGGGGATTTCACAAAGGCTGCAAGTGAAGTCTCATATAGCTTCATCCTTTAGTGGCAGTGTATTAATTTTAAAACATAACAATAAAAGTATGATTAAATTTTTCTTTCCACTTGGAAACTTAAAAAATATAAAATGTGCTTATTATTGGTTGGCTGAAAAGTTCGTTTGGGTATTTCTGTACCATCTTGCTGAAAAAAACCTAATGGACTTTTTGTCCAACCCAATATATTCATTTATAAGGAAATTAAAATGGAAATCACAAACTTTTTAGAACAAGTAAAATATGGATTATTGTGTATCAAAACCTATTAATATAGTCAAAGCAGTAAGAAGAGGAAAATCTGTAATCTCCAAACCATTTATTACAAAGCAAGAGTAGAAAAAAATGCAGTAGGAGATAGAACACCCTAAGTATAAAGAAAGGAAGAAGAACTTGTTAAAGGTTAAGGCCGAAATAGTTAAACTAAGCAGTTGTTTAAAAAACCTAAGAAAACTTACAAACTTCGACAACTCTGATTAAAAAAACAAAAAACATGAATTAAGGATGAGAAAGAGAACGTGAATACATTTCAGAGATTTAAGGAAATTATTTTTAAAATGGTGTAACGTGAATTTAAGAAGCTGGATGAAATATAAAATTTAATTCAAGAGATTTAGAAGCCTAAGTAATCAATAACGATAGAAGAAGCTGAAGAACTAGTTGTTCACATTTGTTTTTTATCTATCCTAATCCCCTTCAGTGGATTTATACTGATTATTCAAGACAGTGGAAAAGGAAACAGGTTTGCAGTTCTCAAATTCTAGAAATTGAACACCCAATAAATCCCTTTTATTTACAAATGAAGGCCACTCCCTTCATGATCTTATCCTATTCCTCCATTGAACTTCCCAGAAGAAGGTTCTGACCTCTAATGACTACGTATTTCATTTGCTTGGGTCTTTCTGCATTGTTTTAATACTTTATGATTTGAAATGGGACTATCAGGAGTGGTTAGGCATGCACTGCATAGTTGGATCTGAATAGAATTGCCTACTTCTAAAAGTGGAATTCCAATCAAACCTTTGGTTCACCTCACATTTAGGATTTCAGTAATACAAACACTTCACATCTTCTCTCTAGTTTTTCTGTTTTCCCAATGTCTCTTCTTAATTCACTGGATTGATTTCTGCTAATAACATAATTAAATTCAACATATACTAGCTTTTTAAAGTTAGCAAAAACTGACATGAATCCACCATGGGTGTATTGTAAAGTAAAATAAGGTAAAAATAAAAATAAAAAAAAAAAAAGAGAGGAAAAAAAATTAAGTTAGCAAAAACTGAAATGAAACTAAAGATAGCACAAATATATGTGAAAACTATTGGTTAGTCTTAATTAAGCACATTAATGCAAATATCTGAAATAATATGTTAGCAAATTATATCCAGTGGTGAGTATATTATAATAATAATACAATATGATTATGAGTTTTACAGCATTTTATATATGTGTGCATATAAAATTATTTGGCCTTATGCCTTTTTTAATGACAAATTTTTAGCTAGTATTGATTAAAACTGATCAGATTTTGAAAGAAAATTAAAATATCATTCCTTATTAAAGAAAGGAAAGATATTAAATTGTTAAAATATCTTTCCTTATTAAAGAAGAAAGATATTAAATTGTTTCTCATAGTACATTCTTCTCATAGTACATTCCTGTTTCTGGAGGATTCTATGAGGTATTTCTTCACATGGCTGTCTGCTTAATGCTTTAAAAAGTTTGAACGTAGGGTTTTTCTTCTAGTCCATAGCCAGGCAGAAAAAGATGTAATCAAAAAGTTTTCATTGGTTCTATTTGCAGTATATTCTTTACTGGTCATGCCTCATTCTACCATGGCATTATAACTCTACGTTCCAGTGTGGTTTGTTTAGAATGATTCTTTTCCCTGGGGTATATTGTCAAAATTCATTTATAGTGACTCACACTTGAATTTCGTTTTTAAATCCTCAAATATTTTGCCATTATCAAGGCTTTTTTAGACCTGCTGCTGCTGCTAAGCTGCTAAGTCACTTCAGTCGTGTCCGACTGTGTGTGACCCCATAGATGGCAGCCCACCAGGCTCCACCATCCCTGAGATTCTCCAGGGAAGAACACCTTCTAAAGACACCCAAAAGATCTAAGGAACACATGGGAAAAAAATCACTAGCATGCCCTTTTGGACAGATATTGTAGGTGAAGGAAATAAAGCTGCAAGTGGTGTCCCCTCTTTCAACAGTCCTGCTTTCTGAGACTCTCCAAACTTCCAAGTAAAAAACATGAAAGAAATATTTAGTTCCTTTTCCTTGTGATGATGTATCTGGAAAGATTGGTGTTGTTGTGTGTGTTTGTGTGTGTTTAACTTCTATCCTATTTATACATATGAGCTATAATACATTTGAATTATGATACTTTTTCCAGATTCTTTAGAGCAAAATAGGTTTTATTATTTACAAAAGTAATGGCAAATGCGAACTGTCTAAAGTATTTGTTTAGGATGTATGTTTTTAAATTGAGTTGGTTTGGGGCTATTTGAATATGCTTTGTTTATGTAGAAAATACCCTTGTTTACTGTTTTTCTGAAGAATCCCACCTCTGGATCTTCACACACACACACACTAAATATGCTTGCAATGACTAGCTTAGAAATAATCAGTGTTTCGGGATAAATTTCCACAAAGCATTGCTTCAGAATGTGCCTTTTTGTAGAAAAGATTCATCTAGCCCATTATAGGCATAATGAGAAAGTCTTGAAAACAGTGGTTCACAGTTTATATGTGAAATCCTACTTTAATTATGCAGTGAGAGTCCACCTAGATATAGGAGGCAGGCACATTAGGAGAGTGGGCCCCATTATGTGGTGTTACTCGAGCTCTATACTCACATGCTCACTGTTTTCAGTTCAGTTCAGTTCAGTTCAGTCACTCAGTCGTGTCCGACTCTTTGTGACCTCATGGACTACAGCCATTCCAGGCTTCCCTGTCCATCACCAACTCCCAGAACTTACTCAAACTCATGTCCATCAAGTCTGTGATGCCATCCAACCATCTCATCCTCTAACTTCCCCTTTTCCTCCCTCCTTTAATCTTTCAGAGCATCAGGGTCTTTTCACAGGAGTCAGTTCTTCTCATCAGGTGGACAAAGTATTGGTGTTTCAGCTTCATTATCAGGCCTCCCAATGAATATTCAAGACTGATTTCCTCTAGGATTGAATGATTCCTTGGATCTCCTTGCAGTCCACAGGACTCTCAAGAACGTTCTCCAACACCACAGTTCAAAAGCATCAAGTCTTCAGCGCTCAGCTTTGTTTATAGTCAAACTCTTACATCCATACATGACTACTGGAAAAATCATAGCTTTGACTAGACCGACCTTTGTCGGCAAGTGATATCTCTGCTTTTTAATATGCTGTCTAGGTTGGTCATACCTTTTCTTCCAAGGAACAAGCGTCTTTTAATTTCATGACTGCAGTCACCATCTGCAGTGATTTTGGAGACCGAGAAAATAAAGTCTGTCACTGTTTCCATTGTTTCCCCATCTATTTGCCATCAACTGATGGGACCAAATGCCATGATCTTAGTTTTCTGAATGTTGAGTTTTACGCCAACTTTTTACTCTCCTCTTTCACTTTCATCGAGGCTCTTTAGTTCCTCTTCACTTTCTGCCGTAAGGGTGGTGTTATCTGCATGTATGAGGATATTGATATTACTCCCAGAAATCTTGATTGCAACTTGTGCTTCATCCAGCCCAGCTTTTTTCATGACATACTCTGCATATAAGTTAAATAAGCAGGGTGACAATATCCAGTCTTGACGTACTCCTTTCCCAATTTGGAACCATCTGTTGTTCCATGTCCAGTTCTAACTGTTGCTTCTTGACCTGTGCACAGATGTCTCAGGAGGGAGGTCAGGCGGTCTGGTATTCCTGTCTCTAAGAATTTTCCACAGTTTTTTGTGATCCACACAGTCAAAGGCTTTGGTATAGTCAATTCAGCAGAAGTAGATGTTTTCCTGGAACTCTCTTCCTTTTTTGATGATGTAACAGATGTTGGCAATGATCTCTGGTTCCTCTGCCTTTTCTAAATCCAGCCTGAACATCTGGAAGTTCATGGTTCACATACTGTTGAAACCTGGCTTGCAGAATTTTGAGCATTACTTTGCTAGTGTGTGAGATAAGTGCAATTATTTGGTAGTTTGAGCATTCTTTGGCATTGCCTTCCTTTGGGATTGGAATGAAAACTGACCTTTTCCAGTCCTGGCAATTTGCTGGTATATTGAGTGCAGCACTTTCATAGTATCATCTTTTAGGACTTGAAATAGCTCAACTGGAATTGCATCACCTCCACTAGCTTTGTTCATAGTGAGGCTTCCTAAAGGCCACTTGACCTCACATTCCAGGATGTCTGGCTCTAGGTGAGTGATCACAACATCGTAGTTATCTGGACCATAAAGATCTTTATTTTTTTTTTTATAGTTCTGTATATTCTTGCCACTTCTTAATATCTTCTGTTTTTGTTAGGTCCATACTGTTTCTGTCCTTTTTTGTGCCCATCTTTGCATGAAATGTTCCCTTGGTGTGTCTGATTTTCTCAAAAAGATCTCTATAGACTTTCCCATTCTATTATTTCCTTCTATTTCTTTGCATTGATCGCTGAGGAAGGCTTTCTTATCTCTCTTTGCTATTCTTTGGAACTCTGCATTCAAATGGTTATATCTTTCCTTTTCTCCTTTGCTTTTAGCTTCTCTCCTTTCTCAGCTATTTGTAAGGTCTACTCAGACAACCATTTGGCCTTTTTGCATTTCTTTTTCTTGGGGATGGTCTTGATCACTGCCTCTTGTACAATGTCATGAACCTCTGTCAGTAGTTTTTCAGGCACTCTGTCTGTCAGATCTAATTCCTTGAATCTATTTGTCACTTCCACTGTAGAATCATAAGGGATTCGATTTAGATCATACCTGAATGGTCTAGTGGGTTTCCCTACTTTCCTCAATTTAAGTCTGAATTTGGCAATAAGCAGTTTATGATCTGAGGCACAGTCATCTCCTGGTCTTGCTGACTGTATAGAGCTTCTCCATCTTTGGCTGCAAAGAATATAATCAATCTGATTTCAGTATTGACCATCTGTCATTTTAGTATTGACCATGCATAGAGTCTTCTCTTGTGTTGTTGGAAGAGGGTGTTCACTATGACCAGTGCATTGCTTTCGCAAAACTCTGTTAGCTTTTGCCCTGCTTTGTTTGGTACTCCAAGGCCAAATTTTCCTGTTACTCCAGGTATCTCTTGACTTCCTGCTTTTGAATTCCAGTCCCCTATAATGAAATCTAGTTAGTTCTAGAAGGTTTTGTAGGTCTTCATAGAACTGTTAAACTTCAGCTTCTTCAGCATTACTGGTTGGGGCATAGACTTGGATTACCATTATATTGAATGGTTTGCCTTGGAAACGAACAGAGATCATTCTGTCATTTTTGAGATTGCACCCAAGTACTGCACTTCGGACTCTTTTGTTAACTATGATGGCGACTCCATTTCTTCTAAGGGATTCTTGCCCACAGTAGTAGCTATAATGTTCATCTGAGTTAAATTCACCCATTCCAGTCCATTTTAGTTCGCTGATCCCTAAAATGTCAGTGTTCACTCTTTCCACCTCCTGTTTTCATTTATTTTAGGCTTTTCTGAGAGAATGATCTGATGCAGATAAATATTGTATGTGTAGGTAGTTTATTTAATAGATATTACAGTAAATGACTACAGACTTGTTGACAACAATGTCCTTGTTTTAAAAAATGATCATTTTATCATTTTGAATAACTTATAGTTGGAAGAGGAATCTGCAGATGAAATTATTTGTGATTGTATAATCGTGAAAATGGCAGGTATATCACATTATATTCATAGACTTATAAGCAATGTTATGTTTTTGAAAGTTCAACACTAATTTTATTTTCCAGCTTCCTTAAAGTTTAATAAATTGATTTCATTGTACATTTTCTGCCTTCTACGAAAGTACTATTCTAAAAATTCTAACATCAAAAATTTAGTTTCCTTATCACAAAAAACTTCAGCACAATTGACCTGCTGACCTTAATTCCCAGGAAACTGTCACATTTCTTCTTTACCCCTTTGTCTCACTTAACAATGTGACCCAAAATACTGCAGAGCTTTAACGTTTCTCAGCATTGTAAGGTCCAACTTTGGTCACCATAGTTACAGTTTAGATCTGCAGGTCAGAGGTCAAATAGATTAATGATGTCAGACACCTCTTTAAATGGTTCTAACACTACTTCACCATGTAGTAAACAGCTGAGCATATTTAATATGACAAAAGCATTCTTCAGTCTTGCTAATGAGATCTTTGGAGACATCTGATAGAAAGGCATTTTCTGTAAGAACATGCAATATTGAGACTGTACCAATGGCAATAATAGTTGACTTATTAGATTTCCATTATCAGATGGAGATTGAAAAATAAAATACGTGAGATGGTTCATATTACAGTTTTCTGCACCCTGTTCATTTTTCTTCTGTCATCAATCTATTTGAACATCCATGTATTTCTAAGAATAGGTATCCTCACCTCCATATTCATTTATGATTAACCTTGAAGATGGATAGAAAAACAAACCTTCTGATTAGGGGCATACTCTTTTTCTGTGTGATTGACTCGGGTATCTTTTCTCTTGATTTGGGAAATACGCATTAAAAACAGTTATATTTGCTTACAAAACTGTATTTTGAAAGCCCTTCTCACATTAGAGATCAGGTAAATTCTCCATCTGTGTTTTATACCCAAACCTTTTTTTATGGCTTCAAAGTCTCTATTTTCAAATCTTGAGGTTCTGTACTCAATTACTTTTATTCCTACAAAGAAAGTTTCCTTCATTGTGACTAAGAATGGAAAAGAGAAAAAAAGCTATTGAAGCAAAACACTACTACTAGAAAATTTAAATGTTTATTTTTCTTATAAATTAGAAATTCTCTAAATAATTTTGGATCAAAACTCACAGAAGTATACTTAAAAGGTGATGGAAGCAAAATATTGTGGGATGAGATTAAAATTATTATTAAAATATATTTAGCTGAATAAAAAGTCACTTGATTGTGACTTACAGATATGAATTATACTACAGAATGCTTTATTTTTAAACCTGTAACAACATGGAATTTTTCAGCTAATAAACAGAAATATGTTTAAGTAACAGGCTTAAGTTAAAGTAAACATTGAAGGATGTCCTATTTCAGAAGGTTTTGTTTCCCAATTGTATTTCGTGCAGCTGTAAGATTTAAGCTTACTGGAGCATTTGCTCTTGATCGCATACTATAAAGGTAGACAAAGGAGGAGGCTAGGAGGTTTGGCAGCTGGGAGGTGTTCATATGGAATTTAGTAGCAAAGAAGAGGGGGCTTGGGCTTTTCTAGGTAAAACAGAGATTGACAGTTGGGAGGAAGAAATAAGTCTTGGTGTCTGAGAAGAGCTACTATTTCAGTTGCATGTAGTTTCAAATGACAAGCTAGCTTTCACGTGACTGAAAGGACTGTCTTCTGCTTTGCTTTCAATTCAATGAAAATCCTTTCTTTCTTTCTTTCTTTCTTTCCTTATAGATATCATGGAAACCAACTATTCAGCAAAGACATTAAATACTGACCAGTTTGGCAGTACTTAGGGACACTGGTTCAACAAATTGATGGACTATTCTATTTGGTCATTCTGCCAGGAGAGTGGCAAATCAGTATTTAACCACCTAAGAATTCACACCACTGAAACACTGGTTATATATAAAACTATTTATTTATGTACATGGAAAATGTCCTGAAATGCGAGAAAACATGACTTATTCTAAATGTGCACAATTACTGGTGTCAAATAAAATATCGGGTTGAGTTCTGACTTTAAGAATTTGAAATACCACTTTTTTTCTACAAAAGTTGATGTGTACCTTGCTTTTAGGTCTCTTGCTCCTGCTACTTACATTTTTAAAATGGGCAAATCAACTAATATTTAATTTCTTAATATTTGTTTATCAAAAACATGGGAGTTTGTGTACTACATTTTATTTACTCTTCTTTCTTAAAGTGATTCAGTTCTTCTTCTCTTCCTATACTTTTAAATTTATTTTAATATTTCCAGCTTTATGTTTATACAGTCAGAAAAAGCAAGACCTAGAGCTGACAGTGACTCAGGTCATGAACTCCTTATTGCCACATTCAGACGTAAATTGAAGAAAGTAGGGAAAACCACTAGGACATTCTGGTATCACCTAGATGAAAATTCTTACAGTTATACAGTGGAAGTGACAAATAGATTCAAGGGATTAGATCTGATAGAGTTCCAGAAGAACGATGGATGGAGGTTTGTAACATTGTATAGAAGATCAGTCCTGGGTGTTCATTGGAAAGACTGATGCTAAAGCTGAAACTCCAATACTTTGGCCACCTCATGTGAAGAGTTGACTCACTGGAAAAGACCCTGATGCTGGGAGGGATTGGGGGCAGGAGGAGAAGGGGACGACAGAGGATGAGATGGCTGGATGGCATGACTGTCTCGATGGACGTGAGTTTGAGTGAACTCCGGGAGTTGGTGATGGACAGGGAGGCCTGGCGTGCTGCGATTCATGGGGTCGCAAAGAGTTGGACATGACTGAGCGACTGAACTGACTGAACTGATAGGAGGCAGTGATCAAAACCATCCCCAAGAAAAACAAATGCCAGAAGACAAAATGGTTGCCTGAAGAGGCCTTACAAACAGCTGAGAAAAGAAACGGACTGAAAGGCAAAGGAGAAAAGAAAAGATATACTCATCTGAATGCAGAGTTCCAAAGAATAGCAAGGAGAGATAAAGCCTTCTTAAGTGAACAATGCAAAGAAATAGAGGAGAGCAGTAGAATGGGAAAGACTAGAGATCACTTCAAGAAAGTTAGAGATACCAAGGGAACATTCCATACAAATATGGACACAATAAAGGACAGAAATGATATGGACCTAACAGAAGCAGATTTTATGATGAGATGGCAAGAATACACAGAAGAACTATACAAAACAGATCTTCATGACCCAGATAACCACGATGGGGTGATCACTCATCTAGAGCCAGACATCCTGGAATGTAAAGTCAAGTGCTCTTTAGGAACCATTACCACAAACAAACATAGTGGAGGCGTTGGAATTCCAGCTGAGCTCTTTCAAATCCTAAAAGATGATTCTGTGAAAGTGCTGCACTCAGTGTGGTAGCAAATTTGTAAAACTCAACAGTGGCCACAGGGCTGGAAAAGTCAGTTTTCATTCCAATTGCAAGAATGGCAATGCCAAAGAGTCTTCAAACTGCCATACAACTGTACTCACTTCACATGCAAGCAAGGTAATGCCCCAAATTCTTCAAGCCAGGCTTCAGTAGAACCTGAGCTTAGAACTTCCAGATGTAGGCCTGGATTTACAAAAGACAGAGATCAAATTGTCAATATCCACTGGATGATAGAAAAAGCAAGGGAATTCCGGAAAAGCATCTCCATCTGCTTTATTGACTACATTCAAGCCTTTGACTGTGTGGATCTCAACAAACTGTGGAAAATTCTTCAAGAGATGGAAATATCAGACAACCTGGCCTGCCTCCTGAGAAACCTGTATACAGGTCAAGAAGCAACAGTTAGAACCAAACATGGAATAACAGACTGGTTTAAAATTGGGAAAGGTGTATGTCATGGCTGTATATTGTCACCCTGTTCATTTAACTTCTATGCAGTGTACATCCTGCAAAATGCTGAGCTGGATGAGTCACAAGCTGGAATCAAGATTGCCGGGAGAAATATCAATAACCTCAGATATGCAGATGATACCATCCTAATGGCAGAAAATGAAGAGGAACTAAAGAGCCTCTTGATGAAAGTGAAAGAGGAGAGTGAAAAAACTGGCTTAAAACTCAACATTCAAAACACTAACATCATGGCCTCCAGCCCCGTCACTTCATGGATAATAGGGAAAAAATGAAAAAAGTGATAGATTTCATTTTCTTGGGCTCCAAAAGCACTGCAGATGGTGACTGCAGCCATGCAGTTAAAAGACTTGCTCTTTGGAAGAACAGCTATGTCCAGCCTAGCCAGCATATTAAAAAGCAGAGACATCACTTTGCTGACAAAGGTCTGTATAGTCAAATCTACGGTTTTTCCAGTAATCATGTACGGATATGAGACTTGGACCATAGGGAAGACTGAGTGCCAAAGGATTGATGCTTTTGAATTGTGGCCCTTGGACTGCAAAGAGATTAAACCAGTCAATCCTAAAGGAAATCAACCCTGAATATTCATTGGAAGGACTGATGCTGAAGCTGAAGCTCCCATACTTTGGCTGCCTGATGTGGAGAGCTGACTCCTTGGCAAAGACCCTGATGCTGGGAAAGATTGAAGACAGAAGGGGACGACAAAGATGAGATGGTTGTATGGCATCACTGATTCAGTAAACATGGGTTTGAGCAAACTCTGGGAGATAGGGATAGGGAAACCTGGTGTGCTTCAGTCCTTGGGGTCACAAAGAGTCAGAGACAACCCAGTCACTGAACAACTACAACAACTATCCTGGCCAAGGGGAACAGGTTTTGCTACTGCAGTAGCTTAACAGCAGTTACCCATCCTTGGTGCACATTCAAGTCTCCTGAGCATAGTGCTCAGGCTCAGCGAAGAACAGCAGTTACCCATCCTTGGTGCACATTCAAGTCTCCTGAGCATAGTGCTCAGGCTCAGCGAAGAACAGCAGTTACCCATCCTTGGTGCACATTCAAGTCTCCTGAGCATAGTGCTCAGGCTCAGAGAAGAACAGTCCAAATACTATAGTTGAAGAAATGCATGCTTTGGGGGCAAACTTCCCTGCACTGTGGCTCTGCTACTTAAAAGCTGTGTGATATTGGGCAAATTATGTAACCTCTCTGTGTCTGTTTCCTTGGACTTTGTGAAAATTTTGTAAAATATTGGCATTAATTTCTAGCCTAGTTCCTGGTACCTAGTAGACTGTACTAAAGGATAGTCATAATTGAGAAGAGTAAGCTTCGCTCTCTCCAATAGTGTGTTATGGTACCCTGAGCAATAACAGCCATTTCAGGCCCATTTCTTTAATAAAGAATGCAGATGCAACAACACTGGCCAAAGTCAAAGTCAAGCTTCAAATTACAGATGCTTTGAAGGTTGGAGACCAATGTGGTAATGTAAGATTAGCTTTTATTCAAATTGCTAAAGCTGCTTGTACCAGGCTCAAGGAAAACACTATCAAAACTTGAGAATATTTGTGTGGGGTATTCAGTTGTCATTTTTAGTTGTCATTTTTCTCAGAAGATTTCCTGGAATGTTCTGCTGAGTTGTGGACCACACCATGACTCCTGTGTCAGTGAATACTTGGAGTGATGACATCCATGAAGAATATTTTTACCACTTTTCTTGTCACTGCTTGAAATTTGTCTCATGGCTGTCTATCACATAGAGTTAATGCAGGCTTGGGTTTTTTTCTGTGGCCTTTTTCAACTCTGTGCCTCCCTCTTGGCTGCAAAGAATATTTCTTTAGAAAAGACAAATTGCCTTAAGACTGTTTCCTCCCTCCTTTCTGAGCTCATCTTGTTATTTTCACCTAAGGATCTTCTTACAAACCCAAGAAGATAGTCAAACGTCAGCCAAGTTGGATTTGGCCAGAGTTGTCCACCTCTCATCATATTGTTTTACTCAGGTCACATTGTTTTTCCCTTAACCTGTTCTTTTATGTTTATAGACTCTTTGGTGATAAGTATAGCTTCGTTGTTTTATTAATTCACTTTCCCATTAATCTGTGTCACATAGTAAGTGCTCTATCAAATATTGCTACTGCTGCTGCTGCTGCTGCTAAGTTGCTTCAGTCATGTCCGACTCTGTGCGACCCCATAGACGGCAGCCCACCAGGCTCCCTCATCCCTGGGATTCTCCAGGCAAGAACACTGGAGTGGGTTACTGTTTCCTTCTCCTATGCATGAAAGTGAAAAATGGAAGTGAAGTTGCTCAGTCATTTCTGACTCTTAGCAACCCAGCCCCATGGACTGTAGCCCACCAGGCTCCTCTGTCCATGGGATTTTTCAGGCAAGAGTACTGGAGTGGGGTTCCATTGCCTTCTCCAAATATTGCTACAGCTCAATAATAATCTTCAAATCTAAAAGCCAACAGCTTTGTGACTGACTCAAAAATTAGGACTGTAAGTGAGTGAATTTTCTTATTTTCCAATAGTGTTGAACGACACATTGGTAAAGAATTCATCTGCCAGTGCAGGAGACACAAGAGATGTGGGTTTGATCCCTGGGTCAGGAAGATTTCCTGGAGTAGGGAATGGCAGCCTACTCCAGTATTCTTGCCAGGAAAATCCCCTGGACAGAGGAGGCTGGGCTATAGTTCATAGAGTCACAGAGAGTCATACATAACCGAGCAACTGAGCACAAGTTACTGAATTATCAGTCTGTGGTATGCGTTCACAAAGTGCAGATTGTATGACAACTGTTCTTGCCGTGGAATACTATTTTGTGTGTGTCTTATGTGCACATTACACAGTGTACATCGCTGTGGTTTTCAAACGTAGCAGACATCTGAATGACCTGGAGGTCTTATTGAAAGCAGATTGCTGGGCCCTACCTCTAGAGTTTCCTACTCAGTAGCCCTGGCAGGGGCCTGCCTAAGAATTTGCATTTCTTGCTGCTACTGCTTCTCTGGAAACTATACTACAGGACCCCCTGATGTGGTGAGTGCTAAGTAACACTACACAGATCCCCTGCAGGGCAGGGCACTCAGTCCTGACAGCAAGAAGTCCAGGCTGTGATGGCTTCCAGTCCCTGTCTGTCAAGGGCTCTCAGTTGATGAGAGCTGCCTCAATAAGACTACACAGCCTGCTGTAGTTACACCTGCAGGAATTACAGCGGCAATTCTTGTCTCAGATCATGATAACTGAAGGGCCGTCTCAGCACCAGAATTCCTGTGGGTTTGGCTCAGTCCTCTGTTGCACTTTCATAGCTCAACTTTCTCTCTGGCTAATCTCCCTTCCTTTATTCCCAAAGCACTGTCTGGTTAACCTTTATCTTAAAGTCTGCATCCCATGGCTCTGACCTGCAGCGGTAGATAATAAAATAATGTTTTATTTGTGAAGTACATATCTGGCAGTAATTAGATATCCCAGCTCCTTCTTGTGTAGGAGCAGGAGGTTTGCTGTGGTATGTTTGGTGATTTGTGAGGCCCTAGAGAAGGAAAGACGCTTACTCCTTGGAAGAAAAGTTATGAGCAACCTAGATAGCATATTCAAAAGCAGAGACATTACTTTCCCGACTAAGGTCCGTCTAGTCAAGGCTATGGATTTTCCAGTAGTCATGTATGGATGTGAGAGTTGGACTGTGAAGAAAGCTGAGAGCCAGAGAATTGATGCTTTTAAACTGTGGTGCTGGAGAAGACTCTTGAGAGTCCCTTGGACTGCAAGGAGATCCAACCAATCCATTCTGAGGATCAGCCCTGGGATTTCTTTGGAAGGAATGATGCTGAAACTCCAGTACTTAGGCCACCTCATGCGAAGAGTTAACTCATTGGAAAAGACTCTGATGCTGGGAGGGATTGGGGGCAGGAGGAGAAGGGAACGACAGAGGATGAGATGGCTGGATGGCATCACGGACTCGATGGACGTGAGTTTGAGTGAACTCTGGGAGTTGGTGATGGACAGGGAGGCCTGGCGTGCTGCGATTCATGGGGTTGCAAAGAGTCGGACACGACTGAGTGACTGAACTGAACTGAGAGAAGGAAATGGCAACCCACTCCAGAGTTCTTGCCTGGAGAATCCCAGGGATGGGGCAGCCTGGTGGGCTGCCATCTATGGGGTCGCACACAGTCAGACACGACTGAATTGACTTAGCAGCAGCAGCAGCAGACCTTTAATTCACCATCGGAATCACCTAGCAGGCTAGTACTAAGCTCCTTTCTCTGATTCAGAGCTTTTGTTATTTTTCCCTTAAGCACTTTATCTCCCGTGTCTCAGCACATCAGTTCTCTTTTTAGGCAAATTTGGTCCGTATCTTCCTTTGTCTTCATCAGTGTTCAAAGAGAGGCTTTCCCCACAGTTGCCATTCTTCATCTTTGCTCTTATAAGCTCTTGAAACTCCACGCGTTTCATAAATCAGGTGGTTGTTCTTCAGTGGGTTAGAAGTAGACTGACTCTCCAAATCTGCTGTGTCTAAAATTCCCGATGTGCTTTTCTCTCAGCACCTTTATTATTACTAATGACCAGCATTAATTCTTCCTATGGGTCAGCTTTTCATTTAAGAACTTTAGAAATATTAACTCTTTAATCCTCATAGCATTCTATGAGAAATTTACTGCTTCTCTTATTTTAGAAAAGAAAAAGCCGTGGCATAGAGAGATTAAATAACATACGAAGGTTTTATGACTGAGAAGCAGTAACTACAGTTCAAACTCAAGAAGATTGGCCTCAGAATCTGTGCTCTTCCCTCATACAGCATGCTGAGGGTGCTCACATCTGATATATTATCAGTTTGCATTTATTTTAGGCATATTTTTAAAGTTGACATGATTTTTAGCATTTTTATTGAGATGTAATTGCATACTGTACAATTCACTCACGTAGGTGTATAATTAAATAGGTATTTATATATTACATTATTAATTTTAAAATTGTAAAATGTAGCCATTTGACCATTTTTCCAGTTATATTGAGATACAGTTAGTTACATATAACATTATATAAGTTTAATGTGTAAAACATAATTATTTAATGCATGTATATATCATAAAATGATTACCACAGTAATTTTAGTTAATATCCATCACCTCACATAGTTACAATTTTCTTTTCCTTGTGATGAGATCTTTAGTATCTATTCTACTGGCAACTTCCAAATAATACAGTATTGTTTGCTGTATACACTATGCTATATATTATATCCCTAGAAGTATTTACTTTAGAAATGAAAATTTGTATTAACACCTTTTGACCACCTTCAGGAGAAGGCAATGGCACCCCACTCCAGTACTCTTGCCTGGAAAATCCCATGGATGGAGGAGCCTGGTGGGCTGCAGTCCATGGGGTCACTAAGAGTCGGATACGACTGAGCGACATCACTTTCACTTTTCACTTTCATGCATTGGAGAAGGAAATGGCAACCCACTCCAGTGTTCTTGCCTGGAGAATCCCAGGGACGGGGGAGCCTGGTGGGCTGCTGTCTATGGGGTCACACAGAGTCGGACACGACTGAAGTGACTTAGCAGTAGTAGACCACCTTCATCTATGTCCCCCACAACTTCTAACAACCACCAGTCTGTTCTCTTGCAATAAGTTTATGTTTTTTAGATTTTCGTATATAAGGGAGGTAATAAAGTATTTCTTTTTCTCTGACTTATTTAACTTAGTGTAATGACCTCAAGAATGTATACCTAGGTATAGATTTCCTGAATCACATGGTACTTCTATGTTTAGCTTTTTCAGGAATTGCCAAAATTTCTTCACAGTGACTGTACCATTTACATTCTTACCAGCAGTGTATAAAGGTTCTGGTTTCTCCACATCTTTACCAGTATTTGTTGTTTTCATTTTAAAAATTATTACATTTATTACATACTATTAGTTGTAAAGTAGTAACTCAGTGTGGTTTTCATTTGTGTTTCTCTAGTGACTAATGATGTTGAAATGTTGTATAACTCTTTTTGGGAAATGTCTGTCAAGTCCTGTGCTCACTTTTTAATTGGGTGAAGTTCTTTATAGTATTATGAATGTTTTATACTTACCTAACACAAGCTGGAATCAAGATTGCCGGGAGAAATATCAATAACCTCAGATATGCAGATGATACCATCCTAATGGCAGAAAATGAAGAGGAACTAAAAAGCCTCTTGATGAAAGTAAAAGTGGAGAGTGAAAAAGTTGGCTTAAAGCTCAACATTCAGAAAACGAAGATCATGGCATCTGGTCCCATCACTTCATGGGAAATAGATGGGGAAACAGTGGAAACAGTGTCAGACTTTATTTTTCTGGGCTCCAAAATCACTGCAGATGGTGATTGCAGCCATGAAATTAAAAGACGCTTACTCCTTGGAAGGAAAGCTATGACCAACCTAGATAGCATATTCAAAAGCAGAGACATTACTTTGCCGACGAAGGTCCATCTAGTTAAGGCTATGGTTTTTCCTGTGGTTATATATGGATGTGAGGTTTGGACTGTGAAGAAGGCTGAGTGCCGAAGCATTGATGCCTTTGAACTGCGGTGTTGGAGAAGACTCTTGAGAGTCCCTTGGACTGCAAGGAGATCCAACCAATCCATTCTGAAGGAGATCAGCCCTGGGACTTCTTTGGAGGGAATGATGCTAAAGCTGAAACTCCAGTACTTTGGCTACCTCATGAGAAGAGTTGACTCATTGGAAAAGACTCTGATGCTGGGAGGGATTGGGGGCAGGAGGAGAAGGGGACGACCGAGGATGAGATGGCTGGATGGCATGACTGTCTCAATGGACATGGGTCTGAGTGAACTCCGGGAGATGGTGATGGACAGGGAGGCCTGGTGTGCTGCGATTCATGGGGTCACAAAGAGTTGGACACGACTGAGTGACTGAACTGAACTGAACATATGATTTGCGTCTTTTACCCATTATGTAGATTGTCTTTTCATTGTTTTGAACATGTCTTTTGATGCATGGATATTCTTTAATTTTGATGATGTTCAATTTCTCTCTCTCTCTTTTTTTTTTTCATTTGTTGCTTGCCCTTTTGGTGTCAAATTTAAAACTTTATTGCAAATCTGAGGTCAGGAAAATATACTGTATTTTTTTTTCTCTAAGAGTTTTATAGTTTTAGCTCACTCATATATTTAGGTTGCTTTTACATTTTTTAGTTAGTGTTTATGTATGGTGTGAAGTGGGAGTCAATCTTCATTCTTTTGCATGTGGAATTCTCTTTGTTCCAGCACCATTCCTTGAAGAGGCTATTCTTTCCCTGGTGAATCACCTTGACAAGTAACCATAGATGTTTAGGTTTAACTCTGGATCCTCAATTCTATTTTATTGGTCCATGTATCTAGCCTTATGCCAATTCTGTATTCTTTTGATTATTGTAGCTTTGTATTAAGTTTTGCAATCAGAGTGAATCCTCCAACTTTTTTTTTTTTTTTTTCCAAATTGTTTTGGTAGTTCAGGGCCCCTTACAATTATATTCTATTCTATGATGCTTTTGTGCTGTTGGCATTCAGTGTTAATTTGTTTTGCTGCCTTTCCTCTTTTAGATAGTATTCACACAGTGCCTATCACAGCACCTTAAAAAGATTTCTTGCTAATCTGTTCATCTCCTGATTCATGTGTCTCCTACTATAAATCTGTAGTGTCATATTTACAGTTCTGTAATCCAAAACCAAAACGTGTCCTGACCAGAACATCTTTGTAAGCAAAGACTGACCTAGACTGACTGAAAGTATTTAGTCTTTTAAAAAATCTTAACTGATGTGATTATTCTTATTATTTACAACAGAAATATTAATAAGTTTGATAAGAGACTACTGAGATCTCATAAGGATGTTATTTTGTTTATGGTACATAAACTAGATTTCGTTTTTAAAACTGAAGAGATTCTGAATCCTGAAACATACTTGATATCAAGGGTTTCAAATGAATTCTTATTGACCTGGATTTTGATTTTTGAGATCCATGAAGGTATATCTCCATGATGTGGGGAAAGGGTCTCCCTGCTTTCTCCAGATGCACCACTCTCCTTAATCTTCATGTGTTTACCAACCTGGAAACTCTGAAACCTGTCCTTTTGGGTTTTTATGGGGTTTCATTACATAGGCATGTATAATTAACAAGCTTTGGTAATTGATACAGCCTCTAGCCCCTGACCCCTCTCAGGAATCGGACTGAGGGACTGGGTCCTAGCTCCTTAATCTTGGGTTTGGCTCCTTTGGGAACTGGCCTCCATCCTTAGGAGCTTTCTAAATGTTATCTCATTAACATAACAAAGACACCTTTATTATTCTACAGTTAGGCGATTCCAAGGGTTTGGGAACTTTATGCCAGAAATAGGGATGAAGAACCAAATACATATTTCTTATACTAAATGACAATATCACAATAGTTGTTGACAGAAGAAACTTTTTGGAATGAAGCCAAATATATTGGGCCGGAATTTTCACTAACATTATTTATTACTTATAGCAAAGCAATGTACATTATAAGAAAGGGGATAGCAGTTGTAGTAAGGTGGTATTTCCTGTAAAAATGTGTTGCATGAGTAATGTCCCTTCATCTAAAAACAGATTCTTTGTCTCTTATGTTTATTAAAACCCAGTGCTAAGAGTTTCTACCAGAAAAAGAAGAAAAATCTATCTTCATCCCTCCTGTCCCCATGTTATGATAGCACTTGCTGCCTATACTGATATCAAAGTCAGTTGTTTTATTCATACGCACATAATGAGAGAAAAAACGACAGAGGGGCATTTGTCTCAACTATATTGTTCCATGACAATGGTTATCAGTTTTCTAAAATCAGACTTTGGTGATAAAGAGAGTAGTGCTGTTTGTTTTGGTACCACATATGGTGGCATTGATCCAAAAGGCACCTTGTGTAGAGGTGACCCACAAGTTTGTCAAGTACTCTCTATTTTTTAGGAGACAATCTGAGGATTTCTCAAACTTCAGTCATTCTTGAACCACTTTCAGAATTTTTACCATAACTGAATAACCCCATATTGTTATTTATTTATTGTTTTTTGTTGCTTTGTATTTTAAAGAAACTAAATATTAAAATGAAAATTTGTATAAGTACCGTAAAAGAAAAAAACAACATCTTTCAAATAAACGCATGACTACAAAAATTAAAAATATACCTATGTTTACTACCTAAAATCATCTCAACACTGGAAGCACACCACACTCTCAGGAATACTGCCCCAAGCTGAACTTTGATGCATTCTTTAAGAGGATGCATTTATAATAGTCAACCAAGTGCAGGAAGTGTAAAGAGTCTCAGGGAGGATGAACCCAAAGAGGAACACACCAAGACACACGGTAATCAAAATGACAAAAATGAAAGACAAAAATAAAATATTAAAGGCAACAAGGGAAAAACAACAAATAACATACAAGGGAATTCTCGTAGGCTTATCAGCTAATTTCTCAACAAAAACTCTACAAACCGGAAGGAAATGGCACAATATGTTTAAAGTGATGAAAGGGAAGAACCTACAACCAAGAATACTCTGGCCAGCAAGACTCTCCTGCAGATTTGATGGAGAATTCAAAAGCTTTCCAGACAAGCAAAAGTTAAGAAAATTCAGCACCAGCAAACCAGCTTTAGAACCAACACTAGAGGAACTTTTCTAGGCAGGAAGCACAGAGAAGGAAAAGACCTATACAAAATAAACTCAAAACAAGAAAATGGTAATAGAATCATACATGTTGATAATTATCTTTTATGTAAATGGATTAAATGCACCAACCGAAAGATATAGACTGACTGAGTGGATGAAAATGTGTGCATATATGCACTTCCACTTACCACATCACTCTATTTAACCCCGAAGTTGTAAAAACTTGTAATCACTTTTAAAAATCCAGATGCATATCAGATTTATCTTGGAATTTTTTGAAAAACACAAATGCCCAGGTGTTGCTTTTTTTCACCGCAGCCATGTTTAAAAACAACTGGACTGTATGGTGATCTTTTACTTTTATCTGGTTTGCTTCTCTTCTATTTCACATTCAGTGCTCCCATTTCATTTAGTTTATATTTTCCAATTCCACCACCTCTTTTTGGTTATTGTTGTTCTTTCTCAAGGCTTTATCAAGCATAGTAGAAAAGCTTTTGTATACATGCATATATGTATATTATATATACCACATATAGTATATATATTTTAGACAATATATATTGTCTAAAATATATATATATTAGAACATTTATGAATTTTTGCGTAGCTAAAAATTAATGACATTTTGATTCTACTTGTTAACTTAGTATGAATAGAATGCTAGATTTCTAATTTATAAGCACACAAACTTCGACATAGTTCCATGCATTTTGGCATCTAGTATTACTGTTAAAAGTCTAGAAAATTTATTATCTTAGAGATTTAAAAAAGAAGGCTTGAAACTTCAAATCCAATTTGGAGAATATAAAAAAAATACTATGTTGTAAAGAAAAAACAAAACAAACAGGAAATTAATGCCTGAGAGAATATTATTAACTAACCTACATATTTTGTTCAAATTTCACAAAATTTTATGCTAGTGTCCTTTATTTGCTTTTATACCTTATTCAAGAGTCCACATTGTATTTAATTGCATTGAGCAGCTTCAGCTGCGTGCAACAGATTCTGACAAATTCTTTTTTCATTTTTTTTCTATTACAAATATTTTCTAATTTTTCCTGTTATGACTTACACTGATCATTTAAAAGTGGACATTTAATTTTCAACTACATGAAATTTTTAAAAGTATCTTTGATATGAATTTCTCATTTAAATGCTTTATTATCTGCAGTCACCCTCTGAATTTTTTCATTTTTCTAAATTTATTGAGGTTTTCAATGACTATGGTAAAGATCTCTCTTGGTAAGTGTCACATTGCACTTGAAAATATGTTATTTTCAAATATCTTTTGATATTGATTTCTAACATAAGTCCACAGTGATAAGAGAACAGACAGTATATGCTTTTAATACCTTGAAGGGATGGAATTTTTACACCTTGTTTTATATCCCTGAGTATGTTACAGTTTCTCCTAGGTTATAGTCAATGGAAACTTGAATAGAATTTGTATCCTACTGTTGTGTGAAAATTATATAAATCTTAATCATGTTAAATTGGTTCATAGTGCTTTTCAGGTCTACTGTATCCTTCTTCTCTGTATATTCTATTAATTTTTGAAAGTTTTAAATTGAAACTCGATCTAAAAACTTAATTTATCTACTTAGTAAATAATTGTAACATATAGTGCAACTTTATATGATGTTACTCTGTGATCCCAAGTCTTCTAAAAATATGTTGTCATACTTTCATAATTTAAAACAATAATATAGAAAGATAAAAAAGAGGATGCATTTATAGGAAAAATTGTATGTGAGCGGAGGGAAACCCACATAATTTTCTCTAAATCTGGAATTAAGAATTCATTAGTGGAATCAAGATTGCCAGGAGAAATATCAGTAACCTCAGATATGCAGATGACACCACCCTTACGGCAGAAAGTGAAGAGGAACTAAAAAGCCTCTTGATGAAAGTGAAAGAGAAGAGGGAAAATGTTGGCTTAAAGCTCAGCATTCAGAAAACAAGGATCATGGCATCTGGTCCCCTCACTTCATAGGAAATAGATGGGGAAATAGTGGAAACAGTGTCAGACTTTATTTTGTTGGGCTCCAAAATCACTGCAGATGGTGACTGCAGCCATGAAATTAAAAGAGGCTTACTCCTTGGAAGGAAAGTTATGACCAACCTAGATAGCATATTGAAAAGCAGAGACATTACTTTGCCAACAAAGGTCTATCTAGTCAAGGCTATGGTTTTTCCAGTGGTCATGTATGGATGTGAGAGTTGGACTGTGAAGAAAGCTGAGTGCCGAAGCATTGATGCTTTTGAACTGTGGTGTTAGAGAAGACTCTTGAGAGTCCCTTGGACTGCAAGGAGATCCAACCAGTCCATCCTAAAGGAGATCAGTCCTGGGTGTTCATTGTAAGGACTGATGTTGAAGCTGAAGCTCTGATACTTTGGCCACCTCATGCAAAGAGTTGACTCATTGGAAAAGACCCTGATGCTGGGAGGGATTAGGGGCAGGAGGAGAAGGGGACGACAGAGGATGAGATGGCTGGATGGCATCACTGACTCAATGGACGTGAGTCTGAGTGAACTCTGGGAGATGGTGATGGACAGGGAGGCCTGGCGTGCTGCTATTCATGGGGTCGCAAAGAGTCGGACACGACTGAGCGAGTGAACTGAACTGATCTGAGTGTTTTCTTAAGACCAAAGTTAAGTACGATGAAGGGACCGTCACAGAAGTCCATACATGTTTCATATATTTCCTCATTGTATGAAAGCAATCTGTTAATATGTTGGTGACCTCAGACTGAAGTGTTCTAAAAGAGGAAAATTGCTTATCCCTTTTTGTAACCCCATGACCAGCACAGTGTAAAGTAAATACTCAACTCTTCCTAGAGGTTTGTTTAGAACACAAGATAAAATGACAAACAAAAACTGTGCATTTTGCTTCTCTCTGCACACTGAAGTTTTGAACAAAAAGATAATTCATAATATAGAAATATTTGGGATTTGACTGTTATCATTGGTATTAATTTTCTCTAGACGCTTAAGCTCAACTTCAAGAGATTGGCCATTTGTAAAGTGAGAGGTCTGATGATGCTAGCCATTTATTCCAAAAGGATGGAAAGACTATGTATTAACAGCTCTTCAACGACATGAAATTACCTACAAAAACCAGCTTTCTTTCTTTATTATCACAATGCATTTAAATACAGTGTGTTATACAGCATTTTAACCTGTTAGTAGGAAATAATTATGGGTTGGAGAAATTGTGGTGACTTTGTCTTTTCTAAACACTTCAAAAATTTTGTGTATCAGCTATAAAGATAGAGCCTTAAATGAAGCTGACTGTTAGAGAGACAAAAATGAAGCTATTATTAGGAATAAAGGTCAACTTTTCATTAAGTTCTACTTTTATCTATTAAAGTGTTAATTCAGTCATGGTTCAAGCTCCTCCTTTATTTCTTATAAGCATATTTAATAGAAAAATTTAATGAGATAGTGTTGATTAAATCTTTTACCGTGGTTTTATAATTTAATACATTGCCAGTTTTTTGAACTACAGATACAAATCTCTTATAATTTTCTATTTGTTTCCTAAACTTTGGTGATTTAAATGCTGTGTTTATACACTCTTTTGCTTATGCTTCTTGGAAACCTAGTCTTGTAAGAGAAAGCTTAAAATGCCAAAATGCTTTGGTAAATAATAAAAAGTCCATTGTATTTTTCACATTATTTAAAATACTATTTGAATACAGTCTAATTCAAATATATGAAATTCTTAATTTTTAAGTCAGGATATTTTATTAAAAGTGAAAGCCATTGGCAAATTAATTTTTGATTGTCAGAGAACCAAACAGAACTGATGTCATTAGAAATTATTTGCCCAAAGCTTTCTTTCACTTGACAAAAATTGAGAAAAATAAAGTTGTTTTTGAAACAACTGTGTGGAAACTCAAGGCTTTTAATATTTGATAATTGGCACCAGCCATAATTGGCACAAGGAAAGGAAGTGAACTAAAGTTGTGTTAATATAAACACAAATGTTTTGTTTCCATCTGAAAGGAGAAAGGTTTTTGATGTTCCTTCGTGGAGATATTTATTGCAGAAAAGTCTATTGCCAGTCTACATTCCACTGCAATTGATTTTTAAATATGGAGCTAAACAGGAAATGTCATGAGTAATGTGACCATCTGTCAAGTGTAAATGAAGTCAGAGCAAGTAGATGGAATCTGCACAAACAAGGTAATTGCACTGGAGTTCTGTCTGACAGATTTTAAACTCCAGGAGCTATGAGTCCAGTGTATACTGTCTGTGCCACATACTTGTAGTTCCTGTGCACTTGGGTTTATTGTAGCTCTTGTCACAGCTCTGATAATTTCTGCTAAGTGAATGTAAATAGCATCTCATTCCGGTTTCATAGTTTCCATCTGATATGCTTTGGAATACCTGGAACTTCATTTCTTTAGTTCTCTTTTGAAATCCTTAGGAGTTCTTTCTTAGAGGAGAAACTTGTTTTCGTAGTAATTATAAATTGGGAGTGCAGGTAAGAGGAAGGAGGACACACAAAAGGGTACTTTATGTAATGCCACCCCTTTGCTTTGTTCAGAGCTGTGAGAAAGGAATCAAGAGTTGTTAAAACTCACACTAAGGGATTTGCAGAAGGCATCAAATTGGTGACAAGTTACAATAAAAGCTTTCATTGTAAATGCCCTCACCTAACAATGTAAGATCTCATCTTAGTAATCAGTGGAGAAAAAGTTCTTTCAGGAAAAGTATAGTATATTCTAAAGTGATTTTTTTTTTTGAGATGTAGATAGTCTTTTAAGTAAAGCTTTAGGAGTAAAACGATATACATTTTTCTTGAAATGTGGATGACTTTACCTTTATCAAATTACAGTTTTATTATTTCATTGCTGTTTACATTAATTTCCATTAACTCTGTTGTGATTCATAGTTTAAAATGGGACACAAAAATTGCTTTCATCATTTCACAATTTTAAATTAAGTATCAACATAAGGCTATCCTGTTCCTTTAATGGATCAGTTTAATCCTTAGTAATGTAGCCCTTTAAAGTCTACATGTCAAAGATAGCAGTTTTACTTGAAGAAAGTAAACATAAAAGAACTTTAAAGTTTTTAGTATCTGTTTCCTTTGCTGGTTTTAATGGACTTCGAAAACATTCAAGGGCAGTGGGTGGCCTCTTACTGGTAGAAGCCAGTTTTTAAATGCATGTATTTCTTCCATGTTGGCCTCTTACCTGGGACATATTTACTCTCTTTTAAAATTATATATGATATATTGGCTTATTGAAATCTAAATAAGGAGATGTTCCTTTTCAGCAGTCAATTTGAAATGCTGCCCTTTATAAATTTAAAATGATTGAAAAACCCAGACGCACACATTCATGCTCAGACACACACTACAGATATCAAAGGATTTTATATCAGATACACTAATAATTGTATTTGT
This sequence comes from Capra hircus, assembly GCF_001704415.2. Classification (NCBI taxonomy): domain Eukaryota; kingdom Metazoa; phylum Chordata; class Mammalia; order Artiodactyla; family Bovidae; genus Capra; species Capra hircus. The sequence goes on from NC_030820.1 coordinate 7,777,630, forward strand.
AACAGTTACAGTAATGATTGTATCAAATATGCTACTGATTATATTTGTATTAAATACACTAATAATTGTATTACTTGCATGTTATTAACAGCAAAGAATATACATTATTCACTTATACTTTCATGCATATTTTTGATGTCTTGCTAATACATTGTTAATATTAGGTACCTGATATGTACCTCTGTGTGTGTGTGTGTTAGTGTGCACGTGTGTGCTTGTGCACACACGTGCACACACGTGCACACTCAGTCTTGTCCAACTCTTTGCAATCCCATGAACTGTAGCCGGCCAGGCCCTTCTGTCCATGGGATTTTCAAGACAAGAATACTGGAGCAGTTTGCCATTTCCTGCTCCAGGGAATCTTCCCAACTGACCCAGGGATCTCCTGCATTGGTAGGCAGATCCTTTACCACTGTACTGCCTGGGAAGTCCAGAATATGTGCCAGACTCTTTGCTAACTGCATTCAGTCCAATCTATTACTTAGTTTTCACCATAACAATTTAGGTATCTATTGTTTTAATCTCCTTTTAGTAAGTGACGACATGAAAACTTACTCAAGAATAACTTACTCAAGAACATATTCCTAGAAAGTATTGACTTGACAGCTGAAACTCTAATTGGTCTTTCTGCAGAAACATAATGCATAGTGGCATCCTATAAAATCTGTTTTGTAGAATTCATAGTTTCCTAAAATACTATGGGACAACTTTATTTCCATTGAATTCTGCTATATTCCCCTCTCCACCCCACCCCAATTCATCTTTATTTTCCTTAATGGCTTTTCTCAGTCTCCTTTGTTTCAAATGCAAAAGAGAAGCCAAGAGCAGAGATAGGTATGTCATGAGGATATGGCTCTGGATGAGATCACCAAGAAAGTCTGGAACAAAACTAATGTTGAAGATAGAAGTTCCCAGGTGGTGCTAGTGGAAAAGAATCTGCCTGCTGATGTAGGAGCTGTGAGAGACAAGCACAGGTTCTATCCTTGGGTAGGGAAGATCCCCTGGAAGAGGAAATAGCTGCCCACTCTTGTATTCTTGCTGGGAGAATCTCATGGACAGAGGAGCTTGGTGGGCTACAGTCCCTGGATTGCAAAGTGTCAGAGGTACATGAGTCAAATTTGATGTAGTTAAATTTATGCTTTGTGGAATGAAAATGGATTGCAGTTAAGCTCTACTGAGAAAGAGTATAGTAATTTATTGCCACCTCCATTCAAATGGACTTCCCAAGTGGCTAAGATAGTAAAGAATCTGCCTGCAATGCAGTAGATCTGGGTTTGATGTCTGGATTGGGAAGATCCCCTGGAGAAGAGAATGGCTACCCACTCTAGTTCTTGCCTGGAGAACTCCATGGTGGACTACAGTCCATGGGGTCACAGAGTTGGACATGACTGAGCAACTAACACTTTCACTTCAGATACAAGTGTCCAGTTAAGGTCATGTGAGTCACTCAGTCGTGTCCAACTCTATGTGACCCCATGGACTGGCCTCCCTGTCTATCACCAGCTCCTGGAGTTTACTCAAACTCATGTCCCTGGAGTTGGTGATGCCATCCAACCATCTCATCCTCTGTTGTTCCCTTCTCCTCCTACCTTTAATCTTTCCCAGCATCAGGGTCTTTTCAAATGAGTCAGTTCTTTGTATCAGGTGGCCAAAGTATTAGAGTTTCAGCATTAGTCCTTCAAAGGAATATTCAGGACTGATTTCCTTTAGGATGGACTGGTTGGATCTCCTTGCAGTCCAAGGGACTCTCAAAAATCTTCTCCAACACCACAGTTCAAAATCATCAATTCTTTGGGGCTTAGCCTTCTTCTTAGTCTAACTCTCACATCCATACATGACTACTGGAAAAACCATAGCTTTGACTAGATGGACCTTTGTTGGCAAAGTACTGTCTCTGTTTTTTAATATACTGTCTAGGTTGGTCATAACTTTTCTTCCGAGGAGCAAGCGTCTTTTAATTTCATGGCTGCAGTTTCCATCTGCAGTGATTTTGGAGTCCCCCAAAATAAAGTCTGTCACTGTTTCCACTGTTGCCCCATCTATTTGCCATGAGTTGATGGGACCAGATGCCATGATCTTAGTTTTCTGAATGTTGAGTTAGTTCTCAGCCAACTTTTTCACTCTTCTCTTTCACTTTCTTTAAGAGGCTCTTTAGTTCTTCTTCTCTCTCTACCATAAATGTGGTGCCATCTGCATATCTGACATTATTAATATTTCTCCCAGCAATCTTGATTTTAGCTTGTGTGTCATCTAGCCCAGCGTTTCTCATGATGTTCTCTGCATATAAATTAAATAAGCAGGATGACAATATACAGCTTTGACTTATTCCTTTCCTGATTTGGAACCAGTCTGTTGTTCATGTCCAGTTCTAACTGTTGCTTTTTGACCTGCATACAGATTTCTCAAGAGGCACGTCAGGTGGTCTGGTGTTCCCATCTCTTAACATTTCTTTACCTACATCTGATACAAGTGTAGGTATTCATAAGCTTACAGTGCTTTCTATTACACTGCAGTTGCCCTTTAATGAAGTAAAACTTACTTTTCTTTCTCAATATAAGATATCAATGGCTGTTGAAGATATTGATGAAAACTGATTGATTAACATAGTCAACTTTTCAACTTCCATAAGGTTATTCACTGGGATATTGTGCCAAAGTGAGTTTTTCTGATAATATTTGCTATCTCTCTTTAATGCCAGATGCAGTAGTTCCCCCTTATCTGCAATTTCACTTTCCACAGTTTCTGTTAACCTGCTGTCAACCACAGCCCCAAAATATCAATTGGAAAAAGTTCCGAAAATAAACAATTCATAAGTTTAAAACTGTGTAGAATTCTGAGTAGTGTGATGAAATTTCACAGCATCCCACTCCATCCTGTGTGGGATGTGAATTATCCTTTTGTACAACATATCTTCCCATTAGTCACTTGTTAGCCTTTTTGATTATCAGATCAGCAGTCGAGGTATCATAGTGCCTGTCTTCAAGTAACCATAATTTTACCTAATAATGGCCCCAAAGTGCAAGGGTAGTGATGCTGTCAATTAAGATTGTCAAAGACAAGCTATAAAGCACTTAAGTGAAAGGTGAAAGCTCTCAAAAAGGAGAGACAAATCATGTGCTGAGATTGCTAAGATCTATGATAAGCATGAATCTTATGTCTCTGAAATTATGAAGACGCAAAAGATAAAATTTATTCTAGTTTTACTATTGCATCTCAGATGGGCCACGATGTGTGATAAATGCTTAGTTAAGACAGTTACATTTGTACGAGAAGATATTTTGAGAGAGAGTGAGACCACATTCACTTGACGTTTATTAGCATATATTGTTATAATTGTTATATTTTATTATTAGTTATTTTTAATCTCTTACTGTGACTAATTTGTAAGTTAAAATTTATCATTGGTATATAAGCAAAGAGTCATACATGACTGAGCAACTGAACTGATAAACATAGGAAAAAACATGTATAGGGTTTGGTACTATATGCAGTTTCAGCTACCCACTGGAGGAGACATTCTTAGAATCAACCCCCATGGATAGAAGAGGGAGTACTATCAGTTCAGTTCAGTTCAGTTGGTCAGTCGTGAATGACTCTTTGCGACCCCATGGACTGCAGCACGCCAGGCTTCCCTGTCCATCACCAACTCCCGGAGCTTGCTCAGACTCATGTTCATCAGGTCGGTGATGCCATCCAGCCATCTCATCCTTTATTGTACCCTTCTCCTCCTGCCTTCAATCTTTCCCAGCATCAGGGTCTTCTCCAGTGAGTCAGTTCTTCACATCAGGTGGCCAATGTATTGGAGCTTAAGCTTCAGCATCAGTCCTTCCAATGAATATTCAGGGTTTATTTCCTTTAGAATGGACTGGTTGGATCTCCTTGCAGTCCAAGGGGCTCTCAAGAGTCTTCTCCAACACCACAGTTCAAAAACATCAATTCTTCTGTGCTCTGGTTTCTTTATGGTCCACCTCTCACATCCATCCATGACTGCTGGAAAAACCATAGCTTTGAGTAAGTGGACCTTTATTGGCAAAGTAATGTCTGCTTTTTAATATGCCATCTAGGTTTCACATAGCTTTTCTTTCAAGGAACAAGCATCTTTTAATCACTGCAGTCATATCTGCAGTGATTTTGGAGCCCAAGAAAATAAAATCTGTCACTGTTTCCATTGTTTCCCCATCTATTTGTTTTGAAGTGATGGACCAGATCCCATGAGCTTAGTTTTTTGAATTTTGAGTTTTAAGCCATCTTTTTCCCTCTCCTCCTTCACTTTCATCATTAGAATAGGCCAGCCACTTAACGAGTAGGGGAAATCTATGCTAATAATACAGCAACATGCTTTGAGGAACTTTTAGTTTATCTGGCAGGTTGTCATTCACATTTGGATCAGACTGGCAACTTCCTTGGGGATGACAGTAGAAGGTTAGAAATGTGCTAAGATTGTCCCAGCCCACTGTTCAGCCACCGTCAAACCTATGTCATTATATTTTAGATGCTGAGAATCAGTATACAGAATAGCAGCCTCATTTTGGGGAAGTAACTTTTGGTACCTTCTTAGGAAATCATGTCATTTTAAAATCTCCCTTTGTTTTGATTGAAGTGAAATTCACATAATGTACAATTAATCATATACAGGACAGCAGCATTAGCACATGGATATGTTGTTCAACCATCACCTCTAGTTTCAACACTTTTTCATTACCTCAGCAAAACACCACGTACCTCCATAATTATTCACCCCCTGCCTTCTCCTTCCCATATTTTGTCACACGAATCTGCTTTCTGTGTCAATGGGTTTACCAATTCTGGATAGTACATGTAAATGAATCATATAATATGTGACCTTTTGTGTCTGGCTTCCCTCACTTAGTACTTAATATAAGGTTTTTTGAGGTTCATTAAATTCATAGCATAAATGAGTGCTTCATTCCTTATGACTGAATGTTATTCTGTTATTCAGAGTGTGTGTGTGTGCTTAGTCATGTCTAACTCTCTGTGACCCTGTGGACTTTAGCCTGCCAGGCTCCTCTGTCCATGGAATTTTCCAGGCAAGAATACTACAGTGGGTTGCCATTTCCTACTCCAGGGTGTCTTCCTGACTCAGGAATCAAATCCATGTCTCTTGCATCTCCTGCATTGGCAAATGGATTCTTTACCACTGTGCCACCTGGGAAGCCATCTACATTCAATTTCATATATACATTGAAATATACATCCAAACATGCAATTTATATATGCATTCATTTTTGGACAGTTGAGTTGGTTTTATCTTTGTACTCTTGTATATAAGAGTGCTATAAACATTTGTGTACAAGTTTCTGTATAGATATATGTTTTTATTTCTTTTGGGTATATATCTATGGTGGAATTTCTGGGTCATATAGTGATTCTATGTTTAACTTTTTGTTACCAGGTTTTGGTATCAGGATAAAGCTGGTCTCACAGAATATGTTTGGAAATGTTTCCTCCTATTTTTTGAGATAGCTTGAGAGAATTGGTGTTGATTCTTTTTTAAGTGTTTATGGAATTGACCAGTAAAAAATTATCTGATCCTAGATTTGTTGGGAGGTTTAGATTACAATAAACTGTGGAAAATTCTGAAAGAGATGGGAATACCAGAGCACCTGACCTGCCTCTTGAGAAACCTATATGCAGGTCAGGAAGCAACAGTTAGAACTGGACGTGGAACAACAGACGGGTTCCAAATAGGAAAAGGAGTACGTCAAGGCTGTATATTGTCATCCTGCTTATTTAACTTCTATGCAGAGTACATCATGAGAAACGCTGGACTGGAAGAAACACAAGCTGGAATCAAGATTGCCAGGAGAAATATCAATAACCTCAGATATGCAGATGACACCACCCTTATGGCAGAGAGTGAAGAGGTATCATCTGCATATCTGAGATTGTTGGTATTTCTCTTGGCAATCTTTATTCTAGCTTGTGCTTCATCCAGCCTGGCATTTCCCATGATACACTCTACATATAAGTTAAATAAGAAGGGTATTAATACATATAGCCTTGTTATACTCCTTTCCTAATTTTGAACCCAGTCTGTTGTTTTGTGTCTGATTTTAACTGTTGCTTCTTGACCTGCATACAGCTTTCTCAGGAGACAGGTAAGGTGGCCTGTATTACTATCTCTTTAAGAATTTTCCACCGTTTGTTGTCATCCACACAGACAAAGGCTTTAGTGTAGTCAATGAAGCAGATGTATTTCAGGAATTCCCTTGAGTTCTCTTATGATCCAGTGGATATTGGCAATTTAACCTCTGGTTCTTCTACCTTTTCTAAACCCAGCTTTTTCTCAGTTCGCATACTACTGAAGCCTAGCTTGAAAAATTTTGAGCATATCCTTGGTAGCATGTGAATGAGCACAATTGGATAGTATTTTGAATGTTCTTTGGCATTTTCCTTCTTTGGCATTGGAATGAAAGCTATCCTTTCCAGTCCTGTGACCACAGCTAAATTTTCCAAATTTTCTGGTGTATTGAGTGCAGCAGCTTAATCACATTATCTTTTAGTATGTGAAGTAGCTCAGCTGGAATTCCATCACCTCCACTATCTCTGTTCATAGTAATGCTTCCTAAGGCCACTTAACTTCACACTCCAGGATGTCTCGCTTTAGGTGAGTGACCACACCATCATGGTTGTCCAGGTCATTAATACCTTTTTTTTGTATAGAATTTGTGAATTCTATGTATTCTTGCCACCTCTTCTTAATCTCTTCTGCTTCTGTTAGATTCTTCCCGTTTTTGTCCTTTATTGTGCCCATCCTTGCATGAAATGTTCTCTTGATATCTCCAGTTTTCTTGGAGCGATCTCTAGTCTTTCCCATTTGATTGTTTTCCTTGGTTTCTTAGCATTGTTCGTTTAAGAACGTGTCCTTATCTCTCCTTGCTATTCTCTGGAACTTTGCATTCATCTCGCTGTATCTTTCCCTTTCTCCCTTGTCTTTTACTTCTCTTCTTTTCTCAGCTGTTTTTAAAGCCTCCCCAGAAAACCAGTTTGCCTTCTTGCGTTTCTTTTCCTTTGGGATGGTTTAGGTCATTGCCCCCTGTACGGTATTACGAACCTCCATTCTAGTTCTCAGGTACTCTGTCTACCAAATCTAATCTTGTGAACCTATTTGTCACTTGCAGTGTATAATCATAAGTGGTTTGATTTAGATCATACCCAAATGGCCTAGTGCTCTTGCCAACTTTCTTCAATTTAAGCCTGAGTGTTGCAATAAGGAGTTCATGATCTGAGCCACAGTCAGCTCCAAGTCTTGTTTTTCCTCACTGAATGGAGATACTCCATCTTTGACTGCAAAGGATATAATCAATCTGATATTAATATTAACCATTTGGTAATGTCCAAGTGTAGAGTCATCTCTTGTGTGATTGGAAGAGGGTATTTCCTATGATCAGTGTGTTCCCTTGATAAAACTCTGTTAACCTTTGCCCTGCTTCATTTTGTACTCCAAGGCCAAATATGCCTGTTACTCCAGGTATCTCTTGATTTCCTTCTTTTGCATTCCAGTCCCCTTTGATGAAAAAAAAAAAAAATCTTTTTTTTTTTTTGGTGTTAGTTCTAGAAGGTGGTGTAGATCTTCATAGAACTGATCTACTTCAGCTTCTTCAGTATCAGTGGTTGGGGCATAGACTTGGATTACTGTTATATTGAATGGTTTGCCTTGGAAATGAACTGAGATCATTCTGTCATTTTTCAGATTGCACCCAAGTGCTGCCTTTTGGAGTCGTTTGTTGACTATGAGGGCTATTCCATTTCTTCTAATAATTCTCGCCCACAGTAATAGACATAATGGTCATCTGAATTAAAGTCGCCCATTCTGATACAATCTAGATCACTGATTCCTAAATTGTTGATCTTTACTCTTGCCATCTCCTGCTTGACCACGTCCAATTTACCTTGATTCATGGACCTAACATTCCAGGTTCCTGTGCAATATTTTTTAAATGGCATTTGGACTTTACTTTTACCACCAGAGACATCTACAGATGAGCCTCATTTCCACTTTTACCCATCTGCTTCATTTTTTCTGAAGCTGATATTAATAATAATTGCCTTCTGCACTTCCCCAGTAGCATACTGAATAGCTTCTGACCTGGGGAGCTCATTTTCCAGTGTCATTTATTTTTGCCTTTTCATGCTGTTCATGAGGTTCTCGTGACAAGAATGCTAGAGTGGGTTGCCATTCCCTCCTTCAGTGGACCACATTTTGTCAGAACTCTTCACTATAACCTATCTGTCTTTGGATAGCCCTGTATGGCATGGCTCACAGCTTCATTGAGTTACGCAAGCCCCTTGTTCACAACAAGACTGTGAACAATGAAGGGGTTAACTTCTCGAGATTGAGATGATCAGCTTAAAGTCTCCAGATAGTGAAGTCAGAGGGCTGGACTTCCCCAGGTATGGTTTCTGGGTTTTTTCCCATTGTATATTGGCCTTATATTCTTGTTGCTTTGTGTGCTTTGTAATTTTTGTGTAAAGAATTGAGCATTTTAAGTATTGCAATGTGAATACTGTAGAAATCAGATTCTTCCTCCTCCCCAGGGACTGTTGTTGCTTGAGGAAATCTTCAGTTGTCTATTTATTTAGTGAATTTTTCTATTTTTTTAAAACATATATTTCTTGTCCCGTGTAGGCACTATCTCTGTTCCATGGTCTGCTAGTGATTTTTCAAAGAATTCCTTGAAAGCCTGGATATAATAAGAAAGGAAAAAGAAAAGTGTTCTGTTTCTGTCTATCTAAATTCCGATACGTACTCCCTGCTGCTGCTGCTGCTAAGTCACTTCAGTCGTCTCCGACTCTGTGTGACCCCATAGACGGCAGCCCACCAGGCTCCCCCGCCCCTGGGATTCTCCAGGCAAGAATACTGGAGTGGGTTGCCATTTTCTTCTCCAATGCATGAAAGTGAAGAGTGAAAGTGAAGTCAGTCGTGTCCAGCTCTTCGCGACCCCATGGATGGCAGCCTACCAGGCTCCTCCGTCCATGGGATTTTCCAGGCAAGAGTACTGGAGTGGGGTGCCATCGCCTTCTCCATAGGTACTCCCTAGGAAGCTGCTTTAGTGTCATTCGATTGAAACAATGGCCAGCCCCTATGTCGGTCAATCAGTGAGTTGTAGACAGTTCAAAACACAGAACCCTAGATTTTGGAAGTTGTGTACTGTCCTTACTGACAGTCACCAGCCAGCTGCAACAGTACCACCATCTCTCCTCTCCATGGCTGGCTGCCACAGGACTGGAGGATGGAAGATGGTAGCTGCTATGTGAAATATCAGAATTTTCTGAAATTCACCAGAAAATTTATTCCCTTTTCATTTAGCACTCCTCGGAATGCTGCAAGCATTTCACTAGACTTCAGACCTCTGAAATAGTTTATTCTGACAGTTCCTGACACCTCAGTAGTTGTTTCAGCAGAGAAACTAATTTCTGGAACTTTGCTTCCCCATCACCTAAGACACTACTTTAGTCCAATTTTAATTTGCTTTTAATTTTATTTTCTGTAGCTGAATTTTATGACTTGTTTTAAGTCATTTGGAATTTCATTGTAAGTAATTAAAAGTCATTTAATAGGAAAGGTTAATTAAAGTATATTTAATTTTAAATTTTTAAGAAAAATAAATATAGAATAAAAAATTATTTATTGTCATTATGGTTTTTTCTTTTCATTGAAACTGACTGACTTATTCCTCAGAAATGACATACATTAAATGATGTCTGATGTTTTCTCACTTATGAGAGAATATTTTTAGGTTTTAGAGTTCTAAAACTTGGTAGACTTGGTAGATCAAACTTATGGAAAGAAGTAGAAAAACAATGTTAGGACATAGGAATATTACATGATTTCTAGAGAAGGCCAGAGTTACATAACAGGCCAGACATACACAACTGTCTTGTGTGTGTATCTTTGATAATAATGATGATGGTGTAATCACAATTATCTTCCAAAATTAATTGTACTCCACATTAAAATAAGTGAATGAATATTTGAGATATATTCCCGAGTAATATATGACAAACACTTTCAAAGAATGAACTATTTAAGCTAAGCCTAAGTTCACTTTTCTATATCCCTATATAAAATATTGTTAAGCAGTAACCCGGCAAATGATTAGTACCCGTTAAAATATGGATTTCTTAGTGATGACATTGGAAAACCATTAATTACATAGTTGGTATTCAGTAATTATTTCATATAAGGAAGAAAGAGAAGAAAAGTTTTTTGTTTTTTTTTTCCTAATCTGTAAAGGCCATTGTTTTACTCAGTTACAATGGAACTAATTAAGTAAAGTCTGGAGAGCAAGTTGCTTTTTAATATAAACTAAAGTATGATGAACATGGAGCTTTTTAAGTAACTTGTGTTTTAATACTAAAGCCCTAAAGGGCTTCGTACATGGTGTTAGTGGTAAAGAACCCACCTGCCGATGCAGCAGATGTGAGAGACGTGAGTTTGATCCCTGGGTCAGGAAGATCCCTAGAGTAGGAAATGGTATACTCTTCAGTATTCTTGCCTGGAAAATTCCATGTAGCCTAGCGGGTTACAGTCCATACGATTTCTAAGAAACACGACTGAAGCAACTTAGCTTGCCCACAAAGTCATGAAAACTTTTGGTTGGGCAGTCCTTTGTGAAAAAAGACAGATGAAAAGATCTGCATTAAAATTTGATTGAAATTTGTAGTTTTCAATTCACAATTTTCCTTCTGAGTTTTAAGAAGTTTCCTGCCTTAGGTATGTTATTTTTCTTTTTTTCCTCTGTAAAAATGAAATTCCATAGTATTTCTCTTCTTTAAATTAAAAGTTATCATTCTGCTTTTATAGGAAACATTTTTTATATTTGATCAACATCATATAAAACAAATTGGACTTTCTAGTCTCAAATTTGATATATGTAGTAAATTGATATATGTAGGACTTGATATATATAGTAAATTGTCATATATTTCAAAGTTCTACAGATTTAAATACTCCCCCCTTCTTTCCTTCCTCTTTTCTGCCTTTTCCCTTGCTCCCCCCTTCCTTCCTTACCCAAGGTATGACATAATGTAGCTTCTGTGTAGGTATATGCAATTGACTATTTTCTGAAACTTTATATGATTTCAAAAGATTGTTTCAGTTTATCTTATTTATGTAGATCAGGGAATGATTCCTTTGAGAGAGATTTTAGTATTATAAGCCACTGAAATATGATTTAGTTTATGCTGAAGTTGTATTTTGCCTTGTATTAATAATACATAATAATCAATATTTTATGTCAAAATATGTAATTAAGATCAGGAAAATTATTGATGGAATTTTGGAAATATATTACTTAAAAATTAGATATGATAAATTTCCAGTCATCATAAATATTTTGATTTTACCTTCAGTTGAATAAATACTAGGCCAAGATGAATCTTCATTTTTTTTTCATTTTTCATGATAATGGTTTTATCATTCAATATAAAAAAATCCTTTTACCATTTTCAACTCATTTCTAAAGAAAAGCTGACAGAGTCTTTTCTGCGAGCTGCACTGTTAGCGCTTCATGAAGATTGGAGGTACTAGTGATGGTGTGGTAGTAATGAAAGGGATAATGGTGCAGGCCTCTCAGTGACACAACGTGTATGCTTTGGGAACATTGATATTTTAAAAATATATAGTCCCTTCTTGTTGATAAATCTTATTTCATGTTTTGTAATTTATTTTGATGTGTGAAGATGTCATTAGTAAATTGGAATGCTAATCTTGGAAAGCTTGTACATTTTGGTAAATACAAAACAATAAAGTGTTTCAAACTTTGCCAGTCAGTTTTTCTCTGCTCAATCAAGGGTTAAGCCATTTAAGGTAAATTTTAGTAAAATTTTTAATTTGGAAATTGTGTTGACTTTTACAGAGAGAAAAACTTTATAGAAGTAAAATGAGTACACTAATGTAAAATATTATTTAATATGCCAATAAATATCATGAGAACTGCTGTTTTGTAAGGTACTTGAACAATGACTTAGGTAAAAGAGTAGTGCATATTTACTATTAAAATAGATATACATTAATGTGAGATGAAAAAGTTTGGGTATATTATTATGTAATTGGAAAATAAATGAGTTTACTGCTTAGTAAAATGATGTATCTGTATTTGAAAGTGATTAGAAAGTAAAGGTCTTTTTAATACTGATAATAAATGTATGTTTGCCACCTTAGTGTGATACAAATTGGAGTAAAACCTTGATGGTTTTTCCATTATCTATTGATATAGGTGATATAGATAATGGATTCCTTTGATTGGGCCTTGAAGAGAATGCCTCTACTGGAAAACTCATTCTTAGATTTTTAACAGTTATTCATCCTATATTTGGAGAAGGCAATGGCACCCCACTCCAGTACTCTTGCCTGGAAAATCTCACGAGTGGAGGAGCATGGTAGGCTGCAGTCCATGGGGTCGCTGAGGGTCGGACACGACTGAGCGACTTCACTTTGACTTTTCACCTTCATGCATTGGAGAAGGAAATGGAAACCCACTCCAGTGTTCTTGCCTGGAGAATCCCAGGGATGGGGAGCCTGGTGGGCTGCCGTCTACGGGGTTGCACAGGCTCGGACACGACTGAAGTGACTTAGCAGCAGCAGCAGCATCCTGTATTACAGAAAACTCTTGAGTGTAACGTGTGTTTTGATTATGAACATTAAAAGCTGTTTAGAATTAGCTCAACCTAGAAAATACATAAGGGCTTCCCAGAAAACACTTGAGTTTACCTGAACTCATTTAATCAGGGAAAAATGATTTATTAGGCTGGGAAATGGTATGGTGAATCTGAATAAGTTTTCTCGTGAGCTCCAGAATTTCAGGGTGCTCATTCTAGCTTCATTGCAATCAGTCAGTGCAGTCACTCTGTCATGTCTGACTCTGCGACCCCATGGACTGCAGTACGCCAGGCTTCCCGGTCCATCACCAACTCCTGGAGCATGCTTGAAAGCATGTCCATCAAGTTGGTGATGCCATCCAACGATCTCATCCTGTCATCCCCTCTCCTCCTGCCTTCAGTCTTTCCCAGCATCAGGGTCTTTTCCAGTGAGTCAGCTCTTGGTGTCAGGTGGCCAAAGTATTGGAGCTTCAGCTTCAGCATCAGCCCTTCCAATGAATATTCAGGACTGATTTCCTTTAGGATGGGCTGATTGGATCTCCTTGCAGTCCAAGGGACTCTCAAGAGTCTTCTCCAACACCACAGTTCAAAAGCGTCAATTCTTCGGCAATCAGTTCTTCATTGCAATACTTGATAGTTTTAAAACTGTGTCCTTCTTACAATGGCCACTGACTACATGTGACTTTTGAGTTTGAAATATGGCTAGTACAGATGAACTTTAAGTGTAAATTGCATACAAGATTTCAAATAATTAGCAAGGAGAAAGCAAATGCAAAATATATCTCATTAATAGTTTATTATATTGGTTATATGTTGAAATGATAATCTGGGATATATTTGATTTTTTAAAAATTAAATGTTCCATCTGCTTTTTTTAAAACCTCTTTTAATGTGGCAGCTATACAAATTTAAGCTCCGTATGTGGCTCATATTTATGACTTGTCTCTTTCATTTGGACAGCACTTTCCTAGATGACCTCTTAATTGCTAGGTGCAATTTTCTCACTGGACCAATGGGGGAGTTAGACTAAAATAAACTTTGAGACCTTTTCTAACATCAAAATTCCATTTTTTTCCTCCTACAGTTAAGTTAGGTTGCTACTTCTGGCTCCCCAAATATTTATATTTCATCCGGCTATGTTTTACATTGAAAGATAAAGCAATATGGAGTGTCAGTGTAGTGCTTTGGTAAGCATTTTGGAAGACATGATATCTAGTATATCAGTCACTCCCATTTGGTAGTTATTCTGACACAGATAAGCTAATTTTTGCTTAATGGATTTAAGTTATTCTTTGAGAAACTTAATATCAAATATTCTGGCCTTAAAGTAAATATATCTGGTGAACCCTGAGGGAGCTCATTTCACTGCCGTTACTGTTTTCCTGGCATACTGAGAAGCTATGATAATGGAATTTTGTCTTATTGTGCCTTTGTATTTATAGTTGATCCTCAGCAAATTTTAGATACTTTAATGTAAACTACTTGATAAAAGACAGGAGATATAATAATCCAGTGTGTGACAGAATCTTATTTGGGTTATTTCCTTATTGTAAGGTAGTAGGTTTAACTAATGTAAAGATGTAGATCAGTGATTTACTAACATAGCTAATGATTAAAAGACCCTTAAAATACATTTATTCTTATGGGTTAATGCCAGTTCAAGGACTTGTTAAAATTTTGCCATTCAGAATGTTAGCAGTAGAATCTGCAAACTATATTTTAAATGATATTTACTTATTGGTACATAGATTATTTAAAAAATTAAGTGAATCAAGAACCTGTAATTACAGATTCTATACTTCACCACCATCACCATTTACTGAGTGAATAACTGGTGGAATTCACTTCACATCTCTAACCTTCAATTTCTAGCTCACTAGCCTTCCAGATCTGTATGTAAAACAAGATCATATAATATATGTGAGTGCCCTCTGAAGCTCTGCATAAATGTAAGATATTCGAAGTCCAGGTATAGTTCTCTCCTGAGCATTTAAATGTATTCCTTTCAGCCTAGAGTATTTCCCTCCTCTTCCTACACACTAGGCTGGAGGGGATAGAGAAATCTCGTTGTGGGCACAAACCCACTATCTGTTTTTATCCAGACAGTTTTTATCCAACAGCTTGCCTGTTTGGACTGTCCATCTCTAGGTTTAATCCTCCCCAGCTCTCTAATCCATTAACTCTCCTCTTTGGGTCTTGATAAAGTGCCACCATAGGTTTCTTATTTTGAAGGTGGGTTGGATGAATGTCTCTTGCTCTGCCTCGTGTGGATTTGTGCCTGTCTCCAGAGCCATAGACAAAGCTATGGTATTTCCAGTAGTCACGTATGAATGTGAGAGCTGGGTTATAAAAATGGCTGAGCGCCAAAGAATGATGCTTTTGAACTGTGGTGTTGGAGAAGACTCTTAGAGTCCCTTGAACTGCAAGGAGATCAAACCAGTCAATCTTAAAGGAAATTGATTCTGAATATTCATTGGAGGAACTGATGCTGAGGCTGAAGTTCCAATACTTTGGCCACCTGATGTGAAGAGCCAACTCACTGGAAAAGACCCCAAAGTTGGAAAGATTGAAGGCAAGAGGAGAAGGGATGACAGAGGACAGCGTGGTTGGATGGCAATAGTGACTCAATGGACATGAGTTTGAGCAAGCTCCAGGAGATGGTGAAGGACAGAGAGGCCTGGCGTTCTGTAGTCCTTAGGGTTGCAGAGTCAGACCTGACTGAGTGACTGAACAATAACCAGAGCCAGGCAACACAGCTCTGGGTCAGAAGGACTTCCATAGCTAACCTCAGACCTGTGCTATCCAGACTGAGTCTGTGGTATTAATGCATTTCTAGGGCACAAGACTGCAAAATCAGTTTCCACTCCAGTTCCAAAGAAAGGCAATGCCAAAGAATGTTGAAACTACCGTGTAGTTGCACTCTTTTCACATGTTAGCCAGGTAATGCTCAAAATCCTTCAAGCTGGGCTTCAAGAGTACATGAACTGAGAACTTCCAGATCTACAAGCTGGATTTAGACAAGCAACCAGAGATTAAAATGCCAACATCCCCCGGATCATAGAAAAAGCAAGAGAGTTTCAGAAAAACACCTACTTCTGCTTCATTGACTATGCTCAAGCCTTTGACTGTGTGGACTGCAACAAGCTGGACAGCTCTTGAAGAGATGGGAGTATAAGGCCTCCTTACTGTTTCCTGAGAAACCTGTATGCAGGCCCAAAAGTCACAGTCACAACCAGAAATGGAGCAACAGACTGGTTCAAAATTGGGGAAGGAGTACGGCAAGGCTGTATATTGTCACCCTGTTTATTTAACTTACATGCAGAGTACATCATAGGAAATGCTGGACTGGATGAGTCACAAGCTGGAATCAAGACCTCCAGGAGAAATATTAGGAACCTCAGACATGCAGATGATACATTCTAATGGCAAAAAGTGATGCTTTCTTCTTTTCAGCCTTTTTCTGTTTCATTTTGGATATTTTCTGTTCCCAAGTTTTTGGGTTTACTGTTTTTTTCTAGAGTGTCTTATCAGGTCTAAATCCCATTTACTCTTATTTAATAAAATTTGTGTATTGTTTTTCTCAGCCTTAGAAATTTGATTTTTTAAAATCTTCTATGTCACCATATTCAATCTTTCTTCTAACTTTTTAAACATACGGAATATAGTCATAAAGATTCTCAACGCCCTTGTCCACTGGTTTTCTCATCTCTCTCATTTCTAAGTATTTCAATTAATTGATTTTTTCTCCTCCATCCAACCAGTCCATTCTAAAGGAGATCAGTTCTGGGTGTTCTTTGGAAGGAATGATGCTAAAGCTGAAACTCCAGTACTTTGGCCACCTCATTGGAAAAGACTCTGATGCTGGGAGGGACTGGGGGCAGGAGGAGAAGGGGACGACAGAGGATGAGATGGCTGGATGGCATCACTGACTCGATGGACGTGAGTCTGAGTGAACTCCGGGAGTTGGTGATGGACAGGGAGGCCTGGCGTGCTGCGATTCATGGGGTTGCAAAGAGTCGGACACGACTGAGCAACTGAGCTGAGCTGAACTGATGGCTTCTATTTTATGTATGCCTGCGTGTCTTTGCTTCCCTGGTGGCTCAGAGGTTAAAGCGTCTGCCTTCGAGGCAGGAGACCCGGGTTCAGTCCCTGGGTCAGGAAGATCCCCTGAATAAGGAAATGGCAACCCCCTCCAGTATTCTTACCTGGAGATTCCCATGGGCGGAGGAGCCTGGTAGGTTACAGTCCACGGGGTCGCAAAGAGTCAGACAGGACTGAGCGACTTCACTTTCATGTGTCTTTGCATGCATTGTACTAGTTGATTGGATGACAGATATCATGACATTTACCATGTTGGGTGCTGAATATTTTTGTATTCCAGCAATGTCTTGACTTTTGTTCTGAAATATATTGAAGTTACTTGAAAACAGTTTGACCCTTTGAGGCTTGCTGTTAGCTTTCTTTGGCAGGACCAGAGCCAACTTTTTTCTAGGACTAATTTTCTCCACCACTGAGTTTAACACCATTTGAATGCTCTACCTGATGTACCATAAATTATGAAAATTTTCACTTCTGGCTAATTGGAACATAAACTTTTCTCAGACATGCATGAATACTGGAGATTATTCCCTCAGGAAGTTTCATCATATGCAGGTGCTGATCAGCTAAAAACAAAGAGGGACTGTCAGTAGATCTCAAAGCCCTTCTGTATGATTTTTTTCTTTCAATATTCTACCAGTGAACTACAGCTACCTTGACATTTTTGGGTGCTGCACTCTATTTCTTAAACTCAGGAAGATGCTTGAATCCAACATAGTTCCTGCTCCCTGTGTTGCGACATGGAAAAACCCTTCAAGCAGTAAGTTGGGAACAATCCTAGGGCCCATTTCCTGTGTCTCTCTTTACTCACGGTCACTGTTACATACTGTTTGATATCCTCTATCTGAAAATTACTGTGTTATATATTTGGTCTGCATTTTTTTTTTGCATTTTTTAAATTGAAGCATAGTTGATTTAGAATGTTGTGTTAGCTACTGGTGCACAGCAAAGTGATTGTTTTATATATATATATATATATTTTCATTATGGTTTATTACAGGATATTGAATCTACTTTACTGTACCATACGAACTTATTGTTTATCCATTCTATGTGTAATATTTGCATTGGTCTAATAATTACAGTTGCTTCAGACTGGGGGGTAATCTGGTCCCTGTGACTCTATCTTGTCCTGAAGTAGAAGTACTTATACTATATTTAGACTACACTATGGGGAATAATGATCTATAATATCTGTTAATACTTGTAATGTTTATGGTCAGTGTCCTTCGGTGTGTCAATATCGTAGGGTTTGCTATGTGATGCGATTACTACAAGGATGCACGCCATATCCATATGGATCTATAGAGACTAAATGATTTGGGTGAATTGGCCAGTCAATTTAAACACTTACTTCACCAGAAACTAATTTTCCTTCTCTTTCTTTAAAATATTTTATTGAATTAACTAAGATGAGCATTTTTCTAAGTATAAGTTTAGTCTTGTTGTCCTATTTTCACCAAGAGATAGGGATGCTATAAACTGTGTACATCTTCCACTTCAGTATAAAATAAAATATGTAGTGTATAGCGGAATTGGTTGATGTTATCTGTGACTAAAAATTACATAGTATTTCAAACAGAACACAACATTTCATGGGAGAAAAGGGGAAGAATAGATATGGGAATAATCAGAGAACAAGTCTTAGAAGAAGTAAGTTTTAAACCAGATAATACAGACCAGCTAGAATTAAACAGGTGCATGTGCATGTGTGAAGGGTGGGTTAGGTGGAGACAACTGGGGCTCAGAGCAAAGAAGAGCTCCAATGCTAAGGAAGCATAAAGACGGTTACTTTTTTTTCTTGGGAAGCTTTAGCCCTTTTCTGAATACGGTCTACATGTACAGACTATCACAAAGAACTTTATAGAACATTTACTACAACATTGTTTATAATTATAACAAATATGGTCATGACCCAAATATCCTTAAAATACTTGACAGTCATCCTTTGAAGTATTATCCCATATATCTGTATATGCTCATGTATTTAGAAAAGTGTCTTAATATTTGTCCAGGAGGAAAGAGCAAATTGAAGAAGACCATGGGCAGTATCATTTTTGGAGTGTGTACTTTATAAGAAATATTGGTATTGGGAGAGAGGGCAATTTTTGCTTTTTATTTTATACCCTTCTTTCCTGCTTGATATTTTGAAGTTACATATATTATTTAAAATAAATAAACAAATACTTAAAATTCAATATTTAATATAAATAAATTCAACATTTAAAATATTCGATATTTAAGATAAATAGATTTAGACTAAAATGCTCTTTCCTTCAGTTAAAGTAATGAGAATCTAAATCTAAGTCAGTCACATTCGTTTCTTGGGTATATTCTGCTCTATTTGCCAGCCATCCATCCAATCAGTGTGTTTATATGTACTGACTCAAAAAAACTCAGCATGTTATTTCCTCTTTATAAGTCTACACCTGTGAGCATTTATGGGGTAGCATTGTGAAGAGGCATCTCACAGTAGTTTTCTTGGTTCACAAATCTGCTTGTCTTTTTTCTTTTTCTAATTCAGTCTCAAGATTGCCACCATATTCTTTAGTGCTGTCTTTTAAATCTTGATTGTAATTCTATTCTGTTTCCCCTTTCCTAACCTATGATACTGAACATGTATGGGAGAGGGTGTGTCGATACTGTTCCTCCCTGCTCTGGATCTACAAATTGAAGTGACAAACACCAGCTGTTACCTTCTGAACAGGCAGGCTGGCAACAAACCAAAGATTTTATGGTATACTGCAGGTCTAGTAAATTCTTTTAAGATAAAGAGATATAGAAATATTTTCATAGCATGTAGTATGTATCAGCTGTTTTCCTTGCAACAAATAGCTGTTATAGTTAGATGATAATTGTGTGTATGCATGTGTATGTGTATTTCCAGCTTAATGTCTCTGGCTTTAATTTTTGTTGCCTGGAATAAAAATTATGAACTCTGAAGGGCAGTGACTCTTGGTGTGTTTTTCTGAAACAGTTAAGTTCTGCTTGTACTCTCTGCAATTTCAGTAGATTTGAAAATATGACCCAGAAAGTGTTTTGGAATGAAATGTGCCCAAGAGAATTGTGTTTATCCTATTCATTTACTGCTCATGCTAAATTGTTGTCTTATCGTGATCTCTATAAACGTACTGCTCTAATTGTTCTGGTTTGTATCCTCTTAGATCAAGCACTGTATGAAAATAGTGGGTGAAAAGGATTCACATAATAGGGCAAGTGTGTGTGTATATACAAATGTTGAATCCCACAAGTGTTCTGATACCTCATAGATTTGCATCAGTTATTGCTAAATTAAATAAGACCTCTGAGGTGATGCGCTAACAAAAATGAGCATGTGATGCCCTTTTCCTCAGTGTCCCTTTAGGGTTGCCTGATAGGATCTCACTCAGCCAACTATCATAAACAGAAAAATAAAACAAAATTCCTTTCTTTAGAAGAAAAAGAGTTCCAGAGTCACAGGACCTTCAGCTTGATCATATTGTTAAAGTACATCCTTTTGCAAACGACAGAAGTTTGGGGCTGTGTTTTCTTGTCTGAGAAAGAGGAAGAGAGTCCACGTTCTGCTGAGTGGAGGATGCTGTCTTCATGGGTGTGTGTAGACTCAAAAGCATTAAAATGGCTGTCATAAATCAAAATAGCTTATACATATTACACAAAACATTTCAAAACATAAAATTCATATTTAATCCACAAAGGTGTCAAATTATCATTTCCTCTTTAATTTTTTTTGAAATAAGGTATTAAGGGGATTTGTAGTTTATTTTGGAATATGAAGGGAATTCTTTTATACTGGAATTTTATCAAGATGAGAAAAATGTAAAATTGTGCCTTCGTTTAAATTCCACTAGAAATCAAAATGATCACTTCTGAAGAGTCCATAAACAATGCTTATCAAGTTATTAGTTCATTATACCCCTCAAAATTAACATTATTGTCCTGAGTGATTTTCAATAATTGAGGAAAGGCAAGTTCTTTGCATATTATTTACAAAGAATGATTTAGACATTGTCTTAATATCTTTTACAGAAGAAAAGCATTCTCCATATCTTTCATAATTGTTAGTTGGCTTTATTTTAAATAAAAATTAAGGCATGATGTTGTTTCTTTTCTAATACCCAAATAATATACATCTCACACTCAACAGATGATCAGAAGGTCCATCCAGTCTCTAATGGAAACATACTTCAAATCACTAACTATAAATGTTGAAATAGAATTGTATCATCAAACATAATATTTTAATTCTACGGATACAAACTTGAATTGTTATATTATTTTGCCTGAAAAATAGTACTACATTCTTATATAGAAGAGACAAATATCCTTTTTATGAAATACTCATCTGCAGGAAACAAACACCTGGTTGTTCAGAATGCCACAAAGTGAGAATTTAGTTTAAAGAAGTTGCAGGTGGGTAGTGCTTCCAGAAACCTGGGAAATACAAATCGAATTAAGAGTTAAGCATTATTAATGAGGCCTCAGAGATTCTCATAAATGAAGCTCTAATAAACATGAGCTTTAAATCAAAATTTGTAAAGCACATAAAAACACAAGGGACCTAAAAGACTTCAGATATTGGAGTAATTAGATACAGAATAGAAATATATATGTTTAATGTGATCAAGGAAATAATTGGAGGAATTGAGAATAAAAGTAGGTCAATTAAAACAGCCGGTTAAACTGGAGAAAACAAAGGTAAATAATTACTATAAGTTAAATGTATAGTAATGAAACTATAAATGAGACAGTGGGATGAAAACATCTAATGAGTGACTTAGTAAAATTTAGATTTGAAGAAGTTACCAGTAATACAAAAGAGGGATAAAGAGACACAACACATAAAAGAGAGATTGAGGGACATCACAGAGTTAGAATATTCATTGAATCAGAGTTCCAGGACAAGATACTAAGGAATGGGGTTGAGGAGGCATTTGAAAATATAATAGCTAACAATCTTCCAGATGTGATTCTGGGTGCACATATATACAGATCAAGACAGATCAAAAGAAATCTAAACCTAGAAAGACCTTAGTGGAACTGTAGGTCACCCGAAACAGAAGAGATATTTTAATAACTAGAGAACACGAGCAGATTACCTAACAACAATGAGGATGACAGCTGGCTTAGCAGAAGCAGAAGCCAGTGTGATTGCTACCTTAAAACTGAATGATGTTTCTAAAATTGTATACAAAGTGAAAGTATGTAACAGTTTTGAAGACAAAGAGACCTCAGAAGAACATAAACGCAAGAAAATTCTGAAAGGAGGACATCTGATAATTATCTATTGAAAATGAGTTTAAAATCAAAATAGAAATATTGAGTAAAAATACTTCTAAAATATGTGGGAAAATCTAGATATTGACTATATTTTAAAATATTCACATTTTTGTGGGCCAAAAATGAGAAGTAAAATACTGGCAAGTGAAATATGTAACATAAGAGGAATAATTGTTGGCCAGGTTTTCCAGTGTCCTTGTATTTGAAAGGAGGATAAACATATGATTAAGTATTAAGTTAATTATTCATGTTATAATTTAACCATGATTAACCATGGAAATAATAGAAAATACAAACTTCAAGCCAGTAAAGAAAATCAAATGACATGAAACAAGAAAATTTAATTAATACAAAAGAAAGTTTAAAAATGAGGAAAAGAAAGCATGGCAGATAAGCACAAAACACAATTCTGGAAATAAATTCAAATATATATCAATAATTACAATAAATCCATATGAACTAACCTCAATAAATAAAAACAGTTGTCATGGTAGAGACATATTTAAAACAAACATTGAACCTTAAAAATTAAAAAAGGAAAAAAAAGTGATAGAGCAGGCAAATATCAACCAAAGAAAGATGATATAGCTATGATTACATCATAGAAGTAGATTTTAGAGCAGGCCTATTAATAGAGATAAAGAATTCTAAACTTACATGTATGTAATAATAAAGTTCAAGTAGAGAAAAACAAACATGCACAAATCCAAGAGCATACTGAGACTTTTAAATACATCTCTGACACTAACGCTGAGCCTAAAAAATTCAGTAAGAATACGGAAGATTTGAAAGAACACTGAATGTTCAGTTAGCCTTTAATTAGCTTGATAGCTAATATAACAATAACAAGGATGGTTATTTAGTAGGAAGTTTTTAATCAGAAGCCCCTTTAAACAATGGGTTACTTGAAGGCTTTAAATATCTTTATGTCTGATTATCATGGAAAGATTTATTAATTGATATTTAGAAATGATTTATTTCTTTGGTGAAATAGATTCAAAATATTTTGGTCAGGTAGAAATATTGTTCAGGCTTCTCCACTCAGGAATGAAGAGGGTTTAAGACCCCAGGGTCTCCAATGGGCTTTTGGAGGACTTTGTCTTCTCCTGTGTTCATTCCTGTTCAGGGTGTCCTGCCACTTGAACTCAGTAGAAAGGCAATCGAATACTGGTGCTAGGATGGAGTTTAATCTGTTTCCATTGAGCATTTCATGCAAGGGTGCTTGTCAGTAAGAATAGTTATGTGGGCAGGTAACTGAGACTTCTTACAAATTTATGTTTGTATGGTTCCATTCAGCCTCAGAGCTTTTATTTGTAACATACCATGAATAGTTACAGTTTTGTTGGAGAAAAGACCTAATTATCAGCTGCTGCTGCTGCTGCTAAGTCGCTTCAGTTGTGTCCGACTCTGTGTGACCCCATAGACAGCAGCCCACTCGGCTCCTCTGTCCCAGGGATTCTCCAGGCAAGAATACTGGAGTGTGTTGCCATTTCCTTCTCCAATGCATGAAAATGAAAAGTGAAAGGGAAGTCACTCAGTTGTGCCCGACTCTTAGCGACCCCATGGACTGCAGCCTACCAGGCTCCTCTGTCCATAGGATTTTCCAGGCAAGAGTACTGGAGTGGGGTGCCATTGCCTTCTCCAATTATGAGCTACAGATATTTATAGTCAAAGCTATGTTTTTTCTAGAAGTCATGTATGAATGTGAGAGTTGGACCATAAATAAGGCTGAGCGCTGAAGAATTGATACTTTCAAACTGTGCTGCTACAGAAGACTCTTGAGGGTCCTTTGGACAGCAAGAAGATCAAACCAGTCAATCCTAAAGGAAATCAACCATGAATATTCATTGGAAGGACTGATGCTAAAGCTGAAGCTCCAGTACTTTGGCCACCTGATGCAAAGAGCCGACTTGCTGGAAAAAAACCCTGATGCTGGGAAAGATTGAAGGCATGAGGCAAAGGAGGTGGCAGAGGATGAGATGGTTGGATGGCATCAGTGATTCAATGTACTTGGGTTTGAGCAAACTCTGGGAGATGGGTGAAGAACAGGGAAGCCTGGTGTGCTGTAGCCTGTGGGGTTGCAAAGAGTTGGACGGACACAGCTTAGTGACTGAGCAACAACAAGACCAACAACACAGATATTTACATCCACAAACAAAAAGTAGCAATTGTGAAGAATCTAATACATACAGATTAGTTCACAACACCATGGTTCCAATTCATTGCCTGAAGATCAAAATCCAAAATAACTGCTCTAATTTTGTGTGGAAATTTACTCTCTTTATCTAATCAAAATAAGATCATTTAATTTCAAAACAATAACAACTTGAATCATTACCATGGATTGTAACTGGGTGATTTTGACTGATAGTAAATGAGAATATTTATGTTAAACAGGAAAAGAACCTAGAGTGTATTTTATTTTATAGAATCCTGAGAATCAGTTTGACAGCAGTTTGCTCATTTCTAACATATATCATGGGGAGAGCCCCGGCAATGGATAAAAGATATTTGTTCTTCATCTGTAAAAGTGTTATTCACTCAGTTGTGTCTGACTCTTTGCAACCCCACAGACTGTAGCCTCTGTCCATGGAATTCTCTGGGCGAGAATAAGTTCTTCATCTGAGATAACCTTTTAATTGCATTAAAGATAGTAAAAATTATGTATGTCTTTCTGAAAAGTTATTTAAATATTGCTTTTGCAAATGGAAGAGTACATGATTTAGGTCTTGGTTTAGAAGTATTCTGATTTTATGTTCTTGTTAGTAAGCTATGAGGCAGTTTGTGGAGAATGGGATAACTCAGTAGAAAGACTGATATAAGGGTGGTAAATGATTTTTAGAACCAGGACAGCACTAGATTGTGGTTGTGTCACATTATATGTCTGTTAGCTACTGAAACTGCAAAATACAGTTATTTTTTTCTTCTTTTAAAGAAGAAAAACACTGTGATTTTCCTCCCTACCATTGTGCGATTAGCTATCTTACCCTTATCTGTCCAACTAAATAGATGCCACATTCCTCAAGGATAGGAAGACATTCTCTTTGGCTTTCTCACATGCCTAATCTTTCTAGCCCTTTGCCTTGCATGTAGTAAATATCTACTAAATATTTGTCAACTGACTACTTCCCTCAAACCTGGCACCTAGGGTTTTGGCAGCATCAGTGGTCACTTGGTAAACACTTGAGTGTATCAACTATTAGTCACTGACCTTTCAGAAGCAGAGAGTTCTGGTGACTTTTTAGCCCTAAATTACATTTTGTTCCCTTGCACAGAGGGCTCCAGCAGTCTTCAGTTTTATGTCCCTCAGCACCTAATAAAGAGCTTTCTCAGGACGCGACTTTGTATAAAGCTGTTCAATTCAAATGTGGATTCTGGTGTCTGGAGAAACTGTAGTACAGCCTTGCAGATAGTTTTACAAAGCCTTAATGGCCTGCAGGCATGCTTGAGCCACATTTTCCACCAATCCTTTAATCAGGATCTAGTGATACTAGATCTGATGGCAGTGAAAAACCACAGTAAAAGAAGTATTCCACCATTTCCCCTGAATGCGAATTTAAGTTCATTTCAATTCTTTCTTGTTCTGCTCTTTTTGGCTCCGTCCTTGCCTTCTATTAGTGTTTCATCTGTGGATCTATAGTCGTCTATTAGGCAGGTAGAATCTGTCATTCCTTCCCATTCCCTATCATTTTATAAATTTCTTACCTTATGTCACCCCTCTAGCTGATGGTGACTCTGTTTTCCGTCTGCATAGGAGGCTTCGTGCCCTTTGTGTGAAATGAGCTGTCTTTGATTACAGTTCGTCAGTGTGGTCTGACTGCTAACACTGATTCCCAGAAGTCAACAAACTTTGTCATATTGTTCAAGATTAGGTTTCGATGTGTCATTTTAATAGCCTAAAAAGCCATTCTCAGTAAAATTGAATTCCTGTGGGAATCATTGTTAAGGATGTTTTCAAAATGAAGAAAAATGTTGTAATGTTTTGGAGATTTCACTGGGGAGGTATCCAGGTGGCTACATTTACTGATACTGCCCTTGTTTTAGCTGGATTTGATATTCTGATAATGAATTTAAAACTTGTTAGCCTTTATTTAGGTAAAACATGATTCACAGTATTTAAGCTTTATGAACTTTTTCATTTAGTCAAGTCTTAGAATGTTTTTATTTTTGTCTCTGACATAATGAAAATACTTGTTCTGTCTTTTCATTTCCATGTGTGACCCTAGCTAAATTCAGGTCTAGAGCAGGACATATGGATGTCCTGATCCGGGTAGAAACATGGTGCTTTTGCCTTATTTATCTTAATGCGATATGGTGAAAACAGCAGTTTTGGAGCCAGACTGTATGGGTTCAAATCCCACCTATGTCATTTCACTGATTGTGTGACTTTCAGTATTAGTTTCTCTGTTTCTCAGTTTTTCGTCTATAAAATGAGGATAGAATTATAGAATAAGAATTAATACACCTGTAAAATATATGTAGAACTTCTAATGTGCATCAGTTCAGTTCAGTTGCTCACTCATGTCCCACTGTTTGCAACCCCATGGACTGCAGCAAGCCAGACTTTCCTGTCCTTCACTCTCTGCTGGAGTTTACTCAAACTCATGTCCATCGAGTTTGTGTTGCATTCCAACCACCTCATCCTCTGTTGTCCCCTTGTCCTCCTGCCCCCAATCCCTCCCAGCGTCAGAGTCTTTTCAGTGAGTAAACTCTTTGCATGAGGTGGCCAAAATATTGGAGTTTCAGCTTTAGCATCAGTCTTTCCAAAGAACCCCCAGGACTGATCTCCTTTAGAATGGACTGGTTGGATGTCCTTGCAGTCCAAGGGACTCTCAAGAGTCTTCTCCAACACCACAGTTCAAAAGCATCAATTCTTTGGCGCTCAGCTTTCTTCACAGTCCAACTTTCACATCCATATTTGACTACTGGAAGAACCATAGCCTTGACTAGATAGACCTTTGTTGGCAAAGTAGTATCTCTGCTTTTTAATATACTGTCTAGGTTGGTCATAGCTTTTTTCCCAAGGGGCAAGCATCTTTTAATTTCATGGCTGCAATCACCATCTGCAGTGATTTTGGAGCCCCCAAAAATAAAGTTTGACACTGTTACCCCATCTATTTGCCATGAAGTGATGGGATCAGATACAATGATCTTAGTTTTCTGAATGTTTGAGTTTTAAATCAACTTTTTCACTCTCTTCTTTCACTTTCATCAAGAGTCTCTTTAGTTCTTCTTCACCTTCTGCCCTAAGTGTGGTGTTATCTGTGTATCTGAGGTTATTGATATTTCTCGCAGCAATCTTAATTCCAGCTTGTGCTTCTTCCAGCCCAGCATTTTGTACGATGTACTCTGCATATAAGTTAAATAAACTGAGTGAAAATATACAGCCTTGACATACTCCTTTCCCAGTGTGCATACCTCACATTTATATATCAGTAAATATTATTTCCTGTTATTATTTTCTATTATGCTGTTATTGTTGATCTTTTGAAGTTGTTAGTCTCCAAAATATATTTGGAGACATTCCTCAGCCTTACATGGGAAAAGATGCAGAAGTAACCCAAAATTATAGTCTTTATTGATTCAGTGGCTTATCTCTGATACCAGCTTTGCTCTCTTTGGTTAACAAAAAGTCCTGCAGTAGAATACAGCAGCTCTCCTTGGGTGGCAGTGTGGAGCCCTCCATGACTGCTTAAGCAGGCTTTAGGAATCCGATTTTCCTTCCTCATCTGTTCTTCCTTGAGTAAGGTCTTTAAGTAAGGTCTTTAAGTAAGGTTTCCCACATTTAAAAAGATTTCCAGTGGTGGTGTTTTGTTATTTGACAAGCATCTAAATAGGCCATCCTTAATCACCCTCTGGATATATATATATATATCTCACCTAAGGCTCAGCTACCAGATCTCAGTCTCTGTTTCAGATGGATTTAGGACCCGGAAGGACTCCAAAGCAGAGTGGACTGACCTCACTAAACATTTGGTTATCTGTATAGGCTCATTAGCCACAGACATGGCAATAGAGCACTCTTAGTTAAACGAGGTCTTAATCTCTGTGTAGACTTGTTTTACAGGCACAGATAAAGTCAGGTTTGCCTCTAGAGAGAAACTTGGTTGATTCCAGAGAAAGTCTTTATTTGCCAGAGTCTGGCTGTAGCAATGAACTTATCTTAGGGCTGCTTTTGGTATGTGCCTCAGAGTTAGGCCTGGTTGAGTCAGAGTAACCCAGGATACACTAAACTTGTGTCTTGGCTAAACTACTACACAGGGAACCCTCATCTCTGTTACAGCTGCTGCCCAGGTCGTGATGTCTAGACCTTAGTCTTGCTGGCGTATGATAGGATTTTGAAACTTTTTGACTGAGTCTTGCTTTACTACATCCTGTCTGCCAGATTGGGCCCTCCAGGCTCTGTTTGTTTGTTTGTTTGTTTGTTTTTCCCTCAGCCTTGAATGCATTGGCAGGCAAATGATAGGCCCTCAGCAGATGCTTGTGGAATGTGACTCTTGGATCTCTTAGCAGTAGGAGCCTGTTCAGTTTGCCATGACCATGCCTTTGGCTTTGACCCTGGTGTTCCTGCACCTGTATTTCTCAATGTTTAGTGAGCCCCTAAACATGCCAAGCACTGTGCTTATCACCTTACATTCAGAATCTCATTTTATCCACACCAAAACCCTAATTACAAGTATTTTTATTATCATGGCCATTTTATAAATCAGGAAACTGAGACCCAGAGACACTCAGTAACTTGTCTATAGTCATCGAGGTCAAGTACCTTTAGAAGATGGGATTCAAATCCAGATCTGTCTGACTGCAGAGCCAGAGATCATAATCTCTACTCTGTTTTCTTTCCCACACCAGTTGAAGAGAGGGTGTTACTAGGAATCAGCCAACCCATAGATTAAGTCCATACTTCCTGCAGCTGGGCTAAGTTCCCACCACATGTGACTCCCTGCGCAGATTCTCATGAACTTGAGGCTAGTATTCTTACCGGCTGTGTGCGTTGGGAAAGGCTTTGTTTTCAGAAAGTTCAGGAATTGAGCAAGAGAGTGAGATGGAAATGCCAAGTGCTGAGCTGAATGAGCCCTGCTGGCTTCTTTAGGAGAGACCTGGAGATGGAGCAGGCCGCAGCCCTTCTTCTGTCCCCAAGGCTTTCAGTGTGCCTGCGGTCAGGAGACACCAAGATTTTCAGTTACAAGTACCTGCCACTGGTTGTCTGAGAAGTGGCTCTGGCTCCTGAAGCCAGCTTATCTCACACGGAGTGAGGAAGCACACCAGAAGTGACAGGGAGCTCATGGTCAGGCTTCCTCAGTCAATGACCTTCAAGAGTTGGTGGATAAGGACTTAGTTTGCCTTAAACTTTATTGTGCTTAAGCATTTTAGAGAGCTATTTAAAAATTATTAAGTCAGAGAAGAGGTCCATAATTTTTGTTTCTAACAGCTTCCAGATGATGCTAACCCTTGAATCATCCTTAGCAAGGCTCTAGCTCCTTGACTCTCGTTTGGGAAAGACATGAGGTTTATTATATGCAATCTTCTAAGATTCTTTGAAGAATTGAGCTTTAGTTGCCCATAAATGTAACCTGCAAAGTGGTAAATGTTTGACTATTTTTTTCCCTCTCCTTCCTGACTTCCCCATCTTTACACCCATGTTCTTTGGCATCAGCATTCGGATGAACTGTCTGCACTCTCAGGCCTATCTCAGGCTCTTTTTCTGGTAGAGCCCAATCTAATCAGATGACTCTGCCAGCTTCTAGAATGACCAGCTCCACCAAGACCGTTGGCTGTCCCCAGGGCTCCAGATTTCAGCTGCCATGAGGTCATCCTTACAGATCTCTTCCAGGAAAGTCAGATCTCACTGGACATGAGGTAGCCCAGGTTAAGGTGGTCAGAACTTGGCCTGTATTGATCTTAGAGAATTTACAGATGAGGGCATACCTGGCATTCTTCCCTTGGTGATTTGCCAGGACTGTTATTTGACAGAAAGATACTGTGTTCCTGCTGTAGAAACTCTAGAGCCCATAAATTAAATATGAACCAAGATTTCCAAGTACTCTGGGGTAAGTTTTTCCCTTAAGAGTGGAAAAAAAACAAAAATGGAAATCTCCAAACCGAATGAGTTAATCCCACTCTTGAGTATTTGTCAGCTTATATAAAGATTAGGGAATCGTTAGTCACCTGTGTGCTCTCACTCTGAATTCCTGTTCCCAACTGAAGTCTCTAACTGAAGTCCCTTTTAACTTCTCTACCTGCTCCTGCCTCTCTCTGAGTCTCATTAACTCCAGAATTAAATATGGCTCCTCTGCTTCATTCCCTTCATCCTGTTCAGTGTGTTAGACTTCTCCTGAAGGCTTGAAGTTAAAGGATGAGAACTATTTAGAGAACACTTAATTTTCAGTATCACTAACATGCCAAATAACTAGGAGTCACTGTCATTTTCTGTGACTAAGAATCAGAAAGATTTGGCATCTATTTCTGCTGCCAGGCTTCCCATTGTGGCGGCTAGTTGTCCTGTTGGCCCCTAGGACTCACTTTATTTCTCATCTCTGAGTCCAAGCCCTTCCCTATTAGAGCCTCCTTGCCTGGTTATTCAAGATGTAGACTGTACAACTTCTTGAGTCATGTCACATAGACTGTAAAAGGAATGACATCTCATGGAGTTTTTGCAACTTGACAGTTCTGCTTTCTGTCAACCCCAAAAGTCTTAGACCCCACCCCTAGAAAGCCAGGAGAATTTGAAATTTTTTGTTATTTAATTTTATCTTGCACCTTTTATTTTCTAGGTGTACCCCAGCATCCTACTTTAGTATAATCAAAAGTCTCATTAAAGTATTTCTTGTTCCCAACACAAAATAATTGTTCTTTTTCTATGAAGGCTTCTGTCTTCCTTCTAAGCTCAAATTGTGTCCAGCTTCTAAAATTGCAGCTTCTATGCCTTCTCTCTTGTTTAATTGAGTGAAGAAAGTTACAAATCCTGTCTAGGCTTTAATCACACATATGGCTGTGAGGTTTGCTGTCTCCTCTGTGGCCTTGGACTCAGGGAATTCCAGTTCCCGCCAGGCCTTGCTGGAACCAGTTTTTCATCCTGATGTTGCCGCATATCCAAGGCAACCTTAGAAAACCTTTTAACTGATGATTCCACCTTGGCCTTAATAGATGTAGTTCTTTACACCTTTCATTTCCTTCCAAAAGACTGAAGCCACTCAAGAAGAGTTTGAGATCTAAACCATTCTCAACCACCAGGAGCAGTTGCAGGCCTCAAGAAAAAAGATCGAATTCCAGAATCTATGTCCTTATTCATGCTAGTCATGATAGGGGGTTGGGGAAGGGGGTAGCTGGAAACACAAGGATGGAGCTAAGACAAAGTTCTCAAAAGGACCTAAATAGATTTATCAGCTCTGTAAACTTTGGGAATTTACATAATATTTCAGTCAGCTGTAAAATAGAGATGTTCTTTACCTTACAAGGCTGTTATGAGGATTAAACAAGCTAATATTTATAAGGTTCTTAGCATTAGGTCTGACAGGTAACAAGTTCTCAAAAAAAATTCTGTTGCCATAGAACCTCCAAATCTGTGCTTCTAAGGGATGTTGTATCACGTTTTAGCCTGCCAGTTTTTCTTAAATAATTGAATCCACCCAGGAAAAGGAAAAATTCAATGAGGGAGAGCTCAAATCCTAAGTGCCATGTGTAGCACTTGCTCTTGGTAGAACAGTGACCCCAGATTGTGGATAATTGTAACATCTTCCTATGGAGCTACTGTGAAACATGGAACCAATGGTAGAGACTCAGGCCCTGTGGGAGGTGACATCATCCACAGATACAGTTATAGTCTGTTGTTGCCATTTTTGGTAGTAACCAGCTATATATGCTTTAGCTGCCCTGCATATTATCTCAGTAAAATAAAGCAGCAATCATTTCGTCCTCAATAGCAAATCACATTGTTGTAACTTAAGATTGTATTTGGAACCATTTAGTTTCTAGGTAAAAATTAACATTGAAAGTATCTTGGAAAACATTTATCCATATTGAAGCCTGAGTCATTCTTTGTTCTGCTTGGCCTTTGTACCTACTTTACTCTTTTGAATACAAGAATGCTCTTTTATCTTTGTTTCCCCTCTCTGGCTTTCTTTCACTTTTTTCTTTTGCCTTTAACATTCTTTTTGTAGTATCTTCTTTGACAGATCCATATCTTCTGCTCTCAAAGGACAAAGTAATGATGGAAACACTGTGTTTGTCTTTTGTGTGTGTGTGAGTGAGCTCAGGAGCTGGACCGTTCTACTTGTTGTGACCAGTCGTTTACTTAGCCATCGTCTCTGCTTTTAATGTGTCAGGTGTAAACTACAGAACTCACGTAGAAACTGAAAGCAGGCTTTCAACCACCCGTATGCTGAGTATATGCTGTAGGTTATACATTTTATCAGAAAATAATCTTTTAGGTTTTTACTATCATGGAGTTCCAGACAGTACCAAGACATCCAGTAGATCTTAATGAAAATATATCATATCAACTTTATTAGACAGATCTTTAAGGAGTTTGTATATAAGGAAAGGAAAATTATTCAGGAAGAGGGAAAAATAAGAAAGGTATTAGTACATATATACCTGTCCACAATAATAATGACAATTATATTATGTATGCATTATATATATTAATTACATATTTTATATTAATTTTTATATTACCAATTTCTGTTTCTTGAGTGTTGGGCATTTGTGTTTTTAATACTCTCAACAAATTTATGACAAGACTACTATTATTATACCAATTTTCAAATGAGGAAACTAAAGATAATCAAGGATTGGGCTGGTATTGAAACCCAGTCAATCTAACTTCAGAAACTATGCTCTTAACCACTGTGTTTTTCCGTCTTCCTAAGTATGTATAGAGAAGGGTTTAGGCAAGATGGTAGGCGCTGGAACAGCAGCTGTGTGGCGTGGGAGAAGCTCTATAAAGTCAGCAAAAACAACATGGGGAGCTGACTGTGTTCAGACCATGAACTCCATATTGCCACATTCAGACTTAAATTGGAGAAAGTAGGGAAAACCACTAGACCATTCAGGTATGACCTAAATCAAATCCCTTATGATTATACAGTGGAAGTGACAAATAGATTCAAGGGATTAGATCTGATAGACAGAGTGCCCAAAGAACTATGGACGAAGGTTGGTGACAGTGTACAGGAGACAGGGATCAAGGCCATCCCCAAGGAGAAGAAATGCAAAAAGGCCAAATGGTTGTCTGAGGGAACCTTACAAATAGCTGAAAAGAGACAAGAAGTTAAAAGCAAGGGAGAAAAGGAAAGATATACTCATCTGAATGCAGAGTGCCAAAGAATAGCAAGAGAAATAAGAATGCCTTCCTTAGTGATCAGTGCAAAGAAATAGAGGAAAACAATAGAAAGGGAAAGACTAGAGATCTCTTCAAGAAAATTAGAGATACCAAGGGAACATTTCATGCAAAGATGGGCACAATAAAGGACAGAAATGGTGTGGACCTAACAGAATCAGAAGATATTAAGAAGAGGTGGCAAGAATAAGATCTTCATGACCCAGATAATCACGATGGTATGATCACTCACCTAGAGCCAAACATCCTGGAATGTGAAGTCAAGTGGGCCTTAGGAAGCATCATTAAGAACAAAGCTAGTGGAGGTGATGGAATTCCAGTTGAACTAATTCAAATCCTAAAAGATGATGCTGTAAAAGTGCTGCACTCAATATGCCAGCAAATTTGGAAAACTCAGCAGTGGCCACAGGACTGGAAAAGGTCAGTTTTATTCCAATCCCAAAGAAAGGCAATGCCAAAGAATGCTGAAACTACCACACAATTGCACTCATCTCACACGCTAGTAAAGTAATGCTCAAAATTCTCCAAGCCAGGTTTCAACAGTACATTAACTGTGAGCTTCCAGATGTTCAAGCTGGTTTTAGAAAAGGCAGGGGAACCAGAGATCAAGTTGCCAACATCTGTTGCATCATTGAAAAAGCAAGAGAGTTCCAGAAAACCATCTACTTCTGCTTTATTGACTATGCCAAAGCCTTTGACTGTGTGGATCACCACAAACTGTGGAAAAATTTTTAAAAAGATGGAAACACCAGACCACCTGACCTGTCTCTTGAGAAATCTGTATGCCGGTCAGGAACCAACAGTTAACACTGGACATGGAACAACAGACTGGTTCCAAATTGGGAAAAGGGGTACATCAAGGCTGTATATTGTTACCCTGTTTATTTAACTTACATGCAGAGTACATCATGAAAAATGCTGGGCTAGATGAAGCCCAAGCTAAAATCAAGATTGCCAGGAGAAATATCAGTAACCTCAGATATGCAGATGACACCACCCTTATGGCAGAAAGTGAAGAGGAACTAAAAAGCCTCTTGATGAAAGTGAAGGAGGAGAGTGAGAAAGTTGGCTTAAAACTCACCATTCAGAAAATTGAGATCATGGCATCTTGTCCCATCACTTCATGGCAAATAGAAGGGGAAACAGTGGAAACAGTGAGAGACTTAATTTTCTTGGGCTCCAAAATCACTGCAGATGGTGACTGCAGCCATGAAATTAAAAGATTCTTGCTCCTTGGAAGAAAAGTTATGACCAACCTAGACACCATATTCAAAAGCAGAGACATTATTTTGCCAACAAAGGTCCGTCTAGTCAAAGCTATGGTTTTTCCAGTAGTCAAGTATGGATGTGACAGTTGGTCTATAAAGAAAACTGAGTGCAGAAAAATTGATGCCTTTGAACTGTAGTGTTGGAGAAGACTCTTGAGAGTTCCTTGGACAGCAAGGAGATCCACGCAGTCCATCCTAAAGGAAATCAGTCCTGAATATTCATTGACAGGACTAACGATGAAGCTGAAAGTCCAATACTTTGAGCACCTGATGTGAAGAACTGACTCATTGAAAAAGACCCTGATGCTGAGAAAGATTAAGGGTGGGAAGAGAAAGGGAAGACAGGGGATGGGATGGTTGGATGGCATCACTGACTCAATGAACATGAGTTTGAGTAAGCTCTGGGAGTTGGTGATGGGCAGGGAAGCCTGGTGTAACTGTAGTCCATGGTTCACAAAGAGTCAGACACGACTGAACGACTAAACTGAACTGAATTGAAGTATGTATATGTGCTTACCTATTTCTGCACATATAAGAAATTATGTGCATT
This sequence comes from Capra hircus, assembly GCF_001704415.2. Lineage (NCBI taxonomy): Eukaryota > Metazoa > Chordata > Mammalia > Artiodactyla > Bovidae > Capra > Capra hircus. Next base: position 7,812,788 of record NC_030820.1, read on the forward strand.
TATATAGTGTATATTATGATATAAAATAAATAAAATTTCAAATTTCATTAAATATCTTTTCCTGTAAAATTAACATTTGTAAGTTTAGGACATATTTTTTCCCTTATCTTTAAACCATGACCATGTTTATTTTGGTCTCATGAATGAAAGGTGTCACTGGTGTTTCATAAACTTGAATATTTTATGGATTCTTTTAAAAGGAATTTTCATGGGCCCTTAGTATTTACATGGATAATTTTGTGTTGGAATGTTACTGTTAAATGTACAAACATATAATTAGGTGTACATTCCTTGTGCTTTTATGTCCTAAAATTATTTTAAGATACATTTTGAGATGAGAAAACAATAAACTCATTTTAACAACACAGGTTTCGTGTGATAGATAATGATGTTCTACTGAAATGTTGCTATTTGAGAAAGCATTGTGATATAGGCTTATATACAGTTGGAGTTTAGAGCTTAGCATGGCACAAGTACCATAATTCATGTGATTAAAACATTCTTTTACTGCTTTTTTCCTGTTGAAAGAATTGTGAAACCTCCATTCACCCAGTGGGCAGAGGTAGCGTTTTCCCTTGGTGCAGATGCAACTTTCACGTAGTCAGTGTCTGCCTTCATTTGTTCCTCTAAAATAGCACTACTTGCTGGAAATTGATTGTAAAAGCAATATAGATGGGAACTGCCGTGACATGTCAGTACTTTATCTGAAGGGGTGGTGAGGGGGTCTTGCAGAGGATGCTAATGAGCCTCTCTTCTGCCATCTACACCCTCTCCCTCTGATCTCCTTGCTTTGAATACAATCTGCTCCCTGACAACTCCCAATTTTTATCTGTAGTCTAGACTGCTTCTCTAAACTCCAGACCTGTGTATCTAACTACCATGTTGACATCTCCACTCAAGATTTCTAAACAACATCTTAGAATTAACAAGTTGATTTGAGCTTGTTTTGGTTTCCCCTGATTTCCCTGACCTGCTCCAAACCTGTTCACGCAGTATTCTCCATCCCTCGAGAGCAACCATTACATTTTTCCTGCTATTCGAGTGTCAGCCTTTTGTCATCCTTTACTTTTCCGTTTTTTTTTTTTTTTTTTCATATTTAAATCCAGTCAGCCTGAGAATCTTGCTGGCTTTGAACTATATCCAGGATCTGACCTCTTCTTACCAACCTCACTGCTGCCGTCTCCCCTCCCACAGCCCCAGGTCCAAAGCACTGTCACTTCTTGCCTCGATGGTTGCAGCAGCCCCCTAATAGGCCTCCCTGCCTTTCCCCTGGCCTTCTCTGCTAGGTGCTGCATGGTGTATGCTGCACAGAGTTGATGCTTTACGTAAAACCCATAGAAGGTTCCTGGATGATTCCCCTTCCTCAAGCCTACCAAAGGCTCCCTCCCATAATGAAAACCAAACCCTCCCAGTGCTCTGCAAGGCCTGCTCCAGCCCTGTCTTTTCCTCAATCTATTCCAGCCTCACTTTCCCTCAGACCTGCGACACAGCTTCTCGGAGCCCTGGCCCTGCTGTTCCCTCAGGGGGCCACCTGGCTTGCACCCCCACATTCTTCTGGCCGTTGTTTAGGTACCGCTTTAACAGTGGGCCTTCTCTGAACATCTGAGAAAACATCTGGATGCCAGCCTGCCTCCTCCTCTCTACTCCCTCACCTGCTTTAATGTTTTTCCCCACTGCATTTATCACCGTGTATTATATTTATATTATATGTATTATATGTTATACTTTGTATATGTATAAGTGTATAAATCGCTTATTGCCTGTCTCTTTTGATGGGAATATAAGTTTCATGAAGGCAAGAACTTATTTTTTCCTTAGGTCCTAAAATACTACATGGAACTTAGTTTGTGTGTAATAAGCATTTGTTGAATCAATCAGTGAATACTTAGTGTTTTGTTTTTACAATTATTTTTTACTAGAACAAAAGCAAAGGGAAATATTTTTAGTTAGAGGTTGTAGGTCACGGGGTGAAAAAATGTATATCAGGCTGTGAAACAAGTAAGCAAACTGCTAACTGCAACTTAGATTTTATGAAGCATTAGAAATCTTTGTATTGCCAGTTCTCATTTCACCAGCTGTGACATTATTTGGGTTTTGCAGTTGACTGTGAGCTTCTAACTTCCTCCAGGTACTTGCCTGTTATGCTCTGTGTACGTATTTACAGCTTCTTTGAAAGTTACTAGTAGCATTATTCATTTGTGTGACCACTGATACCATGCTGGGCTGTTAATACAGTTAAGATTTTCTGAGAAAAAGGCCTCTTTGTAAATCAGCCGCTCCCCTGATTTTCACTTGGAACTCATCCAAATATTGACGCTACTTAGTTCGTAAGATTTCCTCACCTCAGTGGAGAACCAGTAGCCGGCAGAACCAAAGCCCTGACATGCAGTGGAGATTAACATTCAGAGGGAAGCCTGTCTGTCGAACTGTGTAACAACTATCCATGTAGGAAACCCAAACAGAGTCCAAAGAGCAAATAATTGTGGTGATTAAACTGATAAGCTGGTGACACAGGGGAAGAAAGTACAAATTGAAGTTTCGGCAACAAGTGTAAGGCACATGTCTTTCCTATTCTTAGGAAAGAAATACGATAGCTTGGTTGCATGATTAAAATAGGCAAAGTCCAGCTGGAATCCCATTTACTACCTGTTGTTTGCTTGCTCTTTTTCCTCTTATCAGAGGCATCAAGACCTTTAAATTGTTAGCTTACCACTTTTTGTTTTCCTTTATCTTTTAGCCTTTATAGCAAAGTACTGTTAATATAGAGGTAAACCAAGGCTTTCTTCACATTCTTCTGTTTTTTCCCCCCCTGCTGTGGTATAAATTGATGACTTACTCAAAACATTTTTAAAGTTATTATAAACTAAAATGTGTATACATTTTAATTATACATACTATAACAAATATTGCATTCATAAATACATAGTGTTTTTATATAATTTATTAACACGTTTCATATATTTGTTTATATTGCAAGAACCTTATGAAAATAAGGGATGAAACCAAGATTTGACTTTCAAGGATAAGAAAAAGTACCTCTTCTTTTAAACAGAAAATTGAGTCACGTAAAAACCATACTTCAGTGTTGTAGGAAGGATCCTGTTGTAAGCACATCTGTACTTTTTTTCTTTCCTCCCTTCCTCCATTTCCTGTTTGAATTGATATTGATTGAATACCCATGTATATCAGGCAAGAAGAATACAGACTCAGTCCTGGGGATGATGTGAAAGCTAATTTAGCAATCCTAGGCTATCATGGAGTAGCTTCTTTAAAGTACATTGGGAATTATTTGGGGTCAGCCTGCATTTGGTTGGACATAGGAAAGAAGAGGCCCGTTTTTATGAATTTTGGTTTCTGGTAGTTTGACTTTTTCCAGGGCAATGTGCTACATTCATTCCCCAAGGTAATGTTAATCACTTGTTAGTCTGGCTTCAGAGACTTTCATTGTCTCTCTGCTATTTTAACAAACACACACACACATATTCTTTATCTCTACCTCTATTTCTTTCTTTCATCTTCCACTTCTTACAGTTCCCTTTTCATCTCAGATTCTAAGCTTCTTTTATATTTTCTTCTTAGTTCTCCTCTGAGTTTCTTGTTTTAGTTTTAATGTTAACAGTTTATGTTTTATATTGTTGCATTTTGTTTTGAAGAAATGTAATACATTGATTCAATATGAAAATAATTGCCTTCCTGTCTAGAGATCTGAAAAGATAGAGGGATTGGATACTGCCCTAAGGTTGGATGCAATAGAAAGTGAACTGTTTCTAAAGGAAATTAAACAGGCATATTAACTTATTTCCTGCAGACCGTTCAGTTCAGTTCAGTTTAGTCGCTCAGTTGTGTCTGACTCTGTGACCCCACGGACCGCAGCATACCAGGCCTCCCTGTCCATCACCAACTCCTGGAGTTTACCCAGACTCATGTTCATCGAGTCGGTGATGCCATCCAACCATCTCATCCTCTGTGGTCCCCTTCTCCTCCTGCCCTCAATCTTTCCCATCAGGATCTTTTCAAATGAATCAGCTCTTCACATCAGGTAACCAAAGTATTGGAGTTTCAGCTTCAACATCAATGCTTCCAAAGAACACCCAGGACTGATCTCCTTTAGGATGGACTGGTTGGATCTCCTTGTAGTCCAGGGGACTCTCAAGAGCCTTCTCCAACACCATAGGTCAAAAGAATCAATTCACTGGCGCTCAGCTTACTTTCAACTCTCACATCCATACATGACCACTGGAAAAACCATAGCCTTGAATAGACAAACCTTTGTTGGCAAAGTAATGTCTCTGCTTTTAAATATGCTGTCTAGGTTGGTCATAGCTTTTCTTCTAAGGAGCAAGTGTCTTAATTTCATGGCTGCAGTCACCATCTGCAGTGATTTTGGAGCCCAGAAAAATAAAGTCAGCCACTGTTTCCACTGTTTACCCATCTATTTGCCATGAAGTGATAGGACCGGATGCCATGATCTTAGTTTTCTGAATGTTGAGCTTTAAGCCAACTTTTTCACTCTCCTCTTTCACTGTCATCAAGAGGCTGTTTAGTTCCTCTTCACTTTCTGCCATAAGGGTGGTGTCATCTGATATCTGAGGTTATTGATAGATCTCCCAGGAATCTTGATTCCAGCTGCAGACCATTAGCTAAACAGATAATGAAAGGAAAATACTTCACTGCTTACCTGATTATTTATTCCAAAACCTAACTGGAGTCCAAGGTTGTACATCCTGTTGCCAGTGTTTTCTAGGATTATACCTTCACATCAGTTACTTTTCTTTTGACTTGCATAGAGGAAATGGCTATCGGAGAGAGCTCTCTGTTTAAAAATGTTTGTTTCAACAAGAATAAGCAAGTTTCTATGCATTTTAACAAAGTGGTTATAAAAAGCCTAAAACTCTGAACCTTGTATGGGTTTCCCACAGTACCAAAAGAAGATGGGATTTTTGACTGAAACTGACCTGTAATTAAGTTCAGAGTGAGTGCTATATTAGTTCTGTTTGGAATCCTCCTTAAAGACTTGTCCATCATAGTCAAGTCCAGGGCTCAGAATTTCTAAAAAAGATTTTAGCCTTTTAAAAAATACATTGTATGGTAGCACTTAACAGTCCTTGAGAAAAATGGTACATGTGAGATGTGATGGATTTTAGAAATTACGCCAGCACCCTCTAGTTAGTGTGTTCTTTTACTTACTCTATTATAAATCAGGAGTTTGCACTTTTGACAGCTAATTTTTTTTTTCTGTCAGCTGAAACTTGTCTCAGCCTCTTAACTGTAAGCAAACTGGAAATGAAGAGTCTTTCTTAAGATACAGATATGTATTTTTTTTTGGAAATATAATTTGAATGGTTGGATGTGTGTATCTTTTAGGCTAATGTACTTAGTGGTAAACAGAAATAGACCTTTCCCCCTTCCCATTTGGAGTAAAATTTATTTAAGTATAAAATTTGATTCCATAATAAGCAAAATAGCATAGGCGTTATTTTAAAACAAACTAAAGATAAAAACTAGGAGTTTTTAACAGACCTGCAATATGGGATTTATTCTATAGTTGTCATTCTTGCTGAAGAGGCTGTGATGTGGGGATGGGCCTTTTTCAGCATGTGTTAGAATTATCCATTTGTCTACCTCAGATCATAAAATCTTCCAGTTGAGAAGATGGTCTTTGGGGACCATCTAGTTCAACTCTCCTATTTTACAGTTAAAGGAATCTGTGGGTAAGGTTACTCCCAAAACTGTTTTCTAAACAAAAATCCAACATTGTTGTATTCAGTTCATTGTCAGGCAAATCTTTGTTAGTAATTTTAACAGTTCCACTAATAATTGGAAGATAATTATGCACACAAAAAAGCAGAGACATTACTTTGCTGAAAGATGTCCATCTAGTCAAAGCTATGGTTTTTCAGTAGCCATGTATGGATGTGAGAGGTGGACCATAAAGAATGCTGAGCACCAAAAAACTGATACTTCTCAACTGTGGCATTGGAGAAGACTCTTGAGAGTCCCTTGGACTGCAAGGAGATCCAACCAGTCAATCCTAAAGGAAATCAACCTTGAATATTCCTTGGAAGGAATGGTGCTGAAGCTGAAGCTCCAATACTTTGGTCACCTCATGCAAAGAGCTGACTCACTAGAAAAGACCGTGATGCTGGGAAAGAGTGAAGGCAGGAGGAGAAGGGGACGACAGAGGACTGGATGGTTGGATGGCATCGCCAACTCATTGGACATGAGTTTGATCAAGCGCTGGGAGATGATGAAGGACAGGGAAACCTGGCCTATTGCAGTCCATGGGAACACGATGGAGCAACTGAGCAACAGCAACAACAAATTGTCAACCTTCATAATTCTTATTTGTAGGCAGGTCATCATATTCGGGCAATAATTTTCCCTGAAAGTGCTCAAACTGTAACTCATGGAACCTGTCTTCACTAAAACAACTGGACTTCTTCCAGAAGAGGAGATGTTTTGAAATCTCTCTTGTAATAAAACACAGTGTAATGTTACGTATGCTAGGATATAGCAAGGCCTGACTTCCATTTCTGCCTCTACCATCTGTTTGGGCCCTCCCTTCCTTTTCTTCTCTTCCTTTCTTCCTTGTTCACTTTGGTCCCCAAAGGAATTGTAATCTTGGTCCCCAAATGAAACGATGATTTCATCCTTTTGGGCATTTTTTCTCACTTCCTCTTTCTGCCTGCATTGTACGCCTTTCTCTCCCTAACCGCACTGAGTCCCAGGGTACACACGTACACACACATACATAGGTATGACACACGCCCGGTTGTCCTGTGACCTGCTTTGGTTACAGCTTTGGGGAAAGTTGCCCTGTAAGGTATGATTGTGTGATTTCACTGTTTCGCTCTGTGCAGATGTAGAAAACATACCGGAAATGATGGCTGGCATTTCTTTGATTTCATCCATGTTAAATGGTAAAGCTAGAAGTGCTCAGTTAAGGCCCGACTCCTTGTAGGTTTTTAAAAATTGGCTTAATTCTTTAGTCCCAGTTTGAGTAATTAAATACCAAATAGACGAATTAGCAGATGTTGGCAGATTGTGTAATGTCCTCTCGTAGATGGATATGGTTAATAGTTTAATGTAAATGTCCTATAAAATTTGGAAAAAGGTAATAATTCTATTTTCTTATTTGTAGCCTTACCATGGTTTCTGCCATGGTGATGAGCAGACTTTTAGACTGGTAATTTAATGAAAGTGTTAATCAAATAATAAAATCATGTGAAGCAGTTTAATATATAATCTCAAATATGATTTAGTAGAAAATATTAAACAGCCATTTCATAAACTGATGCAATTCAATATTTAATGGGTTAGAATGCAGATTAAGAGAAATATCAAAATGGGTTGAATAGTGTTATAAAAGCCGATCCTTTTAGAGCAAACTGCACTGTCATCAAGATACATGCCTATTAAATCTTAGCATTCTAATTTTATATATGACAGCGATGCTATTAACATAAAAACATGTGACTGTGGATTAATAATGTTCAGTCTGTGGCTATTTAATACTCTTTCACAGCAAGAAGCACTGTCTAGTATGTATATGAAATATCTTAATTTTTAGAATTATTATGTACATAGAAGATTATATCTGTTGTTTTATAAAATTAAAAGGATGCCTGGTGTTGCCCTTCCAGATTAGGCATATTGGTGCAGAATTTCATCTTCCCAATATTAATTTTATACTACTCCTGTATTTTTTTGCTAAGATCAACTTGTTTTAAAAAGTTAAAGTAAGTTATTTAAAACAAGGGAAGTCTTTTGCAATTAAACATTGGTAATAGGGTTGAGTCGCAGCAGTGCTACGCTCTATGAAATGAAGTGATCGTGTCAGAGAGAGTTATTGATTAGAATCTTCCTACAGGTACTTACATTGACTTAATGGAATGTGTATGTTTATTAACAGCAAAGATAAATATGGTCATTGAAATGGTGTATCTTCCAGTTTTTTAAATTAACTACAATAAGAACTTACAATAAGTGAATTTTCACTGTTTCATCTAATACACCCCAGAGCTTAGTCCATATGGAACTTTGCTTTGGAGCTGACTCATAAATCTTGTGCTTTTGGATGAGATCATTTTGGACCTCCAGTAACTAAACACTTGAAGGGAAGTCTAATGCCTTGCTGGTTATTGAACGTCTCTCCTGAATTTGGAGTGATGCAGTGAGGAGTTGTCTTTTAATATATAATTCGTATTGCCTTAAAAAGTGAGGTGAGTACTCTTCTTAGCTTGTTATTAATGAATTGAGAGTTCAGCCTAACCTTCACAAACTGTTTAAACCAAGCACCTATTGATATTTAAACTCACTGTAATATTTCACTTAAAGTGAATAACGGAGGTGGACATTCTAAGATTGTAGGAAATCCATAGTTTCCTTATTATTATTATTTTTTACACTACACCAGACTTTTAGAATTTACAATCAGAATGATTTCTGTGACCTTTAAATGCCCATGGTGCTTGATTATTTTCTCATTGTTCATTGTACTGTAAGGTAAAAATTTTATAAAATCATGCAGCCTGATAATACATTTAATAGCTCCACGAGAATAAAAAAGTGACCTAATGGAGAGAGATCAAGCAACAATCAGATACTCTATGTCTGAGAGATCAGAGAAAGCTTCACGGGAGAGTTGCCTGGAACTGGCTCTTGATATTGATGTGGACGGAGTTTGCTTCCAGTAGTGGACTTGATGATGCTCTGTCCAGCTGAGGACCATCGCCACTATGGACAGTTCTGGCGTGCTGATAGTTTGCCGCCTCAGGTAGCAGAGGTGGGCTTCTGTGACTTAGGACTTTCTCTGGCACCCGAGGAGCTTGCGCGGCTACACCGCAGGTGCCACAAGGGACTGTGAAGGAGCTATGACACCCCCATGGTTGAGCTGGGAGCTAATAAATCTCAGTGGGAGGTGGTAAAGGACCAGTGGGTGAATGCGCAGCTCCTCAGATTTCTCCGGGAGTACAGTTTGGTCATGGGACCTTCGTGTTTGCAGGATTGTGGTCCTGTGGCTTACAGTGGCAACCTGCTCAGGAGCGTGGCCATTGGTGCATTTTATTTCTTTTATTCTTCTTTTTTCACTTGTCCTTCTTAGGATAACTTGACCAGTAAACTCTGTACTCTGAAATTCTTATCCCAGCCTCTACTTTTGATGGTACCCAAACTGAAACAGTTTGATAGAGATGAAGACGAACAGGGTGAGTAAAGTTGTAAAGATTAAGTACAGTATCAGTGAGTGACTCAGTTTGCCTGAAATATCAGATTTATGGTTTCAGAGCAGTAAAATTGGTTATGTCACAAGGAAACACTGAGGATTTGCAGATTTTCTTCAGGCATTACAGGTTTTCTAAAATTTTTGCAAAGGGAGGTGACATGATCAAAGCTCTGCTTCCAAATACCAGTCTGGTAGTAGTCTTTAGTGGAGATCAGAGATAAGAGAGGTGGGATGGAGGGAGAACACTGGAGAAGTCATTGTGGAGTCTAGATGAGGAAATGAAGAAGAAGGATGGTGGATGCTCCATATGGCAGTTGTGCTGAAGTGGATGTCAGGGGAATTGAAAGGCATTAGAAAAAATGCAAGTATTTCTAGCCTCTATTACTGAGTGGGAGGATGACAATATTTTGTTTGAAATAGAAAAACCTAGAGGAGAAGTATGTTTAAGTGAGATAGAAAACATTCAGTTTGCTTCTTTGGAAAAATCTGTCTGTATAATATTCATTCTCCCTTTATTTCTTAGTGTCAGGATCCTCATTTTGTACAAGTCGATAATGTGCCCAGCTCAGAGATCTTTCCCAACTTCTCATTACAGCTGGTTGTAGCTATATGACTAAGTTCTGGGTGATACAGTGTAAGTAGAAATGTGTTAGATTTCAAGGAAACTTGCAGGTGAGAAGCAGGGTCACCTAGAGCTGTGCCCCTTCATCATGTCCTCATTCCTCTGCTATTTTATGGGAATAGACGTACAGCAGCAATCTTGGACTGCGAGGTGGCTTTGAGGATGAAGGCCATATAGCAGGAGTATGTAATGCCTGGGGAGACTACAGCCGCCCCAGACTGCCCAGCTCCAGAGCTTATTTACTTAAGAGGAAAATAAGCTCCATCTTCTCTGAGCCACTGGTATTTTATGGCACTTGTACCTAACACTACATGATGACACAGAACATGTTAAATCTGAATTAGGAACAGGTTATCCAGGGGACAGGGGCTTCCCCAGTGGTTCAGCAGTAAAGAATTCACCTGCAGTGCAGTAGACACATTTTTGATCCCTGGGCTGGGAAGATCCCCCGCAGAAGAAAATGGCAGCTCACTCCAGTATTCTTGTCTGGGAAACCCCATGGACAGAGGGGCCTGGTGGGCTGCAGTCCATGGGGTCCCAAAAGAGTTGGACATGACTTAGGAACTAAACAAGCAATAACAATCCAGGTGAAGATTTTCAATAGGCATTGCTATATATATATATATAACAATTTATCATTATATGAAATTGTTATATATATGTTTCCCTCATTATATATAGAAATATATATAAACAAATAAATATAAAGAAACAGTTTGAAAATATAAACAAAAATAAATAAATGTAACTAGAATTTGTGTGATACTAAGCACATGCCAGGTCAGGATACATAGAGTAGATTAACAGTTTGTACTGTATATGCAATTAAGTGGCGTAGCTGGGGATTGAAACCCAGATCTGTCTAGAGTGTAGACTCTTGTTCTGTAATGTGGAACAGAACTCAGAAGACAGGTTATAAGAATTTCATTCTAAGGTAGGGTGATCTGAGAGAAGAAGCTGTAAAACTACCAAAGGTACAGAGCTATTCATTTGCATGCACATTTTGCAAAATAAAATTTTATTACTTACAAATCTTATGCATAATATATATAAGTTGCATAGGACTCATAAGTAATATTATCATCAATAAATTCAGTTATCAATCTGAATTGTAATAAATGGTGAACTAAGCAAGTTTAAAAATATTTCTCTCGTCTGTTTAGAGATGTTTTATTAGGAATTTCCTACATATAAATACATGGAGAGGTCTGTAATTAAATTTTAAAGTTGGGAAATAATTTTGAAGTTATGCAGTTCAGTGCCCTGCTTTTATAGATGAGAAACAGAGCTGAAGCAGTTGAATGGTGACCTCCTTTGCTGTTCCTGAAAAATGTTGAATATGCTCCCACCTCAGGGTTATCCCACTTACAATCCATTCTGCTTCAAGTGTCTGCTGTCATTAGTTGCAGAGCTCAATTTCCCATGTCTTTTACGTGTAGTTCATGTATCACTTTCTAGGATGTATCACTGTTGATTTTTAAAACAGGATCCTTTATTTATTTATCTGTCTACTTATCTGCCACCCTTGCTAGCTCCACAAGGGTAGGTACTTTGTTTAGGTCATTGCTATAAGTCCAATGCCTAGATCAGTATCCACCTAACACATAGCAGTTATTCAATAAAATGTACATTGAATGGAGAGAACAGTATGTGAGGCCGTCTCCTGAAAGTAATTACTCCGTAACATAGGCTGTAGCATCGAGCTCACTCAATAGTCTTGGTTTCTGTTTTCTTGAAAACCACTGTGGAATTACAATAAACCAGGAGGGTTTAACATATTGAAAGCCAGATGTTCAAAATCACTCATTTGGGCACTTTGGGTATGGGGCTTTTTCAAGTCCTTCATGAGTAGCCAGCATGAGCTGTCTTGTTCTTCAGTTATTCCAAATTTCTGGAATATTCCTGCAGTGTGGCGGTAGGCCTGGGCACTCTGCCCTCATTACCTTTTGGTAGTAAATGACCCTGTAGTAGCCAGGGCAACTTGATGTGTTTTACTTGCTCTAATAAAGTAAAAAGCAGAGATACCACTTTGTTGACAAAGATATGTATAGTCAAGTCTATTGTTTTCCCAGTAGTCATGTATGGCTGTGAGAGTTGGATCATAAAAAAGGCTAAGCACTGAAGAACTGATGCTTTTAAATTGTGGTGCTGTTTTATTTTATTTTATTTTATTTTTTTGTTTGTTTCTTTTTTATTTATTTATTTATTTATTTATTTATTTTTTCTTTATTTTTTAAATTTTAAAATCTTTAATTCTTACATGCGTTTTAAAATTAAAAAAAAAAATTGTGGTGCTGGAGAAGACTCTTAAGAGTCCCTTGGACAGCAAGATCAAACCAGTCCATCCTAAAGGAAATCAACCCTGAATGCTCATTGGAAGGACTGATGCTGAAGCTAAGGTTCCAATACTTTGGCCATCTGATGTGAAGAGCTGACTCATTGGAAAAGACCCTAATGCTGGGAAAAACTGAGGGTAAAAGGAAAAGAGATTGAGATGGTTAGATAGTATCATCAACTCAATGGATATGAGTTTGAGCGAACTCTGGGAGATAGTAAAGGACATGGAAGCCTGGTATGCTGCAGCTCATGGGGTCACAAAGAGTCGGACTGAACTGTTGTTAGTGACTGAACAACAATGACTTGGAAGAATTTACTTCAGAATCCAAGTCTTATTTTTTTGGCATAGAGATTGAAAACTTTATTCATACAGATTCATAGTCATAGAAATGTTATTTAGTTGGTAAATCGTTTCCGACTCTTTTGTGACCCCATGGACTATAGCCTACTAGGCTCCTCTGTCCATGGCAGGAGTGGGGTTTCCGTTTCCTTTTGCAGCGAATTTTCCCCACCCAGGGACTGAACCTGCGTCACCTACATTGCAGGCAGACTATTTACCATTGAGCCACCAGGCAGCAGGCAGTTACAGAAAAGCGTTTCCTGAATCACGGCTTGTAAAGATGATGAAATGGTGATGGCGGTGATGACGATGGTGATAGTGACAGCCAGTGTTTGCTGACAGCTCACTACCTGCTTTCACTGGTCCAAGCACTTCACACATGCTGGAATTTTAATGCATGTATTGCTATCAGTGGGTAGGGAAGCCTTTCTGGTTGGACAGTAACAGAGTCTGTTCCTGTTCTTAAACAGAAAAGGTAGTAGAGAGCTCTACTTACCTTCAAGGCAATTATAATTTAATTTACCAAATTAAATACTGACGGACTTTTTAAAGAGAATAAACACAAGACTTTTACTTTAGCCCAGTAAGTATATAATGTTGTAATATGACCAATAATATAGAGAATCGAGAGAAAAATTGACTTTCTTAAATTAAGAAAATGATAAAAATTTGTAAAAACAAAATAAATACCTAATAAGTGATTTTAGGAAGGAATCTGAGTACCTTAAAATAGAGAAATGCAGAGTAGTTAGAGTGATACAGTTCAGTCCTCATCAGATGGAAGGTTGGCTGTTCCCAGCTAAACAAAGCAACCGCCTTCTTTTAAGTTTCCTTCAGAGGTAAGAACCCACAAAATAGAAAATTCTAGCCACTAGCATATGGCAGCAATCCAGTGGAATGGAAAGAGAAATGGCTAGTTTACCTGAATATTCTCTCATCAAGGCATTTTGTTAGTATTCTGCAGAAGTATCTGGAGAATTGATTTGGTTAAATGTGATTTGACAACAGCATTTTTTTGCAGCCCGGGAAAGCGGTTCCCAGACAATTTAAAATAGAGAAATGTGTCAGGTGATTTTTATATTCTCAGTATAGCTTTATCTATGGAAATGGCTTGCATACACAGTTAATGTTATAATACTGTGACAGAAAACACACAATTCTTTTTAACCATTGTCACATATCACTGAAGACATTTATTATACTTCTAGAAGTTATAGGCACTTTGTGGATTTTCTAAATATTATAAGTGTCATGCATGAATGGCTGATCTTAGTTTTATTCATTATGCTTTTATTACCAGTAAGTTACAAATACACAAGATGCAAAATTAACCTTGTGATTGACTTGGCTGAAAGATATGAAACTTTAAAGTTCTCAAATTCTGTGATGCTATTCTGTATTTATTTGACATTACTTTCAAAGCAAAGACAAAAAAAATGTCAAAATGTAGCTTGTGAGATAAGTGCAAGGGATTATCAAATCAGATGAGGTAAACTGAAATTATTTTGAAACTTCTATATATTTGAGTTATTATATTTAAGACTTTCTATCATTTTCTGACTCAGCCTAGATATTTGTTCTTCAGAAGAGCCTCACTGATCTTTCCATTTACCATCACCCCCTCTCACAGGATTAGGTCCTTCTGTTATACTTTCACCTCTCCTTTCTTCCACTCAGTCCCCTCCAGTAATTGAATTAAAGTCTCTGATTACATCATGAGAAACGCTGGGCTGGAAGAAGCACAAGCTGGAATCAAGATTGCCAGGAGAAATATCAATAACCTCAGATATGCAGATGACACCACCCTTATGGCAGAAAGTGAAGAGGAACTAAAAAGCCTCTTGATGAAAGTGAAAGAAGAGAGTGAAAAAGTTGGCTTAAAGCTCAACATTCAGAAAACTAAGATCATGGCATCTGGTCCCATCACTTCATGGGAAATAGATGGGGGAACAGTGGAAACTGTCAGACTTTATTTTTTGGTCTCCAAAATCACTGCAGATGGTGATTGCAGCCATGAAATTAAAAGATGCTTACTCCTTGGCAGGAAAGTAATGCCCAACCTAGATAGCATATTGAAAAGCAGAGATATTACTTTGCCAACAAAGGTCCGTCTAGTCAAGGCTATGGTTTTTCCAGTGGTCATGTATGGATGTGAGAGTTGGACTATGAAGAAAGCTGAGCACCAAAGAATTGATGCTTTTGAACTGTGGTGTTGGAGAAGACTCCTGAGAGTCCCTTGGTCTGCAAGGAGATCCAACCAGTCCATCCTAAAGGAGATTGGTCCTGGGTGTTCATTGGAAGGACTGATGCTGAAGCTGAAACTCCAGTACTTTGGCCATCTCATGCGAAGTGTTGACTAATTGGAAAAGACTCTGATGCTGGGAGGGATTGGGGGCAGGAGGAGAAGGGGACGACAGAGGATGAGATGGCTGGATGGCATCACCGACTCGATGCACATGAGTTTGGGTAAGCTCTGGGAGTTGATGATGGACAGGGAGGCCTGGCGTGCTGTGATTCATGGGGTTGCAAAGAGTCGGACACGACTGAGTGACTGAACTGAACTGAACTGAACTGATCCCATGTTCATTGCAGCTTTATTCACACTAGTCTATATACGGAAACAATCTAAGTGTCCATTGATGTATGAATGAATAAAGAAAACATTCTTCTTTTTATGGTTATATAATATTCTAATGTTATATATTGTTTAGCCATGAAAAAGAAGGAAATCTTGCCATTTGTGAGAACATGGATGAACCTAGAGGGTATTATGCTAAGTAAAATAAGCCAGATCAAATACTGTGTGATCTTTCTTATATGTGGAATTTAAAAAGATGAATTCCTAGACTAATAGAGTAGAACAGTGGTCACTGGGCATTGGGGTTTGGGGAAAATGGGGGAGATATTAATCGAAGCATATAAAATTCCACTTATAAGGTCAATCAGTTCGAAGGATTACAGTTAGTAATACTGTATTGTATACTTACAATTTGCTAAGAGAGTACATCTTAAGTATTCTCACCTTCTTACCACACGCATACATACACACACAAAGAAAAGTGGTAACTATGTGAAATGATGAACATGTTAATTAGCTTGATTGTGGTAATCACTTTGCAATGTATACATTGTACAAAGTATCATATTGTACACCTTGAATATATACAGGATTTTTTCTTTGTCAGTTATACCTCAATAAAGCGTGGGGGGCAAATAAAACCTCTCATCTTGACTTTATTACAAACTCCCTGAAGGCAGGGGTGATGTCAGTGTTACTAACAGCCTAAAGTGAACCAAGGACATGACTCTATCTGTCTTTCCTTTTCTCCTGAATCATCAGTTTCCCAGTGTCTGTTGATCTGTGTTATCAGCATACACATATGCTATTATTAGTGGGGTTTTTTTTTCCAAAATCTTCCTTTTGACTTCATTTCCCTCATTTCTGTTTTCCTTATAACTTTTTAGCAAAACTTCAAATGCTTGTTCATACTTAGCTGTCTTCAATGTCTTGCTTTCCTTTCTGACCCACTGAAAGTGCCCCCATCACTCTGCTGACACAGCTGTCATCAGGATCACCACTGAGTGCTGCTGGTCATTTCCCGTTTGCCTGTTAAACACCAGGGTCTATTGCTGTGCGGTCCCAGTCCTCTTTCAGTTAAACCAGCTGCAAGGTGACTATGCCCTGAGGACTTCTTCCACAGATGACCTGCTGATAACGTTTCTTCATGGGGTGACCATGACAGAACCATGAACTTGATGGCTGAAAACAACAGAAATTTGCTGCTTTATAGTTCTGACTTGATAGTCAGACTTGTTGTTCAGAGTTGAGGTGTCAGCAAGGCTGCACTTCCCTCTTAGGCTCTAGGGAAGAATCCTTTCCTGCTTCTCCCAGCTGCTGGCAGCTTTAGGCGTTCCTTGGCTTGTGGCTGCCTAAGTCCAAGCTCTGCCTCCATCTCCACCTGGCATTCTCCTTGTCTATGTCTCCTGTGAGGACAGTTGTCACTAGATTTAGGGCCCACCCTGATAATCCAGAATGACGTCATCTCAAGGTCTTAATTATATCCACAAAGACTCTTTTTCCAATTAAATGCTCATTCAAGATTCCAGGGATTAGGGTAGATCTATGTTTTTTGGGGGGAGCCACCCTTCCGTCTCCTATAATAATGATCCTGTTGTTCAGTGTGATCATTCACAGGATCATATGATACACTATTCTAATCAAAATGGCAATTTAACAACTAATCAATTTTTTTCATGCAACAAATAGTTAATGAGTACTTCCTATATGTCAAGCACCATTCTGGGTCTTGAGAGAAAGGGTAGTTAGCATATCTCCACTCCTAAGTAGTTAGCATATCTCCACTCCTAACAGAGTTCTATTCAAGTTGGGGGAAATAGAATTATCCTTTGATCTATACGTATTACTTAATGTACATCAGTATATTTTCTAAGGTTATAGAAAACATTTTAAGTTTGTAATTGAGCTCACAAAAGTCATAGTTTTATAAAACCCAGAACATGCAGAGTACAAAACAGTAATTTTCTCATTCATTTGTTAACAGACTATATATCAGATGTTTTACCAATGTGCTAGTGTAAAAGAGGAAAAAAGTGCCAAAAGTCTGGTCAATTTACATTTATCTGTTGATAAGTGACACAAAGCCATGATAGTGTGATTATAAGTAGAAAGTGATAGCATTATAACCCTGATTTTCATTAATGTTTTATTTATACCACATTAGTCTAAGGAAAGTTATGACCAACCTAGATAGCATACTCAAAAGCAGAGACATTATTTGCCAACAAAAGTCCGTCTAGTCAAGGCTATGGTTTTTCCTGTGGTCATGTATGGATGTGAGAGTTGGACTGTGAAGAAGGCTGAGCATCGAAGAATTGATGTGTTTGAACTGTGGTGTTGGAGAAGACTCTTGAGAGTCCTTTGGACTGCAAGGAGATCCAACCAGTCCATTCTGAAGGAGATCAGCCCTGGGATTTCTTTGGAGGGAATGATGCTAAAGCTGAAACTCCAGTACTTTGGCCACCTCATGTGAAGAGTTGACTCACTGGAAAAGACTCTGATGCTGGGAGGGATTGGGGGCAGGAGAAGGGGAGGACCGAGGATGAGATGGCTGGAAGGCATCACTGACTCGATGGACATGAGTCTGAGTGAAGTCCGGGAGTTGGTGATGGACAGGGAGGCCTGGCGTGCTGCGATTCATGGGATTGCAAAGAGTTGGACACGACTGAGCGACTGAACTAACTGACTGACTGACTCAAGGTTTAAAATTACAGCCACATAATAAATAGAAAGCATAATTAATAGCTTAAAATTTAAAAGCCATTAAATGGGCTATTTTAGTGAGATGATTTGGAAGTATTGTCTAGATAAAACACATATTTGTATAAAAAGAAAAATAAATGGTGATGTTTTCTAAACTTTCTACTGTTTCTCCCAGGCTAGTTTCTTTGATTGGATGATGTCATCCTTAACTATTCTCATTCTTTTATATTTCCTATCTGACTTATCACTTTTTTTTTCTTTCCTTGCAGGGTTCCCTGTGCTATGCAGTAGGTCTTTGTTGATTATCTGTTTTAAATATGGCAGTGTGTACTTGTCAATTCCAAACCCCCAGTCTATACGTCCTCCCAACTCTTCCCTCCAGTAACCATAAGTTTGTTCTCAAAGTCTGAAGTCTAAGAAGTTTTCCCATTAAATAATATATTTGTTATCAGTGATCTTTGATGTTACTATTGCAGAAAGATTATGGCTTGCTGAAGACTGAGAGGATACTTTTTTTAAGCAATAAAGTAGTTTTAAATTAAGGTACGTACTTTTTTTAGACATAACGCTGTTACACACTTAGTAGACTACAGGGTTGTGAAACAGCTTCCCCGGTGGCTCATATGGTAAAGAATCCACCTGCAGTGCAGGAGACCTGGCTGCAAGCCCTGACTTGGGAAGACCCTGGAGAAGGAAATGGCTACCCACTCCAGTACTCTGGCCTGGAGAAATCCGTAGACAGAGGAACCTGGCAGGCTAACAGTCTGTGGGGTCACAAAGAATTGGAAATGACTGAGCGACTTTCCCTTCACTTCACTTCATTACATAAACACAACTTTTATATGCGTTGGAAAACCAAAAACTTCATGTCACTGTCTTTAATTGTGGTCGTCTAGAATGGAACCACTCTCTCTCTGTTATGCCTTTATACAAACTGTTGAGAGAACTCATTGAGTGTGTGTTAAGGTCATAGGCTCCAAACCAATATTCTAGGGCTTAGATATAGGTTCTGCTACTTATAACTGACTTCAGGTGGAATACTTAATCTCTCTGTGTCAGGTTTTTCATTTGTAAAATGAAAATAATATTGTTTACTGCTAGAGTTGTTCTGAGGACTGAATTAATTAAATTGTTTAAAGAAGTGCTGAAACATAGAAATAACTGAAGAATAAAAACTAGTCACGATTATTAAGCAGAAATTGATGAAGAGATTTTTTTTTTGAGAGGGCAACATGGACAAGCCACAGAGGTAAAAATTCGTGGGGTTTTTCCAGGGGTAAGGATACTGATCGGGAGCATTGAGACAATGATTCTGGAGCCAGGACTTAGAGGTCCTGCCCTCCACATTCCAGGAGAGGAGCCAGAACAGTGCCATATCCATAGGCTATCTCTGAGAACACTGAAGCGGACACTCAAGGATTTGAACTTTATTCTGTAGACAAAGGGAAATGTTGAAGACAGCTCAGAGTCTAGTACATGGTCTTCTTTAGGAGTAGGGGATTCTATTTTTTTTTAATGTTTATATCCTTGATTATACCTTTAAAAAATTTTTTTATTTTGAATTGGAAGATAACTGCTTTATAATATGGTGTTAGTTTCTACCATTCCTCAACATGAATCAGCCATAGATATACATAGCACCAAACTTCCAGAAACTGATTTTTAGTTCTTTTTTGGTACCTGCATTTCATCATTGATAATAATGATTCCTGTATCATAGGGTGTTGTGAGGATTAAATGAGGTAATGCAGGTAATGTACGTAGAACATTGTCTGGCTAATAGTAATTCCTAATAGAACATTAGCTATTTTAAATTGTGAGCAATGGAGTGATGTGATTGAATCTGTGGAGCTTTACATAATTCTGGGCAAAGGAAAATACCTAAACTTCCATATAAGAACAGACAGAGAATGAGAAGTTTGCATAAGAGTGATGCACTTGAGCAGTTTTTTCAAAAGATTGGCCTGGAAAAGGTCATTGCTGAAGATACGCAGTTATTTCTGAGCATCCAGGAGACATTGGTACTGTAACTGGCCTTTCAGGAAAGCTAGAAAGCCTGACACATGAAGAGAGGATAATATGCAAAGGTCTGTTCCATGGGATACCTTTGTGCAGATTGAAAAGAAGTATGTTTTTCTCTGGGCATATTAGCCCAATAGCAGGGTGCATGGCATGGTAAGAAGAGCCTTGGACCTACCCCCTTGGCCAGACATCTATGGGTAAGATGCACCTTTTGCAGCCAAACACTTATACCCCCAAAGCATTTGACATTAGGAAAATTCTGCCTAGCTAGAGAACGTGTCCTTCATGTGTGTGTGTTTGCCAGTCCTTTGAATTTGAGGTGGTCTTGTGATTTACTTTGACTGCTAGAGTGTGATAGAAGTAACTATGTGACTATGAAGGCTAAACCTTAACTGGGTTTGAAGCTTCCATTCTTACCCTCTTGGGATTCTTCTCTGAGATCACTCAATCTAACATACTAGAGGATGGGAGGTTGTGGGGAAGAATAGAACTGCCCTGTTTGAAAGCCGGCATGCCCTGTCAGCTGCCTCTTTGTGAGTGGTCCCAGGCAACACCAGGGAATCACTTCTTAGGCACAGAATTGCTTATCTGTAGGATCTTAAGATCTCTTCAAAAAAATTAGAGATACCAAGGGAACATTTCATGCAAAGATGGGCTCAATAAAGGACAGAAATGATATGGACCTAACAGAAGCAGAAGATTTTAAGAAGAGGTGGCAAGAATACACAGAATAACTGTAAAAAAAAGATCTTCACGACCAAGATAATCACAATGGTGTGATCACTCACCTAGAGCCAGACATCCTGGAATGTGAAGTCAAGTGGGCCTTAGAAAGCATCACTACGGACAAAGCTAGTGGAGGTGATGGAATTCCAGTGGAGCTCTTTCAGATCCTTAAAGATAATGCTGTGAAAGTGCTGCACTCAATATGCCAGCAAATTTGGAAAACTCAGCAGTGGCCATAGGCCTGGAAAAGGTCAGTTTTCATTCCAATCCCAAAGAAAGGCAATGCCAAAGAATGCTCAAACTACCACACAATTGCACTCATCTCACATGCTAGTAAAGTAATGCTCAAAATTCTCCAAGCCAGGCTTCAGCAGTACGTGAACCGTGAACTTCCCGATGTTCAAGCTGGTTTTAGAAAAGGCAGAGGAAGCAGAGATCAAATTGCCAACATCCGCTGGATCATGGAAAAAGCAAGAGAGTTCCAGAAAAACATCTATTTCTGCTTTACTGACTATGCCAAACCTGTGACTGTGTGGATCACAATCAACTGTGGAAAATTCTGAAAGAGATGGGAATACCAGACCATCTGACCTGCCTCTTGAGAAACCTGTATGCAGGTCAGGAAGCAACAGTTAGAAGTGGACATGGAGCAGCAGACTGGTTCCAAATAGGAAAAGGAATACATCAAGGCTGTACATTGTCACCCTGCTTATTTAACTTATATGCAGAGTACATCATGCGAAACACTGGGCTGGAAGAAACACAAGCTGGAATCAAGATTGCCAGGAGAAATATCAATAACCTCAGATATGCAGATGACAACGCCCTTATGGCAGAAAGTGAAGAGGAACTAAAAAGCCTCTTAATGAAAGTAAAAGAGAGTAAAAAAGTTGGCTTAAAGCTCAACATTCAGAAAACGAAGATCATGGCATCTGGTCCCATCACTTCATGGCAAATAGATGGGGAAACTGTGGAAACAGTGTCAGACTTTATCTTTTTGGGCTCCGAAATCACTGCAGATGGTGATTGCAGCCATGAAATTAAACGACACTTATTCCTTGGAAGAAAAGTTATGACCAACCTAGATAGCATATTGAAAAGCAGAGACATTACTTTGCCAACAAAGGTCCGTCTAGTCAAGGCTATGGTTTTTCCAGTGGTCATGTATGGATGTGAGAGTTGGACTGTGAAGAAGGCTGAGCGCCGAAGAATTGATGCTTTTGAACTGTGGTGTTGGAGAAGACTCTTGAGAGTCCCTTGGGCTGCAAGGAGATCCAACAAGTCCATTCTGAAGGAGATCAGCCCTGGGACTTCTTTGGAGGGAATGATGCTAAAGCTGAAACTCCAGTACTTTGGTCACCTCATGCGAAGAGTTGACTCATTGGAAATGACTCTGATGCTGGGAGGGATTGGGAGCAGGAGGAGACGGGGACGACCGAGGATAAGATGGCTGGATGGCATCACTAATTCAATGGACGTGAGTCTGAGTGAACTCCAGGAGTTGGTGATGGGCAGGGAGGCCTGGCGTGCTGTGATTCATGGGTTCGCAAAGAGTCGGACACGACTGAGCGACTGAACTGAACTGTACTGAGGATCTTAAGCAAGCATAAATGGGTTTTGTTTGTAACTTGGGTTTTGTTTTTAACTGCGGTTTTGAGGTGGTTTGTTGCATAACAGTAGATAACTAATATATCTAGGCCAAAAGGGAAAGATGAGGGGTAATTCTTAATCTAGAGCTCTTTTCTGGAACTTCTCGGTGGTCCAGTGCCTAAAACTCCGTACTTCCCCTGCAAGGGACGTGAGCTCAGTCCCTCACTGGGGAACTAAGATCCGCAACCTGTGCTTTGTGGGCCCCTGAAATAAATACATAAAGCGCCCCTCTAATTCCTATAATCTCTCAGATTCCCGCTAAAGACATTTCCAGTGATGAGACACTGAGCCAGATCTTATTTCATCGATGGAGATATTAATGTATTATATAGATCAGTTTGGTCTGGAGGAGCAGAAAAATTGTCTACAGAGATTTCCAGGATAGTTTTTTGATACCAGTGTGGCCTAGAAATGTCTGCTGGCTGATTGCCTTTCTAGTCACTCTGTGTTTCCAGAAGACTTAATAAAAGACTCAGATATATTAAAAATGCAGAATTGCTGAGTCCCTGCCTAGTTCCAAGCACTGTCATGACTGAGATACATTGTCAAAAGTAATGGTCCATGTTTGAAACAGAATATTCTACATGAACTAGAAATTCATGCTAGTAAAAGTACAGCAGGAATCTGAAGAATTGAAAGAAGTTAGAAACAAGTTAAATGCCCCGTGAAACTGAAAATACAAATAAATTATGTTTAGTTAGTAAGGAAAATTAAATGAACAGTTGAATATTTATATTTTGATCAATTCTACTATCTTATGATTTTATAAAAACATTATTTTCTTTGATTTTTCCAGTGATATTTTTAGTTTGAACCTATAGAACCAGTAGTTTTGATGACAAGTTGAAAAACATGGAGATGTTTTTCACAAGTTTTTTTTTTTTTACTTTTTCTCCTTCCTTCTTTCTCTCTTTCCTTCTTGCCTCCCTTTCTTTTAGCTTAAAGTCTTCCCTTAAAGGGGAGTGAACGGTGAATGTCAAGCGTGTTCACACTGGATTCCTGCTGGAACTTCTCCTTGCACACCTAACACTGTCCCTCATGTAGAGCAGAGTGGGCCCAAGCAGTCTGCTCTGTATTTCCTAAGACTCCAGCCTGGCTGTGCTTGGTCCTCAAGGCTGGAATGTCTCCCAGGTCTGCAGTGCTCATCCCCCACAGGAGACAGCACAGGGTCAGTGACATGTCCTGTGTTCAACAATGTGACATGGATCCTTCCCCTGAGAACTCCATGTTCTGGTGCTATGACCCCTTGAGCTTGGAGCTCTTCCTTCCTACGGATGAAGGGATGAGGGTGAAGGGACCTCCCTTTTAGGTTAAATGAAGAGGCTACAGGGTGTGTAGCCTGTGCTCATTATGGTAATATTAGTTAGTACCAAAATGGGTAGGTTGTGGGGAATACTGTCCAATCGATTCTGTTAAGATAGAGGAAGTATTAGTGACTGTATCATACAATGGCTGTGTTTGAGTAGCATGGGATCAGACTGAATCTGAATCGCAGGCACGTCATGGACAGCAGGCGGAGGAGAGTCCACCCTATTGCCGTGACACGAAATGGTGATGGGCAGACACTAGACTTATCCTGGTGATCGCTGTGTCATGCACTACACTAAAAAATCGTCTTGCTATGGTGTACACCTGAAAACGAATTAAAAAAAAAAAAGAGAAGGAAGAAAGGAAGGGAAGAAAGAGGAAAAAGAAAACTTAGGCTTCAATTTGAGAAAAGTGGGGCTGAGGAGGGAGGGGAAATAGGGTGAGGAGGAGGAGGAAAAAGACCGATTGCGTTGAGGGGGAGGGGGGTTAAAGGGTCAAAGGAGTGGACGGGACAGTCAGGTGAGTGCCATAGGGAAAGGAAATGAAGCCAACAAACACACTCCCCATGGTGGTTTTTAAGTCCAAGATCAAGATGTGGATATCACGGTGTCATCCAGCACACAAGGACACACAGGCCTCACTTGGTGAGGGAGTTCAGGACCCTCGGATAACCCTGAAAGCTGAAGCTGAAGAAAGAAGCCATCACGTTCATCCATGGCTGAAAAATACCGCAGTCCCATGACATTCGAAAATCCTATCAAAGCATTTAAAGACTCTGTCACTCACTAACCATTAAAATGTAGAGAACAGAAAAGGAGCGAAACTGTGGTGGGTGGATGGATGGGTGGATGGAATGGACTAATGGAGGAATTTCCATGACAGTCTTATCATGGAAAGCTTTGACAGAAAAGCACCCGATTCACTTTTGTAAAGAATATGCCTTGTCTTCTTGGCCTGGTCTCTTTCCTATGTCTGGATGATTACCCCCACCCCCACCCCCAACTTTTAGATGATCCTCCAAAACGATGCCCTTTGTGCCCTCAAGGTCCTGCCAGAACTATCTCTCAGGGTGCCCTTCTGAAGGGGAACGTTTTCACTCAGGTCGTCACCCTGAGACATCTTCAGCCTGTCCCCGCCTACCCTTCTGCCACCTGGCAGCTGGATAAATTGAGCAAGTTACTTAATATCTAAGCCCTGATCTCCTTACTTATAAAATGGGAATAATTGTAGGATGTGCCTTGCAAGATTGCTATTAGAATTGCACAAAACAATGTATTTAAAGCTTTTGCACACAGTTGGTACTTATAAGTATTATTGTGGTGCTCAGTTGTGTCTGACTGTGACCTCATGGACTGGGGCCCATCAGGCTTCTCTGTCCATGAAATTTTCCAGGCAAGAATACTGGCATGGGTTGTCATTTCATTCTCCAAAATATTTTGGCTGTGCCGCACTGCTTGTGGAATCTTAGTTCCCCAACCAGGCCTTGAACCCACACCCTCTTCATTGGAAGCACAGAGGCTTAATCACTGGCCCACCAGGGAAGTATTTTATTCAGATAGCAAGGCAACTTAAATTTTAATTTATCTGTCATGTAAAATAATTTCATTGAAGCAGCAACCAGCCAAGTCTCACTACTTTAAAAATGATATATGATTCATATGATTTGTAACTAGTATCAGTGTTATTCAAAAAGTTATGTAAAACTTCTAAAACTGGAAAATATTGTTAGAGAATACAGTAAAATAGAAGCATAATGGAAGATTGAAAGATTAAATCATTTATAATCCTGCTAGAAGGGAGTATTACTATTCATTCTTAGGGAGATACTTTCGTCAAGGGGAAATAAATGATAAAATAAATGCATCCTAATGTGTCCAAATTCTTCCAGTAGCTAAATAGAGTGGTAACTTCTGAGTCCTCATCTTATCTGACTTAGCAGCAGCAGCATATGATACAACTGACCACTCATTTCTCTTTGAAACATATTCATTGTGTGTCTTCTAGGACTCCAGATTCACCTGGCTTTCCTTCTCTGTCTCTGCTTTTTATCACTCTTGCTGGTTCCTCTTCATCTATCCAGCTTCTAAATACTGGAGTGTCTGAAGAAACAGTCTTTGGGCCTCTTTTCTAACTTCATTCACTCTGTAGGTGGTCTCAGTCAGTTTCACAAATTTAATTATAATTTATATTGAAATGTAGATGTATAAATCTACCTATATGTACAGACACACACACTCCCCCAAACTTATATCTTTAGTACATAGCTCCCCTCTTCATTCATGATCCACATACCAAGCCCGTTTTATGTCTTCACTTGAATGTCCAGATCCATATGTTCAAAATCAGCTCCTTTTGTGGTCACCATCATCTCAATGATTACAGCTTGATGTTACCCCTGAGTCTTCTCTTTAACGCACACATAGCATCACATGGCTTATCAGCAAACCTTGTCGGTTCTACCATCAGCATATGTGTGTGTGTGTGCATGTGTGGTGGGGTGGAGGTGAGGGAGGGAGGGGGACACCACCGCTTCTCACCACCCCCACAACCCTCATCCTGGGCCAAGACATCATCGATGTTGGATTGTTGATGTAGTCTCCTAGACATCTCCTTGCTTCTACTCTTGGCCTCTGTGGTTTGTTCTCAAGATAGCCGCCAAAGTGGACTGGTTAAAATTTCAGTCAGATCATGTCACTTCTCTGTTCACAATTTATCAATGACTTCCCTGACGCCTGTAGTCCGAATCCTTTTGGGGACCTGAGTCGTCTGCCCCCATTATCTTTCTGACTTTCTCTCCTTCCGCTTTCTCTCTGGCTCATTCTGGTCCAGCCACGCTGGCCTCCCTTCTGTCTCTTGGACTGTAATGCCAGGTCCATGAGGGCAGGATTGGCGGTTGTTTCATTTTCTCTGCATATCCAGCATCTACAATAGTACCTAGCTTACAGTGAGGACCTGCTAAATATTTCTTGATGTTTTGGTTATTTCTGAACTTGTCTCTTTTTACATACTTTCCCACAAAGGCTATTGTACAAGGTGTTACTGCTTGTATCCGTCTTTATTAAAAATCTGGGGTAATGATGGGATTTTTTTTTCTCATACTGTTACTCTGTTTCTTTTCCTCTCAGGTTTATTAACACATCTTCCTGATTCCCCATTTTCCTGAGGGCTCTTGTCCTCGACTCTCATTCCTCCCACCCAGATCTTGATTCCCCTCAGTTGCCACGCAGTGATTGTTCCCTAACCTGGACTAGGTCCGTCAGAATTAGATACAGGCTTGGAAAAAAAGAATGGAAAAAACAAATTTTCCTGTTTCCTTTTCTTTATTATAGTGCTTTTATATTTGATGTTTAAAATCATCTTCAGGAAAATTCTGGGGGTAAAAGTGAAAGTATGTTTGTGTTAAGTAACTGCACTTGCTGTAACAGATAATTCCCCAAATCTTAGTGGCTTAACACAGTCGATTTCCCCCTCATCCATATAAATTCCCAAATGGGTGTTTCTAATCACTGGGCTTCTACATGGCTTCTACATGGCTCTTTCCTCCCATCCTGCAGTTTTACCAAAGAAGAGGAAGAGAATGGGGAGGATTATTGCAGGATGTTTCTGTGGGGCAGGCCTGTGCACATCCGTCATTCCTACTCATATTCCTCTGCCTGGAACTTACTCCGTAGTCAAAAGCTGATAGCTAAGTTCTGGCAAGGATGGCAATGTGATTCGCCTTTGTGCCCACAAAGAAGCAAAAGCAAGTTTGATAATGACCAGGCTAGAGCCTCTGCCATACGTTGTATTGCTTTCCTTTCTATTTCTCACTCCTTATTCTTGCATCTCTGATATGACGATTCTCTTTTTGCTTAGTACTGTACATAAATATAATAACAGAGCACTGAGCTGGGTAAGAGGCAGGTTTAAGAGGCATGGGATTTATGTGCATTACGGCTGATTCACGTCATTGTACAGCAGAAACTAACACAACATTGTAAAGCAATTATATTCCAATTTTAAAAAGTACATTTAAAAAAAGAATAAAAACAGCAATAATAAAAACTCTGCTTTTCACTGATTGTATTTTTAAATTCTTAAAAATAACTGTAAGATAGGACTGTTGTTATCAATATTTTATAGATGAGGAAATTGAGGTATGAAAAAGTTAATGTGTTTAATGTTATCTGCTATTAAGTGCCAAAGCCAAGATTGAACCAGGCTGTCTAATCTGAGTTCATCTATTTAACAAGCATACTGTATCTATTCACATGTTTTGAAGGAATTAAAAAGCTTTTTCCACATTATATTGCTTCTCAAGGAGCCAGAATAAACCAGTTAATTTGCTAATTTGATCCCAGTGTCTCCTGTTCCTACACAGAATTACTCAAGGCCTCCCAGTTCTGGAGTACTGCACCCTCACAGAGTAACAAGTTGAGGCTGAAGGATGGGGTAAGGAAGCAGAGCCCTGTTTGTGTGAAAATTCTCTTAGAGCATTTCATGTGGCACTTTTTACAGTTCTTAACTCTCTTTATTGAAAAACATTTCACCAAACAATGCAACAAGTGATACAGTACTTATAATGAGGAAAAAAGTGAAAGTGTTAGTTGCTCTTTTGGTCTGACCCCGTGGACTGTAGACCACCAGACTCCTCTGGCCATGGAATTCTCCAGGCAAAAATACTGGAGTGGGTAGCCATCCCCTTCTCCAAGATATCTTCCCAACCCAAGGATCGAACCCGAGTCTCCTTGCATTGCAGGAGGATTCTTTACTACCTGAGCCTCCAGGGAAGCCCCACTTACAATGAACTCCCTTGCAAAAAGAGGCACTGATACTAGCTATAAACAGTCTATACACTGTACCTTACCACCTGTTAATGATATTAAGTGCAAAGAAAACAAAGCCCATACATTTATATACTGATACAATAGAATTTTTTGTTTAGTTTTATCTGAGCCACCAAGATATATCAGATACCAAAGTTAATGAAAAGGATCAAGTTGTCAGAGTTATAGAGGGTTATGTGAGGGTGATTTCTTTGAAAAATAAAGAAATTTCTTTGCTGTTATTTGCCACCTATCACCTCATCTCCTGGTGAGGGTGTGTGTGTGTGTGTGTGTGTGTAGTGACTTCATTCACACCCAGTCCATAGAGAGAGAGGCTTCAAAGGAGGCCAATCTGAGAGGCTGTTGACTCTCCTGGACTTGGAGGAGCACATTTAGCTAGTGTCTGATGCCTGCATGAGGTGTCCAAAAGTGAAAGTCTGGATAAATGGCATTTGGAAGCTAAGTAGTGTTTGGACAATAACTGAATTCCACTCTGAAGGAACCAAAGGTATATGAATCCTGAGAAACAGATATAGGACCTGGAGGAGGAAAGAGGACTGTCCTGAGTAATTGTTTCTCCTGCTTGAGAGGACTGCTAGTCAAGGCAGAGGAATCCCAGCAGACTCTGAAAGCTGTAGGCCACCAAAACACCAGGGGCTGGGGGGGATCAGCTGCTGGTGGAATAGATAGGTCTCTCATATCACTGTAATTAGAATTGAAGAAGACCAGAAAGGGAACCTCTGAGAACTCATGAAAATGTTAGAGAGAGGAAGAGAAAGAGGGAGAGATTGATTGATTTACATATGTGCAAAGCTGAGAGTTTGAAGCCCTTTCACAGTATTACCAGTCAGGTGAGAACCTTGTGTCCCCACTTTCTCTACCTCCCTTCTTTTGTTCAGGCTATGGATAGGAACTGGTCTCTAGCTAGGGGAAGTAGCGGGGAGGGTGGTCTAACTGTTGGATTAAAAGTGTTGCTTAATAAATCAGACTGAAACTTTTACTTGCCAAGTTGAGGCTCCGTTCTGCGACTAAGCAATTTTCTGTTACCTAAAGTGTTCAGAAGTATCACAGGGCTTGCTAGAGTTTTCATTCACCGGTAAGAGAAAAACTCGCCCCAGTGGGAAATAAGTATAAGCTGCTTTTAGATTACATGACTTAATTCCATGATTATATTCCATTGTATAATGCTTTATTGTGTTTATAAGGAAAATATTGCTCTTTGGTAAATACAGATTTTCTAATATGAGTAATTTTTAGTTGAGTATGGATAATCGGATATATCACTTCTCTACCTTTTAGAGGGCATGAAAGTTATTACTGAATTCATTGATTAGTGTTTGGTTGATATGTACCTTAAACCTCAAATACTTTGAGAATTATTATAAATCTACAAATTAAACCCACCACTTAGAGAATTGTCTCTCTGTCATTATGAAAGCTGAGATTCTAGTTGAGGAGGCTAAAGAAAATATAGGCAGTTTCTGTGCTTTGTGTTGGACAAGAGATGCCTTAAATGAGGAGGTTATTTTCTTGTGCTGTTTTCTTCCTTCATCTAAGTCCTTTGGAAAAAGAAAGGATATTTTCAGTGTATGTTCAGACCTTGACAGATTGATTTCTTTCTACTGCTCAGTTGAAAAAGTCGCTCTAAACTAGAGAAATGAATAGGTGCTTTTTTTGCAGACTGGCTTGGCATTTGTTTTCATGGACTTTCTTGGATTGTGTCATGTAATGGATCAATCAACAGACATCTGTTTTGAGCATCCACTAAGTTCATAGCACTGTGTTTGGCACTACAAGGATTTGGAATTCAGTCTAAGTAAATTCAGTGGATTTTTCTTGAGTACTGTCCCATGTCAACAACTGTGCTAAGCCCTAGAAAATTAACCTGAATGTTTAAACCCATGGAAGGTAGTCTGCTTGTGAAATATGAGTACAATATAGCACTCTGTCTAATGATATGAGTGTCAAATTTGGTGAACAAACAAAGCTGAGTAGTAATAGTGATGAGGAAAGGATTCATTCTAACTGAAGGATTAAAGAATAAAAATAATAATAGCTATTACTTATTGATAACCAAAGATAGTTCAAGTACTCTTTAAGCCATTTCTGAATTTTTATTTAAAAATGCTTCTTGGGGTAGTTTTTTTTTTTTAATTGAAGGATAATTGCTGTACAGAATTTTTTGTGTCAAATCTCAGCATGAATCAGCCACAGGTATACATATATCCCCTCCCCCTTGAACCTCCCTCCCATCTCCTCCCCATCTCACCCCTCTAGGTTGACACAGAGCCCCCTGTTTGAGTTTCCTGAGCCATACAGCAAATTCCCATTGGCTATCTATTTTATATATGGTAATATAAGTTTACATGTTACTATTTCCATACATCTCACCCTCTCCTCCCCTCTTCCCATGTCCATAATTCTATTCTCTATGTTTCTCCATTGCTGCCCTGTAAATAAATTCTTCAAGATCAATTTCTAGATTCCATATATGTGCATTAGAGTACGATATTTATCTTTCTCTTTCTGTCTCACTTCACTCT
The DNA here is from genome assembly GCF_001704415.2 of Capra hircus. NCBI lineage: Eukaryota > Metazoa > Chordata > Mammalia > Artiodactyla > Bovidae > Capra > Capra hircus. The sequence continues at coordinate 7,843,645 of NC_030820.1, forward strand.
GTATAATAGATTCTAGGTTCATCCACCTCATCAGAACCGACTCAAATGCATTCCTCGGGGTCGCAAAGAGTTGGACACGACTGAGTGACTGAACTGAACTGAACTGAACTGAACAGTCCATTATGTATATGTACCACAACTTCTTTATCCATTCATCTGTTCATGGGCATCTAGGTTGCTTCCATGTTCTAGCTATTGTAAATAGTGCTGCAGTGAACAATGGGATACATGTGTCTTTTTCAATTTTTGTTACCTCAGGGTATATGCCTAGGAGTGGGATTGCTGGGTCATATGGTGGTTTTATTCCTAGTTTTTTAAGGAATCTCCATACAGTCTTCCCTAGTGGCTGTATCAATTTACATTCCCACCAACAGTGCAAGAGCATTCCCTTTTCTCCACACCCTCTCCAGCATTTATTGTTTGTAGACTTTTTGATGAAGGCCATTCTGACCAGTATGAGGTGATATCTCATTGTGGTTTTGATTTGCATTTCTCTAATAATGAGCCGTGTTGAGCATCTTTTTCATATGTTTGTTAGGCATCTATATGTCTTCTCTGGAGAAATGTCTGTTTAGGTCTTTTCCCACTCTTTGATTGGGTTGTTTGTTTTTCTGGTGTTGAGTTGTATGAGCTTCTTGTATATTTTAAAAATTAATCCTTTGTCAGTTGTTTCATTTGCTATCATTTTCTCCCATTCTGACAGTTGTCTTTCCACCTTGCTGATAGTTTTCTTTGCTTTGCAAAAGCTTTTAAGTTTAATCAGGTCCCACTTGTTTACATTTGTTTTTATTTCTGTTACTCTAGGAGGTGTGTCATAGAGGATCTTGTTTTGATTTATGTCAATAAGTGTTCTGCCTATGTTTTCCTCTAAGAGTTTTATAGTTTCTGGTCTTAAATTTATGTCTTAAATCCATTTTGAGTTTATCTTGTGTATGGTGTTAGGAAGTGTTCAAATTTCATTCTTTTACATGTAGCTGTCCAGTTTTCCCAGCACCATTTATTGAAGAGGCTGTCTTTGCCCCATTGTATATTCTTGGCTCCTTTGTCAAAAATAAGATACCCATAGTTGCGGGGGTTTATTTCTGGGCTTTCTATTTTGTTCCATTGGTCGATATTTCTGGTTTTATGCCAGTACCATATGGTCGTGATGACTGTAGCTTTGCAGTATAATCTGAAGTCAGGAAGGTTGATTCCTCCAGCTCCATTCTTCTTTCTCAAGACTGCTTTGGCTATTCAGAGTCTTTTGTGTTTCCATATAAATTGTGATTTTTTTTTTTTTTTGGTCCTAGTTCTGTGAAAAATGCCATTGGTAATGTGATAGGGATTACATTGAATTTGTAGATTACATTTGGTAGATTGATTCCTTAATTTCTCTTTCTGATTTTTCATTGTTAGTATATAGAAATGCAAGTGATTGCTGTGTATTGATTTTGTATCCTGCAACTTTGCTAAATTCACTGATTAGCTCTAGTAGTGTTTTTGATACTATCTGTAGGGTTTTCTATGTGCAGTATCATGTCATCTGCAAACAGTGAGAGCTTAACTTCTTCTTTCCTGATCTGGATTCCTTTTATTTCTTTTTCTTCTCTGATTGCTGTGGCTAGGCCTTCCAGAACTATGTTGAATAATAGTGGTGAAAGTGGACACCTTTGTCTTTTTCCTGATCTTAGGGGGAATGCTTTCAGTTTTTCACCTTTGAGAATAATGTTTGCTGTAGGCTTCTCATATATGGCCTTTACTATATTGAGTTAGATTCCTTCTATGCCTGTTTTTTGAAGAGTTTTAACCATAAATGGGGGCTGAATTTTGTCAAAGGCTTTTTATGCATCTACTGAGATTATCATATGGTTTTTATCTTTCAATTTGTTTCAGTCACTTTGATTGATTTGCATATATTGAAGAATTCTTGCATTCCTGGAATAAACCCAACTTGATCATGGCATATGAGCTCTTTGATGGGTTGCTGAATTCTGTTTGCTAAAATTGTGTTGAGGATTTTTGCATCTGTGTTCATCAGTGATATTGACCTGTAGTTTTCTTTTTTTGTGTTATCGTTGTCTGGTTTCGGTATCAGAGTGATGGTGGCCTCGTAGAATGAGTTTCGAAGTTTTCCTTCCTCTGCAATTTTTTGAAAGAGTTTTAGAAGGATAGGCATTGGCTCTTCTCTAAATGTTTGATAGAATTCTCCTGTGAAGCTATCTAGTCCTGGGCTTTTTTTTTTTTTTTTTTTGGAGATTTTTTATCACAGCTTCAATTTCAATGGTTGTATTTGGGTTGTTCAACATTTCTGTTTCTTCCTGGTTCTGTCTTGGAAGATTGAACTTTTCTAAGAATCTGTCCATTTCTTCCAGGTTATCTGTTTTATTTCCATATAGTTGTTCATAAGAGTCTCTTATAACCCTTTGTATTTCTGCATTGTTTGTTGTAACCTCTCCTTTTTCATTACTAATTTTGTTGATTTGATTCTTCTCTATTTTTTTCTTGATGAGTATGGATAAAGGTTTCTCAATTTTGTTTATCTTCTCAACGAACCAACTTTAAGTTGGTTCTTATTAATCTTTACTATTGTTTCTTTCGTTTCTTTTTCATTTATTTTCACTCGGATCTTTATGATTTCTTTCCTTCTACTAATTTTGAGGGTTTTTTTTGTTCTTCTTTTCCCAGTTGTTTTAGGTATAAAGTTAGGTTGTCTATTTGGTGTTTTTCTTGTTTCTTGAGGTAGGATTGTATTGCTACAAACTTCCCTCTTACTGCTTTTGCTGCATCCCATAGGTTTTGAGTTGTCATGTTTTCATTGCCATTTGTTTCTAGAAAATTTTTTATTTCCCTTTTGATTTCTTCAGTAACCTGTTGGTTATTTAGAAACGTGTTGTTTAATCTCCATGTATTTGTGTTTTTTTCTTGTAATTGATATCTAGTCTCGTAGTGTTGTGGTCAGAGAAGATGCTTGATATGATTTCAGTTTTCTTAAATTTACTCAGGTTTGATTTGTGACCCAAGTTGTGGTCTATCCTGGAGATGTTCCATGTGCACTTGAGAAGAATGTGTATTCTTCTACATTTGGGTAGAATGTCCTGAAGATATCAATGAGATCCATTTCATCTCATGTGTCATTTAAGACTTGTGTTTCCTTATTAATTTTGTTTTGATGATCTGTCCATTGGTGTGAGTGTTTTGTTAAAGTCTCCTGCTATTGTTGTGTTACTGTCAATTTCTCCTTTTATGTCTTAGTGTTTGTCTTATGTACTGAGGTGCTCCTATGTTGGGTGCACAGATATTTACAATTGTTTTGTCTTCCTCTTGGATTGATCCCTTGATCATTATGTAGTGTCCTTCCTTATCTCTTGTAATCTTCTTTATTTTAAGGTCTGTTTTGTCTGATCTGAGGATTGCTACTCCAGCTTTCTTTTGCTTCTGATTTGCATGGAATATATTTTTCTGTCCTCTCACTTTCAGTCTATATGTGTCTTGAGGTCTCAAGTGGGTTTCTTGTAGACAGCATATATATGGGTCTTGTTTTTGTATCCATTCAACCAGTCTGTGTCTTTTGGTTGGAGCATTTAATCCATTTATATTTAAAGTAATTGTTGATATATATATTGCTATTTTCTAATTGTTTAGCATTGATTTTGTAGATATTTTTTCTTCTGTTGTATTTCTTGACTATATAAGTCTGTTTTACATTTGTTGTAAAGTTGATTTGGTGGTACTGAATTCTCTTAACTTTCGCTTGTCTGAAAAGCTTTTGATTTCTCCATCAATCTTGAATGAGATCCTTGCTGGGACAGCAATTTTGGTTGTAGATTTTTCCCTTTCAGTACTTTAAATATATCCTCCGTTCCCTCTGCCCTGCAGAGTTTCTACTGAAAGATCAGCTGTTAAGCCTATGGGGTTTCCCTTGTATGTTACTTGTTGCTTCTCCTTTGCTGCTTTTAATATTCTATCTTTGTGTTTAGTCTTTGATTAGTATGTGTCTTTGGCATGTTTCTCCTTGGATTTATCCTGTGTGGGACTCTTTAAATTTTCAACTATAATCTCTTCAAAAATTTTCTCATACCCTTTCTTTTTCTCTTCTTCTGGGACCCCTATAATTTGAATGTTGGTGCATTATATATTGTCCCAGAGGTCTCTGAGACTGTCCTCAGTTATTTAACTTCTTTTTACTTTGTTCTGTTCTTCAGAAGTTATTTCTACCATTTTGTCTTCCAGCTCACTGATTCATTCTTCTGCTTCAGATATTCTGCTGTAGATTCCTTCTAGACTATTTTTAATTTCAGTAATTGTATTGTTTGTCTCTGTATGTTTATTCTTTAATTCTTCTAAGTCTTTGTTAATTGATTCTTGCATTTTTTCCATTTTGTTTTCAAGGTTTTTGATCATCTTTACTATCATTATTCTGAATTCTTTTTCAGGTAATTTGCCTATTTCCTCTTCATTTATTTGAACTTCTGTGTTTCTAGTTTGTTCCTTCATTTGTGTAGTATTTCTCTGCCTTTTCATTATTTTTTTTAAAATTTTCTCTCATTTTTTATTTTTTATTATGTTTAAAAAATGTAAATTTATTTACTTTAATTGGAGGCTAATTACTTTACAATATTGTACTGGTTTTGCCATACATCAACATGAATCTACCATGGGTGTGCACATGTTCCCCATCCTGAACCCCTTTCCCACCTCCCTCCCTGTACCATCTCTCTGGGTCATCCCAGTGCACCAGCCCCAAGCATCCTGTATCCTGCATCGAACCTGGACTGGTGATTCATTTCACATATGATATTATACATGTTTCAATGCCATTCTCCCAAATCATCCCACCCTTGCCCTCTCCCACAGAGTCCAAAAGTCTGTTCTATACATCTGTGTCTCTTTTGCTGTCTCACATACAGAGTTATCATTATCATCTTTCTAAATGCCATATATATGTGTTAGTATACTGTACTGGTGTTTTTCTTTCTGGCTTACTTCACTTTGAATAATCAGCTCCAGTTTCATCCATCTCATTAGAACTGATTCAAATGTATTCTTTTTAATGGCTGAGTAATACTCCATTGTATATATGTACCACAGTTTTCTTATCCATTCATCTGCTGATGGACCTCTAGGTTACTTCCATGTCCTGGCTATTGTAAACAGTGCTGAGATGAACATTGGGGTACACATGTCTCTTTCAATTCTGGTTTCCTCGGTGTGTATGCCCAGCAGTAGGATTGCTGGGATGTGTGTGTGGCAGTTCTATTTGCAATTTTTTAAGGAATCTCCACACTGTTCTCCATAGTGGCTGTACTAGTTTGCATTCCCACCAACAGTGTAAGAGGGTTCCCTTTTCTTCACGCCATCTCCAGCATTTATTGCTTGTAGACTTTTGGATCGCAGCCATTCTGACTGGCGTGAAGTGGTACCTCATTGTGGTTTTGATTTGCATTTCTCTGATAATGAGTGATGTTGAGCATCTTTTCATGTGTTTGTTAGCCATCTGTATGTCTTCTTTGGAGAAATATCTGTTTAGTTCTTTGGCCCATTTTTTGATTGGGTCGTTTATGTTTTTGGCATTGAGCTACAGGAGTTGCTTGTATATTTTTGAGATTCTTTGTCAGTTGCTTCATTTGCTATTATTTTCTCCCATTCAGAAGGCTGTCTTTTCACCTTGCTTATAGTTTCCTTTGTTGTGCAGAAGCTTTTAATTTAAGTTAGATCCCATTTGTTTATTTTTACTTTCATTTCCAGTATTCTGGGAGGTGTGTCATAGAGGATCCTGCTGTGATGTATGTTGGAGAGTGTTTTGCCTATGTTCTCCTCTAGGAGTTTTATAGTTTCTGGTCTTACATTAGATCTTTAATCCATTTTGAGTTTATTTTTGTGTATGGTGTTAGAAAGTGTTCTAGTTTCATTCTTTTACCAGTGGTTGACCAGTTTTCCCAGTACCACTTGTTACAGAGATTGTCTTTTCTCCATTGTATATTCTTGCCTCCTTTGTCAAAGATAAGTTGTCCATATGTGTGTGGATTTATCTCTGGGCTTTCTATTTTGTTCCATTGATTTATATTTCTCTCTTTGTGCCAGTAACATACTGTCTTGCTAACTGTATTATTATTTTTTTAACTTATTATGTTTGAGGTCTCCTTTTCCCAGGCTTCAAGGCTGAATTCTTTCTTTTGGTTTCTGCCCTCCTAAGGTTGGTCCAGTGGCTTGTGAAAGCTTCATATAAGGTGAGATTTGTGCTGAGTTTTTGTTTGTTTTTCCCTTGATGGGCAAAGATGAGTGAGATGGTAATCCTGTCTGCTGATGATTGGCTTTGTATTTTTGTTTTGTTTGTTGTTTAGATGAGGCGTCCTGCACAGGGTGCTACTGGTGGTTGGGTGATGCTGGGTCTTCTATTCAAGTGGTTTCCTTTGTGTGAGTTCTATTTTATACTCCCTAGGGTTAGTTCTCTGGTAGTTTAGGGTCTTGGAGTCAGTGCTCCCACTCCAAAGGCTCAGGACTTGATCTCTGGTCAAGAAAGAAGATTCTACAAGTGGTTTGTTATGGCATAAAGTGAGATTAACAAGAATATCCAAAACTGAGAAACCAAAGATGAACCACAGACAAATGGCAGTTACAAAATCAGGCAAACAATAATTAAAATACTGAAATATACACATATACCTATACATCAATGAGCAAAGTCAAAACAGCCCAACAAAAGTACAGTAGATTGACCCGATGAACAAAGGAAATAAAAAATTATATTTACCAGTTAAGAACAAAACTAACTAAAGCACAAAATGGAAAACAAAACAGGTGCCAAGTGGGGAATAAAGCAGTGAAAACAAAACTAATATGTTGAGAGGAAAGGAAACAAAGAAAAGAAAGAATAGATATGCAGAGTTAAACAGAGGTAGATAAAGAAGATTTATATACATTAAAGATTAACTCCAAGGGGAAAAGAACAGTAGGCAAACAAAGGAATAAAAGTAGAAAAAATATAATAAATTAAAAAATCAAAATTAAAATTATAAAAATAGAAAAGAAAAAGAAATAGACAAAGAAACAAGGAAAAAAAAAAAAAAGGAAAACGCCACAGAGCTGCAAAAGCCCAATGTAGAGGCAGAGGTTTATAACAACAGTAAAAAGTGTGGCTGAATACACAAATATACATATATACCCATAAGCAAAACCAAAACAGTCCAAAAAACAGAGTATATAGATTGACCCAGCAAACAAAGGAAAACAAAAATTATGTCTACCAGAACAGAACTAACTAAAGCTCAAACTGGAAAACAAAACTAAAGCAAGGTACCAATTGGGGAATGAAGCAATGAAAATAAAACTAACAGATATGTTGAGGGGAAAGGAAAGAAACGAAGGAAAGAATGGATATGCAAAGTTAAATAGAGGTAGATAAAGAAGATTTATATGCATTAAAGATTAACCGCAAGTGGAAAAGAATAGTAGGAAAGGCAAACAAAGGAATAACATGTAGAAAAAATAATAATAGGTTTAAAACATTAAAAATAATTAAAATTTTAAACGGCAAAAGCCCAACGTAGAGGCAGAGGTTTATAACAACAGTAAAAAATGTGACTGAGGGAAAAAAAAAAAAAGCTCAAAAGCTTGATTGGATTTCACAGTACCAATAAAAGGGGGAGGAAAAAATGGGAAAAAAATCCAAAAGAATCTATAGAACAAGTCAAAACATAAGAATAATAAATGTTTTTCTTGAGTCACTGCTGTCAGGAGTCACAGTCCACCTCACCTGCCTAGGATGCCCTCCAACACTGTGTTGATCTCTGGACCTCCTGTGTGGGCAGCTCAGATTCTAATCTGGTCCTACTCCTGGTGTGTGTTCTTGCCTCTAGTGTCCACAGCTATCAGAGCTAGTGTGTTTTCTTTTGTGGGAGCTCTCAATGACCTTTTATATATTCCATAGACACAGACACTGCCTATTTGATCATGTGGATTTAATATGCAGCTTGTATAGCTGGTGGGTGGGTTTTGGGTCTTCTTCCTTAGTCACACTGCCCCTGGGTTTCAACTGTGGTTTTATTTCCACCTCTTCATGTGGGTTGTCCACTGGGGTTTGTTCCTGAGCTGCCCTGGAGGACTTGGGTCTGCCTCAGTGAGGTCCAGGTGTGGAGGTGGTGGAGCTGCTTTTGCAGGGGCTCTGGCAGCACCAGGTACTCAGGGGAGTTGGCGGCGAGGGCAGAAGGAAATATAGTGCCCTAGACGGATATGGCAACTAGTATTGGCCAATACACTCCAATATTCTTGCCTGGGGAATCCCCCTCCCTGACAGAGAAGCCTGGCAGGCCACAGTCTACAAGGCTGCAGAGTTGGACCCAACCCAAGCGACCCTGTGCACATACGCCCAGGACTTTTTTAGCTCTCTCCCCTGAGAGTTGAGCATGAAGGCGGTGCAGCTGCTTGGCTTGCAGGGACCCTGGCAGTGCCAAGTGTGCAGAGACACGGACTGCCTCCCCTGCAAGAGTTATGGCCCTATCAGAGTCTTTTTTCGAGCCTCTTGTAGCTGGAGATCAGAGGGCCCCTTTGGCCAGTCTTTCTCCATAGCTCTGCCAGTTCGGGCACTTAGGGGCTCCCTTGCCTGGGGTCCTTCTCTGTTGCTGGGTGTGTCAGGCACATAGAGGAGCCCCCCTGGGTGGGGTCCTGGCTGTGTAGTTCAGTGCATTGGGCATTTGATGGGCCAGCCTCTCTACTGTTTAGCTGCCGATGCTGGTGTGTGGAGAGAGAGAGAGGCTATGGTGATGGCTCCGCCCCCTACGCATGACTCAGCAGTATTGCCTTGCTTCCATGGCTGCCTGGCTTTCCTCCTCAGGCATTTCCCATTGCAATCTCCTCCCTCACTTCCCCTCCATCCATCTCTCCACAGTCAAAAGCAGCCCTCACCCTGGGATTGCTCCACAATCCCCAAACTCCAGCTCCCAGCCGCTGTGCCTTTCAGGAGACCCTCATCCCTGCCTGGGTTGTGTAGGGCTACGGCAAGGACTGTCTGATTCTCATTCTGTTTAGGCTGCCACAGATCAGCTGTTTCACTCTCAACCTTAAATGTTTCTCCTGTGACTCAGACAGTTGCCCCAGCGTGGGGATTGGACCCCTGCTTCAGTTCCCCTGCCCGTTGAGGGCAGGTCCCGACCTTCTAACACTCCTGCTTTCCCTCAGTTCCTTCGTCCTACTGAGTTTTGCGTGGTTCTTTGTGTTCTTTTCTGCTGGTCAGGTACTCCTGTCTGCTCTCAGCTGGTGTTCCGCAAGCACTTCTGTGCCTGAAGATGTATTCCTGTTGTATCCATGGAGAGAGATGTACTCCACAGCCACCTACTCCTCCACCATCTTATTCTCTCTGCAATATATTTTTTGACCCATCTCCATGTTCCTGACTCCTGTGTTATGTTATGTTTTTCCAGTAAAGTCTTCATTCATGATTTTCTGCAGAAAGGGGGTTGGGCAGCACCCAGATAACACTGCACCCACTGCAATATGCTTCCTGAGGGCTCCAGGGAAGAATCCCCTAAAAGGAAAAGTCCTCAAGCCAGGTGCCATCCCAGTCCTGGCTCTGGACCCCAGGGCCGCCTGGTTCAATCTGGTCACCTCAGAAGAAGGAGGACGCTCCGCAGAAGGCCATGTGAGCCAGGTTTCCAGGCCTCCGATCTGGAGTAGTTTTCATATGCCCATTTTTCTGACTGGAGTTTCAGTGAGAGATTAAACAGCTTGTCCAAAGCACATAGTTAATAGGTGACAAAACCAGGAACTAGAATCCAGGTCTGTTAGATTTCAAAGCCTACAGATACTCTTTTTAGCTCCTCTGCCATATCTGAGTTTGTGGAGGATCATTGCAGATTAAAAAGGAGCTGTGAAAGTAGAAGTATAGACTCAAGAAGGAAGCTTTCAGAGATAAATTTTCTGTTGTAGTTGTGCATGGCTTAGGAAGCTTGCAAAGACTGGAAATATATTGTGGAAGATCTTCAATTCCATGCTAAGAAGTCGGGCTTCCTTCTAGATGCATAATGAGAAGCCATTAACAAAAGTTATTACAAAAAGGATAAATAAACAATGACAATATGTAACAGGTGCTAACTGTCTAATGTAACTCTCTGTTTCTAAATGTAATTAAAAAAATTGTCCTCTTATTTCTATGACATTATTAAGAAGTATAGTCCAAATCATCTTGTAATTGAGTCCAGCAAAATGACTGTGTTTGTTTTTGTGTTTATAAGCATGCTGGTGCGAAGAAGTACTCATTGGGATAATGAGAACAGAACAGAAGCAAATTTTGAATGTAAATTAGACTGTTTTAGGAAATGAATGTCAATGATGGCAGAATGCACACACTGAGCAAATGTGTTCATGTTAATTAGGATGAAACAGAGGGTGAGATCCTTATCATCCCACAGCACACAGTAGGACAGGCAGACCAAACTTCTAGGAACTTGCACCAGAGCCACACCTTCAGAGATACTAATTAACCAAAGCAAAAAATTGCATGGAATTAACATTAACTGGAAGTTCACGGTTCACATATTGCTGAAGGCTGGCTTGGAGAATTTTGAGCATTACTTTACTAGCATGTGAGATGAGTGCAGTTGTGCAGTAGTTTGAGCATTCTTTGGCATTGCCTTTCTTTGGGATTGGAATGAAAACTGACCTTTTCCAATCCTGTGGCCACTGCTGAGTTTTCCAAATTAGCTGGCATATTGAGTGTACCACTTTCACAACGTCATCTTTCAGGATTTGAAAGAGCTCAACTGGAATTCTATCACCTCCACTAGCTTTGTTCATAGTGATGCTTTCTAAGGCCCACTTGACTTCACATTTCAGGATGTCTGGCTCTAGGTGAGTGATCCCACCGTTGTGATTATCTGGGTAATGAGGATCTTTTTTTTACAGTTCTTCTGTGTATTCTTGCCACCTCTCATTAATATCTTCTGCTTCTGTTAGGTCCATACCATTTCTGTCCTTTATCGAGCCCAATTTTGCATGAAATGTTACCTTGGTATCTCTAATTTTCTTGGAGAGATCTCTAGTCTTTCCCATTCTGTTGTTTTCCTCTATTTCTTTGCACTGATCACTGAGGAAGGCTTTCTTATTTCTCCTTGCTGTTCTTTGGAACTCTGCATTCAGATACTTATATCTTTTCTTTTCTCCTTAGCTTTTTGCTTCTCTTCTTTTCACAGCTATTTGTAAGCCCTCCCCAGACAGCCATTTTGCTTTTTTTGCATGTCTTTTCCATGAGGATGGTCTTGATCTCTGTCTCCTGTACAATGTCACTAACCTCATTCCATAGTTCATCAGGCACTCTGTCTATCAGAAATAGTCTCTTAAATCTATTTCTCACTTCCACTGTATAATAATAAGGGATTTGATTTAGGTCATACCTGAATGGTGTAGTGGTTTTCCCTACTTTCTTCAATTTAAGTCTGAATTTGGCAATAAGAGTTCATGATTTGAGCCACAGTCAGCTCCCGGTCTTGTTTTTGCTGACTGTGTAGAGTTTCTCCATCTTTGGCTGCAAAAAAAATCATCAGTTTGATTTTGGTGTTGACCATCTGGCGATGTCCATGTGTAGAGTCTTCTCTTGTGTTGTTGGAAGAGGGTGTTTGCTATGACTAGTGTGTTCTCCTGATAAAACTCTATTAGCCTTTGCCCCGCTTCATTCTGTACTCCACGACCAAATTTGCTTGTTACTCCAGGTGTTTCTTGACTTCCTACTTTTGCATTCCAGTCTTCTATAATGAAAAGGACATCTTCTTTTGGGTGTTAGTTCTAAAAGGTCTTGTGAACTTTCAGATGTTCAAGCTGGTTTTAGAAAAGGCAGAGGAGCCAGAGATCAAATTGCCAACATCCGCTGGATCATCAAAGAAGCAAGAGAGTTCCAGAAAAACATCTATTTCTGCTTTATTGACTATGCCAAAGCCTTTGACTGTGTGGAAAACTCTGAAAGAGATGGGAATACCAGACCACCTGACCTGCCTCTTGAGAAACCTGTATGCAGGTCAGGAAGGAACAGTTAGAACTGGACATGGAACAACAGACTGTTTCGAAATAGGAAAAGGAGTATGTCAAGGCTGTATATTGTCACCCTGCTTATTTAACTTCTATGCAGAGTACATCATGAGAAATGCTGGGCTGGAAGAAGCACAAGCTGAAATGAAGATTACTGGGAGAAATATCAATCACCTCAGATATGCAGATGACACCACCCTTATGGCAGAAAGTGAAGAGGAACTAAAAAGCCTCTTGAAGAAAGTGAAAGAGGAGAGTGAAAAAGTTGGCTTAAAGCTCAACATTCAGAAAATGAAGATCATGGCATCTGGTCCCATCACTTCGTGGGAAATAGATGGGGAAACGGTGGAAACAGTGTCAGATTTTATTTTGGGGGGCTCCAAAATCACTGCAGATGGTGATTGCAGCCATGAAATTAAAAGAAGCTTACTCCTTGGAAGGAAAGTTATGACCAACCTAGACAGCATATTCAAAAGCAAAGACATTATTTTGCCAACAAATGTCTGTCTAGTCAAGGCTGTGGTTTTTCCAGTGGTCATGTATGGATGTGAGAGTTGGACTGTGAAGAAAGCTGAGTGCCGAAGAATTGATACTTCTGAACTGTGGTGTTGGAGAGGACTCTTGAGAGTCCCTTAGACTACAAGGAGATCCAACCAGCCCATCTGAAAGGAAACCAGTCCTTGGTGTTCATTGGAAAGACTGATGCTGAAGCTGAAACTCCAATACTTTGGCCACCTCATGCGAAGAGTTGACTCATTGGAAAAGACCCTGATTATGGGAGGGATTGGGGGCAGGAGGAGAAGGGGACGGCAGAGGATGAGATGGCTGGATGGCATTACTGACTCGATGGACATGAGTTTGGGTGAACCCCGGAAGTTGGTGATGGACAGGGAGGCCAGGCATGCTGCGATTCATGGGGTCCAAAGAGTCAGACACGACTCAGTGACTGAAGTGAACTGAACATTGATTGGGACTTCTTTGGCTTTATAGTTTTGGTATTTGTAACTCTGTAATTTGAACAAAATTTATGACTTTCCGTCGATTTTATACTTGCCTCAGTGCTATGAACCACAGTTGTTCATACCATTTTAAGTTAATATGTATTTAAATAAAAAATATATACTCTATAATTATACTTAAGGCTAACAATGAGGACCAAAGTATTTAAGTTCGAGAAAGATTTGAAGAAAAATTGCTGTTGAGACTGTCATAGAAGTGCATGGAGAAAATGGGGATAGAGGATGGGATAGAATGCCAAATGGGTTAGGAGTAGGATAAGAGATGCAGAAACAGGAGTAAAGAGGCAGCTGGGCTAGAGCGTGAAGTGTTTCTCACGGTAAGTGGACATGAAGGCTAGGAAAGGCATGTGAACGTTTCACGGCCCCAAAACAAGGAGTCGACAAGGACTTCTCAGGAGAAGAATGGAGTAAGGAAAATATGACTTACTTTGGGCTGGTCCTCCAGAACATACCCTGAGAAAAGGATTTGAGTGAAGGAGTTTATTTGGAAGATGATCCCGGGACATGCTTGTAGAGAAGCATGGTGAAATGAGACGTGGAAAGGAAGAAAGGCGATACAGAGCATGCTTGTGAAGGAAGGTACAGTGTAGTTACTCCAGCTTAATTCCGCTGAGGAATACTGGGAGCAAATGCAGCTATCCCTGACCTGTGCCTTTCAGTTATCACATCGATGGACAGAGAAACCAGGGTGTTTAGATATCTACTTTCACTCATATTTGGTTGAGAGATTTTCACAGGGCACATTGATTCTGCTTGGGCAGCAATGAAAAGGTCAGAGGTCAAACAAAGTCTGCAGGCAATGCAGTGCAAGTATTGGCTGTAGAAATAGGGTCGTGTGCAATGAAGGAGTAAGGCCAAGGGGGCATGGGGGAACATCCACAGCACCTGCTACATGGTCTTTGAAGGGTTCCAGTTTCGTATATGAAGGAAACTGACATTTCCAAGTGTCTGTCATGTGCCTTGAATGATGATGGTCACTTGCACATTTGATTCCTATAATAATAATGCACAGTAGAGATTCTCTCAGTATTTTTTAGGGGGTAAAACTCACCCTCAGAAAAGTTTGGTAATCTCTAGACGATCCCACAGATAAGTCATGTTAGAGTTAGAATTGGGAGTCAGGTTTTGAACCCAGGTATTTCTGATCCAGAAACATCTGATCCTTTTTCTGCTAATGGAATGGAAAAATGGAAATTTGGAGAATAGAAAGTAATAATTTATATCCTGCTTTGTTTTTTCTTAATATTTTATGCTTATTAAGAAATCAACCTTCCCCCTTACTATAACTGCACATGGCCAGTTACATTCTCGTTTGTAATGTGCTAAATAAAGAAATTCTTGTTTTCTTAAATGTTTATTTTGAGGATATATAACATAGAAAATTCTTAACATCAGAGGATAGTATTCTTAATGATGTGTTAGTGTTTCTAGTAGATGATGTATAGTCTTGGGCTTTTAATACAACCAATAATAATAATAATAACAACAACTACAGTGATAGCACTGTCACCTTGTATCATTCTTATAGGACTTTTCATTACACAAAATAAAATAAATTAATTTCACTGAATCCTTGCAATATTTCTGTTATACCAGCAAGGGTACTCTTTTATAATAAATGAGGAAGCTACAGTTCAGATAAGTGGCTTATCTGGCGTGATTCAGCTCATCAGTGACATGCCAGGGTCTAAAATAGCATTATCTCAGAATTTATTTGTGAAATGTAGGTTCAACTCCCATTGTGCAATATGTGAGAATGAAAGTTGCTCAGTCGTGCATATGCAGTTCTAAATGAGTACATTTTTAGTACTGGGAAACTTGTTATTCAAAGCAATCTTATTTTGACTCCTTCTGTAAACTGAATTGTCTTGTCTTTGATCCTAATAAGGATTTTTCACGTTTGTTTCATTTGAAAGTGATGAGTTCTGCCATTTTGCCATGTAAATGACTATGCTTATATCTTAGTGTGCCTCTCACATACTGACATTTTTTTTAATTTTAATTTTTACTTTATTTTACTTTACAATACTGTATTGGTTTTGCCATACATTGACATAAATCCGCCACGGGTGTACATGAGTTCCCAATCCTGAACCCCCCTCCCACTTCCCATTCCATATCATCTCTCTGGGTCATCCCCGTGCACCAGCCCCAAGCATCCTGTATCCTGTATCAAACCTAGACTGGTGATTCGTTTCTTACATGATAGTACACATGTTTCAGTGCCATTCTCCCAAATCATCCCACCCTCTCCCTCAGAGTCCAAAAGTCCGTTCTATACATCTCTGTCTCTTTTGCTGTCTCGCATACAGGGTTATCATTACCATAAATTAATTTTTTAAAATTGGAGTATAATTGCTTTACAATGTTGTGTTAGTTTCTGCTGCACAACCTTGTGAATCAGCTATATGTATGCATATATCCCTTCCCTCTTGCGCCTCTCTCCCACCCCGCCTCCCCAATCCCACCCCTCTAGGTGATCACAGAGCAGTGAGCTGATCGGCATTTTCTTCTCATAGTGGTTGGGGGAGGTCATTGATAAGATGTGATCACTCTTTGACCCAAGAGCTAGACCTGTGCGATCCGAGGTCCAGCTTGTCTTTCCTTCCCCCTTCCCCTGGAGTGTGTGTTCTGAAACCTTTCCTATAGCCATAGCCATTTACAAGACGCAGACCTGAGAGAAAAGTGTTTGTGAGACCATATGAATTGAATACACGGCTGAACCCAGTTAGGGCCTTGGTAGAAACCTTTAAGATTCTGGCCGGCTGATGTGGAGATCTACTCATCTTGCAGCCACCCCAGACAAGACTCACATGTAAATCCCCAAGAGGGTGGGATGATTTGGGAGAATGGCATTGAAACATGTATACTATCATGTAAGAATCAAATCGCCAGTCTATGTCCAACACAGGACACAGCATGCTTGGGGCTGGTGAACGGGGATGACCCAGAGAGATGTTATGGGGAGGGGGGTGGGAGGGGGGTTCATGTTTGGGAACGCATGTACACCCGTGGTGGATTCATGTCAATGTATGGCAAAACCTATACAGTATTGTAAAGTAAAATAAAGTGAAAAAATAAAAAGAAAAAAAAGAAAACTGCCGCCTATCTGTCTGGAGTCCTCTTCCTCTTTCTTTGGTGTGTCCTTGTTCTCTGGGTACGCAGCCAGGTTTTGAACCACCAGTGATTAGATTTTTCTGAGATGGCACTCCTCACTTTCAGTTGCCGCAATCTACTGCACACTGTATACTGATAGATATCATTTCTCAGCTACTGACTTCTATTACCTTATCTAGTTCCTCCGGATAAGAAGTGAAAGATACAACCTAACTCTGGGGGGAAAAAAAAAGTTTTTTTGAAGGAATGTCGTGCTCAAGTACAGATGGAGGCTTTTCTTTTCTAACTTGAAAGTCATAGTCATCTACTGGCATGAATGCTCGTGCTGATGGTGTTTTTGCGTTTCCGTGGATATTAGATCACCAAGGACTTCCTGTGACTTGAAATTCAGCCCTGAGGAATCCTGTAGCTTGTCAGTGGTTTAGGGGCTACTGTTCCTGTCTGGTGCTCGTGCCTGCTCAGCACCATGGAATTAGGGTCCTTGTCTTGAGATGGTGCCATCTATCTTTGATCACTGCTGTCATTTCCTCATAATCCGCAGCTTCAGGCGGTTTGGCTAAGTCGCTTTAGAGTGGCTTTTCCCCTGCTTACCTTACATGTCATTGTTCCAGTTTGTCTCATCTCACTGTATAAGCAGCGACACTGGAATTCTGTTGTTATCTATCTTCACATTCTTAGCCCTGGGAAACTGAGGCATAAGCAAATGCTTCAGTGATGGAAAGTTGATCAGATTCTTTGAGTACATGAATCTGTTGCTGTTTTGGATATCAGAGATGTTAGCAACCTGCATTCTTCCCCTTTATCTTATTTTATATGACCAGCTTCACAACCAGGCAGTGGACACAGGACCCAGGAACACTGTACACTTCATAGTGTTGCGTTGTCAGGACCCAGCCCACCCACCAGCAGGTCAACACCAACTCTAGGACACCTTGGGAGCCTCAGCCAGCTACCTCGAGATCTGGCCTTAACAGTCAGCAGGCCGACACCAGCTTCAGGACCCCCCACACTCTGTAGCCAGTCTTGCCAGAAACCGATGCTGCCTCCCAGGGGTCCAGCATCAGCTTGAACCCCTGGAACCTGCAGTCAGAGACCCCAGGACCCAGCTCCTTCCTCTAGTGAGTCAGCACCAGCCAGGCCCTCCAGCAGCTGAGCCCAGCTCTGAGACATGTTTTATTATAATCATTATTTAAGAACACCATGCTTACTCATCACTGTATAGAACATTATGAGACACAAGACTTATATAATATAAAAATAGGGGCACTGCATCAATGGAGATATAAAACCAAACAAGTGTCAACCAGCTGAAACCAAACTGTCAGACCAAAGCATCAACCAGTTATTGTAACAACACAATTGATTTATAGTCAATTAATTATGTGATGCAACTGCTTCTGGCAAAGATATTTAGGGCAAAAATTACTGGACATGATGAAGACTGTATTTGTGCAAAGTATTCAACCACCTGACCAGTGGTAACTGACTTGATAAATTAGGTGGGAGAAAAGAGTGATAGATAATATTTTAAATAAAAGATATAGTAGTTGAAAACAAGTATAAATTAAGTGCCACACAGTAGGGAATGTCTGCTTTCTAAGTGAACAGAATATATCCTGTTTTTCTTAATTTCACTCATTTTGAAACCAACATCATGATTTTTGTCTTAACTATAAACTATATTTAATATTTAATATTATTCTAAATAATATTCATATAGTGTTTTTTCTCTAAAATAACTTGAAGTTGATTTACTTTTTATAAGTTAACTTCTTTTTTTTTGCTTTTCATTTATTAGCTGATTAAAAAAAATACTTTTTAGTTGGAGGAAAAGTGCTTTACAATGTTGTGTTGGTTTCTTCTGTACAACAATGCAAATCAGCCATAACTATACATATATAATCTCCTTCCCATTCTCCCATCCCACCCTTCTAGGCCTCAAGCTGGGCTCCCTGTTTTATATAATAACTTCTCAGCAGCTATCTAATTTACACATGGTGGTGTATATATGTTGATACTACTTTTTTAAAGTTAATTTCTTTTAAAGTAATAATACCCCTGAGCTCATGCATTTCATCTCTAGGTATCCTTTTTAAAGCTATACTTCTTTTTAACACCTAATAATGTAGATCTATTGAAATACAAAATGATCTCCGTGAACCATGTAAAAATTATCAAATGCCTCAACCTTTGAGAAACACTGGCTAATACAATCAATTACTGTGAAGGTTAGTTAAGAAACAATAGAACAAATTTATGGTGACTCTTAAAATACATGAGTTAAAGAATTCTCTCGCTTTCCTAAGATCATAAGCAAAATTATGGCTCAGGTATATTGTCTTTCAGATAATAGCATATTAATAAGGACTTCTTTGGTATCAGTATATATTTTATACAATTTAGCTTTAAAAATAGCCTTCAAATAACAGCCTTTCATGAATGTTGAAAGGCTTTAGTTTCACTTTTAATCTTTCAATAATAGATCCCAGGAGTGAATAAGGTTACACATTTCACTTTTATAATCATCTTCACTTAATCTACTGAAGTTAGGAATGCATTAATATGGCATAGCACATTATTTCTTCTAGGCTGCTTTATAATTTTTTCAGAATGATTGCAAATCTTACTAAAAGCAGTTCACATACTTCAAAAGGAACTCATCATTCATGATTGAAGACACATAAGCCTAAAGAAATATCTTCAGCTAATTTTGAAGAATCATTGAAAGATTTGGGGAAGCAGCCTTCTTAACCAAATATAACAAAATTTAGAATTCAGTTTACAGTTAGAGATATCTACATTTATATCCATTAGATCATAATATCCAGAGTATATATTAAAGGGAAACATTTAAAAATGTTGACTATTTCGAGTGGAAATATTTCTAAAATATACTATCCCCTTCATTCTTAAACAAAAAAATACTGAATATAAAATACATTTCTTTATGATTCAGGGTCATTATTTATGAATTTCCATTATACCTGCTATCAACAGATTCTGTGGTGTTCAGTTTTTCTGTCTCTGTTTTCTGTTTGTTTTATGTTGCAACTCTTGTGCTTGTTACCCTAATAAACCTTTACCTTAACTTCCCAGTTTGCTTCCCCTGGTGTTATATGGCCACAGTGTTAGATAATATAATTTATTTAATGCTGTCTGTCAAATATGAGTGATTATGAGGAGTTTGTTAAATATATCATTACAGCATCAGATAGTGGAAATTTCAGGGACCTTTCCTTCCTACTTCTAATTCAGGAAATTGTTGTGAACGATTTCAGTTGTGAGAGGATTAAAATTTAAGTAAATGAGGTTTTTGATGAAGTACTTTCTGATTTTTGTTTGTTAGTTTTGGTCCTGAATGATGACAAGTCTTAGCAGTGTTTCATTAGCACAGTAGGCCTTAGAGTTTTAGGGCACTTTTATGCACGAGATTGAATTTTATCTGAGCTGTCTGTGTTTTCCCTGTGTTTTCCATCTTTGGGACTGGTGCAGTGGAGACTTTCTGTAAGTGTCTAGAAAATTTTCAAGATGTACTTTTGAACTTGCTAGGACATGGCAAAGAAGTATTCCCTTTTGCCCCTAACTCTGCTAATTGGAGAGCCTCCACCTCTGTCAGTGAAGTTCTTTATTCATTTATATTCCTCATGCTAGTTGTGTGTCATATTCCCACATGTGCACACACTGATCCCCCACATACAGAGCAATCACATTTGTCATAATTTCCCTCATTCCCTTTGAGATCAAAAATATATTCAATGAAGAGACCCGGGAATTCTTGTTACTGTGAACCAAGGAAACCTTCTAAGAGACCCTGGTCGAGGGCGCAATTTGGGAAAAGGTGATTGTTCAGTGTGTGTTCGTAGTAACTCTCATTGACAAGAGAGGAGGAAAATACTGGAATTCCTATATATATATATTTATTTATTTATATACATATAATATATTCTATATATATATGAATAAATTCCTATTTATATCTGTTTAAAAGCCAAGGATGAATATAAGTTTACTAACTTTGAAATCCAGAGCTTATCTGAAATGGTGAGGTACCCTAGAGAAAGAGCTAGAATTCCGCAGTCCAAAGGGGTTTTCTCTCTTATTCATTAACCTTCCAGTTATTACAATATGTTATGATTTACATACTGCAGGATTCCATTAATATAGTTAATTTTATACAGTAAAGATTTTTAGCATATTTTGATACTTAGAATATTTTTTAATGAGATGAGGAATGACCAAGAAAAATTTTTAAAGTACATTGAGGTCTGTGGGTTTCCTGGTGACAAAGTACTTAAAGTGTTGTTTTTTCTGATGAACCATATCAATTTACGTAAAAACAAGGGTTCCAACTTGGTTGACCTTTTTTGTGATGGTCACTGGTTGTCAGAAACCAGTTATTTTGAAAAATGAGCTATATACTTAGCTGCTCCAAACATGGTAAAGTCAATATTGTAAGAAAGAGTGAACATGTCAGTGCTTTTCAAAGGGAATTAACAGAGAGCATGAAATGCATTCATCATTTTGTAATTTTGTTATTAGAAATTATGTATGTCATCCAGTAGTGTCATCCAGTAGCTTAAAAATGATGGAAATAAAATTTTTAACTTTTTCAAATATCTTCAAAAAATAACTATATGGGTAATGGGCATATGTTAATTGTTTTTATTTCTCTGAACCTACTCAGAAGGTATGCTTTTATATTTTCAACTATTGAAGTCAAAACCTGCTGAATCTCTTCCTTTGGAAGATTTTTAAGTTTTTTTCCAGTGTTTTATTATGAAAATTTTCATATATACAGGCCAGTTAGAGAATTTCATAGTGAACAACCATCCTAATGAGTTATCTTCTGAAATAGATGGGACAGGAATTATTCTATTAAATTCATAGAGGAAGAAATTGAGACTCAGAAAGATTGGGAGACACTCTGCGGTCACACAGCTAATGAAACACAGAGATATGACGTGCCCTCGTTTGTAATTCTGAGTCCAGTGTCCTTCAGCAATACCACACTGCTATTAGAAAAAGCTGCAGCCTTAACAAGACTGTGTAGGAGTGGTCTGAAGTTCTGTTCTGAATAGTTGACATTTGTTAGAGTCCTCATTTTCCATCCATCTACTCATCCTTTCATTTATTCTTTTAGTCATCAATTAATATTTATTATCTCTTGTATGATAAGCTTTGTAAATTACACATGACCTCCCTAGAAATAAGAACCAGCCCTTTCCTTGCTTTAAAGCTTAATGAATGCCTAAGCAAATTCATTAAATTCATTTATTGCTTTATTATTTAGAAATACTATAGTAATAATTACAGTATTTAATTTTTTTGAGAGAAGAATAGCCACATTTTGAGTTTCTTTAAGTTTATTTGAAACATATTTTCAGTTCATTTAAGAAAATAGCATGTAACAGAATCAGAGATAAATTTTTGGTTCTGCTGTATGTTCTTTTCTTAAGAATCTTTTAATCTTAGGTCATTTTACATACTTTATAAATTATCTAGATTAATTAATTTAGGTTAATAATGATAAGAAATGTTACAAATATAATGTAAGACTATTTAAAAAGATTTGTATGTGTGTGCATATATATATATACATATTCTATCCCTCAGCACCTATTTTAATAATTATTGACATTCTCAAAAGAAGATCTCTAACCCAACAGCTCTTGAGTTTCATTCCAGATAAGAAATTTGTAAAGACTATCTTTTAATATAATTTTCCATTTTCTTTAGATGTTTCTGAAATTAAGGCTTTTTCTTTATATTCATCTGAAATGATTGTTCTGGGGCTCAAGAGAGTTTAAATCTCTTGTCCATGCAACAAAAGGAATTTTTGAAAAATTGTATCATTCAAAAGAAGATAAATGATAGGGTAATTCTAGGTCATAGAAATGACAAATAGACAAAAGAACTGACTTGTAACAGGAGAGCACATATATTTGTATATTAGAAATCTAATTATATATGTATATATATGTCCATATCTGAAACATATTTATATATAAATATTTTGATGTATAACCAGATTTATATATGTGTTTGCATGTATAGTGTGTCTATCTATGAAATATACTTTTACTGTAGAAGTTAGTTGATTAGCTTGATATTTCCCCTTTTAAAAAAAACTTGGAGTGTCACATAACTTTACCAATCTGCATTTTTATTTTATATTTTTGTTTATTTATAAAGATTTAAATACAAAGCTCAAAACTACAAGTTATTTCATAGAGCTGATGGATTTTGACATGCTGAGTGACAGCATTATAAGCTGTTTCTTGTTTAAATACTTGCTGTATGACATGCAAGGGAAATTTAATGGGCTTCTGTTTTGTTAGAGGGTTTCTGGGACACAACTGACATTTGAAATGATCTCTCTAAGAAATATCTTTGCTGTTTCTATTAATTGATGGTACTGTTACCAAGACTTGTGGCACTGAATTCGAGGTGCAAAATAAAAGTTCATGCTTGTTTTTACTAATTTGTGTTTCATTAATTTTTGAATTCAAGTATTATGATAGAACATTAAAAAAACATTAGAAAGTCATAAATCACTGACTGACCTCAGGAGTACCTATGGGATTCCCATATAGTTGTTTGAAGCAGGAAACTACCTTAGGGTGAAACATTATTGGGGGAAAAACATGAACAATTTTTCTAAAATGATTAAATTATTATAGTAATCTTGAAAAATATATGCGAAGTGGCCATCAAGACTTTAAGAATAATCACCTGTATTTGCTCAGGAGAAACAAGATTAGCATTCTTTTCTTTCTGTTTGCTCTGATGTTCAGCATGATTTAAATGATTCAGAGTTTGTAGGACAGACAACTGCTGGTCTTTGTTTAGTTGTTAAAAGCATTCCCTTAAGTACCAACTGAGAAAATCTTAAGATTTAGGAGGGTTTCAATAAATCATAATTTTTGGTTTAATAAACTTCTATATAATTCTCATTTATTTTAATATTTTGATTTTTCTCTATATGTGATCATTCAATAACGGATTACTGTTTGGAATAAGTGTTCCTTTCACTCCTTATAAGGAACATTTAATTTTGTAATGGGCAGGATTATCACATTCGTATTTTTTGCTTGATTTTTATTAAGGTCTGTTTGAATGCAGTTTAAAAACAATCATTTATTTGTTCCTATTTTATTAATTTCCCAAATATTTATAGAACACTTGCTGCAAAATAGGCATCATGTTTGATAATTAAGCAGCAGTTTCTAACATATGTTGAGCACTTTATGTGTGCTGCTTAGTGCATTCGTTAATTTTCTTTTTTAATCCTCACAACCCTAAACTGAGAGGTAACCTATTTTATTGATTGGAGCACTGGGTAAAAAGATATGAATAAATCATAATCCTTGCCTTTGGCAAGTTCATAGTATAATGGAGTAGAACCTAGAAAAGCAGTGAATTGTAAGTTCATGGTAGAAACGCTGCAGAAAAACTTGTTTTCATGCCATGGACCTTCAGAAGAGGAGTATCTGTGAAGGAATCAGCTAAGGTGTCCCAAAGGAAATGACACTGGAGGTGGATCCCAGAGGGTCGATAGAAGTTTGCCCAGGGAATGAAGACGGAAGGATGGCTTATTCTAAGTTGTGAGGTGATGAGGGGGCCTTGTAATTGGTGGTTCTGGTGGATTGACTCTGCTTGACAGGAGACTTAGTTGTTTGTGTATATGTGTGCATATGTGTGAGTTGAGAGTGTGTGTGTACACACACATGCACACAGTCGGTCTGGAAGATCTAAGGGGCTAGGAGAGTGGGATGGTGAGGCTGGAGAGGTAGGTTGGGGTCTTTTGGTTAAAAAGCTTCCTCCCCAAGTTTGGAATTTGATGATCAAATTGAATGAAAGAAAAACCATGTCACTATTTAAGCCAAAGTTTTAAAAAAGGTTTTAAAAGTTATAAGTAACAACTTTAGTGTAGCCAAATTGAACCAGCTGCTGAATGTGTCTGTCATATCCTTTTGGAGTTTACTCCCCTATTTTAAAGGGGCTTCCCAGGTGGCTCAGTGGTAAAGAATCCACCTGCTAATGCAGGTGACGTGGTTTGAACCCTGAACCGGGAAAATCCCTTGGAGAAGAAAATGGCAACTCACTCCAGTATTCTTCTCTGGGAAATCCCATGGACAGAGGAGCCAGGCAGGCTACAAGTCCATGGGGTTGCAAAAGAGTCAATCATGACTTAGCGGCTAAACAACAATAACAACCCCTATTTTTAAAATGGTGTTTTCTTTTACTTTTACTTTACAAAACAAATTTTTGAAGCTATGTTTATTCCATCTAGTGCCTAGAAATGGAAATAAAATATATTGCTGTTTCAAATTCTTTTAACACTAAGTATTGATGTTTCCCCAGTATTATGAAACCTCGTTGCTACCTAGACTTGATTCCTGACCAACAAATAAGTCTGTAGATCATATAGAGACCTTCATTCATTACCTTTCTCTTTCAAGACCCGAATTTTTAGTTTTTTCTTGGTCATACTCTGATTCTGCCAAAGATGAGTAAGGTATGGATAAGAAGAACGTTGAATGTGTGTGTTTTTAATAAAGTAAACATTTATTAGTAAGAAGGATGAGTAGATTAGACCATATTAGATTGTCTGTTCCTGTTTATTTAGTTAATCCACGTTGCTTTTGTTCTTCATTAACATATTAAATCAGATGTCACTGGCTGTGTCTGTCCATTGTGTCAGTGGCAGAACGTGGGTTGAGTCACTTTGCTCAGGCTGAACAATCATTGAGACTGTCAGTCCCTCAGCTACCATGGGGGAAGTAGAGGTGACTGATAAGCAATGAGAGTTAGAGTCAGAATAATCATTTTCTTCAGTGACTCATCATGTCCAAGAACTAAGAAGAAGGAAGGGGATTTTTAGGGCATCAGAATTTGGCTGCTGAAAGCACCTGGCAGATAGTGTTCACTAAGTTACCAGGAGTTCAGACACGTGGGGAAAGGGCACTATCACATGTTGAACAGGAAGCCTTGACATTCTAGGGAGTTTACTCAAAACATTTAAAAGTTGGGATCAATTTAGGAATGGATTGTGATAACTCTATACCCGGAGAGCAGTGAGTTCTATGAGAAAGCGAGTGGTCTGTGAGATGATTTTGGCAAAATCTTTTGGCCATCACGGCAGTACTGATTGAGTAAAAGGTAAACTGTTAATAGACTTTGAAATTTTAAAGTTATAATGTAAAAATTTACATAGGAAACAGCAGGCTCTTGATATTTACATTATTTAGAACTATATGAATACTGTAGTTTTGTGTTCAGGAATTTGCTTCTTTGCTTCCACTTCACAAATTTGTATAGGTCTAGTTTTTTCCAGGGTATTTAAAACATTTTTAATAAAGAAATTTCAGAATATTTTACACTGTCTCTCCTTTGCTCTAACATTGACTTCATAATCTAGCACCATTATCATTAATGCTAAATTTTATTTATTTGAATTGTATTTGTTGGAGGTTTGATATATAATGTAAAAAGGGAATGATTTGAATTTTAATTTAAAACTGCACTTAACATCCATTATTAAAGTTTCAAACTAGACTAATATAATAAAATGTTGGGGGATACTTTTCTGGTTGCCCTGGAATTGAACACTAAGGCCTAAAGCTAAGGGTTGAGAGGCATCAGCTACCCACATTCTAAAAAGAGCCTCTAACAGCTGGTGGTCAGAGGCCCACTCCATTTAGTGATAAATGCCTCCTGAACACGCTCTGCTCTGTCCCGCTGTCACCCGCCTCCATGACTTCTGTCCCAGGTTGGGTTCTCCAGGAAGCAGACTCAGATAGAGATTAACGAGCAGGATATTTATTAGGGAGCATTCTAGGGATTTAAAAAAAAAAAAAACAACACAAAATTTTCGGGCAAAAGGGGAAGCAAGCAAAAAGTAAATAGGGAAGAAGGTGAACTATGGTACATTTTCAGAAGGGCCCTGGGTTGAACATCTAAGGAGCTTAGGTAGCCCTTCAGAGTTGTCTTGAGTTGGGGGCAGTGGCTAGGCCTTAATATTCTCATGTGGATCAATTATTGGACATGGGACCAGGCTTTTATACCCTGAAGTTATGAGATGTGAGCCACCGAGGAAGTGAGCATGACATAGGTGAGGTAACTCTTTTTAACTAAGATAGTCCCTGGGGAGTCCACCAGCTAACCTGTCATTTGAACTGACATCCCCTTAAAGGTTATAGGTTGTGTTTTTTATTTCTCTCTGACAGTTTTCAAGATTTTGTGTGTGTGTGTGTCTTCAGTTCTCAGAAGTTTAATTATGTGTCTTTGCATGGACTTCTTCGGGTTTATCTTATTTGGGATTCACCTCATGAATCTATTGGTTTATATTTTTCATCAAATCTGTGACGTTCTCAGTTGTTCCTTCTCTGGATAATCCATTGACCTTACCCTCTTCCTTTCCAGGCTCTTAGATCTATTGCTCTGTCCCATGGATTCCTGAGGCTGCGTTCATTTTAGGAGACTCAAGCTCCTACTTAAATCTTTAGTTTTAATAGGAACCGACTCTATTTAGGTTTAATTCACAGGTCTCGGACTACCATAGTAGGCTCTAGTTCCAATGACAACTTAGTTTTCATGGCCTTTCTGATGTTATGCATTTGGTTTGATGTAACTGGAATAGGTGGGGCTCCCAGGGGTCCCTACTGGTTCTGCCTAAGCAAGCAGAAGGAATTTCCTTGTGCTTCTAAATGTGAAAAGGGAAGTCTGGCCTGACAGAGCAGAGTGCTTTGGGGCCTGCCTGCTTCTTTTGGTGGGCATCCCTCTGGCCAGCTTTCCTCTGCCCAACTTCTCCCTGAATGTTTAAGTGGGAGAAAGATTCTCTGGCTTAGTGAGGAAGAAAAGCACTTCCTGAGGCAGAGCTTGTTGTGACAGATGTCGCCTGCTCGTGGGGGATGGGAAGACTTCCTGGTCTGGGTGCCTGCTGCAGGATCCTCTTTATTGGTGCCCCCCAGCCATCCAATGTCTCTTGCTGTAGGGGGAGAGTCTCAGGCCAGGAGGAGGAGAGCACTTTTATTGAAGGCTTATTGTCAGTGAGGCCTCTATTGATCCAGGGAAGAGGAAATCTGCCTGCACTGCCTTCTGTTACCAGATTCTGTCAAGAGACGCTGGGCCTGGATTGCCTTCTTCCTTTGGGTGGGAGGAAGTAAGATACCTTGCACCTAGATTATTCTTCCTATCTGGGAGTCTCTGACCAGTTCACCTTCCTCAGAGGTTTTCTATGGTTGCCTCTGTATTTATTTTCCTCATTTATAGTTGTAATTAGGGAGCAAGAGGGAAGGAGGAATGAAACAGGAAGAAACAAATATATGCCATCTTGTCTGAACTAGAAGTCTAAGAAGACAAAATGTTGGAAAATATATCATAAAATGGGATTTTCCAGGTGGCTCTAATGGTAAAGAACCTACCTGCCAATGCAGGAGACTCGAGAGATGTGGGTTCAAGATCTGTGTCAGGAAGATCCCCTGGCAAAGAGAATGGCAACCCACTCCAGTATTCTTGCCTGGAGAATCCCATGGACAGAGGAGCCTGGTGGTGTATAGGCCTTGGGATCACAAAGAATCGGACTCGACTGAGCACATGTGCACACACACAATATCATAAAGCACCATCAACTTGTAAAACAATGCTTTTCTTACTTCAGCATCATTCTGATGGATTCTAATATTTAAATAGTAAGTGCATTAAGTATATTATAATAGTTATAATTTATAGATTTATTTAATTGTCCGTAATTATTTAATGTGTCTATTTTACTTTCTATTTGTTCTCAACTCTTATCCCAGAGCATTCACACATAGTGTCTGCTTAACAGATGGTTGTTAAAGAATTAAATTATAACTATATTTAAAAGTGTTAAATGAGGCACAGAGGTCTAGGTGACCTGCCCAAAATTATATAACCAATTATTCATGCAGTTTGGATTAATGTTAAATACTTTTCTGGTAGGCCCCAAATCCATTGCCTCCGGAATACCACATATGTGTTCTTTGTTTAACTGTTGCTGCTTCTATTCTGTCGCTGTTATTTGTATATTTCAGAGTAACATTAGAACTATAACTATATCAATAAGTATTTTTTGGTTCTCCTGTGAAATTTGTTAGGTAATCATAATTTTTAAAAGCCTCTGTATTCAGTAATCAGCATCTCACCAGTGATAATACTTTTGTTTGAGATTAATATCAATGCTTTTCAATGCACCAGAATAAAACTAATCTCTGTTATAGAATCCACAGCTGGCCTGATGGAACTGTTATAACAAAAGTAATTGGTATTTTTTGATATACAGAGCATGCAAATTATAACTTGTCTCCTGCATACAGAAAAAAGGAGATCTTTTGGTAAATGACTAAGTTGATGTTGATAACATTATATTTTTCTGTGTTTCGGAGGAGTTTTTTGATGCTTGTAGTTTACATAAACATAATAATATATTTATTATGTCCTAGAGCAAAAATTTTATTGCACATTGATAGAAGACAACCATAATCTGAAATAGAGTTATTAAGATATGTAATTTAATTTAGGAAGGAGAAAAATCACAAATTTTTTACCTCAAGTTATCAAAATTATTCTTTAACTGATAATCCTAAATTCTAAGATGAGTGCTAGTGATGGAAACTTTAGGACAAATAAAAGCATATATTTATTTTCATTTTATGTGTTTCACTATAAGTGTATAAAATCTTACACTAGCCAGTTTGCATTTACTTGGTGAAAGCCAAATGTTAATATATTATTACTGTTGTGACAAATATAACTGAGCTCAAGTCAAAAGTCTTTGTTAATTAAGAAATATATACCTCCATTAATGGCAATGTATATATTTTGGTTCATGTTGCCTAAAATACTGAGAATTTTCATGGTTTTGAATGCCACTTTTTGGTGTTATCAGGACAGTAAATGTGAGTTTTCCCTTCAGGTTTTATGTGATCTAAATTACTGAATATTGTGCTAGTGCTAGTAAGTGACATAGAGAAAGTATAGGTAAAGATATTTAATATTTCGTAACTTTAAGTTGTATGATGTACGTAAATACTGTCCATTCTAGTCACTAATTAGATTAAAAAGCTAGTGATACTACCTTGACATTGGTGTTATTTGAATTCATTGTTTATCATGGGTGTTAAA
Source organism: Capra hircus (assembly GCF_001704415.2). Lineage (NCBI taxonomy): Eukaryota > Metazoa > Chordata > Mammalia > Artiodactyla > Bovidae > Capra > Capra hircus. The sequence goes on from NC_030820.1 coordinate 7,872,921, forward strand.
GTATCCATGCATTTTGAAATAATACTGGAGAAATGAAATGGTTCCTTAAGAGAGAATCTGGCTTGCTGTACAGATAATTGGTTAGCTGTTTAATTAGGAGGTTCACATACTGGGTTGAATGCTAACTTACTGACTCAAAACTCTGTGGCAATGTAGTGTCGCTATAGCCTTCATTTCCTCCAATGTCATAGGAAAAGTAAAATTCCATTTTGCAGGAATGTTTAAAAGATGATAGATACCACACTGTTGGTGGGAATGCAAACTAGTACAGCCACTATGGAGAACGGTCTGGAGATTCCTTAAAAAATTGCAAATAGAACTGCCTTATGACCCAGCAATCCCACTTCTGGGCATACACACCGAGGAAACCAGAATTGAAAGAGACACATGTACCCCAATGTTCATCACAGCACTGTTTATAATAGCCAGGACATGGAAACAACCTAGATGTCCATCAGCAGATGAATGGATAAGAAAGCTGTGGTACATATACACAATGGAGTATTACTCAGCCATTGAAAAGAATACATTTGAATCAGTTCTAATGAGATGGATGAAACTGGAGCCGATTATACAGAGTGAAGTAAGCCAGAAAGAAAAACACCAATACAGTATACTAACACATATATATGGAATTTAGAAAGATGGCAATGATGACCCTGTATGCGAGACAGCAAAAGAGACATAGATGTGTAGAGCGGACTTTTGGACTCTGAGGAAGAGGGAGAGGATGGGATGATGTGGGAGAATGGCACTGAAACGTGTATACTATCATGTAAGAAACGAATCGCCAGTCTATGTCCGATGCAAGATACACGATGCTTGGGGCTGGTGCATGGGGATGATCCAGAGAGATGTTATGGGGAGGGAGGTGGGAGGGGGGTTCATGTTTGGGAACGCATGTACACCCGTGGTGGATTCATGTCAATGTATGGCAAAACCAATACAGTATTGTAAAGTAAAATAAAGTGAAAATCGAAATTAAAAAATAAAATAAAAGAGATAGATACCATACAGATTGACTCTCAAACAGTTCCTAATAAATAATAGATGCTTAGAAAATGGTCATCATGATCTATTTATATGTTTTTTAAGTTGGTTGTGATAATGGGCATATTTTTTATCTTGATAAGGTTATTAAAATGTGTGTCAGCTTGTCCACTGGCTTGGTGATTCAGAGCATGACTTCCTCATAGAAATGAATCATATAATAGCTCATTTTATAAGTTTTCATACGTTGATCATGTCACAAGGCCACATTTGGTGCAAGTAGTTAGATCAGAGCTGCTTGATGATCTAGGTATTACTTCAGGATCAACGGGAAGCTGGGTCAGCTCCTCCGTCATCTGCACACTTTAGCTGTGTAATGAGACTTCACTGAACTGGAGGAAGAATGTTGCTTTAACATGATATGTTTAGATTGGTAAGTGAAAACATAGTTCTATTGAATTTTCTTTAACATAATGTGAGTAGAATTGGCTTGCTGGAGAAAATTCTCATATACTACAATAGTTTAGAAAAGAAATAGTTGTACTTAGCCTTGAAATTCTTACATTTTTTGGTGTGTTTTTGATCAATTTCCCTTCCATCCCTTTCTAATGAGTTAATATCTATTGAATTTCTTTATCTTTAAAATTCCAAAGTATACTTTAAATCTGCAAATAATTTAGTTAGAAAGTGGAGGAAACTTTCTAATCTTTTCTAGCCAAGTTTTTAGTTTGCTTTGAAGTTCAAGACCTATCATGGTTTATGTCTAATAAACCTAAAAAGAAAGTGCTTAAAGAGGCTCACCATCAGTTGAGATGGATTTATTATTTTTACATTAAAAACAGGCAATTTTAAAATTTATATATTTGAAATCAATCAGAAATTCAGACTGAAAATCTTTTCAAGTGTAAGTGAGAAATTTTTACTGATGTATTTTACATTTAAATCAGAGACAGTCCAGTAAAACTCATCTTCATGTCAAGACATTTTGCTTCTGATTATTAAGATTTTATGTGCTTTCCAGGGTATACTTGTGAATGTTATATTTTTGCTATTTTTGACTTATTTTAATATGCATGTTTTAATAATTATTAAAATTTTGCATTTTTAAATAATTTAAAAATTATTAAGTTTGAAAAATGCATATCTTCTGTTATCCATAAATGCTTTGGAGGAATTGTTCCATAGGATAGATGCATCAATATGTAGTAATACACACACACATGATGATTTTTACTAGAGCTTCTTATATAATGGCAGAACTGGAAAAAACCTTAGTGGCCATCAATAAGGGAGTGGCTTTACTCAAATTTGTGAAAATTATCAGTTCAGTTCAGTTGCTCAGTTGTGCCTGACTCTTTGCGACCCCATGAATCGCAGCACGCCAGGCCTCCCTGTTCATCACCATCTCCCGGAGTTCACTCAGACTCATGTCCATCGAGTCCGTGATGCCATCCAGCCATCTCATCCTCAGTCGTCCCCTTCTCCTCCTGCCCCCAATCCCTCCCAGCATCAGAGTTTTTTCCAATGAGTCAACTTTTCTCATGAGGTGGCCTAAGTACTGGAGTTTCAGCTTTAGCATCATTCCTTCCAAAGAAATCCCAGGGCTGATCTCCTTCAGAATGGACTGGTTGGATCTCCTTGCAGTCCAAGGGACTCTCAAGAGTCTTCCAACACCACAGTTCAAAACCATCAATTCTTCGGCGCTCAGCCTTCTTCACAGTCCAACTCTCACATCCATACATGACCACAGGAAAACCATAGCCTTGACTAGACGGACCTTAGTGGGCAAAGTAATGTCTCTGCTTTTGAATATACTATCTAGGTTGGTCATAACTTTTCTTCCAAGGAGTAAGCGTCTTTTAATTTCATGGCTGCAGTCACCATCTGCAGTGATTCTGGAGCCCAAAAAAATAAAGTCTGACACTGTTTCCACTATTTCCCCATCTATTTCCCATGAAGTGATGGGACCAGATGCCATGATCTTCGTTTTCTGAATGTTGAACTTTAAGCCAACTTTTTCGCTCTCCTCTTTCACTTTCATCAAGAGGCTTTTTAGTTCCTCTTCACTTTCTGCCATAAGGGTGGTGTCATCTGCATATCTGAGGTGATTAATATTTCTCCCGGCAATCCTGATTCCAGCTTGTGTTTCTTCCAGTCCAGCGTTTCTCATGATGTACTCTGCATAGAAGTTAAATAAGCAGGGTGACAATATACAGCCTTGACGTACTCCTTTTCCTATTTGGAACCAGTTTGTTGTTCCATGTCCAGTGTTAACTGTTGCTTCCTGACCTGCATATAGATTTCTCAAGAGGCAGGTTAGGTGGTCTGGTATTCCCATCTCTTTCAGAATTTTCCACAGTTGATTGTGATCCACACAGTCAAAGGCTTTGGCATAGTCAATCAAGCAGAAATAGATGTTTCTCTGGAACTCTCTTGCTTTTTCGATGATCCAGCGGATGTTGGCAATTTGACCTCTGGTTCCTCTGCCTTTTCTAAAACCAGCTTGAACATCAGGGAGTTCACAGTTCACGTATTGCTGAAGCCTGGCTTGGAGAATTTTGAGCATTACTCTACTAGCATGTGAGATGAGTGCAGTTGTGTGGTAGTTTGAGCATTCTTTGGCATTGCCTTTCTTTGGGATTGGAATGAAAACTGACGTTTTCCAGTCCTGTGGCCACTGCTGAGTTTTCCAAATTTGGTGGCATATTGAGTGCAGCACCTTCACAGCATCATCTTTCAGGATTTGAAACAGCTCAATTGCATTTCCATCACCTCCACTAGCTTTGTTCATAGTGATGCTTTCTAAGGCCCACTTGACTTCACATTTCAAGATGTCTGATTCTAGATTAGTGAAAAGTATAGTATATCATAAATTATTTTATTATATCAGTTCAGTTCAGTTGCTCAGTCATGTCCCACTCTTTACAACCCTATGCCCTGCAGCATGCCAGGCTTCCCTGTCCACCACCAACTCCTGGAGCTCGCTGTAACTCATGTCCATTGAGTCAGTGATGCCATCCAACCATCTAATCCTCTGTCATCCCCTTCTCCTCCTGCCTTTAGTCTTTCCCAGAATCAGGGTCTTTCCCAGTCTGTTCTTCGCATCAGGTGGCCAAAGTATTGGAGTTTCAGCTTCAGCATCAGTCCTTCCAATGAATATTCAGGACTGATTTCCTTTAGGATGGACTGGTTTGATCTCCTTGCAGTCCGAGGGACTCTCAAAAGTCTTCTCCAACAGCACAGTTCGAAAGTATCAATTCTTTGGCACTCAGCTTTCTTTTTTTTTTTTTTCTTTCAGATGACATTATCATTTTTTAATATTTTTTAATATAAATTTATTTATTTTAATTGGAGGCTAATTACTTTACAATTCTTTATCGTCCAACTCTCACATCCATACGTGACTACTGGAAAGACTATAGCTTTGACTAGACGGACCTTTGTTGGCAAACTAATGTCTCTGCTTTTGAACATGTTGTCTAGGTAGGTCATAGCTTTTTTTTAAATCAAAGAGCAAGTGTCTTTTAATTTCATGGCTGCAGTCACTGTGATCTGCCGTGATTTTGGAGATAAAAAAATAAATTCTGTCACTCTTTCCATTTTTTTCCCATCTATTTGCCATGAAATGATGGGACCAGATGCCACGATCTTTGTTTTGTGAATGTTGAGTTTTAAGCCAACATCTTCACTCTCCTCTTTCACTTTCATCAAGAGGCTCTTTAGTTCTTCTTCAGTTTCTGCCAAAAGGGTGATATCATCTGCATATCTGAGGTTATTGATATTTCTCCCGGCAATCTTGATTCCAGCTTGTGCTTCATCCAGCCCAGCATTTTGCATGATGTACTCTGCATATAAATTAAATAAGCAGTGAGACAATATATAGCCTTGACGTACTCCTTTATTAGTTATAGCCCTTGATATATTGATACATTAGAAAATTAGCTTGCACAATAGTTTTTATAGTGCAATAATTTTATATAGCACTATTTTATAATGCAATGATTTTTATAGTAGAATCCATTGTTTTTTAAACAATAATCCCAGGAAGGTTCAATTATGTGTATATGTTTATATGAATATGGATAAAAGTATGGAAAAGAATAGAACATAACAGGAGTTGAGATTGTTTAAAAAATGTGTTAATTCACATGTTCAAATGGACTTCCCTTGTAGCTCAGTTGGTAAAGAATCTGCCTGCAGTGCAGGAGACCTGGGTTTGATTCCTGGGTTGGGAAGATCCCCTGGAGAAGGAAATAGCAACCCACTCCGGTATTCTTGCCTGGAAAATCCTGTGGACAGAGATGCCTGGCAGGCTACAGTCCATAGGGTCACAAAAGAGTCAGACATGACTTAGCGACTAAACTACCACGTGTTCAAATGAGTACTTCTTCTTATAAAAACTTTTTGGCAATACCTTGTGGCATGCCAACAAAGGTCTGTCTAGTCAAGGCTATGGTTTTTCCAGTTGTCATGTATGCATGTGAGAGTTGGACTATAAAAAAAGCTGAGAACTGAAGAATTGATGCTTTTGAACTGTGCTGTTGGAGAAGACTTTTGAGAGTCCCTTGGACTGCAAGAAGATTCAACCAGTCCATCCTAAAGGAAAACAGTCTTGAATATTCATTGGAAGAACTGATGCTGAAGCTGAAACTCCAATACTTTAGCCACCTGATGCAAAGAAGTGACTCATTTGAAAAGACCCTAAGGCTTCCCTGGTGGCTCAGAGGTTAAAGCATCTGCCTCTAATGTGGGAGACCCAGGTTCAATCCCTGGGTCGGGAAGATCCCCTGAAAAAGGAAATGGTAACCCACTCCAGTATTCTTGCCTGGAGAATCCCATGGACGGAGATGCCTGGTAGGTGACAGTCCATGGGGTCGCAAAGAGTCAGACACAACTGAGCGACTTCACTTTCACTTCAGTGCTGGGAGGGATTGGGGGCAGGAGGAGAAGGGGACGACAGAGGATGAGATGGTTGGATGGCATCACTGACTCAATGCGCATGAGTTTGAGTAAACTCCACGAGTTAGTGATGGGCAGAGAGGCCTGGTGTGTTGCCGTCCATGGGGTCACAAAGAATGGGACATGACTGAGTCACTGAACTCAACTGAACTGTGGTATGCAGGATCTTAGTTCCTTGATCAGGGATCACACCCATGCCCCTTGCAGTGGAAGCATGGAGTCTTAACTCTCGGACCACTGGGGAAATTCCTTTATTTTTTAAAAAAAATATGTTTTATGTTTTTAATTAATAAGGAAAACTAGTATATTGATAATTCCCTAAACTATTCTCACTAAGAAAGTTAGTCTGTGTGATTTAGGGTAGCCTTCAGTTGTGACCAATTTGTATAAACCATATCTGTTCAATCAAATTCCCAACAGGAGCCTTGGCATAGTCAAATTAGGATACTGGGCAGCTTTTTAATAAGAGAAATAAGTACAACAGTTGGAGATAGATATGGTATAGGAGAAACTCAAGGGGTTGTTCAGGAACCAAAGGTTACCAACAGCACAGCTGTTACAACTCTTAGCTCAAAGAGGTAAGTAAAGGGAGAAATATCAGAACCCAAAAGGAGAGGAAGTCATGTTATGAACTAAATGACCTTTGTTCAAGGGACATTGTCAGGTCAAGATAATCTTACAGGGGGAGAACCAGGAAAATGAATACCTACAACTCATTCTCAGCTCTCCCACCAGCTACTAGCAGGGCTCCCTATTGACTGAACTCACCAGAGCCAGAGGACCCATTGATGCCATTTGTATAGTTACATCACTGGGCAGAAAACGGGCAGCTGTATAGAGTGGGTCTTGAAGAGAAAATAAAAATTATTTGCCTTAAAGTAACATTTTTTTAAAACCAAATCATCAAAATAATCCAGAAGATGGAAGTGTTAGAATATGCAAAATAATGCCATCCATTTTCTTTACAGACATATAGATTTATTTTTAAATTGACCTAAGCCCAAAGGCAGACTTAAATATATTTATAATTTGGAGATACCCTTCTTTCTGAGTCTCTTCTGTGCAGAATTTCTTCTTTCTTCCCCAAACTCTGATGAGGGCATAGCCCAGAACTGGATTGACGGGAGAGGAGAGTAGTTCTCTGTGATGAACATGGCCCTGGTCCCTGCAAAGTGAGGATTCGTCTGAATGCCTTTAGTAAATCCCCACTATTAGTGGAGGTTTTTATGTTAACCTCTAGTGTATCTTCCAGAAGCAGCACTGTAATCAGGGTCTTGGATCGGGAACTGACATTACTGAGCCTCAGCCTATTCCAGGTGCCGTAAGTGCGTTCACATAGTTGATCACTCTTTTTTTTTTAGAAGTTTATCACTCTAAAACCTCTCAGCTAACCTGTACCATGACCCTTATTTTACCAACTGGCTGATTAATACAAGTGATTAAATAATCAATTAGAGTTTTAAGAACTTCTCAAGGACGGTGATAGAGTCTGGAATTGGGCCTCAATCTGTGTGGTTCCCTCCTGGCATAGCCTCACTTTGCTGTGAAATTGTGAAGGAGTCACTATGTTATTGTAACTCTCTCATCTGTCCCAAAGATATGACTTTCCCTTCCCCCCTCTCATTCCCCTGTCTTACATTCATTCTCTTAGTTGTGTTTTTAAGAGGTAATTATTCAGTCCCTAACTTTACTAAGAACTGTGTGTGGTACCGTCGATACCAACAAATACGGCATTTACCTTCATGGACATTAGAGCTTCATAACTGTTCTCAAGGTAGCAATCCTATTCCTTTCCTTTAACCCCAAATCCTTTAAATTTGAGGTTCTTTGTCTCAAGCTTTCAATTTATTTACTATGACAAAATTATTCTTTTGTCTTATTGGTTTAAATTAAAATATAAGCTAAAATAAACCTTTTATAAAAACTCATTTGCTGTTTCATTATCAGGGAGAAATAAAGATTCCATAATATTTTAAGAAAGATGAAATAAAGAAACTTTGTAAAACAGTTTTTTTTTTTTTTTAAAAAAGGTCCTCTCTGGTTTTATTAAAACAAGTTAGTCTCTCTGAGAAGTGTATAAATGAGAGTGCATGTTCAGGCTTATATTATCATTAGGATAAAGTGTATCATATTCCCTCAAATAAGTGCATCTTCTGTTTTTCAAATTGAGACTTCATTTGCAATCAAAATCTTCCTTGTGAAAGACAAGTTAAAAACTTCTGTTCAAGTGTCTGGTATCATTACAACTACAAAGCTAATGTACATTTGAACTCTTTCCCCCAGCCCCCTATTTTGACATGTTTGTTCACTCTTTGGAAAGCCCAGATTGGGTTACTCGAGTAATCCCAGTTTTGTAACAGAGCCAGTGTTATCATTCTCAAAATTACAACTGATTCAAAGCACAGTGGCAAGAAGGATGATGGTACATGTTAATAGACACGTGCACTGATTTCTCTTATTTCTGTATTGAACTGTGAAGCTGTAGAAACCGCCAATGCTTTAGTTTATTCTCTAATAGTTAAGTTAGGCGATCTTCAATAGGCTAACATTTGGTAGACCCCATGTGCATTGCTTTCTGTTACCATCTTTGAATGTGATTTCAGAGGAACAAGCAAACAACAACAATCATATATACATATGTATGTGCATATATATTTCCAATTTGAGATTGGCAATATTCTATAGTAGATCCTAGGTTCTTCTCCTAGGCCTGATCCTAGACGAGTTACCTAACATCTCTGATTCTCTTTATCTTTCCAGTTTTGTAAAATGAAGGAGTTGGACAAAATAAGTAGTTTTATTCCCATGCTGCATTATTCCTAGAAGTCTGAGCACCCAGAGTGATAGCTGGTGACATCATATTGGCAAAACAGGACGGCTCTAGCTCCTCTCTTATAGTTCAGCAAGAATAATTCCATTTTGTTTCATTCGTTAATACTCTCAAGTAAGTTTTCCAATTCCTGATGACCTTCCACCTATTTATCCATAGTAGGACTTACTGTATTCTATTTTTGGCTTCAAGGTGGGTTATAGCTTATCCAACCCACACAGACCCTGGAATAATGAAGAGTTCTTTTGAATTCTGCATTGTATGACATGTAAATTATACATCATATGTTTATGCTGGTTTCTACATGTGAAATAGTTAAGCCTATTAATTTTCTCTCCCTGTGAGCTTCAAGGAAGGAAATTACAGCATTGCCCCAAACTTGTGGCAGTCTTGATTTTGTTTAGAAGGTGTAAATCTGGAAAAACATTAACAGAGAGCTGTTGCCAAATTGATAGCTATATTTGTCTGTGTAGATTGTATTTCTACAGCTGTCAGTTGAGTTGGTTGCTCCCTGTATAAAGCGGTTCTAGAGTCATGCACGTGTTTAGGATTTTCATCTTAACAGGTGTTTTTATCCCTTCCTACTTTGAGCTTCAAAATCAAGGGACTGTGATGTGTACCATTCTAAAGGGTGATATTTTGGCTTTTGTATTTTTTAGGATAACATGTTGTGAATGAAGTGGTGTTTTAAGCAGAGCCCCTGGGGAAATTTTTTTGCCAGCAATCGTTTTGACATCCTATGTGCTCTGTTGTAATAAGAAAGCAGAATAAATAAGCTAAACTAGGTGGTCAGGATCCTGTCAGGATGAAAGCAACTATAATTTTCTTTATAATGATGAAAGGCAAACAAAAACCCTGAACAAATAGATTTAATCAATGTTTAAAGACTAGTCTCTCAGGCTGTTGCTTATTTGACAGATAGTCTTGGGTGGAGGTAGAAATGGAGTGGGAAAATAAACAATTACTAAATACAGATAATAGAAATTACTGGGCAAGTACAATAAAAAAAAATGTTCCAAACACTTATCAGGCCAGTTTGACTCACAGTGGATGTGGGTTGTTTCACCTAGCTATGGACTGTTTCACAGACTGAATTATTTCAGACTTGGAAACACAGGAGCTATTATCCATGTTAAGGTACAATGATGGTGCATATTAGATTAGCAGTTTTGTTTTTCAAGATTGTTAAATCGAATTTGATTACATCAAAACTGTCAAATCTAAAAGAAGTCCTCAGATCCGGAGATCCTCAATATATGGCATGTGTACTGTCTTTTAATTCTTCCTATCCTCCTCTGACCATGACCAGCATTATTAATTAATCGTGGCTCTCTTTTCAGCAGAGCCTGGGGTTAGCCTCAGAATCCTTCTCCAGTCAGAGGTGCAGACAGTCTCTCGTCGTTAATGAATCTGAATTGTTTAAAACCTGTTTGCCATCCCTGATTGATTCTAAATTTCCAAATGGAAGAAGAAAAGTAAGATAGTTTTGACTATGATTTGCTCGATCCACCTGCTATTTAGTTACTGAACTAGAGTTAAAATATAGAGGTTATCTGGCTCTCAGTTCTTAGTTCAGTATCCTTTTTATTACCTTATATAGGCTGCAAAGGATTTGACATCTTAGGAGGAATAGTGTTGTAAGTATCTAATAAATTAAAGCTTTGTCTTGTATTTTTAATAATGTCATGGCCTATTTTGCATCTAGGAACCTCCAGTGATATGACTACAAATATAGTAATTGTATTTTTCATCATTTGATCCACAATTTAATTCTAATTATATTCTTAAAAAGACACATACATGTAGAAGAGGGTCATTTAGGAATTTTTTTTAAAGGAAGACTACTGTAGTGTTGCAGTATAGGGTGTTGCAGTCCGTGGGGTGGCAAAGAGTCGGATACTACTGAGCGACTGAACTGAACTTACTGTAGTGTAATATTCCATTTATATCTTGAGAAAACCAAAAAGAGTGATGCTAATGTCTATTAGCATGATTATTTTTCATGTAGGCTAATTATCCTATGAAAAAGATTCCTGCTTTGTTCTTAATTATTTTTTGGTTTTGATAGTTTTACAATGAATATTTATACTTGTGTATAATTTGATAATTTTAATGAAAAAAATCAAAACCGAGTTTAAATGGAATAAAGCAGTTTCTCATAAACTTCAAAAAATAATCATTTGCCTAGGGTATTATAAATAAATTCTTCATATTTGTCACTTGAAATTAGATTTTGGTAACTCTTACTCAATTTATGTTCAGTGCTGTTTTTACTTTCTAAGTAGTGAGACTATTCATTTCACTGAGTTGTTATTGTGGGAGGAAAAACTATAATAGATTCATTAATTTGTAATGCTTTATTTTAGTTTTTGATTGAATTGATCTTTGAGACAATTACTGAAGCTTGATTTTTTTCCTCTACCTCCTCTGGTAACAGGGGCATTTTATTTAGGAAAATATGAAAGAAGTTAGTGCTGGTTACTTAGAAAGCATGCTCAGGGAAATGGGGTTGGCATTTCCTACTCCAGGGGATCTCCTGACCAAGGATCAAACCTGTGTTTCTTACATCTGCTCCACTGACAAGTGGGTTCTTTACCACTGTACACATAGGAAACTCAGTAACATACTGTCCCAGGCACTGCTGGGGTTTGAACCCAGGATCTTCTGTTCAATAGACAGGCGCTTTGACCAGCTAAGCCATGGTACTGGCATGCTCAGCGAGGCCATCTTTAAATACTCTGGATGCAGCAGCGTCATGCTTATCAACTTCAAGCTTTCTTAGTTCCTCTTTTCATTTTCTTCCCTGTGATACTCAAGGAATAACAAGAGGCATATCCAAAATTCCCTCCAACATGGGACTTAGATAGGGACATAAATATATAAACATATTTCATACATTCTTTTAAAAAACGTTTTAATTTAGATTGAAGTATAGTTGGTTAATAATGTTATGCTAGTTTCAGTTTCCTACATTATTAATCACTATTTCTAAATAAAGTATAGGAGTTTCCTTAGCGGTCTTTGATTTTACAAAAAGAAAAAGAACCAAAGTTTTCTCTTTCTAGACACTTCAGTAAACAAAACCTGTCTTCTATGTCAATAAAGAAAAAGGATTAAATCTGCCAATTATCTGACTATTACAAAACACATATTGCTGCTGCTGCTGCTGCTAAGTCGCTTCAGTTGTGTCCGACTCTGTGCGACCCCATAGACGGCAGCCCACTAGACTCCTCTGTCCTTGGGATTCTCCAGGCAAGAATACTGGAGTGGGTTGCTATTTCCTTCTGCAATGCATGAAAGTTAAAAGTGAAAGTGAAGTCGCTCAGTCCAGCCCAACTCTTAGCAACCCCCTCGCCTGCAGCCTATCAGGCTCCTCCGTCCATGGGATTTTCCAGGCAAGAGTACTGGAGTGGGGTGCCATTGCCTTCTCCGAAACACATATTGAGAGCTTATTATATGCAAACCAAACTATTAAACTCAAATCTTATCTTTAAGAACTTATCTAATTGGGATATACCTCAATTTATTGGAAGTAATTAAGTAAAAATTAAATGACTGTTAATTTCAGACACACAAAAGTCATTTTCACTTTTGTGAAATGGACGAAATGCTCTTAATCCATCTGATCGATAAATGTTGAAAATCAGTTATATTACATATAGGGTGCTTTGTAAAGATACAATAATAGAAATCATACTAAAGATTCACTTTTATTTGCCTACAGTTATGTCACTTTTGCCGCTTTTGCCCCTATGGCTCAGCGGCAAAGAATACACCTGTAATGCAGGAGCTGTGGTTTTGATCCCTGGGTCAGGAAGATCCCCTGCAGGAGGGCATGGCAACCCACTCCAGTATTCTTGCCTGGAGAATCCCCATGGACAGAGGAGCCTTGTGGACTATAGTCCATAGCGTTACAAGAATTGGACATGACTGAAGTGCCTGAGCACATATGCATGTCACTTTTACTGAAGAAAAAGCATTTATTTTTTAAATTTTAGAGAACAGAAGTTGATAAAATAGACTTAAATTTGATGGATTCTTTAGATAAATCATTATCAGGATTATAGTTATTAGAATTGCTTTGAATTTGATTTGAATATATTTAAGCAGCTTAAATTAAGATTCTATTACATGAATGGTAATGCACATGAAATTATCTTTAAAATGATTGTGCACTTTGTAGATGCCACAATTTTATGAAATATTTCTATGTTGATATTAAAAGTGTAACCAGAAATGCTCATCTAGACACGAGCACACATCTGAGATAAATGGACTTGATGGTCCTCCAAACCTGGAATTCCAGTTCCTACACCTACTCCCACTCATCCACCCACATCTATTGGACAAGTGCCTGATTAAACAGATGGGACTTGGTCTGTGCTCTCCAAACAGGCAAACTCTACCTTTATTAAGCAAAGCATTGGGGGAAAATAGGTTACATTGTGTTATTGTGATTCTGGGCATGATAATTTGAGTGTAAAGCTACTCTTCATTACTATTGTTGTTTGTGGTTGGAAATAAGTTTTTTTTTATGAATGAATATGTATAAATTGGAGGACAACAGATGGAGTTTCAGGGATCTGGAAAAGCTATAGACAAGGACGGAGTTCTCAGTCAGATTTAAAAATAAAAAATCAGCAGAAGTGTGAAATGCCATACAGTTTTAAAAATTCATGTAGTTAAGATTTTTAGAAAGTGTTTGGGTTTGCCAATAGACATCATGAAATTTCCCCCATCCACTAAAGGGTATGGGCCCAAGATAATGATTGGTAATGATTTGAGAGAATAGCATTGAAACATGTATATTATCATATGTGAAATAGATTGCCAGTCCAGATTTGATGCATGAGACAGGGTGCTCAGGGCTGGTGCACTGGGATGACCCTGAGGGATGGGATGGGGAGGGTGGTGGGAGGGGGGTTCAGGGTGGGGAACACATGTACACCCATGGCTGATTCATGTCAATGTATGGCAAAACCACTATAATATTTTAAAGTAATTAGCCTCCAATTAAAAAAAATTAATTAAAAAAAAGAATTGGTAACATCTTTCCTCATGCCTCTTCAGCAAGTTGCGACTTCAGCACAGTTTGATTTTGGGAAAATATTAAGTCCTGGATACCATCTAAGTAAATATTACATGTTTTCATTGTGAAGTCAGAAGGATTTGAGGGCTCTGAGTTGACACAGTGGCAGATGACTTGTAATATCTGAAGTGAGTTTTGTTTGACTAATGGGATTGCTACTCAGTCCGTATTTGTGATGAAAGCAGTGAGGGAAAGCCAAGAGCAGCTATTATTATCAATAGATGGCCCTGTACTTGGAAGATCATATGAATAAGATTTGATGCTCTAATATTGACATACTGAGAAAACCTTCAAAGGTGTTTGTTCTCCATGCATTTTTATAATGTTCTCTTTAGTGTTGCAATAATTAACAAACCATCACTTATGGATATAGGCATTTATTCTTAAAATGTTCCATTTTTTAAATTGATGAAATCATTAACACTCTGATATTTCCTTCTCTTACCAGGCCAGTGCATGGTCTGTGGATATCACACTAAAATTCAAGTTAAAGATTCCTAGTATTTCTTCTTAAATGATTTCTATAATCTTTTGGTAGCTCAGATTTCTCCACGAAGAAAGACACCTTGGTTACTACATACTTTATGTTGCTCCAAGAGTTCTGTTTTCTGACTTTTGTAGTGGCTAGATTATCATAGGCATAAACAGTGGCAACCCACTCCAGTGTCCTTGCCTGGAGAATCCCAGGGACGGCGGAGCCTGGTGGGCTGCCATCTATGGGGTCACACAGAGTCGGACACTACTGAAGCGACTTAGCAGCAGCAGCAAGGTTGCTTAATAGTTCAGCAAAAAATTGCCATGGAACTTTCTGAAAATTTGACCTCTTAAAATCTAAATGGAATTGTTTCATATTTTGCTTATTGTTTGACTTCTATAATTGTGTGGGCTAGATTAATAGATAAATGGATATGACATGACAAATCATTGTTTTACAAAAATATTTAAAATGTGTTTCTTTCCCACAAACAAAAAATTAATGCACAAAAGAATACATCTGTTGCTATTTAAGTTCATTCTTATAGCAGAGTAACTTGAGATAGCTTTATTTGATGGTATTTAATTTAATTAAAATTATCATTATACTTTTTTTGTTACATTTTCCTTTGAAATTATTGAAATTACTTAAGTAACATTGTTATATCTCTACTTGATAAAATTGAGAAAACAGAAGGTTACTTTAGATACAGAATGATAATAAAAGGATCATAATATGTATTTTATTTTATTAGATGTAAGAACATTGTAAAAATAGTCATTTGAAGAGAAAAAGGAGATACAAACAGTGAATATTTACATTTTTATTCTTCATAAAACAAAGACTGTATCTTTATATGAAAGTACCTATTGTGATATGTGTGTGTGTATATGTATGGCATGATCATTACCAACTTTTTCTTGGAATACTCTGGCATAAACATATTTTAATATATTATTTAACATCTTTTGTTTGTTTTCTTTTAAACAGCAAATGCCAGTCTTCTTGGAGGTGGAGGTGGTAAGTCCTCAATATCACTTAAAATATGTTTTATTACTACACCAATCATAAGATGTTTAGTAAGTTCCATGATACTTTAACAAAATTAGTTTTGCTATATATTCATTAACCATGTAAATTATAATCTTCCAGAGAATAATTCATAACAGAAATATCTTGGGTTTACCTGAATGTTATTTTAACTGACTTCAAAATATGCGGAATACTGTTGTTCTTCTCATGAAGCCTTGTGTTTCTACCTTTGGCTTAAGCTATAGCAGCAGTAAGCTAGTGAGATGAATACACATATAGGAGATAATAGTCACTTTAAAAGAATTACTTTATTGAATTATAGTTGATTTAAAATGTGTTAATTTCCTCTGTATCGCAGAGTGATTCACTTATACCTGTGTATATATGTGTGTGTGCTAAGTCGCTTCAGGCACATACAACTCTGTTACCCCAAGGACTGCAGCCCACCAGGCTGCTCTGTCCATGGGGTTCTCCAGGCAAGAACGCTGGAGCGGGTTGCCATGCCCCCCATGTGTGTGTGTACACACATATATATTCTTCTTCCATTATGTTTTATCACAGGATATTGAATGTAGTTCCCTGTACTAAACAGTGGGATCTTGTGTATTCATTCTATGTATAATAGTTTGTGGGCTTCCCTAGTGGCTCAGTGACAAAGAATCCACCTGCAATGAAGGAGATGAAGCAGATGTGGTTCAATCTCTGGGTCGAAAAGACCCCCTAGAGAAAGATATGGCAGCCCGCTCCAATATTCTTGCCTGGGAAATCCCATGGACAGAGGAGCCTGGCGCAGTTCACGGGGTCGCAAAGAGTGGGGCACAATGGAGTGACCAGACAACAGCGACAGAATGTTTGCGAATGCTGATCCTAAACTCCCAATCCACCCTCCCACTTTCATTCAGTGTTTTCAACCACAAGTCTGTTCTGTTTCTGTGAATCTCTTTCTGTTTTGTGGATAAGTTCATCTGTGTCATATTTTAGTTTCCACATATAAGTGATGTCATATGGCATTTGTCTTTCTATTTCTGACTTACTTCACTTAGAATGCTAATCTCTAGGTCCATCCACGTTGCTGCAAGTGACAGTATTTCATTCTTTTTTATGGCTGAGTAATATTCCATTGTATATATATATACCGCACCTTATTTACCCATGCCTCTTTCAATAAACATTAAGGTTGTTTCCATTTCTTGGTCATTGTACATAGTGCTGCTATGAAGGTAGGGGTACATGCATCTTTTTGAATTATAATTTTTTCCAGATATATGCCCAGGAGTAGAATTGCTAGATCATATGCAACTCTATTTTTAGTTATTTTGAGGAACTTCCATACTGTTTTCCATAGTGATTGCAAGATAGAGTTACTTTTTTTAAAGAGTCACTTGCACTGTGAGTTCTGAAACAATGCATATGGAAACCTATGGTTTTTCTTTCTTCATCATAATGACTAAAAAAATGTTTATAGCCTGAGGGCTTCCTGTATCAGCAACTTACTGTGAAAAATAAAAAAAAGAAATTAGTATTGACATTTTGCTTTTTCTTTCTTCCTTTTTAGAGGAGAAAGAGAAAGAGATCAAAGTGAGATGAGGAAGAGAGAGATTCCTGTACTAGGAATTCTTTTCTGATACTAAATTCTTGGAATAAAAATAAAATATTCTTTTTATTTCTAGGTTGAAAGGTGAAAGCATTCCTAGCCCCAGGCTATATTACATAGTGAGGTAGGAAAAACATATACAATAGAATGGGGTCCTTTTCATTTAGGGCCCAGATGGACATAAATAGGTTTATTTTCTCTCCTTCTTCCTCTTGCTCCTTCTTTCCATGTACATGGGTGAAGTAGATATGATTATACAGAGCTTTAGGTTTTCAACAAACAAATTGGAACTTATTTACTTTATCCTGAACTTTTAAGAAATATAATCCTTTAGTAATCATCACTAGAAGTTTTCAGTGTGAATTTTATTAAAAAATTAAAATTTTAACCATTGTTCTCATATTTGAATCAATAGATCTTTAAAAACAGAATATTGGAAATAGAAATGATAGAAAACAGTTTAAACTAGAAAGTGCTCTTCATATTATCATGTCAATGTACATTCTGTAGCAAAATATTTTTCATCTTCCACAGATTTCTTTAGAAAATATATGCAAGGTTTCTCATTGTCCTACTTCTTTTTTGGTATTCTTTGGGAACTAGAAGGGAAAATTTCCTTAAGAATTTACTGGTTTTCTGGTAAACTTTTATCTCTAGGTTTCTTATATGAAAGAAGCATTAAAATAATTCACTCACAATGCTGATTTTCTTACATGACATATCAGTATTTTTACAAATTGGGCTACTACCGTTAAATAGGATAAAAATGTTAAAGTTGAGTCTACATGTACAAATCCAGACTATTATGGTTCTTGACTAAAGAAAAATGAATTAACTAATTATATAAGTTAAATTTTAGTGGCCCATAGCAGAAAACCCCACAATAATAGTGACTTAAAAGAGATAGAAATATATTTCTGTCTCTTCTAAAAGTAGCCTAGATGTAGGCTAGACCAACTGTGTGATAATCCCATCCTGTCGTCAAGCACTCAAGCTCTGACTTTTATGGTCTTCTTCCTGCTGTGTGGAACTCAGGGTCCATGTAGGCTACTGGACAGGGGTACAGTAAGGGGTAAAGCAACAATACAAAAGATGACCTTCAAAATCAAGCCAGTTTTCTTAGAGCAGCTTTACTAAAGTCCCACATTATCCTTGAATTGATAATGTTCATTCGTGGATAAGATAGTTTTATTCCAGGAAGCAATATGCTCATCCAAAAAAAAAAAAAAAAAAAAGAAAAGAAAAAAAGCAGTGTTCTCTTTTCTGTTGGGGTAGGAGAAGGTGGAGGTTCTGGCAGGCAATGGCTAGTCTCTGCCATTGTGAGAGGCAGGCAGCTGGTTCAAGCACCCGTGTCAATCTGCTTTGTCTCCGTCTACATGTACACAACTGGTGTGTACAGAGTTCACTCTAGTGAGTTAGCCTGCATTTCCTTGCAGCTCCTCCAGCCTGATATTGTAAATATTGGAAAATATTGTAAACTTTCAGCAATGGCAAGACATTCAGGAGTAGGCAAACTCAGCTTTTCTTCACCCGAAGAATATACTTGAGTCTTCTAGATGGCTGATTTTGCTAACTGCATTTATTTGCCATAATTTCTCATTTCTAAGTTCTAAAATTAGCAGCTTAGTATTATTATAAAGATAAATTATAGGTATTTAAGATGGCTGTAATTTCTTTCATTAAAGTAGGTCGTTGACAGGTTTAAATTCATTTATGCACTTGTGGAGATGTCAAGATTGCTCTAAAATACATGTTTGATTTTTGGAAGGCTGCATTTAAAAATTAAATTTAAGGAATATTTTTAGCCTTCTTTGAACTTATTTTTGGCCTTTTGATTCTATGAGAGATCTTATTAATCCTGCCAGTGATATTTGTACAGCAACAGCTAATAATCATCCAATAAGGAACACTTGAACTGATATAATACTCTTGGATTTAATCAATGATTCCTTTTGCTGACTTGAATTAATATCCCTTCAAAAATCTCTAAAGGAAATAGTTTTTTGATGGACTAAACAATTTGTCAAGAAAATTTGGCACCATATAAAAAATAATAAGGGTACCTTAAGTACCATTTTCTTAGGTTCTCAGGAGAGCTTCCCTCCAATTCTGTGTACGTTGTATTTGAAATTTAGGCAAACTCAGTCTATACAAAATTGTATTAACCATAATCTTGGCATTTTGCTGTTCTTTTTTGAGTGCTTGTTAGCAAGACATCTCCTAAAAGGAGATTGCAAATATGGTTACAATCATCCTCTCAGTTTTGGTTTTAAAGTGAGAGAATCATTTCATGTAGGTGTGCATTTTCATCTTTTGCCAGAGGTCACTATCTTTAGAAACTTCATGTAACTTAGTGTCATTGTAGAGAGCATAAGTGATAGGCTTTCAACTACCTAGTCATATCAGCTAAAATACTTGGTAAAATGGATCATCTTTGTATCTATTTCCTAGATATATTAAGAGCATATAAATATATAATAATATTTAAGCTAAAGCTGAAACTCCAGTACTTTGGCCACCTCATGCGAAGAGTTGACTCACTGGAAAAGACTCATGCTGGGAGGGATTGGGGGCAGGAGGAGAAGGGGACGACCGGATGAGATGGCTGGATGGCATCACTGACTCGATGGACGTGAGTCTGAGTTAACTCCGGGACTTGGTGATGGACAGGGAGACCTGGCGTGCTGCGATTCATGGGGTCGCAAAGAGTCGTACACGACTGAGCGACTGAACTGAACTGAGGTGAGAAGTGGCTGGTCTATAGTGACTGGACTCTCATCTTTCAGGAAGCCTTTATATTGTCTAAAAATCTTAGAAGTCCTATTAATCTTTTTACAAGGTTGCCATCATTGCTCACAGTAATAACCTGTATAGCTGTATAGCACATTGATATATAAAACAAGTGAATTTTATTTTCTTATTTAGTGCTTTTGTTAGTCAGGCTAGGCTATATTAAACTGTTCTAATGGCTTAAATCAGGAAGGCTCATTTCTTGCTCACATCATAGCCTCGGTAGCTTGAAGGCTATCCTACTCAGGCTCTGCTGCAAGTGGTAACAGCGTCTCAGGTTGTTTTCCTATCTTGCACCTACTCTACTGGATATGAGACTCCAGTCACAAAATAGGAAGAGAGAGCTGGTGGATCTTGTGGGTTGTATTTACAGAGCAGTTCGTGAATGGCTTGTGTCAATTCTGCTTCTTTCATGGGTCAGAATTCAGACAGGTGACCCCTAACCTAACAACTACAAGGAAGCCTGAGAAGAATGAAATGGTATAGTAAATATCTAGCGCTGTCTCTGACACAGTGCACAGGTGAGATCGGTGTTTATTATTATTTTAATGCTTGAGAGAAATGCAACTTAGGGAGATTTGGTGACTTCTTCAAGGTCACACAGCCTATAAAGTGCAAAGATCCAATGAAAATACAGGGTTCTTGATTCCCATTCAGGACTCATACTGTTACTGATCTGCGATTTAACATGGCAAGCCACTTCAGTATTCTTGCCTGGAGAAGCCCATGAACAGTATGAAAAGGCAAAATGATAGGATACTGAAAGAGGAACTCCCCAGGTCATTAGGTGCCCAATATGCTACTGGAGATCAATGGAGAAATAACTCCAGAAAGAATGAAGGGATGGAGCCAAAGCAAAAACAATACCCAGTTGTGGATGTGACAGGTGATAGAAGCAAGGTCCGATGCTGTAAAGAGCAATATTGCATAGGAACCTGGAATGTCAGGTCCATGAATCAAGGCTAATTGGAAGTGGTCAAACAAGAGATGGCAAGGGTGAACGTCGACATTCTAGGAATCAGCGAACTAAAATGGACTGGAATGGGTGAATTTAACTCAGATGACCATTACATCTACTACTGTGGGCAGGAATCCCTCAGAAGAAATGGAGTAGCCATGATGGTCAACAAAAGAGTCCAAAATGCAGTACTTGGATGCAATCTCAAAAATGACAGAATGATCTCTGTTCATCTCCAAGGCAAACCATTCGATATCACAGTTATCCAAGTCTATGCCCCAACCAGTAATGCTGAAGAAACTGAAGTTGAACGGTTTTATGAAGACCTACAAGACCTTTTAGAACTAACAATCAAAAAAGATGTCCTTTTCATTATAGGGGACTGGAATGCAAAAGTAGGAAGTGAAGAAACACCTGGAGTAACAGGCAAATTTGGCCTTGGAATGCGGAATGAAGCAGGGCAAAGACTAATAGAGTTTTGCCAAGAAAATGCACTGGTCATAGCAAACACCCTCTTCCAACAACACAAGAGAAGACTCTACACATGGACATCGCCAGATGGTCAACACCAAAATTGGACTGATTATATTCTTTGCAGCCAAAAATGAAGAAGCTCTATACAGTCAACAAAATAACTAGGAGCTGACTGTGGCTCAAATCATGAACACCTTATTACCAAATTCAGACTCAAATTGAAGAAAGTAGGGAAAACCGCTAGACCATTTAGGTATGACCTCAATCAAATCCCTTATGATTATACAGTGGAAGTGAGAAATAGATTTAAGGGCCTAGATCTGATAGATAGAGTGCCTGATGAACTATGGAATGACGTTCGTGACATTGTACAGGAGACAGGGATCAAGACCATCCTCATGGAAAAGAAAGGCAAAAAAGCAAAATGGCTGTCTGGGGAGGTCTTACAAATAGCTGTGAAAAGAATAGAAGCGAAAAGCGAAGGAGAAAAGGAAAGATATAAGCATCTGAATGCAGAGTTCCAAAGAATAGCAAGAAGAGATAAGAAATCCTTCTTCAGTGATCAATGCAAAGAAATAGAGGAAAACAACAGAATGGGAAAGATTAGAGATCTCTTCAAGAAAATTAGAGATACCAAGGGATCATTTCATGCAAAGATGGGCTCAATAAAGGACAGAAATGGTCTGGACCTAATAGAAGCAGAAGATATTAAGAAGAGGGGGCAAGAATACATGGAAGAACTATATAAAAAAGATCTTCACGACCCAGATAATCATGATGATGTGATCACTGATCTAGAGCCAGACATCTTGGAATGTGAAGTCAAGTGGGCCTTAGAAGGCATCACTACGAACAAAGCTAGTGGAGGTGATGGAATTCCAGTGGACCTCTTTCACATCCTGAAAGATGATGCTGTGAAAGTGCTGCACTCAATATGCCAGCAAATTTGGAAAACTCAGCAGTGGCCACAGGACTGGAAAACGTCAGTTTTCATTCCAATCCCAAAGAAAGGCAATGCCAAAGAATGCTCAAACTACCACACAATTGCACTCATCTCACATGCTAGTAAAGTAATGCTCAAAATTCTCCAAGCCAGGCTTCAGCAATACGTGAACTGTGAACTCCCTGATGTTCAAGCTGGTTTTAGAAAAGGCAGACGAACCAGAGATCAAATTGCCAACATCCGGTGGATCATGAAAAAAGCAAGAGAGTTCCAGAAAAACATATATTTCTGTTTTATTGACTATGCCAAAGCCTTTGACTGTGTGGATCACAATAAACTGTGGAAAATTCTGAAAGAGATGGGAATACCAGACCACCTGACCTGCCTGTTGAGAATCTGTATGCAGGTCAGGAAGCAACAGTTAGAACTGGACATAGGAAAACAGACTGGTTCCAAATAGGAACAGGAGTACGTCAAGGCTATATATTGTCACCCTGCTTATTTAACTTCTATGCAGAGTACATCATGAGAAACGCTAGACTGGAAGAAACACAAACTGGAATCAAGATTGCCAGGAGAAATATCGATCACCTCAGATATGCAGATGATACCACCCTCATGGCAGAAAGTGAAGAGGAACTAAAAAGCCTCTTGATGAAAGTGAAAGAGGAGAGCGAAAAGGTTGGCTTAAAGCTCAACATTCAGAAAACAAAGATCATGGCATCTGGTCCCATCACTTCATGGGAAATAGATGGGGAAACAGTGGAAACAGTGCCAGACTTCATTTTTTTGGGCTCCAAAATCACTGCAGATGGTGACTGCAGCCATGAAATTAAAAGACGCTTACTCCTTGGAAGAAAAGTTATGACCAACCTAGATAGTATATTCAAAAGCAGAGACATTACTTTGCTGACTAAGGTCCGTCTAGTCAAGGCTGTGGTTTTTCCTGTGGTCATGTATGGATGTGAGAGTTGGACTGTGAAGAAGGCTGAGCGCCGAAGAATTGATGCTTTTGAAATGTGGTGTTGGAGAAGACTCTTGAGAGTCCCTTGGACTGCAAGGGCATCCCACCAGTCCATTCTGAAGGAGATCAATCCTGGGATTTCTTTGGAAGGAATGATGCTAAAACTGAAGCTCCAGTCCTTTGGCCACCTCATGTGAAGATTTGACTCATTGGAAAAGAGTCTGATGCTGGGAGGGATTGGGGGCAGGAGGAGAAGGGGAGGACCGAGGATGAGATGGCTGGATGGCATCACAGACTTGATGGACGTGAGTCTGAGTGAACTCCGGGAGATGGTGATGGACAGGGAGGCCTGTTGTGCTGCGATTCATGGGGTCGCAAAGAGTCGGACATGGCTGAGTGACTGAACTGAACTGAACTGAACTGAACTTTGATCTTTAGATTTGCGTTTTCTGTGCATAAGTAGGTGAGTGTTTACATCTGGAAAAATTAAGGAGAGGAAAGGGAAGCATGCAGCTGAGAAACAGATGATGCTTTCCCTGGCTTATTTTTACAAGGCTTAAGCTCCGTTGACACTTTGCAAGTACATACAGTAGCCCTCTCCTCCAGAACCTGTGGACTGTCATGCAGATTCATATACCTTTTTTGTGTATTTGATGTTTAGTCTGAGAGCACATTGCATTTTAATTGCCCAGTCACTCATCTGTAAGAAGCATGTTTTCCATGCACAAAGTCCTGTGATGTTGTACTTTTGGAAAATATAATAAAAAAAAAAGACCTTTGGAGCCAGTCTTAAATTATGTCAAGAAGCAGAATTATAAAGAAAAAAGCGGAATTAAAAGGATACTTCCTTGATTTCCTTTCAGAACATTAAATAACAGACTAGAACAAAAATTACAATATCTTAGTTTAGATAATATCTTTCCTTTTCATTGTCACAGTAATTAACATAGAACTGCTGATAGAACGCAAACAAGACCTGGTTTATGGGATTTGCTTCCTTTTTAGGCTGTCAAAAGCTCCTGAGTACTGAGGCCTGAGGCAGAATGTTAGACATTTTAAATGACATTTTCTGACAGAGTAGCAATTTAAGGTTGACTTTTTATTGCATAAATTTGTAGGACTGCTTTTTTAATTATACACACATATATATACATATGTATAGACGTAGCATATATTTGTATCAATACTGTGATTCTAGACCTTATCCTTGAGGTACTTCTGTGACAGGTTAATTTTAAAAACTCTAGGCATAAGCAACTACCGCTAAATAAACTCTCAGCCCCAGATGGAATGCGTGGGAAAGCTGCTTTTCTAGAATGAGAACACAGCGTATATAATGCTATTCTCTACCTCCAAAGGCTTCTTGCTTTTCTTATACCCCTCGATAGAGGGGCCTCGATAGACATGAGCTTGAGTAAGCTCCTGGAGTTGGTGATGGACAGGGAGGCCTGGCGTGCTGCAGTCCACAGGGTCGCAAAGAGTCGGACATGACAGAGTGACCGAGCTGACTGAGATTTTAACAGGGTGAGGTGTCAAATGCATCTCAAAAGGAGCAAAATCATAAAACTGTTTGGTGTCATACAGTAGATGCTATCAGAGTACCTCCACTCCACCATCATGTTTCTACATACAAACACACATATGAGTGCATGTTCACTCATTCATTCAACAGATACTAACTTAGTAACAACTAATTGGGACCCCCAAGTGGTTCAGTCAGTGAAGAGCCTTCCTGCAAGGTGGGAGATCGTTGTTCAGTCCCTGGGTTGGGAAGAACCCCTGGAGAAGGAAATAGCTACCCACTCCAGTATTCTTGCCTGAAGAGTCCCATGGACAGAGGAAGCTAGTGGGCTATATTCCATGGGGTCACAAAGAATTGGACATGACTGAGTGACTAACACTTTCACTTTCAACAACGAAATACTAATTTAGTAACTACTGTGTGTCAGTATTGATTATTTTTTTAATTTATTTTTGTTAATTGGAGGATGTTTGCTTTACAGTATTGTATTGATTTCTGCCATACATCAACATGAATCAGTTATAGGTATACAAATGTCCCCTTCCTCTTGAATCTCCCTCCCGATCCTACCCCATCCTACCCCTCTAGGTTGTCACAGAGCACCAACTTGAGTTCCCTGCAACATGCAGCAAATTTCCACTGGAAATCTAATTTTCCATATGTTATTAGTATTGATTATTGATGTGGCGATAAACATAGCCCTTTACCTGTGACCAGTCATGGTGCCTGTTTGAGTTGTCTGAGCAGTTATCATTCACCACGTTCCTTCAGGTGTTGCAAGAATTTTCCTTGCATGGATCTTTTGAATTAAAATGATCCATTAATATCAATAGAATGGGCTTCAAGTATCATATTTCTTCTTAAAAAAGGCAGAACAGATATCCTGAAAAATAGATTTTTCACAAAAACCCTTTCAACCAAGCATTCCTAGCATGAAAAAGCAACACATTGAAAGGGCTTTTCAAGTGTGTCTAAGTGGGAGTGCTTTCATAAATACCTTCTCAACATTCACAGGAAGAGTGGAACACCTCTTATTCACCCTGCACCTACAGAATGGAATCCCTGTGGAGATTGTGTGATTCACTCTTGTTATGTCTTGAGATCTGGCTGGGCCTTAGGCGTGCTGGGGGTGGATCTCGGAGAGTGGTCTGCAGTGAGGGACCAAGTCCTGTTAAAGCAGGTATGGTGTTGGAGGTGGCCCCTCGTGAGAGTCAGTCCAGCTTGTTGGGCAGTGAGTTACCCTGCTAGCTGCTGCTCAGCAGATGGAGGGATCCCAGCACAGTGAAAGAAACTCAGCAGATTCCCCCTTGTTGGTCAGGTGGGGACCCAGTCTCAGGAGTAGATCTTGAGAAAGGGATGCGATGCTGAAATATGGAAGATAAGGCTTAAGATCTGACAGTGTCAGGGTGATTGATCGTGGTTGCTGCAGGTGGATGAGCCTGCTAGGGCCCATCAGGAGGTTCAGAAGCAGGGGGCCAGAGGGTGGAGGGACCAGGGGCCGGGCCAGGTCTGACAACATGCAGCTACATACTGAGCCAGCCTACCATTGCCCCTCCCTCCTTCTTCTCTTCCTTCTTTCTTTCCTCCTTCCCTCTTCCTTTTTTCCTTCTTCCCTTTTTCTCTTTCTCAATCAACAGCATGTATTGATCACCTGCTGTATACTAGTCTTGACACTGAAGTAGGAATGATTCTTATAGCCAAATGCAGTCTGAAGTATTAATATAAGTATTTATTTACACATTAATGTATAAGAACCGGAAAGGTTCTTAATACAGGAAAATAGAAGCAGAAAAGATGAAGCCAACATGTCAGTGTGATTAGGGAAGGCGTCCCACAAAAGGTGATATCACTGGGGCAATCTTGGAGGATGTGTTATCATTTTCTAAGAGAGGGAAGAAATGGCCCACTCGGTTGTATTTTTCACTTTTTGATGTGCGCATATCATATAGATATCTTACTGTGCTTCAGTGGTTCTCCTCACTGTTCTACAGTCAAGGTATTCAGACAATGGTTAAACAGTTTGCTCTGACTATTCAGGCATGCCACTTAAAATGGAGTGAACAGTGTTAGAACTGAAGGAAAGAGCTTCGGTACTAGCGTTGTTGGCAGCAAAGGTCCATCACAGCAAGCTGGGTAAACTCTGGTGGTCACACCAACACAAGTTCCTCCTTGCCTTGCCTTCTACTCTAACTACCTCACCTGTATCTCAGTCTAGCAACGAACTCAGATTAAATGCCCCTTCATTCTGGCCAAGCTGTTGAACCTGGAAGGTAACAGTCCCCCACGAGGGCATCAGTTCTGTTCAGTCACTCAGTCGTGTCCCACTCTTTGTGACCTCATGACTATAGCACGCCAGGCTTCCCTGTCCATCACCAAACCCAAAGCTTGCTCAAATTTATGTCCATCCAGTCAGGAATACCATCCAACAATATCATCCTCTGTCATTCCCTTCCCCTCCTGCCTTCAATTTTTCCCAGCATGAGGGTCTTTTCCAATGAGTCAGTTCTTCACATCAGGTGGCCAAAGTATTGGAGTTTCAGCTTCATCGTTAGTCCTTTCAGTGAGTAGTCAGTAATTTCCTGTAGGATGGATTGGTTGGATCTCCTTGTAGTCCAAGGGACTCTCAAGAGTCTTCTCCAACACCACAGTTTAAAAGCATCAATTCTACTGCGGTTAGCTTTCTTTATAGTCCAACTCTCACATCCATACATGACCACTGGAAAAACCACAGCTTTGACTAGATGGACCTTTGTTGAAAAAGTAATGTCTCTGCTTTTGAATATGCTGTCTAGAACGGTCATAACTTTTCTTCCAAGGAGCAAGCATCTTTTAATTTCATGGCTGCAATCATCATCTGCAGTGATTTCGGAGCCCCCCAAAATAAAGTCTGTTACTGTTTCCATTGTTTTCCCATCTATTTGCCATGAAGTGATGGAACTGGATGCCATGATCTTAGTTTTCTGAATGAGTTTTAAGTCAACTTTTTCACTCTCCTCTTCCACTTTCATCAAAAGGCTCTTTTGTTCTTCTTCACTTTCTGCCATAAGGGTGGTTTCATCTGCATATCTGAGGTTATTGATGTTTCTCCCGGCAATCTTGATTCCAGCTTGTGCTTCATTCAGCTTGGCATTTTGCGTGATGTACTCTGCATATAAGTTAAATAAGCAGGGTGATACAACCTGACATACACCTTTCCCAATTTGGAAGAAGGCTGTTGTTCCATGTCCAGTTTTAACTGTTGGTTCTTGACCCGTATACAGATTTCTCCGAAGGCAGGTCACGTGGTCTATTCCCGTCCCTTTACGAATTTTTCAGTTTGCTGTGATCCACACAGTCAAAAGGTTTTGGCAGAAGTAGATGTTTTTCTGTAACTCTCTTGTTTTCCTATGATCCAACTGAGGTTGGAAATTTGATTCTGGTTCCTCTGCCTTTTCTAAAACCAGCTTGAACATCTGGAATTTCACAGTTCATGTACTCTTGAAGCCTGGGTTGGACTATTTTGAGCATTACTTTCCTAGCGTGTGAGATGAGTGCAGTTGTGCAGTAGTTTGAGCATTCTTTGGTATTGCCTTTCTTAGGGACTGGAATGAAAACTGACCTTTTCCAGTCCTGTGACCACTGCTGAGTTTTCCAAATTTGCTGGCATATTGAGTGCAGCACTTTCACAGCATCATCTCTTAGAACTTGAAATAGCTCATCTGGAATTCCATCATGTCCACTAGCTTTGTTCATAGTGATGCTTCCTAAGGCCCACTTGACTTCGCATTCCAGGATGTCTGGCTCTAGGTGAGTGATCACCTCATGGTGGTTATCTGGAAAGTGAAGAGCTTTTTTGTATGGTTCTGTGTATTCTTGCCATATCTTCTTAATATCTTCTGCTTCTGTTAAGTCTATACCGTCTCTGTCCTTTATGTGCCCATCTTTGCATGAAATGTTCCCTTGGTATTTCTAATTTTCTTGAAGCAATCTCTAAGCTTTCCCATTCTATTGTTTTCCTCTGTTTCTTTACATTGATCTCTGAGGAAGGCTTTCTTATCTCTCCTTGCTGTTCTTTGAAACTCTGCATTCAAATGGGTATATCTTTCCTTTTCTCCTTTTCTTTCAGCTTCTCTTCTTTTTCAGTTATTTGTAAGGCATACACTTCTTTTCTCAGATATTAGGACATCATCTTCTTTAAAAAAAAAAAAAAGGTGTTTCTTAAACTCATTTTTACAACGTTGGCAACTTCTACCATAGGTAGTAGGTATTTCATTTAAATTTTGAGGTGCTGCTATCTTCCATCCTGGATTTTTAACATGCTTAAATGTTTCAGTTTTGATTAGTTTGCTCTAGAAATATAATATCTTTATCATTAGATGTTCTCTAAATGAAAAGATAAAACTTTAAAAAATACTTATAGCAGACAACATGATGAACATATGCATATTTATATAATAATTATTTTAAGCATTGTATTACCTTTTATTTCTAAAAAGTTTCTGTAGCTAAGATAGTATCATTTTCTTTAAACACTATGATTTTTTTTAATTCTTCAAAATAAGGATAATAATATATATTTATATAGATGTAGAAATGAAGCATGTAATATTGGTATTACATGGAAAGAGGGAAAGGCTATTTTTTTCACTCATGTTTGTCATTCTTCAGGTATTTAACCAGTTATATCTTTCAATCAGAAATATTATTGTCATTATTGATTTTTCTTTTTCAAACTTGTTGACAAAACTTTATAGTGCTAATGTGCCAGTTAATAAGATTTAATGTTCATTGATAAATAGAATCAACATGCCTTAGGAAGAGTTTTTACTTAGGTTGCTTATCTCTTTAGCTCTTTAATTCATGCTTGAAAAGTGATGGACAATGAAGATCATGGGCAATAATCTCTTAACATGTTACTTGATTTATGATCTTTGTTGAAAACAGTGAACCAAATTTGTAATATACTTGTAATTTAAAATATTAAGACATAAAGACAGTAGGTTACTTTGAACTAGCCATGTAGGCATTGGAGCTACAACTTTTATTTTATGTTTCTTTACAGTAATCACTTTTTAAGTTCATAATTTTGTGCACTATTAGATATAATTGGTTCTTTTCTATGACATATGCTTAATTTCATTATCTTGTGGATATTCCATAAAGCCTTCAATCTGAACACACTGAAGAAAAGTGAAACCATTTACTCTTTTTTTTTTTTTTTTTATTATTCACTGACTTTTATTTTATTTATTTTTTTTTAATTTTATTTTTTATTTATTTTTTTTTTTTAAAATTTTAAAATCTTAAATTCTTACATGCGTTCCCAAACATGAACCCCCCTCCCACCTCCCTCCCCACAACATCTCTCTGGGTCATCCCCATGCACCTGCCCCAAGCAAGCTGCACCCTACGTCAGACATGGACTGGCGATTCAATTCTTACATGACAGTATACATGTTAGAATTCCCATTCTCCCAAATCGTCCCACCCTCTCCCTCTCCCTCTGAGTCCAAAAGTCCGTTATACACATCTGTGTCTTTTTTCCTGTCTTGCATACAGGGTCGTCATTGCCATCTTCCTAAATTCCATATATATGTGTTAGTATACTGTATTGGTGTTTTTCTTTCTGGCTTACTTCACTCTGTATAATTGGCTCCAGTTTCATCCATCTCATCAGAACTGATTCAAATGAATTCTTTTTAACGGCTGAGTAATACTCCATTGTGTATATGTACCACAGCTTTCTTATCCATTCATCTGCTGATGGACATCTAGGTTGTTTCCATGTCCCGGCTATTATAAACAGTGCTGCGATGAACATTGGGGTACATGTGTCTCTTTCAATTCTGGTTTCCTCCGTGTGTATGCCCAGAAGTGGGATTGCTGGGTCATAAGGTAGTTCTATTTGCAATTTTTTAAGGAATCTCCACACTGTTCTCCATAGTGGCTGTACTAGTTTGCATTCCCACCAACAGTGTAGGAGGGTTCCCTTTTCTCCACACCCTCTCCAGCATTTATTGCTTGCAGATTTTTGGATCGCAGCCATTCTGACTGGTGTGAAGTGGTACCTCATTGTGGTTTTGATTTGCATTTCTCTAATAATGAGTGATGTTGAGCATCTTTTCATGTGTTTGTTAGCCATCCGTATGTCTTCTTTGGAGAAATGTCTATTTAGTTCTTTGGCCCATTTTTTGATTGGGTCGTTTATTTTTCTGGAATTGAGCTGCAGAAGTTGCTTGTATATTTTTGAGATTAGTTGTTTGTCAGTTGTTTCATTTGCTATTATTTTCTCCCATTCAGAAGGCTGTCTTTTCACCTTGCTTATATTTTCCTTTGTTGTACAGAAGCTTTTAATTTTAATTAGATCCCATTTGTTTATTTTTACTTTTATTTCCAGAATTCTGGGAGGTGGATCATAGAGGATCCTGCTGTGATTTATGTCTGAGAGTGTTTTGCATTTACTCTTAAGTTTTCATGGTTGAGGTTCAATTTCCAGTTAAATTACTTAAGTTAAATTAAATTACACGCAAGTTAAAATGATAAATCTTATCTTTGTTTAATAGTTCTTCACACAACTCAATAAAAGATTTTATGTGTTCATTGTGATAGCTGTTTTGCTTATTAGTGATATAAACTGTTGAGACAGAAAATGTTGAATAAAATAGTAATATCATTACAGAACAGATAACATGAGAAGGAATTTTTCACTTGTGTTATTGAGGTAGAGAGACCCAACTAGACTGAGGGAAAGACTTGAGATTTTAAAGATATGGTAGACTGAGAAAATCAGAAAATCTCTTTTGCAACAAACTCATATAAGCTTTCCCTGCTTTCTTCAATTTCAGTCTGAATTTGGTAATAAGGAGTTCATGATCTGAGCCACAGTCAGCTACTGGTCTTATTTTTGTTGACTGTATAGAGCTTCTTCATCTTTTGCTGCAGAGAATATAATCAATCTGATTTCGGTGTTGACCGTCTGTTTTTGTCCATGTGTAGAGTCTTCTCTTGTGTTGTTGGAAGAGGGTGTTTGCTATGACCAGTGCATTTTCTTGGCAAAACTCTATTAGTCTTTGCCCTGCTTCATTCTGCATTCCAAGGCCAAATTTGCCTGTTACTCCAGGTGTTTCTTGACTCCCTACTTTTGCATTCCAGTCCCCTATAAAGAAAAGGACATCTTTTTTGGGTGTTAGTTCTAAAAGGTCTTGTAGGTCTTCATAAAACCATTCAACTTCAGCTTCTTCAGCATTACTGGTTGGGGCATAGACTTGGATAACTGTGATTTTGAATGGTTTGCCTTGGAGATGAACAGAGATCATTCTGTCATTTTTGAGATTGCATCCAAGTACTGCATTTTGGACTCTTTTGTTGACCATCATGGCTACTCCATTTCTTCTGAGGGATTCTTGCCTGCAGTAGTAGATATAATGGTCATCTGAGTTAAATTCACCCATTCCAGTCCATTTTAGTTCGCTGATTCCTAGAATGTCGATGTTCACCCTTGCCATCTCTTGTTTGACCACTTTCAATTGGCCTTGATTCATGGACCTGACATTCCAGGTTCCTATGCAATATTGCTCTTTACAGCATCAGACCTTGCTTCTATCACCAGTCACATCGACAGCTGGGTATTGTTTTTGCTTTGACTCCATCCCTTCATTCTTTCTGGAGTTATTTCTCCACTGATCTCCAGTAGCATATTGGGTACTTACTGACCTAGGGAGTACCTCTTTCGGTATCCTGTCATTTTGCCTTTTCATACTGTTCACGGGGTTCTCAAGGCAAGAATACTGAAGTAGCTTGCCATTCCCTTCTCCAGTGGACCACATTCTTTCAGACCTCTCCACCATGACCCGCCCACCTTGGGTTGCCCTGCGGGCATGGCTTAGTTTCATTGAGTTAGTCAAGGCTGTGGTCCTAGTGTGATTAGATTGACTAGATTTCTGTGAGTATGGTTTCAGTGTGTCTGCCCTCTGATGCCCTCTTGCAACACCAACCATCTTACTTGGGTTTGTCTTACCTTGGGCATGGGGTATCTCTTCACGGCTGCTCCAGCTAAGCACAGCCGCTGCTCCTTACCTTGGAAGAGGGATATCTCCTCCCACCGCCCTTCCTGATCTTCAGCATGGGATGGCTCCTCTAGGCCCTCCTGCGAAGGCACAGCCACCACACCCTGGGCGTGGGATTGCTCCTCCTGGCCACCGCCCCTGGCCTCGGGCACCACCGTTGGCCTCGGCTGCCACCCCTGACTTCCGATGCAGGGTGGCTCCTCTCAGCCATTGCCCTTGACCTCGGACGCAGGGTGGCTTCTCCCGGCCACCGCCCCTGGCCTAGGACATGGGGTTTCTCCTCCCAGCCATCGCCCCTGAATTGGATGCGGGGTAACTCATCTTGGCCGCCGCCCCTGACCTCAGACGTGGGGTTGCTTTCTCCGCCATTCCTGCGCTGTCACAGACTGGCACTGTAGGTCACTGCCACTGACCTCGGATGTGGGGTAGCTCTTGGCCACGCTTAGTGCACCGGCGCCACCGCCTGCGCTTAGTGCACTGGCCACCGCCATTCAGGCATGACATAAATAAAATCCCTTATGATTATGCAGTGGAAGTGAGAAATAGATTTAAGGGCCTACATCTGATAGATAGAGTGCCTGATGAACTATGGAATGAGGTTCGTGACATTGTACAGGAGACAGGGATCAGGACCATCCCCATGGAAAAGAAATGCAAAAAAGCAAAATGGCTGTTTGGGGAAGCCTTACAAATAGCTATGAAAAGAAGAGAAGTGAAAAGCCAAAGAGAAAAGGAAAAATATAAGCATCTGAATGCAGAGTTCCAAAGAATAGCAAGAAGAGATAAGAAAGCCTTCTTCAGCGATCAATGCAAAGAAATAGAGGAAAAGAACAGAATGGGAAAGACTAGAGATCTCTTCAAGAAAACTAGAGATACCAAGGGAACATTTCACGCAAAATTGGGCTCGATAAAGGACAGAAATGGTATGGACCTAACGGAAGCAGAACACATTAAGAAGAGGTGGCAAGAATACACAGAAGAACTGTACAAAAAGGATTTTCATGACCCAGATAATCACAATGGTGTGATCACTCATCTAGAGCCAGATATCCTGGAATGTTAAGTCAAGTGGGCCTTAGAAAGCATCACT
Organism: Capra hircus; assembly: GCF_001704415.2. Classification (NCBI taxonomy): domain Eukaryota; kingdom Metazoa; phylum Chordata; class Mammalia; order Artiodactyla; family Bovidae; genus Capra; species Capra hircus. Next base: position 7,906,676 of record NC_030820.1, read on the forward strand.
ATGAACAAAGCTAGTAGAGGTGATGGAATTCCAGTGGAGCTATTTCAAATCCTGAAAGATGATGCTGTGAAAGTGCTGCACTCAATATGCCAGCAAATTTGGAAAACTCAGCAGTGGCCACGGGACTGGAAAACGTCAGTTTTCATTCCAATCCCAAAGAAAGGCAATGCCAAAGAATGTTCAAACTACTGCACAATTGCACTCATCTCACATGCTAGTAAAGTAATGCTCAAAATTCTCCAAGCCAGGCTTCAGCAATACGTGAACTATGAACTTCCTGATGTTCAAGCTGGTTTTAGAAAAGGCAGAGGAACCAGAGATCAAATTGGCAACATCTGTTGGATCATGGAAAAAGCAAGAGAGTTCCAGAAAAACATCTACTTCTGCTTTATTGACTATGCCAAAGCCTTTGACTGTGTAGATCACAATAAACTGTGGAAAATTCTGAAAGAGATGGGAATACCAGACTACCTGATCTCCCCCTTGAGAAATCTATATGCAGGTCAGGAAGCAACAGTTAGAAGTGGACATGGAACAACACACTGGTTCCAAATAGGAAAAGGAGTGCATTTAGGCTGTATATTGTCACCCTGCTTATTTAATTTCTATGCAGAGTACATCATGAGAAACGCTGGACTGGAAGAAACACAAGCTGGAATCAAGATTGCCGGGAGAAATATCAATCACCTCAGATATGCAGATGACACTACCCTTATGGCAGAAAGTGAAGAGGAGCTAAAAAGCCTCTTGATGAAAGTGAAGTGGAGAGTGAAAAAGTTAGCTTAAAACTCAACATGAAGAAAATGAAGATCATGGCATCTGGCCCCATCACTTCATGGGAAATAGATGGGGAAACAGTGTCAGACTTTATTTTTCTGGGCTCCAGAATCACTGCAGATGGTGATTGCAGCCATGGAATTAAAAGACAGTTACTCCTTGGAAGAAAAGTTATGACCAACCTTGACAGCATATTGAAAAGCAGAGACATTACTTGGCTGACTAAGGTCCGTCTAGTCAAGGCTGTGGTTTTTCCTGTGGTCATGTATGGATGTGAGAGTTGGACTGTGAAGAAGGCTGAGTGCCGAAGAATTGATGCTTTTGAACTGTGGTGTTGGAGAAGACTCTTGAGAGTCCCTTGGACTGCAAGGAGATCCAACCAGTCCATCTGAAGGAGATCAGCCCTTCCTTTGGAAGGAATGATGCTAAAGCTGAAGCTCCAGTACTTTGGCCACCTCATGTGAAGAGTTGACTCATTGGAAAGACTTTGATGCTGGGAGGGATTGGGGGCAGGAGAAGAAGGGGACTACCGAGGATGAGATGGCTGGATGGCATCACTGACTCAATGAACGCGAATCTGAGTGAACTCCCGGAGATGTTGACGGACAGGGAGGCCTGGTGTGCTGCGATTCATGGGGTCGCAAAGAGTCGGACACGACTGAGCGACTGAACTGAACTGAACATATAAGTTAGGATTGAAAAAATGCATTGAATATGTCAGTCACCTTGCAAGAAAGAAATTATATCTTTGGTTGCCATAAATAAGAGAGTACTGGAACAACAAAGTGAACCAAACTGTAATGTAGACTGTAGGTACCTTGTGGTAGTGTAGATGGTGATGGAGCATTGGCCACTGGGGGCCATGAGGCGAGTTCTCATTTGGGGAGTAGACATAGGATTGCATAACGTAGGAGTTTAGAGCTTAGGTCCTTAAACTAACTAAAGCCAAGTTCCTGAGATTATTATAATCTGAACAGAAGGGTGGATTTGAAAACAAAAGAAATTCTCTACTGGCTCAAGGCGACTGCAGGAAGGACTCTAAGAAGTTTCTATCTGTATCTGGAAGCTTCATTGTGTTTGGTACTGAAATCTACAGTACCTGTGTATGTGACAATCCCAAACACAAGAACTCTGACTTTATACTGAATAAACCTGATAAACACTACCTCAGCCTGGTAATGAAATTCACCACTCTCAGTGATAAATCATATTGATAGGCTGTACCTTTGATATGATACATTGAAAATGCTGCAATACCTCTTATATTCTCTCAAAATCGATAACATCAATCTAATCATGAGTAAAATATCAGACAAATTCCAATAGAGGGGCATTCAACAAAATATTGGATTAATACACCTTAAACCTATCATATTTTGATATCATTTAAAAAAAGGAAAATCTGAGAAACTCTCACACCTAGGAGGAGCTTCAGAAGACATGACAACTAACTCTAATGTACTGTTCTGTAACTCTAATGTACTCTTCTGGATGATATCCTGGAACAGAAGAACATACTAGATAAAACTAAGAAACTAAGAATAATTATATGTCAGTGTTGGTTCATTCATTGTTGAAATGCACCACACTTGCTTAAGATGTTAAGAATAATGGGAACTGGATGTGAAGTACATGGGAACTTTCTGTACTATCTTCTGAATTTCTCCATAAATCTAAACTTGTCTAAAATTTAACTCAAATATGCAAGAGTCACAGTAGATATTAGGATTAGACTTTGAAGCACTTAAGATAGCTAAATAGCACCATAAAAGAGAATTGAAAACAGTAATAAATGTGTTTAACACCATTAAATGTATAAAAATGAGAATTCAAAGTCTAAGAAAGTGATAAAATATTAAGAAAAGGTAGATGTCAAAAGAAACAAATCCTAATCCTAGGATTGAGAAATATGGACTTTGAAGTTAAAAACTCTAATAATAGATTTTATAACATCATATTAGACATAGCTAAAGAGAGGATTAGTGACTTGGAGGATAACATTGTAGGAATTACCCAAAATGCACCACAGGTATATCAGTACGGTTCAGTCGTTCAGTCGTGTCCTACTCTTTACGACCCCATGAATCGCAGCACGCCAGGCCTCCCTATCCATCACCAACTCCCGGAGTTCACTCAAACTCACGTCCATCAAGTCAGTGATGCCATCCAGCCATCTCATCCTCAGTCGTCCCCTTCTCCTCCTGCCCACAATCCTTCCCAGCATCAGAGTATTTTCCAGTGAGTCAACTCTTCACATGAGGTGGCCAAAGTACTGGAGTTTCAGCTTTAGCATCATTCCTTCCAAAGAACACCCAGGGCTGATCTCCTTCAGAATGGACTGGTTGGATCTCCTTGCAGTCCAAGGGACTCTCAAGAGTCTTCTCCAACACCACAGTTCAAACGCACCAATTCTTCACTGCTCAGCCGTCTTCACAGTCCAACTCTCACATCCATACATGACTACTGGAAAAACCACATCCTTGACTAGACGGACCTTAGTCGGCAAAGTAATGTCTCTGCTTTTCAATATGCCATCTAGGTTGGTCATAACTTTTCTTCCAAGGAGTAAGCGTCTTTCAATTTCATGGCTGCAGTCACCATCTGTAGTGATTTTGGAGCCCCCCAAAATAAAGTCTGACACTGTTTCCACTGTTTCCCCATCTATTTCCCATGAAGTGATGGGACCAGATGCCGTGATCTTCGTTTTCTTCATGTTGAGCTTTAAGCCAACTTTTTCCACTCTCCACTTCACTTTCATCAAGAGGCTTTTTAGCTCCTCTTCACTTTCTGCCATAAGGGTGGTGTCATCTGCACATCTGAGGTTATTGATATTTCTCCTGGTAATGTTGATTCCAGCTTGTGCTTCTTCCATCCCAGCATTTCTCATGATTTACTCTGCATAGAAGTTAAATAAGCAGGGTGACAATATACAGCCTTGACGTACTCCTTTTTCTATTTGGAATCAGTCTGTTGTTCCATGTCCAGTTCTAACTGTTGCTTCCTGGCCTGCATACAAATTTCTCAAGAGGCAGGTCAGGTGGTCTGGTATTCCCATCTCTCTCAGAATTTTCCCCAGTTTATTGTGATCTACACAGTCAAAGGCTTTGGCGTAGTCAATAAAGCAGAAATAGATGTTTTTCTGGAACTCTCTTGCTTTTTCCATGATCCAGCAGATGTTGTCAACTTGCTCTCTGGTTCCTCTGCCTTTTCTAAAACCAGCTTGAACATCTGGAAGTTCACGGTTCACGTATTGCTCAAGCCTGGCTTGGAGAATTTTGAGCATTACTTTACTAGCATGTGAGATGAGTGCAATTGTGTGGTAGTTTGAGCATTCTTTGGCATTGCGTTTCTTAGGGATTGAAATGAAAAGTAACCTTTTCCAGTCCTGTGGCCACTGCTGAGTTTTCCAAATTTGCTCCATGTTGAGTGGAGCACTTTCACAGCATCTTCTTTCAGAATTTAAAATAGCTCCACTGGAATTCCATCACCTCTACTAGCTTTGTTTGTAGTGATGCTTTCTAAGGCCCACTTGACTTCACATTTCAGGATGTCTGGCTCTAGGTGAGTGATTATACCATTGTGAGTATCTGGGTGATGAAGATCTTTTTTGTACAATTCTTCTGTGTATTCTTGCCACCTCTTTTAAAATATGAAAGGGAAGGACAGAAACAAGGCAGATAAAGGGCAAATATTTCACATATAAACAGTGGGAATTCCAAAAAGTAGGATTGCAAAAAAGGCAATATTTGAAGAGAAGACAGCTGAAAAATTTTCACCATTGCCAAAGAAATAAATTATCTCAAAAATAGACATTATTGATTTCTACTGAGGAAAAATTAAACCAAGAAGCGGACGCATTATAGTGAAGCTATAGAACAGAAAATAGGTAAAGACTTTTTCTTTTTTTAAATGTATTTTTAATTTGAAGCTAATTACTTTATGATGTTGTGTTGGTTTCTGCCATATAAGAACATGAATCAGCCATACTGTGCATTTTTCCTCTCCCTCTAAACTTCCCTCCCACCTACCCTATCCCACCTACCTAGGTTGTCACAGACCACTGGATTGGACTCCCTGTGTTATACAGCAACTGCTTACTAGCTAGCTGTTTTATATGTGGTCCTCTTGCCTGGAGAATCTCATGGACGGAGAAGCCTGGTGGGCTGCAGTCCATGGGCTTGCCAAGAGTCGGACACGACTGAGCGACTTCACTTTGACTTTTCACTTTCATGCACTGGAGAAGGAAATGGGAACCCACTCTAGTATTGTTGCCTAGAGAATCCCAGGGATGGGGGAGCCCAGTGGGCTGCCGTCTATGGGGTCGCACAGAGTTGGACACGATTGGAGCGACTTAGCAGCAGCATACATGTGTCAGAGCTGCTCTCTGATTGTCCCCTTCTCTTCCCCTGCTGTGCCCCCAACTCTGTTCTCTATGACTGTGCCTCTGTTCCTGCCTTGCAAATAGGTCCATCAGTACCATTCTATATGCATGTGTTAATATACAATATTTATTTTTCTCTTTTTGACTTACTTCACTCTGTATAACAGGCTCCAGGTTCATTTATGTCAGTTCAACTGACTCACATCAGTTGATTTGAGTTCCTTTTTATGGCAGAGTAATGTTCCATTGTATATATGTACCACAACTTCTTTATCCATTCATCTAGACAGGTAAAGATTTAAAGACATCAGAAAGAATTTTCTATAAAGAAACAATTATTAGATTGACAGATAAATTACAAATAGAAATAGATACTAAAAGACAATGAAGTAATAACTGAGGGGAATTAGTGTTATCCTGGAATTCTTTACCCATGACAATGTCCATTCAATAGTGAGGCAAAATAAGGACATTTTTAGATAAGCATTGAAAAAATTAATCATAGATCCTTGCTGAAAAAGCTGCCAAAATATAAACTGGAGAAAAAAGGAATTTGAACCCACTTCCCACCCCCACCAAAAGCCTGAGGTATCAATTCTGTTATTATTTTTTTAAGTTTTTTAGAAAATTTTAAATGTGCATATCTAGATTAAAACAGTATTATTAATTCAATTTTATCATCATGAAACTTCATCAGTTTTCAACTAATAACCAATCTTGTTTCATCTAAATCTCCGTCTACTCAAGCATGTAGATTATTTTGAAGCAAATATAAGAATCATATCATTTTTTCTGAAGATATTTTGATATGTACCTCTCAAAGATAGGAAGTGTATTTTTCTTAATTTTTTTCAACATCATAAAAATGTCATGTTTAAAACTAAAAAGCTTTCTTATATCGTCAAATGTCCAGTCAATGTTCATATTATTCCTATCAATTTATGATTTTATTTTTGAAGTATACTTGTTGAATTGTGATACACATAATATTTATATGCTGCTTGGTTGGTATGTCTTTTTCAGTGTATAGATTCCTTCTTAATATCTAATCTAAACATGTATCTCTAAAGATAGTATTTCTATGTGTTCATGCTCTCCAATGGATACTCATTTAAGTTCATTTGTTTCCACTTTGTTTTTGATTTGGGGGATAGCATTTTAAAATATAGTTTCATAAATGGTGAATATTATGTTACATTTCTTTTACATTTTTGTTTCATAGTTAACTTTGGGAAAATATGAAGTTTAAGTAATTCTGTCAAGAAATATTTGGATAGGTAAATCATGCTCAAAGATAGGGAAAAATAATTACAAAATAATTTTTTTTAATGAAATCTCTCTTTTCAGAAATGGAAATTCCTTCATAAGAATTCTGGACTTTTATGAATGCTCTCACTGTGCTTAGCTGGCTAGATGGGACCTAAATGCTTAGAAGCATAGATTCATATCTAAAAACAAATAGTTTAGAATTAGGAAGTACTTTGCACAGCTGCAACGGATATGTCTATATATATACCTAATTGTATAGTAGATATATTATTATGCTTGTGTAGCTTACCTTCTTGTGTTAAAGGTAAAATCTTTTCAAAACTATGCAAACAAAAAATTTATTGAGCTCCTGTTTTAGAAATCCCCAGGGAGACTCTGAATGTAACCTGGAAGAGCACAGTAGGAAATAAGAGTCCAGGCAATATACTGTCAAGTCTCTTGTATCCTGGGGTCACTTGATTGTATCCCTTCAGTTATGGGAGAGAACTTTTTATTGTACATGTTTTGGCTCCACAGAAATACAAGGTAGGACAATTTCCTTGAAAGCTACTTTTATAATCTATTTAATTTCAGCACTATTAAGAATCCTTTTTTTGTTATTTGGAGCTGCCTTCATTTACCTCTAAACTGGAGATAAGCAGTGGGGGATAGGGGGGCATGAACAGTTTGGCATGGCAGTAAATCCATGGAGATCTCAGGAGTGCAGTCACAGATATTGTGCACCTGTGAACCACAATGTCCTTTCATTTTGCTTTACATGATCACTCATTGCTGCAGCTCTGTGTTTGGACAAAAGTCACTAAAAATTTTTTAATGAGTTAAAATAAATTTGTTATTTTGTGTCCTGGTTTCCTCCTCTGAAAAGGTGGTAATAATGATATGTAACTATTTTACAGAGGTGGAATAACTAATTGCTCATTGGAAAGTGTTTTCCAGATACAAGATGACAGATACGTGGTTATTACCATAGTTGTCATTATTATCATTATAGTCTCAAACTGAAAGATGCTGGGTAATTGTAAGATGTGGCGATGTTATATCCAAATAAAGAAGAATATCCTGAATTGTTGGATAATAGAAGTCCAAATAATGTGTGACAGAGGAGAGTTTCTTTTGTGGGAAACTAATATAGATAGTGGGACCTTATTTAACCCCAAATAAGCGAAAGGATTTTACATGTAAATATAGATAGAAGGTTATCCTAATAGTAGCTAATTTCATCCTGTGTAGTACTGATTATAAAGAACCTTTCTTTCAATTATTTAAATACCAAGAGTCATAAATTTTTATATCTTGAAGTGTGATATATTCTAGCTCATGCAACCCTACTAGGTCAGGAGAAAGTAAGCTAAGGGCATCCTTTAGGGCAGGGCATGTGTTAAGGCTGTCTCTCAAAGCACAGGACGAACAAGGAACAGTAGCATTTCCCTGTTCCAGCAATTACTTAGCACTGGGGAAGAGCTAAGGAATCCCACATAACAGAATTGGTGGCCAGGTACTGTGCAGGTGCCGCAGGCAGCTGGGCCTGGAAGTGAAAGGAGGGAGAGAGGAATCCAACGGAAGCTTATCAGGCACAAATGTGGTAGAGGGTGGTGAGCATGCTGTACTTTGGAGGGTGCAGAGAAGACCCCATATCCTTATGGGGCCCCTGGCCCTCTATCTGAATGGCAGCAGCAGAGATCTGGGCAACAGTCTGGAGCCCACGCGTCAGTGCTGAGGTTGATATCCAGACTACAGTAGCTTGAAAAAGTAATACAAGTCAAGCTCCAGCTCAGAGAAGGTTCAGTTCAGTTCAGTCGCTCAGTCGTGTCCGACTCTTTGCGACCCCATGAATCGCAGCATGCCAGGCCTCCCTGTCCATCACCAACTCCTGGAGTTCACTGAGACTCGTGTCCATTGAGTCAGTGATGCCATCCAGCCATCTCATCCTCTATTGTCCCCGTCTTCTCCTGCCCCTAATCCCTCCCAGCATCAGAGTCTTTTCCAATGAGTCAATTCTTCGCATGAGGTGGCCAAAGTACTGGAGTTTCAGCTTCAACATCATTCCCTCCAAAGAAATCCCAGGGCTGATCTCCTTCAGAATGGACTGGTTGGATCTCCTTGCAGTCCAAGGGACTGTCAAGAGTCAAAGCCACATTATTATCTGAGTGTCCAAAACTGGCTTTGGAAGCAGAGATGAACAGAACTTATGGGTGGAGAATATCAGTGGACTCAACTGTGAACAACTGGAGGGATGAGGCAGGAGGACTGAGAAATTCACAATATTGGAGCATTCTCCAGAAGACAGTAAGCAAGAAATGATGTATCTGTCAGGAGCTTGTAGCTAAAATGCTTCCTGTGCTTCTGCTGCATGGTTATTTCTGGCAAAAAAACAAAACAAAACAAAACAAAACAAAACAAAAACCCCAAAACAAACAACAGAGACAAAAACTCCCAGTTTTCAGAAATGGCTACAAGGGGCACAAAACCCTCCACTAACCTAAATATTCACCAGCATCTGCATCTCATTCCGGAGGCTGAGCATACCCAATGCCTCAGACTCACAGACAGGTTATATATGATGTCTGTGCCTGCAGGGTCAGCTCTATAGTACATATACCACAATGACATCCATAAATCTCCAGGTTCCATTTCTCCTATAGTTGGAAAAAGCATAAATCACTAGCTGGATTTCATTAAACCAGGAATGATTCTACATCCCTATTAGTCCTAAACCCCTGGTCTATTCATCAGATGAACTCCTACTCATCCTTCAGATGTCCACTTAAGTAAGTTTTCAGCAGACCCTTCTTCATGCTCTGGACGCATCAGAACTGTCATCCTCCCTACTGTTAGTATATCTCATTGAACTTAGTGTACTTAGGTAACTATCTCCCATTCTTGATACATTGTAGATTCTAAAATGGCATGGACTATGTCTTGTTCAGTTTCTGTATGGTCAGAATGCAGCAGAGGGTCTTAAATGTAGTAGCTACATACCAACTGCTGGATGGATGAACAAAGGAGTGATAACGATAGCCAACCTTATGGGTTGCTGGCTCTGTGTCAGGCACTGTGTAAGGTTGGTACATGCACTATCTCCTTTAATTCTGTCAGTAGTCCTAAGAGATGGGTCCTATTATTATTTGAAAGAGAAAAAATTCAGAGAGGTTAGGATGACAAAATATTGGCAGATAGCATTTTAATGGAGACTCAGACTCTGCATCCCCCTCTTTTCTCCATTGCACCATGATTCATTAATTTAAATTAACCTGGAATTAGTTATGGGATTAAGGATGTAGCCATAGATTCATGCATTTCCAAACTTTACTTTTCTGATTTCTCTGAGTAACAAATTTGATTCTTTGAGAATAAAATTCCCATGTCTCACCCCTGTGTCTAACCCTCATTCTCTGGAAATAACTTTTAACCCTCAGAGTTATTTTCTGGGAACAGATGAATCAGTAATTTCTAGACTTATCTGTCCTTCTGAGAATCACCCCTCAGTTCAAGTAAGCTATAGCAAAACCCAATACTCTTCCTTCTGTTGATACTTTGTCTTGAGCAAACAGTATTGCCAGTATTCAAAATTTATGAGGACATTCTCATATTCTTGGGAATCACACTTGGGTTTTCTCTAAGATGACAGAGTAGAACTCGTACTCATCTTCTCCTGTGAGAACTCCAAAATTACAACTTGCTACTGAACAACCATCACAAGGGGTATGTTGGATCCCACCAGAAAAAGATACCCCATGTCCAAGGGCAAAGGAGAAGCCCCAGCAAGATGGTAAGAGCGGTGAAATCACATTTAGAATCAAACACTGTACCCTCCAGAGATGCTCAGAGGGCTCAAACAAACCTTGTACGCACCAGGACCCAGAGACTCCACAGAGACTGAGCCAGAACTGTGTTTGAGTGTCTCCTGTGGAGGTACAGGTCTGCAGTGGACTGCTGCAGGGGCAGGGGATCTGGGTGCAGTAGACGTGGGTATGGCATAAGCCCTCTTGGAGGACACCATTAACCCCATCATACAGCCGCCGGAATTTACACAGGACTGGGGAAATTCTTGAAGAGAATAAACAAAACCTTGTGTGCACCAGCACCCAGGAGAAAGGGGCAGTGACCCCAAAAGACACTGACTCTAATATGCCTGTGAGTGTCCAGAAGTCTCTGGTGGAGGCGTGGGTCAGCAGGGTTGGGGGCACTGAGTGAGGCAGTGTGTGGACTGGACCTGTTGAAGGATGTGCCATTATTTCCATTACCTCCACCATAGTTTGGCTTCAAGTCAAAGAACTGGGAGGGAACATAGCCCTGCCCATCAACAGAAAATTGAATTAAAGATTTACTGAGCATGGCCCTGCCTGTCAGAACAAGAACCAGTTTCCTCTGCTGTCAGTCTCTCCCATCAGGAAGCTTCCATAAGCCTCTTATTCTTCTCCATCAGAGGGCAGAAAGAATGAAAACCACAATTGCAGAAAACTAACCAATCTGATCACATGGACCACAGCCTTCTCTAACTCAATGAAATTATGAGCCATTGCCATGTAGGGCCACTCAAGATAGACAGGTCATGGTGGAGGGTTCTGACAAAACATGGTGCATTGGAGAAGGGAATGGCAAACTACTTCAGTATTCTTGCCTTGAGAACCCCATGAACAGCATGAAAAGGCAAAAAGATAGGACACTGAAAGATGAACTCCCCAGGTTGGTAAGTGCCCAGTATGCTTCTGGAGATCCATGGAGAAATAACTCCAGAAAGAATGAAGAGATGGCACCAAAGCAAAAACAACACCCAGGTGTGGATGTGACTGGTGATGGAAGTAAAGGTTGATGCTGTAAAGAGCAATATTGCATAGGAACCTAGAATGTTAGGTCTATGAATCAAGGCAAATTGGAAGTGGTCAAACAGGAGATGGCAAGAGTGAATGTTGACATTCTAGGAATCAGCGAACTAAAATGGACCGGAATGGGTGAATTTAACTTAGATGACCATTATACCTACTACTGCCGGCAAGAATCCCTTAGAAGAAATGGAGTAGCCATCATAGTCAACAAAAGAGTCTGAAATGCAGTACTTGGATGCAATCTCAAAAACGACAGAATGATCTCTTTGTTTCCAAGGCAAACCGTTCAATATCATGGTAATCCAAGTCTATGCCCTGACCAGTAATGCTGAAGAAGCAGAAGTTGAACAGTTCTATGAAGACCTACAAGACCTTCTAGAACTAACATCCAAAAATGATCGATTTTCATTATAGGAGACTAGAATCCAAAAGTAGGAAGTCAAGAGATACCTGGACTAACAGAAAAATTTGGCCTTGGAGTACAGAATGAAGCAGGGCAAAGGCTAATAGAGTTTTGCCAAGAGAATGCACTGGTCATAGCAAACACCCTCTTCCAACAACACGAGATGACTACACATGGACATCACCAGATGGTCAATATCAAAATCAGATTGACTATATTCTTTGCAGCCAAAAATGGAAGAGCTCTATACAGTCAGCAAAAACAAGACTGGGAGCTGACTGTGGCTCAGATCATGAACTCCTTATTGGAAAAGTCAGACTTAAATTGAAGAAGGGAAAACCACTAGATTATTCAAGTATGACCTAAGTCAAGCCCTTAAAATTATACAGTGGAAGTTGACAAATAGATTCAAGGGATTAGATCTGATAGAGTTCCTGAAGAAATGTGAACGGAGGTTCATGACTGTTCAGGAGGCAGTGATCAAGACCATCCCTAAGAAAAAGAAATGCAAAAAGGCAAAATGGTTTCCAAGGAGACCTTACACATAGCTGAGAAAAGAGGAGAAGTGAAAAGCAAAGGAGAAATGGAAAAATATACCCATCTGAATGCAGAGTTCCAAAGAATAGCAAGGAGAGATTAAAAAAAAGTCTTCCTCAGTGATCAATGGAAAGAAATAGAGGAAAACAATGGAATGGGAAAGACTAGAGATCTCTTCAAGAAAATTAGAGATACCAAGGGAACATTTCATGCAAAGATGGGCTCGATACAGGACAGACATGGATGGACCTAACAGAAGCAGAAGATATTAAGAAGTGGTGGCAAGAATACACAGAACTATACAAAAAAGATCTTCATGACCGAGATAACCACAATGGGATGATCACTCACCTAAAGCCAGACATCCTGGAATGTGAAGTCAAGTGGGCCTTAGAAAGCATCACTATAAACAAAGCTAGTGGAGGTGATGGCATTCTAGTTGAGCTATTTCAAATCCCAAAAGGTGATGCTGTGAAAGTGGTGCACTCTATATGCCAGCAAATTTGGAAAACGCAGCAATGGCCACAGGACTGGAAATGGTCAGTTTTCATTCCAGTCACAAAGAAAGGCAATGCCGAAGAATGTTCAAACTAATGCACAATTGCACTCATCACTAGTAAAGTAATGCTCAAAATACTCCAAGCCAGGTTTCAACAGTACATGAATGGTGAACTTCCAGATGTTCAAGCTGGATTTAGAAAAGACAGAGGAACCAGAGATCAAATTGCTAACATCCTTCGGATCATCAAAAAAGCAAGAGAGTTCCAGAAAAACATCTATTTCTGCTTCCTTGACTACGCCAAAGCCTTTGACTCTGTGGATTACGACAAACTGTGGGAAATTCTTCAAGAGATGGAAATACCAGACCACCTGACCTGCCTCTTGAGAAATCTGTGTATAGGTCAAGAAGCAACAGTTAGAACCGGACATGGAACCACAGACTGATTCTAAATTGGGAAAGGAGCACGTCAAGGCTGTATATTGTCCCCCTGCTTATTTAACTTATATGCAGAGTACATCATGAGAAATGCTAGGCTGGATGAAGCACAAGCTGGAATTTTGATTACAGCTGGGAGAAATATCAATAACCTTAGATATGCAGAAGATATCACCCTTATGGCAGAAAATGAAGAAGAACTAAAGAGCCTCTTGATGAAAGTGAAAGAGGAGAGTGAAAAAGTTGGGTTAAAGCTCAACATTCAGAAAACTAAGATCATGTCATCCAGTCCCATCACTTCACAGCAAATAGATGGGAAAACATGGAGACAGTGAGAGACTTTATGTTTTGAGGACCCAAAATCACTGCAGATGGTGACTGCAGCCATGAAATTAAAAGATGCTTGCTCCTTGGAAGAAAAGTTATGACCAACCTAGACAGCATATTCAAAAGCAGAGACATTACTTTGTCAAAAGAGGTCTGCCTAGTCAAAGCTATGGTTTTTCCAGTAGTCAAGTATATATGTGAGAGTTGGACTATAACGAACGCTGAGTGCTGAAGAATTGATGCTGAAGAATTGTTGGCGAATACTCTTGAGAGTCCCTTGAATTTCAAGGAGATCCAACCAGTCCATCTTACAGAAAATCAGTCTTGAATATTCATTGGAAGGACTGATGCTGAAGCTGAAACTCCAATAGTTTGCGCACATGATGCCAAGAACTGACTCATTAGAAAAGACCCTGATGCTGGGAAAGATTGAAGGTAGGAGGAGAAGGGCATGACAGAGGATGAGATGGTTGAGTGGCATCACTGACTTGATGGACATGAGTTTGAGCAAGCTCTGGGTGTTGGTGATGGACAGGGAGGCCTGGCATGCTGCAGTCCATGGGGTCACTAAGAGTTGGACATGACTGAGCAACTGAACTGAACTGAACCTTCATATTCTTAAATAAATAAAACTCTATAAAATTGAAAACCTTCTTTGCTTGTCTTCCCAATTTTATTTCTCTTCCATACAGAAGCAATCACTATGCATTTCATGTGCAAGTGTTTGTTCTTTTATCATAGTTCTATATACATATGTATCTATGAACAATAAGTAATATTGCTTTGCTTAAAATGCATAAGTATATTATATGTTATAGATATTCTAAAGTTTGTTTTTTCACTAAAAATCACTTAAGAGATCATTAATTACAAAATGGCTCCTATAAAGATACTTTCAGTTGGAAGAAGAATGGCCTTATTCCTTTTGAATGCATGTCCATAAATAATGTAGATTTTAGGAACGTACATACGAGGTATACAAAAATACATCTTCATTATCCTGGTAAAGTCAGGTCTTTTTAGTGAAGAAAAATGGTAATAGTGGGAAGTTTACATTTTTGGGAACCTGAAGTACTGAATCTCATCTTCCAGAAGTTAGAATGTAGCGCAGTAGTACATCTGGATAACATTCAGGTTGGTGCTCTTAAATCCTTTCTAGTACTTCTTTGTACATGTCAGGCAACACTATTTTTTAGCCTAAAAATAGAAATATATTAATGCAAGTCTTTGGATCCCAGTTCAAAGATATGTCTGCCCTTAATCTTTTGTCTGTGAGATCAACCCTGGGATTTCTTTGGAAGGAATGATGCTAAAGCTGAAACTCCAGTACTTTGGCCACCTCATGTGAAGAGTTGACTCATTGGAAAAGACTGTGATGCTGGGAGGGATTTGGGGCAGGAGGAGAAGGGGACGACCGAGGATGAGATGGCTGGATGGCATCACCGACTCGATGGACGTGAGCCTGAGTGAACTCTGGGAGATGGTGATGGACAGGGAGACCTGGCGTGCTGCGATTCATGGGGTCACAAAGAGTCGGACATGACTGAGCGACTGAACTGAACTGAACTGAACTGAACTGAATCCTTTGTCAAATAATGCGAAATGACCTTGATAAGACAACTAGAGTGTTTTTATATTTGGCTGTTTTCCCTTGAAATAGAGAACTCTAACAGCAATTATTATTTTTATTAAATAAGCTCTGGATCAGAAATTCTGATCTTTGGTGTGCACCAGAATTTCTGGAAAAGCTTGTTAAAATACAGATTTCTGATGCACATATTCAGAGTTTTTGTATCAATATGTCTGGGGTGGAGCCTGAGAATATACAGCTTATAACAAGCTCTCGGTTGATGCTGGTATGCCAATATGAGAACCCTGCTTTGAGAATTTCTTCTCTAATAAAAGTGATCAAAGAACAGACCTCAGGCTATAATAGAATGAGGAGGTTGGTAAATTCTCAACCAAAACCAATAAAAAACACCTTTAAAGCTGGACCCAAAACACACACACACACACACACACACACACACACACACACAACCATTTCAGAACTCTGAAAATCAAACTGTGGAATACAGCAATCTGAGAAGAATTTATACTTCAAAGACTGTTGAATATCACGTAAGAATATTGGAAATTTTCACATTCTGGCTTCTACTCCCCTCTTCCCAGTTTGATAGGTATGGAAATTCTGTCAGGATGGAGCAGGCCATGGCTGCTGTGGCTGAAAGAGATTCACTTGGTTTAGATGTAAATGACAATCACACCCAGAAGAGCTGTCAGTGGAAGTGAAGATATTGGCAAGTTGAAAGGTCAAAGCCTGGGTTGTGGTTGCAGTTTAGACAAACATTTCTGACTGAGGCTGAATACATGTGGAGTGGAGACTGGAGAAGTGCAAAGATTTTCATGCACTCTTGGCCATCCAAGGCTTCCCTGGTGGCTCAGATCATAGAAGGATCCGCCTGCAATGCAAGAGACCCAGGTTCAATGACTGGATTGGGAAGATCCCCCAGAGAAGGAAATGGCTACCCACTCCAGTATTCTTGCCTGGAGAATTCCATGGACAGAGGAGCCTGGTGCACTACAGTCCATAGGGTTTGCAAGAGTCGGACACATCTTAGCAACTAAACCACCACCAAAGGGAACATGTTTATTTATTTATTTTTTTATTTTTTTTTATTTTTATTTTTTTTGGTATCTGGTAATATTTTATTTATTTTTTTTTTATGTTGGTGTCTTATTTATTTATTTTTTTTTTAAATTTTAAAATCTTAAATTCTTACATGCGTTCCCAAACATGAACCCCCCTCCCACCTCCCTCCCCACAACATCTCTCTGGGTCATCCCCATGCACCTGCCCCAAGCAAGCTGCACCCTACGTCAGACATGGACTGGCGATTCAATTCTTACATGATAGTATACATGTTAGAATTCCCATTCTCCCAAATCGTCCCACCCTCTCCCTCTCCCTCTGAGTCCAAAAGTCCGTTATACACATCTGTGTCTTTTTTCCTGTCTTGCATACAGGGTCGTCATTGCCATCTTCCTAAATTCCATATATATGTGTTAGTATACTGTATTGGTGTTTTTCTTTCTGGCTTACTTCACTCTGTATAATTGACATTTCTCCAAAGAAGACATACGGATGGCTAACAAACACATGAAAAGATGCTCAACATCACTCATCATTAGAGAAATGCAAATCAAAACCACAATGAGGTACCACTTCACACCAGTCAGAATGGCTGCGATCCAAAAATCTGCAAGCAATAAATGCTGGAGAGGGTGTGGAGAAAAGGGAACCCTCCTACACTGTTGGTGGGAATGCAAACTAGTACAGCCACTATGGAGAACAGTGTGGAGATTCCTTAAAAAATTGCAAATAGAACTACCTTATGACCCAGCAATCCCACTTCTGGGCATACACATGGAGGAAACCAGAATTGAAAGAGACACATGTACCCCAATGTTCATCGCAGCACTGTTTATAATAGCCAGGACATGGAAACAACCTAGATGTCCATCAGCAGATGAGTGGATAAGAAAGCTGTGGTACATATACACAATGGAGTATTACTCAGCCGTTAAAAAGAATTCATTTGAATCAGTTCTGATGAGATGGATGAAACTGGAGCCAATTATACAGAGGGAACATGTTTAAATAAAGGAAAGTATGACAATAATGAATCAACAAATGATTCTTAATAATTGGGTAGAAATCTTGACATTCTGGATTTAAAGAGTACAGAACTGAAATGAAAAGCCCTAACAGGGCCTAATAGCAGGCTAAAGATTTCAGAAGAAAGAATTGGTGAGCCTGAGGATAGGTCAGTTAAATTTTCCAATCTGAAGAACAGAGAGAAATAATTGAGGAAAAATGAACAAAGCATCATACAACTGTTGGACAAGAATAAATATGCCAACATGTGTGTAATAGGAGTCCCAGGAAGGGAGTAGAAAAAGGGAAAGAAAAATTATTTTAAGAAATAACAGCCAAATTGTCTCAAATTTGATGAGAAACGTTAATCCATGCTTCAAGGAAACGCCAAGAAATATTTATAAAACAAATACAAAGAGATTGACACAATAGAAAAATTCATCAATATGATTAATGGTTGACTTTTATTCTGACAGTGGTAGCCAGGAGGTAGTGAAATACAACACTGACCAAAACTCCTTAAAAAATAAAGGTGAAATAAATTCATTTACAGACAAACAAAGACTGCAGACATTTCTAATAAAAAACGCTTAAAAGAAATACTTAGTTCCTTAGTTCCTCAAGCTGAAGGAAATCCACACCAGAAGGTAATGTGAAACAAACAAAAAAGTACCAAAGTGATAAATGTGGTTTTATATGTTAATAAAAGACTATTGAATGCATTTTTCCACAGTTCTTCTATTAACTTCTTTAAAATGTATAAGTTATTTAGCTTATAACATATAAATGGACAATATCTGACAACAGTGGCACAGGTGAGAGGGTACAAAATGAAGACGGATGATAGCAAAGTTCATACAGTTTACCAAAATGTAGTTACTATTGATCGGAAATAGACTGTGATAAATTAATGCTCATATTGTAATCCCTGGAGTAACCAAGAGGAAGATAACTTTTTTATAAAGGTGAAAAATCAAGAGCACAATTAAAGCAAGAAACCGAAAATATTTAATGCAAAAAAAGGTAATATGGGAGGAACAGAGGAAAGACAGAAACCATATAGAATACAAAAAAGCAAAGTTGCCCCTGTAAATCTAATCATACAAAAGTTCCATTAAATATAAATATTCTAAATGCCACAATCAAGAGCAGAGGTAATCATATTGCATAAAAAGAGCAAGATACTGCTGTATGTTTCCTGTGAGCAATACATGTGACATTCAAAGATAGAAATATATTGAAAGTAAAAGGATGGCAAAAGATATGTATGCAAACAGTTTTCATGAGAGAGTCATAGTTGCTACCAGGCAACCAATAGTACTAGAGACAAAGAAGTATAATTTATCATGTTGAAAGGGTCAGTACAGCAGGAAGAAGTAGCAATTATAAATCTACATACATCTAATAACAAAGTCTCAAAATGAATAAAGCAAAAACTGACATAATTGAAAGGAGAAATAGTATATTCGTTAATAATAATTGGAGACTTTTATATCTTACCCTCAACAATTGAATGAATAAGGAGATATAAAATTAGCCTGGACATAGAAAATTGGAACAATACTTTCAGCCAATTCACCCTAACTTATGTATAGATAAATGCTCCACTCAAATGAATGTGGCATATACATTTTTCTCAAGCAACATAGAACATTTTCCAGCATTGATCATAGGCTAGATAATTAGGAGACATAGGAGACACAAATTATCAATACCAAGAATGAAAGAAGGTCCATCCTTACTGACCCTAAGGAAATTAAAAAAGATTACAAGGGAATATTATGAACAAACTATGCCAAAATACCAGTCAACTTAGATAAAAGAGGACAAATTCCTGGAAATATATATAAATTCCCAAACCTGACTCAAGAAGAAACATAAAGTCTGAATAGAACTATGACATGTAAAGGAATTAATCGCTAATAAGGTCTGCCTGTGAGTGACACTACCGAAAAATAGCAGAGCAGGGGGTTCCAAATCTCCATCCCTCCAATAAAGCAATAACTTGCCAGTAAAGCTGGCAACAACTCTCAGGATCATTTTTTCCAGATCTCTCAAATATAATAGCAACCAGGGGAACACTTAAAGAAAAGGAAATATCTGAAGTCTGTGAGAGAACATTGTTGGATTTAAGTCACTTGCCTACCATCTCTCACTTCCCAGGTTAGCAGTGGTCACGAGGACAGTGGCCCACATTTCCAGTGCAGCTTACTGATGCCAGTGGGAGCAGTATGGACTGTTCTCTGAGAATTATGGTTGTATGCATTGATCTGTTTGTTGCTTCCCTGATGGTCACCCGAAAGCCTTGTCTTTGCTTCACTTCAGAGCTTTCCCAGGACTTGGGGAGCATTTGTGAAAAGGGTTTAAAGACAGACGTAAGAGTTGTGGTCACCTAGGACCAGGGACAGGAGATTGTACAAGTATCAAACCAAAACTCTGGGAAGGAAGGGTTTGGGAATGAGATACATAGGGAAACAAATGCTTTGAAAGGCTTCTGCATATACAGAAAAGGCCTATATTTCTAGAAAGCCATGCGCACGCCCAGGGCTTTATGTATTCTCAGGAGAGACCTGAGGAGATGCTTGGCTTTCACCTCTGGCTCAGCTTTAGGCTCAATGGAGAAAGGAAGTGAAGGCTAAGGCAGAGTTGTAAATAGAAGTGTTGCAGAAGAGCCCCAAGAGGAGCCAGTCTGCAGAGATGAGAGAGTACTTTTTTCTTGTCTTGTCTTTTTTTTTTCTCTTGCTTTCCTTTCCTTCCCTTATCTTTCCTTTCCTTTTTTTTTTAGCTCCTAATATATAAGTAAATTTCTATCAAATCAGTAGTCAACGGAGCAGAAATCTCAAGGACATTCATGATAAAAAGTGCAGTCTTCACACAAGTCATTGAAGAAAGTCACTAAAGAACTAAAAATCTACAACCCACAACAAGTGACAACTACAAACCCAGAGAAGTGGAGATAATGCTGATTCCTTATATATTTCTTATATCATTATAGTATTCAAATTGTTCACATTCAACAGAATATTATGAGGCATGCAGCTCCATGTTTCAGTCACTGGTGTAGGCACTAGCAAAATAAATCGGACAAAAATTCTTGTCCTTGTGAAATAGATATTTTATTAAATAAATTTTTCATTCAGTAAGATTTTTTTTTTCAATATTTTATTATGGTAGAAAAGTTGAAACAATTTCACAGTAAACCCTCACATGTCCATCTCCAGATCTACCACTGATGTTTGACTGTTCTTGTCCTGTCTTGTCTCTCTCCATGTAGTCATGTTGCTGTGAGACAATCCATTGTTTCCTTGTAGCATTATAATTAAGACTACAAATTAAAAACAACCAAATATACAATAGTAGGGGTTTAGTTACATAAATTAATGCACTTCCACCCCATAGACTTATATACAGCCATTCAACTTTATCTTTTTGACTATGGAGAATCCTGTATGTAATAATAAAGATAAAACAGAATGTGAAACTGTTTGCTATGCCTTGTAATTTCAACACTATAAAACAAATTATACAAATGAAAGTGGATATGGAAAATTAAAGGACACAGTCTGTTAGAGTACTGGAATTCCTGTAAATACCTTCCCTTTCCCGTTATTGTGACTTTTATTAAAGTTGGTGCATCTTTTATTAATTATATACTTAAAAAATTTTAAATTAGGACAATTCAACCGTTATCTATGATGTGCATTTAAAATATTTAGCAGAGCAGGTAATAAATTGTAATGTCTTTTATTAGCTAATTGTATATTGAGTAGTTTCTAGTGCCTGCATATATGATGGTGAATAAAAGGGGTTTGCGAAGAGTTGACTCATTGGAAAAGACTCCGGTGCTGGGAGGGATTGGGGGCAGGAGGAGAAGGGGACGACAGAGGATGAGATGGCTGGATGGCATCAGTGACTTGATGGACGTGAGTCTCAGTGAACTCCGGGAGTTGGTGATGGACAGGGAGGCCTGGTGTGCTGCCATTCATGGGGTCACAAAGACTCGGACACGATTGAGTGACTGAACTGAATTGAACTGATGCCCATTAGAAGCTTCCAATATGTTAGAGAGTATGTGTTCATACTGTGGAAAATACTTAAAGAGATGGGAACACCAGACCACCTGACCTGCGTCTTGAGAAATCTGTATGTAGGTCAAGAAGCAACAGTTAGAACTGGACAGGGATACAGACTGGTTCCAAATCGGGAGGAGTATGTCAAGGTTGTATATTGTCACCCTGCTTATTTAAGTTATGTGCAGAGTACATCATGAGAAATGCTACGCTGGATGAAGCACATGCTGGAATCAAGATTGCCAGGAGAAATATCAATAACCTCAGATATGCAGATGACACACCCTTATGGAGAAAGTAAAGAAGAACTAAAGAGCCTCTTGATGAAAGTGAAAGAGGAGAGTGAAAAACATGGCTTAAAATTCAACATTCAGAAAACTAAGATCATGGCATCTGATCCCATCACTTCATGACAAATAGATGGGGAAACAATGGAAACAGCGAGAGACTTAATTTTGGGGTCTCCAAAATCACTGCAGATGGTGACTGCAGCCAAGAAATTAAAAGATGCTTGCTCCTTGCAAGAAAAATTATGGCCAACCTGGACAGCATATTCAAAAGCAGAGACATTACTCTTTCAACAAAGGTCTGTCTAGTCAAAGCTATGGTTTTTCCAGTAGTCATGTATGGATGTGAGAGTTGGACTATCAAGAAAGCTGAGCACAGAAGAATTAAAAAAAAGAGAGAGAAGAAGAATTGACGCTTTTAAACTGTAATGTTGGAGAAAACTCTTGAGAGTCCCATGGACTGCAAGGAGATCCAACCAGTCCATCCTAAAGGAAATCAGTCCTGTATATTCATTGGAAGGAGTGATGCTGAAGCTGAAATTCCAATAGTTTGGCCACCCAATGGGAAGAACTGACTCATTTGTAAATACCCTGATGCTCCGAAAGATTGAAGGTGGGAGGAGAAGGGGACGACAGAGGATGAGATGGTTGGATGGCATCACCGACTCAATGGACATGAGTTTGAGTAAACTCCGGGAGTTGGTGATGGACAGGGAGGCCTGGCGTGCTGCAGTCCATGGGAGTCGCAAAGATTCAGACACCACTGAGTGACTGAACTGAACTGAACTGATGTGTTCATAAAAGAAAAACTACACAATGAGCAGTGATTATGCTGCATATATTACATAATATTTTAAAAAGTCAGCTCTGAAAACAGACCTCCAATATTTGCTTCCAGGCTTCATTTCATACCACCTGTTTGATATTTGGCAAGTTACTTCTCTTTGCCTTAGTTCTTCATTTTTATTGAGGTTAAATATATTTTTGAGCTCTTAGATTTCTGTGAGGATTAATGTTTAAAATAATATCTAACACATGATAAGTACTAAAAACATTGGCAATTTTTACTATTTAATATTAATATGTTGTTTTTAAGATTCTGCAGTGAGTTAGATTCTTATTTAACTCCTGTGAATTATATATTTTAATCCATGTGCTCTAATAAAAAACTAAAGATAACATAATTATGTTTAGATGTTTAGACTTTAAGACTGTACATTTTACTTCAAACTGATATATGCAAATGCCCTTTAAAAATCTTTATTGGGAAAACAGCTATTTAGAAATTTAAGGAATGTCCATTTCTAACTTAAAATATTATTTATGATTACTTTAGAGCACAGATTGATTGCCTGAGAAAGTTGCCTGCCTTTTAGTATCTTAGCAGTAGTACTTAATTTTTCTAGATTTATGGCAGCCTTTTGAACCTCCTCATGAATTGCTTTTGATCAGCACATGTGGTCAGATTAAAAGCAGTTTCTCTGTACTCTAAGCTTACTGCTAGTAGGAAACTATATTGAAAAGAAAAAAATGTTTCCTGGGTGTTTGGAATATATTGTATAATTCTTTGATAAAAACTAATATATTCTGTGGTTAATTAAGGGAGAAATACATAAAAATTTAGATGCTTATCTCACAAATCATCAAACTAAAAAGATAACATTTATTTACTTATTTTTGTATTTTTACTTCTTTTCCATAAAGAATTTGAGATGGAAAAGTTTTTAATTCTCCTCTCTGTGGATATTTTAATGCCATTAAATGGGAATAATTTGGATCACATACAAGATTAGGATGGAAATGATGGAATGATGTAATGACTTTGGAGCAAGTTTTATCCTGTCTCAGGGGAACTCATTATTGGATTGTGTTTATGGAAGAAGACGTAGAAGGAGGAGAGATAAAAGTGGAATAATTTCTTTATCTTCACTATACCCTCCATTCTGTATCACAGAGTTTTTCTTTTCAGGAGGGCACAAAGAACTTCTAGATACCAAGTTTCCTATTCCATACATAAAGTCCTCTTAAAGGAAAGTTTCTTTTCACAAAGGGGAATTTAAGTTTTAGAAACTCTGTCCTATTTATTGTGTGTTATTTTTATGTGTTTCATAGAGAAACTCTGAAATGAAAGAAGTGAGCTTTTAATAACCTGGTTTTACATGACAAATGCTGGGAAAAAACAGACTCAGGGTGTGAATGCTGTCGTAAGACTGTAAGGGGGACCAGTGCCAGAACTGCAGGTTGGTAAATGTTTTTTGGTAAATCAGCAGATAATTTAAGATAACCTACATGATTGCTCTGTTCCTCACCATCCTTTGAGATATTTGGCATGACAGAATGAAAGAATGCCAAATCTTAACAGTTAGTGAACTGCTTTTCCTTAGAGCTGATGGATTTGGTTATCTGGAAAGACTCGATAGTGATGAAGACAAGGTTGATACAAGTGAACTTGAATATAGATTAGGGTTATTTTTTAAATTAGAAAAATTGTATGTATATTTCTTTAATTGTATAAATACATATATGTGCATATTTACATATGTACATATACATACATTATATATAATTTTAGAAAAAAAAATAAATTCCCTGTCCAGCTAGTATGCATGGCCATTTTGGATATTTTTTTAATCCTGAAAATGGCTTTAGAGATCTTCTGAAATATTCTGAAATATATTTTGCCTCATAAGTTAAATAATTAACGTCACACCACACTTAACATTGGAGAAGGCAATGGCACCCCACTCCAGTACTCTTGCCTGGAAAATCCCAAGGATGGAGGAGCCTGGTGGGCTACAGTCCGCGGGGTCACTAAGAGTCAGACAGGACTGAGCGACTTCACTTTCACTTTTCACTTTCATGTATTGGAGAAGGAAATGGCAACCCACTCCAGTGTTCTTGCCTAGAGAATCCCAGGGACGGAGAGCCTAGTGGGCTGCTGTCTATGGAGTCGCACAGAGTTGGGCACGACTGAAGCGACTTAGCAGCAGCACGCTTAACATATTTAAATATACTGTCTGTTGAGTTTGGTTTGTGAAAAGCCCAACTCCAATGGCTCTCCAACTGTTTTTTATATTTTACAGTGTAAGAATCTCCATGTAAATTATAAAATTATAGATCTCCATGATGCTGATATTGAAAAAAATTGTACATATTGTTGCATGTTTGATTTAATCATCTTTTCCAGGGCATACTATCTTAATAATCATGAGGTATGATAAAGTTTCATTCTGTACAGAGCTTTCCATGGCACCTCTATCCTGACTTGTTCCATGAAACTATACTACACTGTTCAATAAAGAGTTAATTTCTGTCAACCTAGTTATTATTTAAGACATACAGTCTGGAGGGAGGAAAATGATTTCAGTTGGAATGAGATGGAGAGTTAATGAGACATTAAGATACAGAAAGTCTGTTCTAGCTGGCACGAATTCCCAGGGAGGTCAAGAGTAGGGTAGATAAAAATGAACTTAAAATACAGAGGCAGTGGGAAGGAAATCTGTGAAGGCCCATGATATTAGCCAGAGCAAACAGACAGATTTTCCTTCCCAAGAGGAGGATCTATTTAAAGAGAAATTAAATGCAAGGCGAACCTTGGGAGTGATTTGTAGAAATCACATAACAACTGAGCTGTTCTTTGTTTTCCAGTGTGTAAGGAAACATTCTGTGTTTGTCAATTGATGAGAAAGAGCACTGAATTCTGAATCAGGGAGCTCCCACTGTGAAGGAAGAAGATACTGGTGTGTGGATAACCACGCAGCTGGGGCCGGGGGGAAAGGTAGCGGTGGAGGGATCCCGAGTGTAGGAAGGATTGGAGCCGCGAATAAGGAGAACCTACAGTCAGTCGAGAAGTCTAATTGGTTACTCATTTGGAAATGAATGGAGACCTAGGTGCCCAGAAGCTAGAAAGTAGCTCGGAAGTGATGTTTCCTGGTGGATAAAGCAGCGGGCGAGGAGGGATTCCAGCCCCAGCGCCAGTTCTTGGGGCTTGCATAAGCGGAAGTGTACTCGCCCTGAGAGGAGACCCAGCTTGCCTTCCTGCGCCTCCCATTACGTAGAAGCCAGAGGTCAAAGTTGAAAAAGATCGTCTTAAGGGGAAAAACCCTCTCCCACTTTAAGACTTCTTTCAGTCTTATTTCATCGCAAACCTCTTCACGGAGCCAGACCCTAAGCTGTGCCGTCTGCATACCCGACTTCGTGTGCAAGTAGCAGCAGTTGATGGAATTTCACCTCAGGTCCCATTATGCCCAGGGAGGCTTCACAGGCTTCGAATGCCGGCCTTTATCTTATACATCGAGAAGCCTGTTCAAACCTTTAGGGCTGTGCCAACTTGGCGAGAAGCGCTGGCAGACTTCCCTCTCTGGGTTTCTTTCGGTTTGAAGGTTTTGAAGTGGGTCTGGGTCTGGTGAGGGAAGCTGTGATGAATGCTGTGTGGGGTCCTTGTGAGGTCTCTTATTTGTTGACTGTAAGCTTTTCATCGTTCGGCATGAATGAGAAGCGTCCCGCCTTTGCAAGGGTTTTCCTTTTTTCTGTTTCTTTAAAGTTATCTTAGAGACTTTTCAGTCACCATATGAAATGAAATCATAAATTCTCTGAGAAAATGTCTGTTTTGACAGAGTGCTTTGAAGATGCATGGCAAATGTTTAAACAGGTTCTAATTGATAGGATTTAAATACTGTATATATTAATTAGTTACTAAAAAAATACCTCTTGGTTTTTTTTTTAATTTTTACTTCTCATAAGTTTTTCTATGAATTCTTGAGTTAAACAAATTGAGGGAAGGAAATATAATTGTGTTAAATCTCCTAAGTGCTTGACACACTGACAATAAATTTTAAAGTTTAAGGTAAGTCTACAACTTGTAAGTGGGGTCTTTTTTCCCATATACCTTCTTTAAAATGGGTCTCCTGCATTGCAGGCAGATTCTTTACCCTCTGAGCCACCAGGAAAGCCCTTAAAATGAAATCCTCTAGGAGATTAAAGAAAATGCAGATAATTGCTACAGAAGTAACAAATGATTAAAAACTCACTAAATAGTAGTTGCTTGAAAGTATTTGATTTTGTATGTTTGATTGTTCCTAATTGAATGAAACAATATTTGAACAAAGGGCTTTTATGACTTTCTTGTGGATTGGTCATTGACTTTGTGTCTCAGTCTCTCCTTCCTTAACGTTCCTCTATAAGCCTCCTTTACATTGTTCTAGTTTTTACGTGACAGTGTGATGCTTTTGCTTCCCTGGTAGCTCAGTGATGCTTCTAAACTTCTCCCCTGTTTTCTTAAAAACTTCTCCCTAAGATAATATACCATTTTTATTTTAATTTCTGAAAACTTCTTATCCATGGCTTTCTCATCTAACTCTTAAATGCTAAAAGGAATCTCTTGTCCTTGTCATAAAGTGTTTACTTCTTGCTCTTTTGTCGTTTCCTGTATGAAAAATAAGTTTCTTGCCTCATTATATTGTGAGGAACTTAGGGGGCAGAGGAGAAGCCTTAACTCTCTCTGAAAACTAGGATAATATGACACAGACATCTAATATAGTTCACTGAAACGTGAGCTCCCCGTAAATAATAAAGAATTATTGCCAAGAAGCAGCTACTCTACCAGATGACATTCCCCGGTCTCCCTTGCATCTCAGTGGGGCTTTGTATATAGTTTTCATGAATGGAATGCAAAAGAAAATCATGTGGGTAGACCAAGGCTGTCAGGAAACAGGTGTGACTTCTCCATGGTATCTTTTCCTGTCTGCTGGCTGGTTGTAGAAGCCTCTGAGGACATAAGAAATGTCAGAGCCACAAGACTGAAGGAGTATGGGTCCCTTTATCACCACATGGAGGAAAGCTATAGATTGACAAGAATTACATTGGACAACTGCTTGAGCACAAAATTAAATTCTGTCGTGTTAAACCACTGATTTTTTTTAATAGCAGCTCATGTTACCTTCACCAATATAGATGAAGAAATCTTGCTGTTTGTCATTCTTGGAGGGGCCTTCCAATCTTGTTGACCCCAGAAGAATTGGAGGAAAGTTGCTTTAGTATTTTCATACTTTGTGAATTGGAGAAGTCTACCAAAAGACCTAGGTTGTAATGATGCCCTCAACGATTTCCATGAAATGCTGGCTGCAGAACCCAGAACAGGTGCAACTGTGATGCCCATGGTGCATTTCCCACTGCCTGAAAAATGGAACCTGTCTGGCAAGTATGTTTGATAAAGAAACATCCAGGCAAGAGAGAGAAAGGCTATTCACAATTCTTGTACGAATATTCTAGTTGAGGATCAGTAATTTGTCAGAAGAGTAGACTACCATTAAACCAGAAATAATGAAAAAAAATTGGAAGAGAACTTTATCAAGAAGAGGAAGGGATGCACTGAAGAAAAGATTGAAAATGGATACTTAATAACTGAGTGTCCAAAAATATTCTGAAACTAAAAGAAAAATAAAAATTCTATCAAGTTCAATAGATGGGCTGAAAAAGAAAATCCTGCTGCTTATCATGCAGAGTTAATGTTACAGAACATCAAGTGAAATATTTTAAAGTATTGTGAAAAAACATAAATGAAATTCATTTGATTATAGAACTGATTCTGAAAAACTATGTGAAATATATGTGGAAAGTGAAG
Source organism: Capra hircus (assembly GCF_001704415.2). NCBI lineage: Eukaryota > Metazoa > Chordata > Mammalia > Artiodactyla > Bovidae > Capra > Capra hircus. The sequence goes on from NC_030820.1 coordinate 7,934,770, forward strand.
TACAAATTTTACAAACTCTTTAAGCAGGCATCTAAGTATCCTAATTTGCTTAAGAAATATTCCTCCCTTCAGTGTTCTTAAAATATTTTCTAATGCTGTTATTTTATTTTTTGAAATTTATTTTTTTTAATATATCTTTATGTATTTTGTATATTGTACAAGATAGGGGTTTAACTTTTTTTCCCCCAACATGAATGCCAAGTGTCAGTACCATTTAATAAATCAACTGTCTGATCCCACTGATTTGAAATGCAACTTTTGTCACCTGTTGCATCTTCTAGACACATGCTCTATTCTTTTTTATTGATATTTTATCTCTTCTAGAAGCCATACCATGCTGTACTGATTATGGCATCTTTATGGACTGTTAAAATACCTGATAAGGGAAGTACTCTTTCAGTATTCTTTTTTGAAAACATTTTTGGCTTTCTAGTCAAAGCCATTTGCCAGTTTACATAGTCACCACAAAACATTGACTTTGTATTAATCATTGTGTTTTTCAATTCTTTGTTTTTTATATGATTTTAAGGTTTTGTTTGTGAAGGCATTGTAACATTATGAATTCATTCTTACATATTTATAGTTTGTATTGCTTTTGTGAATAGTATTTATTTTTCCCATATCCAGTAATAATTTATTGCTTTAGTAAAATACTGTTGATTTTTTTTGTATTTTTATTCAAATACAGCTATCATATTGAATTATCTCATTAACTCTTGTTTATCTATTTTGAAATGACATTTTGTCTTTTTACTTTCCAATGTTTTTGTTAATTGTTTAGTTTGAGTGTCTTATTTCATTAGCTAGAACTTCAAAGGCATTGTTGAAATACAGTAATGGTGAGGCAAGAGTCTCTATTTTTTTCTTTATTTGAATGAAAATGATTTTAATGTTCCCCTGTATTTGGTGTTTACTGTTGAAGTTTGGTAAATAGTCTTTAAGATGAATCCTATTATCCCTTTGTTGGAATTTTATTTAAAATGGCTAATGAATGCTATCAAATACCTTTTAGGTGTTTGTTGATATAATTATATTATTCTTCTGTTAGAGAAGGTTTTGATATTATAGAATTGTCCCTCTAAAAGAGAGAAAAAAATCAAGAATGGAGTAGCACTACATATAAAAATATAAAGCCTAGTTCCTACTCTTGTGAAACATTCAGTAAGTGAGGAAGATAAGACTAAAGAGTTCATATCAGCACTGCAGAGGAGGTAATTCATATGAAATTATGCAGTTAAGAGAGGAGGCCCAGATACAGTGAGGTCTGGATTTCATAGGATAACTTTCTTAAGGAATGACAATGTGGAACAAGATAGGACAGGCCTATTCATGAAATTACGAAAGCAGAGAAAGGATTAAAGAACAGAAAATTGTATATGTGAGAAGAGGTTAAAAAATTATTCAGCCACTGGAAATGAAAATTAGGGAGATTTTAAATATATGAATATGATACAGAAGATAATTTGATCTTCGTCACTAGAGATAAGAGAAATGACTAAACCTACCAAGTACAGCAAAGAAAAGCATAGCAATGTGAATTGTTAATCATTAAAATGTTTTACCCAAAAAGACGTTTATTGTAATTCTAGAAAATTTCCCATTTCTACCAGAAGGCAGAGATGAGGCCTTTTCTAGAGTCAAGATCCATTGATTTTAATGGAACATATTTAGGAAATCAAATAACAGTTCCATTGGTTGGTGATCTGTTTATTCCTAAAACTCTTAGGTGTCCAACACTGTAGGGAATGAAGAGATCAGAATCTATAAGTAGGTTGCTAGAACCTAGAATAACAAAGAAGTACACAAACAGGAGACTTCTTTTATTTTATTCTAATTTTTTAAAGGACTTTTTAAATGTGAATTATTTTTAAAGTCTTTACTGAATTTGTTACAATATTGCTTCTGTTTTATGCTTTTTTTTTGGCCCCAAGGCATATGGGATTTTAGCTCATCAACCAGGTATCAAACCTGCACCCCCTGCATCAGAAGGCAAAGTCTTAACCCCTGGAGCACCAGGGAAGTCCTAGGAAACTTCTTTTAAAAGGTGGTGTCAGTGGCGTGTAAAGTCAATTTATATACACTGCCTTCTTTTGAAATCCAACAAAAACAACGAAAGAAAATTCAAGAGAAGTAAGTTCCTTTACTGTGATTTGCCATTCTTGGCTGGATTTTATCCTTATATAAAGAGCTCAAGATTCTATATTGTTCGAGTGCTATCTTGCTTTCTCTACAACTTCTCCAGATGAGTTTGTTTGACAGAATTGATGCACCTCTGCATGGGGATCCTTTAGTCCTCGCTCTCATCCCACCATCTTCCCTGGTGAACTACCCATTCTTTGTGACTTAGTTCGAATACTACCTACTATGTGTAACCTTTCCTGACCTCTCCATGTAAAGCTGACTAGTCTCCCTTTTTCTGCTCCCATTATGCCTTCACCTTTCCTTTATTTTCCACTTCTAATGATGTGCTTTTGCTTTGCTTTGTCTTGTTTTATTTATGGATCTTGTTGTGATCAATCCCTCCTCTCTCCCTTCTCTCCTCCAGAAATATCTTTCCTCTTCAACCCAGGGCCAGCCTTAAGCAGGACAGGAGTACCACACACACTCACAAACACGCACACTGCAATTTAGGTTCTACTGAAGATTTCCAGGAGGTCCTAAAGAGGATTTCCATCATGCCCTACAAAGCAGAGATTTATAAAAGTGGATTGCATACTTCCCTCTTTCCCCCCACCAAGCCAAATAGCTTATGCTTTTCTTATCTCATGGTACTATCGCTTCCATGTATCTTTTCAAACATGTGCTTTGTCACCTTAAGCAAGTTCATTGTCAACCTCAATTTGCATAAAATATGCACTGGAGAAAAAGCTTCTATAGTTTCTAAAGCTTATGCCCTTGGGTGCCTATTCTCTGACCTTAGGTTGCTTTATCAATGTCTTTATTCTTTGGAAATTCATCTTTTTTGGGGGGGGGGGTAGTCAGTGAATGGGAATAGAGGATTAAGCTATTAATAATAGGTAACATTTATAGTTCATTTACCCTATGCCAGGCAATATACTGGGGCTTCCCTGATGGCTCAGTGATAAAGAATCTACCTGAAATGCAGGAGACACAGAAGATGAGGGTTTGAGCTCTGGGTCAGGGATATCTGCTGGAGGAGGAAATGACAGCCCATTCCAGTGTTCTTGCTGGGAGAATCCCATGGACAGCGCAGCCTGGTGGGCTACAGTCCATAGGGTTGAAAAGAGTTGGACATGACTGGGTGACTGAGCACAGGCCCTATACTAACGTGTGTGCTTAGTCACTTCAGTCATGTCCTATTCTTTGTGACCCTATGGACTGTAGCCCATGAGGCTTCTGCTCCCTGTCCATGGAATTCTCCAGGTAAGAATACTGGAGTGGGTCGCCATACCCTCCTCCAGGGGGTCTCTCCTACCCAGGGATCAAACCCATGTGTTCTGCATCTCCTGCATTGCAGGCAGATATAGTAATACTATATTAAACAGTTCAGTACAGTTCAGTCACTCAGTCGTGTCTGACTCTTTGTGAACCCATGAACCGCAGCACGCCAGGCCTCCCTGTCCATCACGAACCCCCAGAGTCCCAAACCCATGTCCATTGAGTTGGTGATGCCATCCAACCATCTCATCCTCTGTTGTCCCCTTCTCCTCCTGCCCACAATATTCCCCAGCATCATGGTCTTTTCAAGTGAGTCAGCTCTTCACATCAGGTGGCCAAAGTATTGGAGTTTCAGCTTCAACATCAGTCCTTCCAATGAACACACAGGACTGATCTCCTATAGGATGGACTGGTTGGATCTCCTTGCAGTCCAAGGGACTCTCAAGAGTCTTTTCCAACACCACAGTTCAAGAGCATCAATTCTTCTGCACTCAGCTTTCTTTATAGTCCAACTCTCACATCCATACATGACCACAGGAAAAAACATAGCCTTGACTAGATGGACCTTTGTTGGCAAAGTAATGTCTCTGCTTTTCAATATGCTGTCTAGGTTGGTCATAACTTTCCTTCCAAGGAGTAAATGTCTTTTAATTTCATGGCTGCAGTCACCATCTACAGTGATTTTGGAGCCCAGAAAAATAAAGTCAGCCACTGTTTCCACTGTTTCCCCATCTATTTCCCATGAAGTGATGAGACCAGATGCCATGATCTTAGTTTTCTGAATGTTGAGCTTTAAGCCAACTTTTTCACTCTCCTCTTTCACTTTCATCTAGAGACTCTTTAATTCTTCTTCACCTTCTGCCATAAGGGATACCTGAGGTTTTCTCCCGGCAATCTTGATTCCAGCTTGTGCTTCTTCCAGCCCATGATGTACTCATGATGTACTCTGAATATAAGTTAAATAAGCAGGGTGACAATATACAACCTTGGCATACTCCTTTTCCTATTTGGAACCAGTCTATTGTTCCATGTCCAGTTCTAACTGTTGCTCCCTGACCTGCATACAGGATTCTGAAGAGGCAGGTCAGGTGGTTTGGTATTCCCATCTCTTTCAGAATTTTCCAGAGTTTATTGTGATCCACACAGTTAAAGGCTTTGGCATAGTCAATAAAGCAGAAATAGATGTTTTTCTGGAACTCTCTTGGATTTTCCATGATCCAGCAGATGTTGACAATTTGATCTCTGGTTCCTCTGCCTTTTCTAAAACCAGCTTGAACATCTGGAAGTTCATGGTTCATGTATTATTGAAGCCTGGCTTGGAGAATTTTACTAGCATGTCAGATGAGTGCAATTGTGCAGTAGTTTGATCATTCTTTGGCATTGCCTTTCTTTGGAACTGGAATGAAAACTGACCTTTTCCAGGTCTATGGCTACTGCTGAGTTTTCCAAATTTGCTGGCATTTTGAGTGCAGCACTTTCACAGCATCATCTTTCAGGATTTGAAATAGCTCAACTGGAATTCCATCACTTACACTAGCTTTGTCTGTAGTGATGCCTCCTAAGGCCCACTTGACTTTCATATCAGAGTGTCTGGCTCTAAATGAGTGATTACCCCACTGTGATCATCTGGGTCATGAAGATCTATTTTGTATAGTTCTTCTATGTATTCTTGCCACCTCTTCTTAATAACTTCTGCTTCTGTTGGGTCCCTACCATTTCTGTCCTTTATTGAGCCCATATTTGCATGTTCCCTTGGTATCTGTAGTTTTCTTGATGAGATCTCTAGTCTTTCCCATTCTGTTGTTTTTCCTCTATTTCTTTGCATTGATCGCTGAGGAAGGGTTTCTTATCTCTCCTTGCTATTCTGTGGAACTCTGCATTCAAGAGGGTATATCTTCCCTTTTCTCCTTGGCTTTTCACTTCCCTTCTTTTCAAAGCTATTTGTAAGGACTCCTCAGACACCCATTTGCTTTTTTGCATTTCTTTTTCTTGGGGATGGTCTTGATTCCTGTCTCCTGTATTCAGTTCAGTTCAGTCACTCAGTCGTGTCCGACTCTTTGCTGCCCCATGAATCACTGTACGCCAGGCCTACCTGTCCATCACCAACTCCTGGAGTTCACTCAAACTCACGTCCATTGAGTCAGTGATGCAGTCTAGCCATCTCATCCTGTGTCATCCCCTTCTCCTCCTGCCCCCAATCCCTCCCAGCATTGGAGTCTTTTCCAGTGAGTCAACTCTTCACATGAGGTGGCCAAAGTATTGGAGTTTCAGCTTTAGCATCAGTCCCTCCAAAGAACCCCCAGGAGTGATCTCCTTTAGGATGGACTGGTTGGATCTCCTTGCAGTCCAAGGGACTCTCAAGAGTCTTCTCCAACACCACAGTTCAAAAGCATCAATTCTTTGGTGCTTATCTTTCTTCACAGTCCAACTCTCGCATCCATACATGACCACTGGAAAAACCATAGCCTTGACTAGATGGACCTTTGTTGGCAAAGTTATGTCTCTGCTTTTTAATATGCTGCATAGGTTGGTAATAACTTTCCTTCCAAGGAGAAATTTCCTGTATTAATAATGTTTAATTAATAATAATATATTATACTAATACTTTAAGTAAAATTTAAATAGACATTTAAGTAAAACTCTATTTATATTCTGGTACCTATAGTTTTGTCTCCTATAGAAAGAAGATTGTGAGCGTTTTTGCAGTGATGACTATATTATTTTTCTCTGTATTGTTAATACCTGGCAACACATCTGGCACATGGTGAGCACTTCATAAATGCCCGTTGGATGAATAGGGAGACTATGTATGAATGTCATCTCATTGATGGGGAGAATCATCAGCCTGTCCCCAGTACCCCCTTAGTCATGATTCCCTTATATTTGCTTTCTCTTTTCACCTCACCATGGTCCTCCTCTGCTAATCTGTCCTTGTGGTCTGTGCAGGTCTTGGCTTTCACTCTACTCTCCATAGATACTGCCAGTTCTCATTTTCTGAAAGGTAATTATTCCATGGGAGATCTTTCAGTCAAGATTCTCTTTGTTTACACTGGAATGGCTTATCCCTTCTGACATACTTCTTTTCACTTCATTATGCAGTGATGCTGTTGGATTGTATGGATGGGAAGCAGCACATGCTGCCAATATAGACAGGTTAGGGTCTTCAAACTGGTGGGTACACCTCTAGGGGTTTATTGAAGCCTCTCTCACAGGCCTCTGTGATGAGAATCCTGGGTATGTTCTTGATAAAATGCAAATAATTTAGTCATTCTAAAATATCCTTAGTCCTCTAAGGTTGATGAATATGTTGTACAGGTTATCGCTAGATTTGATTACATAATTTATTATTTAAAACATGACACTTTAAAAGTGAGAGAAATGGTATTTATAATTGCATTGGATCAGAAGTCGTAACCCAGGGCTCTGGTTATGGCTGAAATCAGTTCAGAAAGCCTATCTCCAATTTATTTCAACAAATATGGTAAAATTCTTTCAGAACTCCTCTCTAAGTTACTGTCACCTTAAGGGTTCACTTTTCCTGACCCACCAATGTCATTTACAAAATAATTATGTGGTCCAAATTCAACCACCCTTTTAAATTGTTCATATTCTTAACCACCTTCTCCAGCTTAGCCTCAAAATTTGTCAAGGGCTCTAGAGATGCTCTGGGTTCCTTCTTGAACAGAAAGAAGCTGACTGGCTAAATGGAGGTTTTCTTTTCTAATCGAACTTACTAGCAAATTGGAATTTCATTCTCATTTTTGTCCCAGTCCTGAATGTGGACTAGCAGTGTCAGGGCAGGAGTGATGGGGGAAGGAAGGATAGGCTAAACGAAGGCTGTATGATACCTAGGTGTGTGTCTGTACTGGTCCTCTGCTGGCATTGGTCTTCGACTCACTGCTCCTTAGATCACCTCAAGGATTCCAGTAAAGGGGAAAAGCAGGGCATGATCAGAATACTTCCTTTTGCTCTTACTTCATCACCTTCGTTGATGTTCCTCAAGTCCTTGACTTTTTCCTTAGCTTCCCCAGCCCTTCCTCCTGATCCTGAGAGCTGAGTACTGCTTCGCATAACAGAGACCCTGTCCTGCTTCTTCCCGTAACTCATTCTCTCTTTCTCAATTCTTTTCATCTTGGAAGAACCCCCTCACTCTCATAGGGGTGAAAGCTTGCAGCTTGGACAATCCTGTTCTCATCTTTTTATGGATGAAAGTTTGAGCAGTTGGGAAAATCCTGATTTCTTCCTTTCTTATCAAGAATGCAGGTAGAGAACATGTGGTCTTGGTACCCCAATTTAAAATTTTAAATTGATTTCTATAACTGGCCATTTGGGTTTCGAATACAAACACTAATAGTCTTTGCGTATACTGGTGTTTGAGTATACTGGTGTTTGGGCTTCCCTTGTGGCTCAGCTGGTAAAGAATCCACCTGCAAAGCGGGAGACCAGGGTTCGATCCCTGAGTTGGGAAGATCCCCTGGAGAAGGGGAAGGCTACCCACTTCAGTATTCTGGCCTGGAGAATTCCGTGAACTACACAGTCCATGGGGTCGCAAAGAGTCAGACATGACTGAGCAACTTGCATTTGCATACTGATGTTTAAATAAACACCATGTTCTTATTTGTGAACGTATTCACCAACTATCATAATATTTCTATAGAAAAGCCTGCAGTTAGCTCTCCAAGATTGCTTAGATGAACTTTGGGAATATCAGTTCAGTTCCATTCAGTTGCTTAGTTGAGTCCAACTCTTTGTCACCTCATGGACTGCAGCATGCCAGACTTCTTTGTCCATCAACAACTCCTGGAGCTTGCTCAAACTCATGTCTATCAAGTCAGGAATATAGTCTGTTTATAATTAGGTCTGTCAAAGATGATGCTGTCAAAGTGTTGCACTCAATATGCCAGCAAATTTGGAAAACTCAGCAGTGGCCACAGGACTGGAAAAGGTCAAGTTTCATTGCAATCCCAAAGAAAGGCAATGCCAAAGAATGCTCAAACTACCACACAATTACATTCATCGTACACGCTAGTAAAGTACTGCTCAAAATTCTCCAAGCCAGGCTTCAGCAATACGTGAATCATGTTCAAGCTGGTTTTAGAAAAGGCAGAGGAAGCAGAGGACAAATTGCCAGCATCCGCTGGATCATGGAAAAAGCAAGAGAGTTCCAGAAAAACATCTATTTCTGCTTTATTGACTATGCCAAAGCCTTTGACTGTGTGGATCACAATCAATTGTGGAAAATACTTCAAGAGATGGGAATACCAGATCACCTGACCTGCCTCTTGAGAAATCTGTATGCACATCAGGAAGCAACAGTTAGAACTGGACATGGAACAACAGACTGGTTCCAAATAGGAAAAAGAGTATGTCAAGGCTGTATACTGTCACCCTGTTTATTTAACTTCTATGCAGAGTACATCATGAGAAACGCTGGGCTGGAAGAAGCACAAGCTGGAATCAAGATTGCCAGGAGAAATATCAATCACCTCAGATATGCAGATGACACCACCCTTATGGCAGAAAGTGAAGAGGAGCTAAAAAGACTCTTGATGAAAGTGAAAGAGGAGAGTGAACAAGTTGGCTTAAAGCTCAACATTCAGAAAATGAAGATCATGGCATCTGGTCTGATTACTTCATGGAAAATAGATGGGGAAACAATGGAAACAGTGTCAGACTTTATCTTTTTGGGCTCCAAAATCACTGCAGATGGTGATTGCAGCCATGAAATTAAAAGATGCTTACTCCTTGGAAGGAAAGTTATGACCAACCTAGATAGCATATTGAAAAGCAGAGACATTATTTTGCCAACAAAGGTCCGTCTAGTCAAGGCTATGGTTTTTCCAGTGGTCATGTATGGATGTGAGAGTTGGACTGTGAAGAATGCTGAGGGCCAAAGAATTGATGCTTTTGAGCTGTGGTCTTGGAGAGGACTCTTGAGAGTCCCTTGGACTGCAAGGAGATCCAACCAGTCCATTCTGAAGGAGATCAACCCTGGGATTTCTTTGGAAAGAATGATGCTAAAGCTGAAACTCCAGTACTTTGGCCACCTAATGCGAAGAGTTGATTCAGTGGAAAAGACTCTGATGCTGGTAGGGATTGGGGGCAGGAGGAGAAGGGGACAACAGACGATGAGATGGCTGGATGGCATCACTGACTCGATGGACATGAGTTTGAGTGAACTCCAGGAGTTGATGATGGATAGGGAGGCCTGGCGTGCTGCGATTCATGGGGTCACAAAGAGTCGGATACAACTGAGCGACTGAACTGAACTGAACTGAACTGAAACACTTTTTGCTGATTGTCATTTGAACACATTCCGTTCTCAGATGTTGAAAGCAGCAATGATAATGATGATCATTACTGTTTATTAAGTACCCACCATTTAGCAGGTACTGCACTATTCAATACATTATCATTATTCTTCATAAATTTACTGTAATTCAAGCATTATTTTCATGTTAGAAATGAGGAAGGTGAGTCACAGAGAGGAAGAGTGAGGGGCTGAAAGATACGTAAATGACGAAGTTAAGATTCAGGTCCAAGCTTGTCAGTCTGTGCAATTGACAACTTTCTTCAGTGCCATATGGTTGCTTGTACCTGGCCATATTTTACATTATTGCTGTGCCTTTTTTTAGGCTATAAACAATTTTAGAGAGGTGCCATACACTATTCTGCATTTTTAATAACATTTAGGCATATTAATTAGGACAGTTGGATCTTAAAGCACTTCAAATAACTTTTTTGATCATATGCATGTCTAGAGTGTGATAAATAAAGATGTCAAATAAACCATATAGTCACATTAATTTCAAGTTGTCTGTAATGTTCTCCTCCTGTTCCTGCTGGCTTCCATTCAGTGGATCTAACAGAAAGATGTTGAATCCATGTTGATTACTGCTGCTGCTGCTGCTAAGTCACTTTAGTTGTATCCGACTCTGTGCGACCCCAGAGACGGCAGCCCACCAGGCTCCCCCGTCCCTGGGACTCTCCAGGCAAGAACACTGGAGTGGGGTTGCCATTTCCTTCTCCACTGCATGGAAGTGAAAAGTGAAAGTGAAGTCCCTCAGTTGTGTCTGACTCTTAGCGACCCCATCAATTGCAGCCCATCAGACTCCTCCGTCCATGGGATTTTCCAGGCAAGAGTACTGGAGTGGGGTGCCATTGCCTTCTCCAATGTTGATTCCTAGGCTAAATAAATCTGCCCTTCTTATGATCATGATCTTTGAGGTTTGTAGGGGCTTAAGGAGGATGGGAGAAAAATTTACCACAAAATTGATTTCTAAGTACAAGGTGGTGACTAAGACTGAAGTTAGGATGCTGGTTCTAAAAACAAACAAACGAACGATCAAGAAGTAGCATTTCTCCTGCCATGATGGTTGTAATCAGATATCTTGCAGAGCTTAGAGTACTATACAGGTGCAATGAAAGTCACCAGAATGACTGTGAAATCAGTGTTTTTTGTGTTTCCCTCAACTCTGTCGTGACTCTTTTAGAACTTAAATTGCATAGAAAATACATTTTTTCACCTGTCACTAAATCCTGGTTCCCTTTTTCGTTATCTTTCTTTTTACTTATCAGTTAAAATAGGATGGATAAAAATGACACAAAATCTGACATTGCAGAAGATATAACTATTTTGAGAGCATACTGACTTTATGAAGATTCAGTGTTGTCTTTCAGAATTTCATGTACATTTTGCTCATTCACGCTTAGACTTTTTTTTTTTAGTTAAAAAAAAAGCATTAGTAAATCAAGGCAGCCATCTTGTCTTGCCTATATGTTTTAAATTAAACTGTCAACTATCCTGAATATTTTGGGCTGAAATTTTCTCTTAATAGACAAGAAGTCTTTCAAGTCTGATTTATATTTCTTTTCATATTACAATTTTCAGCTCATCCTTTCACATACATTGACAACTTACATCAGCTAGTTTTCCAAAATATGCTTAAAACCAAGTCTGACTGCATAGGCATTAAAAAAAAAAAAAAGGCTTCTAGAGAACAACCTGAAAACCACAAATAAAATATACATCAATGGATTACATTAACATTATAGGAAAATATGCTAACATGCCATTTCTATAGAAAGAAATCTCTAGGGACAATGACTCACACTGTGCATTGTGAAATCATGTTTCAGCAGTTTCATTTTCCGTGATTTTCATTAAAATAGCTAAGAAATAGTACATGTTTTGAAAAAGCAATTCTTAATGATCTGTTAGACACATCCCAGACTGTCCTAATGTGTTCACATGTGGTTCAGCTGAGTTTGTGAGGTTTGATGACACTCTGTTCTGAAATAAATGAGTGCCCCTAAATTTGGTATTATTTTCCATGTCCACTTAGAGGGCAATTATCCCATCATTATATTCAGGAAAAAGGGCTGATTAAAGAGTGTCTTTAGGAAGACTGAGTGAAACAAGCAGCCTGGTTTGCACAGAAAGGATTTGATTTTGGGGAAAAGTGGTGAGCTTCCCTTTAGCCCTCCCTTTCTCAATTCCATCCTCAATAGCCATCAGTATGATATGAACGAACATTTTATATAATCTTATTCAGTCTTAATGTAAGATACAATCTGACCTTTAATAAACTCGATTGTCCCTCAGAATAAAGTCTGTAATTCTTGACATGGACTACAAAGTTCATAATCTAGCCCCATCTGCATTTTTAGCCTCTTTGTTCACCAGTCAGCCTAGTAATTTCTGTAGCCTCAACTTGCTAGTAGCTTCTCCCTCACATCCTGTGCTTTCTTACCCATTTGCCTTTGTTACACTGCTTCTTCTCCCTGAAATACCTTTTTTTTTTTCATTCCAACACCCCTTCACTTTGCTTGTGGATTATTTCAAGAGTCAGTTGATTTTTCTATTGCCCACAAAACAGATGTTGATCATTACTTAAAGCTGATTGAGCCCTCTTCTCTGATCCAGTAGCAAGGACTAATCAGCAGTTACAAAGAAATCTAACAAGCTCTTGGTAAAACCTGTGTGTGTATCGTCTCATTTGACTCCTACACCAACCTCTGAGGGAGGTGTATGAGAATGGATCTTATATAACAGTAACTGGAGCACAGATTATCTCCTGGGTTTTTGTTAATTTTCCCTCCTCTATCTTTTTCTGTCATGTAGAGTAGTTGTAGCCAATTATATTTATTCAGTTCCCATTTTCAGTGACTTCTCAGGAAAGAGCATTAAATGCATTTGTGGCAGAGAGATCTGTATAGGAAGTAATAGGTTGCCCTTAACTAGAAGGGTGAGGTACTCTATGTGAAAGCATTTTGCATAATGAAAAAAAACACACTTTTATTAGTTTTAGGCTGTAATTAACAGAAGATCAAGAGATTGAACAAAAGGAGATTTATTATTTCACATCCCAAGTCCAGAGATATGACTGTTCCAGGATTAGTCAATTCAATTGTTGGAAGATATTAAAAAATCCAACTTTACTTTCATCTTGCTGCCCAGCCACCCTTAGCCTGTTGTCTTTTGTCTTCAGGCTGGTCAGTTCATGCTTGTGATATAGCTACTCTAACTTCTTTACCAACTCCTTACATAATATTTACAGGCTAGGGGAGAGAATGACTCCTCTCTGTATCCTTTTTAAAGATTGAGATAAAAATTCTTGGAAGCTTCCCATTAAACTTTTACTGTTCAGGTCCTATCAGCCAGAAGTACATCTCCTGTCCATACCTAAGCAGTCTGAGAGAATGGAAATGAAAGGAACATGATTGGTAACATTAACTGGTTTGCTCCCTGGACCTGTGGAGGAGTTGGATGACCTAGAGGCACATAGGCATTCAGTGCTTGAATGAAATTGGGAATCTGGTGAAAGAAGAACAGGTTGGGACTTGCCTTTTCATTAATGAGCACTGCCTGCCACAGGACTCTACAATTATGAGTTATCATTTTCAATGTTGGTACGTCCATATATACCATGTGGCAGTGGTTTTAGAAAGATTCACTTTTGAGGTCATTTTAAAGCAAAGAGGTTTTTATTTTATTTTTGAAAGGTAGTAATGTTCCTTGTTCCCTGTTTTTGGGTGGATTGGCTCATAAGCAGACTCCCAGACAGGTCTGAGTGTACGTAGTTTGTTTTGAAGGTGGTTGTTGTTCTTCTTCAGTCGATACGTTGTGTATGAGTGTTTGTGACTGTGTGGACTGCAGCACACCAGGCTTCCCTATCCTTCATCATCTCCCGGAGTTTACTCAATCTCATGTCCATTGAATAATAGAACCTGACCCAGAGATTCAGGAAAGGGAAGGCAGCCTAAAGGGACCTATCAGTCAGTTCAGTCGCTCAGTCATGTCTGACTCTTTGTAACCCCATGGACTACAACATGCCAGGCCTCCCCATCCATCATCAACTCCCAGAGCTTGCTCAAACTCATGTCCATTGAGTTGGTGATGCCATCTAACCATCTCACCCTTTTATGTCCCCTTCTCCCCCTGCCTTCAGTTTTCTCCAGAATCAGGGTCTTTTCCAGTGAGTCAGTTCTTCACATCAGGTGGCCAAAGTATTGGAGTTTCAGCTTCAGCATCAGTCCTTCTGATAAATATTCAGGGATGATTTCCTTTAGGATTGACTGGTTTGATATCCTTGCAGTCCAAGGGACTCTCAAGAGTCTTCTCCAACACCACAGTTCAAAAGCATCAATACTTTGGAGCTCAGATTTCTTTATAGTCCAACTCTCATATCCTTACATGACTACTGGAAAAACCATAGCTTTGACTGGATGGACCTTTGGCAGCAAAATAATGTCTCTGATTTTGAATATGCTGTCTAGGTTGGTCATAGCTTTTCTTCTTAGCATCTTTTAGCATCTTCATAGCATCTTTTAATACCATGGCTGCAGTCACCATCTACAGTGATTTTGGAGTCCAAGAAAATAAAGTCTGTCACTGTTTCCATTGTTTTACCATCTACTTGCCATGAAGTGATGGGACCGGATACATTATCCTAATAACCTCAAGGGACATATTATCAAAACAGTTATGACTGTGGGTGACAGAAGCCATAGGGGCAGTCTGGAAAATGATTTAGACTCTGAGTATGGCATAAGGAGTAAGGAAGCTGGGGTATTTGTAACCCAATCTCTGTCAGTCATCCATTGAGAAATTCAGGAGATTGTGTGAACATCCCCAGGCCCCTTGTGATGTGACTTTTTGCAGCTTGTGGGGAAGCTCTCAGGTCGAGAGGTAGATCCTGGAAATTAGGCATCCCAGGGAAGAGATGAAGCTCTAGAGATGTGGGCTGAGGACGGACAGCAGCTGCCACATTCCTTTATGTCCATAAAGAGGATCAAGAGCAGAAATATCAGAAAGCATGCAAAACTACTGGAAATTGTTTTGTTAGACAGGAGCAGCCATTTCCCATGTTTTTTACTTAGCTCTCAAAAGGAATCATTTCTAAAACCGTGTGATTTATCCATGTGTTATAGTGAGCTGTTTCCCTGCACCCTGCTTACATTCAAATATTCTGCTGATTTTAATAGCTCCAAAAATAGATGTTCTCACCTGCAGAATTTGTTTTGATGCTTACTTAGAACAGCTTAAGAGTTGAAACCTTACATTAAGAATATTAGCTCTAATTGTTAGCTGAGTACATTTTGATGTTACAGCACTGGTTTAAATGCTGATATCCTTCCAAACTTCCAAGCTGATTAAGAGTTCTGATGCAATTTATCTTCAATTTTTAAGTGTGTCTTTAATTTTCTCATTTATGCCATACATAACAGAATGGCAATTATTAAATCTAAAACGTAAGAGAATTGCTCTTCAAATCAGCAGGCTATGCATCACTTAACTCCTACAGATATCACATTCTAGAGGAACAAACTTGTGCATCCCAGTAGCAAAAGGTAGTTGATAATAACATAATAATCACTGTGTATACTTGCTTGACAAGGTATTTTTTCCACAGCATTTTTGTTATTTTCCATTTTTATCTTCCCTGAAATACAAACCAGTTAGCCAAAACTAAATGAAAGCTCTGGAAATCATTTCATGTTCCATTTGTAGTTTAGGAACAGAGAACATAGGAGCAGAAGGGAAGGAAAAGGATAGTGGGTTCAGTGTTGCACCCTCAAAACAGTATGTTCTGTGGAACCTGTGAGGGTGAACTTGTTTGGAGAAAGGGTCTTTGCAAATAAAATTACGGATCAAGAGATGATATCTCCCAGCTTTAGGATGGGTGTAAAGTCAGAGGGAGATCTGAGACACAGGGACACAAAGAGAAGAAGACCATGTTACATGGGGACAGAGATAGGAGTCATGTATCCCCAAGTGAAGGAGTGTCTGGAGGCACCAAAGCCTAGAAAAGCAAGGAAAGGTTGTTTCCTGGAGCCCATGGGGAAACATGGGCCTGCTGGCATCTTGATTTCAGATGTCTGCCTCCAGAACTGTGACATGATAAAGTATTGTTTTAGCCCACCAAGTTTATAGTAACTTGTTACAATAGGTCTAGAAATGAATATAGCAGCTGTTCCGTCCGCCGCCCCGCCCAGTGGTAGGACCAGTTATGAAGATGTTACCTATACTTTGCCTATAGTTTACCAAATGCTCTCATTTGTGGTCCTCAGAGCCAGGTGGTGAGCTGAATGGCTCAGAGAAGGTAAATGGCCTGCCTCAGCTATAGTCATGAGCTCCAGACACAGAACCACCCACAGGAGGCCACCTCTTTGGCAGGAGGTTGAGGAGCCACTCGAGTCTGGTTGAAAGTTACAGCTCCCTGCCCAGATTTCCTGTTTTCCGGCTGGCCTTATAAAAGTGGTGCCTTGGTTTCTTTCTAAAGGTTCCTCTCAGGACTCCATGTTCACCGTATGGACATATCCCAGTTAATTTCTGTTTCTTGATGTGATGATTTCAGTTTGTGCTCATTGTAGAACCATTAATTTCTTCATTGAATGAACATTCCCTTAGACCCTACTCGGTGCCTACATGCATGCATAGTCATTTGCTCAGTCGTATCCAACTCTGTGAACCCATGGACTGTAGCCCACCCATAAAAGTTTATAGGCAAGAAAACTGGGGTGGGTTGCCATTTCTTTCTCCAGCGGAGCTTCCCAACTTAGGAACTGAACCTATGTCTCCTGTGTCTCCTGCAGTGGCAAGCAGGTTCTTTATCACGGTGTCAGCAGGGGGTAACCCTGACTTATTCTAAAGAACAATAATAATTTAGTGATTTTAAAATCCAGAGATTCTAAGAAGTGTCACTTTGATGTTTTATGCAAAAAACAACCTCTTATAACTCATAAAAATTTTAGTGTAAAATGTTTACAGTATTATAAACAATTAGTCTCTGCATGTACCATGTGATTGAGGTCATGCATACCCTTTCAATATTTGGACAAGTTGGTTTTCATTAGTAGGTTTTGTTTTGTTTTTCTAATGTGCTTCCTCTTGATTAAGAGAGTACATGCTGCAAGTGTAGTGACCTGAACACCTGTTGCTCAAATATGTGCCACTGGTATTTTCTTAGAATGTCAATCACTTCATGTCTGCTTAAATTTACTGCATATAATGCTGAATTATTGATGTGGACTTGAAGGTTCGGATCTGGTTGATGTATTGTAATTAGGCCTTTGTAGCAGAGATTTCTGATGTGTGTGCTGAGCTTGTGGTATCAAGACCTTCTGTCTTGTGGAAGGGACCAAAAAATGTAAAGTTGTATTTAATCTATAAAGGACATATAGTCATTCACATGGCTTACAATTATATATCTGTAGTTTCTTGAATATTAAGACTCTCACAAATTTATGGGAAATAAATGACTGCTAGCTTTAGCTTTAGGGTAGACCAGATGGTGAATCATTTGATATTGGAAAAAGAAAAAGAGTGGAAAAGGAAGAAAAATGCATTCATACCTTGTTCCTAAACATCTGATCATATTATGAGATTCTCTTTTACCTTCAACCTCAAATAATATTGTTTTAAAACTCTCTCATCCTGCTATATATCTCCTTTACCAGAATAACTATTCACTTTCTTTGCAGATATTTTCATTGGAAGTCCTAGTAGAAGTCATAGTTTGCCCTACAGTAAAGGTAAAGAATTTAAGTTGAGAGTCTTCTTACCTGTGTTTGGACATAGTGTAATGTGTCAACATATATACACTGTAGTTTGAAGCAATAGCAACTACCTTAAAGGTTCTTAAATGTGCCATGTACTAATTTGATGGTCAATATCTGTGATATTAGATCTTTCCCTGCAAGAGAGTTGCTGTTTACAATTCTTGTCATCTGTTTTCAACAAATACCAGTTGAAGAAGCAGGAAATTCAGTTCTTTTTTAAAAAACCTAAATTATAAATTATACATGTGTTTCTTGAGGATTGACTGGAGCTCCAACAAAGTCCAAAGCACAGAAAGGACAGCACTGTCAAATTAGATTTTTGCTTTATCCTCAAGGCTAGTTTCATCCTCTTCAAATTGGGTTCTAAGCAAAGAGGAACTAAGTGATAAAGATCATGTGGGAAATTGAGAGTGTTTTCAAGGTCTTGTAGTTGAATTTTTATTCTCTGGCTTAAGTTTTGTTTCAAATATGGTAAATTTTAAAAATTGTAGGTATTCTGATGTTCAATTTTAAACATATGGTATATTCTCACTTTTGTTTTATCCATTCTCCTATTTTCCTCCAACGACATTAAATTTTATATAAATGTAGAAAAATTAATTTGCTATACTTAATAATGGATATTACATATGACTGGGAGCCAATGGGTAATCCTGTTGATCAAGAATGTCTTCATATATATTTTTTAGAAGGACAGGGAGATTGCTCTTTTTTCAGCATACATTTTTTGAGCATCTACTTTGTGCTTGGCCCTCAATGTCCAAAACAATTAAAATAATTTATTCATGCTCCAAGGGCCCAAAGTTAATTAACAGAAGAGAGAGAAGAGAGGATTTTGAAAGAGATACATGAGACAGTTACTAAACAGAGCAATGAGATATATGTTCTTTTATCTCTGGAGAAACAATAAGGGCCAATAGATGAAAGAGGCAGGGAGGAGAGTTTTGACTTATTATTAGAAAGAGCTTTTAATAATCAAAACCATCCAAAAATGGAATGATACCCCCTTGGGAGCTAGCGAATACGTCTTTGTTAGAAATAAGTAAACAGAGAGTGAATGATTTCATCTCAGAGTACCATTACGTTTGGAGGGTTAAAAGAACCTCCAGCACCCTTTCTGAATTTAAAATTAAGCCACTATACTCTTGATTTGCTGCTGCTGCTGCTAAGTCGGCTTCAGTCATGTCCGACTCTGTGCGACTCCATAAACAGCAGCCCACCAAGCTCCCCCGTCCCTGGGATTCTCCAGGCAAGAACACTGGACTGGGTTGCCATTTCCTTCTCCGATGCATGAAAGTGAAAAGTGAAAATGAAGTCGCTCGGTCGTGTCCAACTCCTAGTGACCCCATAGACTACAGCCTACCAGGCTCCTCCGTCCATGGGATTTTCCAGGCAAGAATACTGGAGTGGGGTGCCATTGCCTTCTCCTGAATTAGGTATCTTTATTAAGGTGGGCTTCCCAAGTGGTGCAGTGATAAAGAATCTGCTCTGTCAATGCAAGAGCTGTGGGGAACATGGATTCAATTCCTGCGTCTGGAAAATTCCCACTCCAGTATGCCAGAAGAGTCCCATGGACATAGGAGCCTGGTGGGCTACAGTCCTTGGGGTCGCAAAAATATTCAGATATGGCTTAGCAACTGAGCACCCACGCATGCTTTGTAAGGGTAACCTACTTTACCTAGGAGGTGTCTTGTCAAAGACTTGAGCATTGGTTTGATTAGGTATCTAGGAAGTTATGACTTAAAAGTCACCGAAGTCTTGAATATTTAGTGAAGAAGCAGCAGCAAGAATTAATTAGACAATGAGGTCTCTCCAGCATCTTCCCTTAGCTGCCAGTGACTTTGCACGACCCTTACTTTCCTTGCACTAAACAACCTGGTAGTACTAAAATAAATTATACCAACAGACTTAAGTCTGGGGGGCTAAACTTATCATATTGTATCCTAAAAAGGTATTTTAGAATTGCGTTTGTGGGAGTTTTTATTTATTGTTTAATCATACCTATCTTTATAGATAGGAAGTAGTAATATTAGTACTAATGTAATTCTTTGTTTACAGAGTAGTGTTTACTTATTAGAGCATATAAAGTAGTTTCAATCTGATAGAAATAGTTCTCTTGTTTGTTGGAGAGAAACATGCCATGGCTTCACAACACAAAAGCTGGAGCACAGCAAATCTTAGAAGTAAAATCTTTTAAACTATTTGTCATTGGGAGAAATCACCTATAGTTTCACAGAGCTCTCACAGAGAATTTTTCCATAGTTTTCAGCAACATGTATATATGGAGTATAGACTTTTAGTGACTCCCGCTTAATATAAAATAATTCTCTGTTCCTGTTTTCATTTCTTTAAAAATTCACTAACCATTAATGTTGTTGGAATTTGGCCAATATTTTTAAATTTTCATGTCTCAAGTAGAGGATTTCTTTGAGTACAGAAGAATGAAGTAAACTGCATAACATGAGCAGAAGAGAATTGAATTAGTTTCATATTAGCCATATTATAAAGATAGTGTATGATAATTGGGGATGTAGAGACCATATGTAAAAGAGCTGGTAATTATCTATTTTATTCTTTTTGGGGAAAGATTGCCTTTATAAGTAAGTATAAAATGGCTAAATGCAAGTTCTTTAGTAGCAAAATAATCGAATTATTATTAACTTCTTATAAAATCTAAAGTAACTGGGTTTGACCTTGGCGTGTGTGTGTGTGTGTGAATTAAGTTTCATTTCTTTTATTTGTGCCTCTTTTGACTGAAGGCGGAGATTGTTGGATAGCAGATCTGTTTGTGAAACCTTATTGGGAACATCCAGATTGGCAGAACGATTCGGTGCCCATCTGCAACAAATCAGGACGTACATCTGACTAGGTTGGGGCTTCACGCCAGTGCCCGTCTCAACGTGCTCAGTTTTCAGCTGAATTCTGTCAGATTTTTGAGTCATATTATAATTAATATCACAGACATTTTATACATCCTTCTTATGGACGTGCCTATCTGTGTGACTGTGGTTCTGGTCAGACATGGTCTGGGTGTCTTCTTGGCCCTGATGTGACTTAGAGCACCTCCCGCATGTGATAAGCTTTCTCTCTCCCCCCTCCCATTTTCTGTCCGCTCTACTTTCCCTCCTGGATTGATCCTGGGAAAGTGGCTGGGAAATTCTGCTGCCCTGTGGAAGGGAGCTCATGTGAGTACTGAGATGTTTAGAGGTGATTTATGTGGTATCCTAGTTTGGATTCTTCCAAAAATACAACCTGAGACAATAACTTGAATACAGTTGTTGTTTAGCCACCCAGCCATGCCCGATTCTTTGCGACCTCATGGACTGCAGCATGTCAGGCTTTCCTGTTCTTCACCATCTCTTGGAGCTTGCTCAAATTCATGTCCTTTGAATCAGTGATGCCAACCATTTCGTCCTCTGTCATCCCCTTCTCCTCCTGCCTTCAAACTTTCCCAGCATCAGGGTATTTTCCAATGAGTTGGTTCTTCGCATCAGGTGGCCAAAGTATTGGAGTTTCAGCTTCAGCATCAGTCCTTCCAGTGGATATTCAGGTTTGGTTTCCTTTAGGATTGACTGGTTTGGTCTTATAATCCAAGGGACTCTCAGGATATGGTAGTTTATTTTATATTCCTAGGAAACAAGGGTGAGGGCAAGGAGAGTGAGTCACCCCCCAGAAAGGGTATTTTAATGAGCAGATTAAGGATATGTACAAGTGGAGCTCAGATCTCTGGGCATCTGTGTCAAATGGCCTCAGAATTGACCATTCTCCATGCGGCAGCCAAAGCAATATTTAAAACACACAAATCAGATAACACTACCACCCCTGCCTAAACCCTCAAATGGGGTCCCACAGCACTGCGTGCAAAGCCCATGCTGCCGATCCAGCTCAGCTGCCTCTGAGACTGCTCCTGCCTGCCCCCCAGCCCTCGCCTCCTACCACTGTGCCTGCACCTCGCTCAGCTCCATGCGCACTGGCCCGCTTCCTGGTCCAGGCTCACCGGGAGCTGCCTCCCTCCTCAGGATGCCAGTGTTCCCTCCCCGCTGCCCCTGCCAGGATTCCCTTCCCTGCTGCGCCCTCACCTAGCTGGCCCTGCTGTCGTCCAGCTGTCAGCTCAGAAGGTACTCCCTCTGCTGACCAGCCCCCTCCCTCCCTAGGCATCTCCATCTGTAACCTCCTCACTTTTCTTCATTGCATGTATCACAGTCTGAAAATTATCTCATGTACCTCTGAGTCCACACGTTTGTTCTCTGCCTCCCTGACCTCAGCCTCCCTCCAAGTGGAAGTTCTGTGTGAGCTGGGACTCGGTGTGTCTTGTTTCACTGCTGGATCCCTAATGCCCAGAACTTCCTGTTCCATTTGTGTAGTATTTTGAGCCAAACACATTTTCCCTGCCAAATTTCCACTGTTCTGTTTCACCTAGGGAGGAGGAGGGGACATAACGATTTTCTGCAGAGCAGAGTACCCACACATGCAGGGTGACACTTCTTTTAGCTTGCTGCTGCTGCTGCTGCTGCTGCTAAATCGCTTCAGTTGTGTCCGACTCTGTTCTACCCCATGGATGGCAGCCCACCAGGCTCCCCCGTCCCTGGGATTCTCCAGGCAAGAACACTGGAGTGGGTTGCCATTTCCTTCTCCAATGCATGAAAATGAAAAGTGAAAGTGAAGTCGCTCAGTTGTGTCCTACTCCTAGCGACCCCGTGGACTGCAGCCCACCAGCCCCCTCCGTCCATGGGATTTGCCAGGCAAGAGTACTGGAGTGGGTTGCCATTGCCTTCTCCGTTCTTTTAGCTTACCTGACCAAATTTAGGTAATCAGACACAAAACATAACAAATCTCCTCTCCCTCCATTCTTCCTTGACTCTTGCTTACCCAGGGGCCTGGAGGAGGTGGGCTGGTGATGGAAGAAGAGAGTGTAGGAGGGAGTGAGGGAGTAACTTGTATGAAAATGATTTGATCCCACATTTAGGGAAGGAGGGCAGTGTAAAAGCCCTGAGTGAGTAGCAGTGGGTGCTCTTCAAAACTGGGCCTGTTTTTGCACAGACGGGTATATCAGCACTCACATCACTGAGATATTTTAGAAAATGCTTCATCAGAATAAAGGAGTTATATCTAATTTTCCCTAGTATTAACTTTAAAGAGAATTAATAAAATACATTTGGCCTGTGTACCATAAATTATTCTTACAAGCCTTGAAAACTGAAAAACAACGCTGCTGGAATGTTGTTAGGTTGCTTCGCTTTCTTTTCGAGAGATTGGGACCTTTTGTCTTGCTTTGTCCTCAAATGCAGAGACTGTAAGTTTGGGTAAGATGTGACTTGCATGTTCCTGCTGGTTAATGGAGTGGAGGTGGGCTGGGACGAAGGATTAGACATAAAGGCTGCCATTGCCAGCTTCTGGATGTTAGGAACTTGCTTCACACGTGAACGTCTTGCTCTTTCATCGTCGGGAAACTGTCTTACAATTCTTTTAAAGGTCCTTGTAGCTTTTGATAACTCACAGATAATTATGGTTCAGATTGAGTTATCTGGAATACTGTATCTTCACATACATTTTAAAGAACAAGTTGTCACGTTAGTACTCTTAATTACTAACAGAGTCATAGTCTTAATATTTATCTGAGTTGAGTGTAGACTTCCAAAAGAGTCCCAATTTATTCAAAATAAAATTCTAAATGGACATGAGTTTGAGCAAACTCTGGGAGCTAGTGAAGGACTGGGAAGCCTGGCGGGTCGCAAAGAGTCAGACACGACTTCACAGCTGAACAACAAATAGCAACAAAAATTCTGAAACCAGGAAAATGATGGGACGGTATCTTCATATTGCCCTTGTTTACATAGAGGACATTTTCAAGTTTGTGTTGTCTAAGAACTTGGTTATGTTTATCACCCAGATGGTGTTTTACCACATGAGCAATTAATATAATTGGAGACTATGAAGTGTTTATGTCGAGGCAAGAAGCAGTGGAAGCTTCGATGTGATAATATAGACAGCTGAACATATTTTACTGTGTGCTTCTAACCTCCCCTTTCTCTGCCCTTCCCTTTCTATTTTTATATTAAACGGAAAAGAAGGGGAGTTCACAAAGGCACCCAGAAACTGGCAGTTTCCTGAAAATGTGGTATATTTCTAATTTCCATCTATTTCTTTCAGTGGGATGGCCCTGGGAGCACAATTACCTTCAGTGTTGACAGGTGTAAAAAAAGCAGATTCTGCCAGTTCATGATTGAAATGTTATACTGACTGACTTTTCTGAAACTGGCATGATGGGTAACAAAAGACAGAGATGTTGCTTGGTCAGGTGATGTCATAATCCCTGGTTTGAACTCCTGAGCAAGAAGATCCTATGTCAAGGTGCATTAGTACCACCTCACATCAGCCCCTTGAAGGGTTAGCAAGAGATAGGTTCTTTAACTTTCCCAGCCCTACTCTCTCTTCAGAGGGGCTCAAGGAAAGAAAATCAGACAAAATCTCTGAACACTCTATAATAAACTCACATTTTTTATGCTTCATCTAGACTTCACTTTCTTATGTGATAATGATCTGCCAGCCGTGTAAGAAGCTCCTTCCTGCTCCATGTTGCGTTGTGCAGCACTTATGAGTTCTGTTAGTAGGGAGGACCCATTCCCCACCAAAGTGTACTCAAACATTGTACATCATGTTATATCTTAATTATAGAATTGACCTCTCTAAATATAAAGTTGTGGTAAATCCTTGCTAAAGTTTCATACCTGTAAATCCCAAATAATGGATTGTACTCTCAGTTTGGATATACTTCATATATATTTTATGTGAGGAGATATATATACATATATATATACACACACACACCATAATATATATATGTACACATCATTATATATATGTATTATCAGACCCATTTTATAGGAGTGTATATGGGTATACATTTGGCCCTTGATCAACACAGATTTGAACTGAACAAGTCCCACATTTTTTAAAATAAATATATTTTTAGCCAGTTTATTCTTGGATGTGGAACATGCAGATATGGAGGGCCACTATGAGACTTGAGAATCCTTGGATTTTGGTATCCTCAGAGGTGGATCCTGGAACCAGTTCCTTGTGGATACTGAAGGATGATTATGTTTCCTGGAGTGAAAGAAACTGACTGTATTACTATTTGCTTCTGGTTTCTCTTGATGCTCATATCTCTTATAATAGGATGTGATGCATCTCACTGCTCACATCTTAAATTTTTTAAAAAATCATTGCTAAATAGATCCTTAAAATCTTGATTCTGAGACTCACTTGTTTACTCAAAGAACGAGCTGATCATAATAAATGTATATTACTACAGGGAACTACAAGTCATGAAATAATACGAAACTCCAAGCAACTGGGGAGGGGAGAACTTACAGGCTCAATTTGAACCACATCATGGTTGTTTAGATTCTACATTAACTGTTAACATTTTAGAAATTCAACATATTGTTCTTAAAATCTGTATTTGCAGCCTTCTTTGAATGATCTGAAGGTCTGACATGGCTGGAGCTAAATGTTAAAGTGTTGATTGCTGTCTCCACCGCTTCCTTTTGTATTTTTCTCACCTTACTCCTACATTTATCTTGCAGGTCTGGGCATTGCTGGCATTTGGCAAAGCATCCCTGCTCTAAACCAAATTAATCCATGGGCATCATGTCACATGCTGCTCTTTATTTAGTTGCTGTGATGGAATTGAAAAAAAAATTATCGACGTTAAGGGAAAAAACGGTATCATTTGTTTTACTTTAGAATTTCTTAATATACTGGATTTTTTTAAAGAAAAGAAAGCTTACACACGTATTTCTTTTCTTTCCAAAATGATCTGTGACTCAATGTTCTATATCTTGAGCAGGGTTTAGATATTTATAAGTATATACATTTATTAAAACTCAAAGAATGAACAGTTACAATTTTTGCTTTTCATTGCATGCAAGTTTTATAAAATGAAAGTAAATACTGAACTATATTTAATCATATGCATATGCAGAAACATTTACGGAGAATTGTTCTGATTCTGAAAATCACTTTGCAGTGCTCCAGGATGGATTACTGAGTGGGTGGAGGTACGTATAGATGCCTGGACATGTCATAGAGGAAGCGCAGTTATATGGTAATGGTAGAATCTAGGTAGTAGGTACATGGGATTTCACTTTACAATGCTTTCAACTTTGCTGTATGATTGAACATTTTCATAATTAAATGTTGGGGAAAATAATCTGCAACTAAATATGACTCTAATTTGCATACAGTTTATGCTTTTGGGAAGATTTTTTTCAAACCAAATGCTGTAAAATTTTACATAATGAATTAATGAAGCAGGGAATTATGGTAAATTTTTGAATCTGCCTCTCTAGGATTAATTTTCAAAGTTTTTTACATTAAAAAAAGAGTGATTTGGAAATGTAATAATAGGATATTTTTATTCTGTAGAAAACTGTCTTTTGTTCATTTTCTTCCTCTTTCCTATATCTTTTTTCATATGACCAATATGTCTCAAATAGTGTTCCCTGGGCTACATAAATTCCAGATATTTTATACTGCATATGTGGGATACGAGTTCATTTTGACTGATGGTAGTTTCACTTTATACTTTGCAAGGTGAAGGAATTTAGGATTTAAATGTTGAATGCATATATTTTTTCGTAAGTAATTGGTATATTGGTACAATTTAACAGGCAGTTTGTTTGTCTCTCAGACTTGTTCTTCCCTACATTTAGAAACTTCTAATCTGCAATTATGGACTTCCAAGGTGGCTCAGTGGTAAAGAACCTTCCTGCCAATGCAGGAGACATGGGTTCAATCCCTGAGTCAGAAGATCCCCTGGAAAAGGAAATGGCAATCCACTCCAGTATTCTTGTCTGGGAAATCTCATGGACAGTGGAGCCTACCAGGCTATAGTCCATGGGATGGCAAAAGAGTTGGACACAACTTAGTGACTAGAACACACACAAACATACACACATGCATTCTTTGATTATAAATAGCAAGTTGTGGCACTATTAAAAGTAACTTTATTGTAAATATTTGAAATGGCAAGATGTTGAAGGCAATGGCTCAAACTTCCAGTCCTAAGCAGTAGTCTACTTTTTGATTAAACAATGAATGTTGTTAATGGTAACGTCTGGATTATCAGTGGGCAGAGTTTGACTATAAAGCTGTTTCCTCCCTTTTAGAAAAGAAGAGTGAAAATGAAATTTGCTCAGTCATGTCTAACTCTTTGTGACCCCATGGACTATAAAGTCCCTGAAATTCTCCAGGTCAAAATACTGGAGTGGGTAGCTGTTCCCTTCTCCAGGGGATCTTCCCTACCGAGTGTACGAACCCAGGTCTCCCTCACTGTAAGTGGATTCTTTACCAACTGAGCTATCAGGGAAGCCATTGGAAAAGAAAACCCACCACCAGTTAGGTTATCTCCAGTGAAATGAAGTGGTTTTTAGGATTCTAAAATCCAGAATTTTTCCCACATTACTCTAAATTGAATTTAGCTTTTTTCAAGATATTTAATTATTTTATTAAAGTACCATTTGCATTACACTATCAGAAATCTTTGAAATGCAGATCATTCTCTGTAAATACCACCACTGGAGAGACCATAGACCTCACTTCTCCTTATTTTGTAAAATTTCTATTCCTTATCAAAGAACAGCAATCTCCTCTGCAATGAAGTTGAGTCTTAGTGAAATCAGTTTTTCGCTCAAACATTTCCATATCATTAAAATTTACTAGAACTCAGGTCAGTCAGTTCATCTAATATTCAGTGAATGCCTATTAGGCTGGCTTCTGGGAATGCAAACATAAATAAGGCTTAGTCCCTGCACTTGAAGAGGCCTCATGCTCTTATAAAATGCTGCAGTGGCAAAAAGGAGACACAACGAAACATTTAATGGAGGAATATTCTAGATGAATTAGAATACTATTCATCTAATAACTCTTTTTGAAAGTATTATTAGGTTAAATGCATTCTTGACATTTATTTGTAAGTAGTGAAATAAAATTATTTCCTTCTGATATAGTTTTAGAAGATAGAGAAGAGCTCAGCATGTGGCTTTTGTTTTTAAGTCATTTTAATTTTAGTTTTTATGGGTGGTAGCATAGTACAATAGAATGAGCAGAATGGGTTTAGAATCAAATATATCTTGACTTCTATCCTTCACTTACTAACTTAGTGGTATAGATCTCAGACTTACTTAATTCCCCCATATCTCTCTTCATCAACTGTAAAATATAAGCAGAATGCCTGCCTCTTGTGAAAATTAAAATTTTAATAGAATAATGCCTAAAAACCTCAAATCCTTACAGAAGGAATGCAATGAGTGGTAAGTATTATTGCTGTCATCATGATGATGAGGAAGGGGATGGAGATGATGTGAAGGAGGAGGAGGATAAAGATGCTGATGAGGATGGTGATTTTATTTGAATTCCTAGAGAATCAAACCTGAGATGGATTCTACTGTTTAAGTAGCTGAGGTAGAAGTTGTTCCCAAGGAGCCCTGGTAGCAGAGTGAAGAAATAGGAGAGAGAAGGTAGAAAGCCAATAAGTGGGTGGGGAATTGGAGTGTGAGAAAGCTTAGGAGTTCTGACAGGCAGTGTAGAACATGGACCTCAGAGTTATCCCATCTGAGAGATAAGGGAGCTGGGGTGTTTGCTCATCAACTCCAGCCAGTCATTAGTTGAGGGCAGGTCTAATGGGCCTGAATTCCTTGGCGTTTACAGCCTGCCATGTGCACAGGCACAGTGGTCTTTGGCAGGTAGAGGAGGTACTCAGGCAGTGATTCAGGTGTTGACTGTTGGCAGTCAGCCTGGTTTGCTGAAATGGTCAGAGCTGGAGGTATACGGACAGAACCCTGATAGCATCTGTCCATGTGATGACGATGAGACCACTTGATGAAGGTGGGGCATGACCTGTCTCTCTGAGAAATGAAATGTAAATGTAGATGATTAGATGTAGGGACAAGCCTCTCTGGGAGAAAAGGCACTATGTCTCTGCCTACCTGCACACACTTTATCTGACAGTCTTGAACTTATTCTAGCTTTGGCCAGTGAGTCGTTTTATTTTCCCACAAGTTTCCTCTGTACACAAGATCCTCTGTCTAGCCCTGGGTGGGTTTTCTGCACTAGCAGCTTCTCCTTGGATCTGAGACTCCAGTGTTCATTATTCCAGACTTCCTTCCCGGAGTGCTGTGCCTGTCTCATCCAGCAAGCTTGGTCTGAGATGATCTACTCATTACCGCCTGCAGGATCCCTTAGTAGTTATGATTCAACTGTAACCCACACCTAATGAGCAGGAAGAAGCAGTTCCACCACTTGCTTGCATTGTTTGAGGAGGTATCCCACCATCTCCCAATTTAATTATGGGATGTGGTTTCTGGGCAGGAGAGCAAGTGAGATATCGTTTCTGCATTTTGTTTTGCTCATAACTGAATCAGAGTAATTAAGCAATCATGTGGGGTGTCAGCAATAACTTTTGTGAACATTAAGATAAGTCTGTTTCATAACATCAAAATGCTTTGTTTGTCGAAGTTCACTTTTGAGAAACTGTGGTGATTGTTAGGAAAGCACTATTAATTTGAAGGCGTGGAGGAGAGAGATAAGGCTCCTCTCCTAGAACAGTGTATGTTCAGGTAGCTATTATATTTGGGAGGCACTGAGGTGTCTTCTCTAATAAATCTCAGAAGGTATACAAGACATAAACCATTATTTACATATATGGGTATAGAGATAGCTGTATACATGTACACATATATTATTTCAGCCATGTCCTAGACACCTAACAAAGATGGAATTGCAATGATTGTTTGCAATGTCAAAGACAACACAGTAAACTCTAACCAGAGTTCTTTTAAAATTCACGAGTATAGTCTACGTTTTTATTTTGAAAAATGAGAGTAAGTTATTATGGGAATGAGTGTATTAGCAATAGCTCTATTTAAATAAATGCAGGAAAATAGATCCCCTTATTAATTTTTGAAGCATTAAGTGCTATGTATCCACACTGTGCAAATGAGGATTTATTGAAACCCTCTTTAAACATGCTAAAAATCTGTCACAGATGGCAATGTGAAATGATTTCTTTAACCTTTCTTGTACTGATAGCATCAACTATTGAGGTTAGCATTTCAGTAGATATAATGCAGTCATCATAATAGGCATGTTGTTGACTAATATGAGGTTTGCTGAAATAGAATGAAGAGTCCTCTGGGAGGAAGAAAGAAGCAAATGGTTTACAAATCTACTTTCCCACCATGATTAGAAGATGGGTGATATTTTGCTACTCTTCATAAATGGTTCTCTTAACATTCTGACTAGTTCAAGGGAAAGAAGTGTCATGAGAGTCATTATTATTCTTATTTAGGGGGCCAGTTTTAGGACGCTGGTGTGGAGAAAGTGGAGATTATATCTTGCTATCCATGTTTCCTCCTCTTCTCATCTGCACTGTCAGACAGATCCTTGTCCTTCCTACTTGGCCTCTTGTCTTTCTACTCAACTCTTCCTCCACCTGGCAGGGGTTCCCCTACCTGTATAGCCAGGTCACATCATCAGAGATCTTTAAAGATTATATTCATAGAAAGGGAAATAGTAGTTTCACAATGTACTGCCTAACCCTGATGGCCTTCTCTCACATTTAGAAATCAACATGAAGACTTGGGCTCTAATTTGACAAAAGTGGGAAGTATGTCTGTTGTTGTGCATCATTGTAATCTCAGTGCCTGGAAAAGTATATTGTCACAGTAGGGCTCAATATATACTCAATCAATAAATTAATTAATAGAGGAGAGTAGAAAATAATACAGTGAAAAGATCATTTTAAGTATCTTTGTTACTTATTGCTGTATGACACATTTCTTGATGACAGAATGTGGTCCACTGGAGAAGGGAATGGCAAACCACTTCAGTATTCTTGCCTTGAGAACCCCATGAACAATATGAAAAGGCAAAAAGATAGGACACTGAAAGATGAACTCCCTAGGTTGGTAGGTGCCCAATATGCTACTGGAGATCCGTGGAGAAATAACTCCAGAAAGAATGAAGGGACGGAGTCAAAGCAAAAACAACACCCAGTTGTGGATATGAACGGTGATAGAAGCAAGGTCCAATGCTGTAAAGAGCCATATTGCATAGGAACCTGGACTCTTAGGTCCATGAATCAAGGCAAATTGGAAGTGGTCAAACAGGAGATGGCAAGAGTGAACATTGACGATCTAGAAATCAGTAAACTAAATGGACTGGAATGGGTGAATTTAACTCAGATGACCATTATATCTACTACTGTGGGCAGGAATTCCTTAGAAGAAATGGAGTAGCCATCATAGTCAGCAAAAGAGTCTGAAATGCAGTACTTGGATACAATATAAAAAACAACAGAATGATCTCTGTTCGTTTCCAAGGCAAACCATTCAATATCACTGTAATCCAAGTCTATGCCCCAACAAGTAATACTGAAGAAGCTGAAGTTGAATGGTTCTCTGAAGACCTATAAGACCTCTTAGAACTAACAATCAAAAAAGATGTCCTTTTCATGATAGGGGGCTGGAATGCAAAAGTAGGAACTCAAGAAACACTTGGAAAGTGAAAGTGAAGTCGGTCAGTCGTGTCCGACTCTTTGCAACCCCGTGGACTGTATCCCGACAGGCTCCTCCGTCCATGGGATTCTCCAGGCAAGAATACTGGAGTGGGTTGCCATTTCCTTCTCCAGGGGATCTTCCTGACCCAGGGATCAAACCTAGGTCTCCCGCATTGCAGGTAGATGCTTTAACCTCTGAGCCACCAGGGACCTGGAGTAACAGGCAAATTTGGTCTTGGAGTAGAGAATGAAGGTGGGCAAAGACTGACAGAGTTTTGCTAAGAGAACACACTGGTCATAGCAAATACCCTACTCCAACAACACAAGAGAGCACTCTACACATGGACATCACCAGATGGCCAACACCGAAATCAGATTGATTATATTATTTGCAGCCAAAGATGGAGAAGCTCTATAAAGTCAGCAAAAACAAGACTGGGAGCTGACTGTGGCTCTGATCATGAACCTCTTATTGCCAAATTCAAACATAAATTGAAGAAAGTGGGAGAACCATTAGACCATTCAGTTCAGTTCAGTAGCTCAGTCATGTCTGACTCATTGCGACCCCATGAATCTCAGCAAGACAGGCCTCCCTGTCCATCACCATCTTCCGGAGTTCACTCAAACTCATGTCTGTTGAGTTGGTGATACCATCCAGCCATCTCATCCTCTGTCATCCCCTTCTCCTCCTGCCGCTAATCCCTCTCAGCATCAGAGTCTTTTCCAATGAGTCAACTCTTTGCATCAGGTGGCCAAAGTACTGGAGTTTCAGCTTTAGCACCATTCGTTCCAAAGAACACCCAGGGCTGATCTTCTTTAGAATGGACTGATTGGATCTCCTTGCAGTCCAAGGGACTCTCAAGAGTCTTCTCCAACACCACAGTGCAAAAGCATCAATTCTTTGGCATTCAGCTTTCTTCACAGTCCAACTCTCGCATCCATACATGAAAACTGGAAAACCATACCCTTGGCTAAACGGATCTTTGTTGGCAAAGTAATGTCTCTACTTTTCAATATGCTGTCTAGGTTGGACTTAACTTTCCTTCCAAGGAGTAAACGTCTTTTAATTTCATGGCTGCAGTCACCATCTGCAATGATTTTGGAGCCCAAAAAGATAAAGTCTGACACTGTTTCCCCACCTATCTGCCATGAAGTGTTGGGACGAGATGCCATGATCTTTGTTTTCTGAATGTTGAGCTTTAAGCCAACTTGTTCACTCTCCTCTTTCACTTTCATCAAGAGGCTTTTAGTTCCTCTTCACTTTCTGCCATAAGAGTGATGTTATCTGCATATCTGAGGTGATTGATATTTCTCCCGGCAATCTTGATTCCAGCTTGTGCTTCTTCCAGCCGAGCATTTCTCATGATGTACTCTGCATAGAAGTTAAATAAGCAAGGTGACAATATACAGCCTTGACGTACTCCTTTTCCTATTTGGAACCAGTCTGTTGTTCCATATCCAGTTCTAACTGTTGCTTCCTGACCTGCATACAGGTTTCTCCAGAGGCAGGTCAGGTGGTCTGGTATTCCCATCTCTTGAAGAATTTTCCACAGTTCATTTTGATCCATACAGTCAAAGGCTTTGGCATAGTCAATAAAGCAGAAATAGATGTTTTTCTGGAACTCTCTTGCTTTTTCGATGATCCAGCGGATGTTGGCAGTTTGATCTCTGGTTCCTCTGCCTTTTCTAAAACCAGCTTGAACATATGGAAGTTCACAGTTCACACGCTGTTGAAGCCTGGCTTGGAAAATTTTGAGCATTACTTTGCTAGCGTGTGAGATGAGTGCAGTTGTGTGGTAGTTTGAGCATTCCTTGGCATTGCCTTTCTTTGAGATTGGAATGAAACTTCGCCTTTTCCAGGTCTGTGGCCACTGCTGAGTTTTCCAAATTTGCTGGCATATTGAGTGCAGCACTTTCACAGCATCATCTTTCAGGATTTGAAATAGCTCAGAGGAAAACAACAGATATGAAAGACTAGTGATCTCTTCAAGAAAATTAGAGATACCAAGGGAACATTTCATGCAGAAATGGGCTCGATAAAGGACATAAGTGGTACGGACCTAACAGAAGCAGAAGATATTAAGAAGAGGTGGCAAGTATATACAGAAGAACTGTACAAAAAAGATCTTCACAACCAAGATAATCACGATGGTGTGATTAGTGACCTAGAGCCAGACATCCTGGAATGTGAAGTCAAGTGGGCCTTAGAAAGCATCACTATGAACAAAGCTAGTGGAGACCATTCAGGTATGACCTAAATCAAATCCCTTAGGATTATCCAGAAGTGAGAAATAGATTTTAGGGACTAGATCTGATAGACAGAGTGCCTGATAAACTATGGACGGGGGTTTGTGACATTGTACAGAAGACAGGGATCAAAACCATCCCTGAGATAAAGAAATGCAAAAAGGTAAAATGGCTGTCTGAAGAGGCCTTAGCTCTGTGAAAAGAAGAGAAGTGAAAAGCAAAGGAGAAAATGAAAGATATAAGCATCTGAATTCAGAGTTCCAAAGAATAGCAAGGAGAGATAAGAAAGCCTTCCTCAGTGATCAATACAAAGAAATAGAGGAAAACAATAGAATGGGAAAGACTAGAGATCTCTTCAAAAAAATTAGAGATACCAAGGGAACATTTCATGCAAAGATGGGCTCGATAAAGGACAGAAATAGTAGGGACCTAACAGAAGCAGGAGATATTAAAAAGAGGTGGCAAGAATACATGGAAGAACTGTACAAAAAAGATCTTCACGACCAAGATAATCACGATGGTGTGATCATTCACCTAGAGCCAGACATCCTGGAATGTGAAGGCAAGTGGGCCTTAGAAAGCATCACTATGAACAAAGCTAGTGGAGGTGATGGAATTCCAGTTGAGCTCTTTCAAATCCTGAAAGATGATGCTGTGAAAGTGCTGCACTCAATATGCCAGCAAATTTGGAAAACTCAGCAGTGGCCACAGGACTGGAAAAGGTCAGTTTTCATTCTAATCCCAAAGAAAGGCAATGCCAAAGAATGCTCAAACTACCACACAATTGCACTCATCTCACACGCTAGTAAAGTAATGCTCAAAATTCTCCAAGCCAGGCTTCAGCAATATGTGAACTGTAAACTTCCAGATGTTCAAGCTGGTTTTAGAAAAGGCAGAGGAGCCAGAGATCAAATTGCCAACATCCGCTGGATCATTGGAAAAGCAACAGAGTTCCAGAGAAATATCTATTTCTGCTTTATTGACTATGCCAAAGCTTTTGACTGTGTGAATCACGACTGTGAAAATTTTTCAAGAGATGGGAATACCAGACCACCTGACCTGCCTCTGCAGAAACCTGTATGCAGGTCAGGAAGCAACAGTTAGAACTGGACATGGAACAACAGACTGGTTCCAAATAGGAAAAGGAGTACGTCAAGGCTGTATATTGTCACCCTGCTTATTTAACTTCTATGCAGAGTACATCAGGAGAGACACTGGACTGGAAGAAGCACAAGCTGGATCAAGATTGCCAGGAGAAATATCAATCACCTCAGATATGCATATGACACCACCCTTATGGCAGAAAGTGAAGAACTAAAAAGCCTCTTAATGAAAGTGAAAAGGAGAGTGAAAAAGTTGGCCTAAAGCTCAACATTCAGAAAACAAAGATCATGGCATCTTAGTCCTATCACTTAATGGGAAATAGATGGGGAAACTGTGGAAACAGTGTCAGACTTTATTTTTTGGGCTCCAAAATTACTGCAGATGGTGATTGTAGCCATGAAATTAAAAGACACTCCTTGGGATGAAAGTTATGAGCAACCTAAATAGCATATTGAAAAGCAGAGACATTACTTTGCCAACAAAGGTCTGTCTAGTCAAGGCTATGGTTTTTCCAGTAGTTATGTATGGATGTGAGATTTGGACTATAAAGAAAGCTGAGTACTGATGAATTGATGCTTTTGAACTGTGGTGTTGGAGAAGACTCTTGAGAGTCCCTTGGACTGCAAGGAGATCCAACCAAAGAGATCAGTCCTTGGTGTTCACTGGAAGGACTGATGTTGAAGCTGAAATTCCAATACTTTGGCCTTGTGATCCGAAGAGCTGACTCATTTGTAAAGACTCTGATGCTGGGAAAGATTGCGGGCTGGAGGAAAAGCGGATGACAGAGGTTGAGATTGTTGGATGGCATCACCAGCTCATTGAACATGAGTTTGGGTGAACTCTGGGAGTTGGTGAAGGACAGGAAGGCGTGCTGAGGTTCATGGGGTCACAAAGAGTCTGACAAAATTGAGTGACTGATCTGAATTGAACTGAACTGCTGTATGACTGTTGATAAGGAACTTAATATCTCTGGGATTCAGATCTACTATTTTAAAAAGCTTTGACTTATGTTTTCAACATTTGCTCATTAAATTACCTTGTTCGTTTTTACATGCTTCTTTGATTTTATCTGGGTTGTGTTTCGGGCAGTGTAAGCTTTTGCTTAGAGAAAACTTATGCTGTTAAGGAAAAGTTTCCAGATAATGTTCAGATCTCTTTCAGAGGGAAAACTAAGTAAAGAAAGTTGATAAAGGGAATACACTGAAGAGTGTCACGATGGTGCAGAACCCACTGTAGTGCATTCTTTCATCACCCAGTGAGGACGCATTTTCTGTTGAAAGCCGCTTTGACCATTTAGGTGTTTTTGAGAATATTCACAGAAATACATAGCTAGGGAGACAGTCAAAGTAGTCTTAACCACTGGGAAGCAGTGAGAAACTCACTCTTTTCTAAGGCAGTGGATCAGAAAGTCCCTCTTAGCATTGAGTGCTTTCTTGCGGCGAAGTGGATTCACATAGTTTTGTTTTTCTTTTACAGTCTTAAAACTGTAAACTCATTGAGAGCAGGGATGTATTTTAGTCATCTTTTTGGTTCTAAACACTTTGTACCTTGCTTAGCACAAATGAAGTTCTTGGTTATTTTTTTGCTAGTGACCAAATATATAGCAGGAATAAAACGTTATGCACGTGTTATGGGGATGATGATGCTACAGGGTCTTCATAAGTCTCACTTCCAAATAAAAGCTATACTTAATTACACTGTTTATTGAACTGTTCATATTTACTGTGATCTTACCTTTTTACACAGGAGAAGCTCAAGAAAATAAATTCCCCCTTCTTCCGGTATAATTGTTACTAGCTTTGGATAAGTAACTTCTATAATAGAAAATCTCCATACATGCAGTAGAATTCTTGGTCTGCCTTTCTGTATATGTAGCTTTATCATGTAGACTGTTTTGGAGAGCTTGAAATTAAAGATTTGATACAACCAAGGGTTCTGTTAGATTAAGGTAGTGGTATCAGTTTCTTAAACAGTGCACAGTTGTAGAGTATAATGTAAATTAAATCAAGTCATGATTCAGTAATCTTTTAATTAGCTTTCAAATATTTATCTCAATAGAAATATTAAATTATGCATGGTGGAAAAGATGTCTTGCTTCCCTGAATGTCATGAAAATCTCTTCCTTCTTTTATAATTGAGTCAGATGTAGGACATAGGTTAGAAACAGTCTTCAAACTTCGTAATTTCTGACACTGTAAGTTATGCTGAGGTAAAAAGAGACATTAGTTGGCAAAGGATTTTTGTTTATACATATGACAGTTGATTGTGGTACAGTTTGGAGGTGATCCATTCTGCCTGGTGGCTCAGATGGTAAAGAATCCGCCTATAATGCAGGAAACCAGGGTTCAATACCTGGGTTGGAAAGATCCCCTGGAGGAGGGCATGACAACCCATTCCAGTATTCTTGCCTGGAGAATCCCTGTGGACAGAGGAGCCTGGCGGGCTACAGTCCATAGGGTCACATGAGTAGGACGCAACTAAAGAGGCTTAGTTAGCATGGACACGTGCCATTGCAGTGATCTCTATTGCATAGATGGCCAAGGTAGAAGAAACTAACTTCTTTGCATGCATTTTGAGGGTGGATTATAATTTCAAATGGGGCTATGCACTTGGATCATATAAAGGAACATATAAGAGAATTCTCTTTTTATTGTGTAAAATTAAAATTATAAAAGATAAAAAAGCAGCCTAATTCTCTCATTTAAATTTTGATCATATTAAACTTTGAAGTTTTTCCTGAGCTGTTCAAATAGCTGTCCAAAATAGGAAAACATTTTTTATCCAAATAGTGCTGTAAATTTTACCTATACTTTTACAACATTCTTTCATATGTATAAAAACATTCTTTATATATTTTCATGACTATATATACACTGATATATATGGAATTATTTTAAAGTTGAAACTCCATTTTTATACTTTTTAAAAGTTGTTTCATTGAATTGTTTTTCGTATAGCACTGAATGAATATTGCTTTTAATAAAAACCTTTAATTTCTCTCATCCTTTTCACAGATAAAAGTATATCCTTTTTATCTTTTCCCTTAAAATGACAAGGGCTTCTCATCAGGGAGATCAGAAAGCATGCCTGGCATGCTGAACCTAGTATCAGAACATTTTTGTTTTTTATTCTTTATTTCATCTAACCTTGGAATGAGGTAATGACTCCTAGATCATTTTCTCAAAAATGACTCTGTTTCTCACGCATTTACATTTCAGTGGCCCTTTGAATTATCGAACTCTTCCACTGCCTGGTTTGTGTTTTTAAATGTTTATAATAAATAAAATTTAGACAATTCTTATCTTCTGGGTTGGAAGGTATGGATGCGGTTTATGGAGAAAGCATCTCTTCCTCAGAAAAGTAGGAAATAAGCACAGCTTACTCCCCAAAAGATTTAGCTACAAGAGGAGTAAAATGCACATAGAAAAAAGAGACCTTGAGATATAGAAAAAGGAAACCTTGAGGTATAGGATCAGTTCAGTTCAGTCACTCAGTCGTGTCTGACTCTTTGTGACCCCATGAACCTCAGCATGCCAGGCTTCCCTGTGCATCACCAACTCCTGGAGTCCACCCAAACCCGTGTCCATTGAGTCAGTGATGCCATCCAACCATCTCATCCTCTGTCATCCTCTTCTCCTCCTGCCTCAATCTTTCCCAGCAGAGGTATAGGATCGAGGATTCCAAACTTTGCTAAGCTTCAGTATCAGCAGGGAGGCTTGTTAAAATATATATACGCTAAACTTATGGAACCAGAATTTAGAAACCTAGGACATGGGCAGCTGGCTAATATCCGTCAAAGTCGGCAATACACGAGGTCAGGACCTAGCCCAGTTGAAAGTAAGAAATGGAGGAAATTTCCTGCTAAACTTAACTCTTCCACTATTCAAGTCAGTTCACAATTATGAGGCATGGATTTCCATTGGTCACAGAATTTAGGTAGGTAGTTAGTGTTGAAATTCCTTGCCCTTGATGACACTAAGGATCAGCTGTCCCGAGAACTCAACTCTGTCTCATTTCCTCATATCCTGTACAGCTGTTTGCTCTTTCTTCATCCTTTCATTTGCCAGCGTAATATCTGCTAGCAGTTCTTTGGGGCTTTTAATATTTCTTCTCATGTCCCTAGGCTTTTCCTGTTTTTGTCTTCGGCCCTCGAAGTCAGTATTTGTCCTGTCTCAGAGACTGCCTCTGAATCATCCATAGTTTGGAGCTCACCCTTTGGGAAACACCAAGATTCTCATACCTTTCATTTCTCCACCCTATTAAATCAGGTCAGGAATGGCTGCTGACATTTCCCTTGACACCAAAGGGTGTGGTCCGACTAGAGGAGAAAATGCTTGTTGAATGTGGAGTACTGTGTAGCTTCACTTCTTAGCTGTGAGGGTGAAGCCTACCAGCTCAGTGATGTGCCGGGGCTGTGCAGCCCATCCGTCCTGAGCCAGAATTATAACCTGGAGCATCTGGCTTACTCTTTCAGAGAACATTCCATTGGATAAACTGGATTTACTATTTCAAGTGTTTCCATGTCCCTGTTGTAGGTCAAAGAGGTAGAATTTATGACAGTAGTTTGAGCTTGAGAAACCTCACGTAACCCAGAATTGCGTTTTAGTTTAAAAGAGAGCAGTGGAAAAAGGGAGAGATGAGCAAGTATTTAATTATTGAGATTCAGCTGCTTGTATGTAGGGGATATGTACAGGAGAATCTTTACCTTTTCTACACTATTTACAAATTTATTTACTCCTCAAACAACTCTCAGGACAAAAATAGAATTAAAACAGAAATTTGAGATTTGTCCTTAAGTATATCTTTAGAAAAGTATACTTGAAATTCAGTGATTTATAGGGAAATATTGATCTAGAAGATTAGAATTTTGGAGAATTCCCTGGAGGTTCCGTGGTTAAGACTCCAGGCTTTTAGCACAGGGGAGGGGGTGGATCCCTTGTTGGGGAAGTATGATCCCATATGCTGTATGGTATGGCCAAAGTTTTTTTTTTTTTTAAAGTGAAGAGTTTTTATCTTTATTCTGATTAAATATATGTCTGTTTTGAGACCGAGGCTTTGTTTTGTTTTTTTAGTACTTTTGGGAGAGACACTTCCCTAGGAAAAAAATAGGTCTGGGATTCCATAATGTTCTTTGGTTGATGTTCTGAATTATAGAATTGGAATTCTGCCTCTTAAATTAGAATATGGAGGAATGTCAAAGCCAATCCTGGTCCTGAGGTGTGTGAGCTCTTGCTCCACTGTTTGGTCAGTGAAAAATCAGGGGGTCAAAAATGTACTTGTTTAGCAATTTCTGTGTACCAAGATATGGTGAAAGGCACTTTATACACTTTCATCTAATCCTACTAGAGAATTAATAGCTTCTGGAGCCTGTGTGTTATGCCTAAGGAAACTGTGGCTCTGAAATGTTACGTAACTTGACCAACGTGGAACTGAGACTGAGTTTCACCCCCGCACCCCCAGCCCCATCGTCTTCTAGTTCCCACAGGACCATGTGCAGCCAGCATTCCATCACAGATACTGGCACAGAGGAAAGGCTGGGCATGCCTGTTATGCACACAAGGCTCTGACTGTATCATGCACCAGCTTGCTACATGGCTGCAAAGGTCCAAATAACAACTCTGTGTGCTCCATTTCTCTTTATTAGCACATCTTCTTTTGCATGGTTATCCAGTGCGAGCTGTGGTGAGTTGGGGCTGTGGGTGGAAGCTGCTGCAATTATTTTTGCCTCAGGTAGAATGCTGACATCAGTTGTAATGAGATTAAAATCTTCTACTCAGCTGTTGCTTGAAATATTCTCTTGTGTTCTCATCCAACTTCTTTAACTAATTGAAGTGACTTAACCATATAATTATTTTCAAATGTTTACAATTACTTTTAGATAAATATAAATGAATGCTTGCCTGTTTGTATGAACAACAAAAGGAATAATTTGATACCTCTTCCCAAATAGTCTAACTTTCCTAAGATGATGTGGGAGGAAATCAAGTATACCAGAGTGAAGTTTAAATGACATAAATGAGCATTTTAAAAACTAAAATGAATATTACTTTCATGTTCACCAAGATGTAGTAGCCCCATTCCTCCCAACTCCTCCTCCTTACGACTGAAAATCCCTATTTATCACATGACAAACAAGTGTTGGAAGACTGAAAGACTAAAAGAGGAAGGTGAAGTGGGCTGCCTGGGAACTTGAGGGACTAAACAGCAGTGAGTACCTTCAATCTCCTTTTTGCCTCTCATATACCCTGGACAGGGGGCTGCAGAAATCTCCAACCCATGACCACCAACAGGTGCAGACCAAAAAGCTCTAAGAAAATCCTGTTTTCCTTAGCCAAACGATCAAGACTATGGTGGCTAACAACATAAAATTTTGGGAGCAACGTCTGTCAAACACCACCAGTAAAACCACATCTACAGACAAGGAAACTAAAGTTCTGAGATGTTAAATAACTTCCGCCAGGTGGATCTGAGAGTCTAAATTCGGTATACCCCACCTAAAAAGCCCAGAGTCCTTTTGGGTTTCAGCAGTGCTGAGCTGAGAGTTAATTCCCTGCGCCCTCCAAATGCTGATACCATAATATTAGAATGGGATAAGTTACATATATTTCATTGTGTTACATATAGAGAGTAAGCGCTAAGGAAACTATACACAACAATATACTAAAAATCACTGTAAGTTAGGCATCGGACTCGAACCAGGGCACAGAGTAGGAGGGGAACAGCACACCAGGGAGAGAAGCTTCATATGCTCCTCCCCTTGGCTTCCCATTGCTCACATGACCACTTGAACCAGTGTTCAAATTACCTCCTGAACCATTGCTCAAAGTAGAGTGTACCAGCTGAGCTATCCACCACTCCCTAACCCCTGGTTCATGGAAAAATTGTCTTCCATGGAATCGATACCTGGTGCCCAAAACGGTTGAGGACTGCTGCTGTAAATAAATCAAGATAGAAACCTTAAAAAGGATCAAATAACCCACAGGAAAGTAAGCACAGAGAAACAGAGGGAAGAAACAGAAAGCAAGTTATAAAATGACAGAATTAAACCATAAAATATCAATTGTTGTCATTCAGTCGCTAAATCATGTCCAATTCTGTGACCCCCCTGGACTGCAGCCCGCCAGGCTCCTCTGTCCTCCACTATCTTCTGGAGTCTGCTTAAATTCATGTCCGTTGAGTCAGTGATGCTATCTAATCATCGTATCCCCTTCGGCCCCCTTCTCTTTTTGCCTTCAGTCTCTTAGAAGAGGTCATAGGTGTAAAATTTGTCATGTTGCATTAGGCAAGGGATTCTTAGGTGTGACACCAAATGCACAAGCGACAGAAGACAGGCACACTGCGCTGTGCTGTGCTCAGTCGCTCAGTCGTGTCTGTTTCTTTGCGACTCTGTGGACTGTCGTGGGTTGCCATGCCCTTTTCCAGGGGCTCTTCCCAATCCAGTGGTTGATCCATGTCTCCGGCATTCTCTACCATTGAGCCATCAGGAAAGCCCATAGATACACTGGACTTCATCAAAATTTAAGACTTTAATGGTTCAAAGCACTTTATAAAGAAAGTGAAAAGCAACTCACAGAATTGGAGAAAATATTGCTGATTATATGTCTGATCTAAGGGACTTGTATCCAAAATATGTAAAGTACTCTCACAATTCAAGAAGACAATACAATTTTGGAATGAGAAAAGGTTCTGAATAGATACCTCTCTCCCATGAAGTTATACAAATGACTATTAAAATATGAAAAGAAGCTATGCATCGTTAGTCATCAGAGAAATGTAAATCAAGACCCCAGTGAGTTACTACTTCTCACCCACAAGGATATATAGTTATTATCAAAAGACAGATAATAACAACTGTTGATTAGGTTATTGACAGACTGGAGCCCTCATTCATTTCTGGTGAGAATATAAGATGGGACTGTCACTTTGGAAAATGATGTGGCAGGTCTTGCTAAAAATAGAATTACCATTTGAGATTGACATATATACACTGTTGATACTATGTATAAAATAGATAACTGAAGAGAACATACTATATAGCACAAGAAACTCTACGCATGGTCTGTGGTGACCTAAATGGAAGGGAATCCAAAAAAGTGGGAATAAATGTATACGTCTAGCTAATTCACTTTACTGTACAGTAGGAACTAACACAACACTGTTAACTAACTATACTCCAATAAAAATTTTAAAAAAACAAACAGAAAAACAAAAGAATCACCAATTACCATCTGGCCCAGTAATTCCTCTCTTGGCTATATACCCAAGTGATGCAAGAACATGCATTCATACAATAAATTGTACATGAATGTTCTAGCAGCGTCATTCACAGTAACCCTCAAGTGGAAGCAACCCAAATGTTCATCAACTGATAAATGGATGAAATTTGGATTACATTCAGAAAATGGAAAATTTTCCGCAAAAATGGAATGAAGTACTGATGCGACAACATGGATGAACTTTGGAAACCTTATGCTGAGTGGAAGAATCTATTCATAAAAAACCCATGTAAGGTATAATTCCACTTATACGAAAAGTCCAGAATAGGAAAATCTGTAGCGTCCGGAAGCAGATTGCTGGTTTCCTAGGGCTTGAGATAGGAGTTGGTGGGGGGAGGGGTGGGTTTGAGGGAAAACAGAGAGGGAATACTAATTGGTGTGGGTTTCTCTGGGGGATGATGTAAATGTTCAAAATTGATTATGGCAATGGTTGAGCAAGCCTAGGAATATACAAAACTCACTGAACTATGTCCTTTAAATGAGCCAATTTTATCATATGTGAATCAACAAAGCTGTTGAAAATGTAAATG
Organism: Capra hircus; assembly: GCF_001704415.2. NCBI lineage: Eukaryota > Metazoa > Chordata > Mammalia > Artiodactyla > Bovidae > Capra > Capra hircus. Next base: position 7,977,951 of record NC_030820.1, read on the forward strand.
GTCTAAATACTCCAATTTGAAGACAGATTTTGGCATAGTGGATAAAACACATGATCCAATAATATGCTGTCTGTAAGTTATTCACTTCAAATAAAACATAGGCTGGCTGAAAGCGAAAGGGTAGAAAATCATACGCTGTACAACATTAATTTCTAAAGGCAGTTGTTATATTAATATCAGATAAAGTAGACTTCAGAGTAAAGAAAATTATTAGCTGCAAAGAGTGGCACTGCATAATTATAAAAAAAGACCAATTCATCAGGAAAGGATAACTACTATGAATGTGTACTCATTTAAACAACAGAGGCTATGAATATATGAAGAAATGAAATATTACATGAAATATTCTTAACTTCTTTATATCCTACTGCATCGGTAACAATGGTCTTTACTTACAGCATGTTATAATTTTTGTATCTAAGTCTGATTCCTCGGAGAGTTGCCTCTGTCTTTTTACCCTTGTAGTGCTATGCTATGTTAGGGATTGAATTACATGTGTGTGTACGTTGTGTGTATTTACACCATGTAGACAAAGTCGGTGATTCCATAATCATGGAATTTAGGGGTGGTGGTGTTCAGTCACCCCGTTGTGCCCGGCTCTTTGTGACCCCGTGGACTGCCCCATGCCAGGCTTCCTTGTCCCTCACCATCTCCTGGAGTTTGCCTAAGTCCATGGGCATTGCATTGGTGATGCTCCAGCCGTCTCATCCTCTGACACCCTTTTCTCCTTCTGCCCTCAGTCTTTCCCAGCATCAGGGACTTTTCCAGTGAAAATTTAGGGTTAGGTGATCATTTTTTTTAATACAAATTTATTTATTTTAATTGGATGTTAATTACTTCACAATACTGTATTGGTTCTGCCATACATCAGCATGAATCCGCCCCAGGTATACACGTGTTCCCCATCCTGAGCCCCCCCCGCCCCGCTCCCCCCTCCCTGTACCACCCCTCCAGGTCATCCCAGTGCACCAGCCCCAAGCATCCAGTATCATGCATCGAACCTGGACTGATCATTTTTAAGGCTCTTTTTATGACACATATTCACAGAAGCAGAGAATCAAGTTAATCCCATAAATATATACTGGTAATATTTTTGATGCTCTAAGCAGCAGCATTTCTTGGGAAGTGATATGATGGAGAACGATCTCTACCCAAAGAGACAGTATGAGCTTAAGGAATAAAGAAAAATTTCAATATTTGTGTTTGAGAGCAATAAATTTTGTGTTAGGAATGTCTATAAAATGTAGGCATACTTGCCTGCTATCTCCCTGAACCCCATAGGTAAAATAATTTTCTTTCTAATTTACTCCTCTTAAGGTATGCAAATTAAATACTCTAACAGCTTGTTATTTTACTAAACAAATAAAACAATATATAAATTTAATTTAAATAATTATATTGTTGTATAAATCAATACAAGCTGGGCTTTGGTAAATTTAATGCACTACCTATGTAAATCCTATCTACGATGATAAATAACTCCAATATAGTCATCTGTGGAAGAGAATGAGTCTCAAATACTTATATAGCTCCTTTCATCACCATCACCCTGCATTTTGTCATCTGATTTCAGTTGAATAGCTCTTTGTTTGTAATCTTTATACGTCTAGATTATATACACTCAAATCCCTACTTGATTCATCAGCTTCAAGCATTAAGCTTATATAATTATTTCTAAAGTTTCTGAGACCTAAAATATTTGTTTCCTTTATAATTATAAAGTCCAGTTTTTTTCTTTACTTATGTATGTTGAATGGTTACAGGGCTTACCTCCTAACTGTTACAGTGGACTTTGTAAGTTTACTGGAGTGATCTCTAAAGCTGTGAAGCATGCATAGTTTGTAGATCCCTTTGGGAGATACTGAGACTCTCAGAGGTTTTACATGTGTAATCAAATGAAGACAGTGCTGATTTTCCCTCTCTGCCACTCTGGTGTCAAACAAGGCTCAAGGTCCAAGTATGCTGCAGTTTGGAGCTTTTTTCTTTCATCTATTCACATTTCTGTGTTTTGACCTCCTGAATGTGAAACTTTTAAAGAGCATTTGTATTTACAAATTTAAGTTTTCAAGCTCTATTGCTTAGTTCTTAATGATTGATATTCTATCTGTGCTTTGTGTCAAAGATTTCTTGGAGTGAAAGAGGACAAGTCCTTGATACTTGTTTTAGAGAGCCCATTGGAGAGATTTATAAAAAGCAGGATTGTTAGAATTTTGTTAAAGGAACATTTGAAACGTTAAAAGATGAAGAGGGGTTTCCCTGGTGGCTCTGTGGTAGACTCCACCTGTCAATGCAGGAGACGCGGGTTCTGTCCCTGGCTGGGGAGAATCCCACATGCTGCAGAGCGACTTAGCCCTGTGCTCTAGGGCCCGGGAACCACAACTACTGAAGCTCACATGCCCGAGAGTCTGTGCTCCTCAGGAAGAGAAGCCTTCGCTAACTGCAACTAGAGAAAGGCCCGTGCAGCACTGAAGACCCAGCATGGCCAACAACAAATAAATACATACAGTTATGTAAAAAAAGAATATCGTAGGCTTGGTGGAGATGCTAGGCTGAAAGAATCGTTTGCTACTCATACCCTGGTTCTTGGAAATGTGTATGTAATGTACACAGAAACATACCCACTAACACGGATACACAGGAGGTGAAAATGGGATCAAAAACTGTCTTCCAGAATATGCAGCAGGCACTATTTTGTGGCTGCCTTTCGCTTGTCATCTGGGCATTGTTATAGGAAGGACCATTCAATGGGCATGAACTTGAGCAAACTTGGGGAGCTGGTGAGGGACAGGAAAGCATGGCGTGCTGCAGTCCATGGAGTTGCAAAGAGTTGGACGGGACTTGAAGACTGAACAACAGCAACAACAGCAGCATAAGTACAGTCCATCTCAGGGGTTCCAAAGGGTAGGAACAGGGGAAATAGGAAACTTTAAAATCTCACAGCTTATTCTATCAGGGATTCTCATCCAGCTTTACTATTTACGTAGCAACACGTCCTGTGTTTGACTGTCATAAAGAATACTTTTTCTGAAGTGGTTTTCTTAAGAGTACTCTTACACAATGGCCTTTGTGTCCTCCACTAGACCATTGTACACCAGAGTGGGTCACATTTTGGCCATCCCATGTTACCGTCACTTTTAGGCAATATTAACTGATTTCTGGTGAATGGCAATACCTAAGTTAGCATTATTTCCAGAGTCCTTTCCCCCCAGTAACAGCACACAAACTAATAAAATATATTGAATTTTAATCTGCCCTTTTACCTCTTATTCCTTGAATAAACTTTAGAATTTATTTTGTTAACATACAAGGAACCTCTGATATTATTTTCCTGGAATAAAAATTGATTCATTTTCATTCATCTGAAATACCAGATGGACTGTCAGATTCAAATGATGTTTTGCTGCTTTATGGTAATACTCAATGATTAAGATATTGTCCAGATAGATTAGCACCTAGACCCTGGAAGTCTTATAGTCTGGCATTTAGGTTTAGATATATGGTGCATTTGTAATACTGCATGCAAGCCAAAGAACATCGCTATCCATTGTTAAAATTTACATATAAATTATGTATGAGAAATTGTTTGCAATCTAAGATAGTGGTGTTATTTAAAAGCATTTCATTAGATTTAGTTTTTGATTTGTAACCTGATTTGATAACTGCTCTTTTCAAATTGTTCTTTCTAAGTGTCTTGATCTTTGAGACGTTTTAGTTCAGTCATAGACTGCCTTGTGATTATGGACTGAAAACTGCTACAAGTTTGGATAAATACTTGCAATTCATACTGAAGAGCCTTTTAGTATCCAAATAGTTTATATTTTCATGGACTTTTGAGTTTTAATAAAGTGACCTTCATCTCCATGTTAGATTTTGGAACTGCATATGGGAATTTTGTATTTTTATTTTCAAAAACAATTCAAGATTTCTCTGAAAGTCAAAGTCGCTCTGTCGTTTCCAACTCTTTGCAACCCCATGGACTATGCAGTCCATGGAATTCTCCAGGCCAGAATACTGGAGTGGGCAGCCGTTCCCTTCTCCAGGGATCTTCCCAACCTAGGGATCATATCCAGGTCACCCACACTGCGGGCGGATTCTTTACCAGCTGAGCTATCAGGGAACGTGAACGTGAAGTTGCTTAGTCGTGTCCGGCTCTTCGCGACCCCATGGACTGTAGCCTACCAGGCTGCTCTGTCCATGGGATTTTCCAGGCAATAGTACTGGAGTGGATTGCCATTTCCTTCTCCAAGGGATCTTCCCAACCCAGGGATCGAAGCCGGATCTCCCGCATCGTAGACAGATGCTTTACCATCTGAGCCACCAGGGAGCTATCCGGGAAGCCCTCAAGATTTCTCTGGGGAATTTTATTGTTCATTGGGATGGTAAGTTTTTGGGGGGTTTTGTAATGACTAAGAGACTGTGTAAATCTTGATAGTATTATTATATTTTGTCAGTCTCCACAAGTTATACCTATGTATTCATGAGGAAGGAACACCACATTTAACATGTGAAATACTTCATGTGTGTTACTTGAAAATGACAAATACTTTATGTGGGTTACTTAAAAATGACAAATAAAATGCTATCATGTAATAGAAAAAAAATGCTTTGAAACATAATTTCTAGTGCTATATTTTCTCTATTATAGTTAAACTGCACTCCTCAATGGTAACCCACTCCAGCGTTTTTGCCAGGAGAATCCCATGGACAAAGGAGCCTGGTGGGCTACAGTCCATGGGGTTGCAAAGAGTCGGACACAACTGAGTGACTAACGCACACACACACACACGCACGCACGCCCATACCCATGTTATTCATAAGAATGAGCTTTGCTGTCATTTTTAAAAGCTAAAATAATTGGGATGAGAAAAAAAAATGCCCAAGAGGTTATTCTGGTAAGAATTACAAGTCTAGGTCCACAAAGTAAATAAACCAGAATTTGAGGCTTGATCATTTTTGTTTTTGTAACTTTAACAGTCCTAAAGCAATAATCAACAATTTGCTGATTTTTAACAGGAAACACATTACTCTACTGCCATCTGGACATCCTAACAGAACCTATGCCTCTGGATGAGGGAAAGGCATAATGATTAGATAGATGTTTTGGCAGAAAAGCCCTTTTTTAAGTGTCTTGGGATTTGGGATGTAAAACCAATGGCCATAATTTTGAAACATCTGTCCTTTTCATGATCTACTCTACATGAAAAGAGATTAGGAAATGGAGTGTCCTCAAACACCGCTTTGTCACAGTGATCAAAAATTTTTATTTTATCCACATATGTAGATAGAGTCAAATTCGCTTCTTAGTAAAACCTATTATACCAAACGTGGCTTTCTTTCTTTCTTTTTTTTTTTTTCTGAATTCAGCATTGTCTTCATTAACTGGATTAGTTTATTATTTATATATCCATTCACTCCTAAAAAGGAAATGAGTGATTTTGCCCTAAAAACGCATAGATATAATAAAAATGGGAACATTCACTAAGTATTTCATGATAGCGAAAGGATGATTAAACCAACATTGTCAGGGACAGTAACTATAATTGACTATGAAAATTGAGGACGTGCTCTTTGACCTTGAGTCGTTTTCTTATTGTTTAAAACTGGTGTCCAGCTGTCCTTTGGATACAAGTCCATCTCCTGGAAAGAAAGAGAAGTGAGAATGTCAGTGAATCTAACACCCTAGACTCCCAGACTGGGGGAGTTTGAAAGTGAACGGTGTGCTTTTCCCCTTCTGTCAAGTCTCTTGGCTTCCTGTGTTCTTTTAATCCTCTTTCATTCTTTCTTCTCCTCTGAGAGTAGATTCTGTGGGAAAGCCTTTCTCAGAATCTTTTTCCTGTCTTGGTCTCGTGAGTCCTCTCCTAGGGGATAACTCTGTGTTCTGCTGTGCTAATCTTTTGTCTTGCTTTGAAACTCCTCGAAAAACTTGGTGCCATCTGCATCATTCTGACCATGTTTTGTTCTGTGATGTGTGAGCTCTCAGTTCAGTTCAATTCAGTTCAGTCGCTCAGTTGTGTCCGACTCTTTGCAACCCCAGGGACTGCAGCACGCCAGGCCTCCTGGTCCATCACCAACTCCCAGAGTTTAACCAAACTCATGTCCATCGAGTCGGTGATGCCGTCCAACCATCTCATCCTCTGTCGCCCCCTTCACCTCCTGCCTTCAATCTTTCCCAGCATCAGGGGCTTTTCAAATGAGTCAGCTCTTCCCATCAGGTGGCCAGTGTATTGGAATTTCAGCTTCAACATCAGTCCTTCCAATGTATCACATTTCCTTTGGATCTCATTATTGCCTAGAATGAGTCAGAACCTGCAGTTATAATCTCCCTTGGATTGCATTGGATTATGGGCCTTCTCTGTGCAGTACTAGGATGGAATTAAATTTCATTCTGACCCTACTTTCCAATGCTCCTAGTCTATCTTCCACTAGCATCTTTTCCAAGGTTGTTTGCTCCTCCTTTGCCTGTATGACTGACTGGAGGCATGTGCTAGGGTAGGTTAATCTCTTACATGAGGAAAAGGCCTGCACAAGCTTCCAGGGAGTCAACTTTAAAGGGGAAGACACATGAATTACAAAACTCTCAGAGTATAATGAAAGCAAATATAGCAGTTTACAGGGAAGAAAATAAACTCTTCAGAAGGGAACTGGAATTTTTTTTTATATTTAGAAAAAAACTCTTCATTATTCCAATCAGTCATCTATTTAAAGGTTAAGAGTATAGGTACTATAAGACACCTATTAGAAAGGCTAAATTTTTAAAATATTAATAATAGAAAATGCTGAATTAGAACAAAAGATTTTACTATTTATATGGAAACACAAAAGACCTCAATAACCAAAGCAATCTTGAAAAAAAAATGGAGCTAAAGAATCAGCTTCATGACTTCAGACTATACTACAAAGCTGCAAAATATCAAAAAAGTATCAAAATAGTATGATACTGACACAAAAACAGAAATATGAATCACTGCAACAGGATAGAAAGTCCAGAGATAAACCCATGCACCTATGGTCAATTAACCTATGACAAAGGAGGCAAGAGTATGCAATGGAGTAAAGACAATCTCTTCAATATCTAGATAATTACACATAAAAGAATGAAATGAGAACATTTTCTAACACCAAAAAAATAAACTGAAAATGGATTAAAGGCCTAAATAGAGGACAAAATGCTATAAAGCTAGAGGGAAACATAGGCAGAACACTCTTTGACATAAATCACAGAAATATTTTTCTGGAATCCATCTTCTAAACCAAAGGAAATAAAGCAAAAATAAACAAATGGGGCATAAACCTAGAAGTCTTTGCACAGCAAAGAAAACATCCACAAAACAAAAAGACAAACTACTGAAAGAGAGAAAATATCAATATTTACAAATGATATGACTGATAAGGGATTAATATCTGGCATATATAAACAACTCATACAGTGCCACATCAAAAAATAAACAAGCAACCAGATTAAAAAATGAGCAGAGGAACTATGTAGACATTTTTCCAAAGAGGAAATGCAGATGGTCAACAGGTACGTGAAAAGATGCTCAACATTGCTAATCATTAGGAAAAGGCAAATCAAAACACACAATGAGGTATCACCTCACACCTTGTGTCAATAAACACAAGCTTTTGGGTATAAGATAGGCTTAAAAATATATTGTACAGCATGGGGAATATATCCAATATTTTATAATAACTGAATGGAAAGTAACCCTTAAAATTTGAATTAAATTTTTTAAAAAATTAAAAAAAAAAGCAGATGCTGGCAGAGAATGCAGAGAAACTGGATCTTTCATCATTGTTGATGAGAGTTTAAAATGGAACAAACATTCTGTAAAGGAATTTGGAAGTTTCTTTTTCTATTAATTGGCTTTTGAGAGAATTATACATTTACATGCAGTTATAAGGAATAATACAGAGAGATTCCATGTACGTTTTGCCCAGTTTCCTCCATGGTAACAATTTGCAGAATTATGGTAAAATGTCAGTTCTATAATTTCTACTTAGTTCTTTTATATAGATATACATATATATACACACATTCGGTTTCTTTGCAGAGAAGTTCTAACTTTTTCTTTCGCAAAACAACAGTACAATATAATTTCCAAGATGTTGAAATTGACAGTCAAGATACAGAATCCTCATGGCACCAGGATTCCTCATGTGTTCCTGTTACACTACAGTCCTTTCCCTCTTACCCCTCCTACCTCCCACCCTGTCCTTAGCCTTCATGTCATTTCAAGAATTTCATATAAAATGAATAGTAAAGTATGTACCTTTGATATTTGAGATTTTTCTCAACATATTTTTCTATAGATTCATCCAAGTTGTTACATGTATCAGTAGCTGATTCCTATATACTGCCAATTCTTACCGTATTCTATGGTATGAATATACAAGTTTGTTTCACTCTTCACCCATTGAAGGACATCTTTGTGGTTTCTAGGTTGGGGCTATAAAGAATATAGGTGCTACATTCATGAATAAATGTTTGTGTCAAAAATCTTCTTTTCTCCAAGTTAACTGCCCAAGAATGCAGTTGCTGGATCACATGGTAATTGCATATTTACTTTTTAAAGAAACTGCAAGAATATTTCCCAGTGTGACTATAGCATTTTACATTCCCACCAACAACATATAAGTGAACAAGTTTATCTGCATTCTTACCAGCTTTTGGTGTAATCAATATTTTTTATTTAGCCATGCTGATAGGTATTTAGCAATGCCTCACTGTGGCTTTAATTTGCATTTTCCTAATGGCTGGTCTTTTCATTTGCCTATCTGCCATTAGAATATCCTCTTCGGGAAATGGCTCTTCACTTTTTTGCATATTTTCTAGTTGAATTGTTTGTTTTTTATTTAAGTTTTGAGACCTCTTTATATATTTTAACAATTAGTGCTTTGTTGGATATGTGGTTTGCCGATATTGTTTCTTAGAAGAATCTTTCACAGAGCAAATGTTTACATTTTTATGAAATCCAATTTTCATTTTACAGATCATACTTTTGATATCAAGCATGAGAAGCCTATTCTTATCCCTAGATCCCTAAGATTCTCCTTTTTTTTTCTTTTTTTCTTAAAGTTTTACCTTAAATTCCATGATCTATTTTGAATTAATTTTTGTATAAGGTGTGAAACATCAGTGGAAATTTTTAATACTTTTATTTATTTATTTTTGGTTATGCTGGGTCTCTGTCACTGCGCCTGGACTTGCTCCAGTTGCAGTGAGTGAAGGGGGTGCTACTCTCTACAGTGGTGCGTGGGCTGCTGGGCACACGGGCTCAGTAACTGGGACTCAGGCTCCAGAGTGCAGGCTCAGCAGTCAGGGTGCCCAGGCTTAGTTGCTTGGCAGCATGTGGAATCTTCCTGGGCCAGGGACTGAGCCCATGTTCCCTGCATTGAAAGGCAGATTACTGTACCACCAGGGATGTCCAGTCAAGGTTTGTGTTTATGTCCTTGAGTGTTCAGTTACTCCAGCACAATTTCTTGAAAAGTCTGTCTTTTCTTCATTTAATAACTTGTGCTCCTTTGTCAAGAATCCTCTGGCATGTTTGTGTGGATTTGATTCTGGGTTCTTCATTCTGTTCCATAGTCTGTCTCTGATCTGTGGGTCTATCCCTCTATTAATACCCTATCTCACCCCTCCCCTCAGCCAGTCATGATTACTGCAGCTACACATATATAACTTATCACAGCCTACTGTTGTCATTTAATCAGTTGAAGTGAAATATAAAAATCTTATTTCTTCTTATATCCCTTTGCTGTACCTTATTTATAATATAATTATCTTAAATATTTCCTCTCCATGCACTTTAGACATATTTAGATAGGGTTATGATTTTTGCTTCAATCATAATTCCTAATTTAGAAAACTCACGTAAAGAAGGAAAGCCTAATGTATTTACCCATGCTTTTTCTTGCCCTGTTCTTTTTTCCTTCCTGATGTTTCGAATTTCCTTTTATCATTATTTCTTTCTTGTTTATAGAACTTTCTCTAGCCTTCCTTGTAATAATGTAGGTCTGCTGTTGACAAATTCTCTTAGTTTTCATTGATCTGAGAATGTACTCATTTTTCTCTTCATTGCTAAAGAATATTTTCACCACATATAGCATTCTGGGATGACAGTTCTTTTCTTTCATCCCTTGAAATAACCTATGCCACTTCCTTCTAGCCTCCATGGTTTTAATGAAAATTACATCATTGGAATTATTTTTCCCCTTTAAGTAAGGCATTGTTTTTCCTAATCTGCTTTCAAGGTTTTTTCTCTTGTCTTTAGTTTTTAGGAGTTTAGTTACGATGTGTTACGGCATGAATTTTTTTGTTTCGCTTTTTTTATCCTCTTAGGTTTGATTTGACTTCTTAAATCTGCAGTTTATGTCTCTTGCAAAATTTGGGAAATCTTCAACCTTTATTTCTTCTAGAACTCTTTTAGATCTGCCCTCTTTCTGCTCTTTTTTAAGGACTCAGATGATGTAAATTCTAGGTCGCTATGGCTCTTTATTTATTTATTTGTCTCTGTTATTCAGATCTGATAATTTTATTGTTTTGTCTTTCAGTTCACTGATTCTTCCTCTGTCTCTTTCCTTCTGTTGTTGAGCTCATTCTTGATCTTTTTTTCAGCTCTAAAATTTCTATTTGATGTCTTTATTGAATTTTCTGCTTCTTTGTTGAGATTCTTTTTTTTTCATTTGTTCCTTTTGCTTTTTCATTTGTTTCAAGTATGTTTGTAGTTGTTCATTGCAGTTTTTTATCATGGCTGCTTTAAAATCTTTTGTCAGATAATTATAACACCCATGTCATCTTAGTTTGGGCATTTATCGATGGTTATTTTTTATTAAGTTTGAAATCTTCCTGGTTCTTGGTATGATGAGTGGTTTTTAAAAAATTTTATTTTGTTGATACCTGAAGATTTTCATATTATGTTATGAGATTCTGGATCTTATGCAAACTTCCTGCTTTAACTGAATTTCTCTTACCCTGTCCTGGCAGGGAAAGGGTGAATACTGCCTCATACTGCTAGACAAATGAAGTCCAAGTACCCTCCGGGGCCTCTGTTCACACCCAAGAATGGGCCTTTTTCTTATTGCTGGGTGAGAGTGCGAGTTCTGGCTCCCCACGGTAGTTTTTGTTTATGCTGTGTATGGAAGTCTGTTTATCAGCTTATGGGACTATGAAAGTCCTAGATCCCTGATTGCCTTTCTCTGTTGCTGCTGCTGCTAAGTCTCTTCAGTCGTGTCCGACTCTATGCAACCCTATAGACAGCAGCCCACCATGCTCCTCCGTCCCTGGGATTCTCCAGGCAAGAGCACTGGAGTGGGTTGCCATTTCCTTCTCCAATGCATGAAAGTGAAAAGCGAAAGTGAAGTTGCTCAGTCATGTCCGACTCTTAGCGACCCGATGGACTGCAGCCCACCAGGCTCCTCCGCCCATGGGATTTCCAGGCAAGAGTACTGGAGAGGGGTGCCATCGCCTCTGACCACTCCTTAATTGGGAGAGGAAAATTGGGCATGCCTCCCTGAAGCCTTGCAAAGCTATAAGTCTGTGCTCCTCACCTGGCTTTGCTAATAGACAGGAATACATCTTTTCTTTTTCCTGCTGTGTTTGACTGAAATAAACTGGCTGTCCAGAATTTTGTCTTGCTCAACAGTAAGCATTTTTGTTGGGCTTTTTTGTGTCTGCATCCATTGGCATTTTTGTGTTAGTAACTTGTTCAATTCCGAGTCTGCGGCATATAGGACAAGGAGCAAACCCAGGGGACTCAGTACTCTGTCCTTTGAGTCTTGAGGTCCTTAGCTGGTCTGGTTTGCTACCCTACATTTTAGAATCTTCCCCTGTTTGTTTTACATATGATGTATAGGGCTTTTAGTTGTTTTTAAGATGAGAGATATAAAAAATACATCTATAGAAATACATCTATTTCATCTTTCTTAGAAGTAGAAATAGCAGTTTCTTGTAAAATTAAACATAACCATCTCTATTTCAGGAGCTGCCCCTTTGGCCACTTAGTCCACAGAAATGAATCCATATTCACCCAGAAACCTTTCATGTTCCAAGCAGCTTTATTTGTAACAGCAAAGACTGGAAATAAGTCAAATATCCTTCATGATAAGACTTCTGTGGTATATCCATATAGTAGAATAGTACTCAGTAATGAAAAGGAGAAATCTTTTGATACATAAACTATTTGGATGGATCTCAATAATGTTGATCTCAATAATGCTGAGAAAATGGGAAAAAAACACATTTAAAATAGTTATATACTGTGTATTTCTATTTATATGACATTCTCAATGTGAGAAAATTATACTGAATGAGATTTCACTAGTTGCCAAGGGTTAGAGTTGGGAGAAGGATGTAACTATTAAGGGTAAATACAATAGAATTTCTCTGTAGTGATGGAAAAATTCTGTACCTTGATTGTGGTGATATTTACTTAAATTTATAGTTTAAGTGGAATTTCATAGAACGACACACAGATAAAGGAGTACATGTAAAAACTGGTAAAATCTAATTAAGATATTCATCTGAGTGAATAATATTGTACTAATATTAGTTTCCTAATTTTGATAATGTGCTGTGGGTATTATGTTCATCATATATTTATCTTCACTGGAGGAATCCGGGTGAGGGGCAAATAGGAACTCTATGTATTTTGCAACTTTTTGCAAGTTTTAACTGTTTCAAAATGAAAAGTTATTTTAAGCATAGCTAATAATAATGATAAAATTGCAATGTTTAGAAAGTTTTTAAAAGTTGAGGTTAAATGTTTCCTGTAGTGTGTTGATTATTCTGCATTCTCCATCCTCTAATTCTAAACGCTCTCTGCTCTGCTCTAGCTTATTCGCAAGAGACTCACTTTTATTGACTGCGTCACCTCCTCTTCCACATCTCTGTCTTTTGCTGCTGCTGCTAAGTCGCTTCAGTCGTGTCCGACTCTATGCGACCCCACAGACGGCAGCCCACCAGGCTCCCCCTTCCCTGGGATTCTCCAGGCAAGAACACTGGAGTGGGTTGCCATTTCCTTCTCCAATGCAGGAAAGTGAAGAGTGAAAGTGAAGTCGCTCAGTAGTGTCTGACTCCTAGCGACCCCATGGACTGCAGCCTACCAGGCTCCTCCATCCGTGGGATTTTCCAGGCAAGATTACTGGAGTGGGGCACCATCGCCTTCTCCACTCTGTCTTTTAGCGGATTGGGGGCAGGAGGAGAAGGGGACGACAGAGGATGAGATGGCTGGAAGACATCACTGACTCGATGGACGTGAGTCTGAGCGAACTCCGGGAGTTGGTGATGGACAGGGAGGCCTGGCGTGCTGCAGTTCATGGGGTCGCAAAGAGTCAGACATGACTGAGCGACTGAACTAAACTGAATTCTGTTCTTTCTCTTATCCCTAAGACCTAGTGATAGAGATAGATCTCTCTTATTTTTAGAACCTTTGTTAGTTCCCTTAATGTTGTTTGTATCACTAGATACAGCCCTTTTGTTTTCTTTTCAGGTAAAACATTTGGGTGTGCTATCTGCCCCTGCTAGGATCCTGATACATTTGGCAAAAAATAATAACAATAATAAGTAAATAATGGAATGACAAATGATAGGCTGAACAAATATTTGTAACTCATGTGATAAAAAATTCCTTTCCCTAACATACAAAAGACTTCCTATAAAAGGATAAGATGAAAACTAACAACCAAAGAAAAATGGACAAAGGGTATGAAAAAGCATGTCAGAGAGGAGACATTCCAAATGGCCAAAGCTTGTGAAAATATGCTCCTGCATTAGTATTTCAGCTCAGTTCAGTCACTTAGTCATGTCCGATTTTTTGCGACCCCATGAATCACAGCACGCCAGGCCTCCCTGTCCATCACCAACTCCCGGAGTTCACTCAGATTCATGTCCATCGAGTCAGTGATGCCATCCAGCCATCTCATCCTCGGTCATCCCCTTCTCCTCCTGCCCCCAATCCCTCCCAGCATCAGAGTCTTTTCCAATGAGTCAACTCTTCGCATGAGGTGGCCAAAGTACTGGAGTTTCAGCTTTAGCATCATTCCTTCCAAAGAAATCCCAGGGTTGATCTCCTTCAGAATGGATTGATTGGATCTCCTTGCATTAGTATTTAGAGAAATACAAATTAAAACAATAATGAAATACTTCTTTCACACATAAGATGGAGTCACATTCCCCTTTAGGACTTAAGAATTCTCTTTGCTGCTGAGCGTTTATGTGGCTGACAATTCTCATCTGATTACATTTCTAAGAATTTTTCTCCATCAAACGGAGTGTATTGCCCAAGATTCTGCCCTTCTCCTGCAAGCAGTGATTCATGATGTGAGATACAATGGTCCAATTCCTTGCTCCAAGGTGGACAACCTACAGTTGTAAAGGGCTATTTTCTAGGGATCTCAACCCACAACACAGCAAGTGTGAACTTGTAGGGTATATGAACTCTTGTAATGTAAACTGTTGCAATCTCTTTTGGAAAGCAGTCTCACATAATCATTGAAAAAGAAATCTATATCTTTTGACTTCACCATTCTGATTTTCAGTGTTATAAACAAGAAGACATAAATGATGTGTCAGTTCAGTTCAGTCGCTCAGTCGTGTCAGACTCTTTGCAACCCCATGGACTGTAGCACGCCAGGCTTCCCTGTCCATTGCCGACTCCCTGAGCTTGCTCAAACCCATGTCCATTGAGTTGGTGATGCCATCCAGCCATATCATCCTCTGTTGTCCCCTTCTGCTCCTGCCTTCAATCTTTTCCAGCATCAGGGTCTTTTCAGATGAGTCAGTTCTTCGCCTCAGGTGGCCAAAATATTGGAGTTTCAGCTTCAGCACATTTGCAATTTTATTTGCTGGGATAACAGATAGTAGCCTAATATCCATCAATAGAGAAATGGCCTACCATTAGAGATGGTACATCTGTGCCCTGAGATGTGATGGTCCTAAGAAGAATGGATTAGATTTGTATCTGTGGCATGCACAAGATATCTGAATGTCGATGGTATAATGTTGTGTGACAATAAAAGACAAAAAGCAAGTTATAGTTGTACCTGTGTGTGTGTGTGCCCTGCTCATTGAAGATGAACAGAAAACAGTGACTGTTAGAAAAGCATGTTTTATTGGAGCTGCTCTTCAGCCAAAACAGACTTAGATGGCCATGCTTGTTATGCAGGGATGACCACTTTGATTGGCTGGGTGTTTATTCTGTTAGTCAGTGCCTGTGCTGCCCTGGTTGTTAATAATTTTGATTGTTGTCCTTACCTATAAATTTTTGCAAGCCTGTGTATATGGTTGGCTACAGAAACAACAAAATGAAAGATTCACTAAGCCACATATGGATTCACATTATGCCACACATTTGGGTGGGAAAGGAAGTATGCAACCCAGATGCTGTATTTGTGTGACAAATATAAACAAGTTAGAATTATAATAAAAGTTCTAATTCTGTCTGGTAAGATCACTGTGATATTCACTCCCTCCGCACTGTTACTAACACATGGAAGAAGAGAAGGATCATACAGTGTATAACTGAATCCTGGCAAAGCATTATTTCTCACTACTCCCACCGTGGGGTTCTGGGGGTATTGTAGCATACATTTAGGACTGCCAAATCCTGAAGTTTAGGAAATACCATTGTAAAGCATAACATATACATCAGAGATGCCTTAGGAAGAGAAAGGCAATATTTTATGAAAAGCTTTGAACTAGTGGGTAGAATAATAAGCATATTTTTGTATTAGTTGTAATGATTTATATTGCCTTTCTTCTAGAGATGCATTAGCACCATGAAAGTACATTTTGATTGGTTTTATAAATAAATAGGTGATTACTTAAAAAATAAATATATTCAGGTTAGAGTTTGTTCATTTGTGTTTGATATGATTTGACACTGCAGAAGGGCAAAGGATCTCATTATTACCCAGGTCTTTACAAGAAAGGGTCCCCAATGCATGACATGGCAATTTGTCACCTTTATTTGGATGAATTTAGACAAAGCTTGCACGGTTAGCATTCAGTTCCTTTGACAGTACCTTTTAACATCCATCTTATTGTTCCATTTGTGGGTCATTGCAAAGCATTCATGAAGACTTTGTGGTTTAGGGAGCAAGTGAGGCTGTTTTCTAATTTGTTGTAATTGCTTAACTTACTCAAATAGTTTAATTTACCTCTGAATATGTTCAGCAGCTTAGAAGAAAGGTGTTTGTTCAAACATGAAATCTTTATAATTAGAAAAAAATCATTATATGAATTTGTGTTATATAAACCTTAGTGAACTTTCTCCTTGCCCAATTTAATCAATCTTTAAATGATAACATTGGTTTAGTTCTTTGTGGGGGAAGGGTGCGAGGAAAGATTATGCATGGAAGAGTCAGACTTTTCTGAGACATTAGCATGCATTTTTTAATGTGAAAGACATTTTTTTCCCCTAAATCTCTTCCTAAACAACATTTTGGCTTCTGCCTGAGGGAGTGGATTAGCTGTATCTCTCCTCACTCTCAAATTAACCACCTCCCTGCAAACTGCTACAACCCCAGTGTGCTTTTAGGTTACCAAACCATGGGGGAGTACACAAAATGTTCTTTCTCTTTCCAACCCAATCTGTCTTTGAAGTGCCAAGGAGAGATAGTCTGGCAGCATGTAAATCTAAAATTCTCTTTTGCTTAAAAAAAAATTGAAATTCTCACTCAAGCATTATTCCTTCCCTTCAAAACAGCAGTCTTTTCCTGTCCTTTGTCTAGCTCACTGTCTTTGAACCATCTCATTAGTGGGCTGGTGTTCCTGACACAATGCGTTTTAGGAGTTGAATTTCTGGCTAAATCTAAGCTGCATTTTCAGTGACAAAATAGCACACAGGGAAAATGAAAAATAACACCAGAGTCTTGAATAATGTTGTTAGCTCAACTTTCGTGAGTTAATTACATTTCTTCTCCTAAAAGAAAAAAAAAAAAACTATTAGAACTTCAATTTCACATTATGTTGCTTTCACAAATACAATGGTTAATAGTATAGATATTGAGCCATTACTAAAAATGAATTTTTGTTGCCTAGAGTCTATAGGCAGGAAGAATCATATAAAAAATAAAGACTTTGTATCCCTCCATGCCTATCCAACCCTTCCCACCCTAAATTAATGAAACTTTACTCTTTCTTGAAGAAATTACCTGCTAGACTTGGTTCAGCAGTCTGCCAGTATATAGATCCCTCTTCTTGATTTTTCTTCCTATTAGTTTCTAGGAAGGCTGAAATTGACTGGATGACAATTTCTGCCTATGCTTAAACAGTGAAAGTAAAATGGAGTTGGGCAGGTTTATTTTCAAGTGAACTTAGTATCTTTTATATGCTTAAATCTACCGAAGAACTTAAACCTGAAATTCTGGGTGAACATTATAGACTGTGAAAGGTAAAGCTACAAAGGAATTTGGATCCTAAACACCATTAATAGGGAAAACTTTTCAAAAACCAGACATAGACAATGCCAAATAAATCTCACGGTAAATGGTTAAAATGGAAAAAAAGCAATCAGCTCCAATTACTGGAGCAACTGAAGTTTTGAGGTTCTTCTCTTCTGCTGGTGAAATTGCTACCACTTCAGAAAACTAGCAGTAGAAGTGAAGCCAAGCAAGTCAAAAGCATCAACTCTTCAGCACTCAGCTTTCCTCACAGTCCAGCTCTCACATCCCTGCAGTTTTGTTCTTAGGTGTGCATCCAACAGAAATGAATCCATACGTTCATCAAAGGTGTGCATAGGAATGTTCATAGGAACATTCACAGTATTAGTCCCAAGGTGGAAGTAATCAAGTCAGTAGTATGAATGTATTAGGGAAGCCCCATTAATTGTGATAGCTTATTGCAAATTAATAATATAGAGAAAAGGATGAGCCAACTGTCAGTATATAGAGAAAGATGGATTGATTTCACAAGGACAATGTTGAATGAAAGGAATTGGACACCTATGAGTATATCTTGTATGATTCAATTTATATAAACTCTAAAAAGAGGGAAAATTAACCTATAGTGTTATAAGGTAGGGTGGTAGTTAGCTTTATGGGGCAGTAACAGGAAAGGTGAGTGCAGCCATGAAATTAAAAGAAGCTTACTCCTTGGAAGAAAAGTTATGACCAACCTAGATAGCATATTGAAAAGCAGAGACATTATTTTGCCAACAAAGGTCCGTCTAGTCAAGGCTATGGTTTCTCCAGTGGTCATGTAGGGATGTGAGAGTTGGACTGTGAAGAAAGCTGAGTGCTGAAGAATTGATGCTTTTGAACTGTGGTGTTGGAGAAGACTCTTGAGAGTCCCTTGGACTGCAAGGAGATCCAACCAGTCCATTCTGAAGGAGATCAGTCCTGGGATTTCTTTGGAAGGAATGATGCTGAAGCTGAAACTCCAGTACTTTGGCCACCTCATGCGAAGAGTTGACTCATTGGAAAAGACTCTGATGCTGGGAGGGATTGGGGGCAGGAGGAGAAGGGGACGACAGAGGATGAGAGGGCTGGATGGCAGCTTCGACTCAATGGATGTGAGTCTGAGTGAACTCTGGGAGTTGGTGATGGACAGGGAGGCCTGGCGTGCTGTGATTCATGGGGTCGCAAAGAGTCAGACAGGACTGAGTGACTGAACTGAACTGAACTGAACAGGAAAGGAGCACCAGGTGACCCTTTGGTGTTCTGATGGTGTTCAATTTCTTGATCTGGGTGTTGGTTACCTAATGTTAGCAAATTTATACATAAATATGTATATCTTTTTGTATGTGTATGTATGTATGTGTGTGTACATACTCCAATAAAAAAAGATTGAAAAGGAAGAGTGAAGGAAAAAACAGCTATCGAAATGAAGAGGATTGAGAGCATAAAAGTGTGTGTATTTTAGTTTTATCAACCATGGAAAAAGATCAAGAAAGATACAGGAAGATACAAGATTAAAACCTACCTGAGTCAAAGTTTTAATCTAAGCGGCCAAGGTTAATTGTTTGAATGGAATACAACACCATTACCACCATGTATCAAACTTTCCTGATCTTTGGAGTCACTTAGGGAAACTTGTCAAAAATAGTGATTCCACGTCCTTCTTTGGGAGATTCAAGTTTAAGATGTTTGAGATGGGGCCAGTTATCTTTATATTTTTTTACTTTTATTCATTCTATGTTTCTTTTATCTCTTATTCTTTGAAATTTTTTATACAGTTTTTAAAGGTTAACTCTGTTTACAGTTATTACAGCACACTGGCTATATATCCTGGGTTGTACAATATATCCTTGTAGCCCTTCTTAGGTTCAGTCATTTGCACCTCTCACTGTCGCCCAGTCTTTCTTGCCTCTCGCCCATGCTCCCCACTGGGGATCACTAGATTATCTTCCATAAATGCGAGTCTGCTTCTTTTTTGTTATATTCACTAGTTTGTTGTATTTTTTTAGATTCTACCTATAAGTAATATCATACAGTATTTTACTGTCTGTCTCATTTCACTTAGTGTAATGTCCTTCCATCTGTATTTTTGAAACATGACCTAGATAATTCTAATGGTTGGTCAAAAAGTGGAAAATGGAATTATGCAATTCCTTTGTTTTCCTATAACAGCCAAAAACAGCGTAGCCTGATTTATTCCTGTTCCCCTTTCCTTCACTCTAGTCAGCCCACCTATCCCCAATTTCAATTTGAACAGCAATCCTCAAACTTTGCTTTAAGCACTTGTAAAGATGCAAATTTCTTGGTCTCTTCTCAAAGATTCTGAATTGTTAAGTCTGAGGAGAGGTGTATGCATTTTTCATGAGCACCTTAGAAGTTGTTCAGATTAGAAAGCAGCTGGTTTCAATATACTCTGAGCAACTAGGATGTGGAGGAAAAGAATACACTGGCCAAATAGATATATTTGGCTTAGTTTTCTCCTTTATGGCTGGGCTGGTTATCTAACATTGGTTATTATTAAGTCTTTAATAAATATTAAGGTTACAGAAGATAGGAAATGTCTCAGTTCCTTTTCTGGGGCAATTTCACAGCATCTGTGGATGTATTGCTAGCCAAGGAGGATTAGCAGAGTTGTAAGTCCAGACGATTGAAATTCTTTTTGGCACCGTTTATTATATCATTATTAGAAATTAGCCTGGAGGAACATTGTGTTTCTTATTATATTTACATCACTTTTAATAAAATAGTAATCTTTTTCCAGTCTTAAGGTTTATTGAGTATCTATTATGTGCTTTACTTCTGTAATATCATTTGGTTCCTGTCATTTCATAGGCTTTAATTGGAGGCTTAAGAGCAAAAAAGATTCATATTCCAAATGGTACAGAGCCCAAGTGGTACAGAGTCTTTTGGGTTTTTGATGTTTCAATTATCAGAATTAGGATATAGATAAGTGTTTATCTGCTCACAGCTCTATGATAGGCTTTCTGTTAAAATCAAAAGGCAGAGACACTGTCAGAGATGGGCTTAGTTTATCTTAGTGTAGATTCACCAGCCCTTGCTAATTGCAATTGTCAGCTCTTTCTCCAATTAAAAAAGACCAAATTATTCAATCTCCTAGAAACTTTGCTTTCCTAACAGCTTGTCTTTATGCATTAAGTACTTGCTGTTATTCTAAGAGAAGACACTCTATTATTTCAGGAATGTACAGATATATGAGAATGAAAAGGGAGTAAGACTCATTATTCTAGGCAAATGATCAGTCATAGTAAGTATTTGCTTAAACCATTTTCTCAATGTTTGGGATCCCAGGCGTCCTGATTTTGTTTTGCCACCTGTATTCTGTAGTTCCTGTTGGTATCTGCAAGTGCCTTGTAAAGACGCTAATAATGAGGAGCACCAGGGTATGTTTATTTATTCTGTTGTTTCCATTATTAATATGAACCAGTCAGATCTGAATTTCTATGAAAACAAGAAAAATAGTGTGAACTTGTCTTACAGATAAGTTGGTGTCCATTTTGAAGGCATTTTGGCACCTAATTTAAATATTTACTGCTTGGAGTGAAACTCTCAAATACCATTGGCAAGAGAGTAAATTAGTACAACCACTTTGGAAAGCTATTTGACAGCATCTATTGAAGTGAAACAGATATCCGCTCTATGGCACAGAGATACTGCTCCTAGGTATATGCTCAATAGAAATATGTAAAATATTCATCAAAAGACTGAGTAAAACCTTCATAGCAGCACAATCCATAATTGTCCCCAAATGGAGACTACTCTAAAGCCAAGCAATAGTAAAGAAGATAGATAAATTGAGTGAGAATGAACAGTCTCTAACTGCACACAGTGATATGGATGAATCTCACAATATTGAAAAAACCATGTAAGATGCAAAAGAGTCTGTACCGTATGATTCCATTTATTCAAAGCTGAAAAACAGGCAAAACTAATTTCTGCTCTTAGAAATTAGGATAATGGTTAACCTTGGGATCTGTATAGTAACTGGAAGGGGGCATAAGAAAGGTTTGGAGGAGTAGAGATGTTTTGTCTTTTGATGCTGCTTAGAAGGGTGTTCAGTTTATGAAAATACATTAAACTCTGTTACATTTATGACAAGCACCCTTTTATATGTGTATATTTTCAGCTCTAAAAATTTTGAAGATATTTATAAGCATGAGGTTGATGTGAACTGCAATCAGTTTCCAGTTTTTAATATGTTAGGTTTACATGTACCTGTTTTAGAACATGCTGGCTTTGGAGAAAAGTAGAGAATAGCATATATATAAAGAGCATCCTGAGGCATCATAAAATATGCCTTCTTTGTATAGTGTTTAATTTAGTGTGTGATGGGGAAGTGATATAGCCAGATGGAAAAACAGCAGGATTTGGTATTGAAAACAGATCTGAGTTCTGGCTCTCTCCTCGAAAAAATTGAGTTCTTGAGCTAGGTCGCATAATCCCTCAAGGCCTTACTTTCTTCATATGAAAAAGGGGTATAATGATGTCTAATGTCTATTGTGAATCCCTGGAATTATAGGAAAGAAAGCGATAGTCACTCAGGCGTGCCCTTCTCTTTGCGATGCTATGGACTGTAGCCTGCCAGGCTCCCGTGTCCATGGCATTTTCTGGACAAGAATACTGGAGTGGGTAGCCATTCCCTTCTCCAGGGGATCTTCCTGACCAGGGATCAAGCCCCAGTGTCTTGCATTGCTGGTGGATTACTTACCGTCTGAGCCACCAGGGGAGCCCAGAGGAAATCATCAGCAACGGAAAAGTCAACCTAGCAGCACGGGAGAAAATCCCTACAAATCGTATATTCAACAAAGGGCTAACATCCAAACTAGAAGGTAACTCATGTGACTCAATAGCAAAAGAAAGACAGAAAGAAAAATCCAAGTAACCCAATGTTAAAATAGTGAAAATGCGTAAGTAGACATTTTCCCAAAGAAGACATTCAAATGGTCAGCAGGTGTGCAAAAACGTGCTTAGAAAGACTCATCATCAAGGAATTGCAAATCAAAACCATAGTAAAATATCACCTCACACCTGTCAGAATGGCTGTCTTTAAGAAGACGAGAAACAACAAGTGTTGCCAGGATGTGGAGAAAAGGGAACAATTGCACACTGTTGGTGAGACTGTAAACTGGTGCAGCAACTATGGAATACAGTCTGGACGTTTCTTAAGAGATTAAAAATAGAAATATCATATGATCCAGCAGTCTCATTTCTGGGTATACATCCAATGGAAATGAAATCATTATCTTGAAGAGATATCTATATGCCCATGTTCTTAATGGCATTAATAGCAGCCAAATATGAAACAATCTAAGTGTCTGTTAACAAGTGAATAAAGAAAATGGCATATTTTTCAGCCTTGAAAAGGAAGTAAGTCCTGAAATTTGATTGAACCTGGAGAGCATTTTGCTAAGTGAAATATGCCACGCAGAGAAAGACAGATACTATATGGCATCATTTATATGTGGAATCTTAAAAAAAAATCAGACTAATTAAAAAAAGGTGGAGAGGCAGTCATCAGGCGCTAAGAGTGGGAAAGATAAGGAGAAGTTGGTAAGGGAAACAAACTGCAATTATAAGATGAATAAAGTCTGGGGACCTAATATAGAGCATGGTGACTGTAATTCATAGCACTATATTATATAGGTGAAAGTTTCTAAGAGAGTAGAGCTTGTGTTTTCACACACACACACACAAGTAAATGTATGAAGTGATGACTGTTATTAACTCGATGTGTGGAGGTCTTTCATGTTGTGTATGAATATCAAATCATCAGGACGTACACTTCAAATATCTTATATTAACAAATTGCTATTTGTCAATTATACCTCAATGCATCTGGAAAAAAAAAATCAGAGCTGTGAGTCAGGCGCTTCACTCTACTACTCATTGTGGTGTAGAATTAAGTTTAATCAACTATCTCTGCATTGAAGGGCATTTAGTTTATAACAGTTACCAGAGTACAGCCAGGCCTACCAAATCATGGTATCATTGCCCTTCTTCCTAGAGCTACAGAATTCATTCATTCATTTATTCATTACAATATTTATTTATTAATTAAACACATATTTGTTAAGTGCCAACTCATAGTCATTAAGAGACAGACATTCAATGGGAATTTATACAAATCTTTTTTTTTTTTTTTTTTTTTCCCTGAAGTCTCTGTTTATGTTCTCAATCTGAGTGCAATTTTTGGGGGAAAAAAAACAAAACAGGCAAGACCTTTTGAGTTAAGGGTGTAATAGCTAAAGAGTTGGATTAGGGCTGACCTCAGTGCAAATAAAAATTTTTTTTTTTTCCAAAAATGCACCACACTAGGCACTTTTTCCGGTGTCTCTTCCAGGATGAAAGAATCCCGGATCCTAGAGAATTCTGATTGTTATGCTTCTGTCTTTGTGAGTGTTCCCCACCTCAAAACGGAGTAGGCTAATGAAAACATCCCTGAACAGTTCTACTTATTGAGAAATTAGATCTTTACCCAGTTGATCTGAACAGTGTGTAGCTGGTATCTAAACCCACTGAGAGTCCATCTTTGCTGAGGCTCAGGGGATATTCTCGCCATGAGTATTCCATGGGTACCTGGGCTCAGCTGTTACTTATTTCCTTCAAAATTTAGTATTTCCTCCTTCAGGATTGGCCTTCTGAGTGCATCTAAGTAGCCTCAACCATGAAGGACTGACCTTCCACAAAGCTCCTGATGTTTTCAGCGTCCCATTAGAGGTGTGATAAGATGGTCCTGGGCAGGTGCCAGGACCTGTGAGAACAAGAGATATTCCTGAGACTCTTTTTCTGCTCTCATTACTCCTTAGGTGCAAACCTCCACTTCCTGCCTGGACTTCCACGTGTCTTGTGTTTTGGATTGACCCAGTCAGACTGTTCTCTGGTCTCATTCTGTTGAACCATTCTCTTCAGTTTTATCTCTAACCAAGCAATAGCATTTACCCAACTTGTTAGAGTTACAGAATGAAGGCTAAGCTCTGCAGGGACTCATGGGCAAGACAGACATGTGATCTGAACCTCGCCTTGGTCAAGGCGCTCCCTGCTTTAGCTCCACGGGGCGCATCACAGCGCATGCTTTTCTGATTCAGCCTCTGTTCACTTGTCGAGTGCTATTCGGACTATGGCAATGTTCTGCATTTAGGAAGTAACTAGTTAAACATGTAAATTGTAAATGTATATATTTTTAAAATATATGTATATGTAATTTTGGTATATTTAAAAATAGATATAATAAAATGCATTGCCTATTATAAACAAGTACTCACATATTTTTGGTATTATGACACCTTTCCACTTTAAAAAATGATTGAGCACCCCAAAGAGTTGCTTATTCTGTTATACATATAGCAATGCTTACTGAATTAGAAGGGTCTCCATGGTGTCTCAGCAGGAAAGAATCCACCTGCAATGCAGGAGACTCAGGAGACGTAGGATCCTCCTGGGTCGGAAGGATCCCCTAGAGGAGGGCATGCAACCCACTCCAGTATTCTTGCCAGGAAAATCCCATGGACAGAAGAGCCTGGTGGGCTACAGTCCATGGTGTCACAAATAGTCGGACAATATTGAAGTGACTGAGCATGGCATAGCACTGAGAAATTAAAGCATAATTTTAAAATATGTATTAAGTCCTTTGAAAAATAAAAAACCTGTTATATAAATAGCAAATATAAAACCCACTAATATAAGTATATTTTAAATGAAATATAATTATATTTTCTAAATAAAAAATGTAGTAAGATGAATGGCATCATTTTAGGTTTTTGCAAAGACATTTACATATCTTTGGAAGGACTAACACTGAAGCTGAAACTTCAATACTTTGGCCACCTGATAAGAAGACCGACTCATTAGAAAAGACCCTGATGCTGGGAAAGATTGAAGACAGGAGGAGAAGGGGATGACAGAGGATGAGAGGGTTGGATGGCATCACTGACTTGATGGACATGAGTTTGAGTAAGCTCCAGGAGTTGGTGGATAGGGAAGCCTGGCACGCTGCAGTCCATGGGGTCGCAGAGTCAGATACGACTGAGTGACTGACCTGAACTGAACTTACGTATCATGTGTGGCTTAATAGACAGCTGGGTTCTCCTATCTCTTTCATCATCAATTTGTTATGCTATAACACATCACATAGCCTCTGGAAAACTACACTGTGTATTTTTCAAAAATGAGAATAAAAAGTCAAATAATTTCTTACTATGATTATGAAAATAGTTTTGACCTCATGGACTCCTTGAAAAACCTTCAGGAAGGCCCAGATGTTTGTGGGCCACACTTGAGGAATGATGTAAGAAATTCATAATTCTGTTTATTCCATGTCACATTTAATTTGATCAATGTAATTTCAGTGGGTATTCATGGACTCTTAATAATCCTGTATCAAATAAGAAAATTTACTTTGCTGTATATGTATGTGAATTTTACAAATACATATTTTAGGTAAATACATATACATAAGTAAGTAAAAATTATGATTAGTATTTAAACTTTATTTGGAATAAGGAATATTTTAAATGTAATTTTAAGCCAAAAATGTTCTATTATGTAGGTCAGTGAACTTTATAAAAATAGGCATATTGTTGCCAAGATATAGTATAATTAGATTGCCTAGACAAATATTTATCTGTTTATTAAATGATACTTATAATTCTGTAAGTACATAGACCTCGTTGGAAGCGAATTCACTGCTATTAAAATGCCCATTTATATTACAGGCACCTAAATATGTAGCTGTCTTGATCATTAAATTGGAGAGCCTAGACTATAAGTGCTTTATGAGAAAATGAATTTTTCACGGGCATATGATCTTTTAGATAACAGGCTTCAGTAAGAGGTATCAGTACACTGATTTCATAATTCAGATGCCTCATCCCCACAGTCGGTATTTATGAAAGGGAAAAAGCATGTCCTGCTTGATCCTCAGGCTGGCGTAGAGAGGATGTGCTGCTTGAGCCGAGGCTTCAGAACGTGCAGAGTCAGGCCCAGTTTTTGCTGTGGTGCGACGGCCACCAGCAGCAGAGCTGCCCGTCTTCATGGGGGATTAAAGACAACAGCAGTGAGATGGCACTAGCCACAAAGCCCTGCTGCCACCTGACAGGGTCTCCCTTCGATTCAAGGAAGCCCTTATGAGAGGCCTTTTATGTGAGCCTGGTTCCCTTGCCAGAGTCTATTTTAATTTTTTGTTTTGTTTTAAATCGTTGCTACTGGATTTAAAGTGTAACTGCCATTTTCAATATGCCTCAGAGCCTCTAATGACAGAGTTGCTTTGGGGAGCCAGTTGATTAATTTAGACAGTGCAAAACATGGAGGCCCCAACTCAAGAACACTCTGTAGGACTTTGCCTTATTTGGATATAATTAAAAGGCCCAGATTCAACCTAAATGTGACACTTTTCACTGACATCTGGACTTTCTGTTTGCAAACACTGTACCATAAGGGCTGTCAGAGGTCAAGGGAGCAGGAGGCCACTCTATTTCTCATTCTTTTTCATATATAATAAAGATGAAGACATACAAAAGCATGTTAAAATGGAATTATATTTTAAAGACTTAGATTGAACAAATGAATACTCTGACTCTTATATAATGCAGTATAACTTATTGCAGGATTTATTTGAACTTATCTTTAAAGTTTGTTACTTAAACTTTGTAAACTTATCCAGTAGTAGTTGTGAATTTGAACTGTATGGTAAACACCATGTTCTTTTGATATAATTCAGAAATTCCAGTTGTCTTTGTGGATGACCTTATATGGAGATAAAAATCCTAATTTTTAAGCTCTTTCAGAGCATGATCCTTGAATGATAGACTCTGCTGCTCTATCGTAAAGGAGTGACACGTCTTCATCAGTAATCAGATACTATTTATGAGAATGTTTTTAAACTTAAAGGCTCTAGGTGACCGCATCTATAATGTTTTTAAACTTAAAGGCTCTAGGTGACCACATCTTTGAGTAAATGACTCTTAAGGGGTAGGTGGATTTCCAAATTTTTAAATATTTTATATAAGTAACCTATTAATGTAATCCCCAAATGTGCAGCTTTTTAAAAATAGTGTGCTCACCCTTGAGGAAAGCCCTATTTAATATATAACTGTACATGCATTGATAAGGAACTAATTTTATACTGGAGATTACTTTTAATGAACCCATAAAGCATGTACTTCAAAATTATAGCTTTTTTTTACCCTAAAAGTGATTGAAACAATGACTTTGTTTTAATCTAAACTTTGCAATTATGGTTTTAGAAATTAGGTTCAGCCTTCAGAACAGTTAATATCTAAGAAGTAGCTTGAAATTAGAATTGGGGAGACCATCCCTTGACTTAGAGTCACGGGACTGGAAAAGGAAGAAGAAGAATAAATGCCCATTCCCCCTAATTAAGGATGAGAACGCTGAGGCCAAACGGCAGAACCGATTTCTCCAAGTGACTTGTTGAGGAGCTCGGTCTAGAGCTCAGGACTTCTGAAGGACAACCTGATGTTCTTTCTATTCTGTGACTCACCACCTTCTTAAAATTCTACATAGTCAGAAAATTCATGAAATTTGAAAGCCTCTTACAAAAGGGAAGATGATTATTCATATTCAAAAAAAGGAAAAAAATATATATTATGCCTATACCCGTAGTAGCTTTTCTATCTAATTCTAAAAGTTCAGGGGGGAAAAACTAGTACAGGTTTAAATATGATATATAAATATTAAATATGAACTTTTATAATTGATTTAATTTTTAACTTTATGAGCTTTTTCTATAATTTGTCTTTGCGCATCACATAATCTTTTTTAACAATCTGATGGTTGGATTTTTAAAAATTAAACTCTGATGCTTTACGCAATTTGGAATATTCTGTTTATTCTTTCACTTAATTGCTAAAAATGTTTATAAGGAATTTTTCATTTACTTGGAGAAAATGAAAATATAAGAAATATTCTCAGACAGGCAATTTGTTATGGAAGTTATGTGTTTTTGGAAAAAAGATTGTGTGTGTATGTTTCATTTTTTAAATTGGAGGCAGGAGTTTTGATGCTATATTTAATGCAGGGATTAATAACATTGTGATTTTTCTTCAGACAACTGCCTTTTAGATATATGTTCTTTGTTAAAATGTCATTTTTTCTCTAAAGATTTCTGTTGAGGCAAATGTTTACTTTGCTTTTTTAGAAAGAGTAACTTAGGGAATCTCATCTCACCTTTTAGGTTGTTATGGAGTATAATTTCAACAACAGTGCATCTAATTATAAATACTTTTGTCTTTATTTAACCAAGACTCTAAAAATATCACAGCGAAATATCAGGTATATGTAGTTACAAACAGTTTGACTTAATTTTTGTGTGCAAGTATTGCTTCTGAATGAAACAAAAATGTTTATGTCAGATGAAGGTAAACTCATTGAAATTAGCTAGATATGACTCTATCCAGAAGATAGTTTACTTTTCTTCATCTTTGCTAATTCACAGAGCTGGGCATATAGCTTTGCTTCACAGGTTTTTCAGCTCTTTCTTCTAATAATTCCTTTTCTTCTTCTGGTTTGCATGGTTTTCAGCGATTTCTTTTTAGAATCCTCTCATTTTTCTTGGAAGTATTTGTGAACATTAGGGGTTGTATTTCTTTCAACTTCTAGCTGAAAGCTCTCATCCTCACTTTTTACCACTTCATCCTTTTTTAGTTCTGGTATTGGCCTACAGTTTTAAAACCTCACCCTTTTTTTAACTGGGCAGCAGCTGTATCCAGTTCTTTACTGTTTGTGCAACAGATAGATGCAAGTGACATTTTATAATCAGGTTGAAAATTCGTGTTTAATCATTGCTTTTTGAACTTTTCATGTAAAAAACATTTCAATATTTGATTAACACACTTTTCAGTTATCACATTTTATTTTTAACAAAACCTTAGTTTTTCTTGCACAGATATAGCTTGATTATAGTAACTTTTTCTTTTTATATGAGGTATATGAAAAATTTGAGGGGGAACCCCACTTTAATGTGTTGCCATAATCAAGGATTTCAAAATCTACTTTGCATATCTTTGTATACTTGAATTAGTATGGAAGCTTGATAAAAAGATGAGATTTAAAGTACTCAACCTGTTAGGAATAAGTAGTTTTATTGTTGATTTAAGCTGGTAGATTGAAATATCTTAGAATGCTAAAGAGGCAGAGCAGCAGGTTTCAGGTGATTAAAGAAAATCCCTCATCTTGGAGGAACTTGAAGGAACATGATGCTATTTAAGTAGAATCTAATCAGGAAGAAGAAAAGCTTGGAAGTAAAAAGACGGAATGTTTCATGTCGTTATTTGCAAAGCAACTGAACAAAAGGTGAGCAAGATAATTAAGTGCCTTGCTGCTAAGTAGAATTTTTCAAAGTGGGTTGATTAGAGGTCTTTCTTAAAAAAAAAAAAAATTAAACATCTAAGTCTAGGAAATCTAGTTGAAACAGCTAACTCAGTTATAAAGGTAGAGACCAGTTCAGAAAAAAATCGACAGTATTGTGTATATGGTGGCAGATATTCACAATGATGAGTTTAATTGCTCAGCAAAATCCTGATCAGTTCTGAATAGTTTTAACATTAATGATATTTTCCTGTGTTTTAGGTTTTTGAAAAATGGAAATCCAAGCAGACTTAACATGTGATGGCACTAAAGAGATTATTTTCCAGTACCTTGGTTACTCCATTTTTCAATTGATCTGGATAAATAGGACTTGATTCTTTAATTTTTCCCTTTGCCTGAAAAAATACCGAAAGAGAGTATTATCACTCTTATTATAAAATGTTATTTGTAACTGCCAGGTGAAAATGGGGTGTCATTTCTTATATCTGCGTTTTGTGTTTCAAGACATTTCTGGTGATAACATGAGGAAACTGACATGTCCCAGATCGTGCTTTGTGAACACATGCTGGCAAGGCTCTGCCTTCTCTTGAAGGCGGGCCAGGTCAAAGCGCTGATGGATGCATTACAGCTGCAAATGAAAACCAGGAAGTCATGACCTTAGGACCTACTTTTCTACCGAGGAAAGGAAGCTTGAAGCTAATAAGTCATGCCAGTCAAACACCTAGTGGGCATATGTTCTTTTACTGTTTCAACATTCTACTGACCTCAAGCTTACTTAGTAATGCATCCTTTGGGGGCAAACATCCAGCAGCAGATCACTTCATTTATTATCACTGAATTTATTTATTTCAGTCAGTCATTGTAGAGCTTTGTCTCCAAAGAATTTATTGTAAAAGTTAAACTGATCCTCAGTCACCTGGCAGTCCACTGTGAGTATAAAATGGAGAACTGCCATCTGCCTTTGAGCAGTTTCAAAGGCTGGTGTTGGGACTGTCATCTTGGACTGTTGTTTAGTCGCTTCTGTCATGTCCAGCTCTTTCGTGACCCTGTGGACCCACCATGTAGCCCTCCGCTGTCCACGGGATTTCCCAGGCAAGAGTACTGGAGTGGGTTGCATTTCCTTCTCCAGGGGCTCTTCCCCATCCAGGGATCAAACCCGCGTCTCCTGCGTTGGCAGGCAGATTCTTTACTGCTGAGTCAGCAGGGAAGATCATTGTGATTTTGGATACCCATTTGAAAATAAAAAAATGATAACAGACCCAGACATTCTCAGCTGAAACAGATGATCTAAGTACTTAAATTAGAGTAAAAATAATTTTTGGATTCTAGACCCTACTTAGTTACTAAAAGCAGCCTTGGTTTTTAACTTGTGCCTTGTTTCAGCCAGTGTTCCTCAAATTTGCCTGCACATAATTACCTGGGGGAACTTGAAAAAATTCTTATGTCCCAGGCACACTCCCCTCCCAGACCAATCAAATCAGACTTTATATGGGGTTGGACTTGGGAGCACCATGATTTGGGGTTTATATTATTTTTACATTAATTAAGTGCATAAGACTTTGTCACCGTGGTTTGATTTATATGGGCACTTTGGTCGACAGAGGATACATTTTAATACGAGTGTTAGACATCTTTTATGCTCAATATTATATATTGCTAACCCAGTTTTTTTTGCCTTATCTATTCCTGCTGTGGGCTTCCTGGTGACTCAGTGGTAAAGAATCCACCTGCCAATGCTTAGCGACTAATCAATAACAATGTTCCTGCTGCATTAGATGAACAGAGATGTAGCTTGATGACCCGTCAGCTAGTCCGGTGTATTCACGTATGTGATCAGAGTGGGATAGGAGCAAATGGTCCCATGCCCCTCTTTTCTGTCTCAGACAGCCAGTCCTGAATTGTGTCCTAGACATTTCCTAAGAGAGGGTCCTTGATAAGTTGAGTCCCGGTTGCTCACATTTGCCACTGACTCAACTGCCCACCCTTGGATTGGCTTTCCTCTTTCTGTTTCATACTTCTACCATCTCAATCCCCATTCTTATTTCTAGGAAATCACTTCCCCCAAATAAACTACCTGCATGCAAGACCTCATTTCAACCTGATGTTTACTCCATCTAAGCTGAATCAGTCCAGACGGGGAAAATCACGGTAGACATATTTTAGTGTGTGGTCCCTTTTCTGTTATGATTTTTGATCACACAATTTTTGTATTTATTATGTTGACTTGTCAAATATGATAGGAAACATTCTATTTCCAAATCTTCAATTCCAGGCAATTCCAGATGAGACTTTTGTCCCCACAGCGTTAGTTTGTGGACCTGATGCCCTGGGCTCCTTTTCCTGCCTTCATCATATGCAGTGATTTGATCTTGAGTTCTCTTCTTGGTGTCTCTCCTCCTAGCATTTTGCCCTGTGCACTTGATCAGTGCCCACAACAACACTCATTCCTTCCAGACCATGCATCAGATGTTTTACAGATTCAAACCACATAACTCAGTAGCATCAGCATAAGACTAAATGAAATGGGGAGATTTTGCAGAGAGCAAAATGATGCTG
Organism: Capra hircus; assembly: GCF_001704415.2. Lineage (NCBI taxonomy): Eukaryota > Metazoa > Chordata > Mammalia > Artiodactyla > Bovidae > Capra > Capra hircus. The sequence goes on from NC_030820.1 coordinate 8,010,243, forward strand.
ATGTGGTGTGATGCTATTTGTGTAATGGAAAGGCAAGCGCTTTATAGTCAAGGTCCTGGTGGGGTAACTGCATCTTTTGTGGCCGATAAATAATACAGTTAACATATATTAAAAAGAACAGCACATCAGTTTTCTTCCTCCAGCATTGAGAGAGATTTCCTTCTCCTCAGTTGAGTACCAGATGTATGAGAACACACGCACTGTAACATGATGATGACCTTCTTTGCTTTGAAGTATTCCTATGGTAAGAAGAGTTGCAGTCCCCACGTCACACTGACTCTGGGGCATACGCACCACGTGAAACGGTGTCAGAGTCATCTAAACCCTTGATCGTTTATCTCTGTCTGCCTCCTGTGGCTGGGTACATGCAGTTGAGTACGTGAAAGTTACAGGCATGGATGATGCAGTTCCATTATCTGGGCTCATTTCCAGGTTCAGCAGCTGAGGAACTGTGTGACTGTCACAGATGATTCTGCTGTATCGTGCCACATATCCGTGGCTCCTCTCTGATTTCAGGCACAGGTGCAGTAGACAGTTCTGTGCAAGCTCAGGTTCACCTCAGGCCAACACGAGCATGTCTGTGGCCTTCCTGCCCAGGTGCTTTTCTGTTGTCAGAGCTTCTTCACCCAAATATCAGTAGTGGGGCCGGAAGGAGGAGGATGCTAATGCTCCAGGGGAAACCATTAACCAGTGGGATTGGGAACCCTGGATAAACTTTTCAGTCTCTCAGCACTTAGATGGGCAACCCTGGGAGGCATGTGTAGTCTTTGTAGGAGATTCCCATGGGTTCAAGCTCTGGGGAACCCACAGCAGTAACTTCAGTGATGGGTCCTTATACTGACCTCTCCTTTCTTCTTCTCTCATTATTCATATAACCTCAATCCTGTTTCCTTGGGTCACCTCCCAAATAATCCGTCTCTATCCGAGTCTTCGGCTCTGATTTCAGGAGACTACAAACTAATATGGTGATGTTAGATCTGTTATGTAATCTGAGTCAATACTATTTATCTATGAAATGGAAATATTAAGGTTTACCTGACAAGGTTGTTGAGAGGACTGGATATAATTTATACAAAGAATTTATCCCTAATTGTGGTACACAACTCACTTTAAAAACTTATAGGTAGATAGTAAAAAAACAGGCAAATACAAATTTGAATACCTCCTCCTAACATACTTCTATAGCAAAGGCAGAAGATAGAACAAACTGGAGATGTTCCATGCATGAATATTCACCATTTTTCCATTCTGTCATCCTGAGAGAGTTACCACAAGATGTGATCAAGCTGTTCGCAGTCGCCTTTGTACATGCGTTACCTTGGATGGGGCACCCTGTTGTCCTGTTTTTATTCTGTCCTCTAACAATTGTTTTCAGGATTTATGGGCTTCGTTTTCTTACGTCACTCATCTCTAACCATTCTCATTACATTTTATGCCAACCAATGAGTTCTTCTCATGAGGTGGCCAAAGTACTGGAGTTTCAGCTTTAGCATCATTCCTTCCAAAGAAATCCCAGGGCTGATCTCCTTCAGAATGGGCTGGTTGGCTCTCCTTGCAGTCCAAGGGACTCTCAAGAGTCTTCTCCAACACCACAGTTCAAAAGCATCAATTCTTCGGCACTCAGCCTTCTTCACAGTCCAACTCTCACATCCATACATGACCACAGGAAAAACAATAGCCTTAGCTAGACGGACCTTAGTCAGCAAAGTAATGTCTCTGCTTTTGAAAATACTATCTAGGTTGGGCATAACTTTTCTTCCAAGGAGTAAGCATTTTTTAATTTCATGGCTGCAATCACCATCTGCAGTGATTCTGGATCCCCAAAAAATAAAGTCTGACACTGTTTCCACTATTTCCCCATCTATTTGCCATGAACTGATGGGACCAGATGCCATGATCTTCGTTTTCTGAATGTTGAGGTTTAAGCCAACTTTTTTGCTCTCCTCTTTCACTTTCATCAAGAGGCTTTTTAGTTCCTCTTCACTTTCTGCCATAAGGGTGGTGTCATCTGCATATGTGAGGTTATTGATATTTCTCCCAGCAATCTTGATTTCAGCTTGTGTTTCTTCCAGTCCAGTGTTTCTCATGATGTACTCTGCATAGAAGTTAAATAAGCAGGGTGACAATATACAGCCTAAACGCACTCCTTTTCCTATTTGGAACCAATCTGTTGTTCCATGTACAGTTCTAACTGTTGCTTCCTGACCTGCATACAGATTTCTCAAGAGGCAGTTAGGTGGTCTGGTATTCCCATCTCTTTCAGAATTTTCCACAGTTTATTGTGATCCACACAGTCAGAGGCTTTGGCATAGTCAATAAAGCAGAAATAGATATTTTTCTGGAACTCTCTTGCTTTTTCGATGATCCAGCGGATGTTGACAATTTGTTCTCTGGTTCCTCTGCCTTTTCTAAAACCAGCTTGAACACCAGGGAGTTCACGGTTCACGTATTGCTGAAGCCTGGCTTGGAGAATTTTGAGCATTACTTTACTAGCATGTGAGATGAGTGCAATTGTGTGGTAGTTTGAGCATTCTTTGGCATTGCCTTTCTTTGGGATTGGAATGAAAACTGAGCTTTTCCAGTCCTGTGGCCACTGCTGAGTTTTCCAAATTTGCTGGCATATTGAGTGCAGCACTTTCACAGCATCATCTTTCAGGATTTGAAACAGCTCCACTGGAATTCCATCACCTCCACTAGCTTTGTTCGTAGTGATGCTTTCTAAGGCCCACTTGACTTCACATTCCAAGATGTCTGGCTCTAGATTAGTGATCACATCATCATGATTATCTGGGTCATGAAGATCTTTTTTGTACAGTTCTTCCGTGTATTCTTGCCACCTCTTCTTAATATCTTCTGCTTCTGTTAGGTCCATACCATTTCTGTCCTTTATCGAGCCCATCTTTGCATGAAATGTTCCCTTGGTATCTCTAATTTTCTTGAAGAGATCTCTAGTCTTTCCCATTCTGTTGTTTTCCTCTAATTCTTTGCATTGATCACTGAAGAAGGCTTTCTAATCTCTTCTTGCTATTCTTTGCAACTCTGCATTCAGATGCTTATGTCTTTCCTTTTCTCCTTTGCTTTTCACCTCTCTTCTTTTTACAGCTGTTCGTAAGGCCTCCCCAGACAGCCATTTTGCTTTTTTGCCTTTCTTTTCCATGGGAATGATCTTGATCCCTGTCTCCTGTACCATGTCACAAACCTCAGTCCATATTTCATCAGGCACTCTGTCTATCAGATCTAGGTCCTTAAATCTATTTCTCATTTTCACTGGATAATCCTAAGGGATTTGATTTAGGTCATACCTGAATGGTCTAGCAGTTTCCCTACTTTCTTCAATTTAAGTCTGAATTTGGCAATAAGGAGTTCATGATCTGAGCCACAGTCAGCTCCTGGTCTTGCTTTTGTTGACTGCATAGAGCTTCTCCATCTTTGATTGCAAAGAATATAATCAATCTGATTTCGGTGTTGACCATCTGGTGATGTCCATGTGTAGAGTCTTCTCTTGTGTTGTTGGAAGAGGGTGTTTGCTATGACCAGTGCATTTTCTTGGCAAAACTCTATTAGTCTTTGCCCTGCTTCATTCTGCATTCCAAGGCCAAATTTGCCTGTTACTCCAGGTGTTTCTTCACTTCCTACTTTTGCATTTCATTATAAGTCCCCTATAATGAAAGGACATCTTTTTTGGGTGTTAGTTCTAAAAGATCTTGTAGGTCTTCATAGCACCGTTCAACTTCAGCTTCTTCAGCGTTACTGGTTGGGGCATAGACTTGGATAACTGTGATTTTGAATGGTTTGCCTTGGAGATGAACAGAGATCATTCTGTCGTTTTTGAGATTGCATCCAAGTACTGCATTTCGGACTCTTTTGTTGACCATGATGGCTACTCCATTTCTTCTGAGGGACTCCTGCCCGCAGTAGTAGATATAATGGTCATCTGAGTTAAATTCACCCATTCCAGTCCATTTTAGTTCGCTGATTCCTAGAATGTCAATGTTCACCTTTGCCATCTCTTGTTTGACCACTTTCAATTGACCTTGATTCATGGACCCGACATTCCAGGTTCCTATGCAGTATTGCTCTTTACAGCATTGTTCTTGCTTCTATCACCAGTCATATCCACAACTGGGTATTGTTTTTGCTTTGGCTCCATCCCTTCATTCTTTCTGGAGTTATTTCTCCACTGACCTCCAGTAACATATTGGGCACCTAATGACCTGGGGAGTTCCTCTTTTGGTATCCTATCATTTTACCTTTTCATACTGTTCACGGGGTTCTCAAGGCAAGAATACTGAAGTAGTTTTTGCCATTCCCTTCTCCAGTGGACCACACTCTGATGCTGGGAGGGATTGTGGACAGGAGGAGAAGGGAACGACCGAGGATGAGATGGCAGGATGGCATCACGGACTTGACGGACATGAGTCTGAGTGAAGTCCAGGAGATGGTGATGAACAGGGAGGCCTGGCGTGCTGTGATTCATGGGTCGTAAAGAGTCAGAGACAACTAAGCAACTGAGCTGAACTGAATGAGGTCTTCAGCTGAATATTTTCCCATTTAATCAACTCAGTTGGGTCCAAATTTTCTCCAAGTATCTCTTTTCCCAACATAGTTTGGCTTGGAAATTAATTCTTTCCGGGTCCAAAGGATGATGAGCAGCTGAGCCTCTTTAAGGTATGTATGTTTTAGAAGTACACTATTAAACCTTGAGCTATTTATTTGAACTTAGAAATAGTAAGTATTGAGGGTGACAGATCTTTCAAAATTAGTGTATACTTTTCTACCTACATTCATAGAATAGATTAAGTCTAATGAAAATTTTCTGCAGAGTCCCTTGGACTGCAAGGAGATCCAACCAGTCCATTCTAAAGGAGATCAGTCCTGATTATTCATTGGAAGGGCTGATGCTGAAGCTGAATTTCCAGTACTTTGCCCACCTGGTGTGAAGAACTAACTCATTGGAAAAGACTCTGATGCTGGGAGGGATTAGGGGCAGGAGGAGAAGGGGACAGCAGAGGATGAGATGGCTGGTTGGCATCACTGACTCGATGGACGTGAGTCTGAGTGAACTCCGGAAGATGGTGATGGACAGGAGGCTTAGTGTGCTGTGATTCATGGGGTCACACAGTCGGACACGACTGAGCAACTGAACTGAACTGAACTGAATGAAAATTTGAAAAAAATTATTATTCAGGGTTATCATAAGTAGAAATCAGATGATCCTTTAGTTAATGAGAAGCCTTGACAAGAAGTTATTGTTGATTTTATACAGTTACTTAATGAGTTCTTGTTGAATAAGTTATTGGGTGATCAAATTAATGATTCTTCCCTGAGGTTTCTTTGAACTGTAAGATTCTGTCCTTCTGTTATCAATGAATCCTTTGAGGGCAAATCTTCTTTCAACAAAATTGGCCTAACATCCTACAGAAATCTGGAGATGCCGATCTCCTTGTCTTAATCGCTAAGGACCATAATTTAATCTGTCAGGCAGGTTTTGCTGGAGTAGCTTCATTCTGACTGGGCTGAAGGGGCAGTTTGACTCTGAAGTTTACGTGTTCAGACCAAAACTGTTACATAGAAGGAACAGTGTAGTTGGAAGGGGACCTAGCAGGCTTGTCTTGGAGTTAGTTATACGTAAAAGTATGTTGCTTTTTACTTGGCAGGTATGGTTTTTTTCAGGTTATAGGATTTATGAAAACTGTGGAGTGTGAACACCTCCCAAACATATATGCTATGCCTTAGATAGAGCCCTATCTCTAAAGAATTGAAACTAAGCCTTTTAGAGTTATGTTGTAAAGTACCAGAGTAAATTCTGACTGAGGGTCTCAGAGGATGTGATAGCAGGAATATGCAAGCCCTTCAGTCTTTGTTTGGGCTGCCATAACGAATTACCCTGGACTGTGGGGGCTTAGATAAGAAATATTTCAGAGGGGGAAGTCCAAAGCAAAGCATGAGCGGGTCAGCTGTCTCTTGAGGGCCCACCCCTGGTGTGCAGATGAATGTCTTCTCATTGTTGGGCTTCCCAGATGGCGCTAGTGGTAAAGAACCTACATGCCAATGTCTGTAGATATAAGACATGTGGGTTCAATCCCTGGGTCAGGAAGATCCCCTGGAAGAAGACATGGAAAGCCACTCCAATATTCTTGCCTGGGGAATCCCATGGACAGAGGAGCCTGACAGGCTCCTGTGTCAGTCCCTATGGTCACACAGTCAGACATGACTGAAGAGACCTAGCATGCATGTACTTCTTGTCACTGTACTCTCACATGGTAGAAAGCAGAGAGAAAAGCATCCTCTCACACGTCTTTTCTTGTAAGGGCACCAATTCCCCTTACGAGAGCTCCACCCTCAAGATCTAATGAACTCTCGAAGGTCCTACATCTAAATACAATCATATTGGGGACCAGACTTCAGCATATGAATTTCAGAAGGATACAGAGCTAATATATGCATTATCTTTAGCTCATCATTCACAAAATAGTTATTGCATACATTTGCTGAGATAATTATTGCCAAAAGTCAGTAAACAAAACAGTTTGGTTTCTGACCTCATGGTGCTTGCAGGAAACCTTTGATCTGTGAAGTGTTTCTCTGCCATTGAGGAAACCATCCTAAAGACTCTATACACCTTTCCATAGTAGAATAGTTATTTGGACACAGTTCTTCTAAGGTATAGAATCTTGATAGATTAAAATATTTGTGTCTATGTTAAAATATTTTTAAAGAAAATACTCACTTTTAGGTATAGTATTTAAAGTGTGTAGCTTTCTGTGTAGGAAAACTCATGGGTTGGTTGCCCAAAGGGGACTATTTATTAATGAATCGAGAACCATCAGGCAGCATGTATGTTTTTCTCTTGCTGAGCAGAGATGTTCTCTAGACTTGTGATGAAGGAGGATGAGTTGCAACTTAGGTGGCCATGTAAGTGTGTGTGTTTTAAATGTTAATTCTGATGATGGGTCCTTGGGTATTCTTTGAATAAACAAATCTTTTATATTTTTCTTACTCTACTAGAGAAGTTGATTTATCCAGTAAAATCTTTCTTCAAGTTTCCTAATTCTAGTGTGCCATGCAAACAGATGCAGAAGTATCCTTTTACACAGCACAACTTATACAACGTCGTAAGCTGCGCAGCTTACACAGTTGTGTTCCATTTGTAACTTACAGCTATGTTACAGCAAAAGTATGACACTAAGGGATGAATACTTTCTGTTGTAACGATGAAAAATTAAAGTACTAGTTTCAGTACCAAGAGACTAAGAAAAACCCTTCTGCAGCACTCTGCACAAGGAATGTCAGTTTTGCCTTTTCTGTAGCTGCTGCTGCTGCTAAGTTGCTTCAGTCATGTCTGACTCTGTGCGACCCCATAGACAGCAGCCCACCGGCTGGAAATGCAGATGGTGACTTTATCAAATTTCAAACCCTTACTTAGCATAGTTTTGCTCTGCACACTTTTATTTTATGTCCCCCAAATCACTCCCCACAAAAGTTAGTCAGTTATTAGGTTGGCAATCCTGTCTTTCTCTCAATGTTTTGATATGCTGCATTAGTTATATATATATATTACAAATATATCTATATGTATATATACACATATGTATATATGTATGCACACATGTATATGTATATATGTATACACATGTATACATATATGTATATATACACATATGTATATGTGTATATATGTATATGAGTTTATTTCAGATTTCTGTCACTGATCTGTCAGTTATGAACTCTGGTTTAAAATTATTTTGATTATTATGACCTCATAGTATTTGGAGAAGCCCATATTGCCTCATTATACCTCTTTCGGAAACCTCCTGGATTTCTACATAATAGATATTTTCTTCCATCTAAACTAGAAATTATTTCAAGTTCTAAAGAATATTTTTCTATTTTTGCACTTTGTTTTATGTCCGTGAATATGTTCCAATGTTTCCTAGGTTATAGTCCATGTGAACGTGAATAAAATTTATATTCTGCTGTTCTGTGCATGCATGCGTGCTCTGTGACTAAGTCACATCCGACGATTTGTGACCCCATAGACTGTAGTCTGCCAGGCTCTTCTGTCCAAAGGATTCTCCAGGCAAGAATACTGGAGTGGGTTGCCACTTCCTCCTCCAGCTAATGCGTGGGAATTGTATAAATCTTAATTATGTTGGATTGGTTCATGGTGCTTTTCAGGTCTACTATATCCGTCTACTTTTCTATATATTTACTCTGTTGATTTTTGCACATTTGATATTGAAACTCCAACTAAAATTCTTAATTTATCTATCTAAAAAAAAAAGAGTTGTGATATGGTCTGTATTTTCCAAGTCTCCTGTAAATGTGTTGTCATACTTTCATAATTTAAAAAATAAAAAAGAAAGAAAAATATTCTTCTGGTGCTTGTAGTTGATTTTATAGCTTAATATAGGGAGGACAGATTTTTTTATAATATTGACTTTTATTTTCTACTAACAACATACATGTTTTCTTTTATCTGTATCTTTTTTAGCTTTTATATAATTTTATACTTTGCAGATCATTTTGTTTTATTTCTAAGTGTTTATTGATTTCTCTCCTATTGTAATTAGAATGTATGTTAATTTTTAATTTGGTAAGTGTTATTAAATATCAAATAATAGTTTTCTCATATCTAGCTACTTTGGATTCCATTTTGTACTAAAAATTTTTTAGTTAGTATTTTTATTTCCCTTGTTAGCTATTAAAATACTTTCTGCATGTTATCAGAGTTTTGTCTCATTTTGCAAGATCTGAATGATTTTATTATTAAATCAGTTAGGGCAGAGCTCCATTTTTGTATAGTATCACTAATAGTGACATTCTTACCTAAATTCTGACATAAATGAGTCTTCCTAATATTTCATCACTAAAAGTTTTTTTTTTTTAAGTTTCAAGAAGGTATCTTTTTTTAGGTCAAGTTTTTAGAATTTCTCTATTATACAGCATGATTCTTCAAATTATAAATGGATTTTTGATTCATAAATATGGAATTGAATTTATATATGTATTTATACATATGACACGTGTACACATACCTTGTAAATGAGCTAACTTGAGGAATTTCATTAGTAAATTTCATAATATTGAATCATTGTTGTGTTTTTGAGATCAGTTCAGTTCAGTTCAGTTCAGTTGCTCAGTCGTGTCCGACTCTTTGCGACCCCATGAATCGCAGCACGCCAGGCCTCCCTGTCCATCACCAACTCCCGGAGTTCACTCAGACTCACATCCATTGAGTCAGTGATGCCATCCAGCCATCTCATCCTCTGTCGTCCCCTTCTCCTCCTGCCCCCAATCCCTCCCAGCATCAGAGTCTTTTCCAATGAGTCAACTCTTCGCGTGAGGCGGCCAAAGTACTGGGGCTTCAGCTTTAGCATCATTCCTTCCAAAGAAATCCCAGGGTTGATCTCCTTCAGAATGGACTGGTTGGATCTCCTTGCAGTCCAAGGGACTCTCATGAGTTATACTGATATGGTAACCTTTGGATATATTGCTGTATTTTCACATGTTATTTTAAAATTAATGCATAATTTGCACACAGTAAACTTCACCGCATTAGATGTGTAATTCTGAGTCTTGCCGAGCACGTGGCGTGGTGTTGCCACCACCCATTCGTGTGTATTGCTTTGATTGCTGTAATTTATGCCTTTACTTTCTAATGCTGTAAGGCCAATAGGACCGCTTTTCTATTTTTTTATGTTATTTATCTTTATCTGGCCTGATGTCAGGTTCTTTTTAGCTTTATGGAAGGCATTAAGAACTTTTGCATCTTTTCGTATGTTCTGGAGCAGTAAATAATGTAGTGATCATCTGCTTCTTAATAATTTTGCAGAAGAACCTGCTTCTTCCTAGGAGTAGATTATTTTCTCCTCATGGCTGTTTCAAGTTTCCAGATTTTCCTATTTTATATATATTTTTAAAGGAAATTATCTGTTTTATTTACTTTTTTTAGAATTATTGGCAAAAAAGTTTGACCATTATTTGCTTATGTTTGATTTTATTTTAATTTAGTTTATACTTATGACCCCTTGTTAATTAATTATATTTTCTTCTTTAACTTAATGAATCTTGAAAAATATATTTTATATATCTTTTAACAGGACAAGCTTTTGCTTTTATAATTAGATATTCTTTGATTTTCTACTTTATTTTTTTCTGGGTTCATATTTCTCTTTTCTTTCACTGATAATTTCTCCCAAATTTGCTATTATTGTGGGGTTGTTTTTAACTGGATTTTTAGTTCTAGACATTTTATTTTCTAACATATACATTTAAGTTACATACTTTCCCCATTACATACTAAGTGTCATAAAACATGAGTCTGTAGCACCTCATTAAAAAATATTTTTACTTCATCTCAGACCTTTAGGTACATATGGTTCATTTTGTCATTTATTTCTAAGTAAGTTGTAATGTTATTTTTAGTTTCTCTTTTAACCAGCAATTATTTAGACTTTAAAGAAAAAAATCATGAGCAATTAAATTATTTTAGAAGTTCAGTTCAGTTCAGTTCAGTTCAGTTGCTCAGTTGTGTCCGACTCTTTGTGACCCCATGAATCACAGCAGAAGTGGGAATATTTAATTTTTATTGTTAATTTATAATTTTATTCCATTGCCTCAAGAAAAAGGTTATCTGTAGACTTTTCTGTTTTTGCGTTGAAAGTTTCTTTCCTAACAGATGATATTTTTATTTAAAAATAATTTATTTCTTGATTTATGGGATTATATTTCTAGGGTACATTATTTTATATGTATATGTAATGATAAATTCAAATTTGCTGTAATAAGTAAATATTTGAATTCCTTAATTATTGTTATATACTTAAATGACCAATTTCTGAGGGAGATCAGTTATTCTTGTAAAGTGGTCCGTGGCTCTGTGTTTCTATTATTGCCTTATAAGTTTTGAAGCTTGTTAGCATAAAGTTTCAATACATGAAATATTATTTGGCTCTAACTTTTGTCAAAATAAAATAGCTTTCTTGGTTTCATTTTATGCTTTTCACATAGAATTCTATTACATGTTATAGGATTCTTGCCATTTATTCTTGCTTTTTATTATTCTCTTGTCTGTTACACTATTGTATCTTCTAGTTAGCATCTTTCTGTAACCATTTAATTTACATATGTAATCTGCCCATTCTAAGAGTCTTTATTTTTTAATAACAGACTTTAAGCCATTCACATCATACTGGTTGAAGTATTTAGAATTATTGCTATCATTTTATTTTTGATTTTCTCTGTACTGCTGTTCCCAGCTCTGACTGTATTAGTTGTGGCTAGCCAGATGCCAGATAAAATCTATTTTAAATTTAGAGTGCAGTGTTCTAACACCAACCAGCTGGAAAATGGAGCATCAGCATGCAGTTTACTGAATGTTACATAGTCTGTATGACATAAATATCTGCAGCATTTTATAAAAATATGCTGCCCTCATATATAGAGGTATATGACCTTTCCATCTGTGAGACATGTGCTTTGATCTGCTTTTCATTTGTTGGTGAAGAGTTGTGTTGAGCCGTGCATGTATTCATATGACAGCTTCTTGAGGTTAGGATTTAGAACTATGGATATTCGACAATTTTTCCTCTTTACAGCCCTACAAAAATTATGCATTTAGTATCATAATTTATATCTCTTGATCACTTTTAAGCTATTTTGAGTACTTTAACGTGACTATCCATACCATAATGCTTTCTTTTCTAAAAGGGGGCACTACTAATAATTAATACTGTGGAAACAGATATAGGTCATCTGGGGCAAGACAGGATGGAAAGTCATTCTAATCCTGCTGCTGCTAAGTCGCTTCAGTCGTGTCCGACTGTGTGCGACCCCATAGACGGCAGCCCGCCAGGCTCCCCCGTCCCTGGGATTCTCCAGGCAAGAACACTGGAGTGGGTTGCCATTTCCTTCTCCAATGCAGGAAAGTGAAAAGTGAAAGGGAAGCTGCTCAGTTGTGTCCGACTCTTCGCAACCCCATGGACCGCAGCCTACCAGGCTCCTCCAGCCATGGGATTTTCCAGGCAAGAGTACTGGAGTGGGGTGCCATCGTCTTCTCCGGGCTATCCTACTAGCAAGAAGAAAAAAAAAATTGTAAATATGATATAAATGAAAATTTGTTCCCACAGCTCTCTGTCCATAAAGATACTTACTAGACAGGTAGCAGGATGTTTGGTCTGGATTTGGAGCTTTGTGGAGTATCAGTGAATGAGAAAAGAGATTATGATGCGGTGCCATGGCTTAGGTAGGACTCAGCTCCTCACACACCCCACACATTTGAACTGTGAACACATCCTTCCTGAGAAAGGCATAGGAATCCAAATTCACTCATTTTGCCCAGTATGCTAGAGGTCTGATTTCACTCTTGCATTTTAATTTCTTTTTTTTTTTAATATATGCATTATGTTCATATTACCTTTTCTCCCTTATCTATATATCTTAATAGTTATTTTATTTTGAATGGCCCTGCTTACCCAGTTGTACATTGGCTGAATTTTACTTTATTTTGAATAGCTGGTGCCATTGAACTTCTTTCTGTATTCTAAATTTAATGCATTTAATCAGTTTTCTCCCTCACTGCCTTCTTCTCCAAAAGAATACAGGGCTGTTAACAGAATTCTTTAGTCTGGGGATTTAAGAGCCTCTACTCAAATCATCATATATCAGCTCTCTTTGCTTTCTCTTTTTCTTCATAGTTTCCTTTTTGTAGATTGCAGAGTACAGCTAGGTTGGCTCCTTGTCAGTATATTTCATAGGATAAAAAAAAAAAAAAAAAAACCTTAAGATATTCCAGAGATGCCTGTTTTAAAAGTGATTTCAGCAGCAACTATGCTTAAATCTCGCCACCTCTAGTTCCAGGGAAATTTTCAAAACACCAAAAACCAGTGATGAACTGGACATCACCACTTCATGCCTGCAAGAGAAGAACATTAACTTACTACAGTTTGATGTGTAGAAGAAAATGTACAGCCTCATAAAGTTTGAAGAGAGCTTTTTATGTACTTTAAGCTTCCGTATAATGCCTTTCTTAGACAGGTTCTGGGAGCAGGAGCAGTTATTGTCTTCAAAAGCTAGCTGCTGTTACAACAGCCTTTCGCTGCAACAGTCAAAACACATTTGGGTGTTAAAAGCCAACTATATACCAAGCACTATGCTGAGAGTTCTGGAAATACAGAAAAATATGAAATAATGTATGACCATGTAATTACCAAATGAACACGTATACATTTAAGTACTCTAGTATTTCCACAAATGGAGAGCTCAGTTCTTGGCAAGGAGTTCAGATAGAATATGAAGGTAGCAGGAGATTGCTGAACAGACAGAAAGAAGACACGCTGGATGGAAGAAACTGGATGTGAAAGGGCTTGGCAGATAGGAATGTAGAGGGCATGACTGGATACTCAATTGTATTTGTTGGAGAATCACTACAAATACATTTGAGTGGAAAAGGAGGACTCTATTTGTTTGGAGTTTCTTTTAAACTAGGTGCAAAAAAAAAAACAAACACACACACGCATAATGTGGTAGATAAGAGAAAGCCTTGAAGGATATTTGAATGAAAAGATGACATGAGGCCTCTTTATTTCAAAAAGTTAAATATAACTGTACAGTGGTTAGGCTAAATTGGAAGAAGCAGCTCAAAAAGTAGAGACTCACAGTAGCTTGTGATGTAGTTGTGGTATTTAGAAACTTTGGGGCATTAACTTGGCCTGCTAAAAGAAGGGAAAATTGGAACAGAGGAAATGCATATTCTTAAGTGTCTCCCGTATTTTAGACAGAGTACTTTTATTGGCAAGCATAGGTATCACTTACCAGCAGTAACTACAACAGCTCTCGACCTCCCTGCTAGGTCAGTGGTAAAGAATCCACCTGCCAATGCAGGAGACGTGGGTTTGATCCTTGGATTTGGAGGATCCCTTGGAAAATAAAATGGCAACCCATTCCAGTATTCTTGCTTGGGAAATCCTATGGACAGAGGAGCTTGATGGGCTACAGCCCATGGGATCACAAAAGAGCTGGGCACAGCAGCAAGCAGCTCTGTATCAACTGTAATAACTAGCACAGTATTTTTTTCTAATGTAGCTAGTACAGAATCGAACATTTCTGTTTATGTTTTCTGTCTTTTTATTATTTTCTCATATTTCAAAAATTTAGTGCCCACAAGTTATCCCTTAAATTTTGGCCTTGCATGATCCTAAAACATTTCTGGGATAGTTTGAGATTTAGGCAAGTGGTAGATGTTTGTATACTCATTATTACTCCTGTATTAATTATGATAAACTCTTAGGTCAAAATTTTATTTTGAAGGCATATAGTGTGTGAGTAATTTTTCTATAAATCTTATAAAAACTAAGAGGTACATTTTGATGTTATCCATAACTACGTTTTTCTGAAATCATACCAGCTACTAAATATGTCAATGATATCTTCCAAGAATAAAATATTAAAACTTTAAAATTGCTCTATAAAATATATTTTTATTATAATCTTCACATACTGTTACTAGTGTTTTTGCTTGATTAGAGGAAAATTTTGGCTAACTGTTTTGTAAAAAGCAGTTGAATTAAGAGTACAGATTATATATGATAATAAAGTATATTTGTGCAAGTAACATTCTGATTTGTACTTTAATTGCTGTTTATATGCAGTGTGAATTAAGAATAGAACAAGGTGAGGTGAGGGAGGGAAGAATGAATAAGGGAAATAATTAACAGACTCAGTAGTATTGCATTATAGTTGCTTTAATTAACAGCTTTGTAGTGGCAAAACAAAATGTGATTTGGAAAAGCTAAGAATAACTAGAATCGTGGTGGCTTCTTTGGGAAAAAAGTTGTTTATATTCTCAATATTTATTTAATTTTTTTGATACACAGGAGAGAAATAAGTTATGTGACATATTTGTGTTATGAAGATATTTATATTATCAATTTCACCAATTTGTGTGCATTATTAATACATTTGTTCATTAATTCAAATAGGTTTCAGAATATTATTAACATAATTAATTTATTTTATTAATTTATTAATTTATTAACATAATTTATTTTTATCCTTCCAGAATTGTAGGTATATATAGTATTTACTAGGGCTTCCCTAGTGGGTTAGATAGTTAAGAATCTGCCTGCAATGAAGGAGATCCAGATATGACCCTGGCTTGGGAAGATCCCTTGGAGAACGGGATGGCTACCCACTCCAGTATTCTTGCTTGGGGAATTTCATGGGCAGAGGAGCCTGGCATTCTGCAGTCCATGGGCCGCAAAGAGTCGGGTGTGAATGTATGAATAACACCTTCCTTTTTTAATATTTATTTTTAATTGGTTGATGATTGCTTTACTATATTGATTTGATTTCTATCATACATCAGCATGAATTAACCATAGGTGTACATATGTCTCCTCCCTTTTGAATCTCCCTCCCACCTCCTACCCATTCCTACCTGTCCAGGTTGTTACCTAGCCCCAGTTTGAATTCCCTGAGTCATACAGCAAAATCCCCTTGGCCATCTCTTTACATCTGGAAGTGTACGTGCATCCTTGCTGCTCTCTCCATTACCTCACCCTCTCCCTCTTCTCCCCAGCCCTTGCCCATAAGTCTGTCCTCTATGTCTTCGTCTCCATTACTGCTCTGTAAGGAGGTTCCGCAGCACCACCCTGCTAGATTCCATATATACGTGTTAATATACAATATTTGTTTTTCTCATTCTGACTTGCCTCACTCTGTATAATAGGCTCTAACTTCATCCAGCTCATTAGAACTGACACAAATGTGCTCCTTTTTTATGGCTGAGTACTATCCTGTTGCATATATGTACCACCACGGCTGCTTTATCCATTCATCTGTCTGTGGACATCTAGGTCGCTTCAATGTTCTGGCTGTTGTAAATAGTGCTGCAATGAACATTGGTATGCATGTGTCTTTTTTTAGTTTTTGTTTCTTCAGGGTATATGCCTAGAAGTGGTGTTGCTGAGTCATATGTTGATTTTATTCCTAGCTTTTTAAGGAATCTTCATATAGTCTTCCGTACTGATTGTATCAATTCGCATTCCCACCAACAGTGTAGGAGGCTTCCCTTTTCTCCACACCATCTCCAGCACTTTGTGGATTTTTTTTTCACAAATAAAGATGAAATATTTAATCTTTCTTTCTTTAAAATAAATATTTGTGTAATATATATTTGTTAGAAAAAACAAAGAGAAATTAGCATTTCTACTATTACTTAGTACTATTATAGTAACACTGTTATTAATATTTGGAAGAAATGATGCTAAAGCTGAAACTCCTGTACTTTGGCCACCTCATGCAAAGAGTTGACTCATTGGAAAAGACTTTGATGCTGGGAGGGATTGGGGGCAGGAGAAGAAGGGGATGACTGAGGATGAGATGGCTGGATGGCATCACTGACTCGATGGACACGAGTCTGAGTGAACTCTGGGAGTTGGTGATGGACAGGGAGGCCTGGCGTGCTGCGATTCATGGGGTCACAAAGAGTTGGACACGACTGAGCGACTGAACTGAACTGAACTGATTATTAATATTAACTGAACAAAGTGGCAAAATTCTCACAAAGATATGAACATGTAAGACTTAATTAAAGCTATTACTGGGAACTGGTTTACCTGAATGAGCTTTTTTCCTGTTAATTAGTTACCTTACCGTATTATGATTATAGTCTGTGGAAAATAGTTTTTGTCTTCTTTTGTTACTTTGTTTTCATTTTTGCACTTCTACCTATTCTGGTGAACAAGTAAATTAACCAAATTATTGTATGACTGTTTAGTACACTTTTAGAGGTAGCAGAGTATAAAGAAATTGGAATCTGAAGACCCAGTCTGGATTCCTTTGATCTATTACACTGTTCCCAGTTTCTCTAAGATTCAGTGTTTCCATCTATACAATGGAGTGAAGAAACCTACCTTATAGGATTGTTTGGAGAATCAAATGAGATGTGTTTATAAATGTGATTTGTAACTGGTGCAGTCCTACGCATGTGCCATCTACTATCATTTGACCATCTCACTTTGAGAATTTCATCCACCATGTAAATTATTATGATTTGAGATTTGCTGTTCAGTGTCATAGTTTTAAACATTGGTTTACTGAAAATTTATAATGAAGTGACACCTTTTCAGAATTCCTATTCAGTTCCAGAAATATGATTTGCAAAGGCAGTAAGTTTGAAGATCAATTCTTACAGCCTTTTCTCCCTCAAGGGATGAAAATGATAAATTCTTGATGAAATTACATCATTATTGCTTACACACAGTGGATATATTTCCATTACTGTGTAAATAAATTACTATGTAAACATATAGTTGAAACCAAGTAAGTTTTATATGAGAATAAAGGCAGTTTGTTGTTTTTGGCATTCCGTTTCTTCACCAGAGCCTTTCTTAATCTTTTAATTTCCAAATACAATCGTGTTTTTGAAGAAATGTAGAGGGAAGAGTGCTCAAAGAGCGAGGTGACTTGGAAACGTTTATTTAAACCTCAAAAAACATGTGAAAAATATCAAGAAGCTTTGTCATCTTCAAATCTGGAATCATTTTGGAAGATCTACTTTGAAAATTAAGCTTCTAACACTAAGAAACTGCCTTAGCCACCTATCTTGTTTCAAGGAAAATAGAGAAGGCAAGTTGGCTGAAATGAAATCTGGTTCATTATTCACTAGCCTTAGGGATAATCACATTTAGGGGCAAGGCTTTAATTAGCTCAGTTGTTGCTTTTTACCACATGTGTGGCAAAATCCAATCGCCTCTTCTTTTATTTTCCTTTTAAGAAATATCTTCTAATATTGTTCCCAACTTATATATTTCAGACTTGGCAATTCTAATAGCAATTATTATTCAGTTATATGTTTTCAATGACATAACAAATTCAAATTCTTAGTATCTTTAAAACTTGTGCTTTGGAATTATCTATTGAACGTTATATTATACTCAGTTACCTTGTTGGTAACTGGCCATGTCCATTTAAGAGTGACTAAAATATACTCTTTTTATCAAAAGTCTCCAATATAAACAAATCTGTGCTTCTCTACCTTTGCATGCTTCAGTCTCCAGTAAGGACTACGGTTGAAAGTTTATTTTAATTAGAGTTTAAAAGTGATGCACATTACAATCAAACATATGGACGTTCCCAGAAGCATTTCTGCCGCAGTACATTCATCTGCAGATTCACTTAGCCTCATGATCATATTAAAAAATCCCTTGTATTTAAAACCATCTTACTTCAGCAATGTATACATTTCTCTGATACTTCTGATATTTCTAGTCTAAAATGTAAAATGTCTTGTCTGCTTTATTTATCCTTACATTCATAGTAATCATTTTTACCAGATGTGTTTATCTTTTTAGAATTTCAAATTGACTCTCACTGTGACTATTCTACAATTTCTATTATTTAAGTAGAGTTAAACTACTAGGAAATTTAAATCCTACAATCTATGACTTTAAAAAAATGCTAGTTGTAGCATGGAATGTAATTTTATGAGTGATATGAATTTTTATGCACCGGGCTTAAGTGTATTACGTTTATATTTTGAATTCTCAGTTCTTCATGTTAATTTAACCAGTTCTCTGGAGAAACTAAATATATTAATGATTTACATATTAATTAAGTAATTTTCACTAGGAGTACTTACTAGGAAAATGATAGAATTTATTCACCATGAAGCTTTTATGATGTAAGTGCATATGAAGAACTGTAGTAAGGAAAGCTGTTTGAGGCTTAGGAAATGCCTTTCATGAAGGATTTTAGACTTCTTATTGCCCAGCAATTCTTCATGGTGCTGCAACACAGGCCACACACTTGTGGCTAGATTCAAAAATGAACAATTACAGCATATACATCATCAGCTTGATAAAATAAAATTTATCATACCATCATATATTCGTTTTATATCTGTATTATAATCACAACAATAAGGCACTTTATTGGCTTTGGATGTATGGCTTAAAAAGTTTAATATGAAGTATAGATATAAATGGGGATAATTATATTGATAATATACATATTGATTAATAGAATATGTTTGTGCTGAACTCCACATGGTAAGGAGTTTGTTCTAGGTGTGTCATGGTAAGGAGTTTACCAGCTTGGGGACAGGCATTTCCAAATATTATAAAGCTGTGTATTTAATATAATAATAAAGGTATGGAAGGCAGAGGAAAGTGTAGGACAGGGGCAGAGGTTGGGATGCAAGGCTGGGATGGCAAAGGCTTCCAGAAGAGTTAACACTAATGTTGAGCCCCTTTAAAATACATAATGTGCTGTGTACCCAGTCACTTCAGTTGTGTCCAACTCTTTGCGACCCTGTGGACTGTAGCCCGCCAGGCTCCTCTGTCCATGGAATTCTCCAGGCAAGAACACTGGAGTGGGTTGCTGTGCCCTCCTTCAGGGGATCTTCCCAACCGAAGGATGGAACCCAGGTCTCCAACATTGCAGGCAGATTCTTTATCTTTGAGCCACAAGGGAAGTCCAACATACATGACAAATACTATTAAGACGTTGAAGATAGGTATGGTGGGAAGAGAGGGAACTGGTAGAATACAGGAGAAGAATTATTGGAAGATGGTGCATTTGATTGGCGCTTTGGACGGTGAGTAGAATTCTGACAAACGTAAATAGAGTGAATGACATCCAGATAATGAAACAGCAGGAACCAAACTGTGGAAACATGCCGGCTTATTCTGTAATACTCCCATTTGACTGGATGTGAGCTGCATAGAAAAAGAAAAGGCTAGATAAATAGGTTGGAACAGACCATAAGGAGCCTAAAATGCTCAACAGAGCTGCTTGGACTCTTGTCTGTAGGAAAGTTCTTTCAGCAACAGTGCATAGGATGGCGTGGAAGGTGGAGGGGTTGGAGGTAGAGTATGTGCTATGTGTCAGGAGGCAGTCATTGAATTCTAAGAGTGAGGGGCAGATTAGTCAAGACTTGAGCGGAGCAGACAGCGAGAGTAGTAATGGGAAGGCGGGGACAGATGCAAGGACATGGTGGATGAGAAATTGGCAAGAGTTGGCACTAGGGGAGGGGGACAGCAGAGGGTTTCAGGGTGAGCTGAATTTTTGACCCTGTGTGATGAGGAAGAGGGTGTTACCAGTGACCCAGATAGCTATCAGTGCAGTAGGAGTAGGGCTCTGAGTTGAATTAAGGTGTTGAAAGCACATCAAGGTTGACATTTTCAGCCGTCAACTGAGAATTAAGAGCCTGGAGACTAGGAGAAACTCAGCTGATGAGTCTACCGCAACTATCTGGACACTGCCGACATGATAAGAAATTAAGATTTTAAGGAACAAATGATTCAAGTTTTGAAAATGTGACAAGACCATCATCATCCATCCAAAACACTCCCGTATCTTCATCAAATTACTTAATATTTCAGTAGCTTACTTTTCTCAGCTAAAAAGTAGGGAAAATTATACCAATTCCATATATTCTAGAATCTGGGATTGTTTTAGTCAGATATCTAAAATGGGAGACTGTGTACATATATATGTCTGTTGTTATTATATTGAGAAAACTCCAAAAAGTAACAGAATATAGCTAGTATTTTAATTTTTTCAATTATACACTGTAAGATGTTCTAATTATAAAGATTTATAAAAAATTATTAGCTTTTAGTAAGTTTATACTCTGTGCCAGGCACAATTCTGAGTACCATTCACGTGTTAAATAATTTAATCCTTAGCACCAGGACTTTCCTGGTGGCTCAGACAGTAAAGAATCCACCTGCAATGCAGGAAACTCAGTTCGATCCCTGGGTCAGGAAGAGCCCCATGGAGAAGAGAATGGCTATCCCCTCCAGTATTCTTGCCTAGAGAATCCTGGCAGGCTACAGTCCACGGAGTCACAAAGAGTAGGGCACGCCTGAGTGACTAACACTTTTACTTTTGAATTAACACCATAACATTTTATTGTCTCTTTTATAGAAAAACAAGGCTCAGAGAAATGAAAATATAGCATTTATGAAGCTGACACTCAGGCTTCAGAGCTAAGCTCCTAGTTAACCGTTAGTTCTTGGTGCCTTCACCTTGAATAGACTCCTGCTTCAGACCATGCTTCATTCTGTGACTGCATTTGCATGAATGTGGCCTTCTGCATCGCCACATTGCAGACGCTGTCTCTTTCTGAAGTTCCTGAGGTCTGGATTCGTTGCCTTGGCTTTCACACATACTTGTCTCCTCATCTTTAAGGTGAGTCAATTGAGGGCTGGTAGCATGTATTATAAGGGAAATATTGACATGGCAGGTGACAATGAACCAGCTTTGTATCTAGTCCAAATGCTTGGCTTATTAAATCTGAGCATGCTGTCTCATTAACTGTGTGACCTTCAGAAAGTTTCTTACCACCTTGAACTCTGTTTCTTCATCTGTAAACACTGAGATGTAGAGAGAGTTAAACAACAATATATGTGTGAAATGCCCCTGTAATGTTTGGCTCATAAAAATCCATCACCGGGTATGTCATTCACTGAGCACAGTTGGCATGGTGTAAAGAATCCACAACATTTTTTAGGGACCCATAAAAATGTTTTAATTTCTCTTCAAATCAGAATTAAAAAAAAGGACTCTGAATAAAATTAAATTTTATTTAATGTGTTTAATTTTATTCAAATTTATTTGATTTGAATACAATTAAATTTTGTTTAATGTGTATCAATATATTTATTTTTATGTTTTTTGTTCATCTATTGAGATTATCATGTGTTATTTGTTTTTTATTCTATTGCTATTTTGTATCAACTAGTTAAAATATGGAAGAAAACCTTGCTTTCTTGATCTAAATGCCTCTTGGTCATGGCATATATTGGGTTGGCCAAAAGCTTTATTCGGGTTTTCCTGTATGATGTCATAGAAAAGCCCAGATGAACTTTTTGGCCAACCCAATAATTATTTTTGTATGTTGCTAGATTCAGTTTTTTTTTGTTGTTGTTATTGTAATAAAATATACATAACATATAATCCTATGTTTTAACCATTTTCCAAGTTTATATATTTTCTTTTATTTTCAGCCTATTTGTATTTTTACTGTGTGTCTCATTTTTTTTCTTTTTTCATTGAAATATATCATTGATTTACAATGTGTTAGTTTCAGGTATACAGCAAAATGATTTAGTTATACGTAATAATATATTCACTTTTATACAATGTAATTGAAAATGTAATTTTAAAAAGTTTTTAATGGAGCAAAATTGGCTTGGGTCCACAAAAGTCATAACATGTGCTCAGTCGCTCAGTTGTGTCTGACTCTATGTCTCCCCATGAAATCTGATCCCATGTACAGTTCCTGGGATTATCCCCGCAAGAATCCTGGAGTAGGTTGTCATTTCCTCCTCCAGGGGATCTTCCTTCTTACGGATTGAACCCTCGCCTCCTTGGCAAATGGGTTCTTTACCACTGTGCCACCTGGAAGTCCCAAAGTCATAGCACAGTCCTGGCCATTTCTTCTTATTTTAGATTCCTTAGAACTCTTCTACTATCTGAGCCATATGCTTTCCCCATACATTTTGGTTAATTGAGTCGTTAGCCAGCCAGTTTCTAGCTTAAGTAAGTTAAAATAAACTTAAAACTGACATTTACATTCCTTCATCTCCTTTCTAAATAGTTCATTGTTTCCTTTTCTGGGCTGCCTCTGTACTGTGTGGTTAAACTTCTCACCATATTTAAACAATTTATTTACATGTCTGTCTTTCCTACTAGACCATCAAAACATTTTTAGAACGTGGACTGCATCTTATCCATTCCTGAATCCCCAATAAATAGCAGAGTACATGGGCCGTAGAAAATTATTCATAAAAGTTTGGTGAAATAAATTGATTCTGTTTGTTACATTGATGTTGTATTGCCAGCTGTAGTGCTAACTCCTGTTTGTAGATGTGCTTTGTATCTAAGATTTCACCTTAAACTTTTGACACCGGAAATGAAAAATTGCCATCTACTCTGCAAAATGCTATACTTTTCAGCACTACTCTCTACCATCCTAATTATTCCTTAAAAATTGAAGTGAAATAAATTAGTTTGTCAAGACTTCTTCCCTTCCTTGCTAAATTAATGTAATTAACCCAGGGCCTATGAATATAGTCAAGGCCTTTTGATATCTCCATGTATGCATTTCCATGTTATAAATAGATCCCATGTCTCACTGATCTAATGAGGCTACAATGTGAGTGAGAAATGAGTCTTAATATTTCAGGACCAAGGCAGACTAGCATTATCTAGTTGTAGAATAGGAGAGAACGTATATCACCTCTAGGGTTTAAGCACCTATTTAAGTGGACAGTATTTTTTCTTATTTAACTTCAACTTTATTTATAAATAAATTACTAGGACATTTGTTGGTGATTACTTTGCACCATATAATAGTTTTATTTTTGTTAAAGAAACTGCCAAGTACCACTTGGTTTTTCATTTTTATTTTTCCTACTCTCTGATTTATAACTTTCTCAGACTTGAAAAGTTTTATATCTTTAATAAATGATAAAGTGAAGTTGCTCAGTCGTGTCCGACTCTTTGCGACCCCATGGACTGTAGCCTACCAGGCTGCTCCCTCCATGGGATTCTCCAGGCAAGAGTACTGGAGTGGGTTGCCATTTTCTTCTCCAATAGATTGTGGTATATAGAAGATTGAGACACTAGAGGGGGAAAGAACTGTTTGCAGTTTGGACGATTGTGGATGATAGTACCAGTTACATCAGAGAAGCTGGAAAAAAGGGTGATTTTTGTTCTTTGTCAAGTCTGGTCCTGCACAATAGCCTGAAACAGGCTTGACTCTTTGCTGAGATTTTTTTTCCATTCTTAATATCTCTTTGAAAGAAAAGTGACTCATTTTAGCTGTAGAAAACCAATGTTTGCTCATGTATAGAGAATGAAATTTCATAATTTTGGCATGGTCTCATACTTGTAGTCTCATGTTTATTGGACTCTTCTAAAGTTGTTTAAATTCCTATTTATGAAGGAAGGATAATTGATAAGGAAAATGAGTAATTATTACCTTGTTGTGAAGTTTTACTGGATAATTTTTTTTTCATTTTAGTAATAACAATTGATAGTATCTACTATTAGCAGGACATTTTTTCAGCTAACACAGCACTTTCAGAGGCATTATTTCTTTCTATGCTTATAACCGCACAGGAGAGTAGTATTATCATCAATATTTGGCAGATGACTATATTGAGCTACATGGACTTTAAGGACTTAGACAAGATTTCACAGTAACCAACAGAATCAGGACCAAACTCTGGGTCTTACTGAAATTCTCTCATTATTTATGACTTCCTTGCTTGTAAGCCCTTTAAGTCAATAAGATCTAACAACAGACCTCCTGGCGTGTTTGGAAGGCAACCTTTCTCTGTCTCTTCCCAGAATCACTTACCTTAGACATCTTTTCCACCTTCATTTGCTGCTTGAACCTTGATTCACCCTTCTGTTCCCTCTAATTCGGGTATTATATGTGTTCTGTATGGTATTTTGAATTCGACTTGAAACGTTCACATTTATTTGTCAAATTAATAGCTCAAACAGTTACATATTAGCAGGAATCCAGAAGCCTGTAAGTCTAAGAAGAGGCGTTCTACCCTACAACTGCCAGCAGAGAACAGATCTGAGTTGCTCATTCACTCCTACCATTGCTTCTGGCTGCCAGGCGGTGTTGCCATGGTAAACGCACCTCAAACAATTCTGTAGCTAAAACTTATTCTCTGTGGCCAAGCGCCTGATAGGTATGCATCCCTTTTTAGCTCTCAGGGATACCTCTTGTTACATGCCTTGATTACAGCTCTTGTTGATCACATTTCCAGGTCCAGGCATTATTCCCTGAAGCAGTGTGGCCTTGTTGAGTTTGGGAGGGTTCCCTGCATATGCCTCCAGCTACCTCATCTCTCAGAAACATCCGTATGTCCAAATCCAAGCCTCCAGTTGATGTGCTCTCTTTCCTCAAGGCAATTTTATTTTAGTGACTTATTGCTCTTTCCTGCCACAGACTTTTGTGGGGTCTGTGGCAGAAAAGAGATCCTGATCCATCTTAACAGGTCTCTCAAACTTTGAATTTTAGGGAACAGGTAGGTTCTCTCTTCTAGAAGAATCACGAATCTCAACAGATGGCAGATTTGTTCATATTACACCCTCTCCCTTTTCCAAGGAAGAAGTTGCCTTCATGCCTCACGTTCACAAAACTAAGAAGACACCTTCAAAGCCAGGAAAAGGTCTCTAACTCTATCTGTGGAAAAGTTGGTGTAAGCTTAAAATAAATCTGCCTTGGGCAGAGTTGGTTCCTTCTCAGAGCTGAAGAAAAATCTGTTTTATGCCTTCTGATAGCCGTGGGAGTTCCTGTGGCTGCTAGATGGTGTCCTCCCTATAGCATCACATGGTCCTCCCTCTAGACATGCCAGTCTGTGTGTCCAAATGCCCCATTTATATAAGGATGTCTGTCTTACTGGATAAGGACCCACTCTAATGACCTCATTGTACCTTGTCATCTGCAAAGGCACCATTTCCAAATTATATTCACAGGTACTGAGGGTTAGGACGTCAACGTCTTTTATGGGAGACAAAATTTAATCCACAGAGGGAGGAAAGCGCAGGAAGTAAATTAGGTTTTCTAACACTTAGTACCATGGGATTTGTACTGTATTCTGAAGTCTCATAATTTTTTCAATAGCTATTAAAATGTTTATTCAGAAATGTACTTAGTTGTCATAGATATAATGGCTTCTGATTTTTCTAAAAACTGTTTATTTTTAATTTTTATTTTTACTTTATTTTACTTTACAATACTGTGTTGGTTTTGCCATACATTGACATGAATCCACCACGAGTGTACATGCAATCCCAAACAAGAACCCCCCTCCCACCTCCCTCCCCACAACATCCCTCTGGGTCATCCCCGTGCACCAGCCCCAAGCATGCTGTATCCTGCATCGGACATAGACTGGCGATTCGATTCTTACATGATAGTATGCATGTTTCAATGCCATTCTCCCAAATCATCCCACCCTCTCCCTCTCCCTCAGAGTCCAAAAGTCCGCTATACACATCTGTGTCTTTTTTGCTGTCTTGCATACAGGGTCGTCATTGCCATCTTTCTAAATTCCATATATATGTGTTAGTATACTGTATTGGTGTTTTTCTTTCTGGCTTACTTCACTCTGTATAATCGGCTCCAGTTTCATCCATCTCATCAGAACTGATTCAAATGTATTCTTTTTAATGGCTGAGTAATACTCCATTGTGTATATGTACCACAGCTTTCTTATCCATTCATCTGCTGATGGACATCTAGGTTGTTTCCATGTCCTGGCTATTATAAACAGTGCTGTGATGAACATTGGGGTACATGTGTCTCTTTCAATTCTGGTTTCCTCGGTGTGTATGCCCAGCAGTGGGATTGCTGGGTCATATGGCAGTTCTATTTGCAATTTTTTAAGGAATCTCCACACTGTTCTCCATAGTGGTTGTACTAATTTGCATTCCCACCAACAGTGTAGGAGGGTTCCCTTTTCTCCACACTCTCTCCAGCATTTATTGCTTGCAGATTTTTGGATCGCAGCCATTCTGACTGGTGTGAAGTGGTACCTCATTGTGGTTTTGATTTGCATTTCTCTAAGAATGAGTGATGTTGAGCATCTTTTTATGTGTTTGTTAGCCATCTGTATGTCTTCTTTGGAGAAATGTCTATTTAGTTCTTTGGCCCATTTTTTGATTGGGTCATTTATTTTTCTGGAATTGAGTTGCATAGGCTCTACTACAAAGCCACAGTCATCAAGACAGTATGGTACTGGCACAAAGACAGACATATAGATCAATGGAACAAAATAGAAAGCCCAGAGATAAAGCCACACACATATGGACACCTTGTCTTTGACAAAGGAGGCAAGAATATACAATGGAGTAAAGACAATCTCTTTAACAAGTGGTGCTGGGAAAACTGGTCAACCACTTGTAAAAGAATGAAACTAGATCACTTTCTAACACCACACACGAAAATAAACTCAAAATGGATTAAAGATCTAAATGTAAGACCAGAAACTATAAAACTCCTAGAGGAGAACATAGGCAAAACACTCTCCGACATAAATCACAGCAGGATCCTCTATGATCCACCTCCCAGAATTCTGGAAATAAAAGCAAAAATAAACAAATGGGATCTAATTAAAATTAAAAGCTTCTGCACAACAAGGGAAAATATAAACAAGGTGAAGAGACAGCCTTCTGAATGGGAGAAAATAATAGCAAATGAAACAACTGACAAACAACTAATCTCAAAAATACACAAAAATATGTTTTTAAAAAAATTTTCCTTTTAAAGAATTTTCAACTGAATCTTGACTTATTGCCTTACTATTATGTAGACAGTTTTCTGAGAATTACTTCTAAGTTTCTTTGAAATACATTTCTTAAAAAAAAGACTTTGGGGCTTTAAAGAGAAGCAAATGGGGAACAATACCTGTAGGCAATGTAGAGTACCCTTATTTATAATCTTAGCTTTTCATGTATTTTGTCTATTCATATTACCCAGGGATAATAGAATGAAACATTTATTCACTGTTGCTTGATTTTCCTTGTAAGCTTACAGAGATCCATCATGAGGATGTAATTTTAGAGATATAAAATAGAATGGATACTTCTTACTGTTTACAAATATGACCTAGAATAATATTGAGATGCTTCCTAAATTTAAACAAATGAATTTAACAGTCATTATCTTTTCTATATCCATTTAAGTAAAATAAAACAGTAGTTAAAAGTAAATATAATATATGTATAAATCTACTTAGAAAAAAAGTCTTTCAGTTCAGTTTAGTTCAGTCCCTCAGTCGTATCCGACACATGGCGACCCCATGGACCATAGCATGCCAGACTTCCCTGTCCATCACCAACTCCCAGAGCATATACAAACTCAGTGTCTATCGAGTT
The DNA here is from genome assembly GCF_001704415.2 of Capra hircus. Classification (NCBI taxonomy): domain Eukaryota; kingdom Metazoa; phylum Chordata; class Mammalia; order Artiodactyla; family Bovidae; genus Capra; species Capra hircus. The sequence continues at coordinate 8,038,158 of NC_030820.1, forward strand.
GGTGATGCCATCCAACCATCTCATCCTCTGTAGTCCCCTTCTCCTCCTGCCTTTGATCTCGCCCAGCTGCTGCTGCTAAGTCACTTCAGTCGTGTCCGACTCTGTGCGACCCCAGAGACGGCACCTCACCAGGTCCCCCGTCCCTGGGATTCTCCAGGCAAGAACACTAGAGTGGGTTGCTGTTTCCTTCTCCAGTGCATGACAGTGAAAAGTGAAAGTGAAGTCGCTCAATCCTGTCTGACTCTTAGCGACCCCATGGACTGCAGCCTACCAGGCTCCTCCATCCATGGGATTTTCCAGGCAAGAGTACTGGAGTGGGTTTCCATTCAGGGTCTTTTCCAATGAGTCAGTTCTTCACACCAGGTGGCCAAAGTACTGGAACTTCAGCTTCAGCATCAGTCCTTCCAATGAATAATCAGGACTGATTTCTTTTAGGATGGAGTGGTTGGATCTCCTTGCAGTCCAAGGGACTCTCAAGAGTCTTCTCCAACACCACAGTTCAAAAGCATCAGTTCTTTGGCGCTCAGCTTTCTTTATAGTCCAACTGTACATGACTAGTGGAAAAACCATAGCTTTGACTAGATGAATCTTTGTTGTCAAAGTAATGTCTCTGCTTTTTAATATGCTGTCTAAGTTGGTCATAGCTTTTCTTCCAAGGAACAAGCATCTTTTAATTTCATGGCTACAGTCACCATCTGTGGTGATTTTGGAGCCCCCCAAAAATAAAGTCCGTCACTCTTTCCATTGTTTCCCCGTCTATTTGCCATGAAGGGATGGGACCAAATGCCATGATCTTAGTTTTCTGAATGTTGAGTTTTAAGCCATCTTTTTCACTCTGCTCTTCGACTTCAAGAGGGTCTTTAGTTCTTCTTGACTTTTAGCCATATGTGTGGTGTCATGTGCATATCTGAGGTTATTGATATTTCTCCCGGCAATCTTAATTCCAGCTTGTGCTTCATTCAGCCTGGCATTTCTCATGATGTACTCTGCATGTAAGTTGAATAAGCAGGCTAACAATATACAGCCATGATGTACTACTTCCCCGATTTGGAACCAGTCTGCTGTTCCATGTCCTGTTTTAACTGTTGTTTCTTGACCTGAATACAGATTTCTCAAGAGGCAGGTCAGGTAGTCTGCTATTCCCATCTCTTGAAGAATTTTCCAAGTTTATTGTGATCCACACTGTCAAAGGCTTTGGCACAGTCAATAAAGCAGAAGTAGATATTTTTCCGGAACACTCTTGTGTTTTAGATGATCCAAAGGAGGTTGGCAATTTGAACTCTGGTTCCTCTGCCTATTCTAAAACCAGCTTGAACATCTGGAAGTTCATGGTTCGTGTACTGTTGAAGCCTGACTTGGAGAATTTTGAGTATTACTTTGCTAGTGTGTGAGATGAGTGCAATTGTGCAGTAGTTTGAGCATTCTTTGGCATTGCCTTTCTTTGGGATTGGAATGAAAACTGACCTTTTCTAGGCCTGTGGCCACTGGTGAGTTTTCCAAATTTGCTGGCATATTGAGTGCAGCACTTTCTCAGCATAATTTTTTAGGATTTGAAATAGTTCAATTGGAATTTCATTACCTTCACTAGCTTTGTTCATAGTGATGCTTCCTAAGGCCCACTTGACTTCACATTCCAGGATGTCTGGCTCTAGATGAGTGATCACACCATCATGGTTATCTAGGTCATGAAGATCTCTTTTGTATAGTTCTTCTGTGTATTCTTGCCACCTCTTCTTAATATCTTTTGCTTCAAAGGATAGGACACCGAAAGATGAACTACCCCACTCAGTAGGTGACCAGTATTCTACTGGAAAAGAGTAGAGGAATAACTCCAAAAAGTTTGAAAAGATGGAGCTAAAGCAAACCCAACACCCCATTGTGTATGTGACCAGTGATGGAAGTAAAGTCCAACGCTGTAAAGAACAATATTGCATAGGAGCCTGGAATGTTAGGTCCATGAATAAAGGCAAACTGGAAGTGGTTAAACAGGAGGTGGCAAGATTCAACATCAACATCTTAGGAATCAGTGAACTAAAATGGAAGGGAATGGTGCATTTAAACTCAGTTCAGTTTAGTTCAGTTCAGTTCAGTCGCTCAGTCGTGTCCGACTCTTTGCGACCCCATGTACCGCAGCATACCAGGCTCCCTGTCCATCACCAACTCCCAGAGTCCACCCAAACCCATGTCCATTGAGTCGGTGATGCCATCCAACCATCTAATCCTCTGTTGTCCCCTTCTCCTCCTGCCCTCAATCTTTCCCAGCATCAGGGTCCTTTCTAATGAGTCAGCTCTCCTCATTACATGGCCAAAGTATTGGAGTTTCAGTTTCAACATCAGTCCCTCCAATGAACACCCAGGACTGATCTCCTTTAGGATGGACTGGTTGGATCTCCTTGCAGTCCAAGGGACTCTCAAGAGTCTTCTCCAACACCACAGTTCAAAACCATCAATTCTTCGGCGCTCAGCTTTCTTTATAGTCCAACTCTCACATCCATACATGACCACTGGAAAAACCATAGCCTTGACTAGATGGATCTTTGTTGGTAGAGTAATATCTGTGCTTTTGAATATGCTGTCTAGGTTGGTCATAACTTTCCTTCCAAGGAGTAAGCGTCTTTTATTTCATGGCTGCAATCACCATCTGCAGTGGTTTTGGAGCCCATAAAAATAAAGTCTGACACTGTTTCCACTGTTTCCACATCTATTTGCCATGAAGTGATGTGGCCAGATGCCATGATCTTCGTTTTCTGAATGTTGAGCTTTAAGCCAACTTTTTCACTCTCCACTTTCACTTTCATCAAGAGGCTCTTTAGTTCTTCACTTTCTGCCATAAGGGTGGTGTCATCTGCATATCTGAGGTTATTGATATTTTTCCCATCAATCTTGATTCCAGCTTGTGCTTCTTCCAGCCCAGCGTTTCTCATGATGTACTCTGCATAGAAGTTAAATAAGCAGGGTGACAATATACAGCCTTGATGTACTCCTTTTCCTCTTTGGAACCAGTCTGTTGTTCCATGTCCAGTTCTAACTGTTGCTTTCTGACCTGCATACAGATTTCTCAAGAGGCAGGTCAGGTGGTCTGGTATTCCCATCTCTTTCAGAATTTTCCAGTTTGTTGTGATCCACATAGTCAAAGGCTTTAGTTTGTAACTCAGATGACCGTTATATATACTACTGTGAGGAAGAATCCCTTAGAGGAAATGGAGTAGACCTCATAGTCAGCAAAAGAGTCTAAAATGCAGTACTTGGATGCAATCTCAAAAATGACAGAATGATCTCTGTTCATTTCCAAGGCAAACCATTCCATATCACAGTGATCCAAGTCTATGCCCCAACCAGTAATGCTGAAGAAGCTGAAGTTGAACGGTTTTATGAAGACCTTCAAAACCTTCTAGAACTAACACCCCCAAAAAGATGTCCTTTTCATTATAGGGGACTGGAATGCAAAACAAGAAGTCAAGAGCTACCTGGAGTAACAGTAATATTTTGCCTTGGAATACAAAATGAAGCAAGGCTAAGGCTAATAGAGTTTTGCCAAGAGAACACACTGGTCATAGCAAACACCCTATTCCAACAACACAGGAGAAGAGTCTACACATGAATATCACCAGATTGTCAATACCGAAATCATATTGATTATATTCTTTGCAGCCAAGGATGGAGAGGCTTTATACAGTCAGCAAAAACAAGACTGGGAGTTGATTGTGTCTCAGATCAAGAATTCCTTATTGCCAAATTCAGACTTAAATTGAAGAAAGTAGGGAAAACCACTAGACCATTCAGGTATGACCTAAATCAAATCCCTTATGATTATAAGTGGAAGTGACAAATAGATTCAAGGGATTATCTCTGATAGAGTGCCTGAAGTACTATGGGCAGAAGTTTGTGACATTGCACAGGAGGCAGTAATCAAGACCATCCCAAGAAAAAGAAATGCAAAAAGGCAAAATGGTTGTCTGAAGAGGACTTAAAAATAGATGAGAAAAGAGAAGCAAAAGCCAAAGGGGGAAAGGAAAGATATACCCATTTGAATGCAGAGTTGAAAAGAATAGCAAGGAGAGATAAGAAAGCCTTCCTCAGTGATCAATGAAATGAAAGAGAGGAAAAAGGTCTTTGGAGTAAGACAAATAAATATTGTTTAGTAACAGCTTATTGTTATTTGAATAGCCCTGGGTAAGTAACCTAACTTCCAAACCTCGATTTTCTCATGTCCAAAATTTGGATAATAATTTCATTTTTTAAAAGACGCTTACTCCTTGGAAGAAAAGTTATGACCAACCTAGATAGTATATTCAAAAGCAGAAACATTACTTTTCTGACTAAGGTCCGTCTAGTCAAGGCTTTGGTTTTTCCTGTGGTCATGTATGGATGTGAGAGCTGGACTGTGAAGAAAGCTGAGTGCCGAAGAATTGATGCTTTTGAACTGTGGTGTTGGAGAAGACTCTTGAGATTCCCTTGGACTGCAAGGAGATCCCACCAGTCCATTCTGAAGGAGATCAATCCTGGGATTTCTTTGGAGGAAATGATGCTAAAGCTGAAACTCCAGTACTTTGGCCACCTCATGTGAAGAGTTGACTCATTGGAAAAGACTGATGCTGGGAGGGATTGGGGGCAGGAGGAGAAGGGGACGACAGAGGATGAGATGGCTGGATGGCATCACGGACTCGATGGACATGAGTCTGAGTGAACTCCGGGAGATGGTGATGGACAGGGAGGACTGGCGTGCTGCAATTCATGGGGTAACAAAGAGTAGGACACGACTGAGCAACTGAACTGAACTGAACTGAATAAAACTTATGGAATAATTGTTTTAAAATTATGTGTACCATGCTTACTGCAGTGCCAGAGCAGTGAGCAGAAAATAAACATCAGCTATTTTGTCAATATACCAATTAAATTAATCAGTTTCTTTGAAATTATACTTACTATTTTACTCTGTTAAAGCCCTGAGCTGAAGAGCAAGGGCTGCTGTGACTCTGTGCTTAGAGCAATACTAGAGGTATAGTTGGCAATGAATTGTTACTGTTTTATGTCAGAGAGTGTAACTATGGTTCTGTTTTTTAAATAGTTCTTTCTGTAAGACTGATAGTTTTAGTTGAGTTAGAACCCACCCTGAGTCATAATATTAAAAACATTAAAAACATTTATCTCATCATTTGGCTGTTGATTTTTCTTTATCATTAGACACCCTTTCCTATGCTTTTATTCTCAAAATTTTTTGTTATTTTAGTTTGTTAATTAGAGAGTCTGCATTTCTTATTGTCACATACTTTTATTCTTTAAGTGGTTGTTTATTTTTAAAAGTTATAAAAGCAAAAAAACCTCATGCAAACAAATCTCCATTATATAAGTAATACATGTTCATTGTGTGAATAAATAGATAGGCGTGCGCACACACACATATACGTGAATCAGGCCACCTATAGTCTCACACTCCATACAGAATCAATGTTTGCAGTTTGAGAGAGCATCTCTTAATATTATGTCTGACTCTTACAATGTCTTCTGGTCAATCACGTTTCATCTGCGTTGATACCTGCTCTGCCTGGCCAGCTCTTTTGGTTGTAGCTACATACAGGAAAGCACCTAGACAGCAAGAAGAGCCAGTAGGGGTTTTACATTCATTTCCCAGCCCCAGGGCCTTTTCGTATTGAGATGGCTCCCTGTAGGCCTGCTGAGGTAGCAGACATTCAAATTGAAATTTATGTTCTTTGCCTAATATTGTAAACTGGAAAGACACAAACTCTGAGACACCTGTTTTCCAGATGAGAGAAATGGTCACCCTAGTTCAGCCCATGTGAATTTACCCTCTATTTACTGTCCGCCCATTCTCTCCAGCTCTTTTCCCATCTGTCTTTCAAAGTGAAGCTAATGGCAGTTTATTTTATTACATATGTTTCTCATTTTACTATTGAAGACTGAAAGTCCTTAATCTGCAATTCTGAAATTTCGTTTTCATACCCCAAATGGTCTAAGAATGAAAATATTTCCATAATTAATATGAAGCATTTACAGTTATTATTTATGATATTCAATGTGAATATTCAAATGTCAGACTACCAAGGTATAAATACACTTGATTACAGAATATTGCCCCAGATTCCTCTCAAGGTGGTATGTAGCCTGTGTTATCTGTGCTAGATTACCTGTCTAAAATCCAAGAAAGTCCAAATTATAGACAAAACTGGCCCTAGAGGTCTTGAAAGAGTCTTCAGCCTTTATTAGGCCAAAGAGGAGGCTAAGGACTGGTATAATGAAGGGAAGGGCCGAGGAGGATGGTTTCATTTCAACTGCACCAGCATTCTATGAACTTCAGCTCTGTACTCACCCTGCTCTTATGACAATGGAAGTGTAAACTCTTTGCAGTCCCCTCCTTCTTTATTTTGTCCATTTCTTACCATGTTTTCCAACCGAGACATGTTTCCTGAATTCCTACACATAATGCTTTTTATTTCTACCAATGACACGATATATTTCCTTCCTCAAATAAAATATAGATTTCCTTTCCAATCAGTACCACACAACAGTTAGGCTAGAATGATCCTTTGCTAGAACTATTTTATGTATGGTACCTATTTGGGGGGGACAGTAAATCAATAAATCCATGTCATAGTTTTTATCTCTGAGGTTAGAGGATCCCCCAAGAAATAGTGAAAGATTGCACTTAAAGGCTATAGAAAGAAGAGAATAAAGAACAAAAGCAGAAGATGTAGGAACAAAGGGATTTCCTTTCCATGGCAGACAGTCGAATTATTTTTAGTCGTCGCTGTTAACATTATTTGGAAAATACCTACCAATGATATGTCATGTTTTTACCCTATAACACACTGTGAGGACTTTGTATTGTTTCCCCCTTGATATCCGTAAATATCAGAGTAATGCCCTTTTGCTAGTTACCGAGTAAAGGAACTAAAAAAAAAAAAAAAAATTTCTCATTCCAAGTTTTTCCTACAATGCCAGGTGTAAAAATTCAGGTACAAGTGAGGACTGTAAAGCAGGTTTTCTCAGTCTCAGAACTATTAATATTTTGGGCTGGGGAAAATCTTTGTTGTCCAGGGCTGTCCTGGAAACTGCAGAAAGTTAGCAGCTTTCCTAGTCTGTACCCACCAAATAACCAGGGGTACTCCCTCTCCCCCAAGTTGTGACAAGGAAGATTATCTCTACATATAGCTAAAAATGCCCTGAAGGCAAAATCATTCCTGCCTTCCCAATGGAGAACCACCTTCTATGGGTTAACTCTTCTGTGTTTTAGAGGTTTCTGTAGGGAGAGTTAGTGCTGCCATTGTGATGGCTTTATAGCTGAGGGTGGGGATAATCCCTGGCCACATGTTCTTCTGAATTTTACTTTGCATCTCTTTCACTTTGCTGTATTTGTTTGTCACTGATGCTGAGCTAAGACTTTTGCTGGGTGCTGGAATAGTAGTGATTAAGAGAGCAAGGTGCCTGATCTCATGGGGTGTGCCTTCTGAAAGGGGGTGGGGTGGGCGAGTGACAAGTGTAAATAATCAGTGCATGCATGCGAGCTTGCTCAGTCCTGTCTGACTCTTCATGACCCCCTGGACTGTAGCCCCCCAGGCTCCTCCGTCCATGGGATTTCCCAGGCAAGGATACTGGAGTGTGTTGCCATTTCCTACTCCAAGGGGTCTTCTCCTCTATTCGCAGGCAGATTCCTTACAACTAGCACCATCATTAGCAACCAAGTGTATGAATAATATGATTTCAAACACTCAAAGATGCTATAAATAAAATAGATAATTGGGCAGCGTGATTGGAGGACAGTTGATTGCTACTTTAGACAGGAATCAGAGTTTTCTCTAACCTCTGAGCTGATAAAAAGAAAGATCTAAGGAAGATGTGTGATAGAAAGTGTGAATAAGTTAGTTTTGCTCAATGGCAGTGAGAAGGCCAGTGTGGCAGGAACTGAGAATTTACTGAGAGTGGTGTGCCATGAAGCTGCACTTAGGGAAGGTCTGTGTGCCACAAAGAGCAGCAGTTTGATTTCACTGTGATTTCAATGGGCCACCATTAGACGCTTTTAAGCAGAGGAACAGAATTAGCATGTTCTCACTTAAGATTTTCTTTTTTCTTTCTTTTCTTTTTGTTACTTTACAATACTGTATTGGTTTTGCCATACATCAACATGAATCTGCCACAGGTGTACACGTGTTCCCCATCCTGAACCCCCCTGCCACCTCCCTCCCTGCACCATCCCTCTGGGTCATCCCAGTGCACCAGCCCCAAGCATCCGGTATCCTGCATCAAACCTGGACTGGTGATTAGTTTCTTATATGATATTATAAGTTTTGATATTATATTATTAGTTTCTTATATGATATTCATGATATTATACATGTTTCAATGCCATTCTCCCAAATCATCCCATCCTCTCCCTCTCTCACAGTGTCCAAAAGACTGTTCTATACATCTGTGTCTCTTTTGCTGTCTTGCATACAAGGTTATCGTTACCATCTTTCTAAATTCCTTATATATGTATTAGTATACTGTATTGGTGTTTTTCTTTCCGGCTTACTTCACTCTGTATCATAGGCTCCAGTTTCATCCACCTCATTAGAACTGATTCAAATGTATTCTTTTTAACAGCTGAGTAATACTCCATTGTGTATATGTACCACAGCTTTCTTATCCATTCATCTGCTGATGGGCATCTAGGTTGCTTCCATGTCCTGGCTATTATAAACAGTGCTGCGATGAACACTGGGGTACACGTGTCTCTTTCAGTTCTGGTTTCCTCGGTGTGTATGCCCAGCAGTGGGATTGCTGAGTCATAAGGCAGTTCAATTTCCAGGTTTTTAAGAAATCTCCACACTGTTCTCCATAGTGGCTGTACTAGTTTGCATTCCCACCAACAGTGTAAGAGGGTTCCCTTTTCTCCACACCCTCTCCAGCATTTATTGCTTGTAGACTTTTGGATTGCAGCCATTCTGACTGGCATGAAATGCTACCTCACTGTGGTTTTGATTTGCATTTCTCTGATAATGAGTGATGTTGAGCATCTTTTCATGTGTTTGTTAGCCATCTGTATGTCTTCTTTGGAGAAATGTCTGTTTAGTTCTTTGGCCCATTTTTTGAATGGGTCATTTATTTTCCTGAAATTGAGCTGCAGGAGTTGCTTGTATATTTTTGTTTAAAAAGAGCCTTTTGAAGAAATGAGTGATGGTGGTGGTTTTAGTTGAGTTGAACATTAAAAACAGAGAGATTGGAAGATTCAAAATGTATTGCTGCTGCTGCTGCTGCTGCTAAGTCGCTTCAGTCGTGTCCAACTCTGTGTGACTCCATAGACGGCAGCCTACCAGGCTCTTCCATCCTATTAGAGCAGCTGAACTGCTAATAGCTGCTGTTGTATTGATGAGATAACAAGGTGATTCCTGTGTTTGAAGCTTCAATAGTTAGAAAGCTGATACTGCCATTTACTGAGATAGGGAATCCTTTTGGGGGAACAGGCTGGTTTAAGATGCTGCAGGCATTTGGGGGAGTCCTTAAAGGTCACATCTCTCCCCTCTTGTAACTTTTTGCTTTGTGATTACTCAAGAAATGAGACTATCCATCTTTTTTAGATGCTCTTTCATGAACCTCTAACTTGGAATCCAGTGAACCCTAATTTTTGAAATACCGAATACTATAAAGCATTGTTCTTTTTTGTTTTCTCTTTGTAAAAGTGCTTATGTAGATGAAGATTACACAGATGACCAATTCTCAGTAAATCGTGTGTTCAGAATTGTGGTTCCAGAAAGCTGGTGGATTTATATGGAAACAGGTACCCTCCTGTTGCAGCATCTGCCTTTGATCTTTGACTCATGAAGGTAACGTGGCTGTCTGGGATCACACGCCATGGAAGAGAATGAAGCTTCTTTTCCTACACTGGAGAGAGAAATCCAAGGATCTGTGTTTTAATATATGGAATTTACCCAGAATAAGAAAGAAAGAAGCTTCACATCTTTCCAGTAAATTACTAAGAGGTTTCTGTTCCTCTCTCCTTTTATTTCCTAAAGTTAGCCTAAAGCCTGTGTATACTGAAGGGTCTTATAACACTCTCCTGTCCTTAAATTTCAGGCAGCAATAAGCAGACGTTTTTTTGTAACCAAATGCAAATGTGCTTTAAATTGAGAAAATCTGATCTGGCAAACAAATGAACAACAGCAACAACAAAACAAAATTAATAAGGTGCATTATTAACTTTAGGAAGGAGCTTCTCATGGGATATCTTTAAGAAATGAACAACATTAGAGGATTTGAAATGTAATTTTATAAACAACTTCTCTGAGACACATTTATTCCATCTAACATGGACCTTCTATAGTGTGCTCAGTCGCTCAGTTACGTCCAACTCTGCCACCCCAAGGACTGTAGCCCGCCAGGTTCCTCAGCCCATGGGAATTCTCCAGGCAAGAATACTGGAGTGGGTTGCCACACCCTCCTCCAGGGGATCTTCCCCACCCAGGGATGGAATCCAGGTCTCCCACAGCGCAGGCAGATTCTTTACCGTCTGCGCCACCAGGGAAGCCCAATACTGTATTGGATCTAAATGTCTCACATTAACGCTCGGTAAAATGGCCATGGAGATTTTTTTACTTCCTTTTCCAAGAAAATACAATGTAGTCTTTAGTTTTATTTTTCTTGATGAATAAAGTATTTGTCATATTGTTCAGTTCCTCTTACATTTTATTGTAATATGAGTTCTTCTGGTAATTTTCCATTTCTCCCTGGGGTTTCTTTTTATTCACAGATGAGTTTATTTCTCAGGTTGGTAATAGTGTTGGGATAAATTCATAAATAGTTATTCTTTGAATGCTGAAAAGAAATGTCTTTTATTCCTGAATAAATACAGAATTTACTTGTTGTAGATATTATATTTTGGGGGCAGTACACAGTTTCTTTTCCCTGTTGTATATTTTAAGTGATCCTGAAGATACAGAATGACAGAGTTTAATCAGTTAGATCTAGTATGGGTTGAGGTTTTCTTTGTGTGTGTGTGTTTTGCAAGGTAATGCATGTGAAAACAGATAATAAAATGAAAGCAAATAATACAATAGTTGGGTTCAAATGAAGGTGCTTTGAAATGGTACAAACATGCAAACATGTTATTTTTCTTAGTAGTAGTATTCTTTGTGATCATTAAGGTGTGCAAGACACGGTTGTTGGTGTGGTTTCTAATTCAGGCATTAGACCAAAAGAAGCCAAAGTATAGTTGATTTTTTAGTGAAGACTCATTTCATAAGCATTTTTTTAAAGTACTTTTTAGGAGTTTCATAAAAGTCTTTGGTGGGACTGCCTTTCTTCTAGACTTACATTCTTGGAATACCAGTCTTCAGAGTTTTTCATATGGTGGTTGAGAATGTGGCTGATAGTGCCAAACTGCCTGGTTTCAAACCCCAGCCAAATTTCTTAATAACTGTAAGAGCTTAGAGAAATTTTGTAGCCATTTTGTACTTATATTTCCTTATCTGTAAAATGATGATAAATAAACAGTACCTAGTTTTGAGGTTTAAACAAACAATATTAGTCAAACATTAAAAGAATGTCCAGCATATAGTAAAAGACAAATGTTTGCAATTATTATTTCTTGAACAAGCCTGATAAAAATTCAGGTTATTAAACTGCATTGGACCTATTTGGAGTCTTCTTTGTTATGTGCAGAGATTGGTAATGACCTGTTTTTGTTTCGGTCATAATTTGCCTAAGTATTACATCTTACATAAAAGAAAAACAAAAAGCAACAACAAGGCTTGAGCCTTCAGAGGGACAAAAAAGGCAGCATCTCAAATCTGTGCTCTACACAAGGTCTTGGCCCGAGCCTCATGCGTTGAAGACCCTCTGTCGTCTGCACCCAGAACTCTGACCTATTATAACATAGGGACTTGCTGCTTCATTCTTAGCAAATCTGAGTAGCATTCTTATCTTAAATCTGGCCTTCAGCTGTAGGGAAATCAGAAAATTTGAAAGTATAGTATTATGGCTGAAAGACTAAAGTTTCTTAAAAATACATGCTTTAGTTCGTTTATCTGTCTAATATTTTCTGTTCTCAAATTAGCTACCTTTAAAAATGTATGATTTTAAATTACATACTGGATTATGCAGGTACTCATCTAACACTTAAAATGTAAACAATGTCAATGTTTCTAAAAGGCAAGAGGTAGGAGATTATTATATGTGAAAGGAAGTAGAATTATGGTCTTTTAAAATTCTAGCTTGCCTTGGATTTTTCAGTTTAATCAACTTGGCATTTAAAAACACTGGGCTCACAGTTCTGTTAAGAACTGTGTGCTGTTTGTAGAGATTTTTAGGTGCAAATTATCTAGCCAGATGTTTAAACACTAAGGGGGGAGATCAGTTAAATACAATTAACATAGTCCTCATTCATCAAGTAGTTAATTCTCAGCAGTAGACCACAAGCTTTTTATCCCCATTTATAGATAGGTAGATAATATAAAAGGAAAGATCCAAAAGCCTGATTTTGAAACTGTATGTTAATAATAACCCTGTATGTGAGACAGCAAAGGAGACACAGATGTTCAGAACAGACTTTTGGACTATGTGGGAGAGGGAGAGGGTGAGATGATTTGGGAGAACGGCATTGAAACATGTATGCTATCATGTAAGAAATGAATCGCCAGTCTAGGTTCGATACAGGATACAGGATGCTTGGGGCTGGTGCACGGGGATGACCCAGAGAGATGATATGGGGTGGGAGGTGGGAGGGGGGTTCATGATTGGGAACTCATGTACACCCGTGGCAGATTCATGTCAATGTATGGCAAAACCAATACAGTATTGTAAAGTAAAATAAAGTACAATTATTAAAAAAAAAAAAAAGAAACTGTATGAACCTTGCAAAATTAGGAAACATTCTATTCATTATAGGTGGCTTCCCACATTTAGGTTATTGATTGTTTTTGACTTTTCTGACGATTCAAGACTTTAATGAATATTGGAATAAATATTATGTTGCATTGTAATTTCCCACCAAGTAAATTATATGCATTGATTATGAGCCTATGAAAATATCTGAGAGTGCAGTCAGGGTGAGGGTGCATAGGATACACACACACACACAAAATATAAAAATTATATTGCATAATATTGCTTTATTTCAGTTGCCTAATTGCAGCCCAACTCAACTTACCTGTAAGACTGTATTAACGTGGATATTTTAATATGTTTAATATGCTATGAAGTGGGTGATCCTAAACTAATCATGCTGGGAGTGAAATAGTTCTTAAAATAGTTCTGATTATTGTGAATTTTAAAATGTTCTTTATAATTAGTTAAAAGAAAGTATAAAAGTTATATAAAAGTGCAGAAGTTTTGGGTTTGCAAAACAAAAAAATTTGCTACTACTTAATAAAAAATGTGTGCACTTAATAAAAAGCATGCAAACAGTGAGAGTTTTACTTCTTCTTTTCCAATTTGGATTCCTTTTATTTGTTTTTCTGCTCTGAGGTACACCCATGACGGATTCATGTTGATGTATGGCAAAACCAATACAATATTGTAAAGTAAAAAATAAGTAAATAATAAAACTTAAAAAAATAAATAAAAACTATGTTAAAACTAATAAAAAAGAAAAAACATGTGTGCCCTATTATATGCGCTTCCTATGTGGCACTAGTTGTAAGAAAAAACTCTCCTACCAGTGCAGGAGATGTATGAGACGTGAGTTCAATCCCTGGATCATGAAGATCCCCTGGAGAAGGGCATCACGACCCACTCCAGTTTTCTTACCTGAAGAATCCATGGAGAGATGAGCCTGGAGGACTATAGTTCATAGGGTCGCAAAGGGTCAGAAATGACTGAAGCAGCTTAGAAATCACCCTATTATATATCTATATCATCTCTTTTACCCCTGTCTATTTGTATCTCCCATTTTATTTTCAGTTTTGAATTCATTTCTTATATGCATTTACAAGGCTATTGTAAATATTCTGAGTTGTATTATATATGTTCTGAGTTCTTTAATCTTCCTGAGGAAGAGCTTAAAAATATTTTGAGTTTTATAGGTCTTATTGGAAATCTAGGGAGTTATTTTCAAATATTAGTTTTGAGCCTAACATTTTAAAAAGTATTAAAAGCAGTGAGATAGTAGAAATTATATTAAAGATCGGGGGTTTATGTTCAAGCCAAATTTCGTAAAGATGAAAGTTTAAACGTGGTTATTGTAGCTTCCTCTAGTTCTATCAGTTGAGGTCTGGGGTACATCTATGCTTTGAAAATACAAGTATGAAGCCATGAGAATAAGTTATCATCCACGTGGCTTCCGTAAAACCATGCTCTAAGTTTAACAGAGCTTTATAGACATCTTTTTCTGTTATTTTATTTCACTGTGATGGACTGATTTATTTGGGGCAGGGAGAGGCTTTCTGTTTCTATTTGTTAATGTTGTTGTTGAGCCGCTCAGCCATGTCCGACTCTCTTGCGACCCCATGGACTGTAGCCTGCCAGACCCCTCTGTCCATGGGATTTCCCAGAGAATACTGAAGTGGGTTGCTATTTCCTTCTCCAGGGGATTATCCTGACCCAGGGATGGAACCTGCATCTCCTGCTTGGCAGGCGGCTTCTTTAGCACTGAGCCACCTGGGACGCGTTTGTGTATGTATACAAGGAGAAACAGAAGGTAACAGGAAGGACTGAATGGGAGATAACAAGGGCTTGGCAAGTGAGGATGAGAACAACTGAGAGGAATACAGCAACTTAAGGATACAATTATTTATTTGACAACTATTTTCCAGTATGTTAACTTGGGAAATAAGCAAAGGTTGATAACAAAAAGAGTCAAGTGTTAAGGAAACAAAGAATATACAGTGGAAAAAGGACACCCCACTACTTTTGTCTTGTTCCCATGGTTTCCATTATTTCTTTTTCCTTTTTTGCTTGTTGCTACTTTCTGGACACGAAGGAGGGAATATCTTTAAATTATTTGTGTGGATGCTCAGTCATTAAGTCGTGTCTGAGTCTTTGTAACCCCATGCATTATAGCCCCCCAGGCTGCTCTGTTCGTGGGATTTTCCCAGCAAGACTGTTGGAGTGGTTTGCCCTTCCCCCTTCAGGGGATCGTCCCAACCCAGGAACTGAGCCCACGTCTCCTGCTTCTCCTGCGTTGGAAGGCAGATTCTTACCTCTGCGCCTCCTAAGGCCCTAAGCCACCTGGGAAGCTCTACACAGTTAATTAACCCAGTAGAACAATAGTTTTAAGAAACTACAAAGAGGTATTCCGTTTTCTACAACACAATTAAATAAGAATCCATTTTAGTCCTAAGTTGCACAGCGCTGAACAATTTATTTTCACCCCATCTGCCTATGTAGACTCATCCTTATTCTTAGCCTCCCTTAAAAATGAAATTAGGTTTTCTTCTTATTCTAATAGTCAAAGGACAATCCAGATGTCAGAAGTTTATGTTGTTTTTTTGTTTCCACTATTGAGTACTCCCAATTTTCAGGTGGTAAAACATTTATATAAAGCTATAATATTCAACATAAATTAGTTTGCATTTAACTTTGTCTCTGCAAGTGATGCAGAATAGCAGAGCAATGAAGAGCCACATTCTCAGAGCCTGGGTGTGGAGGTTTGAATTCTAACTCCACACCGAACCAACCAGACCTTGGACAAATGGCTTCTCTCTTCTTTGCCTTAATTTCTTTGTCTATAAAGTGATAATACTTATAACATTGTCTTCTTAGTGTTGTTATGAAGATTAAACTAGTTAATTTAAGCTAAGTACTTAGAACAGTACTTAGAACACATAGGCTCTTCATAATTCCATGGTTCTCAACTTTGTGACACATTCGAATCACCTAATGAGCTTGTGGCTGAAGCCACGCACCAGATCTATTAAATCTGAGTCTTTGGAGGTGCGTACCAGAAGTGAGAGTCATGCAAATTCTTTGGGTGACGCTAATGAGCAGACAAAGCTGAGAACCACTACTACAAATGTGGGCCGTAATTATCCTGCTGACTAAATGATAAACTTCCTGAGGGCAGGGAGAACATTGGGTTTATTAATACACTCCTCAGAGCAGCTATCTCAGTGTCTTATTTGTAACTAACACTCATTAAATACGTATCAATTAAGGAAAACATGTTGATGATTCTTTAGATGTGTAAAGACGTTGCAGCACCACAGAGGTGCTGATTTTAAGCCTTAATTATTTATTCCCTTGTTTATTCATTCATACACACTTCACAGTTCTGAGTCTTGATTTACTAGGCTAACTGCTGCAGGCATACACAATTTGAAAATCCAGTCCCTGTTCTGAAGAGTTTATAGCCTAATGTGTGATGGGGAACATGAATAAACACAAACATAACGTTAATAGTAGGAAAACTGGCCATATTTAAGTGCCCTATTGTAATTCAGATTCCCTAACAGACTGCCTGTAAGATGGGAGCATGCAGCGTTTGTGTCCAAGTGCTCTTGGGATCAACAGCTCTGCCTGAGTGGTGAGAGAATGGGAGGGGCATGGAGAAGCATGATTGGGCAGGGAGAAAAAGTTACATTTCGCTGTGTTGCCAACAGAGTGTCCAGACAACCCCACAAAGAGCCCTTCAGAACTGTCTCAGGTTGGGCTGCATGTTGTGTGAATGACCAGAGTTCTTGGTCTCCTTAATCAGCAGAAATTGATAAGAGGTCAGACAAGAAATTCAGGCAAGGCCTTATTGGGAGCCACGGGGGAATGAGAACAAGTCACAGGGTCCTTTGGTCTCTCCCTTAGTTGGAGGTAAGCTGCTTCCTTACCGGGGGTTAGGCCAGAGGCATGGCTTGGGTGGTCTGCCCATCCCCTTGGTGGTGCTAAATGCAGGGATCATACATGGATCAACCAGATTTTGCTCCTCACTCCTTAGAAGTGACAGTTGATTTTGGGTCTTTTTGTATCTGTTGTTTATAATTGGCCCCAACTCTACATGCACCCAATTATATTTAGTCTCCTATAGTTTCCTTGTATGTTGTTGCTCAAGGAGACGTTTGTCCAGGTACAAGTACCACAGCCAAGAGTCTCCGGTCCCAGGGTTCAGGTCCCACCTGTCTCAAAAGGGCCGTTTTTGTTCTTCCCTGTTGATCAGTACTTGGATACAGGGGCTGGAAGATGTGACCTTGGTAAACTACATTTCTTTAGCTGAAGCCATCCCCAAGTAGACCTGGCAGCTCAGAGTGTCTTCTGGTAGCTTTTCCAACCAATAGGGGAATACATCCTTCATTCCTAATGGGGGATTTGGGAAGAGCATTACAGTATCACCACATGCAAGATAAGAGATTAGTTCTAACAACCAAAAAGACTACTCTGACTCAAAGAAGGGAGAAGTCACATTTGCTTAAGGCAAGAGAGAAGAACCAAAGGTGAAGTGAGAGACTGCTTTCTGAAGTAGACAGTTAATATTTCAAGAGGCTGGGATGAGGTGCAGAGTATTTCAGGTAACATCAGAGTTAAAGATGGGGAAATCTGCAGTTATAGGTTTGTTCAGAGCTCGTGTCTAGAAGCCCAGGATAAACAGTGGAAGCTTAATTTGGTTGCCATTCAGGAGCAGGGAGAAGACCAGTGTGGGCCAGTGTGCTTTAGCAAGATCAGTCAGGTAGCAATATGTAGGTATAGGAAGGGGCAGAGCTTGAAGTCAGGCTTATTGGGGAGCAAGCCAATGAAACTGTACATCAAGCGCCTGCCTAAGGTGGGGGGTACCTGTGACAGGCAGGCACAGAACGGCAAATGACTGAATGGGTTTAGGAGGCAGTGCAGAGATGAGACCAACAGACTTGATAGCTGACTGAACTCAAGATGGTGTGGGTGGTTAGCAGGTCGGGGATGGCTACAGTGAGGAAAGGCATCACGCCGGAGAAGCAGCGCAGAAAGGGCAGTGACTTTGATCCATTATTAGGACCGAGGAGACAAATGTGGCCAAGGTTTTGCATCGGGCACAGGAGAACATGAATGCACCTTGTTCAGGCTGACTTGCATCCTTGATTCTTGTGTTACTGTCTGAGGACTTCCTGACAACATCGGGCCATTGTGTCCTGGTGACTAAGGGAAAGCGCATCCGTGTCTAGGCCCAGTCGGGTCAGAGCACTGTCCTACCTGGTGCTCGGTAAAGCTGTGAGATACCTGATGTTTGTTCCCGGAATGCCAGCCTTCTCTTTTAAACTCTCAGAGTATTTATCCTCCTCCGTATTCCCCATTTTCTGCCACAACTAGTCAATTATACCACAGGGTTGGTTGCTCCAAATATCTGTTATCTACTCTGGAAGAATCTATAATGGCAGATTTAGACTCTGGCTCTTTCATAACACATTTCAGCACATGGTATTATTTTAAGCAAGAGGATTTCTGAGCCTCTGAATATTATGTTAAGTGTAAGGTCACCCTCAGTGACTTAATTTTGAGGACCAGCATTTTCAGGATTTGAACAGAATGAAAAATTAAGCCATACTTGGAGCTTCTTAACCTTGGAAGGAGATCCTGCAAGCTTCTAAACACTGACTTATGGGGGACTAAACTGTGGGACATAGTATGCCTTAACATGGTTATAATTTCTCTCCCCCACAGAAATGAAATGGATGAACTGATCATCCCGTAATTTTTTTTATTATGGAAAAACTTTTCCTACTTTGTCTTAATGTCTATGGTGTTTCATTTAAGAAGAGCTTAACTGAATCCTATATCGAAATGAACTGTGTTGCAATAGCATTAGTTCCCAGCTGGTCGCTCCGTGAAGGCAGAGTACGCGGCATAATCTCCCTGCCCATCTTGAACTCTTTTAAGAAAGGTACCTGTCTTAAGAAAGGTACAGACACTTGACAGTCTGTCTCTCTTTTTTTAAATAATGATTTTTTATTGAAGAATAATTGCTTTATAATATCGTGTTGGCCTCTGCCATACCTCAACGTGAATCAGCCATTGGTATTTTATTGCTTTGCAAGGAAATTCCAGTTTAGCATTTACCTGGTTATGGTCCCCAAATATTTCTCAAAGGAAGCTAAATCAAGCTTGTTGGGAAGTTCCTAGTCGTATGTTATCCAGTCTCGTTGCCTGAACAACCTTGTTTGACATTGTCAGTGTGCGCACTTACATGACTGGGATGAGAACTCTGTCTCGGTTTGCTTGGTAACTCACCCTTCTTGCCTCTCTCTCTCTCTCTCTGTCTCTTTCTCTTTCTTTCTTCCCTGACTTGAAGATTCAGTGCAGTTCTTTGAAATGATTTATATTTCATCCTAAGTCATTAGTGTGTATTTCCAAGTGGCCAATCTTTCCTCCTTTGTTGGTTAATGTTTACAAGAAATCTCTTGGAATAATGACTCACTGTGATAATTTATCACTTGCTTGCCTCCAGTATCAGTGATGAGTTTATGTTTGAGACTTTACCCTTCTCTCTCTGTCATTAAAACAAATTCTGTTCTCAGACTGGTGAATATGATTCTGCACCTGATCTATGGGGAAGCATAAAGCATTCTCTATCTATTAGCAAAGATAGATGTGTGCTACCCTCCTCTGCTTTTCTGCAAGGATTGTTCTTTAATCTAAGAGCAAGAAACTAAAGGCAAGACCCATTTAGATTACTTCAAGATGCTTAGTAGTACTTACATTAGAAGTCACATTAAAGGATAATAAATAACGATTCTTTTTACTAAGCCTTTTTCCATTTAAAGAACTGTTCACACAACTACTCTCTCATCAATTTTTATGTCTAGTAAATTAAAAGAAAATCTACTTTCTTTGCTTAGTAATAGAGTCCAGATGCTGTGAGACTGTGCTGAATTTGAATTCTACCTGGTACTGAAACTCCGAGTCCTTATAGATGACATTCAGGAGAGGAGAGCCTTTTCCAAATGACTTCAGTCAGAGCCTCACAATAACGAAGGGAAGAGGGAGCTCTGTGGCGCTTATTTGTGCAGGTGGCAAATTGTACCCAACTAGGATTCAGAGTCTTGGAGCTGACGGGTACCACGAAGGGAAATGTCTCCAATCCCCCTGATTTTAGGTAAAGAAGAATGTCCTCCTGACTAAAATGATACAGGAACTAACAGTCTGAGTAATGATTTACCCAATGTCACTAGAAGGCATCTGCAGTCCACACCCTCAACTGCCACCCCCAACACTGTTTTCTTCACCAGTTTATCCCAAGTACCTAAAATAATGCCTAGTACTTAGAAGGTCCTGTGGGTGAACTGATGAGCAAGAGCCAAGGGGAATACAGAATAACAGTTACCTTCCTTATGAGGCAATATTACTTCATCTGTTTTTAATTTATTTTATTTTTTTATTCTTTTCCAAAGTATTTTCCCATTTGGGTTATTGCAGAATATTGAGCAGAGTTCCCTGTGCTGTACAGTAGGTCCTTGTTGGGCATCTATTTTAAACACAGCAGTGTGGACATGCCAAGCCCAAACTCCCGGACTATGCTCCCACCCCCACCTTCTCCCCGCTGATCACCATCATTTGTTTTTGTTTTGTTTGTGAGTCAGTAAAGCAGGATGTTCAAGTATATACGTTCTGGAGCCAGATTGCCTATATAGAAATTCCTGCTGTGTGATCTTCAGCTAGTTACTTTCTTCACTAAGCCTCAATTTTTCTGTAATGTAGATAATAATGGACCATATCTCATAAGGTTGTTGTGAGGATCGAATGAGTTTAATTAATTAAAGGGATTAAAATGAGACCCAGTTTATGGTCAGGGCTTCATGTCTGTTAGCTGTCACGTTAGAAGTGGGGGCAGTCAGTAGCACGTGGTGTAATGCCCAGGGCTCCTCCTGTGGGGGAATCTGGCATCTGAGAGGTGCTTCTCAATCAGGGCAGAATCGTGGGCACTCAGGGTGGGACCCTGAAGACCTGCATCTTTGCTTCTCTCTCCTCACATTCCGCATCAGTCACCAGACTTCTGCCACCACAGCTGCTGTGCTGAAATCTCATAACCAGTGTGAATATACTCAGATGGTAAAGAGCTGAGCATTTGAAATTGAGGCAGTGAGATGCAGGAAATCTGATGGGCCTTAATCCCACCCGAACCTGGGATTGATACTGGCTCAGAGACTCCTTAGCTGCCTGTCCTGGAAAAATTGTTCAAACTCTTGCAACTTTAGCTTCTTCATCTATAAGTGGGATAAAGAAAAATACCTCTTGTATGCTATAAAAGATTAAAGAAGACAGTATGTACATTTAAAGTGCCAGGTGCACCATAGGGATAGGTGCACCATAAGGAAGGCTTGATTTTATTGCTTATCGCAATAAGAAAACCTAAGGCCCAAGGAATTGGCAAGAAAAACAATATCCATTACCATGTAAAGATGCCACGACTTCATCTGCTTGCTGCTTCAGAAAGTGACAGGATAGACAGGTTTCTAGAGAGCAAGTACCATGAAAGTATTTTGTCTCAGAAGCAAATAGCTTTATTCTTGGAACTTTGAGTCTCATCTTTGAGCTGCTTGTTAAAATGATTCTATGACTTGTGGGACATCTCTAATGCTAAAATCTCACTCCAACTAGTATGTTTTTAGAAGGATTCCAGTGTTCAAAAAAAACAAAAAAAAAAAAGAGAGAGAGAGGAGGAAAGGAAGGAGAGAAAAGACTCTCTATTTTCCATATAATGGAAATTGGATCTTGTTGATAATGAAGCTTTTCATTTGAGTTTAGTGAGATAAATCTGGGTGTCATCAAAGACGAGGTGCTAATCAGAACTATTCACAATAGCCTGAAACAGCAAAACCCCAGAACCTCAGGACTTACATCAACAACAAGAAGAAGACTATTTCCTGTTTCTACCACAGTTTGCTACTGATTGATAGGGACGCTGCCACACCTCATCTGTACTAGGGATACAGGCCCACACAAACTCCCTATATGAAACGTACCAGGAGGGGACAGAGGAAATCGGCAACACTGTGGTTGGACTCTTAACACATCTCTTTGGCCAAAGGATCTAGCCCTGGCATTTATCACCTTGAGGCAGGAAGTAGACTGGAAGAGGAATGAGCCAAATATTTGATGACAGCCTTTACTGCAGTTCTTATGTATTCTGATCCTCCTCCTCAACACACATGGTGGGACTGCACCTCTCTGCCCACTCTGATTAGCCACAGTTATGTAATTTGCTTTGGACAGTGAAGCGTGAATGAGGATAATGTGTCACTTGCAGGTTGCAACTTCAAGATCCAGTGTGCAGTTGTAACACTCTTTCTTCTTGTCAGGGTGACTCAGATGCTTAGGGCTCTATCAGTCTGGATCTCTGAGTGAAGGGGAAAATGGAGAACCAGCACCCCTTCCATCAACCCAAGATGGGCATGTTGTTCCAGCATAGTGCATTTGTGCTATGTCATTGAGATATAAAAATCGTTTGTTCCTTTAACATATCCTAGACTATTCTAACTGATTCATATAGGGAGCATATTAGGAAAAATTTTCAAAAGTTAAAATTTTTTTTTCCTTTTACTCACATAGATTAATATAACATCAAAGTTAAAGAGTTCAGGGGTAATTTTTTACAATCAGAGAGAGAAGAAAAAGAATACCTAAATAACCTCAGATTGGTTCGTTTGGCTAGTGGCTGTGGTACTTGTGTTAGTGGGCAGTCACACTTGGGAGCAAGGAGCAAGGAGGCTGTATTAATTTCAGCTGTAGGGTAAGGCTGGTGTGGCAACTCCTGCTCTACTAAAACAGCACACCCTTCAGTGGAACAGGAACAGAACATCCTTAGGCCAAGTACATCTGGTCTAAGGACAGTGATCTGGCAGACCACACGACGTTTTTAACATGCTGTTCTTTTTCTTTGATTTAAATGAGTTCACTCTGTATTTAGATGTTTTAAAGGGAAGATTCCTAATTTCTTACCTTTGTGCTATAGTATTCAGTGAGCACAAGAGAGGACCACTAGTGAGTGGAGACAAGTTTTGTAGTTCAAGCAGCTGGTCTGTGGATCTGAAGATTTTCAGCATTCTCTGCTACTCCTGAAAATGAGAGAGAGAGTGCTGTGAATTCAGGTACAGATCCTATTACTGATTCACTATGTGACCTTGGGCAAGGTACTTAACCGTTTTGGATCTCAGTTTTCTCAGCTTTAAAATGAGGGTAATAATACTGGCATAGGTCATAGGGATGTTGTGTGGATAAACTAATTAATGATTGTAAAATGCTTTGAAAGTGCAAAGCGTTGTATAATTGTTAGGTGCTATTATGAAGAAGTATTATTAGTGTGTTGTGTTTAATTTTTATGAGGGCATCTCTCTGCTTTGAAGTTAGTATCCACGTGGATTGTGGGGTAGGGATAAGTTTACAGATGTTCTGCTATCGTCCCCCTTTTGCCTGTAGAAAGTAGCTAGGGTAATCATCATTATAAAGAGTATCTCTTCAAGATAAAAAGATAGGAAATGATCTTCCTTTTTTAAAAAATGGAAATTGCTCTAACTTTAAAAGTATCAATGAATTCTTTAAAACCTCACACAGCCCTATGTTTCAGTAAAGTCTAACAATGTGCAGAATTTGAAACTTCCGGCATTTTCTGCTTCAGCATAAGATAGGAAATGTTCTTGCTCAGATAACTTTAAATCAGCTGAACCAGCTTTTTCTAATTTTCCCACAGTGTTTGCTTCAAGGATGAAAACAAGTGAGGTATCCTACAGAGGAGAGAAATTCTGATCTGTGGGTGTGTTTTGCATTTTCAAAAAGTTAAAAAAAAAAGCTCCAATTAATTTTCATTTGCTTTATAGACTCTCTTGGGAAATGTGTTTCTAGGTACATTAAAAACAAGCTGTTCTTTTGAAGGTCAACTATATACCATGTTTATAGATGACTGCACGGTACAGCTAAATAACACTGGCTTTGAGGCGAAAAGTCTGAGGTCAGGCTTTGGGAAAATGTGCTTTTAGTTGTGTGTGTTTTGGCAAAGTAATTTAGTATCTGTCTCCATTTCTTTAAATAGGTGTGTGTGTAAAATAGTTCCTGCTGGACTCAGGGGGGGCTCTGGAAAGGATAAAAACAGGTAGAAATCTTTGAGAAGGTTTACAAAACAAACTAAGCTATTCACATTGTATTATTAATATTTAACATTTTATTTTATATTTAATTTGTTCTTGAGTTATCAAGCCCCTAAATATATTTCAGTGGGTAATAAATATATTAACTTTGACTGTGTGGATCACAACAAACTGTGGAATATTCTTAATGAGACGGGAACACCAGACCATATTACATGCCTCCTGAGAAACATGTATGCAGGGCAAGAAGCAACAGTTAGAACAGGACATGGAACAATGGACTGGTTCCAAATTGGGAAAGGAGGACATCAAGGCTGTATATTGTCACCCTGCTTATTTAACTTCTATGCAGAGTACATCATGCAGTATGCCAGGCGGGATGAATCACATGCTGGAATAAAGATTGCTGGGAGAAATGTCAACAACCTAGATATGCCTAAAACCACTTTGATGACAGAAAGCAAAGAAGAGCTAAAGAGCCTCTTGGTGAAGGTGAAAGAGGAGAGTGAAAAAGCTGGCTTAAAACTCAACACTCATAAAACTAAGATCATGGCATCTGATCCTATCATTTCATTGCAAATAGATGGGTATAATGTGGAAACAATGTCAGATTTAATTTTCTTGGGCTCCAAAATCAATGCGGATGGTGACGACAGCCAAAAAATTAAAACATGCTTGTTCCTTAGAAGAATAGCTATGACCAACATAGACAGCATATTAAAAAGCAGAGACTTCTTTTTGCTGACAAGGTCCATATAGTCAAAGCTATAGTTTTTCCAATAGTCATGTACGAATGTGAGAGTTGGACCATAAAGAAGGCTAAATGTGGAAAAACTGATGCTTTCGAACTATGGTGTTGGAGAAGACTCTTGAGAGTCCTTCGGACAGCAAGGAGATCAAATCAATCAATCCTAAAAGAAATCACCTTGAATATTCATTGGAAGGATTGGTGCTGAAGCCGAAGGTCCAATACTTTGGCCACCTGTTTCGAAGAGCTCGCTCGCTAGAAAAGACTCTGATGCTGGGAAAGACTGAGGCCAAGAGGAGGAGGGGTTGACAGAGGGTTGGATGGCATCACTGAATTGATGGACACAAGTTTGAGCAAACTCAGGGAGATAGATTGTAAAAGACAGGGAAGCCTGGTGTGCTGCAGTTCATGGGGTCACAAATTATTGGACATGACATCAACTGAAGAGCAACAACAAAGATATTAAAAACTCAACTAATTCCCTTGAAACTTTCTTTTGCCCGTGTCTTTAGTCTTTAACCCTATAGCATGATGAGAAATAGGTTGATAAGCGCTTTCTGAGAAATTGTCCAATAAGCAGTTCCAAGTGATGTCAGCCATTTGAATGGGCAGTTTTGCATTAGCTTTGCTACTATTACATTAAAAAAAAAAAAAAACACAACTCTTTGTGCAGACCTCTACACCATTACATTTTAAAATTACTAGAAGCTGTGAATAGGGAAGTCTGGCATGCTGCAGGGTTGCAAAGAGTCAGACATGACCGAGTGACTGAACAACAACATGATGAACTAAATCTTTGCGAGAAGGACAAATCCTGCAGTCCATCTATTTCTTTCCTAAAAATGGTGACTTCATGAAGTGGCTTCCCTGGGTGGCTCAGATAGTAAGGAATCTGCCTGCAATATGGGAGACCTGGGTTCGATCCTGGGTTGGGAAAATCCCCTGGAGAAAGAACTGTCAACCCACTTCAGTATTCTTGCCTGGAGAATCCCATGGACAGAGGAGCCTGGTGGGCTTCAGTCGATGGCGTTGCAAAGACCCAAATATGAATGAGCAAATAACACACATGAAGTGACAGCCAATGTACCAGAGCTGTCAGAGATGTCACAGGTATCAAACAAGGGAGAAACGGTGGATTTGAAAGACTTATCTCATTATTTTTAGGCCCATTGGCATACTGCCCAGAGTGAATGCCCCGGTGTGCCACTCAGCTCCCCATTTCGGAACAGAGACAGTCATTCCCCTATGACAGGGAGTGTTATCTGCTGATGTCTCAAGCTAAAGTTCTCTATTGGTTGTTGTTGTTCAGTTGCTATGTCTTGTCCAACTTGGAGACCCCATGGACTGAAGAGAATGTTTTTCTGGAGCTCCCTTACTTTCTCCATGATCCAGTGAATGTTGGCAATTTGATCTCTGGTTCCTTTGCCTTTTCTAGACCCAGCTTGTACATCTGGAAGTTCTCAGTTCACACATTACTGAAGCCTACCTTGAAGGATTCTGAGCATAATCTTAATTACTGTGTGAAATGAATGCTGTTGTACAGTAGTTCTTTGAAGTTGCCCTTCTTTGGGATTAGAATGAAAGCTGTCCTTTTCCAGTCCTGTGGCCATTACTGAGTTTTCCAAATTTGCTGACATACTGAGTGAAGCACTTTAATAGCATCATCTTTTAGGATTTGAAATAGCTCAGCTGGAATTCTGTTACCTCCCCTAGCTTTGTTCACAGTAATGCTTCCTAAGGCCCACTTGACTTAATGCCCCAGGATGTCTGGCTCTAAGTGAGTGACCACACGATTATGCTTATCCAGGTCATTATGACCTTTCTTGTATAGTTTTTCTGTGTATTCTTAATACCCCTTCTTAATCTCTTCTGCTTCTGTTAGGTCCTTACTATTTCTGTCCTTTATTATGCCCATCTTTGCATGAAATGTTCCCTTGATATCTCTGATTTTTTGGAGGAGATAACTAGTCTTTGCCATTCTATTGTTTTCCTATATTTCTTTACATTGTTCACTTGAGAAGACATTATTATATTTCCTTGCCCTTCTCTGCATTCAGTTGGATGTATATTTCTCTTTCTCCCTTGCCTTTCACTTCTCTTCTTTCCTCAGTTATTTGCAAAGCCTCCTGAGACCACTACTTTGCCTTCTTGCATTTCTTTTTCTTGAGGATACTTTTGATCACTACCTCCTGTACAATGTTCTGGACCACTGTCCATAGTTCTTCAGGTACTCTGTCTACCAGACTTAATCCCTTGAATTTGTTTGTCATGTCTACTGTATAATCATAAGGGATTTGATACAGGTCATACATGAATGGCCTAATGGTTTTCCCTACTTTCTTCAATTTAAGTCTGATTTTTGCAATAAGGAGTTCATGATCAGAACCATAGTTAGCTCCAGATCTTGTTTTTGCTGACTGTATAAAACATCGTCATCTGTGGCTGCAAAGAACATAATCAATCTTATTTTGAAATTGACCATCTGGTGATATCCATGTGTAGAATCGTCTCTTGGATTGTTGGATAAGGGTGTTTGCTATGACCAACGTGTTCTCTTGACAAAACTTTGTTATCCTGTTGGACTTGTAGTCTGTTGAAGAATAGAGAAGCCTGGCATGCTCCTGTCCATGGGGTTGCAAAGAGTCAGACAGGACTTAGTGACTGATCAATGACAACAGCCCCCTCGGAGGTCATTCCTGCCTCCTGGGCCTAGCTCAGTTCAGTGGCTATTAATTTAGACAGTATAAACCACATCTAATTGCCTTGATAGGAAATGACTCTGAAGGACTCTCCCAATACCAGAGCTTCCTGTAGGATTGGCTTAGGCCTATTTCACAGCTGAATTGTAATTTAGTTTCTTTATTCAACCAATTTCCAGGACATGAAAGTCAGATCTAGGATCAATTTACAAAATAACATGGCCAAGGAAATGCTGGGTATGCTACAGTCAAAAGTCCGAAGAGCTATAGACCCCAGCTAACATGTCCTGACCAGAACGAAGATAGTATTTGGGAAATTGGATCTGGAGGATGCTGGCTCTAAATGACTGGAACATAAAGTTGGATATGAGAGAACTCTCCCATAATATGAAATTTAGTAGCCTGTCAGTGACTTTGGGAGATGATGTTAAAATATTGCTGGGGTGGGTCTTAGATGCTTGGAGACAGTGATGGCCTACAGAATGAAAAATAGAATTGCTGTGGTAGACCGTAGATGAAGGAAGTTGCCTTGGTGGGTCAGATATACGTAAGGCTGGAAACCCAACCAGATGGTCATACTCTGCACGGAGACCTAGAGGGTGTTCCATTTACCAAAGTGATACTGGTGAGAGGAACACCATTATCTCTGCGGAGCTAGTGGTACCTGTTTCCTGTTGGGCAAGGCTGACGGAAAAGATGCTGTTACAGAGCTGGACTTTCTGACAGCAAAGTGAGTGATGATGGACCTAAGTCTAGCCTCTATAAAAACCAAATAAACCCTGGTGAATTACAGAGGTCTGCCACAAACTCAGTTAGGCTCCAAGTATATGGTTTGCAGCTATTGATCAGGCAAATACATTCTTTCCCATCCCTATCCAGGAAGATGAACAGAAGCCCTTTGTATTCATTTGGGTGAGATGGCAGTTAAAATTTAAATCTCTCTGTCTTTCCCTGGAAGTGGCCTGGACTGTCTGGATATTTTGCTGAATATCACATTGGTCTATTACTTGATGACACTGTGTTTATCAGATGAATCTGCAATAAGTGGCAAGCCTTAGTAAGGCATGTGTAACCCAGAGGGCAGGAGATAAGCCTTGTGGAAATTCAGAGGCCCTCTGGGCCAGTCAAGTTGTTAGGTGTCTGAGATATACTGAGACATCTATACCACCCACATATTTTTTTTCAGGAATGAGACATTCATTCCCTCAGTTGCTAAAGGTGTTGATTACTGATTATTCAAAACTGATTATCTTAATAGGAATCGAAAGTAACTCTCTTCCCAAGGTCATGACCGACACTCATGACTGTACACTGCAGCTATGAAGGGGCACAGAAGCCCCACCCCATTGCCTTGATGGGGGCCAATTCTGCAGGGCTATCCCAGATTCAGCATGCTGGTAGGATTAGCTGAGGTGTCTGTTGCAACCACACTGCAGTTCAACTTCCCCTTCTGTTCAGTCCTGCTTTCCTCGCTTCCTTATAAACAAAGTTCCTGAGATGACCTCTCAATAAATGTGCTGTACACAAATATCCACCTCAGAATCTGTTTTGAGGGCAGCAGAACTTAGGACCTTATCCTCAACATCAAAATGGAATTTAATTTAGAAATACTTAAATTTTGTATTTTTGTTTATTATTTTTAGTATTTATTTATTTGGGTTGATAAAGTTTCACTTTTAGCACATCCACAGCATTCCTGTGCATTCTCCTTACACATTTTTGATTCTTAAGATTGGTGTCTTATTTTTTTTAATTCTGATTTTTAAAATTTACTTATTTTTGTTGTTTTTCATTCTTTTTAAAAATTATTTATTTTAATTGGAGGCTAATTACTTTACAATATTGTGGTGGTTTTTGCCATACAACGACATGAATCAGCCACAGGTGTACATGTGTCCCACCATCCTGAAACCCCCTCCCACCTCCTTACCTACCCCATCCATCTGAGTTGCCCCAGAGCACCAGGTTTGAGTGTCCTGCTTCATGCAAGACTGGTGTCTTTTATTCATTCTATTTGATTCAACATTTTAAAAGTGCCTGCTATGTAATAGGCACTGTGCCAAGCATTCTGGATTTAATGGCAAATAATGCCTGACCAAATGGTTGAATGGGAGAAATGGTTAAATTAACAGATAATTAAATATACTATGATTCATAGAGCATGCTGAGGGAGGCTAGACATAGGACATTGAGTTTAGATTGTTGAGCAGCTAACAGTGAAATCTGTCAGGTTTTCTGAAAAAAGTGTCTCATCTGAGCCTTCAGGATAAGCGAGAATTTTGTGGATAAAGAAATTAACATGTTCAAAGAGTAGAAGCAGTGAGAGGAAAGTAGAGAGCAGGTTTGGAATTTAGAAAGCATTTCCACAGAGCCAGATGTGGTAGATAATGTGGTACAGAGAACTGACAGCATTCATTGAATTGCTCCCGACAGAGGGGAATACGGTCAGGTTTTAATTCTGGAGTTAATATTCTAGTCTAGCAGAAGTATATAGGATAAGATAGATAGATCCAGTTAGGAGCTCCTTGCAACAATATAGCTAAAAAAGAATGGCTTCAACCACTGTAGTGACAGAAAAGATGGAGAAAATAACGGATTCCTGAGATAGAAAGTCAAATCAATAAAATATTCTGATGGATTGATATGGGAAGGTAAAGGGTTAAAAGTGGACCTTGGCATCTATCCGCTTTGAGCAAGTAGAAGCATCATTTAACAAAATAAGTGGTGGAGGTGCGGGCAATTGCGGTATACGTGAATCTGTTTCTATGTGTTGGGTGGACTGCAGAAAAGCTGAGATATGATGACTCTTATTTTGATAATTCTTTCAAGAAACTTTCCATCCAAAGATATCCGGAGATATTTCCATCCAAAGGTAAATGGATGTGTGAACAGAGAAATCTGGGCTTTGGAGATCACTCATGTTGATAATAGATGGCCTGGGATAATCTCATCTAAGGAGCAAATGTAGAGGCTCAGGAAATGACTCTGAAATTGTCTTCAGCAAAGATAGTGAGGAAAGCTGTCTATGTTCGTCATCCTCTCTGTCGGAATTTTAAGTTACAGAAACTATTTAGTATGGTCTTCTCTCCAGGGTCAGTAATCCAAGCTTTCTGAATCATTCCTCATAGTTCTAACAGTAAAGTTCTTTGGAACTATGACCAAGTTTGCTCTTTTTCGATTTTATTGTATAGACTAGAACTAGAAACATTAAATTTATTGTTATTGTATTTGACAATACCAGCATTTAGAAGCCTTCCTAGGATGGCATGTGCCTCCCTTACCCAGGAAAACAGGAACACACTTGTGACTTCTGTAAAGCAGGTGACCCAAAGCAGTTCCTGCATGTGGATTAAAAAAAGCAACGCGGATCTTGGACAAAGCAGCATGAGAGGACTTGCGTTTAGGATGTCATTGGTTCAGGCCTGTGTGATCATTTGAGTAGGAAATGTTTTTAATTATTTTAACCCCTTAAAGAATGTTTCTCTTGCTCCACTAAATGAACCAGAATTTAAGTGAAAGTTAAAAAGTCCCTCAAAAATAATCCAAAACAACACATAGCCTTTTGATTTGTGAGAATTAAGTGTTATACTTCATTACTTAAAAACAGAAATTTGTTTAAACCTTAAAAGCAAGAATATACAATGGAGTAAAGATAATCTCTTTAACAAATGGTGCTGGAAAACTGGTCAACCACTTGTAAAAGAATGAAACTAGATCACTTTCTAACACCACACACAAAAATAAACTCAAAGTGGATTAAAGATATAAATGTAAGACCAGAAACTATAAAACTCCTAGAGGAGAATATAGGCAAAACACTCTCCGACAGAAATCACAGCAGGATCCTCTATGATCCAGCCCCCAGAATTCTGGAAATAAAAGCGAAAATAAACAAATGGGATCTAATTAAAATCAAAAGCTTCTGCACAACAAAGGAAAATATAAGCAAGGTGAAAAGACAGCCTTCGGAATGGGAGAAAATAATAGCAAATGAAGCAACTGACAAACAACTAATCTCAAAAATATACAAGCAACTTATGCAGCTCAATATCAGAAAAATAAACGACCCAATCAAAAAATTGGCCAAAGAACTAAACAGACATTTCTCCAAAGAAGACATACGGATGGCTAAGAAACACATGAAAAGATGCTCAACATCACTCATTATCAGGGAATGCAAATCAAAACCACAGTGAGGTACCATTTCACACCAGTCAGAATGTCTGTGATCCAAAAGTCTGCAAGCAATAAATGCTGGAGAGGGTGTGGAGAAAAGGGAACCCTCCTACACTGTTGGTGGGAATGCAAATTAGTACAGCCACTATGGAGAACAGTGTGGAGATTCCTTAAAAATTTGCAAATAGAACTGCCTTATGACCCAGCAATCCCACTGTTGGGCATACACACCGAGGAAACCAGAATTGAAAGAGACACATGTACCCCAATGTTCATCACAGCACTGTTTATAATAGCCAGGACATGGAAGCAACCTAGATGTTCATCAGTAGATAAATGGGTAAGAAAGCTGTGGTACGTATACACAATGGAGTATTATTCAGCCATTAAAAAGAATACATTTGAATCAGTTCTGATGAGATGGATGAAACTGGAGCCGATTATATAGAGTGAAGTAAGCCAGAAAGAAAAACACCAATACAGTATACTGACAGACACATATATATGGAATTTAGAAAGATGGCAATGATGACCCTGTATGCAAGACAGCAAAAGAGACACAGATGTGTAGAGCGGACTTTTGGACTCTGAGGGAGAGGGAGAGGGTGGGATGATTTGGGAGAATGGCATTGAAACATGTATACTATCATGTAAGAAACGAATCGCCAGTCTATGTCCGATGCAGGATACAGGATGCTTGGGGCTGGTGCATGGGGATGACCCAGAGAGATGTTATGGGGAGGGAGGTGAGAGGGGGGTTCATGTTTGGGAACGCATGTACACCCGTGGTGGATTCATGTCAGTGTATGGCAAAACCAATACAGTATTGTAAAGTAAAATAAAGTAAAAATAAAAATTAAAAAATAAAATAAAATTACCATTAAATATAAAAAAAGCAGATGGCACACAATCATCTTTAACAATGAGATAAATTTCATGCATTGCAATCTTTGTTTATTAATTATTTAGAGAGATGTTAAGTGATTTTTAAAACTCTTTTTACCCGAAATGATTATATAATTCATGTGTAGAGTATTTCAGCCACATACAATGATTATGAAGCTGTAGGAAAGGTGTCTGTTCTAAATCTGGAATGACCGATTTCGGGTTTCCCCAGGTCCTTCTCTCCAAGTCCTCAGAAGGGGTAATGAATGCACAGATGCTGGACAGTATCCTTCTATAGAGATGTGCTGTGCGTTAGTCTGAAGTCTGGATGTTCTTCCTCTAGCCAAGCCCTTTTCTTTCCTATCTTAAAGAACCCTTTATCCATCTTTTTATTTCCTGGCTGATCTTAACATTTATAACATTTAACTTAAAACACTAAGGTTTGTTCTCATTTTTTCTGTCTCAAAGAGACATGTACAAAACAATCAGTGCAGTAACTTCTTATCATTTTCTACTGTGTGCCCAGCTCTCTATGTTTATTAACCCTTTTAAGACTCACAATAATCCCCTTAGTTGACACTGTTATTATGCCTCCTTATTAGATGAGAAAATGGAGTCATGGGAAGGTTTAGTAACTTGTTTGAGATCTTGTGTTGGAAGGTGGCGGGACTCTGACTGAAGTCTTGGTGTTGAGGCTCCAGAGCGCTTCCTCTTAACTATCATGTTGTCCTGTCTTTCAATACTGTGAGCTTTTAAAACAACCCAAGATACTTGGTGTGTTGCAGAATGCAATTGGGAGATTTGGGCAAGAATGGAGGGGAAAAAGAACTATTCTTTGCAGGTGGCTAAGATTAAAAGTTTCATTGGGTTAGTAAAGTAATGCTCAAAATTCTCCAAGCCAGGCTTCAGCAATATGTGAACTGTAAACTTCCAGATGTTCAAGCTGGTTTTAGAAAAGGCAGAGGAACCAGAGATCAAATTGCCAGCATCCGCTGGATCATGGAAAAAGCAAGAGAGTTCCAGAAAAACATCTACTTCTGCATTATTGACTATGCCAAAGCCTTTGACTGTGTGGATCACAATCAACTGTGGAAAATTCTGAAAGAGATGGGAATTACAAGACCACCTGACCTGCCTCTTGAGACACCTGTATACAGGTCAGGAAGCAACAGTTAGAACTGGACATGGAACATCAGACTGGTTCAAATAGGAAAAGGAGTACGTCAAGGCTGTATATTGTCACCCTGCAATAGAAGGGTGACATAACATAGAAGTTATGTAACTTCTATGCAGAGTACATCATGAGAAACGCTGGACTAGAAGAAGCACAAGCTGGAATCAAGATTGCCGGGAGAAATATCAATAACCTCAGATATGCAGATGACATCACCGTTATGGCAGAAAGTGAAGAGGAACTCAAAAGCCTCTTGATGAAAGTGAAAGAGAAGAGTGAAAAAGTTGGCTTAAAGCTCAACATTCAGAAAATGAAGATCATGGCATCCGGTCCCATCACTTCATGGGAAATAGATGGGGAAACAGTGGAAATAGTGTCAGACTTTATTTTTCTGGGCTCCAAAATCACTGCAGATGGTGACTACAGCCATGAAATTAAAAGACACTTACTCCTTGGAAGAAAAGTTATGACCAACCTAGACAGCATATTAAAAAGCAGAGACATTACTTTGCCAGCAAAGGTCCATCTAGTCAAGGCTATGGTTTTTCCAGTGGTCATGTATGGATGTGAGAGTTGGACTGTGAAGAAAGCTGAGTGCCGAAGAATTGATGCTTTTGAACTGTGGTGTTGGAGAAGACTCTTGAGAGTCCCTTGGACTGCAAGGAAATCCAACCAGTCCATTCTGAAGGAGATCAGTCCTGGGTGTTCTTTGGAAGGAATGATGCTAAAGCTGAAACTCCAAGACTTTGGCCACCTCATGCGAAGAACTGACTCATTGGAAAAGACTCTGATGCTGGGAGGGATTGGGGGCAGGAGGAGAAAGGGACAACAGAGGATGAGATGGCTGGATGGCGTCACCGACTTGATGGACGTGAGTTTGGGTGAACTCCAGGAGTGGTGATGGACAGGGAGGCCTGGCGTGCTGCAATTCATGGGGTCGCAAAGAGTTGGACACAACGGAGCAACTGAACTGAACTGAACTGAATATTAAAAGAGCCCAAGAGCATCTCACCGGTTTCTAAAATTTAGGCTTTAGGAGAAGTGAAAAAAAAAATTTTGTTGTTGTTGTTTCTTATTTATTTGTCTTTTTTTTTTTGTTTGTTTAAACTGTTACACAGTAGAGGAAGATAATTTTGAAAAACTGAACTTCTTTGAGGCGTTAAGAAATAGACCTTTGAGACTCAAAGAACAAATGGAAGGATGCTAAAGTTAGTAATTGTTTTCTAAAAATTCATGTAATTCTTTAGGCCTTCTGTATAACATAAATCATATATACAGATTATCTCTAATTATAGTGTTTTTCTGTCTAGATTATTGAACTCTTACACAATAGGATTTTAGTTAGTTCTTACTAGCCTGCATGCTTAGGGTTTAAGTAAAAATATGCCCACTGTCAAAAAAAATGAGCTCACTTATATATTTATAAGTATTTCAAGAATGATAACAAAATTGAAATGTAATCAAGTCTTGTTATCTACATTGGGAAGAGTAGCATACTGTCTAATCTCTATTGAAGTATGTTTGGGACAACCTTTCAAGGAGATAATTCACAAATCTTTAGTTGAATCCTATGATTTAAAACACTTCCCCTGATATATCGATTTTTTTTTTTAACATTTCCCTGCTTAATAAGAATGTAATTCACTTATGGAATCACTTTTGTGGGTCATAGGACTTCTAGAGTTCCAACCGCTATGATTTGTCCATTACTTACTAAGCCAGTTTGGGATTATCAGTACATTTCAACTGCCTTCTTTTAAAATTTATTATTGGTATTTTAAAAAATACGTGGGATTCATCATGAACTTGCACACCATTGTGTCTCCTCTGTATCTTTACAACTTGAACACACATGCTGCTAGAATGGGCCGACCAAGTGGAATCTTAGAAAATGACCATCTGAAGAGGCAAACATTTTGGTTGCTTCTAAAAAATTTTTAATGTAGCATGTAATTTGTAATGTATTGAAATGCATTTAAATGTCCAGACTGTCTTTTCCCTGAGATTAAAAAGTCTTTTCAACAGCTCTTCATTTAAGATGAAGTGTTTTAAACATAGGGAACATTGGTTGCAATGTTAGTCTGAGTGAAGCTCAGAGAGCAAGGTGAACAGACAAATTTGGATCATGAATGATGTTACTTCTTTCCATTCAGGGTTGCCGTTCAAAATCTGCCTGAAAAAGGGAGAATTCTGACCAAAATTTTAATATATTTAGGATTTAATTTAAAAACTATGTGTCCTAAAGTCAAGATTGAAAGATAGGAGTTATTAAGAAATGAAGAAACATGCAATATGAAAGCGTGCTTTATTCATGCTACTCTTTGATTATATGGTGGGATAGGTAAAGAACAAATTTTCTAAATAGAGCAGATATGGAAAATTATAAGAAATGGTCAACTGTATGTATGATTTGTGTGGGGAAAGGGTTTTTTGAAGCAGCCCTGTTCTCTGGAGCACATAAGGGTGAGTGTCTGTCTGTCCCACGAAGTCCCTTTCCAGTATCTGTGGCTTTGTATTTGTATTTTTATGTGACACATATTACAGTTGATGTATCTCAGAACAATTCTGCTGCTGTTGATTCATGATATCCCTTATTAGCCTGGAAAGTAAGAAGGCTAGATAAAAGTTCTCTGATGCAGAGATGTTTCTTTAAAAGTGTAGCATACACAATTAAGTAATTTGGAGATTTACTTTGTTTTTTTTTTCAAATTTGTTGAGTCAATTTATTTATTTATTTATTTATTTTATTTATTTATTTTTTTTTTAAATTTTAAAATCTTTAATTCTTACATTTGGGAATGCATGGAGATTTACTTTTGAAGCAGAGTTTCTCTAACTCTAAACAACTCTGACAAAAATGGTCTCTTAAGATACTATTATAAATAAAACAAGAAAAATATTTTGAGAAAATTAATCTCAAACTTCTTTGACTGTTTGATTAATCATTTCATTAATTTACTAATCAATGTTTCACTGATTATTGATCATTATTTTGATTGTAACCATGTGAACATCTATTGAGATTTTTCATTTATATGATAGAAATTACAAATTTGTAAATGTGTTAGGTTCCCATGACTTCTGTAACAAATTACCAAAAACTTAGTGTTTTAAAATAATAGAAATTTATTCTCTTATAGGCATAGAAGTCCACTGAGACTCTTCTAATGCACGTTGTTAAGGCTGAGACTTCATAACAGCCTCCAAACTGGCCACACTATGTCCAGTTTCCCCCATTCCATTCTGTCTTGCACCCACCTGGTTAATATTCCTAAACCTTGGCCGTCTAATTTTCCTGCACACATGTATGGTTTGGCTCCTGATTTCATACGAGCTTAGGTGTCAACTCAGACTAGCCCTAATCTACTTTTTCCACTTTATTTCTGATGTCTTCCTTACCTCATCCTTGGGTTGTAGGTAAACTGCTCTGCTCAAAGCTCCCTGAAAATGCCATTTTATTTTCCCATCTCCAACTCTTTACATACTCTTTCCCTTTCTAGACATGCCTTTTCCCTCTTTGCCTTTTAAGTCTACTCACCTTGTGGCCTGAAATATGGCTTTGCCCTCACACTCCTTAGTGATGTCTGTAATCTTCCAGTTGCACTTCTGTAATCTTGAGTTGCACTTATCAATAAGGAAGTCATCCTTTTGAGGTATGGATGCTTAATGGATATGGATTATGTCCTGCCCTTTGTTATAATTCTTTATAGTGTTCTGCATAGAGTAGTTATTTAATGACTATCTCTTAAGTGAACTTTTTAAAGGCCACAACTTGAGATGAAATTTGCCATTTCCATGCTGCTGTATTTCTCTTTAACCCCGTGTGTTGCTCTGACCACATACTGTTCATGAAATCTGCGACTCTTTACAAATTTTAAATAAACACATTTTTTTATCATTGATGTTCTTTCTCTTGAAAATAAATTCATTATACTTCTCTTAGATATCTGTGTTAAATGGAGACCAGCATGGGTAATTTTTTTACAAGTGAAGAAAATTTATATAGTAATGTTCATTAAAAATTCAAACAATAAAAAACAAAGTGAAAGTGGAAATTATTGATGCATACATTGATTTAATCAGCAAATTGAACATTTTAGTGTAAGTTTTGGAGAAATTTTTTTCTTATGCACAGAAAAATATTTAAAAATTTAAATTCCTGTTCCAAATATTTACTATGTCACAGGCTAGGCTTTGCTTGGGTACCTAAAGCTACTGGGGTACTTGTTTTGTGTTTCTCATCCTGAGACCAAGCTCCAGGAACAGCCCCAGTCTGGGCTATGACAGAGCACAGGAAACAGAGGAATGGAGAGAGAGAAACTGAGAAGAAACATGGAATTTTAAGCTTCTGTTGCACTGTGGCAAATATCATGTCTCCTCATAGTCTATTGGTTTAAAACATGCCTTGTGATTATTTTCCATGCCTGACATTTGACCACAGTGTTGGCTCTCCTATTTGTTATGCCCCACTCCCAACCAGGGATGCAGTTTATTTTCATCTGTGGTTCCATCAGCAGAATTGTTCAGAGAATTTGAGCAAAGCCAGACTTCATGAGAGGGTTTTATATAACATGCTTCTTAGGCTACTAGTATTGTGGGGCAGGGGGTTATCATAGTTTGTAGGAAGGGCCTCTGGTTTTCAACATTGAAGGCTTTCTGTTTTCAAGATATCCAAAATAGACCTAACATGTAGAAGTCAATGCCCTCAACCTATTCTCTCTTTAGTCTGAAAATACGTGCTTGCCTAAGACTAACAGCTCTGGACAGGAAGCTGTGTCCTTGAGGCTTTCATCCTGAAAGGGGGAGAATAAGCAGTTTCAACTCAGGCCACCCTGCAAACTCAACCTGCTTTACCTCCTTGTGGTCTGCAGGGAAAGTTTTTCCCCTAGTCTTGTCTCCCAGGCAGAATTTTGGAGTTAATATTCTAGTCCACAGTCCTCTGACCACAAAGTTCAGCAAGGATAGGAGATGAAGATGCATCTTTGAGGAGCTATGTCATTGACTGGTCTGAAAAAAAAATAAAACAGCTATAGGCAAATCCTAAAGAGAGTGTTAAAATGCAAATATCTCAGCTGTATAATCACCATGTAATTATTTCTGTGTTTTTTCGGGATCAGGCAGCAGCACCAGCTCCCTGGCATTGTAGTAGCATTACCACTGTGTGCTTATTGCTTTTACAGTTTATCACTTCATTTTCCCCACTACAGTTATCCCACTTCTAGACCAGGGGTTGCTTCACCAACAAAGTGAAGGTCCAGGAGATGTCACTAAAATGTTCCTTTTCCAACCTTGCAAAAGTAGAAGCTGTATTGGTCATGCTTATAGTAGATAAAGCTCACTGATGCTGAATTCTCAGTGCTAGAATGTTCCATTATATTAGTGTTCAGAAATGAGAGAGTCTGCTTTGAGAAGAAATATAAAAAATGCTAACATAAAATTATTAATTGTCCTGAAAATTTTTATTAATTGATTATAAGAATTACTTTCTGACTGATGGATTTATCATTAAAACAGACGTAGGGATTTAGTTCAATCTTTTGAGAAATCTTTTGTTTTGATCAATAGTAGATTTAAATAGTAAGTCCCTACTCATATTGTAGTCTTAATTTAAGTTGAAGTCTTGAAATGGCAACTATTAGGCATATGATCCGGAGAAGGCAATGGCACCCCACTCCAGTACTCTTGCCTGGAAAATCCCATGGATGGAGGAGCCTGGTGGGCTGCAGTCCATGGGGTCGCAAAAAGTCAGACATGGCTGAGCGACTTCCCTTTCACTTTTCACTTTCATGCATTGGAGAAGGAAATGGCAACCCACTCCAGTGTTCTTGCCTGGAGAATCCCAGGGACGGGGGAGCCTGGTGGGCTGCCATCTATGGGGTCGCACAGAGTCAGACACGACTGAAGTGATCTAGCAGGCATATGATCAATGCTAACCATTGAGTGAAGCATGTTTTGAAAAATCAAGAAGATAAAAGCGAAGTCAAGAGTATAAAATTAATTCTCATGTAATGTTAGAATAAAAAATGTAAGGATGTGATGACAAATGGTAATAAATGCTGAGTTTCCCTAATGATATGGGACGTGTTGGACAGAATACACAATTTTAAGAAAATTTTTATAAACTATCTTTTTATAATGTTCAATGAAAAGTAGAATTTATTTATGTTTTGCTTTACTGCATCTATTAATGTTTAAATACTTTGCAGTTCGTTTTGAAGGTTTATTTATCGTCATGTTTACTTGATGTAATTCTATTGCTTATTACAATACATAGACTAGTCAGCTATAAGAACAAGAATTCTATTAAAATGTCATTTTAATGTGATAGTGAATGGAAGAGGAGTTTAATTCTGATTTATTTTTCATGATAGAATTTGTTACACAAGTTCCTCTTAACCAGAAATATTTGGGAATAATGTTGACATGGTGGATAAATAGATACTCTCTGTCATTTTGTCTGTAAAACTGAGATGAAACAAAGCTCTAAACAGATACCTATTCATCCTCTGATATAGTTTTTTAGAGACTATAATTACTATGACCTGACACTATGCATAGTTCTCCCCACTTCACCCCTAAAATTCCCCCATTCCCTACCCCCAAGGGCAGCCCCCAAACTTCCCAACTTCACACTCTCCAATCACCATCCCTAAAGTAATAAAACCAAATCATGCTCAAAGCCATATTGTCTAAAGCTAAGTAGTAGACAGTTTGGAAGTGAGTGGGGCTTAAAGATGAAGTAAAGAGAGAACGGATATAAAAGGATACGTTTCTCCTATGGAATTTCATTAATCTGGAACAGACAAAGGGTTAGATTAGTTTTTTTCCTCTCCTTCTCTCTCCTTTCTTTAACTGAGAGTCACTGTAGCATTTACACTTTAACAACTGCATCCCTTTCTGGGGCTCAAGAGGAAACACCTGCAGCACTGAGACAAGCAAGGCCAGAGTGACCCTTGGAACCCAAATGGCAGTCCTGTGGAAGAGAGAAAAGGATGCACAGAGACCTTGTTTTAATCCACCACCAGGTTGACTAGTTGCCCAACCTTGTAATTATTCATGAGGTATGCAGCTGTGCTCAGATGTTTCTGTATGTTGTATATTTTCATAAGAAAATAGAAAGAAAATGTTCCAGAACATCTTCACGCTCTTGTACTTTATACCTGCAAGCATTTTCTGAGCGCATGCTGTGTAAGGGACTGTGGCTTCTGTCAGAGATTCAGAAATCAATAAAATATGGTTCCTTATTTGGGGAAGAAGGTCAAAAGCAGATCGATTACAGGCAAGAATAATGAAACCTAGAGGAAGAAAACCTAATGCTGATGGAATCTCCTTACATAAAGTTATTGAATAAAAGTGATTAAAACACATATGAAGACTGGAATTAGAGAGTACCAATAGTCAAGATATATAATAATGATGGTAGATAAGAGAGAATCGAATCATTGAATAGAATCATTGAGATGGTTTTCCATCTTCACAAATAAGATGTGTCAATATAACACATGTATAAAATGAAAAACTGAAGAATACCATCAAGAGGAGAAAGGACTTGAGAAACCAGGGTGGGAGGGGAGGAAAGCTCTGAAATCTTTCCATGGGATGCTCTTAGAGCTGCCTTTCTTTACGAGCTTTGAGGATTAGCTTGCCTTGACTTAACATATTTCTAAATTTCAGCTTTGCGGGTATACCTTGACTTCTCCAGCTTTAAGAAGAAAAAAATTTTCCACTCTGGAGTGGACATTATAATCACTTTTTAGTCAATCATCTAGAAGTACAAGTCCTGTACAAGTTGACAATCTTACCAGGGTCGTTGATTTGTTATCATTAACCTGCCTAATTGGTAGTTATGTTGAAAAGAAGATCACATGAAATATTAAAGTTAAGACCAGAGGGAAACGTTGCATCTGAGAATTGTAAGTTGTCACCATGCTCGGTGTCTCTGTTCTCCAGCACCCTGAAGGCCTAATCATGTCTTCTGTGGCGTTTTACATGTGTAGGCTTTCTCTTCATTACCATTTTCCAATTCCCTATTGTTCACGCTGTACTAGAGCAATAATCTTTGTCACTTTTGAATTGGTGTCCAGGTGGCTGCTGTCACATTACATCCATTTTTAGATGTCCCTCAAACCCACGGAGGTGATATGCAGTTTTCTGACAATGTGATTTTTTTTTTTCAAGTTTTGTCTCTTCCGTGGAAGAGAAACTTGCTGTCGTCTTTGACAGCTGGACAAGAAGAGATTGCAATCTCATTTTTCTCTCAGTATTTTCTACCTTGCCAACGTCATGAATAAGCAACATTTTAGATGGTTGACTTCCAGAAACCATCCTGACAGGATGCTTTCCTGTCAAGCTCCTGTCAGGATTTTGCAAGTCAGAGAACAACTTATTTTCAGTTGTGATTTTCTATAATTTTGTTTTTGAAATCTGAGTTATGATTTTTTTTTCCTTTCTGAAGTTTAATTTTTCCATAACCTAAAGCTGGGAGGAAAAGGAAGCTTAATTCCGTCTTGTGTTTAGTTTGATAATGGAGAGTATCCTCTGTGTCAGTGGTACCTCTATATTAATGGGATCCACTAGTGGAAATCTATGTTATCATCTCTTTTATTAGTAGTTTAAATTACTATTGTTGCATTTTAAATTTAATTCTGTCTTTCACAAGTCAGTGTCTAGATGACTTTGCAGCGACCATTTTCAGGATATCTGTGATCTTTAAAAACCCCATTGCACTTCATACACACAGATATAGCATAACATTGAAAGAAACGGAAGAGGTAACACTGTCCTGTCCTGCAGACCTTTCAGCCTTCTGTTTTCTCCTCGGTCCTGACACTTATTAAGAGGAAAGGAGGAAAAGAAATTGGGAACTATTAAGTGTTTCCGAATTGATCTCAAAGAATGAAATGGAAGTCTTTTAAACACCCCTGAAATCTTTTCCTGCTGCTTTCTTCCTGACTTCAAAGCTGCAACTTCCCACGGTCACTCTGGGTTACACCTCTACAGTATTGTTTCTACAGAGGGGACTCAACATAGTTGTTGAAAATATGGTCTTAGAAACCTGCCCCCAAACCTGATCCTGCCAGAATTTGTGTGACTCTGAGCAAGTTCCTCACCCTCTCATTCCCCCAGTTTTCACATCTGTATAGTGGAAATCCTAAAAAAGAATGTTCACATCTTTGAGCTGTAGTTAGAATTTAATGAGCGAGTCTCTGTAAGGTGTTTAGGTAAGCAGCACAGAGCAGGCATTATGCATGTGTGATAAAGAGATGCATACATACTTAATGTATGAAGTGAAAAGTGAAAGTGAAAGTCGCTCAGTCGTGTCTGACTCTTTGTGACTCTGTGGACTATACAGTCCATGGAATTCTCCAGGCCAGAATACTGGAGTGGGTAGCCTTTCCCTTCTCCAGGGGATCTTCCCAACCCAGGAATCGAACCCAGGTCTCCCACACTGCAGACGGATTCTTTACCAGCTGAGCCACCAGGGAAGCCCACTCAACATATATCCAGCCTCATATTTTGGTCCAGGGCCACTGGACATCTTATCCAGCAGTGATAGCATAGGTTTAACCTTGGCAGTGGTGTGTTCGCTCACTTGTTTCCAAACAAACCCCCTGGGTTTCTTGACTAATGTGGAGGAATTAATGAGGGTAAGCTCTTTGCATTTAAGCAAAGTCCAAAGTATCTCATCCCCCCTCCTCTTTTTTTCTCTTGTGAGTAGACTTAAAGTTGTTCCTAGTAGATCAAGTTCATTTCTTGAAGGAATTAGCACATCATTAAGGTCCAGGTACCTTCTCCTTGAATTCAGTTCGCTCATTCCATGCCCAGTTTTAGGTATTGTAATCAATCCTTCCCTGCTCTAAAATGTTTATTATTATTCATCCAATTATCTTAGAAGGCTCTCGTGGAGTTAATTCCTGTGGCTAGGGAAACTCCTTCCGTCAATAGTCTTACAATAGTGGCCAGGCAGGACTGTTGTTTCTCTCAGCTATAATCTGGATGCACTTACAGAGCTCAGTGGGGATTTCTCCATCATTTTTTTCCCCTTCGGAAGCTGATTACAGCAGTCAATAAAAAATCTAAAGGCTTGTCTAATTCTCTGGCAGTTCACAGCCCTTTGGCCAACTACAGATGTACACCCTTAAAAGTAGCATTTACTGAGCTGTCACTCAAATTCCTCCTCCATTCAAGTTCTTAACCTTCAGGATTGCTTCAGTATCCGGAATGATACAGCAGCACACAAAGTACTGCACAGTATTCTAGAGGGGAACACCAGTCTTTGCAACCTCAGAGTAGGACATCGTCCAGAGAAGGCAGTGGCACCCCACTCCAGTGCTCTTGCCTGGAAAATCCCATGGACAGAGGAGCCTGGAAGGCTGCAGTCCATGGGGTCGCTGAGAGTTGGATACGACTCAGTGACTTCACTTTCACTTTTCACTTTCATGCATTGGAGAAGGAAATGGCACCCCACTCCAGTACTCTTGCCTGAAAAATCCCATGGACAGAGGAGCCTGGTGGGCTGCTGTCCATGGGGTCGCTGAGAGTTGGACACGACTGAAGTGACTTAGCAGCAGCAGCAGGACATCGTCTTTATCACTCCTAAGTAACTGGACCACCAATAGGATTGTTAAGAATTCTTCTTGTCACCCCGTCCCTTTCCATTCTCTCCTGTCAGGCTTTAATAGGAGCTGCTTAATACTTTTTTGTGTGTGTATATGTGTGTTTGACCTTTTGGTACCTGTGGATTCTTCTTCAGAATAAAGTACAAATAGAATAAAGTACAAAAATGTACTTAAGAAACCAATTATATAGAAATATTTACCAAAAATTTAAAATAAAGTTTTGAAACATTAATGTATGTTCTTTTATGTTAGCACATTAAATATCAAGAGCTGACAGCAGGTCTAAAAATCACTCTAATTCCTGAGCAGTGATGAG
Source organism: Capra hircus (assembly GCF_001704415.2). Taxonomy (NCBI): domain Eukaryota; kingdom Metazoa; phylum Chordata; class Mammalia; order Artiodactyla; family Bovidae; genus Capra; species Capra hircus. The sequence goes on from NC_030820.1 coordinate 8,082,738, forward strand.
TATAAATGATATTCTGGGATCTCTGCATCAACTGGAATGCAACAGGAAAGTGTGTGTGATTTCTCTTGTTGATGAAAATCACTGGATTTCCTGAAGCCAGTTTGATTTGTTCCCAGCATTCACAAGTGAAAGAAATGGTATGTTTAAGTCAGGTTCATAGAAATAAGAATATTTTTTTTCCATCCAAGTTCATGGCCCCTAAGTCTCTGAGGGTACAGAGACATATGACTCGTTTTCTACCCTTGAGGAACTTAGAGTCTAGTGGAAGAGGCTGGTGGCAGGGTCAAAGAGTGTCCAGAAGGGGCGGGGATGTAACACCACCGTAATATCTATCAGCCTTCCAAGTACACCCCATAGGGATTGTGACATTAAGAAGTGAGACAGGCAGGGACCTGGGACCCTTTGCTGCAATGCTTGTACCGGGACAAACTTCTCAAGAAACAAACTACAAAGAAACCCTAAGGGACTAAAAATAACTGCCTGCAGTTGGGGCAAATTCTGGATAAAAGATACAAAAAGACCAAAAAAAAAAAAAACCAACTGCTTCTTCTGAAGAGCTGGGAGCAAAAGTAAAGTGTCAGGAGCAAAACCAAGGTATTGCATATAACCCCTATGCTCAGTACCACCTTAGGGGTGGGCAAATGACCTAAGCCACCCCTCTGGCCCAAGACCTGGATTGACCCCTACACTCACCCCATATAAGGAACAAGCTCACCCACCCCCACTTCAGGGAGCAAGTGAGCAAGGAAATGTTTCCTGTTCTTGTTCACCCTGGTGCAGCAGGGGCCCCACAAAAGCCCTGCCTGAATTTCTTGTCTGGCTTCTGATCAATTTTTATTGATTGAGGAGACCAAGAACCCTGGCCGGTATCAGACTGAGTGAAATCTTAGGTTAAATATGAATTAAGTACTCCTTAAAAAACATAAATATTTTTGCTGTTACATGACACAAAATCCAAATAAAATTTGCATGTTTTCCGTGGAAATAGAACATAACATCCCCTAGCTCTGCTTTCGAAATACCATAGCTGCCTACTGCGTGTCCCCTTCCACCTGCCCTCCTGTATAGAATCTTGGTACCTTCCTTGGGTTAAATAAAAAGTAAATGGATACATTTAATGACAGTCTTCAGAAATCATCGTTAAGTCCGTGCCGTAAACTTGGAGGCTAAGTGACTGGGTGACTATTACAGAGTGATCATTCGGGCATGTCGTGAACCTGGAGCCCTTACAACATTCAGAACTCATGCCATTGCAGGCTTATGTGGCAACGCACACCTGGTATTTTTGTTTACAAGTGCAAGTAGTACTGTTACTTCGTGAAAATCCTTTAAAAGTGTAAGACATTTAGTCTATTTGAAATTAGGCCATCTTGATGAACTTTGGGAGCAGTCGCAAAATTAAATTTTACAAGCAAAGTGAGGTATTGAAATGTTTCATCTTACTTTATAAAGCATCATAAGTTGCTCTTCCTGAAAGGAAATGAAAAAAGGAAAAGCAACATCAATTTAATGGTGTTGATGACATAGAAGTTTAAACTGGTTTCCTCTTGTTCAAACAGTAATGCCCATGTGCTGATTGACAAATGGTGGGCTGGGGTTGAGAAATATGTGGCCCCTTTGGTGACTCAGGGTGCCTTTTTCACAGCTACAGCCTCAGCTCCTGCCATGATGCCTGACATTTGGTGATCTTCAAATATTTGGTGAATGAATGTATGAGTGAGTGAATAAACAGACTGATGGATGTCTAGATGTGTGGATGAGTGGAATTAAATAAACAAGTACACTAGGCTTCAGTTCCTCCCCTGGGACATGGGAATATAATACCTTTTGGATGGAATTATTGTGAGAATTAAAAACAATAATGAACAGTCATCCCTCTGTATCCTGGATGATTGGTTCAGGACCCCCTCAGTTAACAACATCTGCAGATGTTCAAGTCCCATAGATAAATGGTGTTATATTTGCAAATAACCTACACACATTCTCTTGTATACTTTCAGTTTTCTCTGGATTACTCAAAGTACCTAATACAGTGTAAATGCTATATTAGGAGTTACTGGCATGTGGCAAATTCAAGTTTTGCTTTTTGGAACTTTCTGGAATTTATTTTTAAATATTTTTGATCTGTGGTCGATTGAGACTGCAGGTGCAGAACACTTGTTTACAAATCGCCGATTGTATCTAAAGTATTTAGCAAATTGCATGTAAGCACTAAACAAATTATGGCTTTAATGAAATATAAAATTCTGGTTATTTTAAATAACTGTATTTTTGTCAGCCATTAAAATTGCTCCAGTGAGTCTAAGAAACAGAGGTGAATTTGGATTGTAGTTTTGTATTCTTTGTGCCTAGTAAGTGATGTTTCATCATGAGGAAAGGGCCTTCTTTTCATGACTAAGACCCTGACACAGCTGCTTGACACCTGTTAGTAGCAATGGAAAGATCTGAGTCTGTTAGCTAGAAAGCATGATCAATATATGTGAGTGCTGATCTTCAAAAGCCCATTTCAAAGCTCTTTTGCTGCTTTGTAGTAGTTCAGTTGGTTTTTCTTAGCAACTCATTAAAATAAAAAATTGGATCCATCATCATCGAGCTTTCAAAAATTATTTATTTATAATTTAGTATTCTAATAATATTTTATATGTATAGATTATTATATGATAAGTTTTCTTCTGAAATCTTACCCTGGGGTAGATTAATATGTCCTTATTATTGCAATTTTCAAAATTATCTAGATAAATATCTTTGAGTCAGATTCCCATTTTACTTGTTTATCAAATATGCAATGAATGCACTATATTTAAAATTAATGCTTGCATGACAGAACATGCGGCTGTACATAGTCCATATATGTAACACAATCTTATTTCTATCTTGTCACTTGACTTTTGGCTACAGAGGCAGAATTGTATCACTCTTGTTCTCACATATCAAATATTGGGTTGACCAAAAATTTTATTTGGGTTTTTCCATCACATTTTATAGAAAATATTGAGCGAATGTTTCAGCTAACCCAATATAGTAGTAATACCAGATACCCTTTGTATTTGTGTGAGCGCAGAATGAGTGGCCAAAAGCAAATGACAACAAGAAGAAATAAACAAGCCCAGGGTAGAGGCAGGTAGAAGCAAAGTCATAGAAAGGGCATGCAGAGGAAAAAGGCCAACAAGATGACATAGAGATTCTCATGGCGATTTTACATTCATGTGCTGAGCAATATATACAAAGAGAAACATATTATTTTCACAGGGAAAATGATTATTTTAGAATTGCTTCTTGTCAATGATAAATTTGTTGTTAAGTTGATCTTTGCAAAAGAACTTTCTTTCCTTTGTACTGATTTGTTCAGTCACTCAGTCTTGTTCAACTCTGTGACCCCAAGGACTGAAGCATGCCAGGCTTCCCTGTCCACCATATCCCGAAGATTGCTCAAAACTGATGTGCACTGAGTCGGTGATGCCATCCAACCATCTCGTCCTCTGACTGCCCCTTCTCCTCCTGCCTTCAGTCTTGCTCAGCATCAGGGTCTTTTCCAATGAGTCAGCTCTTTGTATCAGGTGGCCAAAGTATTGGAGCTTCAGTTTCACCATCAGTCCTTCCAATGAATATTCAGGACTCATTTCCTTTAGGATGGACTGGTTGGATCTCCTTGCAGGCCAAGGGACTCTCAAGAGTCTTCACCAACACCACAACTCAAAAGCATCAGTTCTTCAGCGCTCAGCCTTCTTTATGGTCCAACTCTCACCTGTACATGCATATAGGAAAAACCATAACTTTGACTATACAGACCTTTGTTGGAAAAGTAATGTTTCTGCTGTTCAATACACTCTCTATGTTTGTCATAGCTTTTTTTCAAGGAGCAAGCATCTTTTAATTTCATGTCTGCATTCACTGTCCTCAGTAATTTTGGAGCCCAAGAAAATAAAGCCCATCACCGTTTCCATTGTTTCTCCATCTATTTGCCATGAAGTTATGGGACCGGATGCCATGATCTTCTTTTTTCTTTAAATTTATTTTTTATTGAAGGATAATTGCTTTACAGAGTTTTGCTGTTTTCTGTCACACCTCAACATGAATCAGCCGTAAGTATACATATATCCCCTCCGTTTTGAACCTCCCTCCCATCTCCCTCCCCATCCCACCCCTCTAGGTTGATACAGAGCCCCTTTTGAGTTTCCTGTGAAGTGAAGTGAAGTTGCTCAGTTGTGCCCGACTCTTTGCGACCCCATGGCCTGTAGCCTGCTAGGCTCCTCTGTCCATGGGATTTTCCAGGCGATAGTCCTGGAGTGGATTGCCATTTCCTCCTGCAGGGGATCTTCCCAACCCAGGGATCGAACCCGGGTCTCCCGCATTGTAGACAGACGCTTTACTGTCTGAGCGACCTACAGCAAATTCCTTTTTGCTATCTGTTTTACATATGGTAATATAAGTTTCCATGTTACTCTTTCCATTTGAACCTTGAGTTTTAAGCCAGGTTTTTCACTCTCCTCTTTCACCTTCATCAAGACACTCTAGTTCCTCCTCACTTTCTGTGATTAGAGTGATATTATCTGCATATTTGAGGTTGTTGATATTTCTCTTGCAATCTTAATTCCAACTTGGGATTCATCCAGTCTGGCATTTCATATGATATACTCTGCATATAAGTTAAATAAGCAGAGTTGCAATATATAGCCTTGTCATACTCCTTTCCCAATTTGAAACCAGTTCATTGTTTTAAGTAAGGTTCTAACTGTTGCTTCTTGACCTGCATCCAGGTTTCTCAGAAGACAGGTAAAGTGGTCTGGTATTATCATTTTAGGGATTGTCCACAATTTTTTGTGATCCATGCAATCAAAGGCTTTCTCATAGTCAATGAAGCAGAAAAGTGAAAGTGAAAGTGAAGTCGCTCAGTCGTGTCCGACTCTTTGCAACCCCGTGGACTGTAGCCCACCAGGCTCCTCCGTCCATGGGATTCTCCAGGCAAGAATACTGGAGTGGGTTGCCATTTCCTTCTCCAGGGGAATCTTCCCAACCCAGGGATTGAACCTGGGTCTCCCGCATTGCAGGCAGACGCTCTAACCTCTGAGCTACCAGGGAAGCCCTCAATGAAGCAGAAGTAGATGTTTTTCTGGAATTCCCTTGCTTTTTCTAGGATCCAGTGGATGCTGGGGCAATTTGATCTCTGATTCCCCTGTCTCTTTGAAACCCAGCTTGTACATTTGGAAGTTCTCAGTTCATGTACTGCTAAAGCCTAACTTGAAAGATTTGGGGCCCAACCTTGTTAGCACAATTGTATGGTAGTTTGAACGTTCTTTGTTATTGTCCTTTTTTGGGATTGGACTGAAAGCTGTCTTTTTACAGTTCTGTGATCACTGCTGAGTTTTTGCTGTAATAATGAGTGAAGTGCTTTAACAGTATCATCTTTTAGGATTTGAAGTAGCTCAGCTGGAATTCCATCACCTCCACTAACTCTGTTGATAGTAATGCTTCCTAAGGCCCGCTTGACTTCATACTCCAGAATGTTCAGCTCCAGGTGAGTGGCCACATCATCATAGTTTTCTGGGTCATTAAGACCCTTTTTTTTTTTAATAGTCCTGTGTATTCTTACCACCTCTTTTTAATCTCTTCTGCTTCTGTTAGATCCTTACCACTTCTGTTCTTTATTGTGCTCATCCTTGCATGAAATATTCCCTTGATATCTCCAATCTTCTTAAAGAGATCTCTAGTCATTCTTATTCTGTTGCTTTCCTCTGTTGCTTTGTATTGTTCATTTAAGAAGTCCTTCTTATCCATCTTTGCTTTTCTCTGGAGCTTTGCATTCAGTTGGGTATTTTTCCCTTTCTCCTTTGCCTTTAACATGTCTTCTTTCCTCCGCTACTTGTAAAGCATCCTGAGACAACCACTTTGCCTTCTTTAATTGCTTTTTTGGGGGGATGGTTTTGGTCACTGCTTCCTATAGAATAGTACGAACTTCCATCCATAATTCTTCAGGCACTCTGTATACCAGATTTAACTGCTTGAATTTCTTTGTCACCTCCATTGTATAATCATAAGGGATTTGATCTAGGTCATAACTGAATGGCCTAGTGGTTTTCCCTACTTTCTTCAATTTAAGTCTGAATTTTTCAATAAGAAGCTCATGATCTGAGCCACAGTTAGCTCTAGGTCTTGTTTCTGCTAACTGTATAGTGCATCTCCATCTTTGGCTGCAAAGAACATAATCAAGCTGATTTTGGTATTGACCATCTGGTCCATGTGTAGAGTCATCTCTTGGGTTGTTGGATAAGGGTGTTTACTATGATCAACACATTCTCGTAACCAAACTCTTGTTATTCTTTGTTTTGCTTCATTTTGTATTCCAAGGCCAAACATGCCTGTTATTCCAGATGTCTCTTGACTTTCTACTTTTGCATTCCAGTCCTCTATGATGAAAAGGACACATTTTTTTCGTGTTAGTTCTAGAAGGTGTTGTAGGTCTTCATGCAACTGGTCAACTTCAGCTTCTTCCTCATCAGTGGTTGGGACATAGATTTGATTACCATGATGTTGAACAGTTTGTCTTGGAAACAAACCAAGATCATTCTGTCATTTTTGAGTGTGTGCCCAAGTGCTGCAGTTTGGACTCTTTTGTTGACTATGAAGGCCACTCCATTTCTTTTAAAGGATTCTTGCCCACAGTAATAGGTACTATGATCATCAGAATTAAATTCACCCATTCCCTTCCATTTTAGTTCACTGATGTTGATGTTCAATCTTACCGTCGTCTGCTTGACCTCATCCAGTTTACCTTGATCTTGATTCATGGGCTTAACATTCCAGGTTATTATGCAATGCTGTTGTTTACAGCATCAGACTTTCACCAGCAGACACACCTACAACTGAGCTTCCTTTCTCCTTTGGCCTAGTTGCTTCATTCTTTCTGGAGCTGTTAGTAATTGCCCTCTGCTCTTCCTTAGTAGCATATCAGAGACTTTCTGACCTGGGGGCGCGGGAGGCTGATCTTCCAGTGCTGTGTATCTTTTTGCTTTTTCATACTGTTTGTGATGTTCTCTTGGCAAGAATACTGGATTAGGTTGTCATTTCCTCCTCCAGCAATGATAAATAGTTTTATTTTAAAATAAAATCCTACTTTTTGAATTTTTTTCCTTTCAATGTTATTTTATCAATTTAAAAATTTCCTTCATTGTAACATTAAATAGAACTATAAAGCTCTTTGATAAATAAACTCTATTCTCTAGGTACTACTTTTTCTTTTTCAGTCAATGAGTGTTAAATGTGTTAGCTATGCCTACAGAATGTAAATGACATGAGTTTAACATGAATCTGTTGAATTTGTTGTTGTAGCTGAATGAATGAATATCTTCTAGTCAGTTTTACAATTTTTAATACTTCTTTTACCTCCCACAATTTTTCATACAGTGTAAACTTTTTTTACATCTAGTTTGCAAGAATAAATTGTTGAGAACTTAGAACTGACTTCTGAAGAGTAAAAAGAATATACCTAAAGTCATAGGATGGCTTTCTTTCCCTAAGTTAATTTAATTTGGGTATGTTCAATTTGTAATCTTTTAAGAACCTTTAAATTTTATGAAAATACATCTGTAATACCTTTGACATCCAATTAATAGCATTATTTGGGTATGATGTTTCTATTTATAAGATTTCAAGAGCATTGCCCATAATGTCACATATTTGTTTTCAGGAGAGAAATTCTGACAGTGAATTTTATACTTGTGTTAGGGTGAACATACTATTACTATTGGCTGCATGTGAAGGATCCTTTCAAAAATAGGTAATGTTCAAAATGATTTTAACTAGAACATGAAAGAGACAGTAAAAACAGAGAGATCCTATTCTCTCTGTAATTTATTTTAATGCCATCACACAGGGAATTCAAGGCAGATAAAACTTCTCCATTTACAGAAACCAAATGTGCAGAAATGGATTATCATTATTTCAGTTGAATTGATAATATGTACTCTCTGGCACATTTTTTATTAGAAATTGCTTGAAAAAATTATATATTGTATACAAAGTAAATATATGATCATAGCCTTAAGATATCTCTCAATGTTAATTTTCCCTTGATGAATTACAATGCAATTTTCTAGCTCACTAATTTCACTAAAGAAAGTAATGACTGGAGCAAAAGTGTAATCAGCTGCCAATCAGGATCCCTTGAAGCACAGAGTGTCAAAAATTGAAGTGATTTTTACAACTCATAAAAGCACTTATGTTCCATGATATGTCATAAAGTCAGATAATGAAGCTACCTTATTTCTCAACTTCTTTCCCAAACAAACAGCTTTCACATTTAACCAAAACTTTTTATTAATATTCAAGTCTATTAATATACTATTATTATATTATCCATTACAGAACCATTATATTACCCAGCTATTGCAAGATAAATTATTATATATAAATGTCAGTTACAGAGCTCAGTGGATTCACATTAAAAATTATAATGGTGGATTTTTTTCTTCCATAGGAAAAAAATTTAGTTTTTATTCTGATACAGTAGATTTTTGATTTTATGTTGTAAAACCAAGGCAACCCACTTCACTTTCACCCTTTGAGTCATTTATATTGTCATCAAGCTTTTATTCCTTCCATAGTGGTACATAGTTTCACGATGAGTAATCATACTTAAAATTATTAATTCATTTGCCAATTTAGAATGTACTTTCCTGTCTTGCTTAAAACAAATCTTTGGAAGTACTGTATAATCACATTTCTTCACCCTGTCATCATCCTTTCTATTAAAACATAGCCATTACATGTGCATTTATGTATTTCTTCATCTGTCTTCATATACATAAATATGTGTGGGTTTCTGGGTTTTTGTTGTTGGTTGAGGGGGGGAAACATTTCCACACATCCGAGTATTTGCTGCCAACCTTCTTAATAATCTTTTTACCCAAGTTTGTAGCATGCTGGCATACCCCATGTGTGATCTCAATAAAGCAATCAGCATTTTCTTTTTAAAACAGAGACTTGTGAGCCAACTTCACTTGAGGATCTTAATTTGGCCTTTCCTCAATTCTTTGAGAAATTTGTGTAAAGAGGACCTACCACCCAATCCCTGAGGTTTCTGGAGCTGAGAATTTAAGGATTCAGATGAAGTTAACCAGTTGGCTTAATTATTTGAATTTTTGTTTCAGTACCTGATGCTTTCCCTTCCTTTTTGAGGGAGGTAAGATACCTGAGTGAACTTCAGTAGTTATGTTTATGGGCCCACGTGTAGAAGTTTCTCCATAATCTTGGAAGTTAGTGTGGTGATGAATGAAACAGTGTTTACCTGAGCAAAAATAGTAACTAAGCTGGTACCATTTATAAAATATATGAAAATATTTCAGTGCACTGTAAAAGTGAAGTGATTTTCATGTCAGATGAGACCTTTCCCCACGTCTGAGGGGGCATCATTCCAGAGGGTGATGGTCATCATTCAGCCACCAGAATTCCTGTTAATTTTTGTTTTTTTCCCCTTTGTCTTGGGATTTGTTGTTTTCAGGACTACCTGCCATTACTCTTCACTCAGAGGGCACAATATCTTATTTTCCTCACTGAATCAGAAAAAAACAAGCCCACCTCTTTCCCCAAAGAACAGCCATTACATCCTAGCTTGGTAGGATAAAAATGATTTTCACTTGATTAAGAATTTTTAGAGGCAGTTCCCGAGGTTTATTTATCTTTGCCACCATAGTGACTGCTTAGAGTGATAATAGCCAACATTCATGTGGCATTAAACATGGATGGAGTGATAGTACCTGGATGGGTTAGAGCTCCTAGTCTCTGAAGTGTGGATTTTCATTGGAAATAAAGGAAACTTAAAGATCAGTGTGGTTTCTGTATACAGAACGACTGATTGTACAGTAGAATAGTTCCTTACTCTACACAAATGCAAATATGAATATTATAATCAAATTAGGTTATTCACAAAAGTTACAAAATGCTTCTTACAGAACTTTCTAACTCAGAATACCCGCTTGACACATAAAATCTGATTTACTTTCAATATACTTTCCCCAAAATCCATTACATTAAAAACATTTTACAAATTAAACCACACCCAATGTAAAAAGGATATTAGAGCAAGAAGTATCAAAATATTTAGGTAACAGAAGCAGGCAGTCTAATGATCTTCCTATGCTCTTTCTGTTCATTAAAAAAATATATATATATATATGTATGTATATAAATCTTTCCCACACAGAGGATATTTGTTTTATTTTTATAAAAATGGAGTCAGATAATATGTATTATTACTCTGCAATGTAGTTCATTCACCTAAAGGTATGTAATGAACATTCATTTGGGTCCTGATAAGGATCCAATTTTATCTTTTTAATAACTATATAATATTCTGTGGTCTGTGCCATTGTATAGTCAACCAATAATTTCTTTGTTAAATAACATAAGCATCACCTATGCCAATTAGTCTACTATTCCTAGAGATTTAAGCTCTCGTCTCTCATCTGGGAAAACAGAGAAGGAAAAAGATGGGAGTCCACAGTTTCTCCTCAGAGCACTGTTTTTGTTGGGTCCATGAGGCTATCACTGATATTAATGTGTTTTCTCAGGAGTAGACAGCAGAACTGGAAGCCTGTGGGTGTTTATGAATGTCAGATGTCCAGTCTTCTCCACTTCACATTTAAGGCCCTCCATACCTAAGGCTCCCACCTCCCCGCCCATTTTTGTTAAAGGCATGTTTACATCTTAGAAGATGGATAAAAAGAAAAGGAATAGCAGTTTGTGTTCTAGGATACATCCCACCATTTTCCTGTTATGCACTCAGCTGGCATTGCCATGAAGCATGGGCCATCTGGTAGGAGGAAATATTCTTAAAGACTGTGGCAGGTTGGACTAGTGGAACTGGTCCCGAAGAAGGCATTTTCCATTTCCTCAGCTCTACACCAAAAATGATATCTGCAAGGTCTACTCTTAGGGGCAGGGATATGCAGACAGTAACAACAGAAAGCTTCAGAGTGGAACATCTTCACTGCTTGTGGCAAGCTTCTCCTGGATCGAGCCATGACCACAGCCATAGTGTGGGGAATAAGAAAGATCTATCCCCTAAAGAGCCTGGGATGAGCATTTAGGATCTTAGCTCAGGAGTCAAGCTTCAGAGCAGGACTGCAGTTCACTCAAGGATATGGGCTGTTAACAAAAAACTAGAGTTGGAGCTCGGTCATGGAGGACTGTGCACATATACTGTGCACATATACTAGCATTCAGCTGCAGCTCTGTTAGTACGCAGATCACCCTCCCCCTGCCTCTGCCAACCAAGGTTTGCCCTGAGTGCAATTAATGTCAAATTCAGGGCACAGAAGCTAATGCCAGTGACCCTCTTTTTGTTAGAATTCCACGTCTAGTGCACACCCAGCTTTGGTTCTCACTGAGTCACAGGCTGGGCGGGGCTGGGCTTACAGGATGAATACCCTCAGTTCTCGCCTCTGGATCCAAGTAGGGCATGCATAGACTGATCATGCCTTGCTTTGGCAGTGCTCCTGCACAGTGAAGGCTTGAGTTGAGCCAATAACTTCCTTCTCAGAAAAGTCAAATCCATACGTTCAGAAGGAAGAGGAGGTAGAGGGAGACAGCTTGTCGCCTCCTCAAAGTGCCTAGACGTAACACATCCTTTTATTAATATGAGGAGGTTTGTTCTGGGCATTTTAATAGCTGAGATATCTAAGAATCCGTGCCTCCCCATACGGGTTGCTACTAAATTTTGGTGGGCAAGTCTTCCTACTTGGAAGAGAATGAACTGGTTATGTCTGCAACTTACTGAGAATTCTGAGGTATAGAAAGTCTAAGCATCTTATCATGGAAACATGTCCTGATCTGACTTTTAGCCATGAAACACTTGGTTATCATTGTCGCCGTCCTGTTTCTTTCAGGTTAAATTGTTGGTATCATCCTATCTTGATCTATTACCTTACTCCATACTGGGAAAACAGCATCAGGAATTGCCCACTGCCCCCTGTTCTTTTTTTTTCTTTTTAAGCTTTGTACTTTTAATTAATTTATTTTTTAAAATTTATTGGAGTATAGTTGTTTTACAATGTTGTGTTTCAGCTGTGCAGCAAAGTGAGTCAATTATATATATTAAATGTAATATAATATATATATCCATTCTTTTTCAGATTCTTTTACCATATAGGTTATTACAGAATACTGAGTAGAGTTCCCTGTAACCTTTAGGCTTTTGAAAAATGATGATGGAGAACAGAATTTATGGCAGACTTCCTAGTGGTTCTTAGCCATGAGAAGGTTAGAGTGTCAGTGCTAAAACGTAGTAATCGTTTGTGGATTGAAAAATAAAATGGAATTAACTTTTTCTGTCTTTTGGTTGTTATGGTAGGCTGACAACAAACAGCTAGCTGTTCTTCTGTGGCGACATAATCCTTATGGAATTTCTTTTGTCTTTTTATACCACTTCCCCACTGAATGATGAGATTTTTTGGAAGCACAGACAGAAACTGATTCCAATAAATCAGAAAGTTAGTTGTTAATAAACTTTAACACCACGTACCATAGTACAGACTTTAGTATAGTTGCCAGAAGCAGTTTTGAGTAAAACACTGAAATGACAAGTGAGTTTATGCAATTTGGTCTATGAAAAGCATTCAGAGACAAAACCACCAGGGTAGGTAAGGTACAAACATCATTGCCAGACTGAGAGCTGAAAATTATCAAGTGTGGAGGAAACAAGAGATCAGTGAAACAGAAGATATAAGAATATCCATAGCCACTTGGTAGAACACAGGCCTATAGGATGCCAAGAGGGGTTATGTCCGACATAGGGTTTTGTGATCATGTAAGTTTGAGAAATACTGAATTAAATGTCATTAAATAAATGTCTTTCCTCTAGTATCGTTTACTATACTAGTGTGCACTATTAATCTCCAAGACAGGGACCACATATGCTGCATTTCCCAAAGTTGTATGATTTGAAGACTCCACTGAGGACAGTGTTGTTATAGGAGGGTGAAATGCCCAAGAGAAAAAAACAGGAAAGGAGTTCCCCATGCTGAGAGGACTGGTTTATAGTCTTACAGAGAGCCAATTGGAACCTCCACAGAACTAGCAATAACCTGACCCTGCTTTCATTACACATGCAAAAAGTACCAGAACAAGAAAAAAGAAGGCCAGAGGAGGACAGGACAGGGCTGCCTATCTTGACTTTGACTGGACCATATTTTCCAAATCGTTGGTGATCAAAGCTGAAATCAACTTACCCAAGAATATACAGGATTAACAAGTGATAGGAGAGAAATAGGGGTGGGAAGGACATAGCGGAGGAAGGAAGAGGCTGGAATCCCTGGTTTGTTTGATTACAAATCTTAGTCCTGAGCCATTTGGCTACACTGTAGCAAATTCAAGGAATGAAGGGAGTGTAATATGTATCAGGAAGCCCAGGTGTAAAATGACCACATCACCCCGAACCTGATTCCTGCATCAGGATGTGTGGCTCTCCAGATCTTCCCGCCTCACTTGTCTTTGATTCCAGCCACAGATGTGGTGACCAGTTCACAGCTCCAACCAGCCTAAAGCATATCCAGCCCACAGTGCCTCTCCAAATCCAATCCCCGCCCTGGGTTTATGTATTGATGCTATTGATGCTTCTTGGGGAACTCAGAGCCTATGGCTCAGTTATTTAGCAGGATCTGTTTCTCATTTATACATAGATAATTATGAATTCATAAATATATTCCTATTATGAAAGATCCCAGTAGAGATGGGGGCCTAGTCAGCTGATAAACAGCAGAAATTTAAAAAGTCCTAAAAACTGTCTGGTCACTAGATACCAAGTCAGGAACACAGGGATACCCAACCAGGGTGGGTTACTTCATCAATATTTTTGAAACATGCTTGTCTTGAATTTTATTTTCCCCCATTGGCTTATTTTCATTATTTTTCATAAATGTTTAGACAGTTGACTGTAAGGGATCTTTGTTCAGAAATTTCTCTCCTAACCTAAATTATTTATGTGATTAAACCTATAAGTAGTAATATTAACTTTAATAATATTAATTTTACATTTTGAGAAATTTCAGTAGAAAATAACTTCACCATAATATTTTATCTTGGATGTCACCAACATCATATTTTTTTTTCAAACTATGAGGTAGCTGTCACATTCGTAGCTACCATTCAAACACAGTCCCTTATTCTGCTAAAAGTGTATTTGTTTCCTTTCTAATTTCCTTCCGTTTTTAATATTGGGTACAACTGTGTCATATTATTTGACCATTGCAATTAACAATAAAACAGTAACAAAAAACTTGGAAAGTTAAAAAAAGTCACCCCAGGACCACTACCACCAATCTTTCCTATACAGAACTCAAAAATAGTTAACATTTCAGCAAATAGATGAGTCTTAGGTGACATATAATATGGACCTGGGCTCACTCAGACCACCATACTGAAGGAATTCCAAGGCTGGAGACCTGGCAAAATGTTTACACGATTATCAGGATATATAACTAAGGGAGACAGTCCTGGTCTATTTGCTTGTCCTGGGCAGGGTCTTCATGATTGCATTCAGCCTTCTAATCCTTTACCTCAGTTCCAATAGCTATTTATTTTGCCACTGGGAAGGGATGAGGCCTTTAATAATGCTGTCTCTCTCACACTTGGGGCTTCCTGGAATATTACAATGGAGCCTGTTTCATTCCTTGTCACTATAACAGTATGGTCAGGACTAAGGTTTAGAGTCGGACAGCCCCAGATTTCCCATCTCTGCTTCATCATTTATTAGCAAAAACTAAGATCATGCCATCCAGTCTCATCAGTTCAGTTCAGTCACTCAGTGGTGTCCAACTCTTTGTGACCCCATGAATCGCAGCACACCAGGCCTCCCTGTCCATCAGGAACTGCCAGAGTTCACTCAGACTCACGTCCATCGAGTCAGTGATGCCATCCAGCCATCTCATCCTCTGTCATCCCCTTCTCCTCCTGCCCCCAATCCCTCCCAGCATCAGAGTCTTTTCCAATGAATCAACTCTTCGTATGAGGTAGCCAAAGTGCTGGAGTTTCAGCTTTAGCATCACTCCTTCCAAAGAACACCCGGGGCTGATCTCCTTTCAATGGACTGGTTGGATCTCCTTGCAGTCCAAGGGACTCTCAAGAATCTTCTCCAACACCACAGTTCAAAAGCATCAATTCTTCAGCATTCAGCCTTCTTCACAGTCCAACTCTCAAATCCATACATGACCACTGGAAAAACCATAGCCTTGACTAGATGAACCTTTGTTGGCAAAGTAATGTCTGCTTTTGAATATGCTGTCTAGGTTGGTCATAACTTTCCTTCCAAGGAGTAAGCATCTTTTAATTTCCTGGCTGCAATCACCATCTGCAGTGATTTGGAGCCCCCCAAAATAAAGTCTGACACTGTTTCACCATCTATTTCCCATGAAGTGATGTGGCCAGATGCCATGATCCTAGTTTTCTGAATGTTGAGCTTTAAGCCAACTTTTTCACTATCCTCTTTCACTTTCATCAAGAGGCTTTTTAGCTCCTCTTCACTTTCTGCCATAAGGGTGGTGTCATCTGCATATCTGAGGTTATTGATATTTCTCCTGATTGATATTTCTCTTGATTCCAGCTTGTGTTTCTTCCAGCCCAGCATTTCTCATGATGTGCTCTGCATAGAAGTTAAATAAGTAGGGTAACAATAAACAGCTTTGACGTACTCCTTTTCCTATTTGAACCAGTCTGTTGTTCCATGTCCAGTTCTAACTGTTGCTTCCTGACCTGCATATAGGTTTCTCAAGAGGCTGGTCAGGTGGTCTGCTATTCCCATCTCTTTCAGAATTTTCCATAGTTTTTTGTGATCCACACAGTCAAAGGCTTTGGCATAGTCAATAAAGCATCACTTCATGGCAAATAGATGGGGAAAAAATGGAAACAGAGACTTTATTTTGGGGGCTCCAAAATTACTGCACATGGTGACTGCAGCCATGAAATTAAAAGATGCTTACTCCTTGGAAGAAAAACTATGACCAACCTAGACAGCATATTAAACAGCAGAGACATTACCTTACCAACAAATGTCTATCTAGTCAAAGCTATGGTTTTTCCAGTAGTCATGTATGGACGTGAGAGTTGGATCATAAAGAAAGCTGAGCAGTGAAGAATTGATGCTTTTGAACTGTGGTGTTGGAGAAGACTCTTGAGAGTCCCTTGGACTGCAAGGAGATTAAACCATTCCATCCTAAAGAAAATGAGTCCTGAATGTTCATTGGAAGGACTGATGCTGAAGCTGAAACTCCAGTACTTTGGCCACCTGATGTAAAGAACCAACTCATTGGAAAAGACCCTGATGCTGGGAAAGATTGAAAGTGGGAGGAGAGGGGGACAACAAAAGACGAGGGGGTTGGGTGGCATCACTGACTCAATGAGCACGAGTTTGAGTAAGCTCTAGGAGATGGTGATGAACAGGGAAGCCTGGCATGGTGCAGTCAGTCCATGGGGTCGCAAAGAGTCGGACATGACTGAGCAACTGAACTGAACCTCTGGGGCAACAAAGGATTAGATGGTTGAATGGCATCATCGACTCAATGGACATGAGTTTGAGCAAACTCTGGGAGCTAGTAAAGGACATGGAAGCCTGACGTGCTGCAGTCTATGGAAAGAGTTGGACATGCCTGAGTGACTAAACATCAACCTTTGGTAAGCTGCTTGATATCTCTGACCGTCAGCTTCCACATACGTAAAGTGGAGGTCTTATTCACATCATAAGATCACTATGAAGTTGAAATGATATCGTGTGCTATAGGCTACTAGGGTCCTGCCCTTGTACCTGGGCTCTCGTTTATGCATCCCACACTCTGCTTACTGAGAATGCTTTCTGTTCTTTGCCTGCCTTCTGACTTGGCTCATTCAGAAGGCAAACTGGAAGTCTCTAGAAGTAACACCTCCAAAAGCAGCCTCTCATTTGGCCCACCTCTGAGGCGTGTGCTGTACTTTTCCAGAGTTTCCTGGCAGGACTTAGTTCTGTGGTCCATAGAAGTTAATTGCTTGGTACTACATCCTTCCTCTTCCTTCATTTTTATTTTTCTTTCACTTACTGGCTTTCCTGGGATCTTCTTTCAAATAAATTACTGCTGCTACTGCTACTGCTAAGTCGCTTCAGTCGTGTCCGACTCTGTGCGACCCCATAGATGGCAGCCCACCAGCCTCCCCTGCCCCTGGGATTCTCCAGGCAAGAACACTGGAGTGGGTTGCCATCTCCTTCTCCAACGCATCAAAGTGAAAAGTGAAAGTGAAGTCGCTCAGTCGTCTCTGACCCTCAGCGACCCCATGGACTGCAGCCTTCCAGGCTCCTCCGTCCATGGGATTTTCCAAGCAAGAGTATTGGAGTGGGGTGCCATTGACTTGCACTTAAGTCCTTGTCTCAGTGTCTACTTCTGAAAGAACTTAAAATAAGATGTGAAAAGCTCTTTGCATTGTGTCTGGCACATAATAAATGATACTAGCTATTAACTCCAGGAAACATTTAGGTATGTAGAAAGAAACCAAGGAGCTAAGTTTTTGAAAATCAGCCTCATGGCTGTCACAGCCACTACTCTGCTTTTTCACCCTTTCTCTTGTTGCTGTTTGTTGTTGTTGCTTTTTATTTTATTTATTTTTTATTTTTTTAAAATTTTATTATTTTTTTTATTTTTTAAATTTTAAAATCTTTAATTCTTACATGCGTTCCCAAACATGAACCCCCCTCCCACCACCCTCCCCCTAACATCTCTCTGGGTCATCCCCACGCACCAGCCCCAAGCATGCTGTATCCTGCATCAGACATAGACTGGCGATTCAATTCTTGTTGTTGCTTTTTAAATGGGTACTTGAAAACTTGTTTTGTATCTAAACAGCAGAAGCATGTTCAGTAGGCAAATTTGGGCAATGACTTTGTTTGCACTGATTTTTCTGCCTTTTTAAATCAAAATTTCTGACACCTACTTTGGTCTGGCAGTTCATCTGAAGAATACTCATGGCAGAATTTTAAATGTGTGGGTAAGAAAAATTGTATTGGAATCTGATGGCATTGTAGAAAAGCAAGAGCTGTTTCACCAAAAGGGCTGCATTTTTCCCTTTCAGTGAGCGCTGAACATTGATAGCATGTTATGATAAATTAACTATGATTCTCTTGGAGGCCAAGTGTCTCAGAAAAAAAGCAATAGTAACATCTTAGGCAAAATGGAAAGCATTAGATTCACACCTGAAACTCATTAATTTGGACCAAGGGTTACATTTCACAGAAAGCAATTAGTGGGATGGATTGAGTTCTTTCATACCCAGTGGGTTTTTTTTTTTTAATTATAAGGCTCTGTTGAATATTTTCTCTGACCATGGCTGCTTTCAGCAATATCCAGCACTGGTGGCCACAGCTTACTTCAGTGTTTCTTTCTTTTCAGACTGACAGGGAATGGTTAACTATTTATTACATCCTTAAAAAGTTATGTTGGAAGAAACGATGCTTGTCTTTTTCATCTCTTTTTAAAGATTGTAGCTCATTGTCAGTTGAATAACAGTCTGAGAAATGCACTAATTGCCTCTCTAATGCAAACTTATGTGTAAATCATAATCGGGCGCTGCGTGTGTGTGTTTTGAGTGTGTGTTTATGCCTGTGGATGGCTGTGTTTTGCTTTTGCAGATGTTCAGTTGTTAACAGAACATCTATTTACACAAAATTCTTTAGTGATGAATAACTTAATGAAGATAAAATCATACTTGGGTGGCTCTGGGTGCTAAAACTTACCTGTCTCTTCTCAAATGTCATTCTTTACAGATTCCAGTAACATTATCACTAAATTATAAGAGAATGGGGATGTAGTTTCTTTTTGCTTTGAGTCTGCTTTTATCTTTACACATATTTCAATATTCCTTCTCTTTGCCTCTTCCTCTTCCTAAAGAAGAAACATTTTTATGTGTTAACTTTCAGGGTTGTATGTAAATGCAGTTCATAATATTGTTGATAAATTAACATAATAATCAAGTAGAAATTAAGCTCCTGTGATTAATCAATAGAACTCTATTGACCTGCTTTCATTCAAAACTGTTGTTGCTGTTGACCATTTTTGCTATAATGAGTAAATTAGTTTCCTGTGACATGATAGAGACTGTCCCAAATCCCAGAGGTCTATAATAGCTTTTTATTTTCTGTGAAGCCATTTGTCACTGCTACTTGATACACAGGGGCTGATTCTCAGTCCCTGGAAACAGAGTTGAAGGAACTTCAGGATCACCTGTCTCCTTCTATTGATGAGTAAATCAAAGCCCAGAGGGTTTGTAACTTTCCCCAGAATCGCAGAACGAGTCAGGGGCAAGAAGTGAAGCAGAACCCACCACCCCCGTGGCCTGTTTCTCTTTAATCCAGTGCCTGTGCTGGATGTCCTGTGGCATTTCTGCAGGAGCTCGCCCATGCCTTCCCTCATCACCTCTGATGTAGTTGAATCTTCGATGTCCTGGATTATTGAGGGACGTCAGGGATCTTCATACCTCTGTCGCACTTATACTTCAGAGAAGGAAACTGAGTCCAGAGTGTTGGGTCGGCAAAGAAATTCACGGAGGTGATTTACGATCCTTTCCATCCATTCTGACTTTGAGAGAGTGGGGATCGGACGCAAGCTGGGCTGTTTCCCCATCCAAGCCTAAGAGAGAACACCACATACAACAGCTATTCATTTCCGTCTGGTGCGAGCAGAAGTGTCCTAGGTCATTTACACATTTCCTTTTCTCTGTGATACAGGTTGGCTGTTTTATTTACATATCACTGCTGAAATAGGCAATGCATGTTGGCTGAACCATAGCTTATGGAGAAAAAGCTATTCATGTTTTATTATAATGCATTCAGCAACCCTTTGCTAGCATTATGATTAAAATATGTGGCTCAGGGTTGTTCCTGGGATAATGCCAGCCGGGGAATTTGGCTTCAGCCCAGGGACTCTTCTGCTGATGTGAGAGTAGTGTCATTATTGTGGGGGTTATATTGTTGTACCCAGTTTGTTTCCTGGTGCTCTTGGTAGATAATTTTGGACTTTTCATCATGAAAACTGCTATGTCTGCATTTTACTGGGGTGAGGGTAATATTTTCTCTCTGCTTTCTTAGATTTCTTAGTTTTTTAGACCATAAATGAAAGTTAAGATATACATCAATGTCTACCATATTATAAACCACTACATATAATACCTGTTGAAACTTCAATGTAATACAACACACTCACATACAACAGAAATCCATGTATTCTCACAATAGGGGTAATGCATTCTGGTCTTGCCATATTGTTATTTTCTTACATCTGTGCTTTATTTTGTGTTTTTCAATGCATTGTTATTATGGATTTTAAAATTTATGTACAACATAGCATTTACATAATTTTAAATGTTAATTCAAACCATTTAAAAATATACCCCAATAAGTTATGATGCCTCATTCAGCGATTCAAGTTAGCATCCATTTTTAACTGTGTTATTACTTATTCATTAATTGAAGCCCTTTAATTTTATATTCTGCTCTGGGCAACTGTGGCTTATTTGGTGCTTGTTATACAGCCACTTTAGACAAGTAAATAAAATCAGATGAAAAACCTCAGTGACAGCTGGAAATAAACCAGTAGTTTGTGTTTGTTTTTGGCAGAGTGAAGCTGTGCAGGGCTGTGTAGGGAGAGACACCAGCCAGCACTGTTAACACAGTGTGAGAACAGATTCCATGTCTCTGGGGTTTGGGCTGTCTATTTACTAAGGGTTTTCTTTGTCCGTGAAAAGTGCCACCTGTGTGGCTGGGCAAGAACATAAAACAATTAAATCATTATCACATAGGTAATAGTACATGTCTTTCTGGCTTAGTGGTGATAAGAAAACCTTAAACAGAAAGACATAAGACAATGTCAAATGATATGAAAAGGCTCTTTGACAGGCTTATTCTTGTTGTTATTTTTAATTTTCCCTCACAAGCATTTAGTTTAAGTACATGATAATTCTAGGGAATTGCCAGTCTTTATCAGACCACCCAGGAAAGAACAATGCTTTGCCAAAAAGTAAAGCCATTGGCTTGTAGTAACTTGCTTATGACTGCTAAACCACACTTGTTTTGGTAAGCAAATGCCTTCTAAAATATCTGTGGGGTTTAATGCTGGATTTCTTTCTTCTTCCAAGAGAGTATGGACACATTAGTTTTAAAAAGACTGCTAAATACCTGATAATTTCAATAACATATTTATGGTGACTGTATTACAATTTAACCTTTAAAAATGAATTACCATTTGTATAGTGTTCTTTCAGTAAACAATTTCACTTCTAGGATGATATGGGGGGGGAGATGATTAAGGTTTGGAATTCTTATTGCAAGACTATTAAAAATTAGTTATGTCTAATTCTCTAATTATAATTTTTCTAACTGGTAATATTCTTGCTGAATAATTGTTTTTTTCTTCTAAATTATACTCACTTTGTAGAAATCAATTTAAACCATAGCATATGAAGCCCTTAAAATTGTTTATTGACAGGTATCTTGATCTCACAAACTTAAATCATCTTAATACTTCCTAGAATAAAACCAGAAATGGAGGAAGAATAAAAGAAAAAAAAAAACAACTGTCTCTAAATCTTGTTTCTCCTTTCAGCAGAGGAACTGTACTCTTAAAACTAGGGATCAGGGCTTGTATTCTGTTTGATTTATGTCTTAATCGAGGAATTAGGCACAGTGTAAACCCAGTATTATTTATTTTTCCATTAAAAAGGGGATGGTATATTTGGCCTAGATTCTTCAAATCTGTTTGTTCAGAATATTTTAAAACAGTGGTTTGCAAGCTTTACCATGAATAGAACCATCTGAAGGGTTTGTCAAATTCCAGATTCCCGGAGCCCACCTCCAGAATTTCGAATAGGTCTGGGTGACACCCTTGTTTGCATTTCTGAGAAGTTCCCAAGTGATGCTCTTGTTTCTGGTCCCTTGGATTACACCTTGAGAACCAATGTCTTAACTCAAACAGCTTATTCCATAAGAGATTGATAAAGGGATATAATACACATTAAGAAAGGTTATTTCTGGGTTGCAGGAGTATGGGTAATTTAGTTTTTCCATATTTTCTACAAGGTAAAAATAATACATATATGGTCATAAAAAAGAGACTTTTTAGAAGAATACTGCAACGAGTAACTCATTAATCTATATTCATGTTCCCCTTCTGAATGGAAAATGTTGGCGATGTAGGGGTTTCTGTCTTACCTCACAGGCAGACATTCCCTTCCAAGTCTTCTGTGGTGGCTTTTACTCAGCAATCACCAAAAAATTGCTTGGTTCCAATTAGAGTACGGTTCCAGTAGTGCTACAATTTAGTACAAGGAACGCTAGCCCCCCAGAGGTTAGCAAAGCCCTTTAAATATATTCCCTTTATTTTTTCTTCTCAAAGACCATTCCCTTCCCCCTACCCCACATTACAACCCCCAAAAGTTCTAGTTACAATAGCATTCTGACCTATACACTACTGGGGAAAAGGGTCTGGTGGGCAAATGCTGGGTACCAGGATGCGCAGAGATTGAGAAGTTCTAGTCTCCCTTTTGAGACTGTATATACTATATATACTTTTGACTGGAGAAGGCGATGGCACCCCACTCCAGTACTTTTGCCTGGAAAATCCCATGGCTGGAGGAGCCTGATGGGCTGCAGTCCATGCGGTCGCAAAGAGTCAGACGTGACTGAGCGACTTCACTTTCACGTTTCACTTTCATGCATTGGAGGAGGAAATGGCAACCCACTCCAGTGTTCTTGCCTGGAGAATCCCAGGGACGGGGGAGCCTGGTGGGCCCCCGTCTATGGGGTCACACAGAATTGGACACGACTGAAGTGACTTAGCAGCAGCAGCAGCATACTTTTGACAAACTTGCCTTAATTTAACAGTAAGTTTTTTATTTTATTTTTTTTTGTCTCGTAGAAGAATTCAAACAAAATTATGTAAAGCAAAATAAAGTATGTTATCACATAAAAAAATGCCATCACAAGTTCAGCCGTTTCTTGTCCTGTTTCTCTTTTAACAACCTTCTCCTAGACACTTTCGTTTTGTATTTTTATCTCAGCTTTTTTAAAATGAGCTATTGATAAATATAACATCCTTTAAAAAGTCTAAAATCTTTATTTATGACACTTAGAGGCATGTGAGGGGAGGGAGCTTGGTTAGAGAGAATAAAGGTTATAACCTGCCCTGTCTGTGGAGACAGTGATTTTAATTACATTTAATTCCCATTCACTCTGTATGTTACTTGATCCACTTATTGGTTTAAAAGCATATTGATAAATAGAGCGGTGGCTTAACCTCTTGCCCTTCCACCCGTCTAGAATTGCATCCAGGCTTAAGTGAGTTTGCCGCATTTAGACGACATACTTTGTTACTGATGAGAAAGTATTGAGACCCCTGCTAGACAGTTGAGCCTATGTTTTTTTCTTTCTAGAGAAATGTCCATATTCCATTATCAAGATAAATAAATAACTTGTTGCAAAAGGTTTTTAAGATGTTGGCTTATAGTCAAACAGTAATTAATAGTTTGAAAAATAGTATATCCATGCTTCTCCCTATTCTCCTTCAAAACTGCTTTAAACTGTATCAGTAAGTATTTTCCTCGAGATATTTACCTTACTTGCTAAGTTAGTAAGTAATTATCAAAATACATACTATATCTGACACTGCTTGGCACCTATATGTAATATTATCCAGTTGAGTTTGGGCCCACAACTTTAAATATCTATTTTTAAAATATATTTTTCTTCATAAATCAGGATACAGTAGAAATGTAAAACATTCACATGTTTTATGAACAAATACATGAATTGAAGCAATGAGAGCAGGGTTGATAATCTTACTTCCTTCAAAAACACATTTCCCTTTCTCTTCTGGATTTTAGTGATTTGTTCCCAAGTGATTTGGAAATGTCTAATTTCATTGGTCAGTGCTGTCTATATGAGAGTGTGCCAAATCTGGTGGCAAAGAAGTTTAAAAATAACATAAAAAATAATTAATTGTGAAGAGCACTTATTCTAATAAGAAATTATTTTCCATAAATCACTCAACTCCATGTAGGGCTAAGATACGCTTATGCTGAATTGGATTCTGACTTAGAAAGTGACGAGGGACATTGTTGGAGCAGTTGACACAGTATAGGAAATATCAGTTTCTTGACATGGAGGGTTGTAAGGTGTTTATGAGGGGAGTGTCCTTGTTTTGGGGAAATACAGACTGCAACATTTAGAAGTGATAGGGCATCAGGTCTGCATATTGTAGTAAGCTAGGTAAATGTAATACATTATTTAAAAATAACATGCAATATATAGTTATATATTAATCGCTGCAGTGTTTTGTCCTGGCACTTAGTTTGATTGTCATAGCATTCAATTTTATAATTAAACAGTTTGTACAAACTCTTGGTCATATACCATTTTGGGTAGAAAATTAATTTTGGCTTTGAATAAAGAAAACACTAGATAAATCATCTTTTCCCCTACCACTTTCTGTTTTATGACCTCTAACAAGACTGATGGATGTGTATTTTCACCAGTGGATTCACTTTTCATTTGCCATAACTCTTCTGGGTTTCTCTTTCTATAATTTAGATTATATTTTCAAGATCTGTTGAAGGTACTTTACTGTGTGTAGCATTGCCCTTTTCTTTCACTGTTGGGCAATACATTTTTACTGTCTAAATTCTCTTTGTTGTTAAGGGTGAGAATTAGATAATTATTGGTTTGAAAAAATCACAGTAAGATTAAAAAGGGAGACAATGAATTTTCTCACATGCGTATCAAATACCAGGGTTCTGGCTGGTAAATCAGGAAGAGCGCAGAAAGATGCAACTGGAGTCCTTTCTAGTTCCACTGTTACAGCCAAAATCCTGACATTCAGGCATATTTACGAGACCCATGTTTCCGGAAGCCCTTATGTGCTTTGAGTAGGCTGAAAAGAATGTGAAATAATTTTACATGGTAACTTTCAGAAGGCTGGATGAGGAAAATGGCATCCTCCTTGAATAAGAAAATCATCCTTGCTTGTATAATAACCACTGCTTTCTTTCCTCATGGTTGGTGGTAGATTCCTTGCTAAGTCATGTCCGACTCGTGACCCCATGGACTGGAGCCCGCCAGGCTCTTCTGTCCATGGGATTTCCTAGACAAGGATACTGGAGTGGTTGCCATTCCCTTTCCAGGGGTTAGGTATGTAATAACATTGCAAGGGCTTCCCTGGTAAAGAATGGTAGAGATGGTAAGGTAAGGTGAAGGTGAGGTCGCTCAGTCGTGTCCGACTCTTTGCGACCCCACGGACTGTAGCCTACCAGGCTCTTCCATCCATGGGATTTTCCAGGCAAGACTACTGGAGTGGGTTACCATTTCCTTCTCCAAAATATGGTAAAGAATGTGCCAAAATGGAAGACCTGGGTTCGATTCCTGGATTGGAAAGATCCCCTGGAGAAGAGAATAGTTAACCACTCCAGCATTTTTGCCTGGAGAATTCCATGGACAGAAGAGCTTGGTGGGCCAGAAAAGTTTGGTGGGTCATAACGAGTAGGTCACAGCTGAGCAACTAACACCAACACTGCAAGATTTACTTTGGAATTTTTGTAGAGTGTTATCTACACGTGTAGGTTTTGAGGGTAGGATTTGCCTCACTGCTGTGTAGAGTTGTAGCACTTGCCAGATGCTTCATCCTGATTTGGGCCTTACCTCTGCTCTTGGCCTTTGAGATCACCCCCTAAACTAACACCAGTGGAAGCCCTGACATTAGATAAAGTGATGAAGCTAATGGTAATTAAAGTGTCCACCCACCATTTAATGAGTGTCTACCATAGTTTAGGTGTCAAATGTTATTTTTTTTTCTTGAACTTTTTGTTTATATTGGAGTGTAGCTAATTACGAACATTGTGATAGTCTCAGGTGGACAGCACAGGGACTCAGCCATACATATACATGTATCCATTCTCCAGCAAACCCCAACTCCCATCCAAGCCACCACATAACATTCAGCAGAGTTACCTGTGCTATATAGCAGGAACTTGTTGGTTATCCATTTTTGATATAGCAATGTGTACATGTCCATCCCAAACTCCCTCACTGTCCC
Organism: Capra hircus; assembly: GCF_001704415.2. Taxonomy (NCBI): domain Eukaryota; kingdom Metazoa; phylum Chordata; class Mammalia; order Artiodactyla; family Bovidae; genus Capra; species Capra hircus. The sequence continues at coordinate 8,108,822 of NC_030820.1, forward strand.
TTCCGTCTATTCTTCCCTCTGCCTTACATTCTTGATCCTAACAAATCTTTAACAATACTCTTAAAAAAATAAGGATTATTATTTCTATTTTACAAAGAAGGAGAGAGGCTCAAAAGGGCTAAGCAGCTCACCCAACATCACAAATTACAGTAGTGATGGACCAGAAGTCTGTCCATCCTATCTAACTGTGGAACCTGCCCAAAGTCAGAGGGGTAACAAATGGATATTGGCCTGGCTGAGAGATGTTACATAAAGAGAGTGTTTGGTTTTTAGCTGGTTGGCAGATTTCGCTGAGTGCGCAGAGAGGAGAAGCACTGACAAATCCTCTGATAAAAGGGCGAATGACTATCCTAATTATAACGCGTAATTCTGATGGCATTTTGCTACAGGCTGCACTTCTGTAGCACTTCCCTGGTGGCTCAGACAGTAAAGCGTCTGTCTACAATGCGGGAGACCTGGGTTCAATCCCTGGGTTGGGAAGATCCCCTGGAGAAGGAAATGGCAATCCACTCCAGTACTATTGCCTGGAAAATCCCAATTTCTATCCACAATGCTAAGTGGCACCTGGCACATAGTAGGTGCCTGTGAAGTCTTCAAATAATAAAAGTGAATAAATGAGGTAATAATTATGGGTGAAAGGGCCCGAGCAGGAGGTAGATAGCTTTAAAAAATGCAGAATAATTTTTTAAAAGGATGCTTAAGCCTTGACCTAATGAATTACATTTTAAGCATTTCTTTAATAAAGGAATAGACATATACAAGTGGTGATTTATCTTCTTTCTTCTTTACACTTTCCAAATTGGTGCTATTTTTTGCTTTCTCTGTAGTCGGAAATATCTAGCTCTGAACAGATATTATGCCTGCTGATTTTATATTACTTAAGTCTCCTGTTCTTTTCTTTAATTGTCAAGCCATTCTTACCTAATTTCAATCATAATGGAATCATTTCCATGCTCCTAAATTAGTTTGTTGGAGTTTTTACCCCCAAGCCATCTTTCCTAGCATAATTAACTTACATAAATACATCCTTTGAGTTTTGTTTTCTCCCTCAGCCATAGGACCTGGTCATCAAATTCTCCCAGGCACTTTTTCCTTCTCATTCAAAACCACTAATACGTACTTTTCCCCTGATTATGAGGTATCATGCACTTTATATGAATTTGGAAGCATCATTTTTTTCTGCCTTCTGGGAAGAAACTTTTTTTTTTCATTAGTTCCAATATTCATTTTCAACAGAAACTATCAAGATTGTCATTAAACTATTTGCTAAAAGGAGATAGGCTTTCTTAAATGTCCTTTATTGAAAACCAAGATTCTCTTTTTGCAGGACCAGAATTAAAGCAGACCATGAACACAGTCCAAAAAGTGTGGTTTCATGTCTCTGCTAACATCTCAGCTTTCTGCTTCTCCCATGGAGTGTTAGAAACCAAATATTAACTGGTATGATCAGTGAAGCAATGATGCCCTGAACTGTATTCACAGAACTTGAATTCTGTATTCTTGAATTCTGTATTCACAGAATTTCTGGTTTCACAGAACTTGCAACAGGTTAAGTCCACAAACAATAGCTTTCTCCAGATGCTAGGATGTGTATGAATTCTTTATTACCTAGCAAATAAATACTGAAGCATAAACATAGTAAGTATTTTCTCTAAACAGATCGTATTTCTGAATTAATTTCTGAAAACATTCTTAATAGGCCAGTTTATAAAAAGTTGGGGGACTTCCAGTGTCACTTGGCTCTGATGCAGCAAAGCAAATTGCCCTCCCCGTTCCTCATTTACCTTCCATAGGACTGAGCCATTGAAGAATATTTTCAAGCAACATCTTGTGTTTCCAGAATTCATTACATTTTTAAATTTAATTACTTTTAAAATAATAAAAAATATTTTTTTAAAGAAAACTACTTCACACAAGTAATAAAGTCAAGTCCAAGCACTATATAATTTACAGCGTTACCATTTGACTTCTGAGCCTTCTTTCTCAACTTTTCGGTTCCTGAGATTTCATGTGATATACCTGATACTAATTACTCAAGTGTCGTGCAGGTGGCAGAGATAAAATGTTTTCTTAGAGGACTCTTTAAAAACCGTAGCTTCAGAGGCAGGATTGCTCTTGTTTCATCCTGACAGGGATAGCAGACTTATAGGTTCCCTGGAGATTTTCAATCACATTATAACTCTTTCTTTGATGGTCAGTTTTGTGTCCACATTATGTGACCCGACTTTCAACTCTTTTGAACTGCTGTCAAGCTTCTCAGGAATTGAAAGCTACTGGATAGTTGTTTTCCAATTGAAAAAACAACAGTCCCACATGAAAATCTCTGACAAGGTCCAGAATTGTGCTCTTTAAAGCCAAACTGAGTCAGACTGATACCTGGAAAACATCTTCACCTGCTTGAAGTAACAGTGGCTGGAATGCCTTATCATCATGTAAATCTGCGTGGCTTTGCTGCACAGTAACAGTGTTATCATTCTGTTGCCATCATTCATTTGCTGAGGTTGAAACTGTTAGCTCGGTGCTCCCTTCTCAGTTAGCTTGCGGTGCTTTTTGGCACTCCTGCAGAAAGCACAGTGTCTCCTAAATGTTCTCCCAAGACCCAGTGTGTGGTGTTTAAATTAAGGAAGCTCAGACAAGTCTGAAAGGAACTGCATCCAGCCTTTCCGACCCACTGATTAAAATTCTCGCCAAGTGTTACATTATGCACAGCTTCCTTATTTTGGCTGTAAATTTCATTGCATATTTTTCCAGGATGAGAAAGTTTGTACTTTTTATTTCATAAGCCCACATAATAAACACAGCTTTCTTCAAAGCCGTCTGAGGTGTTGGATGCGTGTGCTGTGTTAAATATAGGGCCCTTTTGTGGAGGAAAGCACACGTGGCCCGTTTTAACTTCTCCCACAAGCATCTTAGATGGGGCAAAATGGTTCCGCTGGGGAAAAAGAAAATAGACATTTCGATGAGCTGCAGGATTATCCCAGCCATGGCTTTTATCCTCTCTGAAGTCTCTTTACTGTGAACTTGAAGAATGAACAATACCTGCTTTATTGACAGAGAGCAACCTATTTACTCCTCCCACACAGCCCCCGCCACTTATTCTGCCCTGTATTTTTGACTTTTGATGAGTGAGTTATGAAGCAAAAGTTCTCACCCAAAGACCCTTTTCTAGCAGAAAAAAACTGTAGCATGTTCTTCACATTCAGATACCCTCAGTGTGTCATCAGGGAACAAATATATTCAGCAGGAGTTTATCTAGAAGAGTCTTTGGACCTGATGACTGGGCCTGGACTTGAAAAAGGGGTAAAAATGGAAAGTTTTGCTCCATTGACTCCTGGAAATGTATTTTCCCTTGTCAGTAGCCTTGCAGGAGGAGGGCCTCTTTGAGAACCTGCAGGTAGGGGTGCTTAACTGACTTTCAAATAACCTAGGCCTGGGATATGGGACTAAATGTCCACTGAAGGTCTAATTAGCACCAGGACTCTCCTATAGACTTCAGGAGCAAATTACGGCTTTCATTCCCCAAAGAGAGAATTATGAAATTCTTTTTTCCTAAGTAGAAACATTCCCTGGACAAACAAACAAACAAACAAACAAAAACCAAACAACTTTGATTTGAATCTATTTGTTTAGAAATATTTTAGATGAGTACCTGGAAATATAACTTGAGTTATAGAAATCACATATGACACTTTTCATTCTGTTCTCTTATCATTTGGGGTTAAATATTGATTTTAGTGCAAAAATTTAATTTACTATAGGGTGCTCTTTGAGAATTTTTTACTAAGATATTTGTATGAGAGTTTAGAATTTTTAAGACAAAGTCTTCATCCATGGAAGTACATACACTGATTTTTTTTTTATTTACTGAAAAGGAATTAGGACATTTTATCAAATTAATGAAGTACTGTGAACTCCACTGGGAAGATTTTTCCTATTTTAAAGCTGTCAAGTTATGAAATACTGGGAAAAATAGCCTTTTGCTAAAAGTTAGAGGCCTGGCATGCTGCAGTCCATGGGGCTGCAAAGAGTTGGACACAACTGAGTGATTGAACTGAACTGAACTGAAGTCATTAGTAAGTGAAGTCTAACTTTTTTTAAAACAGAAAAAAAAATGCCAAAAAGAAAGTATAATTTTATTGCCTGGCATAATTAGCAAAATATTTCTTGGCTCTAAGTTTTTTCTCACCATACGATTGATTATCCCTCAGAGTTCCTTCTGAAAATAAATAATGGGAGAAAAGAAAGCCAGTGTTTGGATGAGGGCAGTAAATGCCATCTTTATGTGTGCAGTTTGGAGAAAAGGGCCCCCTTCTGGGACCTACAAGTACCTGGGTCATTAGTCCTTTTAAAATGATGGAAAATAAAGTAAGCAGCTAAGTGTTTACCAAAACAAAGATTCTCTCTTGTGTGTCAGGAGAGATTTTTATGTTTCTGAGAATACATACATCCAAACAGCCTGTTGTCATTTACCCTTACGCATCTAGTTGAAAGTTCACAGAGATTTCTTTTTCTCTCACGCAGATTTTTAATCCTTTTTCATCTCCCCTAAACCCATTAGTTTTTCCTGGAACAGATGGGAGTATGGGCCATAAAATGACATATTACTTCTCTGTAGGAAGAAAATGAGGAGAAGAGATTCTATAACACGATTGAAGTTTAAAAGCTAAATTCCTCTGGGAAAGATTACCTTTCTTCATGGCTCTCATTTTCTGATAAAACAAATGAGGTTGTCTCCAAGGCACCTGTTAACATTGACCTTACCTCATCATCCCTACTTCTGAACTTATGTCCCCAGCTACTGGGGAGTTTCTGATGGAAGAGGAAGTATTTAAATGTACTCATTTCTTATCTCTTGGAAAGAGAGAGGTCTCCTTACCTCTGTGTTTCTGCTTGGCCTACTCTCTATTATAAAGGCTTCTCTAGAAAGAAGGGAACAATCTATGTCTTTAATCCAGGCAAAGCGACTCTGTAGAAGCAGACCTATTATAGCTGCTCTAAGAATGCAGTTAGTATTTCTTCTTTACTTTAGGTCAAAATTTCCGTTAATGCTTAGACTCTATTAACATCAGATTTAAAGATTATTTTGAGGAATTATCCTTTCAGGTAGGTCCTGCCTTTTCACATTTCCTTGAGAAGGGTCTTTGCTTGAGTGAAGCAATGAGGATGCCTTTGAATAAAACCTGAGTTGCGTATGTTTTCTTATCAAGCAAACTTGCCAAATTAAAAAAGAATAAAAAAAGGTGTTACTGAGCTGTTGAGACACCAGCTAGTATATTTTTTGCTTGAAAATCCCTGTCATCTCTGGTGGCAGATTTAGCTTCATTCAGAGTGTCTCTGTGGAATTCTGGAGAAATATGACCCTCATTCTCTTTTCCTGGTCCTTTAGTAGCATCTACCTTGAGTAAATCCAGCCTTATTGCTGATGGAAATATCCCTCCCTGGTGAGAACTGATGAACTATAAGCCATCCTGAGGTCACACGGCTGCCCGACTGGCATATTCTACATTCTTCCCACTGCCCTTCCTTCTTTAGGGATCTGGTCGATATTGCCCTCGCCCCTCCAATGAACTGCTGGGAGTTTTGCCAACTGTGTTGTTACCTTTCCAATGTTTTGTCAACTCAGAATTTCCCAGTAATTAATACTTATCTGAGGGTCAAAGAACAGGTCCTCATCCAGAGGAACAGCCTTCAACTGTTAGTAAATTAAAATACATACCCACAACATTTAAATATAGCACTAGGCTTCAAGTTACAGAAGCCCCATTCCCCACCCCAGGTCCTAGCTGACATATGCATTAGCAAAAATTGTTTTCTTGCCTCAAATGAGAAGTCGTTCAGGGCTACTGTGCCATCTCCACAGATGCAATCAGAGATTCAGGAACATACCAGCCCTTCTTTCTTCCATAACGGAATATAGTCTCCAGGCTCATGCTCACTCCTCAGCTACAGAAGTCTGACCTGGTTTTAATTTCACACAGGCAGGCGGAAGAATGGGGAAGTCAGAGATCGTCACCATCATCGTAACAGTATAAAGAGATCTGTGAGAGTAAGCCCTCTGTAATGAGCTTGCCTAGAAGCCCACAAAATGGTTTCTCCTTCCATCTAAGTTGATCACACATATCTTTTTCATCTTTGAAAGAGCTGATGGTAAATTATGAATTTCATTTGGTCATACAGCCACCCCAGTCAATATAGGGATTCTGTTTGTGGGGAAAATGAAAATGGATAATATGTAGGCAACCAGAAATGCATGTCAAAATGACATTTTCTTGATCAAGAAAAACTTTTTAAGTGATAGCGTGGATATGTGGAAGGAGTGCATGAGTGAGGTCTGCAAATAATTTACCATGAGATTAGCATCAACTAAATATCTTTATCATAATCTGAGTAAGATTTTAATCAACTGTGCTTTCTTATGCTTCTAACTAATGAACATGACACAAAACTCATTCATTCATATTTTTTCAAAGAAAAATTGGGAGGTCTATTGTAACTATTTCTGAGAAATATTCTCTTATCCTCACTTGGGGATTCAAGTTCAACAAGAGAAACAAAAATCACTGTTTCTTGGGTATCTGCAGTTAGTTATGTCTTAGGTTCTAGGAGTTAAAAAAATGTCTTCTGATTTTTAAAGATCAGATCCTAAGAACTGAAGAGGTGAAGACAGGTGTAGACCCATAGCTGAAAACTGCTCCGAGTTCCTGGGCTGAGAAGCGTGTAAATGTTTATTCTATTACATTTGTCATTTTCTCCTGGGATCACAGCCCAAGGCTCATCATCGAACTGACCAGAAAGATCAGGAGGTTCGTCACAGAAGTTACTTTGTATGTCAGGCCCAGGCTGCTTCACATCACTAAATCCCTCCTAACTGTGGAGCTTCACCACATAGACCTTCGTGTCCACCTTGTGTTTTCCCACAGACCTCCTCCTCCCTAAAGGGAACACTGATGCTGATCAGTACCTGAACACATAAGTCTTTCATGAAGACCACAGGTGACCTCTAATGGAATCAGCTTTTCACTTGATTACTTCAGCTCTATGATTTTTGTTCCCCTAGAGTTTAGGGTGGAGAAGGCAGTGGCACCCCACTCCAGTACTCTTGCCTGGAAAATCCCACGGACGGAGGAGCCTGGAAGGCTGCAGTCCTTGGGGTCGCTGAGGGTTGGACACGACTGAGTGACTTAACTTTCACTTTTCACTTTCATGCATTGGAGAAGGAAATGGCAACCCACTCCAGTGTTCTTGCCTGGAGAATCCCAGGGACGGGGGAGCCTGGTGGGCTGCCGCCTATGGGGTCGCACAGAGTTGGACACGACTGAAGTGACTTAGCAGCAGCAGCAGCAGAGTTTAGGGCAATTATTTAATCTTTTCCCTTGTTCCTTCCTTTCAGAGTGGATTAATGTTTTGTATTTTTCCTGATGATAAAAGCTAAGTATATCACTTAGCTCTTTCTGTGTAGCAAACATCCTCCAAACTTCAGTGGCTTAGAACAACAGCTGTTTGTATAACTCCTAATTCTGTTGGGTTCACCACAAGCTGGAAGGTTCTTCTCATCTTAACTGAGTTCACTCATGGGACTCTAGTCAGTTGCCAGGGAAGTTGAGAGCTGGCTAGTCTAGTTTGTTTCTGTTCCAGGTGGTTCCTTATCCTTCAGCAGTCTGGCCTAGAAAATAAGCAAGGCTCCAAGTAAGCAACCTTGAGTCAAGGAGTGTTGAAATAGATTCCATCTCTTATAAATGCAGATCAAAAACTACAGTGAGGTTTCACCTCACACCAGTCAGAATGGCTACCATCCACAAAAAAAGAAAAAAAAAAATCTACAGACAACAAATGCTATAGAGAGTGAGGAGAAAAAGGAACCCTCTTGCACTGTTGGTGGGAATGCAAATTGATACAGCCACTATGGAGAACGGTATGCAGATTCCTTAAAAAATCTAGGAATGAAGCTACCACATAACCCAACAATCCCACTACTGGGCGTATACCCTGAAGAAATCATAAATGAAAAAGACACATGCATCCCAATGTTCTCTGCAACACTGTTAACAGTAGCTAAGACATGGAAGCAACCTAGATGTCCTTTAACAGATGAATAGATAAAGAAATTGTGGTACATATACATAAGGGAATATTACTCAGTCATAAAAAGGATGCATCTGAGTGAGTTCTAATGAGGTGGATGAACATAGAGCCCATTATACAGAGTGAAGTAAGTCAGAAAGAGAAAGACAAATAGTGTATATGAATGCATATCTGTGGAACCTGGAAAGATGGTCCTGATGATCCTATCTGCTGAGCAGCAGTGGAGACACAGACATAGAGAACAGACTTGTGGGCACCGCGGGGGAAGGAGAGGGTGGGAAGAATTGAGAGAGCAGCATTGAAACATGTATGTCACCATATGCAATCAGACAGCTGGTGGCAATTTGCTGTATGATGCAGGGAGTTCAAATTCAATGTTCTGGGACAACCTAGAGGGGTGGGATGAGGTGGGAGGTGGGAAGGAAGTTCAGGAGGGAGGGGACATACATATACCTGTGGCTGACTCATGTTGACATATGGCAGACACTGACACGATATTGTGAAGCAATCATCCTCCAGTTAAAAATAAATGATTAAAAAAATAGATTCCATCTCTTGGTGGGAGAAGCTGTAGTCACACTGCCAAGGACATGAATATCAAATGGGACTAGTTGCTGTGTTTCTCTGGGCATCAATTGCTGTGGCAGAAAGATCTGTTACACTTAGATTCCTCAAGCACTAATGCAAGCTAAGCTAAGCACTGTACAAATGTTACCTCATTCAATTCTCATAAGACCCCCTACAAGGTAGGTACCAATACTATACCCCTTATATAGATACGGGAACATCTGAGTGATAGCAACTGGCAGTGTGGTTCTGGAGCACTCAAAATATCTCTAACCTCTGTTGGCTCTAGTGTTTTAAATCATGTACCTCTTTCAGTACTATAGGTATATGTGCATTTACTTATAAATTATATACAAGTGCTACTGTTAATCTATATGTTAAATATTAGTAACTTTGAACTTCATTCTTGCCTGTGTAGATAAAAATTATAACTATCAATAGATGTTTGAATGCATTTTTCCATTCTCTGTATGGATATCTTGTGACCTTACTTTGGAGACCATGCTAGGATCACGTGCAAGGCATTTCATGATTGCCATATCTGTCTTTGTGAAGCCATATTTAACCTAAATCCTACTTGGTACTGGATTTCAGTTCTAGTTTAGGTTAATATTGTTGGCTTCAAGTGCAAATTGTTATTCAGTGAACACTCAGATTACTCACCATAAACCAAACTACTGACCCCTCTCTGGAGCTTTGTTAAGAAATCAAGATAGTGTGGAGGAATGATTCTCGAAGTTCTCAGCTGGTTGTATGCATCTGTATTCTCTGTGGAAAACATTAAATGGAGGTTCTAGGTCTCACTGAGACAGTGATCTGGAGAGACAGATTCCTTGGATTTGGGGTCAGGTCTGGAAATCTACATTTTTCTGAGGCTGCCCAGGTGATACTGACCACAGTTTGATAGATGTAAAACTTGAATTCATATCTGCCACAGGGGGGTGATTCTGGATGTCTGTTTTTGCACTTACTGTACTATTTCAGCTTTTATAAAATTAGTAAAGTAAGTAAAAATGTCCCAGCCCAACTGGCAGAATTGTTTTAATAATTAAACTTGTAGTAATTTTGTCAAAGGTCTTTAAAATGCAACACTTTAGAATGTAAAATGCTCCCCAAAGTTTTGCTAATCTATTAAAAGACATATTCTCCATGCTAATAAAATATTCTGTATATTGTTAACTACACTTATTTTAGTCAAAATAAAAAGCTCTGAGCCCTTCTGTTCCAGTCACTTGGTTCCTAAGGAAAGGGACTATGGTTTACACTTCTTTGTATGAATGGGAGTACGAGAGAGCAGGGATTGAGAACACACTTTTAATAATAGGCAAAAATGGACTCCAACCCTAGCTCCTACAGATCTTGCACTAATTCTTTAACTTCTGCTTCTTTGTTTGCTTATTAGTCATTCTAGCTAGCAAATCCTACCTGTTAAATGTTTATGATGATAAAATGTAGTAGCATAACCAACATTAATTGCCAGCTTCCTACATGCCAGATCTTATTCAAAGTGCTTGTCACATAATAACTAATTTACTTACAAAACTCTTATGATGCTGAATAGAATTCCTGTGATTGTCCCGATTGACAGATGAGGAACTCTAAACCTAGGGAGCCAAATGGTGGCACTGGAACTCAAGCCTGTGCCTCCAGAGTCATCCTGCTGCCACTCTGCAAAGCTGCCTCTCATAAGGGGAAAGCTTCTAAGTCTCTTAGCACCTGGAAGGCACTTGGAAAATCCTCCAAAGACGAGACATATTATTACCATTATTGGATCCCCTCACAGGTTCTTGAAGAATGCTTTGTGCAAGGTGGTTTAATAAATTTATGTTGATTTGATTTAGAAAGAACTCTGTTGTATCCTCTTGAGCTTCTGAGGGATATAGTCAATGAGAGAGAGCCTCTTATTTTTCAGGCTAATATGATTTGTGTGGCAGCTTTTAGATTAAGTTATCTTTTATTTACAGAAGAAGATTAAATAAATATGTACAGGTCTAAGGACTTCAGAATCCTCTTGCTAAAAGTGGTTTAGAAACTTGTCTTTGTAAGACAAGGGAGAGACCTCACAGGACCAATTTCTGAAATAACTGGATTTCACTAAATGGTGCTTTTAGTATTTTTTGTTAAACATATATTTAGAACTCTCTCCTGGTTCTTTCTTTCTTTTTTTTTTTCCTGGCTCTTGCATTCAGTGGTCCACAGCATCTGATGGATTCCTATTCAGTACTTTATGGCTTGCTTTTTCCTCTCATATCTTCAGCATGAATTTGTCCATTTGTTTTTTCAAATAGGGAGCTTTTCCTGCGGAAAGCCATAGAGGCAGCTTGGAATCCATGAGTAAAAAATCCGAGGCCAGAAAAACTGATGTGGTTTTATGTCCCATATGTTTTGTCTTTATTTTAGCTATTTAAATAGTGGAATACGACTATCCTATAAAACATTCCCAAGCTCTAAACACCAAGGTAAAAGGACAAAAGTGAATAACGGTTCCCCCAAGCAAAGCTGAAACTCATCTTTATACCCCTTAGGTGGTCTAATTCTCTAGGCTATAGTATAAGAAAACTTAGTTAAGACAGCCTAATTAATAGGCTTAGGTCCTCTGAATCCAGCCTTTGTAGGTAGCTGGAGGAAATAAGAGGGGAATCAAGGGCCCTTGCCACAGTTAACCATCTGCCTGCAAGCGTTCTGGCCTGGCTCTCAGGACGGTCAATGAGGGGTGTGTTCGTGCAGCAGGAAACCTGGCCTTCGGAGAAGGCTGCAGCCAGGCCTCTCACCGTCCTGAAAAAACCAGCCCTGTGGGAGACCTCAGTGTTCACCCCATTCCCTCCTGACCACACCTCAGGCAGTTTGTAGGCCGTCCTCAGCCTTTACCTTCCATTAGTCTGGTTTTGATCACAAAGTAGGAGGAACAAGTATTTGAGTGAATGGGACAGGCTGACTTTGGTTCAGTGAGTCCTGAGAGCCTAGCATGATGATGGAATCATTTTGGTATTCAAACATTTTCCATTTAGTTGCTGTGCTATTTTCTGGGGCATTGGAGTCTTGCCCCTGCATCCTGCCCGCAGGCAACGGGAGATTAGATGGAGGACATGTGCGGGGATTTTAGGGATTAGACATTGAAGTAGTTACATCTCTTTTACTCATACGCCTTTACACAGAACACAATCTCCTGACCACACATAACTGGAAGGGTGGCTTGAAAGTACCGTCTAGCTATATGCCCAAGAAGAAAAATAAATGGGCTTTGGTGAACCTGTTTACGGAGAGCAGTTTTTTTTTTTTCGTATAGGATACATATTTTGTAAAATATGAGACAAATGTAGTCCTATCTCTCTGGAAAATTACGTTCAACTTTTACACTTTTGATCTTGGAATTTTTTAGTTGGAATTAGGTTTAGACATTTGGGATGGGACTGAGTATCTTTTATGTAAGCCTGGATGTTGACTGTTGGCTGTCCATCCCCCTCACCTTGGGGTGCAGGGTACGGGAGATGGAAACAGTACGATGTTGAATCTTACATCAGCCACTATTATGCTCACTGCCTTTTCAAGCTCCTGTAAGTGAAACCAAAGGAGTACCTCTTCCAGCAGCCTGCCCCATACCTGATAGAAGTGGATCATTTTCAGATTCTATGAATTTTTAACACTTCTAATATAGTAGCTCATCACTAGATTTGTGTCTACAACCTTGTTGCTGTATATTTAACTTTACTTTCCAAATTTCTGATTCTTTGCCTTTAAAGTAGCTTTACTACTTCTTCAGTATTATTAAATTAAAAAATAAGTTACACTGCTTTTTCTCTCAAATTTAATTGCATTTAATTCAATAGTATTAAATACCTACAAAATGTCAGTAACTGAGATAGCTGGGGATAGACTGCTTTTCTCTCTCAAATTTAATTGCACTTAATTCAATTGTATTAAATACCTACAAAATGTCAGTTATTGAGATAGCTGGGGATATACAAGAGAAAAGGCCACCTACTGTGCCCTCAAGTTGCTGATAGACCAAGCAACAAGATACACATTCTGCTATGTGTAATGTGGAATTATTGTATAAACCAGAATATTGTGGGAACATAAAGGGACACTATTTTGTCCTGTAAATATTGTGAATGATTCTTAGAAGAGAAAACATTTGAACTAGGCATTTAAAAATAAGAGAGACTTTGTTTGGCAGAAAAGAAAATGGGAGGTATAGATAGATATCCTTGGTAGAGAGTACTTTGCAAAGAAACCATGATGTGTTTAAGGGCTGGTGAGGATTTAGATGTGGCCAGATCAGACATGTGAAGAGAAAGAATGTGATGATCTGAGGTGGGGAGGGCAAATTGGAACCACATTTTTGTAGGGTTTAATTCAGTTCAGTCGCTCAGTCGTGTCTGACTCTTTGCAACCACATGAATCACAGCACGCCAGGCCTCCCTGTCCATCACCAACTCCCAGAGTTCACTCAAACTCAAGTCCATTGAGTCAGTGATGCCATCCAGCCATCTCATCCTCTGTCATCCCCATCTCCTCCTGCCCCCAATCCCTCCCAGCATCAGTCTTTTCCAATGAGTCAACTCTTCACACGAGGTGGCCAAAGTACTGGAGTTTCAGCTTTAGCATCATTCCTTCCAAAGAAATCCCAGGGCTGATCTCCTTCAGAATGGACTGGTTGCATCTCCTTGCAGTCCAAGAGACTCTAAAAGGTTATAATTTGGAATTAAGGGTCTTGTAAGATATGGGGAATAGCAAATGTTACTTTGCATGCATGCTGTTTCAGTTGTGTCCTACTCTTTGTGACCTACTCTTTGTGACCCTGTGGACTATGGCCAACCAGGCTCCTCTGTCCATGGGATTCTCCAGGCAAGAATACTGGAGTGGGTTGCCATGCCCTCCTCCAGGGGATCTTCTCAACCCAGAGATCGAACCCATGTCTTATGTCTCCTACATTGGCAGGCGGGTTCTTTACCACTAGCACCACCTGGGAATCCCCAAGTCTTACTTTAATAGGGGACAACTGATATTGTTGTTGTTCAGTCTCTTAATCGTGTCTGACTGTTTGCAACCCAATGGACTGAAGCACACCAGACTTCCCTGTCTTTCACCATCTCCTGGAGTTTGCTCAAACTAATGTCCATTGAGTTGGTGATGCCATCCAACCATCTCATCCTGTCATCCCCTTCTCTTCCTGCCTTTAATCTTTCCCAGCATCATGGTCTTTTCCAATGAGTCAGCTGTTCACATCAGGTGACCAAAGTATTGGAGCTTCAGCTTCAGCATCGGTCCTTTTAATGAATATTCAGGATTGATTTCTTTAGGATTGATTGGTTTGATCTCCTTGCAGTTGAAGGGACTCTCAAGAGTCTTCTCCATCATCACAGTTCAAAAGTATCAATTCTTTGGCACCCAGCCTTCTTTATGGTCCAGGTCTCACATTTTTATGTTACTATTGGGAAAGGAGTACATCAAGGCTGTATATTGTCACCCTGCTTATTTAACATATTCAGAGTACATCATGAGAAACACCGGGCTGGAAGAAGCACAAATTGGAATCAACATTGCCGGGAGAAATATCAATCACCTCAGATTTGCAGATGACACCACCCTTATGGCAGAAAGTGAAGAGGAACTAAAAAGCCTCTTGATGAAAGTGAAAGGAGAGAGTGAAAAAGTTGGCTTAAAGCTCAACATTCAGAAAACGAAGATCATGGCATCTGGTCCCATCACTTCATGGGAAATAGATGGGGAAACAGTGGAAACAGTGTCAGACTTTATTTTGGGGGGGCTCCAAAATCACTGCAGATGGTGTTTGCAGCCATGAAATTAAAAGATGCTTACTCCTTGGAAGAAAAGTTATGACCAACCTAGATAGTATATTCAAAAGCAGAGACATTACTTTGCCAACAAAGGTCCATCTAGTCAAGGCTATGGTATTTCCTGTGGTCATGTATGGATGTGAGAGTTGGACTGTGAAGAAAGCTGAGCACCGAAGACTTGATGCTTTTGAACTGTGGTGTTGGAGAAGACTCTTGAGAGTCCCTTGGACTGCAAGGAGATCCAACCAGTCCATTCTAAAGGAGATCAGTCCTGGGTTTTAATTGGAAGAAATGATGCTAAAGCTAAAACTCCAAGACTTTGGCCACCTCATGCAAAGAGTTGGCTCATTGGAAAAGACTCTGATGGTGGGAGGGACTTGGGGCAGGAGGAGAAGAGGACGACAGAGGAGATGGCTGGATGGCCTCACTGACTCGATGGACATGAGTTTGAGTGAACTCCAGGAGTTGGTGATGGACAGGGAGGCCTGGCATGCTGCGATTAATGGGGTCGCAAACAGTCAGACACGACTGAGTGACTGAACTGAACTGAACTGACTGGGAAAACCATAGCTTTGACTACATGGACCTTTGTTGGCAAAGTAATGTTTCTGCTTTTTAACATGCTGTCTAGGTTGGTCACAGCTTCTTCCAGGGAGCGAGCATTCTTTAATTTCATGATTGCAGTCACTGTCCACAATGATTTTGGAGCCCAAGAAAATGAAGTCTGTCACTTTTTCCACTGTTTCACTGTATGTTTGCCATGAAGTGATGGGACCAGATGCCATGATCTCCTTTTTTTGAATGTTGAGCTTTAAGTCAGCTTTTCACTCTCTTCTTTCAGCTTCACAAAGAGACTCTTTAGTTCCTCTTCACTTTCTACCATAAGGGTGGTATCATCTGCATATCTGAGGTTCTTGATATTTCTCCATGCAATCTTGATTCCAGTTTGTGCTTCATCATGCCTGGCATTTCACATGATATACTCTGCATGTAAGTTAAATAAGTAGGATGACGATATACAGCCTTGACAGACTTCTTTCCTAGTTGGGAACCAGTCTGATGTTCCATGTCCAGTTCTGTTGCTTCTTCACTTGCAGATGGGTTTCTCAGGAGGCAGGTAAGTGTGGCTGCTAAGTCGCATCAGTCGTGTCCGACTCTGTGCAACCCCATAGACGGCAGCCCACCAGTGCCCCCCATCCCTGGGATTCTCCAGGCAAGAACACTGGAGTGGGTTGCCATTTCCTTCTCCAGTGCATGACAGTGGAAAGTGAAAGTGAAGTCGCTCAGTCATGTCCAACTCTTAGCTACCCCATGGACTGCAGCCCAGCAGGCTCCTCCGTCCATGGGATTTGCCAGGCAAGAGTACTGGAGTGGGTCGCCAGTGCCTTCTCCGGAAGGCAGGTAAGGTGGTCTGGTATTCCCATATCTTTAGGAATTTCCCACAGTTTGTTGTGATCCATACAGCCAAAGGCTTGAACATAGTAAACTAAGCCGAAGTAGATGTCTTTCTGGAATCCACTTGCTTTTTCTATGATCCAATGGATGTTGGAAATTTGATCTCTGGATCCTCTTCCTTTTCTAAATCCTGCTTGTACATCTGGACATTCTCAGTTCATGTACTGCTAAAGCACAGCTTGAAGGATTTTGAGCTTTACCTTGCTAGTATGTGAAATGAGTACAATTGTGTTTGAACATTCTTTAGCAATTCCCCTCTTTGGGCGTGGAATGAGAAATGACCTTTTCCAGTCCTGTGGCCACTGCTGAGTTTTCCAAATTTGCTGGCATATCAAGGGCAGCAGTTTCATCGCATCATCTTTTAGGATTTAAAATAGTTCAGCTGGAATTCCATCACCTCCACTAGCTTTATTCATAGGGATGCTTCCTAAAGCCCACTTGACTTTGCACTCCAGGATATTACCACTATCTTTCTCTCTCATACACATTTTTCCCCCAAAGGGCTAGAAATATAGCTCTCGAGTAATATGAGATCATATTTATATGGATCAAAAATGTATGTACTTCCAGCTTCTGATAATGACAGAATAAGCTGTATTGGACTAGCCATCCCACTAAGAGTATATACAGATTTTTGGCAAAATAAAAAAGCAATGACAAAAAGTATTTACTGGCAGTAGAGAGCAACTAAAAGCAGTCGATCCTCTTAAAGGAAAAAACCACACTGAGTGAAATCTACATTTAAATGGCTTTGACCTTGAGGGCTCCGTCTACCCAGCCTGGCAAATGGTTTTTGGGGCTCAGATTGAAAACAATAGGTTTATTGGCTTTAGGAATCATAGAACTGACTTTGGGGTTGTCAGAATGACTAGGAATTCAGATAAGGATCTCAGAACAGAAACAGCCACAGAGTGGGAACCACTGAATCTATAAATGAATACCTTCAATCTTTGGTTGAACTTTGACTTATGCTTGTGCAGGGAGGTACTCCCTGGAGTCCAGGAAGGAAACCAAAGCTGGAAGGCTGAGGGTGCTGACTAGAGCGTTCATCATCTTCTCAGTGTAAGGATAGCCAGTTCAGAATTTTAATCCCCCCAGGTTAGAGGGAATTGCAAAACACCTTGAAATTTGCACTAAAACCCCTGAGGGTTCATGCTTTAGGAATAAAGACTATATCCTAGGACTAAGAGAAAAAATGACCAGGCTTAACAAAGCCTAGAGCTCAGTTTCCCTGTTACCTGGCAGTTAACTGCCTGCTGGGATAAACTTAAATACCATTTGGAGAAAGAAAATAAAATCTAAAGCCTCTCCAACATATTCACAATATTCATATGCCATCAGTAATTCCTTGACATGAAAAGAAATAAGAAAATGTGACCAAGAGTCATATGAAAATCAGCCAATAAAAACAGATTAATAGCTGACCCAGATATTGAAATTGGCATACAGGGATTCCAAAATTATGTGAAATCTGATAATTCATTTTCCTTGGTGGCTAAGATGGTGAAGAATCTACCTGCAATGCACAAGACCCAGGTTCCATCCTTTGGTCAGGAAGGTCCCCTGGATAGAGGAATGGCTACCCACTCCAGTATTTTTGCCTGGAGAATTGCATGGACAGAGGAGCCTGGCAGGCTACAGTTGGACATGACTGAGTGAATAACACACAAAGCATAGCAATGGGTTAAAATATGGGAATTTTCAGGAGTGATATGAAAACTATAAAAAAAAATGAAAATCACAAGAACTAAAAAAATAAAATATCTGACATTTCAAAATATTGTATGGAACAAATAATACATTTAACACAACTCAGTAATAAAAAGATGATAAAATTAGCAGAAGACATGGAAAGACACATCCAAAAAGAATATATATAAATGGCCAGTAAGAAGTTGGCAAGATACTTAACACCGTTAATCCCAGGGAAATGAAAATTGAAATCATGAGATACCTCTTTATGTCTGTTAGGATTGCTAAAATGGAAATGTCTGAAAACACCAAAGACTGCCAAAATTTGAACTCTCCTACATTGCTGAGGGTATATGGAAACTGGTATAATCACTTGAGAAAATTATATATTAATTCTTTATAAAGTAAAACATATACTAGGTCAGCAATTTTATTCACCAGTATTCGTCCAATGGAAATGAAAACATACAGCCACAAAACAAAGAGTTATTCAGTATAGCCAAAAATACGAATACTCTAATGCCCACTCACAGATGAATGGATTTAAAAAATATGTTATATTCAACAATGGGATATTACTCAGGAATGAAAAGGAATGAAATATTAATACATGCAACAACACAGATGAATCTAAAAAATATGCTGAGTGAAGGAAGCTAGCCCCCTCCACCATCTCTTATATGAAGATTATATATGACAAGACTTAGCTAAGGTGACTGAAGTTGGAACATGGGGTCCCTCTGGATGGTAAGAGGGGAATCCAATGGAAAAGATACAGAACTTTTCTAAGCTTTATTGGCATTATTGCTCCATAAGTGTATATACGTTTGTTAAAACTCATCAAAACTGCACTTCACATCTGTGCATTTGATTGCATGTACGTTGTGATTCATAGAACTGATGAGAATTAAAAAGTAGCATAACATAGTGTTTCAATACGCCACATGCAAGAGCTGAGGTCAGGCCGCCTGGTTTCTAGTTCCGAAGGCAGTGAACTACAGCAGTTAATAACGTGGCTGCTCCATCAGACAGAACTGGAGCGTTGAATCACATTGCCAGTGTTTTGTGATTTTGTGAACGTAGGCAACTCACTAACCTCCTTTAAGCTCCCATTAAATGGAGATTATAAAATTAGTATGTACTTTATGCGTGTCCTTAGTATAGTGCCTGGCATGTGGATGCACTCAATACATTTAAGCTGTAGTAATTATTATTAAATAGCTCTTCGGCTCGACTTTCATTTCCCTAATGCAGTCATGAATGCTGGTATAACCATGAAGATTTTGTGAATTAGATATTTACAAACTGCATTTTCTGCAGTCTAAATAATGCAGCAATATTTAACAGCATATGATTAAGTACACTATCAAATCCTATTTTAGTTATCCGTTTCAAACTAAGTAACTAATGATCTCTTTGCCAAGAAAAAATATTCACATATTCACTTTAAAATACTTCTCTTGATGCTCTTGTAAAATATTTAAACATAGAGAAATTTGAACCTAATTTTTTTCTTAATAGTTTCACCTTCTCTTTCACATCCCATAATCACTTTTGATATTTTGGTATATACCTTTCTAGCACATGTGTACTATACATGTAAATGTGGGTGTGTATGTATGTGTGCTTGTATTACATTTGTAAACAAAATTGTGACCATACATAAAAAATAGATAAAATATATATGTTTTAAAATAGATACTATATGTTGTATATGTATCACATATTTTATCAATTTCTTAAAACTGGCATTTCAATTAGAAATATTTTCATATTTAGAACTGACTACTGTGTGGATCACAATAAACAGTGGAAAATTCTAAAAGAGATGGGAATACCAGACCACCTGACCTGCCTCTTGAGAAACCTATATGCAGGTCAGGAAGCAACAGTTAGAACTGTACATGGAACAACAGACTGGTTCCAAATAGGAAAAGGAGTACGTCAAGGCTGTATATTGTCACCCTGCTTATTTAACCTCTATGCAGAGTACATCATGAGAAATGCTGGGCTGGAAGAAGCACAAGCTGGAATCAAGATTGCCGGGAGAAAAATCAATCACCTCAAATATGCAGATGACACCACCCTTATGGCAGAAAGTGAAGAGGAGCTAAAAAGCCTCTTGATGAAAGTGAAAGAGGAGAGTGAACAAGTTGGCTTAAAGCTCAACATTCAGAAAACTAGGATCATGGCATTCAGTCCCATCACTTCATGGGAAATAGATGGAGAAACAGTCGAAACAGTGTCAGACTTTATTTTTTTGGCTCCAGAATCACTGCAGATGGTGTTTGCAGCCATGAAATTAAAAGATATTTACTCCTTGGAAGTGAAGTTATGAGCAACCTAGATAGTATATTCAAAAGCAGAGACATTACTTTGCCAACAAAGGTCCATCTAGTCAAGGCTATGGTTGTTCTATGTATGGATGTGAGAGTTGGACTGTGAAGAAGGCCGAGTGCCGAAGAATTGATGCTTTTGAACTGTGGTGTTGGAGAAGACTCTTGAGAGTCCCTTGGACTGCAAGGAGATCCAACAAGTCCATTCTGAAGGAGATCAGTCCTGGGTGTTCATTGGAAGGGCTAATGCTAAAGCTGAAACTCCAAGACTTTGGCCACCTCATGTGCAGGGTTGACTCATTGGAAAGGACCCTGATGTTGGGAGGGATTGGGTGGGGGCAGGAGGAGAAGGGGATGACAGAGGATGAGATGGCTGGATGGCATCATCAACTCAATGGAGCTGAGTATGAGTGAACTCCGGGAGTTGGTGATGGACAGGGAGGCCCGGCATGCTGCGATTCATGGGGTAGCAAAGAGTCGGACATGACTGAGCGACTGAAGTGAAGTGAACTGAACTTGCATATCAAGTTGACCTGTTCTTTTTAACAACTGTATAATAGTTCACAAAGTAAAATTGCTATGTGAAAGAGTGCACAAAACTTATGACCTTTTTTTTTTTGTAACAGAAAAAATTATATGTGTAAGTGTGTGTGAATAACCAGTGAAAGAGCAACAAATATCAGACTGCTGAAGAGTTCTCTAGGTGGGAGGGTAAATAGTGGTATTCATATTCTTCTTCCTTCTCTATGTTTTTCTTTTTTTATATAAGAATAATAGTTATTTAAAAATTTACACAAAACTTCCACCTAAGGAGTTTAAGATAATATTAGTTACTACCATTAACGGGGCACATAATGTTATATTATTCGAATTCCATGCATAACTCTGTTAGACACAGCCATTTTTGACACTGATTGCTAAGGAAACTGGGGCTTGCGCAGCATATGGCTGGTAAAGGTAGAGTATGGATTTCAAGTAGGTTTGCTGAAACACTGTAGTATAGAGTTCATTTTGCTGTGAGGGTCTTTGAGGTTCAGGCTTATTCTCAGATTTTCCAGGTCTGCAAACAGTGATGTAGGAAAGCCCAGATGAGCTTCTTTCCCTAAGAGACTTGTTCAGCCAAAACATGTTTCCTTTTCAGTCAGTAGTAGCAAAAGCCACTTGTTCATTTAGACAAGTTACATGCCCCTCAGTGAAAAATTTCCCATTCAATATCTAGTTTCCCATCAAAATAATGACAATAGTAAAGAATGATCAATTACATGGCGTGGTGGACTCTGAACTATTGCACTTCTGCGCTCAGTAGCTCGGTTGTATCCAACTCTTTGTGACCTATGACTATAGCCCTCCAGCCTCCCTTGAAAATGGGATTTTCCAGGAAAGAATACTGGAGTGGGTTGCCATTTCCTTCTTCAGTTATTCAGTTCAGTTCAGTCGCTCAGTCATGTCTGACTCTTTGCGACCACATGAATTGCAGTGCGCCAGGCCTCCTTGTCCATCACCAACTCCTGGAGTTCACTCAGACTCACGTCCATTGAGTCCGTGATGCCATCCAGCCATCTCATCCTCTGTCGTCCCCTTCTCCTCCTGCCCCCAATCCCTCCCAGCATCAGGGTCTTTTCCAATGAGTCAACTCTTCGCATGAAGTGGCCAGAGTATTGGAGTTTCAGCTTTAGCATTAGTCCTTCCAAAGAACACCCAGGACTGATCTCCTTCAGAATGGACTTGTTGGATCTCCTTGCAGTCCAAGGGACTCTCAAGAGTCTTCTCCAACACTACAGTTCAAAAGCATCAATTCTTCGGTGCTCAGCTTTCTTCACAGTCCAACTCTCACGTCCATACATGACCACAGGAAAAACCATAGCCTTGACTAGATGGACCTTTGTTGGCAAAGTAATGTCTCTGCTTTTGAATATGCTATCTAGGTTGCTCATAACTTCACTTCCAAGGAGTAAATGTCTTATAATTTCATGGCTGCAGTCACCATCTGCAGTGATTTTGGAGCCCCAAAAAATAAAGTCTGACACTGTTTCCCCATCTATTTCCCATGAAGTGATGGGACCAGATGCCATGATCTTCATTTTCTGAATGTTGAGCTTTAAGCCAACTTTTTCACTCTCCTCTTTCACTTTTATCAAGAGGCTTTTTAGTTCCTCTTCACTTTCTGCCATAAGGGTAGTGTCATCTGCATATCTGAGGTTATTGATATTTCTCCTGGCAATCTTGATTCCAGCTTGTGTTTCTTCCAGCCCAGCGTTTCTCATGATGTACTCTGCATATAAGTTAAACAAGCAGGGTGACAATAAGCAGGGTGACACACTCCTTTTCCTATTTGGAACCAGTCTGTTGTTCCATGTCCAGTTCTAACTGTTGCTTCCTGACCTGCATACAGATTTCTCAAGAGGCAGGTCAGGTGGTCTGGTATTCTCATCTCTTTCAGAATTTTCAAGTTTATTGTGATCAACAAAGTCAAAGGCTTTGGCATAGTCAATAAAGCGGAAATAGATGTTTTTCTGGATGTTTTTCGATGATCCAGCAGATGTTGGCAATTTGATCTCTGCTCCCTCTGCCTTTTCTAAAACCAGCTTGAACATCTGGAAGTTCATGGTTCATGTATTGCTGAAGTCTGGCTTGGAGAATTTTGAGCATTACTTTACTAGCATGTGAGATGAGTGCAATTGTGAGGTAGTTTGAGCATTCTTTGGCATTGCCTTTCTTTGGGATTGGAATGAAAACTGACCTTTTCTAGTCCTGTGGCCACTGCTGAGTTTTCCAAATGCTGGCATTTTGAGTGCAGCACTTTCACAGCATCATCTTCCAGGATTCGGACCACTAATAATTATAATTATAATTATAATTCCTCTATAATTATAATTCCTGTTTGGTTTTCACAGCCCAGATAACTATTACTCTCTCTCTCTCATTCTCTTAACCCTTCGTTTTAGTCTTGCATTTCCTTTCTTTCCAAGGAACTCTCTCAGTAACAACTAGATTATGCGTATTCAGTCTTAGCCCCCTACCTATTTGCTCGCCCCTAATCTGGTCAAATGAACCTTTAATTTCCAGTGGCATCAGATGTGTGTTTTCAGAAGGTCGTTCTCGTTGTGAAGGGCAATGATGAAGCAGGGCGAGGTGAGATTCAGAGAGGTGGTGAGACCCGGGCTTGGGGAGGAGCAGGGCCTCTTCAGTGAGCAGAGCTGGAGCAAGAGCTTGTGGAGGTTCTTCTTTCCATGTCAAGACAGCGAGGGCTGCTCCTCTAGGCACTTTTCCAGACGTGAGCCACTCTCGCCTGCCTTCTAACCCCTAGATACCCTGCAGATACCTACTGTATCTGTGCCATGCTGTTGAGAGGGGAAGGAACTTAGAGGTCTGGGTCTTTCTTCCACAGCTTTACTGTCTCAGTTTTGCCGCAGTGGCAAATGTTCCCGAGTGCTTTTTTTTTTCTCTTGCTTCTTGACCTTTTTTTTTCTATAACCTGTGGTGTACTGGAGGCAACACTTACCGCCTTGGAGGCAGGATCAGTAGCATTTCTTCAGAATCCTGTGTTTAGGTGACATGGAGTTGATAGCTTGAAATGGACATGGTGGGAGTAGTTACCCAGTTGACGCTGGAACAGAACTACAAATCCAGGCTGCAGTACGAGCTAAGGATCCTGTTATTTAACATTAAACTGCACGCTGTTTCCTGAACCCTGCTCCTTCTGCCGATCACATGAACTGGAGGTGCAGAGAGAGAACTGGAGAGGAGAAAATGAGGTTTAAGGGACTGAACACCGTGGGTTTCCTTCCCCAGGGGTGTGGTGATTTCTAAGAGGGAAAACTTGAGTTCTTGGCTTTCCCTGTCCCCGGTTGTGCCTTTATTTCCAAAAGAGCAAACATGGGCTAACTTTTTTCTCTCTCCGGCAGTGGATGGCTGTATTCACAGAGCAGCCGGGCCCTGTCTGCTCGCTGAATGTCGTAACCTGAACGGCTGTGAAACTGGACATGCAAAAATCACGTGTGGCTATGACCTGCCTGCAAAATGTGAGTTCAGCTCTTTTGAGTACTGTTTCTAAATCAGATGAGCACTCTTGTTTTATTCCTCAGGTGGGTAACTGGAGGAGGAAGTGGCAGTGGTGGTGTTTAATTAAATGTGCTTGTACTGAGATTTTGTACATGGTAATGAAATGTGTTTTTTTTGAATACATCTCCAAATATATATATAGAGAGAGTAATGTTTAATTGTAGGTGATTTTTGTTCAGATCCTCGACAAAGTGTCTCTGAAACAGAAAAATAAAAATATGAGCAAACTCTACCTTACAGTATTTAAATGCTGTGGAGTGACAGCTTCTAGAAACGATGCCAATTTCTTATTCCTTGTTCAGGTTTCTTGATTGCGGATGTGTTTAGAGCAAAGGAGATCAAAGTGATGTATTGTGTTTTCAGCTGCCATGGAAAGGCTGATTGGCAATTACAGCCAAGGCATCTGTCACGCTTGGCTTTTAGGAAAAGCCAATGGAATGTGGTTGTCAGAGTGAGAATGTATTTGCTCTTTAGAATGTGGAATGGTCAAAATTTCCATTATATTTGAATGGAGAGGGGTATTGCATTTGATTGACCTTGTTGCTTAGTCGTTTAGCCAACTGCATAGGGTGATGCGGAATAAATAATACTGAAAGAGAAGCTGGTTAAAGGCACAGATTTTTTTGTATCACATAATCTTCAGGGCTTGGGGGTGGAGTTACAGGGTTTCATTGTACCATTAAGCCATGCACTGGTCTGGAAATTGGGAAACCAATTGGTTGTTTATTCCATTCACCTGCTTTTTACGATAACCTTCTGGTGAACACTTTTTTTGCGGGGGTTAAAAATGAAGTTGATTTCTTTGTTCTGTTTTAATCGTGGAGAATATGTGACTAAAAAGTCATAACACAACCTTCGGACTCTATAGACCAGTTATAGGAATGGATTTGTCATGGATATGTATGAGTGGCGAGATCAAGTGTGTTACAGTCTTAAGACTGAAGTATATTTAAATTTGAGGATTTTTAGTGAGCAGTAACATATTAAAATGATATTCTTTGTAGAAATTACAATACTGCATTCTGGATTCCTCACAGTATACTGCTAGTGAAACTACATCTGCTATATACTGTTTAATTTTTCCTTTAGTGGCTTCTCCTTTTCCTTTCCTTGTTAGTGTTTTTATCTTGTGTGAAAGAGTCAAATCATGGGCCAACGGCCTTCCCTCCTACTTGGAAAGTATATTTACGTCAGGTAAGTCCTCTGCGTGCAGTGGTGTTCAGAGCACTCCCTCTGACTCAGAGGCCCTGAGTATTAAAGGAGGTTTCCCTTTCCGGGATGGTCCGATTCCCTATTTACCAATATTGGTCATTCTTCTTTCTTACCGCCATACTACCTTCGTGATATAGTCGACCGATTCCACCCTGAGGACAAGCAGATTATTGATGATTTTCAGACTGGTGACTGTCCTTAAACCAATGAATAATTGTAGTCTCCTATTGGTTCAGTACTTTCTTTCTTATAAGTTAAAGCACAAATCAGAAGTTCTTCAGCCCTGAGATTTTTCTGAAGACAGATAGCCTCAGAATCATTAACTATGACCAAATTAAGTGGTGACTCTCTTGTATGGAGAGACACCACGATCATTGTTTTTCGTGTACTTGCTCCTGTCTTAAATCCCTCTTGTATGAGCTTCCTTGATTGTCATTCAGCTCAGCTCAGGGTTGTTGAAGGCTTCTACACCACCAGACACTGAGGTACAGAGATCAGTGTATACCTGTGCTTGAGGAATTCCATGACTGGGATTCCTGGGCATTCCAGGGCAAGTAAGTCTTTGTCGAACAAGGACTCTAGCCGTGGAAAAGTCAATCGCCAGAACTCGGTATGGAATCTTTGTGAGCTGAGATACTGAATCAGATGACACACCAGCCCAGAGGGCACATCTAGGGAGAAATCCAGCAGGGTAGCAGTTCCCAGACTAGAATGGCAGAACCACCTCAAGAACGCCACAGATATGGGGTATTTGTGAATAGATCTCAGTGTTTCTCTATGTTTAATGAGATTAGTGCTCTACATTAAAAAACATAAAAACAATGAAAACAATAAGAACTGAGTAATAACAGCTTAGACTTTGCACACTACCCTGTAGTGTATCACAGTACTTTCACCAGCCCTGGTGTTTTAGATTATATTTTATAAACATTGTGTGTATTCCTTTTCCCTTTCCCTGTCCCTGAGAGATATTTTTCTTTCTCATCAATTTGGTTCATCTATTTCAGAGTCATTAACAATTCACAGATGTGCTTTTGTAGCGAAAGAATGAAAAGGGAGCTCATTACATACTGTTTGGGTCATTTTTCCCTTCCATATTTAATAATGCCATGACAGTTTGACAGCAGAGTCTAGTTCCTATCTGTCCTTTGTGACAGCAGTTTTATCATTTAAGGTACTAAAGCCAGTCATCCAGTCACCAGTGATAATATCTGCGTGCATTAGCAATTTGTTTGCAAAATGCTGTTGTCTGGGTTACAGACAAACTTGGTAATTTTGGACTGGTCTTTGCTTCCTTCATGCTTGCTCAATTAATCTATTCATAAGTGCTGGTATTTGAATTAATTATACTTAGAGTCTGTATTCTGTGATCTATCCTAATCGGTGGAGTGATAAGCCTCAAAGATTTAGCATTTCTTCACTGCTTGGATATTTTGAATGATTTTTTTTTTTTTTGATGTAGAATGGCCAGTCATTCTTATCAAAAGTTATGAGTGGAAAGAATATTGGTCAGTATTTTAAGGAATTGACTTAGAATGTGGACTAGGACTGTTTGTATGATTTGACCTTGTGAAACACTCTCTTTTATAATATTAATTTTTTTGGATTCATAATAAAATTTATATTTCTATAGGTTTTTATTGCCAACCAGTTGGACATTTCTGTCCATGCTGTTGTCATTCTTTGGGAGGCTCGGCTTCATATAGCCAAGGCCTGTCCATCTCAATTTCAATCCTGGGATCAATATCTAGCATATGTGTTAGATGAACGAATGAATGGTTTCAAACATTTTCACCTGACAAGACAAAGACGGTTTTGCCTGTTGCTTCTACTTCTAATTCCTGCCCTCCTGCAGTCCATTCTGCGCAGTCTTCGTAGATGAATGTTCCTAAATTCAAAGTCCCTGTGATTGTCTACAGGCTCCAGGTGACATGGGACCCTCCTTACCGTCTCTGTCCTCCCGCTCACTCACACAGCCTGCTTTGCTTGATCTTTAATGCCTTTCCATTAGCATCCCCTCTACCTGGGATTCTGTTCTTCTAGATATATGTGTGGTTGTTGCCCTCACCTAATTCAAATCCTTGCTCAAACCTCACCTCAGGTATCACCCTAACTCACCTATTTTTAATTACTTCTCTACGTTACTTATAACTGTCTATCTGTAGCATGTAACCTTCAAATACACTGTGTCATTTACTTATTTAGTTTCTTGTCTGTGTCCCCAGATTGGAATGAGGGCAGTAGTTGTTTTTCTGCATCTTTTTCATTTATTATTGTATCCATACAGAAAAAAAAATGTATGACACTTAATAGGGGCTCAATAAACATTTTGAATGAATGAATAAAATCTGACTCTGTGCTGTGCTTAATCACTCAGTCATGTCCAACTCTTTGTGACCCTTTGGACTATAGCCCACCAGGCTTCTCCATTCATGGGGTTTCTCCAGGCAAGAATACCTGAGTGGGTTCCAATACCCTCTTCCAAAATCTAATTCTACTCCTCTCCAAATCCTTCAGTGGGTTTTTCCTCAAACACAGACTTGTTAACCTGATTATCTTTGGCCTTCCATGATTTACTCTCCTATCTTGAGCTGCTTACGACCTTTTACATGATCTGAATTGCTCAAGATGGCATGTCTGTACATGGTACATGGGATCTATGTTGGAGAGTTTCTAGAGAATTCTGTCTTCCTTTCTACTTATCTTCCAAACTCAGCTCAAATATCACTTCTGCCATGAAGCAACTCAACTAAAAGTACCTTCTTTTTCCTCAAAATCCAGAAGACTCCATGTTAACATGCTGAGAGCACATGTCACTTGCTATTATTATTGTTATTTATGCAAACTTTCCATCTTCCTAGAAGTCTCTTGTGTATAATGGATACTAGAGAAATATCTGTCAAATGCATTGATTGTTAAAGGCGGCAGACTGGTTGATAACTGCTGATAGGAAAAGGAAAGTTGTTCAGTCGTGTCTGACTCTTTGCGATCCTGTGGTCTGCAGCCCATCAGGTCCTCTGTCCATGCTCCGGGGAAGAGTGCTGGAGTGGTTTGCCATTCGCTTCTCTAGGGGATCTTCCCAACCCAGGGATCAAACCTGGCTCTCCTGCATTGCAGGCGGATTCTTTACCAACTGAGCTACTGGGGAAGCCCCAGTTGCTGGTCTGGGGGATGTAAATGTATGCTAATATTTCTAAGAAATTATGAAATCAGTGTTAGTTATATATTGTGTTTTTTAAATCATATTTTACCATATACCTAATTCCAAAGTCTTTTATCTAAGAAATTTAGTCTTTTTTAAAAAAATTATAGTTGATTTATAATGTTAGTTTCAGGTGTATAGCAAAGTGATTCAGTTATATATATATATCTATATATATTCTTTTTCAATTATTTTCCATTATAGGGTATTATAAGATACTGAATATAATTCCTGTGCTGTACAGTAGGTCCTTGTCATTTGTCTATTTTGAATACAGTAGTATGTATCTGTTAACCCCCAACTCCTAGCTTATCACTCCCCCACCCTACCACCATTTCCCGTATGGTAACCATAATTTGTTTTCTATGTCTGTGAGTCTGCTTCTAGTTTGCAAAGAAGTTCATTTCTGTTATTTTAAGAAATTTAATCTTAATGGACCTTCTTCTAAAGGTGAACAAAAAAAAATAAAGAAGTCACATCAACTTTATTTGATGATTTTCATCATAGGTCACATGTCTATTTTATTTCTTGAGAATGCGCCACTTTTAGGCCTTGGGGTGAATAATCATCAAAGATAAATGGGAAAATGTTAAATTTGTGTATATAAAATGGTGGGCTCTGTTTTTTTAAAAAGATGCTTCTATTTAATCTCTGTGCAATGTCAAAGGGCAGTATTAGCATCCAGTGGAGTGCTTTCCATTAATCATTTGAGGGGAGACTCTTGGGCGAGAGACCACAGCACGGTACGTGTGAATGCCACGGAGTGGTGGGCCCAGCATCCTTAGAGTATTCCCAGGTGCAGTAATAATCAGATGACCGTAGCTTAAAAAAGGTACTGTTGATAATAATTAGGACTTCTCTTGTGTCCTTCATCAAGAAATCATAGTGCTTTGAGACATTCGCTCAGTAGTCCGTTTGAAATTTCTGTGAGGAACTGAGATCGTGAGTGATGTTTTCTTCCAACACACAGAGAAATTCAAGTACAGAGAGTGTAAATCTGTTGCTCCCAGTAACAAACCAGGTCCGTATTCCAGGCGTGGAAGTGACCAAGTCGGTATTCCTGAGCTAGGGAGCGAGTCTGCAGCCAGGGAGGGCTGGGCCTGCTGCTTGTTTTTGTAAATAGAGGTTTTGTCAGAACACAGACGGGCCCGTGTGTTTACACAGCGTCTATGGCTGCTGTCATGGGACAGCGCTGAGCAGTTGAGACCAGGATTGTACGGCCACAAAGCCTGAAACATCACTGTCTGACCCTTTGCTGGAAAAGTTGGCCAACAACTAGTCTGTGGCAATACTTACTTTTTATAAAAGAGGAAGCTGAGATTGAGAGGGATTAACTGTTTACTCAATTTTATTGAATGTGTGTGACTTACTCAGATCACTGTTGATAAAAATGGGATTAAAATACCTGCCATCTCTTCCTTGGGACAGCCCCTGCTTCTGTTGCTTCAACAGAACCTCATTTGGGGAGGATGATCTGAAGCCTTTTAAAGTCTTTCAAATTATAAGACTACCTTGGGAAAAAACATGCTTGGCGGGGGGTGGGGTGGGGTGGAGAAATAAGTCATTTTTCTCAACAGGGCCCGAACTGGAGAGTGAATATCAAATGTCTGAAGGGAAAGTTAAGTCAAACCACCAGAGTATTAGGCAACACATCTTTATTCCTTGCTTCTTCCAGTTGTATTAGTGTGCTGAACGGGAGCCTGTAGTCCTGAGGAAATTCAGTTTCCAGGGGTAGCTCACGAGATGGCTCTGAGTCAGTCCTCTGCAAAACACCACCTGATTTTGACCGCGTGGCTCCCTCAGCAGGTGTCTGATTGTGGCGGCGGCGGAGAGGGCTTGCTGCTAAGAGTGTGACGGCCAGTCTGTGGCGGAGACCCGAGAGCCCTCATGAGCCCTTCTGAAATGAAATGCCGTATACTCCGTAAAGAGAAAAATGGCCTTTGAAGAACATAAAATCATCTTCCTTCCTGGAGAGAGAGATGAGATTTTTTTTTGTTTTTTTTTTTTTGTCCTCAAATCAACCCTGATTGGCTCATTTTCCTTAAGTGCTTTAGGAGTTTAATGTCTGTCTGAATCGATTTCTTTATAATTACCACCTCTTTCATTTATATTAAGTGAATTTTGTATAGCTTATCTCCTTTGTGGTCCTCATGATGAATATGGACGTGAGAAGGACAGAAGGTTTTCAGAATGGGCTCCGTGGAGAAACAGCAGCAACGCCTCCTGGGAACCGGTTAGAGATACAAACTCTGGTGTCCCACCCCAGATGTACTGAATCAGAGACTCTGTTTTTGAACAAGCTTTCACACATTCTAATGTGAAAACCATCACCTAGACAGTGATGTCATTCAGGGCAGAACCCTTGCCTTTTGATTGCTCACCCAGCACACAACACAGGCTTCCTTTTGGGTCACAGATTTGAGTTTTCTTTGAAGAGAACTCTGACATGCTCTCCACTGCTTTGTGGCATTTTCACACTTAGTGATGGTATCTGTATTTAATTTGTTTCCTTGTTTATAACCAGTCTTCTCAAACAGGATAACAGCTTAAGGAGAACAGAAGTCGTATCAGTCTCATTCACCCCTAGAATCTTTAGCATCTGACATAATAAATGCCCACTTCAGAGCTGGAGGCTTTCAATACGTGTTTACTGGAGGAATTAATGGAAGTGTTTTCTTTGTTATTGTCACAGCTGCGCTGCCATAAGCTGACTAAAAGTACTCTCCAGATAAACCTGTGTGACTGCAGAAATCTGCAGAGCTAGAACCGCTGCCTCTTGCAGCACGTGTTTTATCCTGTCATCAGGCGTGCTCCTTGCTCAAAGACTATTTAGCAGAGCAAAGAAGCACTTTTTTTTTTGCTTAATTTGTTCAGATGGTGCACATAGAAGCTACAGTTAGATTATGTTCTTTTTCTCTTTATTTGATTTGATCAATTTTGGTGACATTCCCCCAGTGGTTTTGTGATGAAATATTTACAATTCTAATAGTAAATAGTATCTTTTAAACATGTCTACAGTTGGGGAGTAACTCGGTATTTACACCGTTGCATTACTGTCTGAGTGTGGAATAGCTGCCTATACTTGGCTTGCGCTAGTTGACATCTTTGCAGGCGTTCAGAGGACATCGTCTATACCTTCTTTTTCCTATGTGATCAATAGGAAATAACAGTGTAAATCAGTTCTGAGTGATAATGTAAATGGGCTCTTGAAGGCAATTCCCGCTGTGAACTGAGTAGTTAGCGGTGACAGTGGCATTAACCACAGGGGGGGTAATCAGCCTTTGGATGTGTTTAATCAGAGTTATCAGCTAAGATTAAAAAGAGAGCTGCTGTTGTGCAGGGATCATCATTTTCAGGATTTAAAAGATGAATAGTTGAAGGTGTTCTCATAAATTGAAGCCATCAGAATTGCTGTGAGTGATTTAGGATGCTTTGAGGTCAGGCACAAGCAAACAGGAAAGGTTAATCTCAGAGCCACAGTACTTAATGGGCAGGAACAGCAGAATACATTTGTTGAAATAAGTAGCAGAAACTGAGTTAAATGAAGATTTTCCTCAGTGCTAAAATGTTTCTTCAGCTAACATATACTAGCATATATGATTTGAATATGAAGTGGGTAAACTTATTAACTATGCTTACAATTAATTACTAATCCCAGAGATTAAATATTAGACCACTTGGTGGCTTGAATAGAGGTGTTTCCAGATGAAAATATTGGTGAGACCAAGCTCTGCACTATGGAATAAAAGATTGGTTCTAGGTCAAGAACATTAGTCATTAAGGTAGAAGTCCGAGAAGTCTTGAATCCAGGATATTCTAATTGTTGGGTCAAACCTTCTGAGCCTGAGTTTCCTCATCCATGATTAGCTGGGAGTGGGACAGTCTACATCAGGCAAGGCTGTTAAGGAGTAGACACAGAACTGCTTTTTAATAGTGTAAGACTATAGATATAAAAATTATGTGTGTGTGCATGCTCTGTGTCCAACGCTTTGAGACCTTCGTAGACTGTAGCCCGCCAGCTCCTCTTTCCGTGGGATTCTCCAGGCGAGACTCCTGGAGTAGGTTGCATAAGGCTCTATTATTACTTTTAAACCATCCCATACCTTATTTGCTCATTCAACCAATGTGTACAGCCGCTTCCTCTGAGCTTGAGTACTCTTTTAGCATTTAGAAAAAATACAGTGAAGAAGACCACAAAGGTCCTCTCCTCTTCCATCTTAGGTTCCAGCAGAGAGAGGTAGAAAATAAACACATTCACGTAAAAGCAGAGCCTCTCAGATGATGGTAAGGACAATGAGGAAAATAAAAAGTTCCATAAGAATGGACAGTAGAGAGAGGGAGCTGCTTTTCCCGTGGTGGTCAGGGAAGGCCTCCTGGAGGAGGTGGTACCTGAACTAACTACTCTCTGGGGAGAAAGTCATTGCCGCCAGATTGAAAGAGATCCACCATTGGGTTAGGAAAAATCACTTTGCCCAAACTGTGGATCGAGATAACCCATTAATTTTTTGGAACTTCTTCTTTGCTGCAAGTATTGTATTTCAGTTCTGATGTATGTACAACTTTAATTTTAGTCTAGTTTTTGGATGTAGTAGAGGTAATGCCACTACTGTGGAGCTGATAGGAATTTAAAAGCTCACTGAATCCTAACTAATTTTACAGTGAAAGAACCTGAAGCTCCTAAAGATTATTTCTTCCAGGGTCCTATGTTAAGGAACAGAAGCAACAAGAATCTGGGGTCTTGACTCACAGTATAACCCTCTTTCTTTAGAAAGAACACCAAAATGTACTGCCTCTCCTAGCCTCTTTGATCATACTAACTGCCTTATAGGAGTATTGTGAAAAGCTGATAAAATATTAAGTGAGATGATATACATAAACATTGAAATATTGATTTCTTATGCACTTTATTGTTAATAGTAATTTAGAAGGATGCATGCATGCTCAGTCATATCTGACTCTTTGCAAACTCACGGACTGTAGCCCACCAGGCTCCTCTGTCCATGGGATTTTCCTGGTAAGAATACTGGAGTACATTGCCCTGCCCTCCTCTAGGGGATCTTCCTGACCCAGGGATTGAATCTGCATCTCCTGCATTGCAGATGAATGTTTTACTGCTGAGTCACCAGGGAAGCCCTGTTATTTAGATTAGCTATATGTAAATTATGGCACTCTTGAGTTCTGCTAGTAAAGTTTACAACAATAATCTACTTGGACATATGCAGCAGTGTCTGAGAAAATGTGGAAATCACAGATAGTCATTAAGAAAAATCTTGTACTATCCTCAAGACTCAGACATTTTCTCCAGCTTCTTTCTAGTATCTCATCCTTATAAAAAGTCCATTTCAGAAACTTCAGATGGCCCTGAATTGATTGGCAAGATATGTCCACAGGTTCTTTGATATTTCTTCTCACTTTGTGTGGGGACTGGACTTAATGACATGCTTCTGGTGAATGGAATGTGTCAGAATCCTAGAGATTTCTTAGGTTAGGTCACAAAAAGACTGTGGCTTCCATCTTTCTTGCCCTCGCTTG
Source organism: Capra hircus (assembly GCF_001704415.2). Taxonomy (NCBI): domain Eukaryota; kingdom Metazoa; phylum Chordata; class Mammalia; order Artiodactyla; family Bovidae; genus Capra; species Capra hircus. Next base: position 8,142,763 of record NC_030820.1, read on the forward strand.
CTTTCTCCACCTTCTGTTTTTCTCAAATCTGTCTAAGTTTCCCAGGGATGCCATAACAAATTGCCACAGACTTGATGGCTTAAAACAGTGATTTATTCCGTCACTTCTGGAGGCCAGAGGTTCAGAAATCAAGGTAAAGACTATAGGGGAACATCCCTTCTTGCTTCTTCCAGCTCCTGGTTATGGCAACATAAGCCCAGTGTTGGCCTCTGTCTTCACATGGCATCTTTCCTATGCTGCTGTTTGTCCTCTTTTTCCTCTAAGGACATTTATCATTGGATTTAAGTCAGTCCTAATACAGAATGATCTCTAAGTCTTGAGATCCCTAACTTGGTTATCTCTGCAAAGACCCAAATAACTTCACATCCACTGGCTTCGAGCCTCAGAACATGGACATTCTCTTTCCGGGATTGCCATCTAACCCACTGTGCACTCTCTTGGTGAAGTCCGCGCCCGTGTCATGGCGTGGCCTTGAGAAGAGGAACATGAGCTGCTCTGTTGTGAGAGACCTCAGACAGCCTTTGAAGAGGCCCTTGCAGGGGAACTGGTGCCTCTGTGAGTGAACTTGAAGGTGGATCTTCAGAGGTCTGTCAGCACCCATAGAAGTGAGCTTGGGAATACTCCCTCTGGCCTCACTGAAAACTTCAGATCTCCCTAGCTGGTAGCTTGACTGTAGCATCATGAAAGACCCTGAGCCAGAAGCACACAGTTAAGCCACTCCTGAATTCCTGATCTATGGAAATTGAGATAATAACTGTTTGTGATTTTTAAGTCTGGGCTATTTGTCACACAGCAATAGCTAACTAATTCAGGAACTATGGCCACGAACTACATGAAGCAGGGTGAGGTGCCTACCAACAGAGTGCGTGGGGTCTATCACATTTTCTCGACACGCAACCTACCAAGCTGAAGGATAGGCCTAAATGCAAGGTGAAAGCAAAATTGAATTTGGGGCTAAAGTTACACTTGCATTTTAAATTTAAAAAATGCAATCATACCCCTTCAAGATATCTTCTGTAGATAGCATACGAGATTGGAAAAATGGTTATGAATGGAAGCTTCTGTCCTTTTCATACTAATAAAGAAGAACAGAACATGAAGCCCAGTTTAGTAAGGAAGCATTGGGAGGAAAATCATACAATTTGGTATTAATATTTACCTGATATGCTTTAAGTGTTATTTAGCCTTTGTAGTTACCAGTCATATATATATATAAAAGAGGAGAGTGAAAAAGTTGGCTTAAAACTCAACACTCATAAAGCTAAGATCATGGCATCTGGCCCAATCACTTCATGGCAAATAGATGGGGAAGCAATGGAAACAGTGAGAGACTTCATTTTCTTGGGCTCCAATTGCAGATGGTGACTGCAGCCATGAAATCAAAAGACTCTTGCTTAATGAAGAAAAGCTATGACAAACTAGACAGCGTATTAAAAAGCAGAGATATTACTTACTGACAAAGGTCCATCTAGTCAAAGCTATGGTTTTTCCAGTAGTCATGTATGGATGTGAGAGTTGGACTGTAAAGAAAGTTGAGAATTGATGCTTTTGAACTGTGGTGTTGATAAAAGACTTTTGAGAGTCCCTTGGACTGCACAGAGATCCCACCAGTCAATCCTAAAGCAAATCAGTTCTGAATATTCATCAGAAGGACTGATGCTGAAGCTCCAATACTCTGGCCACCTGATGTGAAGAACTGACTCATTGGAAAAGACCTTGATTCTGGGAAAGACTGAAGGCAGGAGGAGAAGGGGACGACAGAGGATGAGATGGTTGGATGGCATCACTGGAGTTGGTGATGGACAGGGAAGCCTTGTGTGCTGCAGTCCATGGGGTCACAAAGAGTCGGACACAACTGAGTGACTGAACTGAATATTGATATATATTAAACGGATAGGAATTGCCATTTTTGTTTTGAGAAGAGAAATTAATTCTACTCTTGTCTGTGTTGATGCTGTTAACTGAATGAAGCAGAGGTGACTCGCTAGGTGCCTTTGTGGCAGGGCCCTTCCAGATCTGTTTGCTGGACTTGGTGGTATGTTTTCCATTAGCGCCTTCTTTCTTCAGAACCACCTAGAGTTTGCTCCATTTCTAATCACCCGCTATTTGTGAAATCCCTATAATTTCCTAAGGGGTTCTGAAGCTTTCCTTTCCCTGCCTGTGACATTTTGAGGTAAGATTTATTCCCCATCTGTGTTTGTTCTGCTTAGTGAAGATCATCAGAGACAACCTTAACTGTATTTTTACAAATTCTCTTTCAAACTGTGTGTTTTGTATTTAGAGTTCAGATACCCCTTTGAAGGTGTGTGGAGGACAAAGGGCTATTTTAGAAATCCTTTCTCTGTACAGACACTCAGTTTTTGTTTTCTTTCATCATGGCACCTGATACCAAACTATTGTCTTTCCTCACATGGCCAGGTGATTTTGTTCCTGTTTTAATGTTATTCCTCTACTTGGGTGTGTCACATACACATATGTACATGTATGTGGGGCTTCCCTGCTGACTCAGATGGTCAAGAATCTGCCTGCAATGCAGAGTTTGATTCCTCGGTTGGGAAGGTCCCCTGGAAGAGGGAATGGCTAGCTACTCTAGTATTCTTGCCTGGAGAATTCCATGGACAGAGGAGCCTGGCAGGCTATGGTCCATGGGGTAGCAAAGAGTCAGACATGACTAAGTGACTTAACACTTCCACTTAAAAAAATATGTATATACATGTATATATATACACACAAACACACACACATGTACATGTGTATTACAATACATGTAATACACGTAATGTATTCCATTAGAAGAATATTCTTATGCTGAACACGTATTTCCTTTTGCATTATAATGTGTTTTATATTAACTCAGGGCTTTTTTCAGTTTGTGTAGCTATTTGGAAAAGTATTCTGGGAGGGTTTAAGGACGGTTTGGTGGAGCTGGCATGGAGGACTTTAGGGATCCCCTGGGATAAGCACACCTTGCATCCATCAGTCTGTCTGGTACATATTAGGTAGTGGTAAGTGTTTCATTCAAACACTGGTTGGTTCCTAAAATATGTGCCAGGTGCTTGGCTCATCTTTTGGAAAAGGATGATATGCAAAACAGACAAGGACCTTGCCCTGCTGGAATTGAGTTGATCTGAAATGAACACATGACTTGCCTAAGATCACATAAGTTTAAGTGATAAAACCTTGCCAGGAGTCCAAATTGTCCGTTTTTCCGTCTATGATCCTTTCATCTTTTGCATGAGGACTTTATTTGGGGCCTCATTCAGGGGAAGAATATCTGCTGGTGTTAGCCTTCTTGCCTCATGCTATTTTGGGGGTTGCCTATGCAGAGACCAGTGGAAATGGTCAGTGGATTCTGACTCACTTGCACCTTGGGGGTGGGGAGGAGGACATGACACACATTTCTCTGTCTGTTACTGTAAATGACTCTGGAAAACCTTTTTTCTAACTTGGCATCAGGGGTACAGGCCTCTCTTAACTTGGGTCCAGTGTAACAGCTGCCTGGCGTTTTCCAGTGACACATAGAGCATATTCCCGTAATCCCTATGAAAGAGTTTGATATTTCACCTTACCTAAGAGTAAGGCAGACAGTGATTTATAAACACTTTTTTCAGTGACTGTGATTTGATATCCATACGTTTTAGGGAAAAAAATCTTTTGGATCTCTAGTCCCTCAATCAGAGTGTCAAACATGCATTATTACATTACACAATGTGGAAAGCAATTAAACAGACAAATGTGTTACCTATCTATGGTTTCATCCTCTTCATTTTCTTTAGAAGCACCTTTTAAAAATAAGATTGACCCCTGTCTACTGCAGCATCGGTACCAAGCTTGTTTCCCATACGTAAGACGCATGGGTGGCGTTCAGGAGTTCTGGCCTGTCCTCTGGCACTGTGGCCTCTCTGACCTTTTGTTTACTTTTCCTTTCCGTTTTCCCTTAGTCTTTTGTAATTCCTTGTCACATTTTTGTTGAACTCTTTGATTGATTGATTTGTGGTGTAATTCGTTTTAAAGGTAGAATTTGGAGCTTCCTGAAATCAGAATCAACCCATGAGAAGTATTTAAATGGATGCCCTTACTGCCCAGAACTTTCTTTCTGTTGATATTCTCATCCCATTCAATGGTTAAGAACATGGGCTTTGAAGCCTAGCATTCTTGGCTCAAATTCACTCTGGATTTGGGCCAGTTGTGAATCCTCTTTGGGCCTCTTTGGTCCTGGACATGGGAGTGAGCATAGCGCCCTCTCACCGGAGTGCTGAGGGTGACGAGTCAGCATCCGCTGCACTCAGAGCTCGGCCCGCCTCCAGGTAAGCACTGGAGCTGGGCAGTTTTCCCCTGAGGTCATCCTGCCCCCCTTATCTGAAATGTCACCCCATCACTGTCCCCTCTCTTGCCCTGCTTTACTTGATGTCATGGCCCTCATCTTCATCTGAGGTTATTTTATGCCTTACTCGTTTGTTTTTTGAGTGTTCGTCTCTTCTGCTAGAACGTAATCTTCACGAGGGGAGGGACTTTGTTCACCACCGTATCTCCTGTCCTCGGAAGTCTTTGAAACCATCTGTGAATGAACAGATGTGTGCACGCTAGACGTTTTAAGCTTAATGACTTATAACTATTAGCACAGTTACTGGGAGAACTAGGCTAAGGAAACAGTTTCGTGCCCTGCTCACCTGGCTCTTCTAGGATCCTGGCTAATTCTTAAAAATAAGCCAGGAAAACAGCATTGATATATTGGGAGGTCCTGCCTGTATTTGACCTTGGGTGTTTCTACCAGGAATGCTTTAGGTGTGCGGTATTTGTACTCCTCCCGCCCCACCATTTTTCAAAATTGTAGTTTAAGCAGTAGTGTCAGGATGAAATAAGGCAGAGAGGAAGGGGTTGAAAGAACCTTACCTGGGAGTCATGTCCTGACTGGCCTGACGAAAAGCCGAAGGATTGATTGATTGATTTCCCATTGATTTAGTCTGGGTTCAGAGATGATTTCCAAGCTCAATTTATTTTTTAATCTCATGAAAGTGATAATTTTATGGGTTTGAAATGTGTTGTGACCGAGTTTCTGACTGAGATCGCTAGCCCCGGCACTTAAAACTTGCATGTAAATGTGTTCAAAGGGGAAATAGCGATGCATGTTTCCTTTGTGTTCAAACCATTCAGACTTTACAGTGAATAATAAAGCTTTATGGCTTGTTTTCTGCAAATAGGATGCTGGGGAGTTGCGGCAACAAGAGAAATCTATTTGCTATTTTGTGTCCCAGTTATCTGTGCCATCTACCCCTTAATTGACCTCCAGAGCTAATTGTTGCTTAGGGTAGAGAAGGTAGGCAAGGAAGCATGATTATCAGTGGTGAGAGGATATTAATTTCACGTAAATAGAAATTTATTTTATCACAAGAAAGGTAAATTAGACCACTGGGCAATAGAGCACAATTCACTGTTAACCCCAATTTTGCCAGGTGAGTGAAGGCATAACCCACACCATCGTGCCTCTAGGACTTCTGACAGAAAGTTGTAAAAATACAGTCACAGATTTTTGCTTAGGAAGCACCTCTGCTCTCAGTAATAGTCATGGTCTGGAGACCACAGCCTGGGATAGCGAATACATGAAATTTGAGGTGATTAGGGGAAGAGAGAAAAAAATACAGTTGTTATGTAAACTGCTTAAATACACAGTCTAAATATTCCAACTCTTGCAATCCTGTCAACCCCTATATTTGTATATTCTCTAGTGGGAATCGCAGTGCTGTGGCTTCATAGCAAGTTCCAGTAACTTCTACACCCTCTGACCATTTTACACACTCACGTACATAAGTCTTGGGGTCCCAAGCAAAATGTTCAGATGAGGGCCCTGGCTTTTCTGTTGTTCTTTATTTTGACTCATCTGCCTGACTATTGCCCTGTGTCATTTCAGGTCTGGTTTCTCATTGTAATCTTCGCCTTCTGCCTTTTTAGATCCCTCCAAACTGAAGCGCTTAGGCCAGACTTGTGGAGTGTGTGTGCTCTGCTGTCTCCAACTGTTTGTGACTCAGTAGACTGTAGCCTGCCAGGCTCCTGTGTCCATGAACTTTTTCAGGCTACTCAAGTGGGTTGCCATTTCCTCTCCTAAGGGATGTTCCTGACTCAGGGATTGAACCCACTTTCTTGTGCCTCCTGCATTGGCAGGTGGATTCCTTACCACTGCACCACCAGGAAGCCCTTTAATGCTGGAGAGCCAGGAGGAGTCCCTTTGGTCCACCCGCCTCTAACAGTGCATAGTAAGACCTTTGTTTCAGTCCCATCAGTGTCCATTTTTATCCATCCCATTTTAATAGCCATTAAAGATTTCCAGTCTACTGGCTTGAGTCCTTGATTCTCCCTTGTCTTTTTCCTCTTTGTTTTTCCACCATCAATGTTTGCTATATTTCTTTCTTAACTGTTTGAAAATTTCCACCCTGATACAATTCCCTTGAGCCTCTCCTCTGCCTTTCTGTATTCTTTTGTTAATTAACCTAATATTTTTATTAGCATCTGTGTGACCCCTAAGAGGAAGCTGAGACAGCAAATTCACTAAGTCTTCTCAAACTGTTGCTTAATTTTGTAATAGTAAAAATACATGGGGTGTCTGTGCAAAAATCCCCTGATAACCACAGCATTTGCCATGACCTGAGTAGTGGGCATAAGGCATATTCATTGGGTGAATATCCCAGTTAATCATAAAGCCAGTTTCACATGACTGGTATGTGAAACATATGAAGTGCTACCTCTGAGTGTTAGACTTGGCATTTTTAGGAGGACCTAGACGGTCCCCCTTCTCAAAATGAACAGACCTTAACAATAGATTTTACTCAATCCACCATGCTGGCTGTTCCCTTGGGAATAACCTGGTGTGTCTGGATTCTCTGAAGCCTTCTGTGATTGTTCCCTAGTGAGCAGTGAGTCCTGTATCAACCCAAATCTACTGTTCTGTTCTGCGACATTCAAAACCAAAGACAGTGCCCTGAAACTAGTCACTCTCACAAAATATTTTATTAAAAGTTCTTCAAGAAGCTGATGATGTAGATTCACAAAATTAGATACATCCGAAAACCTCCTTCACAGTATACCCTCTGATTTTAGTAATTTATTGACTATATTACACTGACTGCCTTCTTGGTGATCAGTGGTACCTTCTATTGTCTTGGTGTAGTTTTGAGGCTGTTTTATGATCAAAACTCAGACTGACCAAAATCTAAGAGTGATCTAGTATCAAGGCCCCACCTAGCACTTTCTTTTTAAGCTACTGCTGTTAAGTCGCTTCAGTCATGTCTGACTCTGTGCGACCCCATAGACGGCAGCCCACCAGGCTCCCCCATCCCTGGGATTCTCCAGGCAAGAACACTGGAGTGGGTTGCCATTTCCTTCTCCAATGCATGAAAATGAAAAGTGAAAGTGAAGTCGCTCAGTTGCGTCCGACTCTTAGCGACCCCATGGACTGCCGCCTACCAGGCTCCTCCGTCCATGGGAGTCTCCAGGCAAGAGTACTGGAGTGGGGTGCCATTGCCTTCTCCTTAAGCTCCTGAAGATAATAATACACAAGGAATTGTATGTAAGAATGGTTAGAATTGTTCTCATTATTTTTCATTTCCTTATGCATAAAATGGGGGCTTCCGTGGTGGCCCAGTGGTAAAGAATCTGCCTGCTAATACAAGAAATGTGGGTTAGATCCCTGGGTCAGTAAGATCCCCTGGAGTAGGAAATGGCAACTCACTCCAGTATTCTTGCCTGGAGAATCCCATGGACAGAGGAGCCTGGCAGGCCATGGGGTTGCAGAAAGTCAAACACAACTTAATGACTAAACGACATGTATTTAGTGAGCCAACTTGGGAATCAGATCTACCATTCCTAAATGCCATTGGTAATTTTAACTTTAATAACTGGCCTTGGATTCATATCATGTGAGTAGGTAGCCATTCAGGGATCAAAGATCTTCATTTCTGGCTGTTTTATCTTTTCTCTTCCCAAACCGTGGGTTTCTATGAGCCAGGGTAGGCCTGGTAAATCCCACTTCTGCCACTTCTGACACCAATTCTGAACTGTTCTTACTCAAAACATTTCTGAACCAAATTTGTGCACAAATGTATGTGCGTGTGTTTTGTCTCACCAATGCTGTAAGTCTTTGGGTGCTCACTGGATGTCCTTCGATTCAGCTCAATTCTGATAGCATGTACCTGGAGTTAGTGTCGATGCCATAAATTAGGAGTTCAGTCCCACAAGACTGGCCCCCCCCCGCCCCCATCCCGGCGGAAGTCCCACTTGTCACCAGTACTTCTCACTGACCAGACCAGCTCTAATTTGAGGGTTCCTGTCACCCTTCCCCAATGGCTCAGTGGTAAAGAATCTGCCTGCAATCTTGGAGACACAGGAGATGCAGGTTCGATCCCTGGGTCGGGAAGATCCCCTAGAGAAGGAAATGTCAACTCACTCCAGTATTCCTGCCTAGGAAATCCCATGGACAGAGGAGCCTGGCGGGACTTAATTCAAAGCGTCGTGAAGAGTCAGACAGGACTGAGGGAGTGAGCATGGCACCCTTCCTCGGGTTTGAGCGTTTGCTAGAGTAACCCTTACCTGCTGGTGGCGGTTTATGATAAAGGCTGCAGCTTGGGAATAGTCACGTGGGAGAAGCGCAGTAGGGGAGCACAGGATTGCGTGGGGTCCCCATGTTCTCAGGGCACTCGCCCTCCCAGCACCAACGTGCTCAACCTGAAGCAGTCCCAGCCTGGTGGCGCAGGGGTTCATTATGTAGGCATGATTGATTGAGGCATTGGCCACTGGTGATTAACTCCTTTTCAAAATCCAGAGGCTTTAGAAGCTCTGTGTCAGGGACCTGGGGAAAGATAAATATACATATGTGTGTACACACATGTGTGTATGTGTGTATATATATATGTATACATATACACACATGTAGTATCTTATAGATATATATCTTACAGTATTAATGATAGTCAGACTCACAACTTGAGGTCTATTTGTGCAGAAATATTCTTAAGCACATACACTAAAATTTTGTATCCTCATACTTAGAAGCAAACTAATTTCTTTCCCACAAGTATCCAGGTTCACCACAAAACTTTAAATTGAGAAGTTAGAGTTAACTTCTTATATTGAAAGAACATTATGAGTATTCTTTGAGAGAAGAGGTTTAACCATGACTTTTGTGTGTGTGTAATACATACTCATATACTGTAATTTGAAAAAAATTTATGGCATCTTATAGTCATGTAAGTATCCTAGATGCTATTTTTAAGGCAGGTGCCATGTAGGATTAATTTACATGATTATTATAAGCTGAATTTTATAGAATTATTTCAAACTTTTAAATAATAGACGTTTCAGATCATAATTGAACTTCCAGCATAAGGCAAAACAAAGTTCCATTTGTAAAGCCAAACATCACTCAGTGATTCAGTTACTCTTGGAAGTAGATGTTTAAGCTTTTTCTCTTACAGTTGTGTTCATATGTGTTCGTTCATTTTTCTGTGATGGATGTGCCAGATGGCCAAAACTTTTTCCTGGTACCTTGGAGGGGAGAAGAGGTCTGTGAAATGGGCACCTATTTTGTGCCATTCTAGTCACATGTTTTGAGAAGGAACTAGGAACCCACCCCAGTATCCTTGCCTGGAGGACCCCATGGACAGAGGAGCCTGGTGGGCTACAGTCCATGGGGTCGCAAAGAGTTGGACACAACTGAAGCGACTTAGCACACATTCACCTGTTATACAAATGCATTTAAGTAGGAGAGCTGAGTTGCTTGCAGTAATAAGACACACCTCTCTCAGTGAGTGCTGGCACTTTTTGATGTATGCTGATCTGGGCTCTGACACAGTTGTCATCTAGGTACCAAACATAGAAATGTAACTTTCAAAACAGAACTGGGCCCTGCTAGAGCTGTGGGACTGAGCTAGATCGTAAAACCAGTCTCTCCTTTTCTATCTCTTTGGAGAAAAAGCTTGTCGTTGTTGGCCTGGAGTCCATTGTCTCAAACCCTAGGGTGGACTTCCCAGTGATCAAAACTAGATTCTGTACGTGGTGAAGATATGAGACCCTGACTCATCTCACACCCCTTCTGTGAGACCACGCTAGATGTCATCAGGCCTCTAGTTTAAAGATGAGCAGTAAATTACTGTAACACCAATGTTAAAAATGTACAAAAATATCAGTAGAAAACAAGGCACTAGTTGTACCTTTGCTATGGACAAAGCAAAAAGTAGACACGCGATGATTTCTTTACCCAGAGAGCACTTAGATTTTTCTTCTGCCTTTTGTCTTCCGGTATGTCATTGGTGTCTACATATACTTGTACATACTTTCCACCTGTTAATTCAATTATAAGGCTTATATGATGACTCACTTTCCTTTACTTTCTTCTATCTTGACTAGTCTAAATTGAAGGCTTTTAAAGGTTTTGTATGTTTTCCATATCGAGCCTGAACATCTATACGTCTAAAAAATTATGTTGGACTCCTTTGATAACTGTCCTTTCAATTTGCCTCACAGGTGATGCCCCTTGATAGAAAAGACCTCTTGGTAATCCAGTGATTAAACCCTTCTAGTTGGAGCCCAAGAGGGCTGTTTTGTACTTAATTGCAGAGCATAGTAAATAGCATTATAATGAGGTTTTAGCTTATCAGTTAAATGAACGAATGGGAACTTTGCAATTCATTAGTATTTTATGTGGTAAATAAAGCAAGGTTTGTTGCTGCGGATGGGAGCCAGTTCAATCTTCTCTTCTTATAATGAATTATTATATCAGTGTATTAATGATACTTTAAAGAGAGAAATACCTTTCTGAAGAAAGTCTAAGTTGGACTAAGAAAACAGGGTGATCACTTCTCTATGTCACTGAGCTTGGGCTGTGTGGCAGATGCTGTTCTAGGTACTCCTACCATATTGTCTCAGTTTTATCTGCAAAACAACCCTGTGTGGTGGGGTCTTCTAAATCCCTGTTTTGGCCTGTGAGAAAGTTGGCACCAGAGAAGCTAAACTGCCTTCCCGCAATCCCATAGCTAGCAAGAGAAGAGTGAGGATCCAGACCATCCTTCTCCATGGCTCTGCAATCGAAAACAAGATTTTATCTCATCCTTAGGCATAAACATCTGTTTGATATATGAATTAATTTCATTAACATTGTTTCTCTTTGATTTCTTTCCCATTTTTTATGAAAGCTGATGACATTTAGAAAGCTTCATTTTTTAACTTAAAAATGTTTAAACCCATAAAAGTACTGAGAAAAAAAAAAGAACAACTCATGCATCCCCATGAATTCTAAACATATTTAAAGTGAACTTTCAAAAAGGAAGGGATAGCTGCATCCATAAACCACATACACTATGGTTTTGTGTGTTTAAATGCGTGCATAAGGCCTTTTGTTCTATAGACCATACTGTTTCTTAAGTCTTTTTATCCAACATTCTGTTTCTGAAACCTCTCTATAGTGCTTTTCCTAGCTGCCATTCAGTATCAGCTGCTGTATTTAACTCTTGTCTTCTAGACGTGCTGTATTTTATGTGGTCATTTTCCTATCAGTGGGTGATTAGGTTGTTTCCAATGTTCTCTAGTTATAAGCAATGCTGAAATGAACACTTGTCAGCATATATTACCTCACATACATGTGCCTCCTGAGGTGAGCTTGCTGGTTGGGAGGGGCTGTGCTATGAACCCCAGGGAGATGGGCGTAGAACAGCATCAAATTGGGAAGAGGACACTTCAGTACCGCATCTAAGAATTCAAGGAAAGAACCAGCAAGAATGCTCACCGTGGCTATGAGACAACTAGCAATACATTTGACTGCTAAGAGATAATCTGTGTCCAGGCTTCGTGAAGACCCTACAAACAAATGTTGGACTTCTGTGAGGTTTAATAGCAAGAACTCTAAGAGGCAGGAGACCTGAATTTTCTCCTCAGTGGTGCTCGAACCCAGATTTGTGCCATGAAACCATACGTTAAGTACTCTGAATATCGTTTTTCTCGTTTGAAGATGAATAAGTTTTTGTAGTAGATTTTTTTTTCCCCCTGAAGCTTTCTTCCTTACTTGAGTTAAAGCCAGGACAAGTTTTCTTTCATGTTAACACCCTTACCCCCACCCCACCTCCAACCCTGAACTGAGGGGTCTACAGGCCTCAGTCTCGGTTGCCCCCTGGAGTGCCCTGAATGGTGTGCTCTTCTAATCCAGAGCTCCAGGCACTAGGTCCTACAGGTCCCTGGCTTTATTGTTCCTTTCCCTGCTGTGTAAACACTCCTGCTGTCTCCTTGAGGGCAGGGCAGCTCTGAACCCTGTGACCCTTGGGTTGGATTTTTCAAGGGGCCTCAGCCTCTAGCCAACCCCCTCGTGGTATCTGACTTGATGACAGCGCTATTTATTGTCCCTTTCCTGTCTCACTTCTCCGCCTCTGACCATTGTCCTCTAAGCTTCTTATCTCCAGAGTCTCCTTTCTGGGGAAACCCAGAGAAACTCGCTGAATCAAGTCCTGCCTGTTCCTCTGCCTTCAGCCCCATTCCACACGCTTCACAGGTTCTGCCTGACCTACCTGGGCTCATGCTCACAGAGCTGTCCTGGACCCTTGTGGCATTTGCCTTTTGAACCAGTTAATGCAGGGCTGCGTGTGATTACCCAGGCTCTCACTTTTTGCCTTCCTGCCCCCAATCAGAAGATGAACTGCCAGAAGTCACGAGTTCTTTATCCTGTTTCTTTGTTTTCATTTTTAGTGTACCTCAGTGACCGATACGTGACTAGGGCAGAATACATGCAAGTCTTCACTGAATGATAAAGTAACAGGTCCGTCCTCCCAGGGCTGATTTGTGGACGACAGCCATCTCTTGTCTCTTCTTGGGTTTCTTTGCCTTTTAATTAACTTCCCATTAGGCTTGTGGCTCTTGATGATCACAGTCACCTGCTGGCCGGACAGGTTACCGACCAGGCCATCCATTTAGTTATAGGGATGACGGAGAGGAAAAGCTTTCTCTGCTCCCGCTTTCAGGATATTTCAGGTACACTGGCAGAAATAACTGAAAATAAAAAGGGGTTGGGACATAGTGATTAGAGTTTTAAAATTTTTAATCAAATGCCTTTAATTCTAAGTTTATCCTTAACTTTATTTTTAATGTTATTACCAGGATTATATGAAGTAAAAAAAAAAAAAGCTATCACACAAACTCAAACATTAAGGATTCTAAATATCTCCTTTCAAATACTTTTGCCTCCTTTTCTCTCTCTCTCCCTCCCTCCTTTCCTTCCTTTTTTCCTTTATGTCTTTCCACAGTCAGCCTTATTGAAATAAAAAATTTAAATTCACTTAATAATTCTCTATTTCCATTAAATACCTCATATGGTTAAAAATCAGTAGAAGAATTCAAGTGAATGAAACTGACAGCTTTCAGTGTTTTTTTTTTTTTTTTTTAGCAAATGAGTGTTTCCTTTCAACTTAATGCTTTGACTGCAGTCTATTTTCTTTGTGGAGTGAGCGTAGAGCCTATGGCATCTCCCCTCCAAAGGCTTCAGTACAGGAAGGTATTTACTTATTCCCTGAGTTAAAAAATCAAAAACATTTTCTTTTCCCCCTCAAATAGTAACTTTTTGTTTGTCATTTATTTGAACCTGCTTAGTGAGTATTGGTTTTGTAAAATATATGACAAAAAGCTTATATCTCAAATTCAGGTCGTTTCAAACTGCGTGCAACCTGATTGGGCAGAGGAGGCCTCTCCTTTCGCTGGGTTTTCTTCCTCCTGAATTGACTTTATCATCAGCCTTCCAGTTGTCTTTAGAGTTCATCACGGATTATCTCTTCTTGTTGGCAGAAAGCAGGCAGCGCCGAGACTGCAGGGCACAATTGCTGAAACGGTCCTCTTTCGATTCAGCACTCATTCTAATTTTAACTTACTTGGTACTGCTGTGGAAAAGCTGTTTGCCTGAAATAAGGCAAATAAATAAATGATATCCTGAGTACAGAGTGCATAAAATAGGATGCAGAAACCCAGGAGCTAAGATTTAGACCCGAGGCACTAGTTTTCTTTTTTTAACTTTTCCTCTTTCACTTTGATTCTCCCTTTTCTCCATAATGATCGTATCGATAAGGTTGGCAGGAATGAAAGAACAGGATAGGATACAAGATTTGATCAATTTGTTTACACCTCTGAAATTTGTGGCATTGTAGAATCCAGCGAAGTTTGGATCATCTCCTAAAAGAGTGAGGTGTGGACTGGGTGGAAGGGGCTGCCTCGCCTTTGCGGAATCCAGAGGTCTCAAGGAAGAGCAGAGAGTGCAGACCACCCTGGTCAAGGAGACCCAGGGCCACGGCGCTGGCTGTTTCACTGAGGTCTGCTGAATTGAACGAAGTCATGCTGGGTGTAAATATGAAGCAGTTTAAATAGAATTCTTAATTTTCTCACATAGGTGTTACATCTTAACAGTTCCATAGACCAGGCTCAGTTTTCTTTCTAAGGTAGAGAAGATGTATCACTATGTCCTGCCTCCCTGGAAAACAACAAACAATGCTGTCTTGGTTTTTATCATAGCTTTCAATGCTGACCTCAGGAAATTACTGAGCTCTGAGTTTCAGTATCCTCATCTATAAGATAGACAAAGTAGGATTGCTGTAAGGATTAAATGAGATAACATGCCCAACAGTTACCATAGGACCTGACACTCAGTAAATAAGCACTGTCACTATTAGCTAGTAATAGCATTTCAATCATTTTCAAGTTTATTATGACATTTATTCTGCCTGGCAGCCTTATAGTGTGTTGTGTAATAGGTGCAGGCAAACTTTTCTGTAAAGGGCCAGATAGAAAGTATGTTTAACTTTCTAGTCTATACACTTTCTGCTGTAACTACTCAACTGACCTACTACAGTATGAAACAAGCCAAAGGCAATGTGAATGAGCGGATATGTCTGTATTCCAATAAGACTTTATTTACAGAAACAGGTGGCAAACAGATTTGGCCTGGGGGCTATTGTTTACTGATTTCTGACAACTCTCTATTTGCTATTATCTGTATTTAAAAAACAAAACGAAAGCTTATTGTTAGGAGAAGGCCCATGTCCTCATTGCTAATTCGTTATATTTGTGGTTTTTCAGTTGCTAAGTCATGTCCGACTCTTTGCAACCCCACGGGCAGGAGCATGCCAGGCTCTCTTGTCCTCCACCATCTCTTGGAGTTTGCTCAGATTCATGTCCATTGAGTTGGCGATCTATCTAACCATCTCATCCTTTGCTGCCCCCTTCTCCTTTTACCTTCCATCTTTCCCAGAATTAGGATCATTTCTAATGAGCTGGCTCTTGGCATCAGGTGGCCAAAGTGTTAGAGCTTCAGCTTCAGCAACAGTTCTGTTGTAGCCACGCATTCCCGGAAACAAACTCACTCAGAAGGGCAATGCAGATAGTGGAGCCAGCATTTGTGAAAATCTTTTATACCCCATGTGTACGTGTCTGAACCCACCACTCCAAATTCCTTGAGACTTACACAAACCAAGGAAAATACAATCCCAATAACCCCATCATTCACATGCTATGTGCTCATGTGTGCAAATAGTCAAACAATTAGCCAATAATCAATAAACCCAAGGTTACACTCTGATTGATACGGAAAAACTTATGGCCTGTCTAGAGGAAGGGGTGATTAGTGTATGTTTTCTCTTAGGTGATGAGTAACCTAAATACGATCTTCAAGGTTCCCCTGTCTGGAGGGGGTCTTATCCATCTGTTGTTGTTTTCATAGGCACTAAACACAGAGTGCAGAGTCCATTGGAAAGGTGGCCGAGCATGATCAGCATGAACAGGCCCAAGACGGAGTCCAGGCCCTATGAATTCCTTCTTCACTTCCATGAATATTCAGGACTCATTTCCTTTAGGATTGACTGGTTGGATCTCCTTGCAGTCCGAGGGACTCTCAAGACTCTTCTCCAGCACCATGGTTTGAAAGCATCAGTTCCTTGGCATTCAGCTTTCTTTATGGACCAGCTTTCACATCCGTACATGACTACTGGAGAATACATAGCTTTGGCTTTACAGAACTTTGTTGACAAAGTGATGTCTTTGCTTTTTAATACACTACCTAGGTTTGTCATAGCTTCCCTTCTGAGGAGTAAGTCTCTTTTAATTCCATGGCTACAGTCACCATCTTCAGTGATTTGGGAGCCCAAGGAAAGGAAATTTGTCACTGCTTCCACTTTTTCCCATTCTATTTGCCATGAAGTGATGGCACCAGATGCCATGATCATAGTTTTTTTAATGTTGAGTTTTAAACCAGATTTTTCACTTTGCTCTTTCACCCTCATTAAGAAGCTCTTTAATTCCTCTTCACTTTCTGCCATTAGAGCATTATCATCTGCATGTCTGAGGTTGTTGATATTCCAAGCTTGGTTCCAACTTTTGATTCATCCAGCCTGGCATTTTGCATAATGTACTCTGAATAGAAGTTAAATAAGCAGGGTGACAGTATACAGCCTTCATGTACTCCTCCCAGTCAGTTGTTCCATGTTCCATTCTGTTGCTTTTTGACACGCATATAAGTTACTCAAGAGACAGGTAAGATGGTCTGGTATCCCCAACTCTTTAAGAATTTTCTAGTTTGTTGTGATCCACACAAAGGCATTAGCATAGTTATATATAGCACAGTTATACCTACTGTTATCTAACTTTTATTTCAGGACTCTCTGCAGAGCAGTTTATGATGGCCATTTCTTACCTAGTGATCTTCTGCCTTGTCTGAGAAACAGATTTATTTGCACAATTGGCTGGAGCATGGAGATCCTGTGGGCAGTCTGCTTTTACTGTGCATTAGGACCAGGACATCAACTTTAAAAATCAAGGCAGCCTTCTTGCTAGCATGCAAATCCTCGTTGACTCTGGCAAAGGCTGATGCCTTGTCGGTCTTAAGTGAGGGTCAGAAATATTTTCAGTAATACTAACAATGTATTTTTGTAGTCAAAAATGTATTCCTGGATTTTGCATCTTTAATTAAAGGGCTCATTTGGGAGACATGGGTCAAGGTCTTGGGGGAAAATAAAACCTGTAAAACACTTATGGAATAAGTTCTTGCTTTAGAGTTTTATTGGTTCTAAAAGACATCCCTAGAGAGACACATGCTGTCTATGGCTTGAGCAAAGCCTTGTATTGATGCTTCTAGGGTTTGCATTCATACATGCGCTCACAACACTCACATTCCATTTCTCTCTCCCTCTCTCTCTCTCTCTCTCTCTCTCTCTCTCTCTCTCACACACACACACACACACACACAAACTTGTACATGAATTAAAGAGAGTGTTTGGTGTTTACAAGCAGACATTGTGCACCAGACTCTCAGATGGTATTTCATAGAGGTTGCCTGAAGCTATTATTCTGATCCAATTTATATGTATTTAGTTTCAAATTTAGTAGACTTGGTACCAATTTCTCAGTCTACCACAAATTAGAAGCAGCAAATAGGATAATGGATTTTAAACATATCTCCTAGTTGACAAGCTATATTTATTTTCATTTATGTATTTTGCTATGCCAAATACAATTGGAAATAGTTCTTTACTCAATTGAGTGATACTGAATCTAATATAAAGAGACTTAACATAGGACAAATCTAGGGACAGCAACAGTCAGAAGACAATTCACAATTTGCAAGCTCCCTTGATACCTATGAAAATGAGGAAGTAAAAAAGGTCCTCAATGGCCTAACCAGAGGCTTCAGTTATGTTTGCTTGACTAAAATGGACACCACAATCAACAGGAAAACGTAGCATGTGCTTAGGGCTGGTGACTAAAGTCCTGCCTGTCTAAAGATGTGCTCCCATTTTATCTGCTCCATCTTGGGCTGATGACAAGCAATAAATATTCAATAAACCCCTTTAACTGAATTTTCAAAATATAAAGTTTCATGCTTTAAATAGCATTTATCAAAAAAAATTAAAAAAAACCCAACAAGTTCGTGGTAAGGGTGCAGTAAATATTTGGGTTATAATGTCATCTTGTATAATGGGAAAGAAGCATGTGGTTCATTGCCGCATATGCAGAATTCCTGAGATAGTCATTGCTTCAGTAAATACTCATAGAAGAGTAACTCAAGTTTCAGGTTTTTACATGTTACTGACTAAATCTTCCTTGGGGAAAATTTAGAAGTTAGGATGCCTTTTAACATGATTCGGGAAATGCAAGCATCCTCGTTTCTGCCTCTTTTGGACACTTCCTCCTTATTGCTATCCTGTGTTTTGTTTGTTGTTTTGGCCATATCATGCACCTTACTATAGTTTTAATTGTTTAATTTTTTTCTTACTACCTTTATCTACTTACTCATTAGTTCTTACAACATTTTTAACTCTTTCTAAACAGACAAATGCACTCGAGCTCAGTCCACACTTTTCCTAATGGATAATGCACTTTCTGCCTCCACACTCAGGTGTACGATCATTCCTACAGGTAGAGTCCTGATGAGGGCTGAGAGTGGGCCTTCCTCTTCTGAAGACTCACGTTGTCTCTGCTGGTCGGCTTTTGCCTTCTGTCTGAGTGGATTCCATGGTGAAAGTGAAAGTGAAGTCGCTCAGTCGTGTCTGACTCTTTGCAACCCCGTGGACTGTAGCCCACCAGGCTCCCCCATCCCTGGGATTCTCCAGGCAAGAACACTGGAGTGGGTTGCCATTTCCTTCTCCAATGCATGAAAGTGAAGTTGCTCGGTCGTGTCTGACTCTTCCCGACCCCATGGACTGCAGTCTCCCAGGCTCCTCCATCCATGGGATTTTCCAGGCAAGAGTACTGGAGTGGGTTGCTACCAAGCATGTTGGAGTTCAAATTGAGAGATAACATGCAATCTTTTTTATCTTTCCTAATTTATAGCCAACTTTAGTACCAGGCTGTAAATTCAAACTGAGACTTCTTTGTACTCTAAGGATTGAGAGAGTTGCTCAGATTTCTCTGGAGTGGGTCACAAGTGTTCTTTCTGGAGTTTTATTCGGAATATGCAACCATTTTGATTTATTGGAGTCTTTTGCTAAAGCATAATTACAACTTTCAGACAATCCTTTTGAAGTCAATTTCAGATTTTTTTTTTATATTTACAGAAAAGAGGAATAAATCATGTCTCCATCTGTATCCTGCAGTTCCTCAGGAGTAATTTTCAATGTTGTTGAAGACTTTAGAAGCACCCAAGTTAATCACTATATCACATAAGTTTTGCAAAAGCAGGATGTATAAATTATTAGCCATGTTTAGGAAAGTCATTTTTCTTGAAGCATTGAAAGATGTTATTAATCCTAAAGACTAGGTGATAGTTTGTATATTGCCAAATATTTTTTAAAAACATAGTTGGCATCTCTGTTACAAATGGGGTTCATATTCATCACAAGGTTTCTTCGTTTCCTTTTCAGAACTGACCTGGTGTTGGTCTCTGAGGTCAGTGGACTAAATGGGGGCTGTACATTAATCCACACCCTTTGGCTCATTCCATATCTCTCCCAACTGCTCTCCTCTCCCAAGTGTTTCCACTTGACTTACAGAAACAGTTGCATTGTTCTTTGCCCAAATCCCTAGCATTCCCCAGAGAGCTGTTCTGGCTTTCTGTAGAGCACTTGCAGTTTATCTCTGTAAGAAAATAGTTTTGACTTTGGCACTTACTCTATTTATTTTCCATTCTAATAGGAGTCACTCTGGAGCTAGCTAAGCCACTGTTAGTCAGCTTCTTAAGTCCTGTCCAGACCACTTCCATCTGTAGGAAACACACACTTTTTCATGTCAGAAGTTTAATGAAACTAGAGAAGAGAATTCTTTAAAATAACAATAATAATGAAAGACTCTAATAGAGTCAGGGATATTTCACATATATCTTTTCAAAGTGGGGTCGAGTTTGCTAAAATGTTGGGGGTTTTATTTTTTTTAATATGCCCCCAGGTTAGAGTCACAGAAGTTAGTCAAACATATGTCTCTTTTGGTTGGAAATGCACATTTATTTCGTTCCTACGCTTCTATTTAGGAGAATTGTTTCAATAAGGGAAAGTATATGGCTGCATGCCAGTGATACATGAAATTAGCGTGTGTTATTAAAAATAAACAGAAGCACAGCAGCAAAAGGGGGCTGTATTCTAGGGTCTTGGTAATCAGCCACATAGCACTGTTTGCTTTATCTCATGTGACACTAATGTTCACATCTGGACAGTGATAAATAGATACTGATAATTGCAACTGGCTGGCGTTCTTTGTTTCTCACATCACCTGATATGCATTGACTGCCCTGCATACCACCATGTCTTAAGTGACCAGTCATTCTTGAGACATTTAGGGAAGCTAAAATCAAATGAAACCAATCTTGTTTTGATTATTTCACCACATCTCAAGTGTACAGAGGTTACAGATAAACTTTACATGGTGGCTTCAGACTTTGCACTGATTCAGAAAGATTTTAATGAGAAAGGCCAGCCTTTCTTGTTTCTTGGGCATTCAGGAGACTTTTTTGTGAGTTTGAATTGTCAGTATCTCCTAATCTCTCAACTGCTTTTTTTTTCCCTCTTGATTTCTAATCTTACTCAGTTAGAATGGAGGGAAGAGAATACAATAGGGGGATTAATGGCTCAGTATAGAAATGTTTGCTTATTGGACAATAGAAAAGGGAATTTGGGAGACATTCTTACCCTTCCTGTTTACATTCAATAATGTAACCAGTATATTGAAAAGGCTGTCAATAGTGGTTTTATTTTTCCAGTTGTGGATTTCCAAAGTCTTATTGTTATGTGTTCATCAAATAAAGAGAGAGAAAGAAGAAAACGGAAAAAAGAATAAAAAGATGATAGACTTGAGAAGTTGACGCAGTCACAAAATGAGACTAGACCAGACATGTTTCCAAGTGCTGACTTAGACTTCTATCATATCTTTGCACATAGCTGGGTGGTTGTGACTATTTCTACCTTTCAATTAAAGATATAGAATCTTAGAGAATGAGAAGTGGGCTTAGAATCTCCTAGAACAGAAGTAATTGAGCCAGGATTTTAATTTAGATTATTTGTCACTCCCAAACCTCTTTTTCTTCATTGGTGAAACCAGTTTTGGGAGATTCAGGGTTGATGCTACTTTGGAAAGTTTGCCACATCTGTTGTATGAATTTTGCAAATCTGATTGAACAGATTATGTGGAGAACTCCCAAACCCTTCCCTACTGACATGGGTAAAAGAAAAACATATCCGAGAGCAAATTTTAAGCAGTGTTTATTCACTGAAGACCTACAAATGTTGAAAGCATTGTGCAGGTGCTGAGAAAAGCCCAGAGAAATGCGTGACATGGTCCTTACCACCAATGCCTTATTAGCTAGATGAAGAGCAAGAATATACGCATATGAAACACTAACAAAATACTATTATTAAATAATGATTTTATATAGCAAAATAAGACATGATTAATTACCAGATAACAAGAATTGCATGTGGGAAAAGTCAAGAGCTCTGTATTAGACTGCAGTGGTCTAGGATTTTTTAATAGAGAACAAGGACAGTATTTAAGCTAGATGGGGAAGGAAGGGCAGAGTTTACAAGACGAGGTCACAGCTGGGAGGCTGAACACAAGCATAGAGAAAAGCAGGACTGCACGAGGTAAAGGGCATTCAAGTGGGTTGAAGGACTTAAACTGCTTTGGATAGAGTGGGACTTTGGTCAGGTAGGGAGTAGAGATGTGACCTGGAAAGTTGGCTGAGATCACGTTATTAGGCTTTCAGTTGCCAGTGCAGACCGAGCCTGTGACTATGAGTTCCCATAGACATCAACAGGAAAATTACAGAGTCCGAATCAGATTTGTGCTTTTAGATGAGTGCTCAGGCACCAGAGTGCGGCAGAGTATGAATGTCTGCAAGTCACGAGTGTGGCAACATGCTTGACTGTAGTATGCTGGGAGGTGTGGGGTCGGGGTGGAGAGACCAAGAAGCAACTCCCCAAGTACGCGTCTCTAATTCTCAGGTTGCTGCCTGCAAGAGCCGCCAGCTCATCCACCCATCCGGTCATTTCCCCCCAGTGTAGCCAGAGTGATCTTTACAATACATAAACTGTTCCTGCAGAAAATCTCAACATGGCCTGTAAAGATATTCTTATTTTCATCCCTGTCTCCTGACCCTAAAACATGGCCTGCAAGATGTGGCCTCAATCTTCTTTCTGGTCTTATCTTCCACCTTGGTCATTCTTTTTTCTTGAAGCATGTTGGTTTAAAAAAAAAAATAGTGCCATACCCTTTGTCTTCATCATGCTCCCTTGCAGTGTAGGTCCTCGGCACATGCTGTCTCCTCTTCCTGGAATGCTCTTCTTTCTCCCTACTGTCTTGTCACCTGCTGCTTATCCTCAAGTCAACACAAATTTCTTTTAAGACCTCCTTGACCAGGCCAAATACTTTATCAAAGCATCTCATAGCCCCATGCATCTCCCTCTCCAGTGTAGTTTTTATTACATTTGTGATTTATCCATTTGTCTGATTATTTATTGTTGCTTTTCCCACAGGGGCCACAGTCTGGTTTTGCTCTCCATGTAGGCGCAGAATCTAGTATATATGTATCCCACAATAGAGTCAATAAATACAGAGTGCCAGGGGCTGGAGACAGGAGAACTTGTGGTTAAGATCTAAGATGAACTGGAATTTTCTGTATTTGATGGCTTCACTTATTAGAAATGTTACTTATTTTAAAATACCTTTGGCATCAATAGTCATCGATATAGAATTGTATTCCCAAATCACAGACTGATCATTTTAGTGCTCTAGCTAAAATGGTACTTTTAGTCTGCCTCAAACCCTTTCAGCCTAGACATTGGCATATGTCCTGTTGGGAATGTAAAGCTGCCACTGAGTTGGAGTAAACCTCTGGAGAAAAAGTCTGCTCTCCTTCAGATTGTTCCATCTGCTCAGACGTGGTCCACCTTTCTGAGCCCTGGGTGAACCGAAACAGACTAGGATTGCTGGTTTTTACAGATTTTAAAGTAAGGCTTAAGGTCTGTGAGCCAAAGGGAACTATTTTTGTTGTAACATCTAAGTTAAACATAAATAGAGGGTGAGAAAACACAGAAATTAGACAACTTGGGATTCATGTAAAGACAATCCAGCTGCAACTGCATTATTCAAGATCTTTTTTGCCACTGAAACAGAAAAATGGTAATTAACCAATCAGGATGAAATGTCAATTTGAGGGGAAGGTAATGTGAAACTTTCATAAATCATCCAAACACCAAGAAATCTGTTACATTCTGATTTCCAACCTGCTCTGTTGCTAGGAAAACTCACTCTCATAGCTCTCTGAACATTACATATTCATGCAATTATAATTATTTCTGAAAGATGGACTCTGTGGTAGTAGGAGGGATTTTCCTTCAGTCTGCCTAGAGTTTTTCCAAAGGAATACAGCCGCATAATAAGAGTCAAGCTCTTTTGGAATTATTTTGCTTTACTGTATCAAAATTTCATGATCTAAATAGAAGACTTTTTTTTACTTGAGGTAGCCATTGTTTGGGGACATTTCTCGGTGGTGTTCGCTAAATTAAAGCTCATCTTTTCAAACCCAGTCTTTATTTTGTTTTTTCAATAGTTCTCTGGCAGAATGAAAGACCTTGCTTCATTACCCTTGCGAGGTGGAGCAGAACCGGTAGGATGATCACAGGGGAGTGAGCTGGCTTCAATGTTTCTTAAAAAAAACCATTTCCATTTCACTGGGAGATGGACCCCATCCTGTGCTCCAGCCAATTCTCAATTCTTTGTGCTATTGGTTCAGAGGGTCCTGCTTTTGTGGGGAGGGATTATTTGTTTCTTTAAAATCCACCCTGGTTCTTTCCCCTCCCTCGCTCCTTTTCCTCTTGCTTTTGTGGACTAGAACAATAACATGTTAGTGATTCTTTGGGTTTCTGACTTGCAGAAAAGCCACCTATACTTGGAAAAATGTAGTTAGATTTAATACTGCAGCTGGAGGTGAAATAGAAGTGAAAATGGCTTAACTTGTGAAGTGGGTTTAAAAAATGTGTAATTGAAACAGTATGATGTTGATGAGGCAGTGTGTGAGGCTGTCAGGAGACATCATAATATGTTGATGAAAGACACTAGCTTCCCACTTCTGCTGTATGCAAATGCTCCATGATTTTTGGTGGGAGAAAAGAACCTGGCATATTAACTAGCTTTGTTTTTAGAGATGCAATTAAGGCCTTTTCATTTCTGCTTTCTGAACAAAAAGTACAGTGTATCCTTAAGCCATTTTTAATCTTGAGTATTAACTGACAACCTTAAGAAACAAAAACTCTTAATTTGTTTTTAAAATTTAAAGCACCACCACCCCCACCCCCCAGAAAAAGTATTCAAGTATGGAGCTAGATAAGCACTGACTCCAAAAATTCTCATTTTATGTAAGCTAAACTGCATATGAAGCCTTTTACTATACTGAATAAGAATAGTTAATTTAATAAAGCTACTATAAAACTTGAAAGATGGAAAGATTATACTATATATTCTGTATTTGGAACTTTATAATTGTTTGCATATTTGACATGTTTGTTTACTGGTACCATCATTAGCTCATCATCCAGGATCTATGTCTGACTGTCAGTCTGTCTTTTTGTCCTAAGGGCTGTGTGTGTGGTTGTGAAACTGGATGTGGATAATAAGAAGAAATGTTAAGGATTTCTAAATATCCCTTTAAAAAACTGAAGTGTTAGATTTTAAATTAAAAGTGAGGTAAGGACATGTTGTCATCACAGAAAAAAAAAAGTTCAGCTGTAATGTGGGGTTCTTTCATACAGATTTATTGATTCTGTCCTGTAATTAAAAAATATATACATGATGAGGAAATGATAGCCTCTGGTCTAGAATTCTTACACATTTTATACATTAAAAAAGTATAGTCATTTTATTTTGGAATCAAAGTATTTATTGCATATTTGAAAAGCCCTCTATCTTACTTCTGCCCCCTTGAAAATCTTATTTCACAATTCTCTTTTGTCTCGAAGATCTTCCCATAGTCTTAAGTTTAAGAATTCCTGAATTCCCACTTAATGAACTTAGTCATATAATCTGTCTTCTCATATTTCTCTCAAGACTGAGGCAAAGATAATAGGAATGGAAATTTTGCAATCATGGGTGGGGGCTATTGTACTCACTATAGAACATTGATAATTCATAAGTGACACATTTAATTGAATTATCCTAAGATATGTATCTCTTAAAAAACAGAAGACTGCTGTGATACTTAGCAAATCCTGAAAATGCTGTGGACCTAAGAAAAAGAAAGGGAAGATCTGAATTGTATAGCTATCAGTTGAAAATGGTGTGTTTAGTCACTCAGTCATGTCCGACTCTTTGGGACCCCATGGACTGCAGCGCACCAGGCTTCCCTGTCCTTGACTCTCTCCCAGGATTTGCTGACTCATGTACATGGCATCAGCGATGCCATCCAACCATCTCATCTTCTGTCGTCCCCTTCTCCTCCTGCCTTCCACCTTTCCCAGCATCAGGGTCTTTTCCAATGAGTCAGTTCTTCGCATCAGGTGGCCGAAGTATTGGAGTTTCAGCTTCAGCATCAGCCCTTCTAATGAATATTCAGGGTTCATTTCCTTTTTAGGATGGACTGGTTGGATCTCCTTGCTGTCCAAGTGTCTCTTAAGAGTCTTTTCCAACACCACAGTTTGAAAGCTTCAGTTCTACGGTGCTCAGCCTTTTATATTGTCTAGCTCTCAAATCCATACATGACTGCTGGAAAAACCATAGCTTTGACTATAAGGACCTTTGTCGGCAAAGTAATGTCTCTGCTTTTTAATACGCTATCTAGGTTTGTCATAGCTTTTCTTCCAAGGAGTAAGAGTCTTTTAATTTCATCAGCTGAAAGTAATACTAATTTGAGGCCTATGCCATACAATTCTTTAAGGATAGTAACTCTACCCCAGACATACACGCAATCCATAGGAAGCCCCACTAGAGCCTTGTACCTTCAGGATGGAGAGAAAAAGACAAAGAGAAATAAACTTGGTGAGTGGGAGAGGGTAGTACTAGAAGAAGAGTTCAGCAGCTGTGTCCTTCTCTTGTCTGTAATTTGACCTCTTATCTTCCTGCAGAAAGAGTCCGTGTATGGTATGATTACCAGAAAACTTAAAAAAAAAATGCTTATTTTTAATTGGAGGATAATTGCTTTACAATATTGTGTTGATTTCTGCCATACATCAACAGGAATCAGCCATAGGTGTGCATATGCCCCTCCCCCAGCCCCCAAACCTCCCTCCCACCTCCCACCCCACCCGACCCTCCAAGTGGCCACAGAGCCCTGGGTGTGAGCTCCCTGCATCATGCAGCAAGTTTCCACCAGCTATCATCTTGCATATGGTAATATACATATTTCAGTGCTCCTCTTTCTGTTGGTCCCACCTTCTCCTTCCCCAGTCTGTTCTCTATATCCGTGTCTCCATTGCTTCCCTTCAAATAGGGTCATCAGTACCATGTTTCTAGATTCCATACATATGAGTTAATTTATGATGTTTTTTTATGTTTCTGACTTTCTCTTCCTATCTCTCTATAATAAGCTCTAGGTTCATCTACCTCATTAGAACTGACTCAAATGTGTTATTTTCTTTATGGCCGAGTATTCTTTGGAAGGAATGATGCTAAAGCTGAAATTCCAGTACTTTGGCCACCTCATGTGAAGAGTTGACTCATTGGAAAAGACTTTGATGCTGGGAGGGATTGGGGGCAGAAGAAGGGGATGACAGAGGATGAGAGGGCTGGATGGCATCACGGACTCGATGGATGTGAGTCTGAGTAAACTCCCGGAGTTGGTGATGGACAGGGAGGCCTGGCGTGCTGCAATTCATGGGGTCGCAAAGAGTCGGACACGACTGAGCGACTGAACTGAACTGAACTGAATGATGCATTGTATGTATGTACCAGAGCTTCTTTATCCAGTCATCTGTCGAAGGATATCTAGGTTGCTTCCATGTGTTAGCTCTTGTCAGTACTGCTGTAGTGAACATTAGGGTACACGTGCCTTTCTCAACTATAGTTTCTACAGAGTATATGCACAGTAGTGGGATTCAGAAAACTTTCTTGAAAGATAATTACATATAGTACAAAGTGTAGGGTCTTGTCCTAAAAAAACTCCTCTTTGTTGATATTTTTGGTCAAATATAATGATGCATATACAATGGGAATAATAATCCTATATTTGCCAATCTTTGGCCATGGTAAAAATTCAAAGTTGATATGCTAAAATATATACCTAATTGATCTTTACACTAAATTGCAGTACTTTTAATCAGCCCAATTAATATGTCACATGTAGTTATGCTTTGAGTAAACAAGTGCTTTTAAGTTTAAAGAAATGAGTAAATTAAAAAACTATATATTTCATCTTCCTAAGCCCTTGACAAAGTTGGCTTGGAAAAGGTCTTCAAACATTCAGGGTATTGAACACTTCATCATGAGTAATTTGTTGTTTTGGTTGATACAGTTTTCATATCATAGTCATTTCCTTTTTTTAGTTAGCATTTTACCCTAAAGGCAGTAGATTTATGGATTTTTTTTTTTTTTAACCTGACTCATCTCCCAGCTGCCAAGCAGCTTCTTTTAACCACATCTACAAATTGCTGGCTGCATCTGCATACACACATAGTGAATTGATAAATATTAGATGAAAGATGTGTTGAAGTAAATTGGAAGTTAAGACTCATAGCATCAATTTACATTTAGACCAATCTAGAAGATGAGCTTAAAATGAAAGTAACTCTTTCAGTTCTACAAGGAGTGTCTATTGGGACTACTACAACTAACCTGGACTTAAATAGGAGAAATAATTGTCTATTGTCTCTTATTTTACTGTCTAGATTACCCCAAGGAAAAGGCAATGGCAACCCACTCCAATACTCTTGCCTGGCAAATCCCATGGGCGGAGGAGCCTGGTGGGCTGCAGTCCATGGGGTCGCTAGGAGTCGGACACGACTAAGTGACTTCACTTTCACTTTTCACTTTCATGCCTTGGAGAAGGAAATGGTAACCCACTCCAGTGTTCTTGCCTGGAGAATCCCAGGGACTGGGGAGCCTGGTGAGCTGCTGTCTCTGGGATCGCACAGAGTTGGACACGATTGAAGCAACTTAGCAGCAGAAGCAGATTATCCCAAACTCCTGTGAGTGATCACATTAAATGTTTGTACAAAATGCTGCTGCTACTGCTAAGCTGCTTCAGTCATGTCCGACTCTGTGTGACCCCACAACCCCATAGATGGCAGCCCACCAGGTTCCCCTGTCCCTGGTATTCTCCAGGCCAGAACACTGGAATGGGTTGCCATTTCCTGGCATTGTGGCTCAGAGGTTAAAGTGTCTGCCTGCAATGTGGGAGACCTGGGTTCAATTCCTGGGTTGGGAAGATCCCCTAGAGAAGAAAATGGCAACCCCGCTCCACTATTCTTGCCTGGAGAATCCCATGGATGGAGGAGCCTGGTGGGCTACAGTCCAAGGGGTTGCAAACAGTCGGACATGGCTGAGCGACTTCACTGCTGTTTGTACTAAATAGGGCTCCTAAATCACCCCACTTCACTGGTTGCTTCCATATTCAAACTGTTCTGATGGCTTTTCATGCCCTTAAAATGAAGTTGAAATTCCTAAGTCTGCCATTCAAAATTCTCCTAAATTTAGATCAAAGTTACCTAACTAACTTCATAAATTATTAGGCCACCTCAGACAATTTCAAGTAAGACTTTTCCTTCTTCCTCCATGGCTACCTTCATTCAGTTGCTTAACCTTCTAATATCCTTTTCCCTGGTTCTCCCCTCCTCTTAAGGGTTAGTATGTTAGAATATAACCTTCAGTCCATGATGCACAGGAATTCTAAACTGGAGTCTTCCTCGTTTTAGCTAGGAACCATGGGAAAACCACCATTCTGTCTAGGGCTTAGGTCCTAACTTACACAGATGTATTAATCAGCTGCTGGCACAATAATTCCTTGTAACAACACAGAAACTCAGTGGCATAAAAGAAATGTTTATTTCTTATTTATCTGTAGGTTGACTTGACTCAGACCAGGTTCTAGGCCCAGTTTAGGATTTCTCCATAGGCATCTCATTCGTTGGGAGCTCAGCGGGATGCAGGATTTTTTTTTTTTTTTTTTGCTCATGGGAATGATAGAAAGTCCAATTACCCAACTTTGTTAAGTACAATTCAAGTTCTTGCTTTGTTCATTTTGGCCTAAGGACGTCTCATTGTTGGGTTGTTGTTGTTGAATTGCTAAGTCATGTCCGACTCTTTGTGACCCCATGAACTACAGCATATCAGGCTTCCCTGTCCTCCACTGTCTCCTGGAGTTTGCTCAGACTCATGTCCATGGAGTCAGTGATGCCATCCAACCATCACATCCTCTGTTGTCCCCTTCTCCTGTTGTCCTCAATCTTTGCCAGCATCAGGGTCTTCCAATGAGTCGACTTTTTGCATTAACTGTCCGAACTATTGGAGCTTCAGCTTCAGCACCAGTCCTTCCAATGAATATTCAATGTTGATTTCTTTTAGGATTGATTGATTTGATTTTCTTGCTGTCCAAGGGACTCAAGACTCTTCTCCAGTACCACAATTCAAAAGCATCAGTTCTTCAGTGCTTAGCCTTCTTTATGGTCCAACTCTCACATCTGTACATGACTACTGGAAAAACCACCGCTTTGACTATATATGGACCTTTGTGAATAGGGGAATGTAATTCATCCCTTAGGAGAGGAATTATAGTGTCATTGGGCAAAAGGTACAGATAAAGGGTGTGTGTGTGTGTGTGGGGGTGTGGGGGTGTGTGTGTGTGTGTGTTGTGTGCATGTATGCATGTCAGTTGTTTCTGACTCTGCCACTCATGGTCTCTAGCCGGTCAGACTCCTCTGTCCATGGGATAAAAGGATGAAGGTAGAGAATTGGTAACGGAAATGAAAAGTTGTACTGCCACAATGGTTTTATTGAGGAGTTAATTCAGATCATCAAGATTATGTTTCTAGCAAAGCATGTGGCACAAAGTCACTCAACACACTTGACTTTCTCTCTGTACTTTACTCATACTCACCTGTTCAAACCCTCCTTCTTCCTTTAGTCTCAATATGGAAGTCATATTTCCCAGTTAAGTCTTTCTTGCTTTCACCTGTAGTTAAAATTAACCACTCCCTGCTCCATGCTTAATGCATTGCCTATAGTATTGCACTTAAGACCTTTATCTCCTTTCCAAAATTGAGTTTAATCATCCTGAGCGGATTGTAAAACTCTTGCAGGTAGTGTTTTCTCACTGGGGCTTCCTGTGCTATTCACATAGCAGGTATTCAGTGCAGGTTTGTTGGACATAAATTTTTAAACAATTTTGTCACTTTTCTTAAACTTGCATTTTATGTTGGAATATAGCCGATTAACAATGTTGTATATCCATTCTCCCCCAAACCCCTCTCCCATCCAGGCTGCCACTTAACATTGAACAGAGGTTCATGTGCTATACAGTAGGTCCTTGTTGATTATCCATCTTAAATACAGTAGTGGGTACATGTCCATTCCACACTCCCTAACTAACCCTTCTGTTTTTGTTTGCTCTTTAATTAAGACCTATCTGGAGTAGCCAAGTCCTGTATCTTCTAATCAATCCTAAATTTTCTTGAAAGCTCAAGTAGAGCCTAGTTGATATTTAAGAAGCCTGATTGGTTCCCAAATCCAGTGAAACAAACAAAACCAATAAAATTCTTTCAACAAGTACCAAAATCATTTAACAAGCTGCAAGTTAACTGGAAATAAAAGTGTGTGTTCTATGAATATAATTTTTGTCTAAGCTCTCCTGTTTCCTTAGAGCAAAGGTGATAGAAATAGCTTCACTGTATAAATGATATATAATTTTTTGACAGGTGTGAGAAAGGGCCAGGCAGAAATTACACATAGGAAACATCATCCCCCCTCACCTCCTTTGTCATTCTTCCTGGTGTTCCTGTCAGTCAGTCAAACGTAGAATTCAAGATGCTCTGAGTCAAGGTGGTTGGCTGATGTCAGACCTTTTTCTCTCCCTCTGAGTAACATTTTCTGTATACCCATCTCTTTGAGTGATAATGTCTGACTTCATCTTTTGCAGAGAAAAGATGAATAATTTTCATATCAGATCAAATTACATTAATAAGAACCTGAGATCATAAGAAATGACTTACCTGCTTATATTAATCTGACTTTGGTCTCTGACAGTGGCTCCCAGAGATGTTTGGTGAGGTTGCCTCCTGGTACAACCTACATTCTAGGTTAGAACTGTAACCCATGTGCCTCCCTTGTAATTCTCAGGGGTTTTGCACTTTTTTATGAGACTTAAACTCAAGCTTTATGGCACTCCCATTGCTGACATCCAGAGCAAAGTATGATAAAGTAAAACCACACACAAAATGAGTACTTGACTTCTCAGTGTGATGACTGTGTGGTCAGGAGGAAACAGTGTTGAGCTTGGATTCAGAGGTCCTGGATTCAAATGTCTGCCCTGACACTTGCTAGTTGGACCTCAGTGTCTTCATCAGGAATATGATTTAGACATATTGTTTGTCCTTACAGATCCTTTTTGATTATGGTGTTTTTCAACTCTATTTATTGTAAACAAAGAAATTAGGAAAGAGGACAGTGATGTAAAACATTGACTAAATAACGTGTCTTTGTGCCATTTCTAGTCACTCTTGTGGATTTTGGCATGAGGGTTAATATTGCTTCTTCTTCTCTCTATTATTATTAATAGCTATACTAGGATTATAACACATTTGGCTCCTCTTGGTAAAGATTTGTTATTTATGTATTTCTTCCATAATTTTTTTCTTTAACTAAATATATTATTTTTTTAGAAAGCTTGGATGGAATTTTTCATTCAGTATGCCAGGGTCTCCTTGTAAAAAAAATCAAAATTATTTTAGAAGATTTGGGTAGTGTATTTTTATGAGTATTTCTATTTTGATGCCATTCTGCTTTGCGCACACACAAATATATATCTATTCATGTGCCTTGGTTTGTAGGCCATCGTGGTTCTGATTCCAAATTACATACATATGTGTTAAATGCAGTTTCAGTCCCTTAAAGGAAACATTGCTGAATATGTTTGTTTTTTCTAGTAGTTTGCAGACAAAATAAACTAGGTTGTATTTTATTCTGGAGTCTTTTAATTTTCCAGTGAGAAATGGTCTGAAAATTGTAACCTGTTGTTTCCACTGTTGGATCTACTTTAATAGGCTTGGGTAGAGGGTGAGAGCTAATATAGCATTGCTTTCCTTTCTTCTTGGTGTACCCACATTGCATAAAAATTAGGATTTATTCCTTAAGAATTATGAATCTTTTATAGATCTCAGAATTGCTGGAACTTGCTGACTCCTTCACGTAGGTACAGTGTAAAAAGGGATGCACCCTGTTCTTGGATTAAGTCTTTTTGTTTGTTTCAATTTCATATTCCCTTACCACTCAGATATAGAGAAAACTGGGTCAAATGGTTAAATATGTGGGCTCTGGTGTCAGGCTGATTGGATAACAGCATCAATCTCATGCTCTATTGGCTGGAACAGTGTGCATAACTACCTGCAGGCAGTTTCATCACCTTGAAAATGGGACTGACAATAGTTCCTCTCATTTGTTTTATTCTACAAAATTTATTATGGGCCTACCATGTGTCAAGTTTATATTCTAGATGCTCTGAATGTCCTATAAGACAAAATTCCCATTATTGGCCTTTAATCAGAGGAAGAGGCTTTCTTGATGAAAGTGAAAGAGGAGAGTGAAAAAGTTGGCTTAAAACTCAGCATTCAGAAAACTAAGATCATGGCATCTGGTCCCATCATTTCATGGCAAATAGATGGGGAAACAATGGAAACAGTGAGAGACTTTATTTTGGGGGGCTCCAAAATCACTGCAGATGATGATTGCAGCCATGAAATTAAAAGAAACTTGTTCCTTGGAAGAAAAACTATGACCAACCTAGACAGCATATTAAAAGGCAGAGACATTACTTTGCCAACAAAGGTCCATCTAGCCAAAGCTATGGTTTTTCCACTGGTCATGTATGGATGTGAGAGTTGGACTATAAAGAAAGCTGAGCACCGAAGAATTGATGCTTTTGAACTGTGGTGTTGCAGAAGACTCTTGTGAGTTCCTCGGACTGCAAGGAGATCTGACCATCATATCTTAAAGGAAATCAGTCCTGAATATTCTTTGGAAGGACTGATGCTGAAGCTGAAACTCCAATATTTTGGCTACCTGATGCGAAGAACTGATTCATTGGAAAAGACCCTGATGCTGGGAAGGATTGCAGGCAGAAGGAGAAGGGGGCGACAGAGGATATGGTTGGATGGCATCACCTACTTGATGGACAAGTTTGGAGTTGGTGATAGACAGGGAAGCTTGATGTGCTGCAGTCCATGGGGTCACAAAGAGTCATACACGACTGAGTGACTGAACTGAACTGAGCTGAATAAGAGAAAAATAACTAGTATATAAGAAATAAGCATGAAAAAATGTAATTCCTGTTTGAAAATAATGGCAGGGCTATATATTGCATGAAGTAGTTTATAGAGTTCTTAATGAAGAAGATATATTTGAGGTGAGACTTGAATAAGAATGATGTAACCATACAAACTTTGGCCACCTGATGCGAAGAGCTGATTCATTAGAAGAGACCCTGATGCTGGTAGAGATTGAAGGCAGCAGGAGAAGGGGATGACAGAAGATGAGATGGTTGGATGGCATCACCAACTCGATGGACATGAGTTTGAGCAAGCTCTGGGAGATGGTAAAAGACATGGAGGCCTGGTGTGCTGCGGTCCATGGGGTTGCAAAAAGTCGGATACAACTAAGTGCCTAAACAACAACAACCCTACAAAGGGGCTTTTGCCTGCAAAGCAGGAGACACAGGTTCTATCTCTGGGTTGCAAAGATCATCTTCCTGGGGGGAGGGCATGTCAACTCACTCCAGTATTCTTGCCTGGAGAATCCCATGGACACAGGAGCCTGGTGGGCTACAGTCCATAGTGTTGCAAAGAGGTGGACATGACTGAAGCGACTGGACATGCAACCCTACAAAGATTTCAGAGAAGGTCACTTGAGACAAAGGAAATAGTCACGATAAAAGCTCTAGGACAAGAATCAATTTGCTGTAATCGAGAAACAGGGGAAAGGGCCAATGAGACTTGAGCAATGATATAAGGAGAAAGTCATGCAGATACTAGAGAAGGAAAGGGTCAGAAACTGTACAGCCTTGTAAGCCAGTACAAGGAATTTGAGTTTTATCATAAGTATGATTAGGTGCCATTTAAGAGGAGGGAAGATGATGGCTTGCGTAATATTAAATATGTGTATATATATATATATATTTCATTTATGAGGTATTTTGTATACCTCAGTTCGCTTCAGTCGCTTAGTCATGTCTGACTCTTTGCCACCCCATGAACCACAGCATGCCAGACCTCCCTGTCCAACACCAACTCCTGGAGCCTACCCAAACTCGTGTCCATTGAGTCGGTGATGCTATCCGACCATCTCATCCTCTGTTGTCCCCTTCTCTTCCTGCCCTCAATCTTTCCCAGAATCAGGGTCTTTTCAAATGAGTCAGCTCTTCATATCAGGTGGCCAAAGTATTGGAGTTTCAGCTTCAGCATCAGTCCTTCCAATGAACACCCAGGACTGATCTCCTTTAGGAGGGGCTGGTTGGATCTCCTTGCAGTCCAAGGGACTCTCAAGAGTCTTCTCCAACACCACAGTTCAAAAGCATCAATTCTTTGGTGCTCAGCTTTCTTCACAGCCCAACTCTCACATCCATACATAATTACTGGAAAAACCATAGCCTTGACTAGATGGACCCTTGTTGGCAAAGTAATGTCTCTGCTTTTCAATATGCTGTCTAGGTTGGTCATAATTTTCCTTATAAGGAATAAGCATCTTTTAATTTCTTGGCTACAGTCACCATCTGCAGTGATTTTGGAGCCCCTCAAAAAAGTCTGTTACTGTTCCCACTGTTTCCCCATCTATTTGCCATGAAGTGATGGGACCGGATGCCATGATCTTAGTTTTCTGAATGTTGAGCTTTAGGCCAACATTTTCACTCTCCTCTTTCACTTTCATCAAGAGGCTCTTTAGTTCTTCTTTACTTTCTGCCATAAGGGTGGTGGTATCTGCATATCTGTGGTTATTGATATTTCTCCTGGCAATCTTTTTTCTAGCTTGTGCTTCATCCAGCCCAGCATTTTTCATGATATACTCTGCATATAAGTTAAATAAGCAGTGTGACAATATACAGCCTTGGTGTACTCCTTTCCCTATTTGAAACCAGTCTGTTGTTCCATGTCTCATTCTAACTATTGCTTCCTGACCTGAATACGGGTTTCTCACAAGGCAGGTCAGGTGGTCTGATATTCCCATCTCTTTCAAAATTTTCCAGTTGATTGTGATCCACACAGTCAAAGGCTTTGGCATAGTCAATAAAGCAGAAATAAATGTTTTTCTAGAACTCTCTTGTTTTTCCAATGATCCACTGGATGTTGGCAATTTGATCTCTGCTTCCTCTGCCTTTTCTAAAACCAGCTTGAACATCTGGAAGTTCACAGTTCACGTATTGCTGAAGCCTGGCTTGGAGAATTTTGAGCATTATTTTACTAGTGTGTGAGTTGAGTGCAATTGTGCGGTAGTTTGAGCATTCTTTGGTATTTCCTTTCTTTGGGATTGGAATGAAAAGTGACCTTTTCCAGTCCTGTGGCCACTGCTGAGTTTTCCAAATTTGCTGGCATGTTGAGTGCAGCACTTTCACAGCATCATCGTTTAGGATTTGAAATAGCTCCACTGGAATTCCATCACCTCCACTAGCTTTGTTTGTAGTAATGCTTCCTAAGGCCCACTTGACTTCACATTCCAGGTTGTATGGCTCTAGGTGAGTGATCACACCTTCGTAATTAACTGGGTCGTGAAGATCTTTTTTGTACAGTTCTTCTGTGTATTCTTGCCACCTCTTCTTAATATCTTCTGATCTGTCAGGTCCATACCTGAGAGGAAACTACTCCAATAGTCCAGATGAAGATTGTGCTTAGACAAGGTTGTGGTTCTAGATATGGGGACAGAGTGCTAGAGTGGATTTTTGAGGTCAAATCAAGAAAATCTGCTAATGGATGCAATATGCGGAATGAAAGGAGGGGAAGAATCGAAAACAAGCCCTTGAGGAACTGATGGATAGTGACACCATATCTTGAGATGCACAGAATGGAGGAGATGCAGGTTTTGCAAGGGATAGCAAGAGTTCTGCTTTGGCCTTGTTAACATTTACTTGGGGATGTTAATCATCACTTAAAGATACAAATCTGGAGTTTGGGGGAACAGTCAGGTCTGGAAATAGTCATTTTAGAGTTGTTGGCACAGAAACTACAGAAACCCTTGGAATCAATAAGACTACATAGGCATAAAATGAAGCAGACAAGAGAAGGTATTCCAGGCTGAGTCCTCTGGTGAACCAACATTTAGCAGTCAGGCTGAGGAGAGTCAGCAGCCAAGGACTCGAGGCTTGAGCACTGAGGACCAAAGGGAAACCAATATACGTGAAGCCCTTAGCATGCTTGCACATGGTAGAAAGAAAGATAGTGCTAAGTCACGCCCAACTTCTGCGATCGCATGAACTATAGCCCGCTCAGCTCTTCTGTCCATGGAATTCTCCAGGCAAGAATCTCCTCTGAGTTTCTTCAGAATGCTGAGACAACTAGGTTGAGAAGTGATCCCAGGAGTGGCTGAGAAGTGGGAAGCAAGCCAGGGAAAGTGAGGAAGCAAATGAGAAGCACCTTATCCCGCAGGTTACCGCTGGGGAAAACTGGAGCTTAGTCCTGCTGGTGGCCTCTGGGACACGGTGTGGAACCCAACCCAGCATTGCCCACCCAAAGGAGGAGGGATATTTGTCCTCTGCCTGCACTTGTCATCAGCTGAGATCTGCCCCATGGAGTACCTATTCATGGCACTCTGGGCCTGCCCCCCAAGACAGAGTCCCTAGGAGGAATGCAGACTCTTCTGGAAGGATACCACGGTGTGTGCTAGAGCAAGTACTGAGCAGGCCCGGGAGGGCCCCCGTAGGGTCAGGACTGTTAGGTGTTACTGTGTTCATATTTCTTTCCTGATTAGTCCTAATCATTTGTCTCTCTCTTTATGCAAATATAATAATTGATAGAATTAAATTATAAAAACAAGAGTGATTTCAAAATTCTTTACTACAGATCATGTGATGAACTAAATCTGTGACAAACTAGTTGGCACGTAGTAATCACTGGGTAAAAAATTCTCCTTATTTTTGACCTGAAGTGTTAATATCAGTGAGTTTTAAGACTCTTCAGTGTCAAATGCACCATTCAGTGGGGCACTTAAATACGAAAGTAAACCTATGTGACCCCGGTGTTTGATATTTTTTGAAATATAAGAATAAGAATTCATATGATACTGTACCTTGCAATTTGGTGTCTTTCTCCAGAGAACTCAAAGGTTACACTTGTTGCTTTTCAAGGTACCTAGACATATAAAATCACTAGATCCTCACTCCTGGGAGGGTAGAGAGTGATGTGATTAGTATCATAGGTGAAACTGAATTACTTCTTGTCTAAGAATGAGGCAATTCTGAGACCAAGACTCACATTTCTTAATATCTGAACTGATTTCTTTTTCCCTCTGCCCTAATGGAAATGATAAAATACTTCCTTGAACTTCTTATGTACCTGGTATGGCCCTAAGCACTTTATAAAATTTTGTTCATTTAACCCTCAGAATAACACTATCACCTAGGTAGTAGTATTACCCCGGTTTCACCCACTGAGTCACAGAGGGTGACTGTCCAGTTCATATCTCATAAGTGCTCAGCAGGGCTGCAAAACTAGGCACTCTGCCTCCAGACTCCATTCCTTTAGAATTCCTGTTGCATAGCTTAAGCAGTAGTGATGGGGAATGGCCTTTCACTGAGTTGCTTAAACAATCCATGTAATTTGTTTGGTTCTTCTCTATAAATTCACTTTGCCAATCATTTTACTAAGGGTTAAAAAAAAAAAAAAACCTCACTAACAAATTGTATTTTTAATTGAAAAAATGTGAAAAAATAAATGAGTTATCATTTTTTAAAAAATCTTTTGTAAGGTTTTGAGTAACTAGTCTTTCCTATGTTCTAATATATAATCTATTAACAGCATGATTTTCCCTTTTGTGAATTCTTATGGTTTATCATTGGATTTAAAAATATGCAGGATACCAAGAGATGCTCCTACCAATAAGCGTCCATTAAAAAAAATCTAGTTAAGAGCAGTCTGCCAGCTAGATGACTTTCTTGGGAGATAAGCTGTATGAACTTGGATATTCCATGAGAAGTGTTCTACAGTATTTCATTTTTATTTGTGCCTTAGAAAGATGCTGTTACATTATCACTCCCCAAATCTATTTCCTTTTACGTTTCTTTTGCTAAATGTCTAATCATAGTTTGCAAGGTAATTTGAAATATGCCATATCATTTGATTTCAGTAAGTTTTCTGCTACTGGATAGATCTATACGGAGATCACCTTCATAACAAAGGAGAATCTGATAGCCTCCCTTATGGGAAAATGACTGCTTTTTAGCACTCCTGCCCATATGGAAGGACTCTCCAGTCCCATTTAGCCATAAGATATTATGATTGCTTGTCCCATGCTATTTCATATTGATGATGCTTTAAATACTTCTGGAGGGGATTTAAAGGCTCTTACGTAATACTTTCACAGCCCATGAATTTCAAAAATAGGGGATGCTTAACTTATTGGCCCCAAATTCTGTTTCCACTTATGCCTATGTTAAAGCAGAGCCACAAAAGAAATTTCGACCCAGTGTTTCTTCTCTTATTTAAAATGTGAAGTTCCTTTGTCCCCAAAACTAGTGCCAGATTTGTTTGTTTGTGTGTTTAGTTTTGTCGTTGTTTTTCAGATAGAGGGAAAATTAAGTATTCTGGTAATTTATAATTACTTATAGCACATTCCTGTAATTGTAATCATTTGCAGATGTAGCAGTTTATATTTTTTAGAGTGTTAATTTATGAGAACTTGAGCAAATGAAATTAAGCCAAAGTCCTTATAATTTACATTTTTTGAATAGACTTTAAAAATAAACTGGTTTAATTTTTCTGATATGAGTCCTGAGATGTGCAATTTTATATGGAATATGTAGTAGGTAACGTTTGAAGGCTGAATACCAAAGCCTGTCTTGAATGTCTGTTTTGTCTGATGGCTACAGCCAGATTCCACTAGAAAATTTTATAGAAAATGAGAAACTATTTCACTGTTAACATCTATGTCACTAGCAGCCAGAGGTGAGCTCTAGATATCTTTAGAATTGTTTGAAGTTAAATTATTTGATGTTAAATTCTGTTGAGATATTGACCAATGTAAATAATTGTAGCTTTTGTAAAGTTCTGTTTATTTAAAAAATTATGTTTTATTCATGACTTGAAATACCACCTGGAAGAGTTGAAAAATGTAAGAATAAATATGAAAAGAAAATTAATGGGTACATTATTATAAAGTTTGTCATGTCTGATTATTCTGCATGTAGATTATATGTGAACATAAAGTTAATTATATCATTAATCTCTATCAGTGTATTTTTATCCAAGAGACATCATAGAAATATTGTGGATAAAAGCTGAAGTGACTGGATTAAAAGCTGCAAAACTTTTAGGTTAGATTTTAACCCATAGCTACATGACTGTATTTATAGCTGCCACTTAGATAAATTTCTTATTTTTGTCTTCTTAGTATTTTCTAACAAAAATGGAAAACAGAACTTGGGTTTAGTACCACATAATTGTGCAAATTTTCATTTAATTTAAAATAAATTATATAAAATATTAATACCTGAGAAGTTTTAAAAAGTATATGACTTTAGCAAATGATATCTTGTCATTAAATATGGTAAGTTAAAGATATGCCCTCATACTAGAATTTGCATATAAACATGCTGTATGTAGTATTTACTTTGGGCTTCTCAGGTAATGCTAGTGGTAAAGAACCCACCTGCCAATGCAGTAAACATAAGAGACTCGGGTTCGATCCCTGGGTCGGGAAGATCCCCTGGAGGAGAGCATGACAGCCCATTCCAGTATTCTTGCCTAGAGAGTCCCATGTTCAGAGGAGCCTGGTGGGCTGCAGTCCAGTCTCAAAGAGTTGGACCCGACTGAAGCGAGTTAGCATACAGTATATACTTTAAGCCGAGGAACATCCATTTCTTTTTAATTGATATATAGTTGATTTACAATGTTGTGTTACATTCAGGTGTATAGCAGTGATTCAGTTATATATTTATATATATATTCTTTTTCAGATTCTTTTCCCTTATAGGCTATTACAGTAGAGTAGATCCTGCTGGATATCCACTTCATATAACATAGTGTGTCTCTGTTAATACCAAATTCCTGATTTATCCTTCCCCACTTTTCCACTTTGGTAACTGTAAGTCTGTGAGACTGTTTGTTTTGTAAATAAGTTCATTTGTATCATTCTTTTTTCAGACTCCCATATAAACCATACCATGCAATATTTGTCTTTGTCTGGCTCACTTCACTTACTGTGATAATCCCTAGGTCCACCCATGTTGCTACAAATTGCATTATTTCATTATTTTCTATGGCTGAGTAATACCCCGTTGTATCTGTATGCCGCATTTTCTTTAAAGAGATATTTAGGTTTCTTCCATGTCTTGGCCATTGTAAACAGCGCTGCAGCGAACATTGTCTTTTACATGCAGTGTGCGTGAATCTTTTCTGATTGTAATTTTCTCTACAGGATAATATGGTAACTCTGCTTTTAGTTTTTTAAGGAAACTCAATTTGTTCTCCGTAGTGACTGTACCAATTTACTTTCCCATCAACAGTGTAGGAGGAAGGAGCATCCATTTCTGATGATACAACTGGCTAGATATTC
This sequence comes from Capra hircus, assembly GCF_001704415.2. Lineage (NCBI taxonomy): Eukaryota > Metazoa > Chordata > Mammalia > Artiodactyla > Bovidae > Capra > Capra hircus. The sequence continues at coordinate 8,183,641 of NC_030820.1, forward strand.
TGAAAATCAATACTCATCAAAAGCTCTTAAAATATTTCCCTTAGTATCTTTAATAACCATGCCAAATATATGGTTGAACTGGCTTGAAAATAAAAATACCTTTCCAGGTCAAAGGACTAAATGAAACCAGGAACCTGCTGCTCTCTTGATTCCCAGTAGCCCTGCCATCTATGGAGTCTTGAAAGTCAAGCCCTGGGACTCAGTTGGTCTGAGTGCAAGTTGAGAAATATTTGTAACTACAAAGTGACCATCTACAAATTGGCAGCATACATTTACACTACTAATTTGCCTGAAATTCCCAAGCTAAATATTTAAAGTATTCTTGGATGATTTATAGAAGCAACTGAAAACCCTCATAAATACTCTCAGTACAAATCCCAAATAATTTTATGGATAAAGTTAACATGGCCACAAGCTCAGTATGTAAAATCACTAAATGTACAAGGAAATCACCATCATCTAGGATCAAGGGAAACAACAAAAGATAGGATCATAATATTATAATTATCAGGTAAGGTTGTAAATAAGTATTCATGTTGTAGTTACTAAAAAGATAATTAAAATGGTATAAAATGATTTAACAGCTCTAAAACTAATCAAATAGAAGTTTAGCAATTAAAATTAGTTTTTAAAACGTCACTCCATGGATTAAATAGTTAAAATCTAGAAAACTGGAAGACCTGAAAGATTGCAGCATAAAAAGGCAGATAGTTGGAAAGTGTAAAAGCCAGATTAAGAGATGTAGAGAGCATAGTGAGTAGGTCTAAGGTGCCTCTTACTGAAATGGCAGAAGGAAAGGCTAGAGAAAATAGAGACTGATATTTGAAAATGTAATGACTGAGAATTTTTCAGAGTCGAAGAAAAGCTAAAGCCTTAGATTCAGGAGCATCAACAAATCTCAAGCAGGATAAATATAAAGAAGACCACACCAGGATATCTGGAAGCCCACCCATAGAACCCCAAGGACAAGAGTGAAATCTTAAGAGCAGCTACAGAGAAAGGATAAGCTGTCCAATGAACAAGCACCATGAGACTAACAGGTCTCTCTCATAGCATCAATGAAAGACAGAAAACATTAGATAAAGCCCGCAAGTGCTATGAACAATGTCAAATTAGATTTGTAAACCCAGCAAAACTATCTTCCAAGAGTGAGACAGAAATAAACATACCTTTCAAAAAAGTTAAAACTGAGAGAATTTACCACCAGCAGACCCTGACTTTAAAAAGAAAATCCTAGAAGGGAGGTCCAAAGTATAAAAAGAAATGATGAGAAAAGAATTAAGTAGATATGTTGGTAAATCTAGTAAAATATTGATCCTATAAACCAGTAATAGCATCAATTTGTAAGGTGTGAAAATAAAAAATACTAGACAAAAGCTGCCTGTAAGCTGAGGAGAGATGATCAGAATTTATAAAAGATAAAGATCTTTTTATTATTCAAGTAGAAGATTTGGATTACCTTTAAGCATTGTTTAGTGTGAATGTTATATTTTTTAGGGTAACCACTAAAATAATTCAGTGTGTATCTCCCGAACCAGTTATGAACCCGCACATGCACTAATTTGTGCAGCAAAAATATTCCTTGCACTTTTTTTTTCCTAATTTCAAGAATTACTTTCTACTTATCACATTGTAGGGCTTATATGAATCCAACAAGAGTAATGCAAACACAGTGATCAGCCCCAGTTATCAAAGTGTTACGATACAGAGATGCCATTGAAAGCAGCATTTTAGACATGAGATCTTGTTGACCTGTCTGGGAGGAAACATGTCATACTGAGTTCATGTAGGCTCTGGTATTGTGGGATTATGTGGCAAATTCACATTTGTATTTATTATGAAGATAATTAATTCTAATGAAAAAAGAACTATATTCCCCAATCTACTCTTTCAGACACGATCCACTGTTTCTTATCTACCAAGATTTTTGATGTCCCGCATGGAGCTGATACTATATCTCTGCCTAAATGACCTCAAAAAGAGAGAGAAATGTAACTGATATGACATTTATTTAGAAGAAATTATGTGAAAACCTTAACAAGATCAGCTGTAGTTATTTGTTAGGAGTCTATTTCTAGTTACTTCCTTTATATATAGACTCCAGTCCCTGTATGATCCTCTGATATTCTAAAGCTTTAGTTTTTAAAGTGTGATGTGGGAAACTCTGGGAGACTGAGGTCCTCAAGGCGCTTTCGGGGGCTCTATGAGGTCAACATGATTTTCATAATAATACTAAGGCATTATTTGCCTTTTAAAATTCTCATTCTATTACAAGTATATTGTGTTTTTTTAGAGGTGACATGATATCTTAACATATTGAACATAGAAGCTGGAATGAGGATCCAACTCTCTGCTTTTTAAATCGGACATTAAGGATATTTGAAAACATTTAAAACAACATCATTTTCTACCTAGATATTTTATTTTTAAAAATATGGTTATTTTTCATAATTAATGTTATCCATATTAATTTTTGATGGATAATTTTTAAAATATATAATTTATTTAAAAATGATCAGTTAATTTATAACACAGTAAATATCTATCTATACAGATAATACAGAGAAACAAAAACTCAAAATGTTTAGTAATATTTAAGAAAGTAAAAGAACAGGAAGGGACTATTTATGAGTTAAGTGATGTTTAATAGGCGTGGAATTCTTTAGGCTGGTTGAAAGGCCCTGTGTCATGTGTCAGTTTGTAACTTTTTCTGTAGCAGAATCTATTAGGAAAGATAGTATGTGTGTCTAGTGGAGGTGTTTCTAGTATCTTTTGGGCAAGCTTGGAGTGCTTTGTATTACCGCTGATCTTCAGTAGACATTCTCTATGGTAAATTAGAGCCCCAAATGTTTCCATAGTTCCAACCTTGAACTGTTATTTTAGGATAGACACCAATAAATATTAGAGATCTACTGGGAAGGCAGAGGACATTTTCAGATTTATGAGGGAGAAAAAAATCAATTGTGTCCCTGTGGCTGTGTAAGTCATGAGTAGCACAAGTGGTCTTATGCAAAGCTGACAATATCATGGAATATAAACCTTTGCTTTGGAATTTTCCCAGAAATTAAAGTGGCATAATAAAGGAAAGTCAATGCCTTAGCTTATATCTCAGGAGGAATTTGTACTTCTGATGGCTTTGTATTGTTACTTCACTTTGGCTGAGCTCTGGAAATTATTTTTTTTTTTCTCTCTCTAAAAAGTCAGGTGACCTCACATTCTTCTGCCTTCTGGTTTATTCGCTTTTCCTTCCCCTTCAATCCTTGATTAAATCTTCTTGGCCCCTAGGAGTTCTTATTCCTTATACAGCAAGTCATGCACTTTCTCCTCTTGTTAAGGAATGAATTAATAAGCTTAACTCCCTCTTTGAAGAAGAGTTTGGAATGCTTCCTTGGTGAAAATTAATATTCAATTGCTGAGATTGCTATTTCACAAACAGCAGAATAAAAGAAACAGCATAGTTGCACTTGAGAATAATTGAAATTGAATTTCAGTTCGGATTATACCACAGTGACTCAAACTTTCAGGGAAAATTTTAAGTTTACTTTCTTATGGAAGTGAGCACATGTTTTTTCCTGCTGCATATTGATAACAAGACCACTTCATTCACTGCTTTGAAAGAACATGGGCTGAGTGGTTCTTCTGGCACTGGACTTTGGAGTTTTAGATACATCCTATTGACCTAAAAAATCCACCAGTATTTTTCTTTCTTTGGCTTTAAATGAGTTCTCCAAAGGTCAGTAGGCATAATACTTCTTCAGATTGTATCTTTTTATACTTTATAATATTCCTATGATACTTTTATGAGGCCAGTAGATGAATACTTAAGAGGTGATTCCTACCATTTCTCTCGGCTAGCCCTTTGACTTGCATGGGTTTTTCATCACAGATTATGCAAACAAATCTGTGTTGCTTAACTTAAGTTGCTTAAGAAAATATATATTTGGTAGTTAAAAATAATTTAAATGTCAGAGAAAACTTTGTGCTGGGGAGAAGAATAAGAAATTGGGACATAACAGTATGTGGAGAAGTTTCATAGCTTAAGGTATAAAGAGAATCAACCTAAAGAAGTTATATCTACACACAGGCAACTCTCAAGACAGCTGAAATCCTTATTTTTTATCTCCATTTTACTTATCTTTGAGAACTTGGAGTGTGTAAATGATTTGCAGAAACAATTACAAAAGTTCTCAGTAATAACATAGCTTTTTTTTCACCCAAATTGAAATAAAATTATCAATAAGACCCAATTTATCCAAGGCTGATGTTGATTTGTCAGGCTGAAATAACTGGTCTGGGAATCAGAAGACATAGCATTGTATTTTGACTCTAACACTTATTTGCTGTGCAACGTTGACCTCATTGCTTTACTTCTCAGGGCTTTAGTTTCCTCATTTACATATTGAGGATAATCATGCTTGTCCTGACTGCTTCATAGAACTTTTGTGAGACAATATCAAATATCACGCTGGAGTCAAGATTGCTGGAAGAAATATCAACAACCTCAGGTATGCAGATGATACCACTCTAATGGCCAAAACGAAGAGGAACTAAAGAGCCTCTTGATGAAGGTGGAAGAGGAGAGTGAAAGAGCTGGCTTAAATACTCAACACTCAAAAAAGGAAGATTGTTGCATCATTGATTCATGGCTAATAGATGGGGAAAAAGTGGGAACAGTGCCAGTTTTTATTTTCCTGGGCTCCAAAATCACTGCAGATGTTGACTGCAGTCATGAGATTAAGACGCTTGCTCCCTGGAAGAAACGCTATGACAAACCTAGACAGTGTATTAAAAAACAGAGACATTACTTTGCTGAGAAAGTTCCATATAGTCAAAGCTATGGTTTTTCCAGTAGTCACGTATGAATGTGAGAGTTGGACCATAAAGAAGGCTGAGTGCCAAACGATTAATGACTTCCAGCTATGGTGATGAAGACTCTTTAGAGTACCTTGGACAGCAAGGCAAACAAACCAGTCAATCCTGAAGGTGATCAACCCTGCATATTCATTGGAAGGACTGATGCTGAAGCTCCAATTCTTTGGCCATCTGATGAGAAGAACTGACTCACTGGAGAAGACCCTGGTGCCAGGAAAGATAGAAGGCAGGAGGAGAAGGGGGAGACAGAGGATGAGATGGTTGAATGACATCACCGACTCAATGGACATGAGTTTGAGCAAAACTCTGGGAGATAGTGAAAGAGAGGGAAGCCTGGTGTGCTGCAGTCCATGGGATTGTAAAGAGTCAGACATGCTTAGTGACTGAACCCCAACAACAGCCAAGTAATGTGTGTGGGCAAGTGCTTTCAGAAAAATATACAATATTACTGATTTTGAATAGTTATTATTATTGATATTAATATCTTTAAACTGCCTTGTTTTCCAGTTTCTCCTATTCAGGCACATCTTAAAAATTGTTGCAAACTCTGAAAACACATTAAAATTTTATTCCTAATTGAGACTGCTAAACATTTTATATTAAAATTCACACTAAGGTACTAGCTATGGGATCTTGTTATGTCTCTTCACCTATAGTCCAACTCTATTTTTTGTCATTAATAACTTTTTAAAAAACGAAGTGGTTTGACTCTAGATAGACAAAACAATCTTAGAAAAGAAGACCAAAGTTGGATGGTTCACATTTCCTAATTTCCAAACTTACTACAAAGCTGAAATAGTCAAAACAGGGATGAACTGACATAAGGATAGACATACAGATCAATGGAATAAGACTGAGAGTCCAAAGATAATCCCATGCATATGTGATCAGTTGATTTTCGACAGGGATTTCATTGGCCATTGTTCTACAATGGCCAATGCAAAGACTGTTTTGAATAGGAAAAAAAGGATTGTCTCTTCCACAAGGGTACTGGTACAACTGGATATCCTCATGTAAAAGGGTGATGTTAGATCTTTTCTCACAAAGAGTATCTCAAACTAGGTCATAAAAATAAAGTCCAAAGCTAAAAAACTTACACATACACACAAGGGTGAAGCCTTTATGACTTTGGATTTTGCAATGGGTTCTTAGATATGATACAAAAATCACAGGCAATAATATATATATATATAAAAGATAATTTGGACATCATCAAAATGAAAAGGTTTTGTGTCTCAAAGAACACTGTCAAGAATGTGAAAAAGGCAGTCTAAGAAATGGGAGGAAATACTTTTAAGTCCTTGATCTGAAAGCGTGTACTATCCAGGATACATAAAGTGCTCTTACCACTCAACAACTACGAGAGAAACAATTAAACAGCACTTAAAAATTTGAGTAAAGGGCTTGAATAGACATTCCTCTGAGGAAGATGTGCAAATAGGTGCATGAAAAGATAATCAGCATGCATAGTCACTAGAGAAATGCAAATGAAAACCACAATGATATACCTCTACACACATGCAAGGATGGCTATTATAAATTTTAAAAAGGGAAAATAACAGTGTTAAGAAGGAAGTAGAGAAATCAGAACCCTCATATATAGTTGGTGAAAATGTAAAGAGTTCTAACCACTGTGGAAAATGGTTTTGTGGTTCCCCAATAAGTAAAATATAGAATTACCGTATGACTCAGCGTTTCCACTCCCAAGCATATGCCCCCAAAGAACTGAAGACATGTTCAGACAGCAACTTGCACAGATATTCTTAACAGCATTATTCACAATCACCAAAATGTGGAAATAACTCAAATTTCCATCAACTGATGAATGGGTAAACAGGATGCTGTTTATCTATATAATGAAATCATATTCCATCATAAAAAGGAATGAAGTACTGATACTTGGTACAAGATGAATGATCTTTGAAAGCATACACTAAATGAATGAAGCCAGACACAAAAAGCTTCCTATTATATGCTCCATTTGAAGTATATAGTAGGTAAGAAATATACAGAATAAGAAAATCCATAGAAATAGAAAGCAAATTAGTGGTTATTGGGGTCTGGGGAAAAGGGGAGAATGAGAAATGACTGCTTAGTGGGGAAAGGATGTCCTTTTGGAGTGATGAAAATGTTGTGGAACTGGGTAGTGTTGATGGTCACACAACATTCCCAGGTGGTAAGCAAACCCACCATGCTTTGTGCTTTCTATATGAAATACACCTGAACAACAGTGAGCTGGTTAAATATTAGTGAAAATCACAATAATAGAACACTCACTAAGCACAAGGTACTGTTCTAAGTGTTTTGAATGAATTTGCTCATTTAATTACCATAAAAGCTCTATGAAATGAGTGCTCTTCCTCTCTTTTAATGTGGGGTAACCAAGGTGTAGAATGTTAGGTGACTTTGCATGAGGTCACATGCTTAATAAGTGGTTAGTTAGTAAGGGATTTGATTCCAGTTGATCTGTTTCCAAAACCAAAGCTCTTCACAAAGTCATTGTTTTTGCAATAGAAAATGAGGCCAAACAGATAGTACTTTGGCTTCATTGCTGACTAGAAGATATTGGGAAAGTTATACAGCAGAATCCGTATCACCGTTTTACTATTACAGCTTTCTATATCTGGGAAAACAAAACAAAACAAAACAAAACAAAAGCAAGCAACTCTTTGGAGAAGCGGAGATCTCCTGACCCATGCATAATGCTAGCAGAACAGCATTACATGCGAGGAGTTAGTTGTTTATTGTACTGTCTCGGTAAGCATCCGTGGACAGTTTGCCTCCAGTTCTGATCGTCCCTGTATGTGTTTTTTAGTTATTTGCAAACTACTGTGATTTTTCTCACCACACTTCTGTATTTATTTTTGTCCCTGTCAAGTGTTATTCTCCCATCTCTTGAATCAAGGTTGAAATTTAGTGATAAATATTGTTGTTTTGGGTATTTGACAGAGTATTTTAGAAGTCAGTTTTCTGAAAGTTTTTTAATGAAACCATTTATAAAATGTAAAAGAGAGTTAAGGCAGAATAATTTAAAAAATTAACCAAGTTGGAATACATCTAAATATTAAATATAGGGCGCTAAAGCACTCCTTTCTGATTGTAAGAATAATTTTGGTCAGAGAAAAGGCTGTTTGTATTCTGTCACTCCCTTAGCCTTCAAGGTGGTATAATCAATCCTGTTAAAAATGGGCAACTTTGATTCCTCCTACCTGATCTAAAAACAAAACAAAATCCATTTCACTCATCATTCTCTAGTCCTTTTTCTCCTTTATTTTTTCCTCATTGAAATGTAAGTGGCAAAAAGACTGAACCTTATTCCCCACTGTGTCATCAGTACCAAGAAAAATAGTTGGTTTGTGGAGGATTGAATACACTTTGATTGAATGAGTAAGTGAATAAATGAATCTACATCTTGTTTTCTTGACTCTGATATTTCTGAAAAAATGGAGTTACTTTGGATAAAAATATTTTCAAACCACCTCCAAGTAAAAATTGAATGGATGTAAGGAAATACAAAAAGAATCATAAGTTTACTATAGAGCATACTGTTAGAAACAAAAGGAAAAACACTAAAACTTCAATAAAAATAGCTGTTTTGCTGAATATGAAGTAAAACAGTAAATAAATAAATATGTTAAAATAACTACTTCACTATTAAAATATGCAAATAAAATCAAGAGCAGAGAGCACGTTTTTACCTATAAAATTTATAAGTTCTTTGAATCATAATATTCACTTCTATGAAGGAATGATGCAGTAGATATATCAGTGAAATTATGAGACAGGTAAAATCCACTAACTCCATAACATGTAGAAGGGCTGTCAAAAAGCAGCCAGGATCAGATGTGAACCGCAGGGGTTGAATTTAGGAAAAAAACCCGATGAGTACAAAAAAGACACTTTGTGGCAGAAATGCAGTTACATCCTCTTTTTTCCTTTCTTTTAAAAGGCGTGTGGAACTGAGGTGAGCAATGCTACTTCTGGAAATTTAACTGACTTGATAATCAGACAATAAACACTAGTGTAGCCTACAGGTCATTGTATATTTTGAGTGTCAGTCTGAACCGAAAATATGTTTACATATATGTGAAATAATATATTTTGAATTTTAATCATTGCAATAGCATTTTATCAGGAGCAGAACATTGGAATAAAGCCAAATATCAATCAGTAGAGGTTTGGTTAAGTAAATTATGGTACAAGCATGCAATGGAATAGAATGTAGCTATCTCTTAAGTAATGATATAGAATTAACTATAAATTGTATTATTAAGTAGAAAAAGCAAGATATACCATGATATGCATTATATGCTGCTGCTAAGTCGCTTCAGTCGTGTCCGACTCTGTGCGACCCCATAGACGGCAACCCACCAGGCTCCCCCATCCCTGGGATTCTCCAGGCAAGAACACTGGAGTGGGTTGCCATTTCCTTCTCCAATGCATGAAAGTGAAAAGTGAAAGTGAAGTCGCTCAGTCGAGTCCGACCCTTAGCGACCCCATGGACTTCAGCCTTCTAGGCTCCTCCGTCCATGGGATTTTCCAGGCAAGAGTACTGGAGTGGGGTGCCATTATATGCTGCCCATTATGAAAAAAAAGATAAAACACATATGTTCATCTTTACTTTTCTATTCATAGATAAAATCTAAAAGACTATATACATTAATAATAATGTTATCTGCAGAACAGATGAGGTGAATAAGAAAAAGCCATGGGAAGAACTTTCTACTGTTTACTTTTTATTTTTATTATAGTGATATAAAAACAACTTATAAGACGAATATATTGTCTACTCAAAAAATAAATATTAAAAAAAATTAGAAAAAAGTGAGATGTTTAGAAAAGCATGTTTTCAAGTTGAAGAAAATAATATATACATGCTTCTGTTTGTGGGATGTTTATCATAATGGTATTTAGGTTAAATGATAATTTAGGGTGTATACAAATATTTATTGCCAGATACATACATTGAACTATTGTTTACACTGATTACTTATTGGAAGTATCTCGAACACTGTGATACATTTACACAATGAAATACCATCAGCAATTAAAATGGTTCTGAAAAATAATAGCTAAAGATATGGAAATGTATTTACAGTATGTTGTTCATGGGGGAACAGAAGAAACAAGTGAGATAATTCAAGGTAGGCTTCCATAGCTGTAAAATACAGAGTTGGAAAGTATGCGTACAAGCTTATTCACACATAGAGAAGGAACTAGATGTATATTCACTAACTGGTGATTGTATTTCTCTTAGGATAGTTGTATAATATGTAAATTTTTCTTATCTCTAAAGTTCTTCCAATAAATAATCACAGAAAAACAAAATATTTATTGAAGGCTTTGAATGGGCTATGCTATATATTAAGCTTTTGGTGACCATCGTCTCTTTAATTTCTCAAAACCACACAACTTAGGTATTAATCATTTTACAGATGGACAATCTGAGGCTCAGAGAGATTGAGTAACTTACCCAATAGTGCAGAGCTAGGGTTGGATGCAAGCCCAGGTCTTTTTGATCTAACACTTATTTCCTGATCGCCCTGCTAAATGATTCGGAGAAGCACTGCTTGCAACGGAAAAAACGTCTCTGCCACTAGTTTTCTTTTTAAGTGACAAATCTTTGCCTTGTTTTTCAGAACTTATGTTTTTGTGGGATATACGAATAATGCTCAAGCATTCCCTGATAGTAATTTAAATATTCTTGCACGTGTGAATTATTTGTGTGTGTGTGTGTGTGTTTTACAGTAGATAAAATATGTTAATTTGTGTAAATGGTCTTCTGGGTGCAGATGCTCACCCTGAAAGCAGCCTTATCTTCAAAGCTGCTTGTCTTTCATGTGAGGCTTCTTTTATATGCATAGTTTATTTTTCTAATGCTGTCTCAATGTAGGAATAATTTTGAGGAGGCATGTGTGGCTAAATGAAAGAAACAAGAGCTCTCTTGGCTTTTGGTAAATATTAATGAGCTCATAGAAAATCTTGTTAGTGAAGTGCGGCACTCTTTTGAGATTTCTCTGCCATCTTGGCCCTTTGTGGGTCCTGCTTCTTTGTTCAGATTAGCATACTGGGGTGTGTGCTATTGTGAGCCCTGTTTTAGCTCCTTTATGTGCGCTGACAGAAGGCTCACCTTGGTCTATTATCAGGAATGTCTAGGCATCTTAATAATATATTGGATTTCAACGAGACAAAAAAATAGCAAATCATTCAGAAATAATTAATCTGACTTATTCATTTCCAAGTTTTACCACCAAGGGGATAGTGTTCATTTCTGATCATGGTTATATTGTCATCATTAACAAGCTGAAATCTAACTTCTATTAATTTGCAAGTAAGGAGAAGTTTAGATTCTGAATTGTTTGTGTCAAAATTCACACATACATAGCATGGGTAAAATTATTGTAATACACGTACAATTTGTTTTAGGCACTTAGTTTTATTTTAGACAATGCATTGTGTATAACCATCTTTATTTGAGACAATATATTATGTATAACCATCTATATATTTTTAATAATTGGTTTTACCTCATAAGCAATAATATTTTTAATTGTGCCAAGTCATGAGAACTCAGAGAAAATAATATTTAGCTTATTATTACCACATTGGTTATCCTTTAAAATGGTGTCATGGGGTGTTACTATGTAAATCATGAGTATACCTATTTGCTGATTTTATTCTACCATACATAATACTGGAACATAGGGGGAAAAAAAAAAGACAGTTCCTCTAATAATGGAATGTCGGAATATCCAAATTACCTAAAATAAACCTTTAAAACTTATCCATCATTTAAAAAATTCTCTATTAGTCTAAGAGTGTATATGGCACATATAAGGGCATTACCTGACAAAGCAGCATTTTCTTTTCAAGAATGCGGAATATGAGTCTAGTGACAAGGGGTCATAAATTCATACCTAGTTTTTAAAAAATGAGCCATTGAATAAAAAAGCCAAGAAAAACAAAGCAGTTATCTGAAAACAATTTTTAGACAAGAAAAATGCATTGAGCACTTTCAAGAGTTATTACTAATCTGTCATTGCCCACGTCTTCATCTACTTTCACAGCAGTTCAACGTATTGTACGCTTTTACTGTCGTAAAGAGAGAAAAATGACGGAACCCAAGAATATGACAAGAGTGTTTGGAAACATAGACATAAAAGTGCCATTAATCCACCATAAGTCTCTGCTCCAAAACCTTGCTAAAGTTTTGTTCACATTGATTTAAATAAATTATTTATTAGGTCCTCTTCCAAACAGCTTTTTGGTAGATTTTTATCAGAGGCAATTTTGAACGAAGGTTGAAGCTGGGTCAGTTTTAGTTGCTTATGAACAGTGTGAATCCCTTGAGAAACCATTTCAATTGTTTGAGAAATAAGGAGACCAGTCCTGAATGTGATTTTTAAATCTGAAAAATAAAGCTGGTTGCTGACAGAAGTTTTAGTAACTTTAAAAACAGAAAAAATATAAAGTCGTGATCACATATAGCCATTTATCCAAGGTTGTGTTTTTGGTGAGATAGAAGAGAAGTATCTAATAAAACTCCAGAAATACAAACAGGGTCAGATATAGCTTTTATTATTTACAGTTTTGAGACAGACAGACAGAGAGAATAATGTTTAATATAAAGTGTGGTTATTTCACTTTGAGGTATACTCCACTCAGTGCAGTTGTATTAAAATTCTACTTTTATTTTTTAGAAAGGTTAAAATCATGGTTGAAATCTGAACCACTGGCTAGATATATTGGTTTCATATGCTAAAGTGCTTAGTCCTGGACACTAATTCTAGGCAAAGTATTGAAAATAGTTCTAAAATGTTTAAATTGTACCTTAAAGTTCTAAAGTAATGGAAGCTTTATTTTAAACGTTTGACTTGCGTTAAGGAAGCCCATCATAAAACCCCAATTATTTTTAACATAGCTAATTTTCTCAGTGCAGTTCAATAAGATCTGACATTGAGAAATCTTATTTAGATAGTTTTTCAAGTAACATATTGTGGTAGTCAGAATGATGACCCTTCTAAGATGTCTGTGGGCTTCCCTTATAGCTCAGTTGGTAAAGAATCTGCCTGCAATGCAGGAGACCTGGGTTCGATTCCTAGGTTGGGAAGATCCCCTGGAGAAGGAAATGACAACCCACTCCAGTATTCTTGCCTGGAAAATTCCAAGCACAGAGAAGCCTGGCGGGCTACAGTCCATGGGGTCACAAGAGTCAGACACGACTTAGAGACTAAACCACCACCAAGGTGTCTGTACTCTGATTTCTAGAACCTGTGAATATTGCTTTATCTGATGAAGGGATTTGCAGATATGATTAACATGGAGTAATTAATTCTAGCTTATTTGGGTGGGCTCCCTTTAATTGTAGGAGTCCTTAAAAACAGAGAAGCTTTCCCTTCTATAGTCAGAGGGGGAAGTGATTTTGGAAGAAAAGCATAGAAAGGTGCAACATTGCTGGTTTTGAAGATGAAGGAAGGAGGCAACAAGTCCAGGGATATGGGTAAACTCCAGAAGACAGAGAAGGCTTGGGCATTAGTCCTCTCTTCAAGGTCTCTAGAAAGAACCACCCTGCCAACACCTGACTTTAGCCCAGTGAAACTGATTAGACTTCTGACCTCCAGAACTATCAGAGAATAAATAAAACTGTGTTGTTTTAAGTGACTTAGCTTATGGAAAGTCATTTCAGCAGCCATAATAAACTAATGTAGGCATATTTAAGATATCAATTGAGGCATATGTGTATGAAAAGGTACATGGGCAGAGGATGGTTTTTGATTCATTGAATAAAAATTAGATTAGTAAAATCATAGAAGTTATATTTTCAGATAAAAGCCTATTTACTTTTGTGTTAAATGAACTCCAATTGGAAAAACTTAAAATGTAGTAGATTGTTGCAGAATAATCATCCACAGTTCTTATTTCTATTTTCACACACTGAGCAGGCCCGTTCCATACTGACTATTAATTTGACCATGAAACTAACTTTGGCCAATCAGGCATGATCCAAAGTGGCTCAAACAGAAGCTTAAAAAGTGCTTTGCCATTGAACTTGCTCTTTCTCTGGCTAGAAACTTACTTCACAGTATGAAGAGGCCTGGGCTAGCCTCCTGGAGAATGAGAGATCCTGAGAAACCTCTAGAATGGGAACGATACTGTCTTAGACCACCAAGTCCCAGCTAAATGGGTCCAGACTGGAAGAACCACTAACCTAATCAACAGGATCATAAGACGTAATAATTAGTGTGTGTGTGTGTGTGTGTGTGTGTGTGTGTGTGTGTATGTATGCGCGTGCGTTTTATACCATGAAGTTTGGAGATGATTTGTTTCTCAGAAATGGATAACCAGTATAGTGCACCAGGAGCTTTGCTGCTGGCTCAGGTGGTAAAGAATCTGCCTGTAATGCAGAAGATGCGTGTTTGATTGCTGGGTTGAAAAGATCCCCTGGAGAAGGGAATGGCTACCCACTCCAGTATTCTAGCCTGGAGGATTTTATAGACAGAAGAGCCTGGCGAGCTACAGTCCATAGGAATGCAAATAGTTGGAAACAACTGAGCGACTAACACTTTCAGATACATGTAATGCATTTACTTTCTCAGGCTTTCAGTTCAGTTCAGTCACTCAGTCATGTTCAACTCTTTGCGACCCCATGGACTGCAGCACACCAGGCTTCCCTGTCCGTCACCAACTCCTGGAGCTTGGTCAAACTCATGTTTATCAAGTCTGTGATGATGTTCATTGAGTCGGTGATGTCATCCAACCATCTTATCCTCTGTCGTCCCCTTCTCCTCCTGCCTTCAATCTTTCCCAGCATCAGGGTCTTTTCCAATGAGTCAGTTCTTCATGTCAGGTGGCCAAAGTATTGGAGCTTCAGCTTCAACATCAGTCCTTCCAATGAATGTTCAGGACTTAGTTCCTTTAGGATGGACTGGCTAGATCTCCTTGCAGTCCAAGGGACTCTCAAGAGTCTTCTCCAACACCACGGTTCAAAGGCATCAATTCTCAGGCTTTGGGGTACATTTTAGACATGACTGTTCCTCTGGCAATGGTAGGGGGTAGCATTTAGCTATCCTATGTTAACTTCTCTTAAATCATTTTTAGCCTTTGACTTTTAGGAGGCTGTGCTAGAAATTGTGTCAGGGATTTTTGGGGCATCCTGAGATGACCAAAAGCAAGGTACCTTGACTTGGACTTTTCAGCCCCTTTTTTATCTGTATCCTCCAAAATACATCTAATCAAATACAATATTTTAGTAAAAACTTTTTACCTTTGAAAAATATAGCATGGTTATTGGTAAATATCTTCTGTGTTTTTGTAAATCTGTGGCAGAGAGGGGGTTACCTGAGATGTCATACCTCATTGGTACCTTTGAATCAAGTGGTTGAAATCATAACTTTGCAAAAAAGGATTGAAAATACAAGGAACATGGGCGCAGTCTCACCTGGTTTCTTGGGGGAGTTGTGTATTCATTTCTGGGGCTGTAAAAGATCACAGTTTGAAGATGCGCTGGCCAGATGACCTCTGAAGTCCCTTCCAGCTCTAGAATTACAGCATCATGGCTGCTCCTGTCATATTGGGAAGATGATATTTATCTCCATGGAGCACAGCAAAGTTAACTGACTCCCCTGGGAATGGAAGCAATGAGTCTGTCCTCTTCACCTTAAACTCAGTCAACTGAAATAGCCATTCAGGCCTCCCAGCTGCTTCCAAGTGTTCACTTCCAGAAATCTGTCTCTACAATATGAGCAAGGAACTCCTGTGGTATCTTCCTCTGTGACCATCCATGCTTGCAGAATCATATGTTTCATTTCAGGGTAACTGATATGTAAGAATTAAAAATGAAATAGAATTTAATAATTTTTTTTTAGTCAAAGACAATAGCATTTGTTAGTTAAGGGATTTTTTTTTTTTTTTTTGCCAAATATGTAGTTTGACCTCAAAGGGAGTTAATCAGTGAATCTTACAATATCCTTGTTTGAGTTAAAGTCGAAGAAATTACATTTTGTAGAACATGATGTTTGTATTGGAAAGGTATGTGTGTATATCTATGTGTATGTTTGGGTGTCTATGTGTACAGTCTATAACTTGTAAGGATATGATGGAAACTGTATTATCTCATATAATATTTCATTCTGCTTCATGCATAGCTTTTTAATTAGGTAACTGTATCTCCCATGGTTTCATGTAAAATAACAAATCAGATTTTCCATTGCCAAAACTTGAGCCTTTTGAGAACACTTTTCAAACTGTTAAGACATCATCAGTGTACTGCTATCTACCCTTGTGTTCTGAGAGTTAATGTAGGTTTTAGAAAGGGTCTCATTTACTGGCTAATGATATCTTTTCAGAAGAGTTACTTGGCTTCTGTGAAATAGCCTTTATCTTTCTGCTTTTTGGTTAATTCAATTGAGTTTTCATCTCATCTACATTGTTTCATTGTAATTGCAGTTAGTCCTTCATTTTACAAACCATTCTACTCCAAAAATCTCCTTTCTGAGTTGGTTGTTTGGAATTTAGAAAGTATTTCTCAATAGTAAAATAAATGCTACAAATGTTGAGTCTATGTCAAGAATAACCCACAGAAGCTAACTTAACCTTTCATGTGCCCAGTGCTGCCACCCAGTCTAAACAGTATCAATAGCCAGCAATGTACATGTGGGTAAGATGCTTTTCAAGATCCAAGTTAGGAAGACTGAAGCTCATTCTTCTATATCATTGTTTGGGTCCAGGGTTGGGGACTTCGGAGTTGTGTGATAAGGTCAAAGCATCCATATAGAGGCTGAAGAGAAGGAGTCAAGAGTTGTGAGTCGGGAAGGTGAGACAGGAGGATGAAGAGTAGAGAGAAAATTTGAGAGCCAGCTAGGTGAGTGAGTGGATGTGAACCTAAAGCTGGATTAGGTTTAAAGGCTTCTGTAACCTTCACTCCTGTCTCTAAATAAGTTCAAAACCGGGTACAGATTCAGGCTCATTAGGTAGTACTCTGTCTTTCTCCTGGGACTAACTAGCTAGACCAGGCAAGTCCGTTTCATGAGGATTGCGGAAGTGTAGCAAGGCAAGTTGAAATGCTTAGAAGCTGCGGGCCTTCAATTCTACCTTTTTCTTTGAACCAGAGCCTGTTAACTTGGCCAAATAAAGGAGGAATAGGAAAATTGGCCAAATAGGAAAATAAACTCCACCTCTTTTAGTGGGTGAAACTGTAAAGTCACTTTATAAAGAATGTGGATGCATGGACAGGTGAAGAATTGGGGCTAGTAGCACAATCTGCTGACCTATCTCTTACCTGTGTACTGGTGGGAGTGCTATGGGCCTTTGCTGCCCTTCTGAAATAACCTCTTTCTCTGACTTCTGAGATGAAACAATTCCTTGATTTTCATCCCATTCCTTTGGCCCACCCTGTATATAATCTTTGCCAATCCAACTTCCTAGAGATCCAACTGGAAATGTTTAAGACCTGATACTGCACCCTGTTTGTATTTTTATTTCTTTCTAATGTGGCTTCTAGTTAGTGTTATCCATGTTCATGGATCTCATTGCCATGGAAATAAAAAATAAAGATGAAATCAGAAATGCTTAAATTTCTCCCCTGGATTCCAGTATATATATATGGGTATATATGTATGTATGTATATATATATGGCTTTCTCGATGACTTGGTAGGTAAAAGAATCTGCCTGAAATTCAGGAAACATGGGAGGTACAAGTTTGACTCCTGGGTCAGGAAGATCCTATGGAGAAGGAAATGGCAACCCACTCCAGTATCCTTGCCTGGAAAATCCCATGGACAGAGGAGCTACAGTCCATGGGATTGCAAGGAATTGGACATGACTGAGCGACTAGGCACACATACATATATCTTCCAGTTGTAAGATATCTTTTAAAAAATATTTATTTATTTTGCTATACTGGATCTTATTTGTAGCATGTGGGATCTTTCATTAGTTGTGGCATGCAAACTCTTACTTACAGCATGTGAGATCTAGTTCCCTGACCTCGAATTGAACCTGGGCCCCCTGCACTGGGAGCATGGAGTCTTAGCCACGGGACCCCCAGGGAAGTCCTAATATCTTGACGATAACTCAGATTCAGCATCCTATCCCAAACCTTCAGTGCTTCCTAACTCAGTGAATGGTACCATATCCATTGAGTTAAATGTGCCAAAAGACCAGGAGCCACCCTTGATACTATTCTTTTATCATTAAATGCTATTCCTTATGTTGCCAAAATAGTTCTGGAATTCAACTGCTTCTTTCTGTTGCTGCCGTTCCTCCCTAGTTCATCCTTGCTCACAAGGACAATGGTAATAACTTCTAAACCTCATCCCCATTTTCCTTCATCTGACCTCTTCTCTGAACTGAATCCAGAAAGGTGTTGTTGACAAACAAGTCTAATTATTTCCATCCTTTCCAAGACACTTCAGTGGATGAAGCCCTGCCAAATGGATGGAGATAAAATGCGAAACAGTCCTATTCATTTTTGTTCTTCTCTCATCCCAAGTCATGGTTAATGTCTTAGTCAGCAGTTCTCCAAAAAAACATGACATGAGACAAGAATCTTGTAGGACTTTTATTTGGAAAGTGGAGTCAGGAACTAGCAACGAAGGAGGAGGAAGAGTGAGCAAGAACAGAAGGAAAAAGGGTGCTTTCCCGTAGTTCTGCTATAGGCAGGGCTGTTGGGGAAGATGAAGAATAGGACCCATAATGATTCACCTTTGGCCACCTGATGTGAAGAGCCCACTCATTGGAAAAGACCCTGATGCTGGGAAAGATGGAGGGCGGGAGGAGAAGGGGGTGAAAAAGGGTGAGATGGTTGGATGGCATCATCGACTCAATGGGCATGAGTTTGAGCAAGCTCCAGGAGATGGTGAAGGACAGGGAAGCCTGGCCTGCTGCAGTCCATGGGGTCACAAAGAGTCAGACATGACTGAGTGACTGAACAACAGCAGTGCTATGCCTACAGAATGTGCAGCTAGTTGTGTGCATCCCCTGCCCCACCCCTGTTTCAGGGTTGCATCCATGTGTGTTCAGTTCACCTGAATTTGAGAGCCAGACTTTGTAATCCTCCCCATCTCTGCCTACTTACTTCCCACTCATCATCCAAATCACACTTCATTCCTTTGCCAGAGAGTCCCTGCCCCTGAATGAAACAGATCATTCTGTCCCTCCCAGCAAAACCAACATGCCTTTAATTATGTTCTAAACATTCCAAGTAGATCTCTACTTCTGGCCACAGTGTGTGTGCTTAGTCGCTTCAGTCATGTCTGACTCTTTGCGACCCCATGGACTGTAGCCCTCCATGCTCCTCTGTCCATATGGGATTCTCCAGGTAAGAATACTGAAGTGGGCAGTGAGTTTGATTTTGCTATGTTTTAGCTACTGAACTGGGAATCTTGTCTGCTTTTGATCATCACTGTCTGACCCGCATCAAACCCAGGACTAAGTACATAAAATATGTTTGGTATATATTCAGTAAATGCATAAGCATAGGTCTATGTATGCATATACATACATGTGTAATTATAAAGAGAAAATTTGATTTGTTGGTGCATATATCAATATCAAAAAAGTTATTTTTAATTCAAATATCTTCTATTGTTACGTATTGCATTTTTCTGATGCTTAATTAGATTACACCAGTAGAATTCTGTTTAAAGGAAGTCATATTGAGAAGAGAAAATATTAACTCTTACATTACAGCATCTTGACTGATCTGATAAGGTTTAGTATTGGTCATATTTTCTAAAGAAGTTTATCACTAAACGGTTTCTTTAATAAGACAGTGGTTTTGAGTTAAAAGGGGGGATAACCAGATCCTTGAACACAGCCCGGTGCCATCTTGCATTAATCAGTGGACAATAGCACCCCATTTGACAGCCCTGGGCAGTTTAAGGACTTGGATACTAATGAGTGTGTGTGTGTCAGGAGGGGAGGGTAAGTGTGTGTATCCTCTAAAACATGTCCAGATATATACATTTTTACTTCAACTGGGAGCTGTGACTTTATAGCAGGAAACATGTGAAACTAAATCAGTTTTCATCTGGCTCCTTGCTGATACAAAATGATGATGAACAAAATGGGAATGAAGAGGTAGGTGGGAATCTACATCAATTATTTTTAATAAAATATTTCTATAAAGGTAAGCTACCAATAGTAAGTTATCCACATTCAACATGTATTTTCTATGTTTCTAGTTATCATGTTACAGTGCATATCACTCAGTATTAATTCAGCAAACATTGACTGAGTGCTTACCATGTGGAGGTGATAGAGCACCCTTGGCAAATAGGATGGGCATCGTCTCTACCTTTGCAGAGATTATGCTGCAGTTGGCATTCTATTGATATTATTTAAAATGCAAATATTTTCTCTAAAAATAGCCACCATATACTGAACCTTTTTTTTTTTAACTTCATAGAAGAGATGCCAGAGCAGTATACTTTTAATTTGGTCTCAAACCTCAACCACCAAGAAATAAACTGTGGTGAAAGGACTATGAAGATAGTGAATAGATTATGAAAGTAGTTGTATGTGTGTCAATTAGCAGCTCCTGTAAATTAGTGGTTGCTTATATTCCAGTTTCTCTCTTTTGGGAAATGCAGAGAATAGACATTGATGTCTAGTGGGCATAGAGAGTTTCTTTTTATCTAGTAGTTGTCACACTTATGCACAGTGCTGTGAACTGAAAATGACACATCAACCCATGAACTAAAGATTTGGGGGCTCTAAAATACTTTCCCCAAGGACACTCTTCCCCATATCAAGCATTGTAAAAAAAATTGGGTTGTGCATTTGGAATCAGAAGATAGCTGTCATTCTAGGATCCACAAACTCCTGCATATGAGACATGTTTAGATGAAGTGGATTTTTGTGAAGAATGTCAAGGGGATGGTGGACCAACATAAAGTTAAGAGATCATCATTTTTGTTGAGCCAGGGACACGATAGAAGACGTTTTCTGAGTTTTATATTTGTACATAAAAGAATCATGTTGTAAGGTCTCAGGACACTATGGGGCCTTACAGTAAGCAAGGGCATGACCTGTGCCTGAGAGGAGCTTGGCTTCTGTCATGTCAGCTGATGGTGACTCAGCAATGAAGGCATAGGTTCTACTTTGATGGGTGACAGCTCAAGCTCAGGATTCATCTTCCAGTTTCTGCCTCCGAGGTCATCCTTCAGGATTAGGACAGGTGGAGAAATCAGAGTGATTTGTGCTGGAGACCTCGTCAGAGTGAGGGAGACCACTCTATCCTGACACTCTGACCACGAGATCCCTGGGCCGGTTCAGATGAGGTCACCTCAACCGTGTTCCCAGCACTCCAGCTATGGGTCATTTCTGATGAAGTCACCTCAACAACATCCTTACCATTCCTCCCTGGAGGCCTTTGGGGTGAGGTCACCCCACCAGGAACATTTCTTGCCTCATGTACTTGAGATTGCCGTATTTGCTGATTAAGTCAGATGCAAGTGCCTCACAGCCCCTTTTACATGTGTTTTTCGATTCTAAGTATTAATAAAATAACCTGTGAGTCGGGTCCCTCATGAACAGTGGTTACACTGAAATTTGATGAAAAAGTCAAGTTAAATCAGTGAATTTAGAGTCTGACCTACCAGGAAAATAAGACTTAGTTTTTGAGAAAATGACTTAGGTTGCTTTTGAGAGAGTCAAGTTTAGTACAAAGTATGTTCTATTCGGGCTTCCCTGGCTCAGTGGGAAAGAATCTGCCTGCAATGCAGGAGACACAGGAGATGTGGGTTTGATCCCTGGGTTGGGAAGATCCCCTGGAGGAGGGCATGGCAACCCACTCCAGTATTCTTTCCTGGAGAATCCCATGGACAGAGGAGTCTGGCGGGCTGTAGTCCATGAGGTCCCAAAGAGTTGGGCTTGACTGAAGTGAGTGAGCACACATGTATGCATCTGTGTGTACATTAACATAATTGTTCCAGTCACTAAATCTGAAAAAACAAAATTGTTAATCGTTTGAGAACATAAGTATTCACCGTATTATCTTTTGTACTTTTCTATGTCTTTTTTTCTTTGGAGAGAAATGTAATTCTAAGAATCTTGGAGGCTTCTGTCTGGGTCAGCATGTATGAAGTTAAGAGGAAATAAATATTCCATTAATAAGTTACTCGCACGTGAACAAACAGAAAATATCACCAAGATTGTCCATATTCCAAATGTAACATTTGTTATGTTATACTCAGTTTACTTGATTTTGTTTAACTGATAAAGAACTATCTTTAAAAATTGATCTCAAGACTGATAATCATCTTGGATCATCAAGGGAAGTTTAATTTTGTTAATTTATTCTGTCTTCTAAATGCATTACCTTTATCCTTGCCGCTCTTCTACAGTCCTTTAGGGATTTTCCTTTTCTCTAGGATAAAATCAAGATCTTGCTGAAACTTGCATTACCCTGTGTGGTTTGGTCTCTACCCAATTCTCCTGGTTATCCATTTTTTCCTGAATTCTAGCCGCCTTGGTTTCTCTCAGTTCCTGAAATGTATCAAGCTTTTTCCTACTTTAGGATCTTCCTACTCTCTGATCTTTCTTCCTGGGTTACTCTTTGTATACTTGACTCCTTCTCCTTCAGGTGCATCTTAAGTATATCCTTCCTTAGAGTGGCCTAGCTAACCACCTATTCAGTGACAACCCTTGTTGTTCTTCTCATGGACTTTGTTAATTGTTTTCATTCCTTCACCTCAGTCTATGGCTTTTAAAAATGTGTTGACTTTTCCATTAGGCTGTGAGCTTTGTGACACTATGAGCCTTATCTCCTGTTTATCATTGATATCCCTGGTAATCATAATTTGCTTGGCACATAGTAGGTATTTACTGGAAATTATAATGATTGATTTCAACTATAAATCAGAAGCCTGCCATGCCCCTTCACCCTGTAACCCACCTTGATCTGATAAAGCTTTAGTCCACATGCTTTTCTGCCTATGAAAACATTTCTAGCAAATGTAATAAGAACAAAAAGACATTGCTTAAAATATTAATCACATATTTATTTATAGTGATTTAGAATACATAGCAAGATATTGCATTTTTAAATTAACTATCTGAAATAAGTAATGCTAAGTTTAGGACAACTTAGCAAACTAGTAATACAATTAGACTTTTAAAAGGAAGGTCCCTTTCTTCAGTGACAGAATACATTAAACCATAATTTATTATATTTCACTTCTATGTAGCAAAGTGAAAAACAAAACAACATTAAAAAAGCACTGTTAGTTAAATTTGAGGATCAAAGCTGTAACACTCTGAAATGTGTCTGGGGACTTTAGAAGAATAAACTTCATTTAGTTTCAAGAAAATTAAAGTACCAATTTGGGCAATAATGTAATTTTTTTGGGTAGATAGCTTACTAAAGAAAATAGATCCAATATGACTCTTTTTAAAAGGCTGTGTATTAAGTTCGCTGATTTCGTATTTATTAAAGGAGAAAAACAAGCATAGGAGTTTCAATTTTCTGGTCCCTTGTTTTCGTGCATTTGTTTGTTGTTGTTTAACCAACAGATCACTAGAGCCACTGGATTTATATAGCATTATGTGTTACTTTAGTATTTATAATATCATTATCCATTTTAGGATACTAGCAACACTTGTTTATTGTGGAAAGAAGTAATCTGCAGAGATGGTTCAGTGGAAGTTTCATATGCAGACTGTTTCCCTGAGCGGCACTGTTTATTAAAGCATGCAGTTCTGTATTTCCCCAGCCAAACTAAGTGGATGGATCCAGGCATGTGAATTTGGTACATTTCAAAACATGAACTAGAAACAAATATTTATATAAGATTGAAAGATAGTTCATTTATTATTATAGATTAAATAAAGCTGTTCCTAACTCAGTCCACAGAGGAGCCCATTCCATGGTCAACACTTGGATAGCCTCCAGTGGAGCTGGTTTTATCCAGCTAGGCCTTGGGGTGCTTCTGTCTACTTATGTGGAGAATATGGGTACCGTCATTCAGATTACTCTAAGGATATCATTGAAGATGCTGAGGATCTCTTTAGGATTTCAGCATCAATACCAGCTGTTCCCATCTTTAAGAGAAGTACCATTAAGTTGGTTTTTCCTTTGTAAAACTGTGAGTCGTGCAATTGACCTTTTTTCTTGTCTCTTTAGAGTGGCTTCTAGAACTCTAAGAACCATTTCTGGAGGCCCCCTTCATTTCAGTTCAGTTCAGTTCAGTCGCTCAGTCGTGTCCGACTCTTTGAGACCCCATGAATCTCAGCACGCCAGGCCTCCCTGTCCATCACCAACTCCCGGAGTTCACTCAAACTCACGTCCATCGAGTCAGTGATGCCATCCAGCCATCTCATCCTCGGTTGTCCCCTTCTCCTCCTGCCCCCAATCCCTCCCAGCATCAGAGTCTTTTCCAATGAGGCAACTCTTTGCATGAGGCCCCCTTATAGTAGATATTTCATGGCGCATATCTGTGTATCAATCTACCTGTTTTTTCCCATCACTTTCCTTTTTCCCTTGCTTGTGTTTAATCATTGTATCTTGCTTAATTATATGCTTTATAGTAAGCTGACTCGAATCCCTTTTTGAAATTAGGTAGGTTATTCATTGTTTACCATAGAGATTACTTGCTTGGCTCATTGTAATTTTCAAGTCATAAGAACAACAGGATAATTTATACAACTCTTCTGAATGCTATTAGGCATATCAAAATTAGATGTTGGGAAGGTCTTCAACTCAATATGTATTATATCTTATATTTAAGTTAATTTTCTTACACATTTCAACACATAGAAAACTGATGAGAAATTTTAAGGATAGAATAAGAGTATTTGATGGCATAACTGATCTAGCACAAGAAATATAATTAATAGTCTTGGAAAAGGCATTGCTAATATTTAGTTCAATATTCCATGTCATAATTTGCATAACAATATTGTAATATGCTTTATCTTCATATTCAGACAGTTTCCAACATACAAAGAGACTGTATTAGAAAGGTATATTTATAAATTAGTTTATAGTGCAGAATTCATTTTCATGAACAATCAATTTTCTAAATGGATTAGGATCTTAGATTAGTTCATAAAATTTGTTTTTCCTATAGTATAGAGGAAATATTAAATTATGGTGAGAAATTTCAGAAAATTCTATTTTACTTCTTAAAGTAGAAAAAAAAAAAAAAAGACCAAGAAATACTATATTTCAATCCTGAAGCCCAAGCCACAAATTATATAACTAGAAAATCAGGAAATATACACAAGCTCATAGCAGTTTTAAAGGTGTACTTAAAGGGGAGGCAACCCACTCCAGTATTCTTGCCTGGAGAATCCCAGGGACGGGGAGCCTGGTAGGCTGCCGTCTATGGGGTCGCACAGAGTTGGACATAACTGAAGTGACTTAGCAGCAGCAGCAGCAGGGTTTATTTTACTGTGCAATTTCACTCTTAATATATATGTGTTTTTTTTCCAGATAGCATTAGTGGTAGATGCTCTTCCATTTGTCAATGTGCTTTAGTTCCTTTTTGACTTAAAAATAGAACAAATGACAGAAACGAAGAAGAGCAAAAGATAGAAAAAGTGAGTTGAGATTCCGGAGGTAACTGGGCAAGAGCTGAGGCAGAAGAAAGCATCTGATAAAAAGAAAGTTTGTGGACTGGAGGGAGGTTTTCTGAGACGGCACTGAATGAGCCATGAAGTACTGAAGTCATGGGGTGGGTGAAGCGGCAGTTCCTGTATTGCATAGAGCTCTGAAGGGGAGAGGAAGAACTGGGGATGAAGGCGTGTTGGAGCAGTCAGATCCCATGTTGTCCACAGAGTTGGGGGCACGGAAGAGAGGGGGCAGGGAGGGATGCTGAGCAGATGGCACTTTCTTCATTTCATTTCAGTTCAGTTCAGTCGCTCAGTCGTGTCCGACTCTTTGAGACCCCATCAATCGCAGCACACCAGACCTCCCTGTCCATCACCAACTCCTGAAGTTCACTCAGACTCATGTCCATCGAGTCCGTGATGCCATCCAGCCATCTCATCCTCAGTCGTCCCCTTCTCCTCCTGCCCCCAATCTCTCCCAGCATCAGAGTCTTTTCCAATGAGTCAACTCTTCGCGTGAGGTGGCCAAAGTACTGGAGTTTCAGCTTTAGCATCATTCTTTCCAAAGAAATCCCAGGGTTGATCTCCTTCAGAATGGACTGGTTGGATCTTCATTTCAAGGTGATGGTAAATTGGGTATTTACAGTCTTGGAAGTACTTGTACTTTTAAAATCTTAGCTCTAAAGTCCTCTGGTACTATGAGTGTAAAAAAATGATTCAAAATTGTATTTTAAGTATGAAGTGCTGAGCATGAAGCCAGGTGCCCAGTAAAGAATTGTTTCTTATTATTTTCTGGCATGTAATGCAATTGTCAGAGGATATTCTTTATAGTCACTTTGTATGAATAACATAGTTCTCTAAGATGCTCAGCTGGTGAAGAATCTGCCTGTAATACAGGAAACCCCAGTTCAATTCCTGAGTTGGAATGATACCCTGGAGAAGGGTTAGGGTACCCACTTCAGTGTTCTTGGGCTTCCCAGGTGGCTCAGGTGTAAGGAATCCTCTTGCAATGCAGGAGACCTGGGTTTGATCCCTGGGTTTGGAAGAGCCTGTGGAGGAGGGCATGGCAACCCACTCCAGTATTCTGGCCTGGAGAATCCCCATGGACAGAGGAGCCTGGTGGGCTATAATCCATGGGGTTGCAAAGAGTCAGACATGACTAAGCAACTAAGCACAGCAATAAGGTGTCAGTTACATAGGTGCTAGAACACAGTGCAGCGTGGTACCCTTTAGCCCCTCTGCCTCAGTTCCACCTGGGACCTCATGCCCTCACACGCTCCATCCTTCAGTTCTGTTTACTCTCCTCCTCCTTCCTTCCCATGCATTATCCTGAGGTCTCTTCTATGCCTTCCCCCAGGAGAGCATAGGTCCTTTACGTTTTGCCGTTTCCCTGTTCTTGGTCTCAGAAATGCTTTTGCCATGTAGCTTGGTAGCTACTCGCTTGTTGGAACTCACTTCCATTGTTCCCGTGTCACCTCTTCATCTGCTGATGCAGGTCATTGAAATCCTGCACTGTCAAGTTCCATCTCAGCTATCTTTTTCTCCAGGGAGCTTTCCTGATTTTTCCAGCTGCCCTCACCCCCTGCTCAGACCATTTTGTCTTTGTCTCTATTGGGAAGCCTGTTTTCTTCTTTGATTTATAGTATTTATAGGTATTCAGGTATTGTTAAGATCTCCGCCCTGGATTCCGACAACAAGGTTACTGAAAACAGGAAACTGTCTTAGGTAACTGTGAAAACCACTCAGGGAGTCAATTTCCAATAAGGGTTTGACTTTCTCTTTGGATGCAGTCTATTGAAAGCTTGCCATTGATGTATATTATTAACAGTTGAGTCATGATATCTATTTCTGAGGTAAGAGAATAAATCCCTCATGTAGTTCCCTCATGTAATGCCCACTGTACTCAGGCTAGGTGACTGTGCTCTAATTTTGGTGAACGCTCAGAATTTCATACCTTGACTTCTGTTAGTGTACTGTCCCTTCATCCAGAGTAGTTCTTATCTAAACTTGCCTTTTATTCCCAGGATCCTCATTATGAGACTGCTGTTTCAGCTCATTGATATGCTCGAGCAAATCTGAGAGTGCTGAGTCCTGACACTTGCTTTATATTCCTTAGCTTACTCTCCAAGGGGGCTTCTTGTCTGACTGCTCTTTTAAGGCCAACCAAATCTGAAATGCAGTTTCTCCTTGATAGAGCTGTAGATAGATTTATTTTGAAAATATACTAGTTGCACTTGTGTCTAAAATGCCCCTTTTGTAGTCTCCCCACACAAACCTAGATGCTCTTTCCTTTACAATTTATAAAAATTCAGGACACTATGTTTTGGAAGGAAGTTTTGCCTACAGTGAAGATAAATCAGCAGATACCTGGGCACCTTCTCACTGGTAAATTGCTGCAAGGCACAGCCACCACCATGTTCCCTCAAATGTCTTTCCTTCCATAATGGGCACATCTGTGTGACATCCCCGAATATGTCCTGACTCCAGGCCTGTTCTCTCCCCCTTCAGGGCCTCTTCTTGTGATGAGGCTGTTCACCTTACTGCCTGGGACCTTGCTTAGCTGTGCAAGGTCTACAGCCTTGCCCAAGAGAGAGTGACAGTCCTTTCCTGCCTTTCAGGGACTGTGTAGTATTTTCAGCACAGTCTTCCACTTAGGCTGTCAGGTAGCACAGCAGAGAGTTCCTCTCTTTGTGTTTATCTTTTCTCAAGTGTCTGTATAATCCTAGAAGACTTACCCAGGAGTGGGGTCATGGTTTCTGTACATAGAGTAACACAGTCTTTCTTCTTCCTCTGATCCTTTGGAAAGAAGGAAGGCTAATACTACTGACTCAGTTTATAGCGAGACAAAAAATCCAACCAAACTTAAAAAAAAAAAAAAAACCTATCTATCTTGATATCTTTTAAAACATTTCTTGTTTGTAGGACTGGACATTCACTCACTCAGTCTGCATGCCTTTCTTGGGTGCCCTACTGAAAGTAAGCTCTGCAGAGGTCCCTGTTGATACAGGTCAACTCAGCACAGAATGGTATAGAAAGTACAGATACAATAGAGAACAGAAAAACAAAATAACAGAGTACAGAGAATGAGGCAAATGAACTTTCCAAGATGGAGTTAGGATCAGAGTTGTTCCTGGGAATTGCATCAGGTGGCCCAATTATTGGAGCTTCAGCTTCAGCATCCATCCTTCCAATGAATATTCAGGACTGATCTCCTTTAGGATGGACTGCTTAGATCTTCTGACAGTCCAAGGGACTCTCAAGAGTCTTCTCCAACACCACAGTTCAAAACCATCAATTCTTTAGCGCTCAGCTTTCTTTATAGTCCAACTCTCATATCCATACATAACTATTGGAAAAACAATAGCCTTGACTAGATGGACCTTTGTTGACAAAGTAATGTCTCTGCTTTTTAATATGCTGTCTAGGTTGGTCATAACTTTTCTTCCAAGGAGCAAGTGTCTTTTAATTTCATGGCTGCAGTCACCATCTGCAGTCATTTTGGAGCCTAAAAATGAAGTCTGCCACTGTTTCGACTGTTTCCCCATCTATTTGCCATGAAATGATGGGACTGGATGCCATAATCTTCGTTTTCTGAATGTTGAGCTTTAAGCCAACTTTTTCACTCTCTTCTTTCACTTTCATCAAGAGGCTCTTTAGTTCTTCTTCACTTTCTACCATAAGGGTGGTATTATCTGCATATCTGAAAGTAAAGTAAAGTAAAGTAAAGTAATGTCGCTCAGTCGTGTCCGACTCCTAGCGACCCCATAGACTGCAGCCTACCAGGCTCCTCCATCCATGGGATTTTCCAGGCAAGAGTACTGGAGTGGGCTGCCATTGCCTTCTCCAAGGTTACTGATATTTCTCCTGGCAATCCTGATTCCAGCTTGTGCTTCTTCCAGCCCAGCATTTCTCATGATGTACTCTGCATATAAGTTAAATAAGCAGGGTGACAATATACAGCCTTGACATACACCTTTCCCTATTTGGAACCAGTCTGTTGTCCCATGTCCAGTTCTAACTGTTGCTTCCTGACCTGCACACAGATTTCCAAGAGGCAGGTCAGGTGGTCTGGTATTCCCATCTCTTTCAGAGTTTTCCACAGTTTATTGTAATCCACACAGTCCAAGGCTTTGAAAGAGTCAATAAAGCAGAAGTAGATGTTTTTCTGGAACTTTCTTGCTTTTGCAATGATCTAGCAGATGTTGGCAATTTGATCTCTGGTTCCTCTGCCTTTTCTAAATCCAGCTTGAACATCTGGAAGTTCATGGTTCATGTATCATTGAAGCCTGGCTTGGAGAATTTTGAGTATTACTTTACTAGCAATGTGAGATGAGTGCAATTGTGTGGTAGTCTGAGCATTCTTTGGGATTGGAATGAAAACTGACCTTTTCCAGTCCTGTGGCCACTGCTGAGTTTTCCAAATTTTCTGGCATATTGAGTGCAGCACTTCCACAGCATCATTTTTTAGAATTTGAAATAGCTCAACTGGAATTCATCACCTTCACTACCTTTGTTTGTAGTGATGCTTCCTAAGGCCCACTTGACTTCACATTCCAGAATGTCTGGCTCTAGGTGAGTGAACAAAGTATCTAGGTATCTGAATGAAGGCATCTGGTTGGTAGCTGTATATATAAAATCTGTACCTGAAGGAGAGAGAAATGTATACCCTGTAGATGTAGATTTGGAAGTCATTAAAAACTCAGTTTCTGAACTAAAATCCATGAATAGGTTTCAGGGCTTCACAAACCTCACACACACATGCCTGTATTTTCCTAGACTGAGGGTCTATGCTGAATATTTCACCATACATGCTCTACACTAATCTATGCTCCCAAGAGATGGATGGTTTGCCCCGCATCCCCTGGGCTAACTTTTGTGGTTTGAAAGTGGGTTAACCATTGGGAGGCACTGGCAGGAAATGAGAGGAAAAGTGGAGATTAAGGGTTGGGATATTTCTCCTCACTCCCTGCTTTGGATCCCATTTCTGAAAAGGCTGCCCTCCTCTGGGAATATAACTCTTGTCCAAGTTCTTGCTGTTCTGCAGGGAGCTAGCACTCACAAGCCTCCAGTAACCCCACTTCATCCCTGTACTTTCAGTCCCAGGACAAGAGCTACCGCTCTTGCTTTGCTCTTGGTGGACTGACATACTTTCCTGGTTGCCTGAAACCCATCTGTAGCACCTAAGGAATCCTTTCATCCCAGTCCCTGTGCTGTCTGATTGCTTCTTGGCAGATTCCTGACTAATGCAAGGTCCATGTGTCTTTTTTTTTTTTTTTTTTTAAACATTCTTGTATGTGTCTGTGGGAGGAGAAAACTCAGAAAAACCGCAGACATGGTTGACCTCACTCACAAGTGTGACCTGGGAACTATGCCCTGTGGGGACTGCCAGGTACTTTAGGCAAATTTACTCTTAAACAGTTTCTAGGGTCTGGTGACCAACAGTTATCTTTGCTACACACCCCAGGTGAAGTTGTACTCAGGATATATTGACGCAGATTCCTAGGGCTGCTCTTGAATACTTCTGAGCTTAGAAGAGAAGGAAAATATGACCCTTCAGAAGCTATATTGTCAATATATGAGTATTCAACTACAGAGTGAAGGGTGAATACTATATTACTAGCTTTGATCTAACCTGAGTATTCTTGTTGTGTTTGGATATTTATTTTTTCTCAACTTTTTTAGTGTAAGTAGGGTAGAATTTTTTATAGTCGAAGAGTACAGGAATGTCTCTGCCTTGTCCAGCTAAAATTATACCACTTGGTGTATAAGAGTATACATACATACATTACAAGAGGGTGCCATGTAAGCAGTGACAGTGAATGAGGTGTCAGACTGCTGGTTTAGGACCTAGTGGCCCAATGAGAGCTTCAGTTCAAGGCTTAAGCTGTAACTGCTGCTTTCTTCAAATTTCAGAATACAGACCCACAAGAAAGAATGTGGGTTTGTATAGTTTACAAAATTGTGGCCCCACTTGTAAGAAAATATGACCAATGAGTAGGTCATTCTCTAATCAATCAGATTAATAACTCCTTGTCTATTTCTTTTTTTTTTTTCTCTCTCTCTCTGTTTCTTCCTTCCTCCCTCTGATAAGACACAGGAGTTGACAGAAATGGGTCTGGTATAAGTAGAGGGTTAAAAAAGCTTTTTTTCTGTCTCTTGAGTATTAGTCTTCCTCTTACCTAATTTTTCCTACCAATATAACTTATCAAGAAACTCTTTTACTCCTAACTTTTTGTTGAAAAGTGAATCATCAGATGACTTGGACATCATTGACCTTGTCTGACCATGTTTGTAACATGCCATCCTTAAATGTAGCTAAGTCTGTAATTCCATCACAAGTTGGCAGATATGATTGTTTGTGATGGTTAGAATAGAGCCATTCACTTCTCTTCCAAGGGAATGGTGGTGGTGGTGAAGTCGCTCAGTTGTGTCCAACTCTTTGTGACCTCGTGGACTGTATCCTACCAGGCTCCTCTGTCCATGGGATTCTCCAGGCAAGAATACTGGAGTGGGTTGCCATTTCCTTCTCCAGGGGATCTTCCCGACTCAGGGATCAAACCCAGGTCTCCCGCATTGGAGGCAAACGCTTTAACCTCTGAGCCACCAGGGAAGCCTTCCAAGGGAATAAGAGAATAAAATTTTAGAGTTAGAAAAGACCCTAGAGATTGTTGCTGTTTCGTCACTAAGTCATGTCCAACTCTTTGGCAACCCCCTTGACTGTAACCCACTAGGGTCCTCTGTTCATGGGGATTTCCTAGCAAGGATACTAGAGTGAGCTACTTTTTCCTTCTCCAAGGGACCTTTCTGACCCAGGGAATTGAACCCATGTCTCCCTCATTGGCAGATGGATTCTTTACTGCTGATCCATCTGGGAAGCTCAGTACTAGAGATGGTTTTGTTAATTTTTTTGCATTGAAAAACCCCTTTATTTGAGCAAAATCTTAAAAATAAATCAGTATATGAAACAAGTCTTGTTCTGAATGGAGCTGGAAGTCTGAGTCCACTTGAGGCCAGCTGGGGCTCCTCCCATTAGACTCCTGGGAACTCTGAGTGCTCCATGAATCCCAGCATGAAAACCTTCAACTACTGTGTCACAGAAATCAAATGACCGGTCCAGCTGGAAAGGCTCCCAGACCAAGGAAGCTGCCTCTCAATCCGCAGTACTCGGCCTTCTTCCGCAACATCATATCAAATCTCCATTCGATTCAAGAGATCGCGTACCTGATGCCTCACTCAGCACTGCCTCTACACTAGTCATTTCCTATGGAGCTGTTTATCTCGGAAAATATTCTTCCATTTAAAATGATGAGTGTGTGTATGTACGTATGTGTCCATTGAAGAGTGTGCTGGCCATGTGTTTTTCTCATGGGCAGTCAGCCAGTGCTGCAGTGGGAGTGCCAGCCTACATTCTCTGCTTAAGAGTATCTGTCTACCCATCCTTCATGCTGTACTCCTGTCATTTAGAAAGGCTCTCCTAACTGATTTATTTACTCTGCCAGGATCCTTCTGTGCCATTGTTCCTGCTTTTCTGTACAGTTTTAATAGTACTAGCCGAAAACTCCAAAATCATTGGGGACAGTGACTGCAGCCATGAAATTTAAAGACACTTACTTGCTCCTTGGAAGAAAAGCTATGGCAAACCTAGACAGCGAATTAAAAAGCAAAGATGTCACTTTGCCAACAAAAGTTAATATAGTCAAAGCTATGGTTTATCCAGTAGTCATGTACAGATGGGAGAGTTGGACCGTAAAGAAGGCTGAGCACTGAAGAACTGATGCTTTTGAATTGTGGTGCTGGTGAAGATTTTTGAGAGTAACTTGGACTACAAGGAGATCAAATCAGTCAATCCTAAAGGAAATCAACCCTGAATTTTCTTTTTTTTTTTTTTTTTTTTTGCTCTCTAAGAAATGATTTCAGCTTTATTTAATTTGGTATTACAGTATTAATTAGTATCACAGCTATAAAATTGCAGTTTGGGAACGCATGTAAGAATTTAAGATTTTAAAATTTAAAAAAAAAAAAAATAAATTAATTAATTAAAAAAAAAAAAAACAAACAATACTTGGAGTGGCAAAATGCCCAGGGCTAAAACCCTGAATTTTCTATGGAAAGACTGACACTGAAGCTCCAATACTTTGGCCACCCGATGCAAAGAACCAACTCAATAGAAAAGACCCTGATGCTGGGAAAGATTGAAGGCAAAAGGAAAAGAGGGTGGCAGAGGATGAGATGGTTCGATAGCATCCCTGACTCAATGGACATGAGTTTGAGCAGACTCCAGGAGATGGTGAAGGACAGGGAATCCTGGCGTGCTGCAGTCCATGGGGTCACAGAGTCAAACACAACTGAGCAACAACAACAAACGCTGAAAACGGGAATCCAAGTGCTAGTCCCAAAAGTACTGATTAAATGCGCACTGGGTAGTTAAAGGCAACTTTTAAGGCAGCTCCAGGAAGAAAAAGGGAGAGAACTTCAGAAAGTGATGAGAGGTTGGCTGAATTCCTGTGGCATCAGTAATACTGTAAATCTCACTGTAGCCTGGGAGGATTCACCATGAATTGTGTGGACAATAGCTGGAGAAAATGAAAATGTCCCTCATTAAGTCTTGGTGTAATCACTAACTCTGTGACAAACACAGTAGGTGTAGTCAAGAATTATCCGAATCAGACTTATCATAAGAGGGTTTTGATTTTTTAAGGAAAAACACTAGCTGAGCCGGTTGTATATAAGTTGAAACAATGAAATGTTAATAGAAATTTTAGAAACAAATGAGGAAGTAATGTCATTCAGCTAGAAATCTAGGTGGGTGTCAGATGCTAAGTGTCAATTTGCCTTAGTGTGAGGTACACACACACACACACACACACGGACACACATATACACGCACACACACAGACACACACACACACACACACACACACACACACAGCAACAGGAAGAATGGGTTTGACTCCTGATTCCAGCATTGCCCTGCCACTCAGAATCAGCTCAATCTTACTGTACCTCAGTTTCCTCTTTGTTTAAACTGAGGTACCCATACCTTCTTGGCTTACCTCCTAGGACTGCTGTGAGTGTCCAATGTGACAATGTATGAAACTATTTCCTGTGAACATAGGAATTCATAATAGTTTGATTTCCCTGTTCTCAGTCCGTATGGAACCCTAAAGACCTACTTACTTAGATATGTCTTTTTCTTTTAAGAGAGCATTTGATTGCATCTCTCACTGGGTGAATAGTGGGAATGCCAGTGACAGT
The DNA here is from genome assembly GCF_001704415.2 of Capra hircus. NCBI lineage: Eukaryota > Metazoa > Chordata > Mammalia > Artiodactyla > Bovidae > Capra > Capra hircus. Next base: position 8,218,320 of record NC_030820.1, read on the forward strand.
AACTTTTCAAACAGCATTCCCTAAAGAGTACATCCCTTGAACTTCTCAAAAAAGAGAAAGTTAGGGAGTCAATTCTCTTTAGATTTTGAAACTGAGGAAAAATAATAAATGGAAGTTTGAGTTTGATCAGAACCAGAAGACAGAATTTAAGCTGTTTCTTAATCTATTATTAATAATAAGGCCTTAGACCTCATTTTAGAAATGACTTCCCTTTAGAATATGAAATGGAACCCTGAAGACCTAATCATGGATGAACTTACCAAAACCGATATATTTCTGCCATTAGAAGGTTTCTCTCTCAGTCCGGTTAGAAAAGTGAAAAACCACCCTGGTGGTCATTCTTCATGTAACATAAATACTACCTGGAATTATTTGGTTTCCAGTCAGGATTTTCTTTGAGTCCCTCAGTGCAAAGAGATTGCTTCTGTGGAATGTTTTTCAGTGGTGTGAGGTAGAACCTTTTCTGTCTCAGCACGATGAGAAATTTACACTCCTCTTACTTACTTTGGCAAAACAGTTGTCATTTTAACACGTGTTTGAAAGTGTAAAAACTTTTTTATTGTTGGGGAGAGGGGTGAATTATTCATACAGTTTTCTTGCTTTAAATCAGAACAGTGATGCATCATTCTTTAAATACCTGTCAGAGAAGCTTTCAGTTTTAGCTCTTTAAGTTCCTGGTTCTGTACTACACAGGATCAAGTTACTGGGTTTGGATCAAAGTCAAAACACTCAAAGTGCTTTTGAGTTCTGTGACTTCTCATCATTTTGAATCAGTTTTACTCCTACACCTGGTTTGAGGTCGTTTTCTTGATACTTATATAGAGACTGTTTCGTGTAGTGTCGCTTCAGTCATGTCCGACTCTTTGCGACCCTATGGACTGTAGCTTGCTTGGCTCTTTGGCCCATGGGATTCCCCAGGCAAGAATACTGGGATGGGTTGCCATAGAGACTGTTAGAAGCACCAAAGAAGCATCACATACAACAGCATTTTTGTTTTTGTTTTAATATAAATTTATTTATTTTAATTGGAGGTTAATTACTTTACAATATTGTATTGGTTTTGCCATACATCAGCATGAATCCGCCACAGGTATACACGTGTTCCCCATCCTGAACCTCCCTCCTCCCTCCCCGTACCATCCCTCTGGGTCGTCCCAGTGCACCAGCCCCAAGCATCCAGTGTCATGCATTGAACCGAGACTGGAGATTTGTTTCATATATGATATTATACATGTTTCAATGCCATTCTCCCAAATCATTCCACCCTCTCCCTCTCCCACAGAGTCCAAAAGACTGTTTTATACATCTGTGTCTCTTTTGCTGTCTCGCATACAGGGTTATCGTTACCATCTTTCTAAATTCCATATATATGTGTTAGTATACTGTATTAGTGTTTTTCTTTTTGGCTTACTTCACTCTGTATAATAGGCTCCAGTTTCATCCACCTCATTAGAATTGATTCAAATGTATTCTTTTCAATGGCTGAGTAATACTCCATTGTGTATATGTACCACAGCTTTCTTATCCATTCATCTGCTGATGGACACCTAGGTTGCTTCCATGTCCTGGCTATTGTAAACAGTGCTGCGGTGAACATTGGGGTACACGTGTCTCTTTCACTTCTGGTTTCCTCGGTGTGTATGCCCAGCAGTGGGATTGCTGGGTCATAAGGCAGTTCTATTTCCAGTTTTTTAAGGAATCTCCACACCGTTCTCCATAGTGGCTGTAGTAGTTTGCATTCCCACCAACAGTGTAAGAGGGTTTCCTTTTCTCCACACCCTCTCCAGCATTTATTGCTTGTAGACTTTTGGATCGCAGACATTCTGACTGGTGTGACATGGTACCTCATTGTGGTTTTGCTTTTCATTTCTCTGATAATGAGTGATGTTGAGCATCTTTTCATGTGTTTGTTAGCCATCTGTATGTCTTCTTTAGAGAAATGTCTATTTAGTTCTTTGGGCCATTTTTTGATTGGATCATTTATTTTCCTGGAATTGAGCTCTAGGAGTTGCTTGTATATTTTTGAGATTAGTTGTTTGTCAGTTGCTTCATATGCTATTATTTCCTCCTTGCTTACAGTTTCCTTTGTTGTGCAGAAGCTCTTAAGTTTAATTAGGTCCCATTTGTTTATTTTTGCTTTTATTTCCAGTATTCTGGGAGGTGAGTCATAGAGGATCCTGCTGTGATTTATGTCGGAGAGTGTTTTGCCTATGTTCTCCTCTAGGAGTTTTGTAGTTTCTGGTCTTACATTTAGATCTTTAACCCATTTTGAGTTTATTTTTGTGTATGGTGTTAGAAAGTGTTCTAGTTTCATTCTTTTACAAGTGGTTGACCAGTTTTCCCAGCACCACTTGTTAAAGAGATTGTCTTTAATCCATTGTATATTCTTGCCTCCTTTGTCAAAGATAAGGTGTCCATAGGTGTGTGGATTTATCTCTGGGCTTTCTATTTTGTTCCATTGATCTATATTTCTGTCTTTGTGCCAGTACCGTACTGTCTTGATGACTGTGGCTTTGTAGTAGAGCCTGAAGTCAGGCAGGTTGATTCCTCCAGTTCCACTCTTCTTTCTCAAGATTGCTTTGGCTATTCGAGGTTTTTTGTATTTCCATACAAATTGTGAAATTATTTGTTCTAGCTCTGTGAAAAATACCATTGGTATCTTGATAGGGATTGCATTGAATCTATAGATTGCTTTGGGTATTATCCTCATCTTCACTATATTGATTCTTCTGTTTCATGAAAATGGTATATTTCTCCATCTGTTGGTGTCCTCTTTGATTTCTTTCACCACTGTTTTATAGTTTTCTATATATAGGTCTTTAGTTTCTTTAGGTAGATATATTCTTAAGTATTTTATTCTTTTCATTGCAATGGTGAATTTAATTGTTTCCCTAATTTCTCTTTCTATTTTCTCATTATTAGTGTATAGGAATGCAAGGGATTTCTGTGTGTTGATTTTATATCCTGCAACTTTACTGCATTCATTGATTAGCTCTAGTAATTTTCTGGTGGACTCTTTAGGGTTTTCTATGTAGAGGATCATGTCATCTGCAAACAGTGAGAGTTTTACTTCTTCTTTTCCAAATTGGATTCCTTTTATTTCTTTTTCTGCTCTGATTGCTGTGGCCAAAACTTCCAAAACTATGTTGAATAGTAGTGGTGAATGTGGGCACCCTTGTCTTATTCCTGACTTTAGGGGAAGTGCTTTCAATTTTTCACCATTGAGGATAATGTTTGCTGTGGGTTTATCTTATATAGCTTTTATTATGTTGAGGTATGTTCCTTCTATTCCTGCTTTCTGGAGAGTTTTTATCATAAATGGATGTTGAATTTTGTCAAAGGCTTTCTCTCCATCTATTGAGATAATCATATGGCTTTTATTTTTCAATTTGTTAATGTGGTGTATTACATTGATTGATTTGTAGATATTGAAGAATCCTTGCATCCCTGGGATAAAGCCTACTTGGTCATGGTGTATGATCTTTTTAATGTGTTGTTGGATTCTGATTGTTAGAATTTTGTTGAGGAGTTTTGTATCTATGTTCATCAGTGATATTGGCCTGTAGTTGTCTTTTTTTGTGGCATCTTTGTCAGGTTTTAGTATTAGGGTGATGGTGGCCTCATAGAATGAGTTTGGAAGTTTACCTTCCTCTGAAATTTTCTGGAAGAGTTTGAGTAGGATAGGTGTTAGCTCTTTTCTAAATTTTTGGTAGAATTCAGCTATGAAGCCATCTGGACTTGGGCTTTTGTTTGCTGGAAGATTTCTGATTAGTTTCAATTTCCATGCTTGTGATGGGATTTTCTATTTCTTCCTGGTTCAGTTTTGGAAAGTTGTAGTTTTCTAAGAATTTGTCCGTTTCTTCCACGTTGTCCTTTTTATTGGCATATAACTGCTGATAGTAGTCTCTTATGATCCTTTGTATTTCTGTGTTGTCTGTTGTGATTTCTGCATTTTCATCTCTAATTTTATTGACTTGATTTTTCTCCCTTTGTTTCTTGATGAGTCTGGCTAATGGTTTGTCAACAACAGCATTTTTGGAGTGCACTGTACCACATCTGCAGTAATTGATCTCAGGCATGTTCAAAACTATTAACCATAGGAAACAATCAACATTGCTTTTTCCCATTTGCTTTTGGCTGTGTGGGGTGTTCGTTGCTGCTTCTGGGCTTTCTCTAGTGGTGGTGAGCAGCTGCTCTTTGTGGTGGTACTTGAACTTCTTGTTGTGTTGGCTTCTCTTCTTGGGGAGTGTGGGCTCTATGTCACGTGGGCTCAGTAGTTGTGGCACACAGGCTTAGTTGCCCTGTGACTTGTGGACTCTGCCTGGACCAGGGTCAAACCCATGTCTCTGCATTAGCAGGCAGTATCCTCTCCACTATAGAATCAGGGAATTCCTCAGCATTGTTTATAAAAGCATATGTCAGAGATATTGCGGGTTCTGCTTCAGACCATGGCAATGAATCAAACATCGCAATAAAGCAAGTCATACAAGTTTTTTTGGGTGCTCCATGTGTAAAAGTATAGGTGCTATACTGCCGTCTATTGAATGTGCAATAGCATTATGTCTGAAAAAAATGTATATACATTGATTACAAATACTTTGTTGCTGAAAAATACTAACCGTCATCTGAGTCTTCACTGAGTTTTAACCTTTTTTACCAGTGAAGGGTTTGAAATATTGAGAGAGTTACCAAACTGTGACACAGAAACATGAGGTGAGTAAACGCTGTTGGAAAAATGGCGCCAATAGATTTGTTGACGCAGAGTTGTGACAGACCTTCATTTTTTTTTTTTTAAATAAAAACAGTATCTTTGAAGCACAGTGACGCCAAACACAATAAAATGAGTTTTGCCTGTAAGAGAGAAAGCCCATAAACTGATTAATGTCCAACATAAGGTATAAGGAATTTTGCAGAGTTTTTAAGAAGTAGCCATTGAAAATTATGCAATAAAAATTATGCTTATTGGCATGAAAATCATCTCACAATTCTAAATTAAGGAATCAGATTATAAACACCAGGATAGTATGATGTGATGATATAAAACATACATTATTTATTTACATTGGTAAAAAAGAAAAAAAGACAATGTGGAAAATGGTATGAAAGAACATACCAAATTGATACTTTATCTCTGATAGTGGAAATGCAGAAAATTATTTTTTCTGTTTATCTCTTTATTGCTTTTTTTGTATTTTGGATTAGTCCATAGTGAACATTTTTTGTTTGTATTATAAAAAGTAAGAAAAATATTTAAAATAATGTACACATTTTCAAATGGGGGCTGAAGGACAGGGAAGTGGTGGAAATTGACTGTGGTTCAATCAGTCAGTTCAGTCACTCAGTCGTGTCTGAATCTTTGTGACCCTATGGACTGCAACACCCCAGGCCTCCCTGTCCATCACCAACTCCCGGAGCTTACTCAAATTCATGTCCATTGAGTCAGTGATGCTGTCCAAACATCTCATCCTCTGTCGTCTCCTTCTCCTCCTGCCCTCAATCTTGCCCAGCATCAGGGTCTTTTCAAATGAGTCAGCTCTCTGCATTAGGTGGCCAAAGTATTGGAGTTTCAGCTTCAGCATCAGTCCTCCCAATGAATATTCAGGACTGATTTCTTTAGAATGGACTGGTTGGATCTTCTTGCAGTCCAAGGGACTCTCAAGAGTCTTCTCCAATGCCACAGTTCAAAAGCATCAATTCTTTGGCACTCAGCTTTCTTTATGGTCCAATTCTCACATACATACATGGCTACTGGAAACACCATAGCTTTGGCTAAATGGACCTTTGTTGTCAAAGTAATGTCTCTGTTTTTTAATATGCTGTCTATGTTGGTCATAGCTTTTCTTCCAAGGAGCAAATGTCTTTTAATTTCATGGCTAGAGTCATAATCTTCAGTCATTTTGGAGCCCCAAAAAATAAAGTCTGTCATTGTTTACACTGTTTCCCCATCTATTTGCCATGAAGTGATGGGACCAGATGCCATGATCTTAGTTTTCTGAATATTGAGCTTCAAGCCAACTTTTCATTGTCCTTTTTCACTTTCATCAAGAGGCTCTTTAGTTCTTCTTCGCTTTCTGCCATAAGGCTGGTGTCATCTGCATATCTGAGGTTATTGATATTCTCCTGGCAATCTTGATTCCAGCTTGTGCTTCATCCAGCCCAGCATTTCACATTATGTACTCTGCATATAAGTTAAATAAGCAGAGTGACAATATACAGCCTTGATGTACTCCTTTCCCTATTTGGAAACAGTCTTTAGTTCCATGTCCAGTTCTAACTGTTTCTTCCTGACCTGCATACAGATTTCTCAAGAGGCAGGTCAGGTGGTCTGGTATTCCCGTCTCTTTAAGAATTTTCCAGAGTTCGTTATGATCCACACAGTCCAAGGCTTTGAAAGAGTGAATAAAAGAGAAGTAGATGTTTTTCTGGAACTCTCTTGCTTTTTCCATGATCCAGCGGATGTTGGCAATTTGATCTCTGTTCTTCTGCCTTTTCTAAATCCAGCTTGAACATCTGGAAGTTCATGGTTCATGTACTGTTGAAGCCTGGCTTGGAGAATTTTGAGCATTACTTTACTAGTGTGTGAGATGAATGCAATTGTGCAGTAGTTTGAGCATTCTTTGGCATTGCCTTTCTTTGAGATTGGAATGAAAACTGACCTTTTCCAATCCTATGGCCACTGCTGAGTTTTCCAAATTTGCTGGCATGTTGAGTGCAGCACTTTCACAGCATCATCTTTTATGGTTTGAAGTAGCTCAACTGGAATTCCATCACCTCCACTAGCTTTGTTTGTAGTGATGCTTCCTAAGGCTCACTTGACATCACAGTCCAGGATGTCTGGCTCTAGGTGAGTGATCACACCATCCTGATTGTCTGGGTTGTGAAAATCTATTTTGTATGGTTCTTCTGTGTATTCTTGCCACCTCTTCTTAATATTTTCTGCTTCTGTTAGGTCTATACCATTTCTGTCCTTTATTGTGCCCATCTTTGTGTGAAATGTTCCCTTGGTATCTCTAATTTTCTTGAAGCGATCTCTAAGCTCTTCCTGTTTTCCTCCTTTTCTTTGCACTGATCACTGAGGAAGGCTTTCTTATCTCTACTTGCTATTCTTTGGACTGTGGTTGGTTTATCATAATTTTAGGGTATCTCGTTTCAGCTTTGTCAAGTAAAGCTTAAGCCTTAAAATGTTTCTGAAAACTGTGGTTATTCTGCATGTGTTTATTCTGAGGTTCAAATATGTGTTGTGAATTCACACTTTTCGACTAATTTCTTCATTTCACTCTAATTTTTCCATGTACTTGTCAAACAGTGCTCATGTATACACATTTTATTCTTTATTTCCAAATAATTTTTAAACACGCTGGTTGCTGAATACATCCCAGGCCTAGGCTAAACACTTCACATGGACTTGCATATCTAATTTTCACAATTAGGTAGTTAGATATTGTTATCTCACCCATGTTACAAAGGCAGACACAAAGACAGTTTCCCTCGACAAACTGACTGAGGGTAGGTCGGTTTCTGTTGGCAGTGATATAACCTGTAGTTTCTTGGGATTCAAGGCAAAGAGGTTGACTCCAGAGTCATATACATATATGTGAAATATACTATACTGTAACTAAATATTTACCAAAGATGGAATAATAAAAACACTCATTTAAAATGGAATGAAACTTTAGATACCATAACAATCTACTATACGTGAAGTATTATATAGGTATTATCTGTTAACAGAAGAATAAAAAATTCCAAAAAGGTTTTATTTTCACTGATGACTTATAAAGAACTTTAGAGATTTGATTTGAAATTTCTTTTTCTTCTTGACAATATATGTGTGACACGTTTTGTTTGAATGTAAAAAGCAAAACTTTATTGTGCCACCAATTAATTCAATATTCATTTTCTTTGAACCATTTATCCCATCTCTCTTTTATCTGTGTAGAGTATGTAATTGCTTTTTCCCCCTCCTTGATATGTAACCCATAAAATAACCAGAACCTGCAAACTCACTCTGTGTTTTCAAAGGTTTAATTCATTATCACCTCACATCTTAGTTTTAGGAAAGACAGTTAACAAAAGCTTCTCAAATTTAACATTGCATTTAATGCCAAAGTTTAAACATTAGGAAAATAAATGTAATGCTTACAAAAATCTTACTGTACATGATGTTTGCAAACTTTGACATCCTAGAAGGGAAAGAAAAGAAAAGTGAAGTCACTCAGTCATGTCTGACTCTTTGCAACTCCATGGACTGTAGCCTACGAGGCTCCTCCATCCATGGGATTTTCCAGGCAAGAATACTGGAGTGGGTTGCCATTTCCTTCTCCAGGGGATCTTCCCAACCCAGGGATCAAACCTGAGTCTCCCGCATTGCAGGCAGACACTTTACCATCTGAGCCACCAAGTAGTCAACAAATAGATTTTACACTTTAAATTCTTGTAATCATCTTCATACCAATTCCTTTGTGTGGGCTTAAAAAATGTATTTCCTATATTACCATTTTCTCTTTTCTATTTCTATATTTTTTTAATCTTGGCTACTTTCTTTGCCCCTTTCTTTTTCTTCTTTATTTTCCTTTTATTTTATAAATAATGTTATCTTCCTTACATTTTCTCAGAATCATCGTGAAGTTGCTCAGTCATGTCTGACTCTTTGTGACCCCTTGGACTGTAGCCCACCAGGCCATCAATGGAATTTTCTAGGCAAGAATACTGGAGTGGGTTGCCATTTCCTTCTCCAGGGGATCTTCCCAACTCAGGGATCGAACCCAGGTCTGCTGCATTGCAGACAGACGCTTTACCATCTGAGCCACCAGATGATATGGATGGAGAAACTATGAGCAAAATGTCTGGTTCTAAAGGTTTTTAAAAATAGATTAATACTTTCATGGCAGTTATTGGATTATATTTTCTGAGACTAAAAACAGAGGAGGTATGACAGAATTCCTGAAATGACATAAAATAAAGAAGTATCTTTTATAAGGAAAGATTATATTCCAGTTACTGATAAGAGAAAAATTGATTTAAATGGCTTTAATACATATTTTTCCTTCATGTAACAAGTTTAAAGGCAGGCAATTTCCAGTGTTACTTCAGCAAGTCAATTATATCAGGGCCAAGATCAGTATAATTCCCTTGACCTTTCCTCTTAGTGGTAAGGTAGTTGATGCAGCTCCAACCATCACACCAGCATCCAAGGTAGGATAAAGTAAACCTTGTTCATCACACATCAACATTCAAGGTAGGATAAAATAAGCCATATTCATCAGGAGAGCAAAACATTCTTTAACCTCCTCTATAAATTTCTGTTTACAGTTCATTGCCCCTGTTGTGTTTATAGGGATAATTCTGCTTGCACAGAGCTGGCAAGTGCGTGTACCCAGTAAAGGCTGATGTAGTGTTAGCAGTATATTTCTGTGCAATGAATTACACCAAACCCTAGTGGTTTGAAAAAGCAAACATCTACTCTTGTAAAGTTTCTGTGGATCTGGAATTCAGGAGTGACTTCGGTGGGTGGCTGTGGTCCAGGGTCTCTCCTGTGTTGTGGTTAGGATGTCAGCGGGAGCTGCAGGTTCTGAAGCCTGGGCTGTGGGTCTGGGAAATGTCTTGCATGACAGCTCACTCACTTACTGTTAGCAGCAGGCGCCAGGTTCTTACCACAGGGACGTGCGCATCAGCCACAGCGATGGTTAGTAGATGGTAAATTGTCCCACAGGAAAGTTTCAATTTAAGCAAAAATAAATCTTTTGTTACAATGTGCCTCAAGCAAATGTGGTTTTGTAGAGCAACTGACCAAAGTGATAAGCTCAAATGGTAACACCTCTAATAGTTGAATTCATCATACTGAGTGTTTGAAATTAAGGTTGGTACCTGTCTTAGTTTGCTGCTGCTGCTGCTGCTAAGTCGCTTCAGTCGTGTCTGACTCTGTGCGACCCCATAGACGGCAGCCCACCAGGCTCCCCCGTCCCTGGGATTCTCCAGGTAAGAACGCTGGAGTGGGTTGCCATTTCCTTCTCCAGTGCATGAAAGTAAAAAGTGAAAGTGAAGTCGCTTAGTTGCGTCCAACTCTTTGCAACTCCATGGACTGCAGCCTACCAGGCTCCTCCGTCCATGGGATTTTCCAGGCAAGAGTACTAGGGTTGCCATAATAAAGTACCGCAAACTGGGTGGCTTAAATAACTGACATTTATTGTCTCATCTGTTTAACTTGTACACTGTGGAAGGGTGCTTACGTGATGTAGCAACACTTATTTCTGTGTGAAACATCCTAGGGTCTTTTTTTAAGGTGCATCGTTGAGAAATCAAAGAAATGCCAGCTGATGAAGAATATTTAGTTTCTTTTCCAAATGAATCTCCTTGGGTCTTATAAACAGCACTTTTATAGACTACATGTGTTACCTTTACAACATAAGGTTATTTGATTGTTGGTGTTCTTAACCTGAGGTTATAGTTTTGTCGTAATTAGCATTATCATGGAAGAATGACCTTAAAAGAACACGGAAATACAGTATTCACGCACAACTTAAAGGAAACAATGGCAGCATTAAAAAGCATCAGCTCTGATATATGTGTGCTTTTAGGATCATGAACTTAGAACATCTAAACTCTTAGGTCATACTTGCTACAAAATGATTTTTTTTCCCTCCAGTGGTGCTCTATAACCTTTTAGAAATTCGCCACCAGGGTGACGTTAAGTATCTCCTTAACAGTCGGCTGGTCTGCTGGCAGTGTCAGAACTCAGGATATCTGCTTTTTAATTTCCATGTTCAAGGTCTAATTATTTTCTCTGTACTGGGGCGAGAGAACTGTAATGAGAAAGTACAATCATTAAACGCCAGTGAGGAAGGGAACGGAGTCTTTTTGGCTTATGCTGTGAACTAGCTTCCCAAGCATCGCTGTGACTGCGGCTAATTTCAGTCCGATGATTCCCGCCTTGGATCTCCGAGAGGTCATATAAAACATAAAGGAAGATGGCAGAACTCTTGTAGTCTTTAATGAGAGGGGAAGACAATGGATTAAAAGGCTATTATTACACGTAGGCTTACAGACTGTTAATAGTTAAGAGTTTATTAGCCTCAGAGTATCAGAGCGTTCTAGAAGTGACTAAGGTAGCATGCAAGTCAAGCTATACATGTGGCAAAGTTGCCATTTGAGCAAGCAGTTTAGAAATACATAGTGTTGGACAGATTTTACACTTTTGAAGTTCCCAGAATTTAGAGACTCTTTTCGTTAAAACCTGTATTGCTGGTTTTCAGATAATTTATTATGCTACTGATCACAGTTAAATTTTTTCTATTTTTTCAGCTATTTTAGAAAATATCACATGGCCAAATGCTCTCAAAAAGCAGGGTTTCCTATTGTCTGTTAAAAGACAGGGAATCCCAAGTCTTTGATTCTGTGAATGTGAGTGCTTGTACATATGTGTGTGTATAATGCCTGATGCCCCTATGCAGCAAGCTAATTAAAGGCTATGCAAGTGTGTTTACCAATTAAGAAAAAGTGTAACATGTAGCAGAGATTGACCTAAGTACTTCTCACACATTGTCTCATTTATCTTTATAATAATTCTCTGATGAAGGTATTTTCCACATTTATTTGATAAAGAAACTGGGACCTAGTGAATGGCTTAACTGGGATATGAACAGAGGTCTGCCTCTAAAGATCTTTAATGGAAGCATATAGTGACCATATTCTTACCCTTCACTACAGAAGATCTCCAGCACTTTGCTCATCTTGAGTACACATAATTTTGTATGTGTCCTTAAGGGGGAAAAATAAAGGACTTCTCTGAGAATTCAGTAACCATCTGCCCTCGTATATCAGCCTTTGCGAGTTCTAAATGGGTTACTTCTATGATCACACTGGTAGTTCCAGTGGGCACACTGTAGTCACAGTGAGTCCCTGGAGTCCAGCCAGGCTGGCAGCCTTCACGTGGGGCTCCATGGAACCGAACCACATGTGTTCGGGAGAGGAGAGCTGATTTGGCCACGGCTGCTCCACCGTCTGCATTTCAGACTAACAGAGAACACAGGTTGAACAAACCCACAACCACAGCGGAAAACAATGACTACCAGAGGAACAAACCATTGTAACCTCACACAGCAATGGGGAGGGGATTTCCTGGAGCCCAAGAGCAGGGTGAAGGAAGCCCATCGTCAGGACTCACAGGGAGCACAGTCACGAGTGTAAGTGACCGTACACGTTAGGTCTTCTCCCAGCCTGAGGTGAGCAGTTTAACATGTTTGAGCCTCAGTTTCCACACCTGCAAAATGGAAGTTACAGTGTTTTCTCATGAGGCTTTTGGTGAGGATGAATGAAATCATGTTTATGAAAGGAGCCTCACGGCAGTGCCTGGCCCGTAACAGAGCCTGGAGTTGAATCACGAGCAGGAACGGTGGCGGCAGCGCTCTTTGCAGCCATATAACGCAGGGCTATCGGCCCAGGGGTCCTCACATGCATCAGATTTGTTACTGGAGTTTGTCTTAGTTTGGGCTGTTATAACAAAAATACCATAGACTGGGTGGCTTTTAAACCACAGAATTTTTTTCCCTCACGGTTAACAAGGCAGATAAAGTTGCCAACAAGTCTGGTGCCTGGCAAGGGCCTGCTTCCTGGATCATGGACAGCCATATTCGCAGTGTGTCCTCTTTTGTAAGACTAATCTCACCTCCAAGGGTTCCACCTGTAACCTCATCACCTTCCAGAGACCCCATCTTCAAATATTAGAACGCTGGGTATTAGGTTGCAACATATTAGCTCTGTGAGGGAAACAAACATTCAGTCTATAGTAGGATTTCTGTTTGAGCTTGTGATCGTGCTGACTTGGTGGACCCATTAGATGCCTTCCTACCATTTGGACATTTTTTCCTTGCCTTTTCCAAGATTGGCAAGATGAACATACATTTTTATAATTATTTACAATAAAAATAACTTTTTATTGCATGTAATACATCTATGACAAAGGGTACATATCAGGCATAGAGCTTAATGAAATTTTACCAACTGAACACCAGTTTTGTAACCAACAGCCAATCGAGAAACAGAACATTTCTTCCAGTCATTACACACGCACGTGCACACACCTGCCAAGGGAGTGTATCTTGAGCTCTAATAGGTCTGCATGTTCTTGAAATGTGTAAGAATAGAGCCATATAGCTTGTACACGCTTGTATCCCATTTCTTTCAGCGAACTGTAAGTACATAAATTGCATCCATATTTATCATATAGAATTCTTTGCTCCTTTTATAAATTCCTGTTTAGTATTTCATTGTGTGAACATGTCGCAATTTATCCATTTTCCTGAGGATGAACATTTGGGTAGTTTCCAGTCTGGAGATGTTCTGCATCGACATTTTACATTCTTGTGCATGCCTTTCAGTGCTGGATGGTTACCTGGGTTTGAGAGTGCTAGGTCATGTGGTGTGCATGTGCTTAGCATCTTTCCTAAGTGCATACATCAGTATAATCCCCAGCAGTGAACTGGGTTGTTTTGAATGATATTTGCTTATTAAGAATTATTTTCCCTGCATTGTGATTACTTCAAAGGATCCAGCAAAGCAGAATGCAGCTGGGTTAAGGGCTGGTCCTTGTGGGCACTGCTGCTGCTGCTGCATCACTTCAGTCGTGTCCGACTCTGTGCGACCCCATAGACGGCAGCCCACCAGGCTCCCCCGTCCCTGGCATTCTCCAGGCAAGAACGCTGGAGTGGGTTGCCATTTCCTCCTCCAATGCATGAAAGTGAAAAGTGAAAGGGAAGTCGCTCAGTCGTGTCTGACTCTTCACAACCCCATGGACTACGGCCTACCAGGCTCCTCCGTCTGTGGGATTTGCCAGGCTAGAGTACTGGAGTGGGATGCCATTGCCTTCTCCTTGTGGGCACTAGATCCCATTAAGTGGCTGAAAGAAGACCGTGCCCTATGTGTTAGAAGCTGGAGAGCCAGCACAACCGTGCATTTCTACCTCTGCTTTACGGCCTGGTATATTTGATGGCAGGCTGTGACAGCTGTGGCTTTCCTTCTCTAATGTTTTTTTGGAAACTGAAACAAGTTTGAACACAGCCTGATTCATCTAGACCACACAAGTAAGAAGAGGCATATTAGATAACACAAATATGGACTAGAGTGGCGCCAGAGAACAGAAAGGAAAAAAGCTTACTTACTAGGTAACTAGTTGATTCAGGCATGAAATTTAGTAATATGCTGTTTAAACATAAAAGGTTAAAAAGAAAAACCCGTTTGAAATTGTAGAAGTGTCTGACAGCTCGCGTAAGGAATGTGTGAGTTTTCACGCTCAAGTCCTCTGGTACCAAGAGTAGGTTCCACTTATCAGGTGGCTTCCAGTTTTACCAATGAAGAGAAAAATGGGTTTGAAATATGATATCGTGTGTTAATTCAAACCATTCATAAGCCTCTGTATTTTGGGAAAAGTCATGCTAAAACCTCAAGCTTGCAATAATAAGGAAAGTTTTCAAAAATGTTTGAGTATCTACTGATCTTGAGGTCTTACTCCTTTCCACGTTAATCCTACCACTCAGCTAGTTGTGTATTTTCACCATCCCTCTTCCCACAGATCTGTCCCAGAGATGAGTAAGTGACTTGTCCAAGTTCCCAAAGTTTCCAATGACAGAGCCGTTTTCTAATCCCATCAGATGACTCTACTGCCTTATATTACCAGAGGAACCTAAAAGGGAAATAGATGTACATTTTGGCAGTAAATAGCAGGAAAACTGTAGAAAAAAAATTCTGATAGACTTTACAAATGCCCTGTAAATCTCTATCATTGCATTTTCTGTGGTAGAAGGAGCTGGATACCAGTTAGCTCTCAGACCTCCTGCTACCTCAGGAAAGGTCAGCCCCGCCTGGACAGCTGTCCTTGTCCTCCTGACTCTGTCTGTAGCTGTCTCGGCTCCCTAATGTTTTAAATTTCTAACTCTTTCCCTCCTATCTAGTGGCTTTATCTGTAAAATGGGTCATTAAGATGTCCATAGCTCTCCTCTAGGACAGCCTACTCAGCCCAGATTCAAAATTAATTCAGAAGGCATTCAAACAAAGCAGTAAGGAGTTCACAGTCATTTGGGGCAGTGATGCTAATGCTTGTTGGAGTCACACCAGAGCCATCAAACTGTGTTACTTCTCATAGCACAGCTAAATTACCTGAGGTGGGGGTTGGGGGTTGGGGGTATTCTTTTGGCTGTCTCAGAGAGCTTTATTAGGAAGCTCATGTTTTAAGATAGGTACAAACTGGTAGACTAGGTGAGGAAAGTGTTTCAATGCCTTGCAATATCTAGACTTGGTGCTTGAAGGACAGAGTTGTAGGATAGAAAGTGCCTTCATGATTATGCAATCCAAGAATCTCATTTAATGATTGAAGTTCAAAAAGGTCAAATTCAAGAATGCCAAGCAACGGAGGAATCTGGGCTAGAATGAAAATCTCCTGATTCACAGTATAGTCCTTTTTTATTTTTTTTTTACAACAGCATGCAATTTTGCAGTTTTGTTATTGTAGTCTTACAGATGAGTGCAATTAAGCAAAATTAAGCTGGCTGATTAAATTGCTCAGGACCAGCTTCCTCTCTAGCATCAACTAGCAAAACATAAGTCAGCATTGGATTGGACAAGATTTTGGGTGGGGAAAAATTGTCAGACTTGTTCTATCAAAAGTCATCCTCAGACGTCTTTGTTCCAAGCTGAGTGTACAAAACAATTTGCACTCACAGTGCATCCGTGCAGTTTATTTATGTTCCTCAACTGGGACTGTGGCCATCTGATTTCCCATTCTCAATACCAGCTCCTGCTTTCCCTGTGTGTGGAAATTCTGAGTTATTTTTCTTTCTTTATAGACACACTACACTTTTTATCTTCCAAAGTTAATTGCAATGATTGTGCTGGCCTTCATGTGATTACACACTCATGTGACAAGATCATAGTTGCATTTTGCTGATTTCTACTGAGAACCTCTAACGGAGTCTTTGGATTTTTGTCATGATCTCTGTGTCCCCCTTTAGTCCCTAATTTACAGCAAGCTGACAGCATAAGGCATTTAGTCAGCTGATCACATGGCCTTACATCTCTGTTATTCAAAACAGAATTTAAGTTGGAACTGTATGTTGTATTATATTCCGTAACCCAATGTTCTTATGTATTATAGGTTTATATTGGTAAGAAATATGGTAAAAATAAAATTCTATTCACCAAATTCTCCTTAACAGATCGAATGTTTATTAGACTGACAAATAATAGGATTTTAAATAACTTCTAACCTTTATATTCTCTGTATTCTTCATGTCCTCCCTATTTTTATGTACAATAAAGTAAAACTTTATTGTGTCTGAAATAATTACTGGTCAATACTTATCTGAACGTTATATCCTGCACTTATTCATTTTTCCTATTTTAAATGCAGTAAATTTAATAGCAAACAAACATTTTGATTGTTTGCTGTGAGCCGGGTCCTGTGTTGAACAATTAGATTATCTTATTTAGTCCTGAAACATGTGAGATAAGTATCATTGTGCACTTTCATAGGGAATGAGTCATTGTCTAATGTTATACCTAAGAAAGTGGCTGAATCAGGATTCGTGATCAGGACTGTGAGGGCACATTATTCTGCCTTTGAAGTGGGTGGCCTTTTTTTGCGGGAGAGGGGGGGGATTTCATATGGACCATTTTATCTACAAGAAGAAAAAAGAAGAAATTGTACAAACTGATTCATGATGTAATTGCTAGTGAATTGATGGCGATAAAACAGACATGAGTACACAGAGAAGCATGAGGGGGGCATGACACAATCAACTATTCATTCCAAATAAAATGCTTTTTAAAAACAGTTGAATTTTATTGATTCAGATACCAGAACTTTAAAAAGGCGATTTTAACAGAAATTTTTCTTATATAGTTCAGTTCAGTCACTCAGTTGTGTCCGACTCTTTGTGACCACATGGACTGCAGCACGCCAGGCTTCCCTGTCCTTCACCAACTCCCAGAGTTTACTCAAACTCATGTCCATTGAGTTGGTGATGCCATCCAACCATCTCATCCTGTCATCCTCTTCTCCTCCCGCCTTCAATCTTTCCCAGCATCATGGTCTTTTCCAAGCGGGTGGCCAAAGTAATATTCAGGACTGAATTTTTTTAGGATTGACTGGTTGGAGCTCCTTGCAGTCCAAGGGACTTTCAAGAGTCTCTTCCAACACCACAGTTCAAAAGCATCAATTCTTCAGCACTCAGCTTTCTTTATATAGTAATTTTATATAAATGGGTGACCCAAGGTCATCACTTGAAAAATCCAGAATTTTACTATGCGGTAGAATACGTATGGGTCTGCTTTTATTTGTTTTGAGCCCTTCTTTATCACGATATTATTTCTCTTGTGTGTGAATCCACTCGATTCTTCCCTTGGTTGCCTTTCTTCCTACTAGTCTGCTATCAACAGCGAAACCATATAGCCCAACGTTGCACAAAATCTGAACACAGAGTGGTTGAAATTCTTAGGGAAAGCCTTAGTGAGCAGGTGGAATTTCAGTTTTGACTTTTTTGGGCACCAGAGAAGTTTTACAATTTTGAAATGCTGATTGATTGATTTTTGCACAACTTTGTTCAACATATGTAAATGCAGATGAAATAAAATTGTGCTAATTCTACATCATGAGAAAAAATGTCAGTGCTGGAAATGCATAAAAAAGAACAAATATGCAGGAGCTTTGTGGTAGCCAAACCGAAAAAGCCGATGTAGTTAAAATTTTTGTTACCATAGAGCGTATGTATCATAATATGTAACAGGAGTAGCACTCTGTTCCCTTGTTTTGAATTGGAAGAGAACGTCTCATAGGAGAGTTATGCATCCTTAGGACTGTGATATGGTGAACTAGAGGATCTTAATTCTTAATATTGCTCCAGTAAAGTCATAATCATCATCAGTAATTGGCACAGCAGTTGAGCTATTATGTTATCAATAAAGGTGCTCTGAGAGTTTCTAGCAGTGTCTTAACCTCCCTAGGGGACTCTGGTAGCCCAGCCTTACCCACCCAGGGGCAAGGAGCCTGGCTGTTAACACACCAGCTCCCATCATTTGTATTTTAGAAACAGTTTGCCTCCGCACTTCCCATCTCCCCTGTGCAGGTGGGAGCGAAGCAGGCTCTGGACACTAAAGAAAACCCTACAGGAACATAACGACATAAAATACAGGTGCCGGCAGTCAGGCCTGCCGAAACGTTCAGAGCGAGGGCATGTGAGTGGGGCCCGGTGACATCGAACCAATGCCCAGAAGTGAGGAGGACACAGTCACACGCTGTGGGCAAGGCGTTTCCAACTCACTCCTGCATCCGCCGGCTCGCCGACTTCTACTGCCGAGTCCTTCCTGCTCACTCCAGCGCTTCTCCCCTCCCCACCTTGGTTTTTTGTTTTTGCTCCTTTTGTTGTCTTCCGGTCACATATGCCTGACATCCTATCATACCTCCCTGGGCTCCTTGACTGGAAGGTCCCTCTTCTATTCCTGTTGAAGCCTCCTTCCAAGCCTCCTGCTGCAGGCTGCTTCTCACGGCCTACGCTGCAGTCCGCGGCCCTTCATTTTCACGCTTGGTACAATTGCCTAGTGTTAGAGTTATGTTATTAGGCCTCTCTCTTTCTCCCTAGATTGTGAACTCCTGAAGGGCAGGTGTTGCTGTTCAGTTACTCCAGCATCCACTGCAGCGCTTCGCATGTAATGGGTATTTGATAAATGCTTGTTGAATTAAATTGAATAATTTAAAATCAGAGTTGGTTGGCAAAGGATGCTGTTCTGAGGGGACTGCCTGATTTGGCTACCTGGTTGGGGAAAACACACACTCAATTTTTCTAACAGCTTGCACTCAAGCTGTCATTAAAATTAAAGTCCTTTATTATACACTTTCATTGTTGCCGAAATAATAGTCTGCCGTGCCTTGGAGCAGTGAATGTAACCGCCTCTCTTAGTTATAATTTTGTGACATCAGGCATCAAACAGTTGGGAAACTGCAAGTGCTGGTAATATAACTTTACATATAGTATATCATTACAAATGAGAAAACAGGACCCTGAGGCAAGGATGCTCTGAAACATGCTTTTCCAAAAAGAAAGAAGACTCAGTAGAATGAGAGTAAATTTCTGTAAAAAGCATTTTCTCCTGAAAAAAAGAAAACACAGTGCCTATTTAGTTACCCTTTAATAATTTCAGTCAACTTCTGTGTGGCAATGTGCTAAATGAAGCAGATTATATTTGTCCCCCGTATACTCACCCAGGGCGGTGTGCGTGCTCCTAATTTGAGCAAGGTTGTTTCAGGAGTCTGACCTGACCTTGGCCACTGGAAGGACCTTAGAAGTTTTATCTGACACATCCACCATCTCCATACCCCCCACCGCCACACATTTTTACATGTAAACCTTTTTCATACTTCTGTAAGCTAAATCTAATTGAAATGAGCAGAGAAAAGAGACTTTAATGAGATATGATCCAGAAGAAATGACCCACTGTATTTAAATTAATTCAAATGAAGTCGTAGTTTGAGGGAAGGGGAGAGGAACAGTGCCCTCCTGGGCCTTAGAGTCAAGGTGGAGGTCTGTAGGTGAGCTTTGCTGACCATCCTTTCAGTGGGGTTCATCTCACATATCCCCTCAACGTATACCCCAGTGATACTCATGGACATACTGTATCAGTAAGGTATAACAAAGAGCCCAGAGTAATGTGACTCAAGCCAAATGTAGAGTTATTGGCGGGGCTGGGGGCTGGGTGGTGGTGGTGGTTCTTTTATTTGGGAAAAAAAGTCTCAGGCAAAAGAAACTGAGCAGGCCAAGTGTGATACAGGAGAGCCACCATCATTAGGAGCTTTGGCTCTTTTTATCACCTTTAGTTAGTGTCTGTTTTCCATCTTAGGTCTTGCCTCATGGTCCTAGATGACGTGGTGGAATTCTAGTAGTTACCTCTGGGTTTCAGGCAGGAAGAAGAAGGAGCAAGGAAGGAGAGTGAAGATCAGAAGCGATGCTCCCTCAATTGATCAGCATCCTTAGACGAGCCCCCTGGGAAACCCCAGCAGACTGCTTGCACTTACTGTCCATGGCCGCCTCTGTCTGAAATGGCGAGTAGGAAATGTGTTTTAGTATCTGTGCTCCTCGCTGGGTTTCCTTTGTTAAGAGGGGAGAGTGGGATATTAGGTAGGCAACACACAGAGTGTTGCTTCCCTCAGATACTTATTTAGATGAGATGGCAGGAGAATAGTGATAGAATGCTGTAAGTGCATGAAAAGTTTCTAAATTCCCAGTTCTCTTGTTGATACTGTTTGGCTCACTGAAAGTCAGAGAGAAAGAGGAGGAGGAAGAGAAAGAAAGAGAACGCTAAGGAAGGGGCTTGACATTTTCTCAAGTACTGAAATCTCTTCTTGAGATTGCTTGCTCTTTTCAGTGCCTTGAATGCTGATTCTGAGGCATGACAGCTCCAGTTCTTTATTAACATGATTTGAGTCCTCATCTTTTAATAGCCTTGATTATTTCTTCCCTTGGGGAGTGGTTGGCCTAGAAGGAAACAAGGATCTCTCCTCTCTTTTTACTAGCCAAATGTGTCTCTTTTTTTTTTTTCATTCTGAGATTTGAGAAGAGATTGAGTTGAACCTATGTTTAAATTCTTAGGGATTCATTATTCAAAGCAAAAAGAAATTTGAGTGGACTTTCCTGGAAATGGAGAGCAGGAGGCTAGAGGTAGAACTCTCTGCTTTCAAAGGCAAAAGCCAGAGCAGATCCTGTGGTGCGGTAAGCTCAGGGCACCAGAAACCAGAGCATCTGGCAGAGAAGAATGCTCATAGCATTTTGTTGAAATGATCACCTACCTGTTTAGAATTTTAAATCTAGAATTTCTTGTTGCCCCTTTTTAGTAAGAACAGAGTTGGGTGCTGGGCTCTCAGGGGCCTTGTTCTCTATTCTTTGTCCTCTCAGCCCTATAATACGCATTAAAAGTGAAGCAATGGGGGCAATGCAGCAGTTGAAATATAGGGAAAGTAA
Organism: Capra hircus; assembly: GCF_001704415.2. NCBI lineage: Eukaryota > Metazoa > Chordata > Mammalia > Artiodactyla > Bovidae > Capra > Capra hircus. Next base: position 8,239,319 of record NC_030820.1, read on the forward strand.
TGCACCTATGAGTTTGTCAGTATGGACATGGCTGGGAAATTCCAGCTGGTTTCAGGCAATTTCTAAGGAGGTAGAAGTTGCAAGTTTAAATCCGCCATGGTGCATTTCTATTACCTTCCTTAGCCATAAGCTACACACATGATGGTAATCATAGCTACCATGTACTTACTGATCCTCATAGTTGATCTGTCATAGCTGCTGCTGCTGCTAAGTCGCTTCAGTCGTGTCCGATTCTGTGCGACCCCGTAGACAGCAGCCTCTGTCGTAGCTAATATGATCTAAATGGGATAGACCATTTGATTCCATATTAAATGCCTATTAAAGAGATGGCCAGTCCTTAACTTTTAATAATTAATTTGGAGCATCTGCATCAACCTTCTGCCTATTACCTTTTACATTGTAAATGATCATTTTCGAAAGCCTTTCAAAAAAGAGATCATTAAACTATATTGAAAGAGTGAAAAAATAAATGTTTGTAAATATAAAATTCTGACTTATCCTCAAGGCCATAAAGAAAGAACACCTGTCATTGTTAAGGAGCATGTAGTCTTTTTTCATGGGCGGAGTTCCTCACGCTGGCTCCCGGCACCCTGCCTAGAGTAAGTTCAAAGTTGATGGTGAGTTCAACTCAAGAGATGTGATATGAAGTCAAAGCAAAGGTGGCTTGATGGGGTAAGCAGGATAACGTTTACCAATGAGTCTTGGCCCCTATCACTTTTACCATGATCTCACCTGAAACAAAATCCCTGTTCTGCTAATCTTCCTGAGCGTACAAGAAATGTGAGTAATAAGAGATGCTGACTATAGAATGTGTGCTGTAGACGTAACGCTGCACCCCACTGTCCTTTCCGTGCCAGGGATGCCCCTTTTCAGACAGCTGTGTGCGACTTTCTGTTCTTCTCTAGGACACGGTTTATGGAAGAGGGAAAATATTACTCTGCAGTGCTTTGAGAGTATATAGGACTTAGGGGCTTTTTTGTTTTGTTTTGTTTTGTTTGTTTTTTAGATATTGATTTCCCTAAATAATAATCCCCAAAGTAATGCTGCAGTCTATTCTATGGCATTTGTGGACCACACAAATGCAGGCACTTGACAGACAGCAATAGAGCAAGTTCACAGATTTCTTTCCTAAATCTCGGCTTTACCGCTCTAGAAAATATTTACCTAGAAGAGTATTTCGTTTAATTTAGTCTAGTCCGTTCTCTGATAGTCAAGTCCAAAAATTAAAAAGCATGTTTTCTATATATTGAAATACTATGCAGCCTATAAAAACGTCATTGTACTGATGTGGAAAATTTAAAGGATGGGTAGGCACAAATAAATAGGGTGATTTGTTGCAACACCTGAGGATAAGCAGCATTTGAAAGAATTTTTAATAGTAGTTTTCTTTATAAAGAAGAACTTGTAGGGAAGAGAAGATTCTGATTATCTACTTTTAAGCACTGTTTGATTTTTTTTTTAATTAGCAGAATTTATCTGAATGGTGAAATATTGGTTCATTTTTATTTTCTTCTTTATACTTTTCTGTATTTAAAAATTGCCCTGTCAGTATTATTTTTAAATATATTCCTGATATATATTATTCTTTTTATTAAGAATGCTATTTTAAAATTAATATAAACTCTTTCAATCCACTCATTAAAAATTGATGTTTGCATAAAAACTATATGGCATAAAGGTCTCATATAAGTATTCATTTTAAAAAATGCAATTAAACTGCCATCTTTGTATGATATGCCTAAACTAAGTTGTGATACAGCATGTTTAGATTTCATTAACTAAATATAGACATTCTGAAGGTTGAAGAGAAAAAAGTCATATCATTTTGCAACTTCTTGCAACCAGAACATCCCCTTGAAAAGACCAAAAATATGACCTTGAAAGAATCTCTCTTTATCTTGTAGATTACTCAGACACTGCAAATTCTAATGCAAGCTTATAAACCATCCTCATTTCCATTAGGAATATAACTGTATTTGCTTTCCTGATATTGCATAAATATGATGATGAAAAGTAAAAGTTAAAGTGCTCAAAATGAAATTTGAAACAATATTTTAAAATTACATTTGTTTTTTATTTTATATTTATTAGAAGAAAATGGAATATTCAAATGATCATTAAAGGGGCCAGATATACCTCTATCCATTTCTTACATATATTTAAACAAACCTAAACAACCTGACAAATATGTAAATTTAAAAAGCCAACATTTCTTCATTTCGATGGGCAACTGTCTTCTCTTTAAATGGGTATTCTAGTGTTCTTGCCTGGAGAATCCCAGGGACGGGGGAGCCTGATGGGCTGCCGTCTATGGGGTCACACAGAGTTGGACACGACTGAAGCTGCCTAGCTGCAGCTGCTGCTTACAGGTACACTTCTTATTTGTTTAGAAATAAAAAATAGAAATAGAAAGAAATAAAAAATCTAATACATATAAAATTGTTTTACTCGTCTTCTGCTCTGTGAATATGCCATAGCCATCAGTGTACTCAATAAATATCAGTTGATAATTTGGATCAGAAAAAAGCAAGCATTTCTCAGTAAAACAAAGATTTTATTGCTTTGGGCGAAAGACCCTTCGAAAGCCCAGGGAAGACTACAAATAGTATGTTTTCTTAGCTGGTGTAGGTTGGAATGAGGTGCTGAGAAGGATCATATGTAATATTTCAGAAGTCCTCCTATAAAAGGGATTATAACCAAGTTGGCCTTATGAGTCACAATTGAAGTTGTTTTGTTTTAAAAAGGAACACAGTTCACACAGTAGGGCTAGTCAAATGACCTTCTCCAAAGCAGAGACATGTTGCATTGTAACACTTAAGGGATTAATTAAATTTCTGTGAGTAGCATAGGCCGGACCTGAATGAAATGGTCAGCATTGTGTTTATATATTTGCTAGTTATGCATCACTTTACCTTGCTCACATAATTAAAAGTAGACCTTGAAGACTCAGATTTAAAGCAGTCGCTGTTAACTAATTGCTCCTTAGAGTTTTTCAGAGATGGTTCATTTTTCAGAATAAATTTGCAAGTGGGATTTCTATCACAGACACTCAAAATAATGCTTCCACCCCCTGCCCTCCCAACATACACACAGTGGCTGAGAGTTGCCCTGGGGTGTTAAATCTTCTTTACACAGTGCATTTCCTCACTGGATTTCCAGGTTGCACCTCTGTGCAAGCCCTGGGCGGGGGGCAGAGGAGAGAAGTAGGTAAACTGGGAAACCGCCAGCAACCTGGAAGGACAGGGAAACCTGGCATGCTGCAGACCATGGGGCTGCAAAGAATTGGGTGCGATTTAGCAACTGAATAACAGTAGGGAGTGTTCTAAGCTGCAGGTTTCCTCAGCTGATCCAGAGGGCTATGAGGCAAGGCATCAGCAGTATCTGCTGCAGACAGTTTTTCCTTCCAGAAAAAGCTCTGTAAAACTTCAGGTATGGCTTATATGCAATTTTTTGTTGACCCAGAGTACGATAAAAACTAATTAGTTCTACATTGTACAAATAGATCAATTTAATAAATGATAGAAGGCCACTTCCATGTAAACACAGTACATTAATTGTGCATGCAGGTATTGAGGCTTACATTTGAGCCTCTGTGTGTACAGATTAAAGACCTGTGCCACATCTGTGCAGCAACAGTCTGTATGTCTACCGAGCGCTTCATCCTTTGAGAAGTGCTTCCATGAGCCCATCATCTTTGTTGTTGTTCAGTTGCTAGGTTGTGTCTGATTCTGCGACCCCAGGGACTGTAGCACGCCAGGCTTCCCTGTCCTTTAGTATCTCCCAGAGTTTGCTCAAACTCATGCCCGTTGAGTTGGTGATACCACCCAGCCATCTCATCCTCTATTGCTCCCTTCTCCTGAATCTTTCCCACCATGAGGGTCTTTTCCAGTGAGTTGTCTCTTTGCATCAGGTGGCCAAATTGGAGCTTCAGCTTCAGATCAGGCCTTCTAATGAATATCCATTGTTGATTTCCATTAGGATTGACTGGTTTGATCTTGCTGTCCAAGGGACTCTCAAAAGTCTTCTCCAGCACCACATCATCTTTGGATCCTTATAAAAGATGTGTGGTTTACAGAGGAGCTGTTATTCCAGTTTTCCAGTTGAGAAAACAAAGACCCAGAATTACACAGGGGGATAAAAACATGGATACTGACATCAGGAGACCTGATTACTTCTCCTTGTTTTGCAGTGGTCTTATCTGGATATGTTCTCTCTCTTTGCACCTCAGTTTCTTCCTGTGGAATGTGAAGGAATTGACAGAATGACTATAAATTCTTGAATATTTTCAACTGATGAGCTGGGGCGTGGATCAAAGACTTGAATGTTGTAGTTGTATCCACCACCCTTTCAGATTCCGACAAATCCTCTAGCATCCGTACATTCTGTACATCATATATATTATATTGATATAATTGATATAATAAAGACTTTTTTAAAAGCGTCTAAATAATGTACAAATATGAATTCATTCATATTTTTACATGCATGCATTTATATTTATATTATGGCATTATATTTTTAACTTGGTGAATATTTCAAATTAGAATCAGAGAAGGCAATGGCACACCACTCCAGCACTCTTGCCTGGAAACTCCCATGGACGGAGGAGCCTGGTAGGCTGCAGTCCATGGGGTTGCTAAGAGTCAGACACGACTGAATGACTTCACTTTCACTTTTCACTTTCATGCCTTGGAGAAGGAAATAACAACCCACTCCAGTGTTCTTGCCTGGAGAATCCCAGGTATGGGGGAGCCTGGTGGGCTGCTGTCTCTGGGGTCGCAGAGAGTCGGATACGACTGAAGTGACTTAGCAAATTAGAATATTCTCTAATTTTGAAATCTTAAAGGCAATCCATTTATAGTACTCTATTGATGTCAAATTTTTTTTGCAAAATCTTAATATTCTTAAGAAAACCCAAACACTAAGCATATTTCTTTATCCTACAATTTTAAAATGTTTAGAGATGATATTTCTATCATAGCATTTAAGGTTTTTTTAAATTAAAGATGCATTATAAAGCTTGTATCATATTGTGCACTGTAGAAATTGTTTATTATGGAATGACTGTCACCTCTTGTCTCTGCATACGATCCATGAGAATATTTAGATTAGCACTGACTTGTTCTGTATTAATTGTGGATATAAGACTATTGGATTAGCTCTGAATTGTTCTAATTGTAGATGCACCCACATATTTTAATGCAGAACATGTTATTTTTTCCCTACATATATTTCTCTCTCCTATTCAATCGTAATCAATGTACTTCTATACTCCAGTGCCAGGTTATTTTTGTTCTTTAAGATTTTAATTGCATTCATTATTTGTGGCTGAATGCTGGTTAGGAATAGCCTTCAAAGATTAAAGCTGTTTATCTGGGTATGAATGATCATTTGGTGATCTGCCAAAACCTCATTCACAGGCGAAGCTTTTCTGTCAAAAGAAAGAATCCGACACATAAAGCTGATTTTCTGAACTAATATCAGAGCTCTATGGAGTCATTAGGGCAAAGCATCTGCACCTCAAAACACTTTGATGAGAACCTGGGCTGTCATTTTGAACACTGGTATTCCTGTCCTTTGAGTTAGATTAACATTCTAGATTTATCACCGCATTGAAAATTCCATTAACCAGGGTCATTCAGTTTCTTTTCCTTCCTCATTATTGTCCTAGTCAGTGCCTGGGTCCCTTATTCATTAGAATGGTGTGATCACTGAGTTGTAGCCACAAAGCTGTGTTACCTTTGGAAGAGAAAGGCTATCAGGTTTATTTACCCAAATTAAAGTTATTGAAATAACTTTAAATAAGTTATTAAAGTTATTTAAATTAAAGTTATTTAAATTTTTTTAAAGTGTCTTTTCTGGTATCTACTCAACAAACATTTACTGAGCATCTAGTTTGGACAGGGTTCTACATTATTGTGTCAAGTAATATAATAGTAAATATTAACAAGTAAGAACACCCTGGTCTAATGGAGATCGAGAGGATTGGAGTCCAAAAGAAATGAATTGGAAATTTCATTTACTCATGTGTTAGCTGTATAACCTTGGATTCTGTCTTTGCTGTATTCTCTATGTGAGTCTGTGTGTGTGTGTATAAGAAGAATAGAAATAATACCTCTTGCATTAGTTCATAGCTTGCATTGAAAATTAAACATTTTAAGCACCTCATAGTCCTCAACAAAATCGTATTGACAAAATAAGCAATGGCTCACAGCACTGTGGTAGTATGAATACAATCCAGTCTTTGTCCTCAAAGGAGTTTTCATTTTGTTGATATATGTTATGAAATGCCTAGTATTAAAAGAAAAATTAAAAAACTTCAACGTATGAAATATGCCGATACTACATTTTATCTTCTGTGAGGGGTGAACTAGGAAGCCTCTGGTCTTTTCAGCTCTTCTGCTCGCCAGTTTCCTTCCACTGCCCCTGTTGGTGAAACCTAACAGGAAGCCAGCTGCTAAAGAAGATACATAGCTTCAACAGTCCCAGGCCAGCATCACAGGGCAAAAGATTGGGAAGATGGGATCGAGGCTGAGAGACAAGACCTTACTGCTGGGCACAGGCCTGTCTTAGCAGAATGACATCATACCTGGGTTTGGAGGAACAGAGCTTGGTGTTTTCAAGGTGCAGCCATAGAAGCTACAGTAGGTAATGTACAGGGAGAAGTGAGGCAAGCTGAGTCTGGAGCAGTAGGAGAGGACGGACCAGGAAGCATTTAGCAGGGCACAGTTTGGATTTTATTCCAACAATAATGGGAGACTATAGAATGTTTCAACTCTGGGGGGTCATGCAAGCTTGTTTGCAGTCTTAAAGGTCACTTTGGTGACTGGAGAGTGGATTCTAGAAGTGAGAGTAATAATAGAGAAGAGAGCTGGCGTCTTGCCAAGAGGTGGTGATGGTGATCGTGATTTGAGATATGCTTTGGAGGTAGACCCTGAAGGACTAGATGGTAAATTGGGTATGAGGGTCGATGGGGGGTGGCACATGGGGAGAGGAATCAAGAACACTTCCTGTGAGTTGGATTAAACAACTGAGTGGATACTGATTCATTATGGATCTGGTGGAAACAGAAAGAGGGACGAGCACTTGCAATAGAACAAAGATGGATCCCATTTTAGACCCATCCAGTGTTTGAGACACCTACAAGGTAAATGGCACAGGCAGTGGCTATCTAATTTTGAAAACTGCAGTGACTTAGAAACTAGTAACTTATGCATTGTTGTGTTTTTGAAATGGTCATGTGGCATGTAAAGCAAGGTCCCTGGGTCATGTAGGGAAATATCGTGCATTTTAAAGAGAATAGCTCGTGTTTCGAAGACTGGGACAAACTGAAGAACAAATGAAGACAGGCTGGAAGGTCGTAAGAAAAGGAGTTGAACCTTCCAAACTTCAAGAGGGAACAGTGTTGCCTGAATGAAAGAGCTCGCTATGTCTTGTGGAAGCCAAGAGCAGAGAAGTCCAAGTAGATCAAGAGAAAGAGAGGGTCCGTTGATTTGGCCACAGGGAGATTTGCATTGACCTTGACGTGAACAGTTTCATATTATATGGAGTTTTATGAACCTATATATATTTAAGTTTTTATGAGGCTCAGGTGGTTGGTAGGAAGGAATAATAATCACCACGATTTTTGTCAAGTCTCAGGAAGAATTGTCTGCTGACTTCCTGCATTTTCAGTTAGGGGATAATATTTGATACAAGTGGCTCTGAAAGGTTTTCTGCCTCTTCTGTGATTGGAATCTGTAACTGAAAACTGATTCGGTGTGGTACCAAGAATGCTCTCCTTCTGTTTAATTTCTTAGGCTTTTTCTCTGTAGGACACTCACTGAAAATGATGACCAAGAATCGTTTTAGTGTAACCAGGCTGGGAAAACTAGTAGTAACCAAGGTGGGAAAAAGAAGAGCCATTTCATCTGAATAACCAGATTATTTCCAGAATAACACAGGATGTTCAAGTAATGGTTTTATATGGATAAAGTATCATCTTCATTCAATGTCCAGAGAAATTACTTGAACTAAAAGGTGAAATAAGGTTACTTTTTCAGCAATGCTCTTAGAATCTGTAGATGTAATTGAATTGCTTTCTTATTGGAGGGAAAGTTGAGTTTGCTGTTATTTTAGTTTGCCTTTTCTTAACTGTGCACTACTTTTTTGTTTGTTTTTGATGGCAAAAGGCACTGCCATCCTACTGCACACAGGAGACACCAATTCAGAAGTGCAAAGACATGTATAAAGATATAAAGACAATGCAAAGTCAGTATCTTTAATATGCATTTTGTGCAAAAGCTTTACAGCCTTGTCAATTTTAATTTAATTCTAAACTTAGCCTTAATTTTTAAAGGGACATCCTGTTGTCACCTTACCTCAACAAACCCCAGGCTGATGCCTTACAAGTTCTATGCAGGCTACACTTTTCTTGACATCTTCTCAGGCCCCAGATGTCTAGAACAAACTCATGATTTTCCTCCATTAGGCTCCTCCTCGCCTATTGCTCTTTATTGCAGTGCCTGGTGTTACTGAGGATGTCAAGCCAAAATCTTGAGCCCTCACCCTTCCTGACTGCCAATCCATAACCATGACCTTCCCATTTTGCCTCCTAAATATCTTGTTCTTGCACCTTCTTCTGTCTGTACCCACTGTCCTGTCACCTTCCCAGCCAAGACTGTCATCACCACTGACCTGCACTATTGTAATATCCTCTTAATTCCAGACAGGTACCTCAGCAGGTTCTCCAGTGTGCAGGCAGAGTGATGTTTCAGAACCCAGATCGGAGCACGTCATCCCTCTGCTTGAAACCCTTCAGTGCCACCAGTTGCCTTGGGATAGGGACCCGAATCCCTAGCCCTGTCTATAGAGTTTGCCTGGTATGTGCTGCCTCGCCCTGCATGGTCTGCCCTCACACATTCTGTGTTGCTTCCCCTCTTCTTGTGCCCGCTGTCCCTTCTGCTAAGGATCCTCTCCCCCCGCCTTCTTTCTCAGTTAACGCTTGCTTGTCCCCACACCCCAGATGCAGGCTTCTTTCGCACTGACTACTGTTCCTTTACGGTATTTTTCATAACTATAGATCTTTATCCATGTGCATGATAAGTGCCATGAAGAATATTTGAATAATATCTGTTTCTAACTAGACTGCAAATTCTGTGAGAACCTGATTCATGATTGCTTTTGCTCAGTGCTAGTAGCATAAAAGAACTCAGTAGATATTTTTTGATACATGAATGAATGAGTAATCTTGAAAGGACAGAATAAAATATAAGGCTGTCTCAGCGTAGTTTATGACCAGAATTTAAAAAAAAAAACAAAACAAAGTTTACATCCTACTGAGTTAATAGGACCTTCCTTATATGTAAAGGCCAGTACATTTTGAGATTAAAGTTGACTTTTTATTAACTTATTATATATGGCACCCTACTCCAGTACTCTCGCCTGGAAAATCCCATGGACGGAGGAGCCTGGTAGGCTGCAGTCCATGGGGTCGCTAAGAGCTGGGCATGACTGAGCGACTTCACTTTCGCTTTTCACTTTCATGCATTGGAGAAGGATATGGCAACCCACTCCAGTGTTCTTGCCTGGAGAATCCCAGAGACAGAGGAGCCTGGTAGGCTGCCGTCTGTGAGGTCGCACAGAGTCAGACACGACTGAAGCGACTTAGCAGCAGCAGCATATATATATATATATAGATGTATAATTAATAATTTCAGACTAGGGAACTCTATTGGAGAAGTAGTTATTTTCAGATATGTTCTATTGTATTTATTACTGTTACTGTTCATAATTATAATAACTAGCATTAGCAGCTGGCAAAACCCACTTGTAAACATTATTTTACTTACTTTAAGTGAATTTAGCATAAAATATAATTGGAAACAGTGACTTAAGTATAAATTTAGGGGAAACATTCCTGTAAGTACACTGACAGAAGTTTAATCTTTTCCCCATGTTCTTTAACTTTCAGTTTTTCTACAGTTTATCAACTTGGATTTATCTTGATAATCTGCAGCACTATTCTGACTTCAGAAGGTCATTGTTTTCCTACTTGTATCTGAAGTGTCTTCCCCAAAGCAGTATTCATCATTCATATCACATGGATGACTGACAGTCACACAACTATGTAACTTTTTTGTCTCATTACTGGATTTCATGGGTGAAACCTTAATAGTCATGTTAGCTTCATAGGAGCTTCTAGTCATATTTCATTGGTAACCTACTATATTTTAGTATGCAATAAATATTAATTGATGAAGCTAATCCAAATGCTATTTATAATTTAGAAAGTAAATTTACTTTATTCTCTAAGTCCTATCATTTCTTAAAGCATTATTTATTTTAATTTGATGTATGGTTATAGCCACATAAATGAGTAAGGCTACTGCTATAATCTTGTTTCAATAGCTCAGAAATAATGGGACATTTATAAATTTGAGTTTTTACTCCAAATTAGTTTTTAATAGTGATTTGAATTAAATAATTCTAATAACTATGATTTTCAGATTTTTTATTACCCAAGAATGCAATAACATATACATTTGGATAGAGTCTCTAGAGTAGAACTGGTTAATTTAACAGTATACATTGATATATTTTTATATGCTCTCTAACGTAATATTTCCTCTTTTAGAAAATTATCTGAAGGAAATTGTTAGACAAGGGGCATGTTTACAGTTAGGAAAAAGTTATGAAAAATATAATAATTTAATGCTATTTTATTCCTTAAAGATTTCTCATTTGTTTAAGTATATTTCTGATAAGATTTTGATTTTGAAGAAATTAAGTCATTTTTTTTCTTGCATCCCAGATCAACCTGATGAAGCCCTTACTTATTAGCATTTTAATTTGGGAAATCCCCACACAGTCTTAATATTAAAATAATAGGAAGTGATAGTAATTTTGTCATTGACATCCTTTTAAACAGCAGCTAAAGCATATTAGTTGGATAGTTTATGCAAATCATAATGTTTTCTTTTAGGAAATTGCTTAAAATTGTGTTTCCAAGTTTTTGGCACTCATTTTCATCTTAGCATAGATTTTAAGTCCTGCGTTAATAATGAAAATGTCACCTTCATTATGCAATAGGGTAAGACCTTTAGATTAAGGCAAAGCATAGATGTGGCGCTTCTGGTATGTGTAAGTTTAAAGTAGTTATTTCCGTGTCTTTGTGTGTTTCCTTAGAAATTGTTCTGAGAAGATGGCTGTTGGGTTTCCTGGCCCACTTCTGGGCATCCCGGCCCTCCCATTAGGCGTATTAGTGTCAGAATGTAGCACTGGACACTACTCCATGTAATTGCACAGACCTCACTCCCCGGGTTAGAAGCTCACACGGGGCCCTGTTTGTTGATGTATTTGCAACAAAAAGCCATTAACTTGCAGGGTCAAGGGGTTAATGGAAGAAATATTCTTGTCTTCCTATTATCTTGCAGTGTTTTGCTGGGAGCTGAAGAAAGATAACACTTTTCTCCCCCAATTTCTCTTGGCAGTTTTAAAAATGGTGACTTCGTGTTTCCGTGACTAAATAAAAGATTAAATGCCAATATGGAAAGCTTTAGAAATGTACTTAGTCAAGCTGACAGTTCAGACAGACATTCTATCATGACCACCTTTGCTGAGGTCACCAAATGGCACCTACTAACAAAACCTAGGAGGACGGCACCCTAATGATTTCTTGATTTCTGAGTCTTTAAGATTTTTTTTTCTTGTTCCATTTTGGACAAATTAGTCATCCTGTGTAAGAAGTCAAGGAAATTTAATCAAACTTTGATCAAACTTTGAAGGAGAGAGTCAAAATACTTCTGTTACCTCCCAAAGGAATGCTATATCTTAAAGGAAGCATTCAACTACTCAGATTAGTGTCCCCCAGATTCCAAGTATTTTTAAGAAAATATAAAGAGGATAAATAGATATCCTTATGCGGATGAACAGAAACCCACTCCAGTGTTCTTGCCTGGAGAATCCCATGGACAGAAGAGCCTGGTCATAGGGTCTCATAGAGTTGAATACGACTGAAGCAATTTAGCACGCACGCACATGCTGAATAAATTCTTATTAAAACTATGGACGACTATAGGTGGGGTGATAGATGAAATTAATTTGCCTGGATTTTATATGTGGAAATCATTGGCTAGCTAAGGTTATATCTGTGATTTTTTTTCTTTGAAAACAATATATTTCATAGTCTAACTCTTCAAGCATAATGTATCAGATGAAATTAGGTTGCCTAGTGCAATTTGAGAGTCACTGGAAGGACCTCTCTTCTTGTATGTAAGGGTTCCACTGGGGAATTTTCCCCAGAAATCCAACAAGTTAGAGGATTTTCTAGATTAATTAAAATAAGTCCTTTTGGGATGCATTGTTGAGTATGTTAGGAAAATTGTCCATTTCTTTCTCTCTGAAGGCCAGAATACCTTTATAGTTTTATTTGAAAGTTAGTCATAGTCTTGGGTATTGTTATTCAGCCAGGATTGTGTTACATCAAAATAATCTCAGTTTGTTTAACTGCATTGCTGTGCCAGCAAACACAGGTTGTGCTGGTTTGATTTGACACAGCTTGGCTGGCAGGTTTGACTAATTTTACTAATTAAGTCTGCCGCAACAGTCAATGTATATGGATACATATGGTTATGGTCTTCCATTTCACCCATAATTTAGCCTGACAACACACATGTGAGTTTTCTTTCTACTTAATGTTTATAGAAAGAGAATTTGTAGCACATAATTTTCTAATTTTCCTGAAATCCTAACTTCAAAATAATAGAAGGGGGGAAGGTAATCACACCTCTTGCTTAAAATAATTTAAAAGTGAAAAGCTGGTAGAAAACTTTTTGATAATTGAGATAATTTTTTTTTAATATTTCAGAATTAGTAGACATCATGCTTTATAACAGGCTAGCCAGCTTTGCTCGTGGTTGTGATCAGCCGCCTTCCTGTGACCTCCAACACTGAGAACTTGCCGCTGTGATTTCGCTGTAAAAAGCTTCGCTTGGTCTGTGCAGCCTGACCCAGGGCTTCAGTCCCTTTAGTCCCACAGACTTCATCATTAGGCCAATTTGTCTTAACATCTCTGGCAGTCTTTCGTGCAGACTTTGCATATTCATGAACTTATTAAAAATGACAACATAAATGTTTATCCCCAAGGGATTTTTTTTAAAGATGTCTTACTTTCATCTGTTTATTTTACATATTCTCACACCAGGAGTTACTCATGCAGTAATAGTACAATGATAATGTATATTGACCATCTGCTAAGGCATATTTCTAAAAAAATCCGCGAAACTAAGCATAGTAGGGTTCCCAGGAGAAATTTCACGTATGCTCACCGACAACCCAGTCGGCTGCGCAGACTGCTGCTGTGTGCTGGCTGTCACTTCCTTCTTTTGCTCGGGGCCCTTCAGTTGCACCAAGTCCGGTCTGCTTGATCCCTGGTTTCTGGCAGGCCCAAGGGCACCACTAACACCTGGATGCACATTCCCAAAGAGGGACTCGGCCCCCCTCACTGCTGTGTGTTAGGTTCTGTTGGAGGCGGGGTCCGGAGTTTCTCCCACTGGGTCAGAGGCTTGTGGGGCCCAGAGGTGGGGTGAGGAGGTAAGTAGAGGGAGCACAGAGGGTGCTGTCGGAACAGTGAGGCTAGTCCACTCCAGGTCCAGAAAATAAAGGGGCACAGCTTCCTTGTGCGGCAAGTTGGAAGTGAGTGTAGCATAGTGAGGGGTGGACAGGTGACCTGACTGGATACCAGGATGCCTGAGAGGCTGTCTGACCCTGATGAAGTCATTTGGCCTTTCTGATGCCTCGTCTGTGAGCCAATAACTAAACTGGCTACAATTGGTGTATATATATACATATCTGTGTATATATATATACACGCACACTCCTTCCTGCTAGAGCAAACCACCCACCACCCATTCTCTTCGGTGCAGCCCTGTTTATAGATGCTTGCCTCAGACAGCCTTCCTCCCACAGGCTCTTCATTCCCGTGTGTGTATGATGTTTTGACAGGGCAACCTGGCCATGAATTAGATATGACCCAGGTTAGGCCCAGGCCTACCTAGCATGTACTGTTAAAGAAGGGCTGACATTTTCCCTTCTTTCTTTTTAATTCTCCTTCTCCTCTTCCTTTCCCTTTCCTTTTCTTTGCATCTCCTCTCTTTTCTTTTCTGCCCTCCTCTCTCTCTTCTCTTATTGTTCCTTAAAACTTGATTTCTTTGAAAGGCGCATTGCTTCCTTGTGCTGCAAGTTAGAAGTTCGTGTAGCATAGCGTAGGGTGCACTGGTGACCTGACTGGATGCCAGGATACCTGGCTTGGTGTCCTGGCCCCTGAGAAGCTGTGTGGCCCTGATGAAGTCATTTGGTCTTTCTGAGGCCTCATCTGTGATATTAAAGTAATTGAACTTGATGAATCACAACCATTCCAACTGGACATTTCGACTGTTCTATGTAAGAAGAAAGTAAAAGGCAAAAGTAGAAACAGAGTATAGAAACACCAAGCTTTCTTTTTATAGCTCTTGGCCCTGATTTCCTGATTGTTTTCCTTTTGACTGTCCAAAAGATGAAATCTTAGCCACCCTTCTTTTAAGTTTCACCCACCAAGGGCGCAGTGGGTCCATAGCAGTGACTTTCAGGACTTCAACACAGTTAAGTTCTAGAAATATCAGGGACAAAGCAGAATTAGTTATATATATGTCTACCAAATTACGGAGCCCCTAGAGTGGTTGACCAGGGCATTTCAGCCCATCACCAACCGTGATGTAACATATCTTGAGTGGACTGACGGTCCTGTGGGAGCAGCCTGAGACAGCGTGGCCCTGAGTTTCTCTTTAGCAGATAATCATATCAGCACTGGCTATTGCTGTGTACAGTGTCTCCAACCAGAGAAGATAGGAATCTAGTGTATGGTGGGAAAATTCTGAGGTGGAAATTGGAGCAAAAAAATGCCCCGTTTACATTTATTGTTAAACACTTCTATTAAAGAAAAACTTAAAGATCTGGGGTACCTTGTAGTCATTGTTAAATATCCTCTTCTATAACATTTCAGAAGGAAATTAAGCACAATAAAAATGCTGTTAAAACCATCACGGTCCCTAGCGCACACCATTAATCTATATACTTAAACATTTTTACATGCGTATATATAAGTATACCTTCTAATTTGGACTCATCTCTATTTATACATTCTATATGTTAATATAAATCAAGATTTTAACAGTGATTTTTTTAAAATCATTTTGTTTATTTTTTGGCCATGCCATGTGGCATTTGGGATCTTAGTTTCCTAACCATGGATGGAAATTGTGCCCTTTGCAGTGGGAGTGTGGAGTCTTAACCACTGGACCTCCAGGGAAATCCCAACAATGATATTTTAAAAACCAAAAAGATTATTTAGTGGTTATACCTCTAATAAAGTAAATCATGATGAAACAAAATAATAATTGTCCCATCTGATAGCCTTTTAAATTTGTATTACAAGTAAATATCTCTGTGTGTGTCTGTTTGTGTCTCTATCTCTCTGTCCTTGTATCTGTTTCTCTGTTTTTGTCTCTCTTTCTATACATACATAGACAAACACACCTTGTGTCTTCAAAATAAATAACTGATTTTATCGTTTGTTAGTATCTGCATAACGGTTTGTTTGGTTGGAATTTTTCAGTTTTAATGATAATATTAGAGTTGCATCTACCACTGGTTTTCCTACTGTAATTGAAATTTTTTACATAGTCATCTTTTGCCAGCTGCTTGATGTCAATGAAGCTTTTGCGCTTAGCTCTGAGTTGAAGGGTATTTTTATGTACACTCAGTATGGTTGTGGGCCCACTGGCTGTCACTGCAACAGCACTTCCCATCACCCATATACAATTTCATTTAAGACAAAACAGCGGCTCCAGCAGAAAATAAGCACAGTCCTCTCCTTTGTAAGTTGTAATTGAGGTTATGGCACGGCATATTGCCTGTGGCAGAATCTATTACGAAGAAATGGAGACCATGATTTGAAGCTGGATGCAATGTAAGCAAAATGAATTAATTATTAGCAGCACAGAATTGAAGCAAAGTACAGGGTTTCCTAAAGTGAAAACTATTGGCATATTTAAGAAGACACAGCAAGGCACTTATTGATGAATCACCCAGTCTTTCCCACTGTTCTTGTTTTTTGGAATTCTTATATGTTTAGGTTAAGATGACTGTTTATAAATTAGTCAAACTTTCCTGAGAATGTCATATAAATACTTTCTAATATATTTGTTCTTTCCTAATTTGAAGTCAGTGTTTTTTAATGTATGACTTTTAGTATGACTTGGATAGATAAGTGGTTAAATAATGATATGACCAAATTATCGTTAATGTTATTCCTTAAAACTGCCTTTTTTTCTTTTCCAGTATGCTTAAAGAAGGCAAAGTGGCAATTTTTTTAGGGGGAGGTCTATGAATACTTACCATTTCATCTCATAAACTGTAAATTTTAGTGTTTTTTGTAGATAATTATTTAGCAAATAAAACTCTTCATAGCAGCAAAGTACCCAGGTTATTTGTACTTCTTTCCTTTACCAGTGCTTTTGTGGGGATTTTTTATCATTTTTGTTGTTTTTTAGTCTGATTCACCAATCTTTCCCAAGCTAGCTAACAGTTTATAAATCAGAAATAAGGAAATTCAGTGAGATAATAAGAGAGAGGATTAAGTTCAACCTTACTCTTTTAATTATTTTATTTAAACTTTACAGGGAGACATTACATAGAGATATATAGATTTAAATATATTAGCATGTCTGATATGGATAAATTCATGAATATGTTATTTAGTGATTCTCTGATGAGTCCAACCAATTCTCCCTTGTCAACACACACTCTCTTTCCCCTTCCTCCTTTTGATTTTAAAGTTATTATAACACGTATTTTTACTGTTATACCCTGGCCTCCAATCTGACTTATTTAATTGTTATTATTTCTGTTAGAGTAAGGAGTAGAAGTAGTATTGCTTTTTTATTTGCTCATCTGTACTGTGCTTAGTTGCTCAGTCATGTCTGACTCTTTGCAACCCCATGCACTGTAGCCCACCAGGCTCCTCTGTTCATGGGGATTCTCTAGGTAAGAATACTGGAGTGGGTAGCCTATCCCTTCTCCAGGGGATCTTTCTGACCCGGGAATCAAACTGGGGTCTCCTGCAATGCAGGTGGGTTCTTTACCAGGGAAGCCCCATTTGCTCATCTAAGCATTTATAATGTCAGTAAACTAAATCTTTTTTTAATAGATTAAACAATTACAGAACAAAATTATAGCGGCCAAATTTAATAAAACCAAGAATATGTACATGGTTTTCCATTTCACTCAAATTTCATTCAGTTAATTGACACTGAGTTTTCATTTTTAAATCTCACCATTCAAAATAAAATATATTTGTAAAGACTTATTTTCAGTTCTTTTTCTAGAAACAGATGGCTTTTTATTTTATTTTTGATGTTATTTTTTTTTGTATAATTGTAGTTTAATCGTTTGCTCTTATACCTCATCTAGATTATTTTGTGAAAGGACACTCTGTTTTCACTGGAGATTTGCCAGGAATTGCGCATATTTACCTGCCTTTAAGTTGTGGAAAATCTGGGCAGATGATTTTCTCAGTATCTAGAGCACTAGAAGGCAGGGTTCAAGGTCACTCTATGCAAACTGTGTATGTTAAACTGGGAATCTAGAGTTTTTCTCATTCCTAACTGTTCAGGTAGGAAGCAGCAGTCACATGGGTCCATGGGAAATCCTCCAGCGCCTAAGGAGAGGACCAGCATCCTGGGAAAGAGGAGAACCTTGGAGAAACCCCACAGTTTCAGAGGCTTTCATCTGGGTCTGTTCTGTTGGATGGAGATGGGATCTTTCTGTAGCATGTCTCAATCCCCACAACCCCTGTTGAACTGATGGTGTCCACGAACAGCACAATCACCAGTATGAACCTTCAGGAAAGCCACTCTGTCCTTGTCACCAGTGATTATGCTCATGGTAATTTCCCCTAAACTTTCTTCCCCATTTTTCCTAGGACTGCAATTTCTGACAAGATGTAACAAGAAACGAAATATGCAGGGGTGTGTGTGTATGTGTGTGTGTGTGTGTGTGTGTTTAAGTGTTGAAGATAGGTTGCTGCTGCTGTTGTTGTTGTTGTTCATTTGCTAAGTCATGTTTGACTCTTTGTGACCCCAGAGACATGGGTTTCTCCAAAGTTCTCCTCTTTCCCAGGATGGTGGTCCTTTCCTTAGGCACTGGAGGATTTCCATGGACCTATGTGACTCCTGTTTCCTACCTGCATGCCAGGTATCTCTGTCCCCCACTATCTCCCAGAGTTTTCCCAAGTTCATGTCCGTTGAATCAGTGATGCTATCCAATTGTCTCATCCTCTTCCACCCCTTTCTCCTTTTGCCTTCAGTCTTTCCCAGCATCAGGGTCTTACCCAAGGAGTCACCTGTTCACATTAGGCGGCATTTGAACTTCAACTTCAGCATCAATCTCTCCAATGAGTAGCCAGGGTTGATCTCCTTGCTGTCCAAGGGACTCTCAAGAGTCTTTTCCAGCACCACAGTTGGAAAGCATCAATTCTTCAGCACTCAGCCTTCTTTATGGTCTAACTTTTACACCTATACTTGACTACTAGAAAGATCATTGCTTTGACTACATGGACCTTTGTTGGCCAAGGGATGTCTTTGCTTTTCAGTATGCTGTCATGAAAATAAATAGGAGGGGGATAAATTCTGGTGACTCAAAAATGGGCTCCTACACAGAAAACCCTAGCTCTTAGGTTGCTATCTATGAAGCTCTGTAGTCTTTAGATGTTCTTCAGTGAGTTCATGGATCCCTTGTAA
Source organism: Capra hircus (assembly GCF_001704415.2). Taxonomy (NCBI): domain Eukaryota; kingdom Metazoa; phylum Chordata; class Mammalia; order Artiodactyla; family Bovidae; genus Capra; species Capra hircus. The sequence goes on from NC_030820.1 coordinate 8,258,134, forward strand.
TTTTAAGCTAATTTTGTGAGCATGCCCATATGCCATCTTAGGAGAGAGGATTCATTGTCTTTGATCAGATTTTCAAAAAGAAACCTGAAGCTGTTCCTGAGAAAATTTCACCTCCAGGAAAATAATGGTTGTCCAACCTACTGGTTACTTTTTATTTCTTTAAGGAAAAAGTTTTCTCTCTACATTTAGGCAGTCATTTTGTGTATGGGCCAAGGTTGTACTTTACAATCCAGTTTAACTAATCTTATAATCAAAGAAAATTCCTCCTAGGTTCTGATAATGACTTAACTATCTGTTATCATTTTACATTTCATTTATTTTCTTTTTTTTTAATCTGTGTATTTTCTAGGTCTTGCATTTAGGATTAGGAGACAGTTCCATAGGCTACCAAGCAGACACCATAATTAACAGCAGTTCCTTACTGTTCACATTAAATATTGGTCCCTTGAATGATTATGCCATTTTATAACCTTTTTATAAGATGTGAATTACATCATTTTCAGAACCATACTTGAGATGCAGAACACCATATAGAGGAGAAACTCAGAGTCCATGAGTTAGTGGGTCTCTTGTTCTACATAGTGCAGGCATGCACTGCATGTCTTCCCCTCTCTGCCAAATACTAGCTCTTGTCATCTGCTCAATAGATGCCAGTTTAGTGGAGACAATAACTAATCATAAGTGAGTATCATCTTATCATTTGTTGGGTACTTACTTTCTCTCAACCAACTTGCTAAAACCTTTATGCACATTAAATAAGCCATTATAAAAATTCAGTAAAGCCATGATAGCTTAAATAACTTCACAAAGTTAACAGAGTTCTGTATCCAGTGAGACAATCCTTCAAGGAATAAAAATGAAATAAAAATATTCTCAGATGAAGGAAAACCAAGTGAATTTGTTGTCAGCAAACTGAATCTGAAAATTGCCAAAGGAAGTTCTTGAGACCTTAGGGAAGTCATCGAAGGAAACAAGAAATGTCATGAGTGAAAAGAGGAATAGAAAGGGTTAATATTTTGTGAATATAATAGATTGTTCTCCACGTGGGTTTTGGAAATCATGTTTGATATTTGAAAGCAAAAATTGTAGCATTGTTTGAAGTGGTTCCCAGTGTGTTCACAAATGATATTTAGAGCAGAAAGTAAGAAAATGCTTTAAAAACAAGTATGCACATGAACCAAATGAAGAGCTTCCAGTGGTCAGAGGTGGAAGCTTGACCAAGAAAATAACTAATGCTGTATTGGTTTATATTATAGAGTAGAAATGGATAAAGTAAATATCCATGAATTCATACTAATAAATGCTTGAATAAATAAATAAGGGATAACAGAAAGTATTCTGTACAGAATTTCAAATAAATGTAGGTACTTTGCTCTCAGGAGATACAGCCAAACTATACATTTTAGCCGTGGGCTGTACATCAGGTCATGCTGTCCAAGAGAATAGTATGGAAGGGAGTAAAAATACTGTGCAGTGGAAACATCTGACAGAAGTCCACCTTCACCAGGAGACCAAGGTCAGTATCACCAGTTATCAGTCATGTGGACGATAGTATGTGCCATTGGTATGTGAGGAGGACGGCCCTTCACCTCTGTGGGCTTCCTCCCCAGATCCCATAAACGCCATCTAATCTTGAGGAAAACATCAGATAAATTCCAAGTGGAGGACATGCTACGAAGTAGGTGACCACCATTTCTCAAAACTGTCAAGGTCATCAAAGCAAGGCAAGTGTGAGAACCCGTCATAACCAAGAGGACCCTCAGGAGACAACTGAATGTAGCTTGCTATCTTAGGTGGGATACTGAAACAGAAAAAATAAACAAAAAAAAAACAAAAAAAAGAAGGTAAAAACTGAATAGGGAATGGATTTCAGTTATCAATAATATGCCAATATTGGCTTGTTAGTTGTGATAGATATGTCATACTAATACAAAACATTGATAGGAGAAACTGGGTGTGAGGTATATCAGTTCAGTTCAGTTCAGTCGCTCAGTCGTGTCCGACTCTTTGTGACCCCATGAATCGCAGCACGCCAGGCCTCCCTGTTCATCACCATCTCCCGGAGTTCACTCAGACTCACATCCATCGAGTCAGTGATGCCATCCAGCCATCTCATCCTCGGTCGTCCCCTTCTCCTCCTGCCCCCAATCCCTCCCAGCATCAGAGTCTTTTCCAATTAGTCAACTCTTCGCATGAGGTGGCCAAAGTACTGGAGTTTCAGCTTTAGCATCATTCCTTCCAAAGAAATCCCAAGATTGATCTCCTTCAGAATGGACCGGTTGGATCTCCTTGCAGTCCAAGGGACTCTCAAGAGTCTTCTCCAACACCACAGTTCAAAAGCATCAATTCTTCGGCGCTCAGATTTCTTCACAGTCGAACTCTCACATCCATACATGACCACAGGAAAAACCATAGCCTTGACTAGACGGACCTCAGTCAGCAAAGTAATGTCTCTGCTTTTGAATATGCTATCTAGGTTGGTCATAACTTTTCTTCCAAGGAGTAAGCGTCTTTTAATTTCATGGCTGCAGTCACCATCTGCAGTGATTTTGGAGCCTCAAAAAATAAAGTGAGGTATATACAAACCTATTTTATCTCTGCAATTTTTCTGTAAATCTAAAGCTATTCTAAAATTTTGAAGTTTCCTTAAAACATATACTAATCAGGGGCTTCTGTGGTGGCTCAGTGGTGAAAAATCTGCCTGCATGCAAGAGACATGGATTCAATCCCTAATCTGGGAGGATCCCATGTACCAGGGACCAACTAAACTAAGCCTGTGCGCCACAACTGTTGGGCCTGGACCTGCAGCTGCCGAGCTCGTATGGCCTGACTGCTGAAGCCTGTGCACCCTGGAGCCCGTGCTCCCCAAGACAAGCCGCTGAAACGAGAAACCCACACGCTGCCGCTAAAGAGTAGCCCCCGCTCTCTACAACTAGAGAAAACAAGAATTCAGCACAATCAAAAACAAATAGATAAATAAAATTTCACAACATATATACTAATCAAAGGAAGTCAGAGTAGTTCTATTCATATGAGACAAAACAGACTTCAGAACAAAGACAATTGCCAGCATCAAGAGAAGATATTATAATGATAAATGGGTCAATTCATTAAAAAAGATATAATCCCAAATGTGTATGTACCAAGCAACAGAACTGGCAGAACTGAAAAGAGAAACAGACATGTCTTCAATTACAGTCATGGACTTTGACACTGGTCTCACTGTAATTGATAGAACCACCAGGCAGCACATCAGCAAGGACATGGAAGAACTGAACAACACTATCAGCCAAATACTTACAGAATTTTGTGCAGACGTGTGCCAACTGATTACAAGATTTCTTTGGGAAAGCAAAGAAACTAGAATAGCTATTTTTTTTAATTTTGAAAATTAAAGTTGGAGTAATTCACCTAAAAATAAATACATGAAAAGAACTTCACAAAGGTGATACAGGTAAGAAGTAACAGAGCCAAGATTCCAACTTAGGTCGCTCTGATTCTAAAGCCCATAAACTTGCTGAACCCCATGCCATGATGCCACCCATAGTGGGTGAGCACAGCCCATCAGCTTTCACTGTTGCATGTCATACAGCTAAAAGGAGTAGACTCCGGAACACCCCCTTGTTTTCCTCTCCTGGGGTTTAAGATGCAATGGCTTATAAGGAGGAAAAAGTGTATGGTAGCATGTAGTTGCTATCAACTCAGGTTACAAAGTTTAGAATTGCAGAGAGTTTGCTTGTTAGGATTTTGATAGATGCTCAGACCCCGAACCTCCCATTTTCTCTGTCTGACCTTGGGCACATCATCTGACATTTCTGTGCTTCAGTCCCCTCATGTCTAAAAGCAGGGATTCAAGGGGTTTACATACATACAACAACAACAACAACAACAACAACAACAAAAAACATTAAAAATAGTCAGTTCAGTCGCTCAGTCATGCCCGACTCTGCAACCCCATGGACTGCAGCGCACCAGGCCTCCCTGTCCATCACCAACTCCCAGAGTTTACTCAGACATGTCCATTGAGTCAGTGATGCCATCTAACCATCTCATCCTTTGTTGTCCCCTTCTTCTCCTGCCTTCTATCTTTCCCAGCATCAGAGTCTTTTCCAATGAGTCAGCTCTTCACATCAGGTGGCCAAAGTATTGGAGTTTCAGCTTCAACATCAGTCCTTCCAATGAATATTCAGGACTGATTTCCTTTAGGATGGACTGGTTGGATCTTCTTGCAGTTCAAGGGACTCTCAAGAGTCTTCTCCAAACCATAGTTCAAAAGCACCAATTCTTTTGATTTTAAAAATAGTGCCCTATACCTAATAAGCACCCAAGAGGACTGTTACTGTCACTTACAACTCAAATAGAAAATCTTATTTCCCAAGGGCATCTAATATACCTTTAGATAGAAATGAGCATGAAGATGACAATAGTTCTTTAAAAATGATATCTGGGTCTGAATATAACCTTTCTTCTCCCTTATCTTTCTTTCCACACCCCCAGCTTCAGCAATGTCTCAACACCTCTTTGGGTAAACTAGCTTTAAATAACAGAGTGATTGGTTGGAAGATGAGCCCCAAAAGAGCATCAGCAGAGATTGCATTCCGAGTCTGTGCTTGTACACAGTTCTCTTCAGGGCATAATCTAAAGTTTTATTTGAGGACTTTGCCATTTCACCACCACCCTTTCTCAACCCTGGAGGCAGCCAGAAGTAACATATAAGGAGGAATACAAGGTAGCTGCTTTGTAGCTTTTCATTGCTGGGTAGCTATAAATGCTTGCAATTTTTGTTTCAAAATAAAATTGATATCATAACTTTATAGAAATAAGTTATGGAGGAGCGTTAACAGACATTATATCTTTGTAATAAAACATTCTACTGGCTGGTGTATGCATACATAATAGATTATTTTTTTTTTGGCAGACACTAAAAAATTAAAGTTTGGCAATGTAAATAAAACCCATCAGTAGAGAGAAATGGTACCCAAAAAGAATGGGAAGTTTTGAGCTACAGCATCTTTTGAAGGATCATTTCTTTCTGTGATAATCCTTCATTCAGCAAACATCTGAGAATACGTACCATGTTGAGGAACCTGACTATTTACTATGGCAACAAAGACGACTAAATTATTGTCATCCTTGCCCTTCAAGTGCTGGTTGAAGGGGACAGATAATCGAAGAAATAATTGTAGAACATGACAATGAGTATGATGATAAAGACAGGGGAAGGATGCTGAGATAGCACAGAAGAGGGAATTTGCAGCTCCAGGACTTTGAGAAGAATTGTGAAAGAAAGTACATACATTGAATATTTACTCAATGTGTGGATGAAGGAGCAAAGAGTATCTTAAAATGAATGTGATCACAGATGCTATGCCCTGAAAAGATGACCTGGGATTTGGCAAATAAAAGGGAAGTTTCAGTAGAGTAATCTGGACATAATCCATGTTGCAGAATCCTTAAGGCTCTTACACCCCCTAAAAATTAAGTAACATATTTCAAGTAATGTAAGCTGTGCACTGTTATTTCCCAGAAAGGAATAATTTACTGGGGAAAATTGTGTCTAGGTCAAGTTATATCTTATTTCAAATAAGATGTATAACTAGGCAATGCATTAAAAAAAAAACAGCAGTGAATCTTTGGAAAAGAAAACAAAAATCTTTAAACTCTTGAGTAATTTTTTTTTTTAATTTAGGAATTTGCATGCATGCTTCCATAAATAGTTTCTAAATGACATTGATGTTTCCATAGATTAAATATTTGCCTTAACAGAATATATCACTATATCTGTTCCCTGTGTACATGTATTTATCTCTCAATATCGAAATTCCCTCTTTTAATTCAAATATAAAATTGGAATGTCATTCTTAGAGATGCTGTTCAGTTACTGAATATTATAGCTAAATTGGAATATAATTTTTCATTGAATAAGATTCCCTTTCTAGTATTGTGTAGCATTCAATCACGAGTTCATAATAACGATAACATTAGCAATACTTAACATCGTAACATTTACTGAGTGTTTACGATGTGCCAAAACAGTGCTGTCAACCCTTTTCATGTATGATTTCATTTAACCCTTATGATTAACTATCTCAAACTGTTGTTGAAAGCGCCAAATGTAGAACTGGTCATTTTTCCTTAAGGCATTTAAGTTGCCGTTTACACTCTACTTGACCTTCGGTATCTAATTGTTGCACTTACAGTCGGTCAGTTAGTTGTTGATTTTGCTTCCAAATCACTAGGTTCTTCTTAGCACAGTCAAGAGTTCCTTTCCACCCTTTGTTTTATTTTTGCTTCCCGTTGCAGTGTTCCTCTACCCCGGTTCTGCAGTTCATGACGATAGACTTGGGTTAAATTGAGCGCTGTTACCACAGTCTATGCTTCTCTGATTTTAATTCCTACATTTCTCACTTCTTAACCAGAGTGCTTTACATGAATATAATCTTGTTTTAATGTTGTTGTCTTAAATATCTCTGTCAATGAACACAACCAGAATTCATTTTATTTTTAGAACAGATATCCTTATTGTGAATATGTAAAGATCCTGCAGGCTTTATAGTGCTTTCATCTTTCTTAAATGCTTTGATATCTGTTAGGATATGAGTTGATATTAAGCCATATCTGAACTTAATACTCCCAAGAAGGTAGGTCAGTGAAAGTACAATGAGATGGAATCATTTGCCCAAATAATAAGACCTGATCAAGTCCAAAGCCAAATTTCCTGAAGGTCAAATTTCCCTTTCTCCCATTCCAAACTTTCTTTGACTTATTTTTTCCACAATTAAAGCAGTAATATCATAACATCATAACACTTGTAGTGAATGTTTTAATACACAGAAGCAATCCACATCCACTGTTGTCTTTGGTCCTGTTAATGTCACAGGGAGTTTAAATAAGTATATAGTTCTGATTGAGCCTCTTGTGGATGAGGACACTGAGGCTCTAAAGAAACAATGTGACTTCCAAAGTTCATGCATTTATAGTGAGCAGCAGAGGCCGGATTTTTACACAGGTCTGAGAAAAAGATCATATTAAATAGATTTAATTTGAGGTTATATATACACTGGAGTAGCTTAGTTATAAGGGGAACAAGAGATTATTTACTTGTTCATTGTTCCAAATTTTTTCATTAGGAAATCTGCTGATTCCAATTCAACAAATGGTTTGTACTCTATCATTTTTTTTTTAGGAAAGAGTTTTGGGAAACGTAATTATGTCATTCTCATTATGGGTCAAACCTGGAGTCTACAGGTTTCAAATTATAATTATTCTCAGCTATTCATCCTTTTTGTATTATTGTGTAGTATTGGTTGACCAAGACAAATCTCTGTTTCAAGTGGAACACTTGCAATTTCAATTTCTTTACTTATTCTTCTCTTAGTGATACCTTTCAAGGGAGGTGGATGAATTTGAGATCTTAGTAAGAATTGTTAGATAAATCTTAGATCTGATTTATTCCTCATATAACATCTCGAAAGAAAATGAGAATGAACCAAAATGATAGATAAGGTACAACTCACCTAAAATTCTGTTGAAAGGACTCAAGAATAAAAAAAGAATATATTTATAAAAGCACTGGAAAATGATAGTAAGTATTGCCATGAGATAGAGGCAAGTCCGGAATGAATGCTAATTTACTGTTCAACATTATGCCAGATATTTTAGCCAATGTAATAGCACATACGTTATATATACACATAAAGACAAAATTATCACTAACTGTAGATTATTATCTACCTATAAAATTGTATCTAAATAAAAAGATTTCATTTTATAACAGAGTTTAGTAAGGTGTCCAAAGTCAGGGTCCATTTTGGTATGGGAGTGGCATGATTAAGACTTTATATTAGAGTAAAATTCTAGGGACCCTCACTAGGATTAACCAAAGCAAAAAGAGATTCATCAAGAGGTTGTTGAAATGGCCAAGTGAAAGATGATGAGGGCCTGAGTAGAAGGAAGTTGATAATAAGATTTCTGATCTAAACACAGTAGAACATGCCGCTGAATGGATTAAGCTAACAGAGTAGGCAGGCAAAAAGGCACCGATGACAATTTTTCCCTGGGAGAATGGTGACATTAATACCAAAGACTGGGGATTCAGGACAGAGGTTTTTTTCTGTAGCAGTGAATCTTCATCTTGGCTGCACATTGGGATCACCTGGGAGCCTTTAAAAATCCTGACGCCTTGGTTGAACTGGATCACAGTTTAACTGGTGAGACTATGAGATTACTGAAAGCTCCCCACGGGATTCTGATATATTGCTAAGAAAAACAGTTATTGTTCTAAGCAAAGATCAGAAAATCTTCCTAAGAAAGGGCCAGATAGTAAATATTTTAAGCTTTGCAAACCATATGGTTTTTGTTGCAGCTGTTTAACTCTGCCTTTGTAACATTAATGCAGCCATACACTGTACATGAAAGGATGGACATGGTTAAGATATAATAAGCTTCATTTCCAAAAATAGCCTTGGGCCAGATTTGGCGTGTAGGTCATCGTTTGTTGAGTTTGCGGTGATAGTTATGATGACAGTTGTGTGGAAGACATTCAAAAGACAAGTGGAAGTGAAGATTTAAAGTCGGGAGGTATCTTTCTTGGACTGCTATCCTTGTACACTGGTAAATCCAAGATCAACATGCCGGCGATTTAGATGTCTGCCTTCTCCCTGTGTTCTCACATGTGGAGAGAGAAGGAGGCAAGCCCTCTGATGTCTCTTTTTAGGGGCAGTAATCCCCTTGTGAGGGCTTCACCCTTAGGACCTCATTTAAACCTAATCCCTCCCAAAGACCTCATCTCCAAATACCATTCAGTTTAGAGTTAGAGCTTCAGTGTGTGACTCTTGGGAAGGACACGATTTAGCCCATTACTGGAGGTAACTTGTAGTTTGACGTGTACACGTGGAAGTCTCCCACACAGAGCTGATAGCAGAAGCCTATGGGGAAGTGAAGTTGCTTAGCAAGAGTTTAAGGAAGGAAAAGAGTCAAGAGCTGAAAAGACAGATATCTGTTTATAAGAGCTTGGTCAAGGGAGGACCTCCGAGTAAGTGACAGTTGCTCAGTCGTGCCCGACTCTTTGTGACCCCATGGACTGCAGCCCACCAAGCTCCTCTGTCCATCAGATTTTCCAGGTAAGGATACTGGAGTGGGTTGCTGTTTCCTTCTCCAGGGGATCTTCCCAACCCAGAGATTGAACCCGGGTCTCCTGCACTGCAGGCAGATTCTTTACCAACTGAGCTACAAGGGAAGCCCCAGACAAAAGTAAAATGAAGGAAGTCGAGGATTTAAGAGCTGAGTAGCATCCTGGATCTCACTGGTGAGTATCAGGAGAAAGAAAAAGAGAGAGGGAGCCACTAGAAGGTTGGTGACTTCTGAAATAATCAGTATTAGTAAACTCCATCACAGTTTTCCTCTGGGGAGCCAACCTTCCACTCACTCTTTGTCCACCTGATCAACCGAATAGAGAAAAAAGAGCCGAAAAGTAAACAATGGTAGATTTCTTGGTGATGCTGTTGGAGGGTCTTTATCTGATGGTACCTAAATCCAGACTGACAGTTCCACTTCTTGGTTGCAGAGCCCGTATGTTTTATTTTATTCTGTAACAGGTGGCTTGATTTTCCGTCCTTTGCAAATAAAAGGTGTTAACTGATAGGAACTTAGAGCCCACACTGTGAGGGGTTGCACAGAAAATGGAAGGAGCCATAAGCTGAGTTTCAGTTCACTATTCCTTTCAGAAATTTGTCAGTGAATGTACAGAGTGATAACATGGTAGGTTTGTGGGGGAAAAGGAAAGAAGGAGGATTTATCAAAAGGGGAAAAATAAATGGGTGAGGGATTTAAGATGTAGAAGAAAGAGAGGATGTCTGCCAGATTAAGTTCCCAGATATGGAACCCCAAAATCCCATGGTGCCAGTCTCCCTTCATTTTCTCTGTTTTCCAGACATCTGCATTTCCCTTTTGACTTTACAATAGCAAAAATGTTGCTTAAAAAGTCAAAATTTAGGAATTTGAAATAGAGTAGGACACTTGTTATGAAGCAAGACTCCCAGTCTATAAAGGTACTAATTAGTAAATAAGTTAAATTACTGAAGACCTTCAAAAATTTTTAGAAGCTGGTGTATTACTTCGTATTCTACAAATTACTTTACATTTCTATTCTTTCATCCATATAAATATATTCAGTTCAGTTCAGTTCAGTCGCTCAGTAGTGTCTGACTCTTTGCGACCCCATGAATATATTACACTTCTTTAACTTTTAAAAGACCTACTTCTTCTATAACAAAGCAGCTTTCATGTTTTTCCATTTATATGCATATATAATACTTATATGTGCATAAACTGTACTTTTAAAGATGCATCTAAATAATTCTTTTTTCACACTCATTTTAGGGATGGAAACTTATGATTCATCAAAGAGAGGGATTGAAGAATTTTTCGTTATTGATCATATTCAGTCAAAATAGCTGGACAGATTGGGTAATAGAATTAAATTATATCATGTGAGGTGCTGGCCTTAAAACCATCATTCTGTTCTATCATCCGATAAAACACAATTGTGTTTGACTTGTGTAAAATGATTTAAAAAATAAACAGCTACAGTATGCAAAGTGAAAGATTCAGCACTAGTAGTTATTTGAACTAAAAAGAAAACTACTCACCTAAGTAAAATTTTCCTTAAACATTCAAATCATATATACTAACATTTTATAAGAATATATGTAAGTAAAAGGTTGCTACTGAGCAACATAATTTCAAAAACATCATTCAGAGACAACTTAGTTTTTGAAGAAACTTTTAATTTTGAACTTTCAGTTTATATATATTTCTTCCATTCAGTCTCATGTTTTGGAGGCTTGAAGTGTGAATGCTAATGAATATTAGGATTCTTAACTGATACGCTTGTTCCTAAGCAAACAAAACCATCAGAGCATTTTATATATTTGAAACTGTACTCCTTTTTTTTTTTTGAGCGATATCACATTTGAAATCATGCTTGAAGAAACATTTTGTGGCAGGGAGCCAGTGCTCTCATCAAGAACACTTTGCCCATGACCAATTTATTAGTTTACTTATGTCTGCAATGCATATTGCTCCCGTGGCTCACACACGTCTAATGTTGAAAACTGCTTGTCAAGGATGTGTACACTGTGTTGTCTCATTTATATCAGAGTATACAGTTTAGCAAGTTATCATACATGGAAGTTAAAGGAAATCTTATTTAGACTTACACATTTTGGCAGCCTGACAAAATAATCTTACAGACTTTCTTAGCTAGAGTACATGTTAATTTCTATATTCTTCTTTTATGTTTTGTGGTTTTTCTTTGTTTTTGTTTTTGTCTTAATTAGAGTTTCCTTTAGAACTAGATCCCACGTCAAGGTGTAAGTCATACGTTTGGGAAGTTCATAAGTTACTGAGAGGGGAGTGAGAAATGAATCGGCCAGGGGGAAGCAGTAAGTAGAATTCTTCGAGATAATTTAAAGCTATCTCAGACTTATTCTATCCAAAGGGTGAGGGAAGTGGTGTATTTATACACCGACTCTCATCAGATGTTGGCTGAATGCTGCTGGGCTGGAAATGGAACTTTTCCTGACTGGTCTGGCCTGCCATGCACATGAGCACAGTAGTCTTTGGAGCTTCAGAAAAACCCCGATGCAAACGGAAGCAGATAAGGCAGCTGGAACATAATTGGGGCTAAAACAAAAACAGCTGGGAGACCTAAGCGTGCCACCCAAAGTATCTGCCATACTTTCCATGGGCTCATGCTCACCTGGCTCTATTTTGTCACAATCTGTGGAAAGAAAGCCGACTTCCCTGGTGACTCAGACAGTAAAGAATTTGACTGCAATGCAGGAGACCTGGGTTTGATCTCTAGGTGGGGAAGATCCCCTGGAGAAGGGCATGGCAACCCACTCCAGTATTCTTGCCTGGAAAATTCCCATGGACAGAGGAGCCTGGCAGGCTATAGCCCATGGGATCGCAAAGAGTCAGACACATCTGAGTGACTAACACTTTCATGTTCATGGAAAGAGAGAACAATCATTTCTCAACTATGCATTCATCAATTCATTAGTTTACACACCTTTATTGATCTCTCTTCCAGAGACCACTGTTTGAGGCACAGAGGCAGACACTAAGAAAGAGTTTATGACAAATTGACACTAATGAGGTACTCACAGTCAGGGTAACGGGCCTAGGAGGGGATAGGCCAGGGAAGGTTTTTGAAGTGCAAAGAAGTTTGAATATGTGCTCCATCTGTGGGAAAGGACAGATTCCTAGTACCAATCTAGAGTGGCTGTGGTTCTTTTATTAACTTTGAGGGTCCCTGTCTTCACCTTTGGTTCTCCGTGTATCCCCCGAAGGGGCTTGTGCATGGAAGAGGAAGAGCAGCAATTTACGGTTCCAGTCAGGTTATTTTAGTAGCTGTGTTCTCTGGCTGGAACAGTCACACGATTGTTCAAGATTGTGACGTGAGCACATTATGACTCTACTTACAGGAGAAAATAGGAATGCCGCATGCTGAAATATGCAGTTTTCTATAAAGGAATGCTACTACTATGGAACATGCACGTATCAGAAGGCCAGTCAGTACACAATTTTTGGATGAAGGCACACTGAATAAATTATACCAAAAAGTATAATATTTAAGGATATGTGTTTTTTAATCCAAAGTGGAAAGTACAGCTACAGTAATGCAAACAGACGTATGCGATTATCTCAAACAGTATTGGTATTTAGAGAGTTTCTACATTACTCTTCCTTGGATTTCTTCCGAGGTGCCTGCAGAGATGGTAATGATAGTCATGGGTCCCAGCTTATGGAACACCAGTTACCTGTCACCAGACATACCTTATCTCTAAAATCTTGACAACTGTTCTGCAAGGCAGATTGCCATCTTCAGTGTATATTAATGAAAATCTGATCCACTGAAACTTTAACCTGGGCATCTTGTATTCTGAGGTATGTTTGCAGAACTTATTGATAAGAAAGACAATGTACAACAAAAGGATGTGCAAGTTTCATCTATTTGTTCAAAAGAGAAACTGACCTTGCAAACTGACCATAGACTAGACACGTAGCTAGGCCCTACGCACAGCAGCATGAATGAGACAGACACCCCGCCGCCCTCTTACAGCTTCTCCTAGCCAGCAGCGGAGATCACAAAGCTGTTAAGCAAATCTGTGCACACTACATCTGAGTGTTACAGCAGAAGACGTGCAGGTGCTAAGGGAGCCCAGAGCCAGGGGATCTGATTGATTTCAGGGATTAGAAAAAGCTTTCTTGAGAAAGTGACTGTTAAGCAAAATATTAAAATATAACAAGGCCGAAGTGGGAAAGGGTTGGGGAGAATGGTTCCAGGCACAGGGAACAGCATGTCTGAAGGCCCAGAGGCTTCATTCCAGCTTAGAGAAGACAGTACGGCTGGGACATGAACTTCACGATGGACAGTGGAGGCAGAAGCAGCTGGGACGATGGAGGCCCTGTGAACCATGCTGTGGATACAACTTTCCCATTCTAACAGCCTTGGGAAGTTTATGAAGGAGAGCCCGTCTCTATTTGCATTTTAGAAAGCTTCCTATGCCTGTGGTAAAAGGACTGAATAGGAGTAAACCCAGGGTCAAGGAAGCTACACCAGGTATTCTGATAATCACTGTGGAGAGCTGCTAGTGAGAGGGAGCAGAGTGGATTTCTCTGGGGGACACTGAGGATTTAGGAAGGGAAGACATGAGTGAGGTTTCCAGGAAGGAGAAGGCTATAGTGACATTGCCTGGGCTTCTGATTTGGACAGCAGGGTACATTAGTGCAGCTTCTGAAAACCTTTAAGTTTGCCCCTATGAAAGCTGATTTCTACCTGCTAGCCAAAGATCTAGAGGGACCCCACCCTCTCATTCTAAAAGGAGATGTTAATACAGATACAACTCTTTTGGTATCTGAAGGTAGTGTGATGAAGAATTAATTCATCTTCCATTTTCTTGTTTGTCTGATATACTTTTTTAAAAGGAGCTTTATCTGTGAAGCTACAGCTTCGGTGCTATCTTTTGATGAACGTAGCTGGCTCAGCTTACTCACAGGTCAGGAGAGTTAGGCCTGAGTCATGTCTACTAAGCTAAGGGAAAGATACTTCATCACCAGTGTACTTAAGTGAGCTTTTCCAGAATGTGTTAACGTCTCATCTAAGTAATATGAATCCAGACAGAGTGGGGTTGTGATGTTTATTTTCATCTTGTGTTGTCATTAACCACTTTGTTATACTGGTTACCCTTGGGTATTCCATGGAAAAAGATTCCTGTGTTGTTTTTTCTTTTTTAAGGATTTTCAGGAGTATGCCTGAGTGAATTGATTCATGGGAATTTTTCTTACTTATTCACTGTGTGTTGCTGTGTTTTGTTCTCCGTTCGGTTGAGCAGCTGTGCCTCTGTGCAGCATTTACACACTGTTCACATGACACCATGGGTACCTAGGTGTCAGTTTTTCATTATGCCCAAACGAGGTGACGTGCATGAAAAACCTCCGGAACCATAAACTCTAATTTCCCAATTATGAATAGTTAGAAAACCAGAGTTCTATGTTTTCATTAACACAAGGCCCTACATGCCAGCTAAGCTTACTACCTGCTAAGCCTCCTAGATCTGCTGGAAAACATGCTTTGGCAGTTCTCCAATCTTGCTAAAATTCATAAACAGATGCCTTTCATATGAATTGTTTTAAATTTGGCATATTGGCGCTGGAATACGTTATTCTTTTAGCAGTTGGACAAATTAAAATAAAATGATGGCTCCTTTTTTCAGTCTAATAAAATACGCATAATTGTGTCAATATCTTAATCTGGCAGTCAGGAATTAGATTGTGTGCTCACAATTCACAGTTTCACTAGGGGGAATTACATGTTTCCTTTTCCTTGTTTTCTTGATGACTTTCCTAACTGCCAATACTTCAGGGAGAGTGTGGTCAGACAGAATGGCTGGGATCATCTGGGGAGTTTTTGAAACAGTCCTAAATGCTGAGCCCCATCTCCCCCAAATCCTGATTTAATTGGTCTTGTGTGCAGCCTGGGCATCTGGATTTTTAAAAGCTCCCAGGTGATTCTAATGTGCAGCCAAGGTTGACAGCCAGAGTGCCCATCATGTGTGACAGATGGCATATTTCCCCGAAGTGTCTCCCCCCTGTCCTCTGTTCTCTCTTGTTTTCTGTAAGTCCAGCTCACATCTGAAGGCATGGTTCTGGGCTAGCAGAATAATGGAGGGGCCGAGTGGTCCAGTTTGATTCAGGTGGTTCCATTTTATGCTCAGGTTGATCAAATACGAGTCCAAGGAGAACACTCAAGACCACTGTCAGCTTCCATGCAGGTCAGACTGTTCAGGAGTCCCTCTGGCACTTCCCAGCTTACTGGCACACGTGTGCATAAAGCAACACTTCTGTTGACAGGGACTTCTGTCTAGTAGAGACATCCCATAAGTGCTTTAGATTTGGCCTTTCACTAAAATATATATTTCTTTGATTTTATACATTACATAGATGTTTAATATTCAGCTTAGTGTTCAAATGTTTATTTATTGATACAAAAATATACAAGTATTTGGAATCTTGTATCTTTGAACAAGATGTTGCACCAAAACCTATTCTGGAGGCATGAATTGGTGTTGTTCAGTTGCCAAGCCATGTCCATCTCTCTGCAACTCTATGGACTACAGCACGCCAGGCTCCTCTGTCCTCCATTCTCTCTGAGTTTGCTCAAAGTCATGTCCATTGAGTCAGTGATGTTGTCTAACCATCTCATCCTCTGCTGCCCCCTTCTCCTTTGGCCTTCAATCTTTCCCAGCATCAGGGTCTTTCCAATGAGTTGGCTCTTTGCATCAGGCAGCCAGAGTATCCGAGTGTCAGCTTCAGCATCCGTCCTTCTAATGAATATTCAGGGTTATTTTATTTTAGCATTGACTGGCTTGATCTTCTTGCAATCAAGAGACTCTTAAGAGTCTTCTCCAGAGCCATAATTTGAAAGCACCACAGTCTGAAAGCACCGCACGTCTTCAGCACTCAGCCTTCTTTATGGGCCAACTCTCGCAATCCTACGTGACTATGGCAGAGACCATGGCATGGATACCAGTGTGCATTTAGAACCCCAGTATCTGCCGTCTTGTATAAAACAAGGGCTCTATGCCTTAAACCTTAATAAACTTTGACTGCAAATGTGGCATATGTATCCTTGGATGATTTATTTTAGGAGTTGTGAATAGATTTAAATCTTTGTTGAAAAACAGTGAGAAAATTATAGCTGTTGAAACTCTGAAGATGCATTTCCAATGAAAACTGGATAATAGTTTCAAAAAGATGATCAGCTCAGAAGTTTGCCTTAAGTTTTAAGAAAATTCTATAGAAAGTATACAGGAAGAGTCGGGAATTCTCTTTATACATAAAGTGACTTTAATTATGAGTACTATTTGTGTCTTGCATTCCTTTAAAATAAATTTTAGGATATGTATGTCTTTTTGGTGTACTAAGTTTAACTTACATAATGTACCTAATGGTGAACAGGTCAGACAATTTTTTCAAGTGTCATTCCTGACAGCCTCCCTCACTCTTCTTGCTGCAGTCTATGCAGCCTGCTAGCTGTGTTCATGATACTACGAGAGCTCTGGCATTGTAGGGTCTAGGGAACTTAAAATCTCTGCTTGGCTGGTATTTTCAATGATTGTTAGGAAAACAAGTGGACTTTGTTTCCTAGGTAAAATGTTTATCTAATTGAGGCAATATTTTGTTGAATATTTTGTTGAAAATACCATCTTTCACTGTGAAACTGTATTTCAGTCTGTCACTAAGTTTGAGATCAGTATCAGTTCAGTTCAGTTCAGTTGTTCGGTCGTGTCTGAGTCTTTGTGACCCCATGGACTGCAGCACACCAGTCCTCCCTGTACATCACCAACTTCCAGACTTGACTCAAACTTATGTCCATTGAGTTGGTGATGCCATCCAACCATCTCATCCTGTGTCATCCCCTTCTCCTCCTGCTTCAATCTTTCCCAGCATCAGGGACTTCTCACATGAGCCAGTTCTTCCATCAGATGGCCAAAGTATTGGAGTTTCAGCTTTAGCTTCAGTCCTTCCAATGAATATTTAGGGCTAATTTCTTTTAGGATGGACTGGTTGGATCTCCTTGCAGTTCAAGGGACTCTCAAGAGACTTCTCCAACACCACAGTTCAAAAGCATCAATTGTTCAGTGGTCAACTTTCTTTACAGTCCAACTCTCACATCTATACATGACCACTTGAAAAACCATAGCCTTGACTAGATGGACCTTTGTCACCAAAGTAATATCTCTGCTTTTTAATATGCTGTCTAGGTTGTTCATAAATTTCCTTCCAAGGAGTAAGCATCTTTTAATTTCATGGCTGCAGTCTCCATCTGCAGTGATTTTGGAGCCCCCCAAAAATAAAGTCTCTCACTGTTTTCACTGTTTCCCCATCTATTTGCCATGAAGTGATGGGACTGGATGCCATGATCTTGGTTTTCTGAATGTTGAGATTCAAGCCAACTTTTCACACTCCTCTTGCACTTTCATCAAGAGGCTCTTTAGTTCTTCATCACTTTCTGCCTTAAGGGTGGTGTCATCTGCATATCTGAGGTTATTTAATTTATCCCGGCTGTCTTGATTCCAGCTTGTGTTTCATTCAGCCCAGCATTTCTCATGATGTGCTCTGCATATAAGTTAGATAAGCAGAGTAATATATAGCCTTGATGTACTCCTTTTCCTATTTGAAACCACTCTGTTGTTCCATGTCCAGTTCTAACTGTTGCTTCCTGACCTGCATACAGATTTCACAAGAGGAAGGTCAAGTGGTCTGGTATTCCCATCTCTTTCAGAATTTTCCACATTTTATTATGATCCACACAGTCAAAGGCTTTGGCATAGTCAATAAAGCAGAAATAGATGTTTTTCTGGAACTCTCTTGCTTTTTCCATGATCCAGCGGATGTTGGCAATTTGATCTCTGGTTCTTCTGCCTTTTCTAAAACCAGCTTGAACATCTGGAAGTTCATGGTTCAGGTATTGCTAAAGCCTGGCTTGGAGAATTTTGAGCATTACTTTACTAGCGTGTGAGATGAGTGCAATTGTGTGGTAGTTTGAGCATTCTTTGGCATTGCCTTTCTTTGGGACTGTAATGAAAACTGATCTTTCCCACTCCTGTGACCACTGGTGAGTTTTCCAAATTTGCTAGCATGTTGAGTGCAGCACTTCCACAGCATCATCTTTTCGGATTTGAAATAGCTCAATTGGAATTTCATCACCTCCACCAGCTTTGTTCGTAATGATGCTTCCTAAGGCCCACTTGACTTCACATTCCAGGATGTCTGGCTCTAGGTGAGTGGTCAAACCATTGTGATTTTCTGAGTCGTGAAGATCTTTTTTTGTACAGTTCTTCTGTGTATTCTTGAACCTCTTCCTAATATCTTCTGCTTCTGTTAGGTCCATACCATTTCTGTCCTTTATTGAGCCCATCTTTGCATGAAATGTTCCCTTGGTATCTATAATTTTCCTGAAGAGATCTCTAATCTTTCCCATTCTGTTGTTTTCCTCTATTTCTTTGCACTGATCACTGAGAAGGGCTTTCTTATCTCTCCTTGCTGTTCTTTGGCACTCTCCATTCAAATGGGTATATCTTTCCTTTTCTCCTTTGCTATTTATTTCTCTTCTTTTCACAGCTATTTCTAAGGCCTCCTCAGACAGCCATTTTGCTTTTTTTCATTTCTTTTTCTTAGGGATGATCTTGATCCCTGTCTCCTGTATAATGTCACAAACCTCCATCCATGGTTCATCAGGCACTCTATCAGATCTAGGCCCTTAAATCTATTTCTCACTTCCACTGTTTAATCGTAAGGGATTTGATTTAGGTCATACCTGAATGGTCTACTGGTTTTCCCTACTTTCTTCAATTTAAGTCTGAATTTGGCAGGAAGGAGTTCATGATCTGAGCCACAGTCAGCTCCCAGTCTTGTTTTTGTTGACTGCATAGAGCTTTTCCATCTTTGGCTGCAAAGAATATAATCAATCTGATTTTAGTTATTGACCATCTGGTGAAGTCCGCGTGTAGAGTCTTCTTTTGTGTTGTTGGAATAGGGTGTTTGCTATGACCAGTGTGTTCTCTTGGCAAAACTCTATTAACCTTTTCCCTGCTTCATTCTGTACTCCAAGGCCAAATTTGCCTGTTACTCCAGATGTTTCTTGACTTCCTACTTTTGCATTCCAGTCCCCTCTCCTATGAAAAGGACATCCTTTTGGGGTTTTAGTTTTAGAAGGTCTTGTAGGTCTTCATAGATCCGTTCAACTTCAGCTTCTTCAGAATTACTGGTCAGGGCATAGACTTGGATTACAGTGATATTAAATGGTTTGCCTTGGAAATAAACAAAGATCATTCTGTTGTTTTTGAGACTGTATCCAAGTACTGTGTTTGAGACTCTTTTATTGAGCTCAGTATAAAAGCAGCTTTTTTCATTCATTGGAAAAACTCAAGATCCTCACTACAGTTTTCCTTTGAAAAATAAAAAGGTGCTTTGACAGAACTGTTAATGATTTTTACCGACCACCTGTGGTATACACATACCCATCATGCTCATCTCCTACCCATGTCTTGGGTGAGCTTGTAAATTAATTCCAAGTTGCATTCTACTGTATAGAATCTATGTACTTTGACAATTTAAAAAATGTTGCTGTTATTTTGTGACAGTTAAACAAATTACCTCACTTTGAATGTGTTTCCTTTATTTGAATCTTCTCAAAGTGTGCTTAATGGCACAGCCATGACATTGAAAACATTCAGCAGTAGACAAATGGTTTTCCTGTTCCTGTCCAGTTCTATTGTATTATTATGGTTGTTACTATCATATTATGTCTTTGATTATGCAAAACAAATTTTAGTAAAAAGGCATGGGTTCTTCTTGTATTCTAAACTGTATGTATTGATTTTCCTATGGCAAATGTCCCTCCTTATGACTTGTTGAATTTTTTTGCTGTTTTTTTTTCCCTTTTTAAGTTTTTTAAATTAAGGCCAAAATCAAACCTTTTTTTTTTCATACATTGAAATACTTAGGTTCCTTCTTATTTGTTAGGATTGTTTATCTCCAAATAATAGAAAGCCTGGAATAATAGTGGCTTATACAAGGTAGAAGTTAATTTAATTTTTTTTTAATGCTCATGTAAAAGAAGTAGAGACATAAGGAGTCCAGAGCTGCTGTGGTGGCTCACCCGTCACCAGGGACCTGGCTTTTTATATAATTAGCACATGACTTTCATCCTCTAGGTCATCTCATGTTCTAAGATTTCTGCTGGATTATCATCAGCCTTTCCAGTAGGAAGGAAGCTAGAAAAGGGGAGGGTGGTACCAGAAGAGCTCTTCTCTTCTTTATAATGAATCTTTCTATAAATCCTGTACCTCACTTCTGCTTAATTTTCTTGGTCCAAACAAATTAACATGGCCATACCTTGCTGAAATTAGGTAAATAAGAAATCAGATATATTAGAAAATTCTGAAGACTTCAGGAAATACTAGACTGAAAGGGAGTCTTGGAATTCTAGAATTTTAGTGGGAGAAATATCAGTAACCTCAGATATGCAGATGGTACCACCAGTATGGCAGAAAGCAAAGAGCAACTAAAGAACAAGAGGAGAGTGAAAAAATTGACTTAAAGCTCAACGTTCAGAAAACGAAGATCATGGCTTCTGGTCTCATCACTTCATGGCAAATAGATGGGGAAACAGTGGAAACAGTGACAGACTTTATTTTCTTGGGCTCCAAAATCACTGCAGATGGTGATTGCAGCCATGAAATTAAAAAACTCTTGCTGCTTAGAAGAAAAGCTATGACAAACCTAAAGTGAAAGAAAAGTGAAAGTGAAAGAAAAGTGAAAGTGAAAGAAAAGTGAAAGTGAAGTCACTCAGTCGTGTCCGACTCTTTGCAACGCCAAGGACTGTAGCCTACCAGGCTCCTCTACCCATGGGATTTTCCAGGCAAGAGTACTGGAGTGGGGTGCCATTGCCTTCTCCAGGGGATCTTCCCAACCCAGGGATCTAGCCTGCTTATCCCGCACTGTAAGCAGACACTTTAGCATCTGAGCCACCAGTGAAAGTGAGAGTGAAGTTGCTCAGTCATATCCGACTTTTTGCGACCCCATGGACTGTACCCTACCAGGCTTCTCCATCCATGGGATTCTCTAGGCAAGAATACTGGAGTGGGTTACCATTTCCTTCTCCAGGGAATCTTCCTGACCCAGGGATCGAACCCTGGTCTCCTGCATTGGAGGCAGACGCTTAACCTCTGAGCCACCGGGGGAGACCATGACAAACCTAGATGCATATTAAATAGCAGAGACATTGCTTTGCTGACAAAGGTCCATATAGTCAAAGCTATGATTTTTCCAGTAGTCGTATATGGATGTGAGAGTTGGACCATAAAGAAGGCTGAGCACCAAACATCGATGCTTTTGAACTGTGGTGTTGGAGAAGACTCTTGAGAGTCCCTTGGACTGCAAAGAGATCAAACCAGTCCATCCTAAAGGAAATCAATGCTGAATATTCATTGGAAGGACTGATGCTGAAGCTGATGTTCCAATGCTTAGGCCACCTGATGTGAAGAGCCAACTCATTAGAAAAGACCTGAATTCTGGGAAAGTTGAAGGCAGGAGGAGAAGGGGACAACAGAGGCTGAGAAGGTTCGATGGCATTACTGACTCAATGGACATGAGTTTGAGTAAGCTCCAAGAGATGGTGAAGGACAGGGAAGCCTGGCGTGCTACAGTCCATGGGGTTGCAAAGAGTTGGACATGACTGATAGACTGAACTAAAACATAGAACCAAACACTAATATAAATATTCCTAACAATTATATGAAAAATTCTACAATTTGTTAATATACTAATCTCTTGTATGGAAACTTCATTTATTCAGGAGTAAATAAGGACCAAAAGGAGTTGCATATTTCATCCAGAGTTATTCAGCCAATCTTCAAAACCAGTTTGAAGCTCATGAACAATTAGGAAATTCTGAAGGCCTCAGAAAATATTAGGTTTGTCATGAGTACTGACGACTGTACTTCACTGTGTAGAATTCTTGGAGTCAGTAACAGTAGCAGATAATGAAAAGGTGATAAATATTCTGGTTATTACAAACAGCTCACCCCCAAACTTAGTGGCTTAAAAATACAGCAATCACTAATTTGCTAACCATTTTGCAGATTGTACAGGCCCAGTGGCATGGCTTATCTCTGCTCCACTTGGCATCTTATGGCGTGGCTTAGGTATAGGGCCTGTAGATCCTCTCCCATGATGATGCATGCTCTTAGCTGGCAGGTCAGTGCTGGCCAATGACAGGGGTATCAGTTGTCCTCACATGACTTCTCCACATGGACAAGCCACACAATGGCAACTGATTTCAAAGACGGATCATTTTAAGGGTGAGCATTCTAAGAGGAGAATGTTCCAGTGTGCAGGCATTTTTAAAGCTTCTGTTAATATCCCATTGGCCGAAAAGGAGAAGGCAATGGCAACCCACTCCCGTACTCTTGCCTGGAGAATCCCATGGGCGGAGGAGCCTGGTAGGCTGCAGTCCATGGGGTTGCTAAGAGTCGGACACGACTGAGCGACTTCCCTTTCACTTTTCACTTTCATGCATTGGAGAAGGAAATGGTAACCCACTCCAGTGTTCTTGCCTGGAGAATCCCAGGGATGGGGGAGCCTGGTGGGCTGCTGTCTATGGGATGGCACAGAGTTGGACACGACTGAGCGACTTAGCAGCAGCAGCAGCAGCAGTCCCATAACAAAGGCCAGAGTCCAAGTGGGAGGGACTACAAATTGGTGTATAAACAGCATATGTGGTTCCTTACAGGGGTCACCAAGTATCTGCCTGCCCCAGAAAGTTCTGAGAGGGAAGGAAAAAATACCCTCTATTAATTGAGTCACTATCATATTCCAGAGGGATTCTCTGGTAGGTCAGTTGGTAAAGAATCCACCTTCAATGTAGGAGACCCTAGTTTGATTCCTAAATTGGGAAGATCCATCTGGAGAAGGGATAGGCTACCCACTCCAGTGTTCTTGGGCTTCTTTGGTGACTCAGCTGGTAAAGAATCCACCTGCAATGTGGGAGACCTGGGTTTGATCCCTGGGTTGGGAAGATCCTCTGAAGAAGGGAAGAGCTAACCACTCCAGTATTCTGGCCTGGGGAATTCCATGGACTGTATAATCCATGGGGTGGCAAAGAGTCGGACACGGCTGAGCAAGTTTCACTTTCACTTTCTACCGTGTTCCAGTTACTCTCTTTAATGATGATTTTGCCCTGCAAAGATGGTGTAATTTGTCCCATTTTTCAGACAGGAAAATTAGATTCACAGCGCTTTCATGGACCTGTACAAGGTCGCATGGCTCTAAGAGTGGGGCTGGTATTTCAGCCCTGCAGCGAGTGCCTGCAAAGTCTTTCCCTTTCCCATGGCCCTCGGCCGCCTTCTTAACCAGTCGGTCTTTTGTAGCTGGCGGGTCTGCCCTGTGTGTTTTCACTCTGAGCATGACAAAAGGCTTGACACCTGATGTGTTGTGTTCTTTGAATTTAGGACAGGAGAGAGGCACTCTTGGAAACTCTAATTCCCCGTGCACCACAGCGATGCCTGCTAGTGAGCGCAGCGAAAGGAGCGCACTGGCAGTGGGGCTGGACAAGGGGCGGTCGGGCTCCCTTGTGCTCCACCCCGTTGCCAGGTCTCTCTTCTGAACAAATCTGGCCAGTGACAACAGCTTCCAAAGTCATTGCTAGAAAGCCTTCCATGAAATAAAGAATTGTAACAGAGGCATAAAAAAATGTGTTATTTTCTAATACTTTGTAATTGGTGTGTTCCTGATATCACAGCTTTGAGGAGAAGCCCCTTGTCAAAATAAGTATGGGTCATGCACAAGGCCATGAAATTCCATTCTTTACATTTTAAGTAACATCAAGATTGTTCTTTTCCTTCACAGTTTGGCAGATCAGAGTTCCCTTTTAAAATGCGAGACGTTAGTTACTTATCAAAGCATTTGATTAATTAGCTAGGCCTGTCAGGCCAAACAGAACTAGCCAAGGCTTTTAAATCTCTTAATATGGGCCAATTTTCACAATAACCTGTTTCATTCATGGCCTTGGCGTTTTAAATTCTTGCTCATTAGTGACCTGGTATTTGGGCTTGTCTGAAAGGAAAGCATCCATCGTGTTAAACAGGGCTCATTATGGATTATAGGTTTTCGAATGGAGATGCCCATGCACAAAAGACTGCCCTCCCATTTTCCTCTGAATCGCTAATTGGACCTTCACCTTGTTTTTTATGAGCAAAAGGCTAAGCTTCAATAAGGAGGCAGGCTTTTATAATGTCACAGTTTGGGGTTTGTACTCAAGAGCAGGTCACCTATCATTATCAGTACAGATGCGCAACTAAAGTAAAGCATGTGTTTGGCTTTGCTGCAACAATAAAAATAATGGCTGCTTTTAAAACTAGTAAAACACTGAACTTGATGGAAAGAGAAATTCATTGACTATATCACCCTACAATAGCTCAATTCCCTGAGTGATAAAATACAACCTCCAGACACTCAGAAATAAACATCCGATAGTTAAGAAATAAATGAAACAATTCCAAACCCACAGTACCCCTCGCTGACTTCTAAAGAAATACATTTCTTATACTCCCAAAGAGATGCATGTATTATGATATCCCCAGGGGTTCTGCCTCATCATTGTACATCATACAAATGTCTCTAATAGAAATTCCTTTCGAATTTGCCTTGGTTAAAATAATCTTCTATTTGGTGTATGGTTCCAATTTGTTTTAAAATACTATATTACTCGAAGTAATTCTTTTCCTCACTTCCTTTTTATTTTCTTTCAAAATTTACTGTTCATTTCCAATTACTCCAGACCCTAATAGTCTATTTTTCTTTTGGCAGAATTCGTGTATCTGTTTAGTTGCATTCTGCTTGTTGAATTTCTTTCCAGTGAATGTCTCTGCAGTGGCTTCTTTTGATGGCAAAATATTACACTGCTTGTTTAGGACCTTCAGTTTCCATTTGTAATCTGTCCCTACCGTCAACCCTCTTAGTAAGCCAAGTGTCCTAATTAATTCACTGTACCCTCTGATTTAAGTATTTATGGATGTGACTCAAAATGCTGATACACAAGTTCCTATTGGCCTTAAAAGAAATAATTTTCCTGGCAGTGTTATCAGTTTTAAAAATTCAGATTTCATACATTTGAGGTGAGCAGATTCAGCAGACAACCTCAATGTGGCGTCATGTTAATGGAGTCCTGGAAGCTGCTGGTGTTAAAATGAGTAAATTAAGGAGTCAACACTGCTTATTTAGGCACATTAGGATAAAATAGTATGAGAGCTGGGACTTAACAAAAATCAATTCAGCACGCGGAGTGCACATCCATCAGGTCTTTGTTATGATGTCAGGGGGAGAGCAACCTGGTTTTATTTTATGAAGAATGCTACCTTAGCATCCCCATGTCCTTGGACGACTGTGACATTTGCTGTTACAGAACTACTTTGAGGCATCCACAAGGCCCTCAGGGACTACTCCAAGTACATTAAAAAAATTAAGTTGGCATCAAATGACTTATTGAACTCTTTATTGATATCCTTGGGATTTGCTTGTCAATCTTCACAGTGGTTAGTCACCTTCCATACAGATTGCATTAAGTACGAGGTTGCAACAGTTATGTTGATGATTTGTGCAAATTACTTTTTTCTATCCAGTCCCCACACATTACAACAGTAATAAAGGCAGCTTGAATTTCAGGTATGGCTTGGGCGTTTTATTTCACAGTTACTTCTACGTAGATATTATCCCCTCTCTGAGACTTTAAGCATTACCTCAGTGTATACAAACCAGAGCCCTTGCCACTGACTTCAGCTATAGAAAAGAAGTTTTAAATTTTATTCTGACCTAGGTTTTGTACCCTGAAAGACTTCAGAGATCGTATTTTATAGATAATGTAATAATTCTTCCTTATTGAACTACACTTGTTAATTTACACTGTGGTGCCAATCTCTGCTGTACAGGAAAGTGACTTAGTTATACACCTATATACGTTCTTTTTTATATTTTTTGCCACTATGGCTTGTCACAGGATATTGAAGATAGTTCCCTGTGCTATAGATAATAATTATTGAATTCATCTCATTTTTGTATTTGCGCATTTCCCTTGCCAAAATAAAAACTTGCCTGGACGTGTTCTTTACTCTGATCTCTCTCCAAAACTATTAGCTTTTATTAAAGGGTTGGAGCCTAGATGTTTAATTTCACAGGCATACATATTGATTTGTATTTGAATTCAGTTTTAATATGCATTAATAGTAGTTCAAAATATATAAGTAATTTGTTAGTAATATCTACTATAGAAGACTTCATAGTCTTATATAAAGTTAAAAAGGATTATAAGCAAGAAATATTACATTCCACCCAGGTTATTGTCATAACCCATCTTCCTGGTATCCTTTTATTTTAACAATTAAAATTTTTTATTAAAGTGATGTTGCTCAGATCTAAAGCTTAGGGAAAATAGGAAAAGCAGAAAGAAGATGATAGAGGTGGCATGTAGTCTCACAGTCCTGCTAATAGATGATATTCTTTCAGATCTTTCGCTCACATTTTCCAGTGTATGTGTATGTATGAAGTTTTCCTGTGTGTTCATGTATACTTAGTACAAGCAAATAATTATGCTACTTTGGTACATTTTAAGGATGTGCCATAATTTTTTAGTTAATTGCCTGCTGTTGGAATTTAAACTGATACTGAGCTATTGTGCTTCTAAATATTTCTTTGACCATTCCTGAATATATAGCTTCTTCTTAAGAAGGTAAAATGTTATGAATGTTTAAATTTCAGACATTACCAAAACACCTTTTACTTTTAGGACTACCTTGAATGGCATAATCATTCATTACTTCATTCAAAACCATTTGTTTTGAATGTTTTGCCTAGCACTAGGCATTGTGCTAGGCAATGATATGAAACAGACGGCCCTTCTGCTCTCCCAGAATTTACCACGCAAGGAGCGGAGACAAATTGGAACTAAGTAACTGTACAAATGCCTTCTGGATAGAACTTGTGTTATGAAGGAAAAGTTACAGGAAGTTTGAACCAGATCTAGTTTGAGGAATCAGGAAACAACTCCCTAAAGAAATGATATCTGACACCTGAAAAGTGAGGTTGTGCATGGGATGTAATATAGACTGTGTTACATCCTTCTGGCAATCATTACCTTCCTACTGGGGAATGCTAGGTATGCTTTGACATATTCTAAGTCAGGTCATTTTATTCCATTTTATGGTTAGACAATAAAAAAAAATAGTTTATAGAGTCTCTTTCCACTGCTTTTGCTCACAATTACAATGGTTAACATGTGTTGGTCCAGAACTATTTTTAAAAGGAAAAAGTGATGCCCATACTCAAAAGAGTTGCATGTCACCGAGGTTGAGTTCCATCTTACAAGCAATATATTCAGTGCTATTCTTGGAGCCAAGGGAAATTCCAGTTCCAGTTGTCCAATAGTCATCTTTGAGGGTCTTAAGCAAAAAGGAGAGGACCTTGGAACACCATATTAGACTGTAAACAGTAACACCTTTAAGTCTGACTTTCTCTCTTTGGACATATCTACCCATCACTCTGTCTACACTCACCAAAATCACTAATGAGGAAACAAAAATGTGTGGACATTAACTTTTATAAGGTCAGAAACTCATGTTGTTTTGAATGAACTGGGCTGGATGAAGCACAAGCTGGAATCAAGATTGCCAGGTGAAATATCAATAACCTCGGATACACAGATGAAACCACCCTTATGGCAGAAAGCAAAGAGAAACCAAAAAGCCTCAGGATGAAAGTGGAAAAGTTGGCTTAAAACTCAGCATTCAGAAAACTAAGATCATGGCATCCAGTCCCATAACTTCATGCAAATAGATGGGGAAACAATGGAAAAAGTGACAGACTCTATTTTTGGGGCTCCAAAATCACTGCAGATGTTGACTGCAGCCATGAAATTAAAAGACACTTGCTCCTTGGAAGAAAAGCTATGACCAACCTAGACAGCATATTAAACACCAGAGACATTACTTTGGTGACAAAGGTCCTTCTAGTCAAAGCTATGGTTTTCCCAGTAGTCATGTATGGATGTGAGAGTTGGACTAAAAAGAAAGCTGAGCACCCAAGAATTGATGCTTTTGAACTGTGGTGTTGGAGAAGACTCTCGAGAGTCCCTTGGACTGCAAGGAGACCCAACCAGTCAATCCTAAAGGAAATCAGTCCTGAATATTCATTGGAAGGACTGATGCTAAAGCTGAAACTCCAATACTTTGGTCACCTGAGGTGAAGAACTGACTCACTGGAAAACAACCCTGATGCTGGGAAAGATTGAAGGCAGGAGGAGAAGGGGTCAACAAAGGATGAGATGATTGGATGGTATGTATCACTGACTCGACGGACATGAGTTAGAGCAAGCTTTGGGAGTTGGTGATGGACAGGGAAGCCTGGCGTGCTGCAGTCCATGCGGTTGCAAAGAGTCAGACATGACTGAGCAACTGAACTGAATATCTTTGTTTCTAGACCACCATTTTCTTAGTCTCAACATTAAATTTCTATAGAGCAAGTGTCTTTGATTCTTTGTTAAATATTTCAAAATGTACTTCTTATATTTTGTTGTTTAGTTGCTAAGTTGTGTCCAACTCTCTTGAGACTCCAAGGACTGTAGTTCACTAGGCTCCTCTGTCCATGAGATTCTCCAGGCAAGAACACTGGAGTGGGTTGCATTTCTTTCCCACCCAGGGATCAAACCTGTATCTCTTGTATTAGCAAGTGAATTCTTTACCACTGAACCCCCTGGGAAGTCTACTTCTTATTATATAAAACTATGCAAGTACCATTTTCCTAACAGCCCAACTAATGAATTGATTCTTAATATTAATGAATTGGCACAGAATATACCATGATGTAACATGAGTTTTCTGTTGGATTAAGTCAACACCCTTATGTATGAGCCCCACAGAACTGTAGTTATTTCATTTTTTTATACAAAGAAAAAATAGCTTGTAAACATTGTTGATACAAATATCACCATTTAAAATACAGTGGGTTGCTAGCTTTCTCTTTTCTCTGGGAAATGTATGCTTGGTTGACTGGGATTCAGTGAAACCTCTCATTAGGGCACTATGGTTCATTAAGACTTAAAGAGGCATCACTGAAATTTGCATTGGCCATGCTGTGATCTCTGGGCCTTTCTGAATGGTAATCAGGAAATGTTATGCTGAGTGTGCTTGACTTCTGCAATGGTTTTAGCGTCTTTTCTTTTTTAAAAAACACTTTAGTGCTGAAGCTTTGTGTTATATCAAATATTGGCAAGTTTCTTAGGGATGGTATCTTTCTGTTTCTGAACTGAGATTTAAAAAGTCAGATTCTTATATAAAGCATGTAAATAACAAATTCAAATATGATGCTGGATTTGTTTTTCACTTATTAGGAAGAGCATGTTAGTGTCTTTATTTCTGTTTTATTTCCTTAAGCTGAATGGAATGTCGGCATGATTATAAAGCACTAGAAAAATCAATAAGCAGTGTAGATATTGATTTATTGAATGTCGAACGTGCAGATTGAGAGAAACCACATTGAAATGTGATAATTTAGTTAAGAGTGGGCTGAAATAAGGGTCACATTACTAACTGGCATGGGATTACCAGATAGATGCATATCATAGCCAGATCCACAGGGAAAGGACTTGTTTAACTTACATGAGAAAACAACTTGTCCTCAGGCATTTGAGAATCAGTAAGTTCTCCATAATTAGACCAGCTAGAAATACTTCTTTTATCAAATGGACCCAAGAGATCAATCTGCCTTTGCTTTGCTGGCTAGAAAGATACCATCATAAGTAGTACATTTTTCCTTTAACAATATTCCTTTAGAAATAATTTAAACTGACACTGTACCTAGTCCAAGTGGCCAAATATTTCTCTCTATATCTACTGCTACAGATTGGTTTGCTTATGTTATCTGCACATTTGGCTCTGGTTGGTGGGTGTGAGCGTGTTCCCTGGGGTGGCCTGCATCACACAGAATTGGAAATCTCTCTTTACTCACCTGATTTTCCCACTTTTGTGTTTACTCTGTGGAAGGAACTGGTGATCACTCTTAGCTCCACGCCTATCAAAGGCCTAACAAAAAAGAATGCTTCTAATAAATATTTGTTGGATAAATTAACTTCTATAGATTTTCACTGTCTAGCACAGTGGCTGACACAATTATATCCTTAATAGATGTCATGAGTAAGTGAATGAATGGATACATGCATGGACGTTTGTCATTTGTTTCATGAATATTTCCAGTTTTATTGATGTGACTTATTGGAAGCATAATCTCAGGCTTACGGGGGTGGGGGAAGGTTAGAGAAAAATTATTTCAGTTATCCTGTTGGACTATCAGGGTAAGATTTGTTTTTTGGCAATCACTTCCCCAAGCTCCTGTCCGCCACCCGCCCCCCACACTCCCAATTAAAAAAAAACAGTAAAATGCAAATTAACTGAGCCTTGATAATTTTGTGTGGGAGATTTCTGTGGAGAGTGCACTAGTTAATGTATATGTTTTTTCTTGTGAGTGTGTCTCAATTTCACTGACAATGTATTTTGAGCTTTGAAAGCTATTTTTACTCTTTGGATAACAAAGTTGAAAAATAATATGTTTAGCAGGGATATAGTGATTTAGAAACAAATGATCAAATTACCTACTTTTTTAGTCACATTATTATTGGATTGGCCAAAAAGTTTGGGTTTTCAGTACCAGTACTGAAAAACTCGAATGAACTTTTGGCCAACCCACTATTATCATTATTATTTATTTTTAATTTCATGATTTACCTTAATTTTATATAAAGGAGAACATACTGAAAGCTCTATCATAATAATATTCAAAGTATATGGCCTAAAGCTCACTCGTGGATACTCCTTATATGGTAAAGTGATGGGCAATTTCATAGTCTTTCATTTTTATAAAGGTTCAAGGGCTACTTACTAACACTATTAATAGTTACCTGCTAAGGTAATTATTAAAGTTTAGAAACATTTGTTGTAAACTTAATACAATACTAAACTTTATAGAAATCATTTCAGAAATTAGGTTGCCCTTTAAACCTCAACTATGCTGCCAGTAATGAAACATGTAAACTTCTAAGATAATTTTAATTCCCAGAATTTTGGGAAAACATGCTTTGTTAATGTCAAACTGTAAGGCTGTTATGCTAAAGTCATTTTCAGTTTTCTGGCATTGAGTAATGCATGGTATTGAAGTACAAATGTCAGGTTTATGCTGAAAAGAGTTTTATTCTTGGAGATGCAACCTGACTTCATTGGGTCCCTTTGAGACTAGTGTTTCAATGAAAAGATGTTGAAATATAATCCAGAAATCCTTGTAAATTAATGTGGTCTTTCCTGAAGGTCTTTCTAGGAGGCAACAGTGAGAGTTGCTTCAAATAAGATGTATATATCAAAACTTCCTAAT
Organism: Capra hircus; assembly: GCF_001704415.2. Lineage (NCBI taxonomy): Eukaryota > Metazoa > Chordata > Mammalia > Artiodactyla > Bovidae > Capra > Capra hircus. The sequence continues at coordinate 8,289,673 of NC_030820.1, forward strand.
ACTCCCTCCTATTTAAACATCTCTTCAGAGTTCCATACCTAAGGGCACCGCTCCGTTCTCTTCTCTCTACCTCTCTCCTTTCTATCCATTTCTTCAGTCATCCTTACTTCTAAAATGCAGTATTTTGGCCTATCTGGTTGGCCTCTGATACTGTCCTATTCCCTCTTCAGTCTGATCAATGAAGGCTAGCAGATTATAAAATTAGTAAAGGAATGAAGCCCAGGGGGCTAAGTGGGGGTAAGGAATATAAAAAGTATAATCCAATTATGTGTCTTGCTCCTGTCTGCATCGTAGTTAAACATGACATTTGTCTAACTAAAGTGAATCAAAAATCTTGAGGTGCTGCTTTTCTCAGTTTGAGGTCCCCGTAATGCAGAGCCTGAGACTAAGGTTTGGATGCAAGTAGTTTCTTTGGTCATCATCCCAGGAAGTAGAAGAGGCAGAGAGTAAGTCAGAGAACAGGGAAAAATACAGCAAAGGTTAGAAGTTCTTGAGCTGGTTAGCACTGTGGGCAACCGAGGCTCAGTCCTGCTGGGGACTCTGAAGAAAAATGTGGAACACACAGCCCTCTCTAAACAGAAGTGTCCCTGTAAAGCGCACTCCCCAGTAGGACTTTCTGGTGATGGAAATGTTCTGTGCCCACATTGTCTTGGATCATATCCCCAAGTGACTACTAAGCATTTGAAATACGGCTAGAGTGACTGAAGAATTGGATTTTTAATGTATTTAATTTTAATTAATTTAAATCAGACAGCCACATGATGGCTGGCTAGGGACTATTCCATTGGACAGCAGAGCTCTAAAGCAGCTCAGACGTGAACCACTAACTCCTTTTCCCCTAGTTGTGAAGGTGTCTGGGGTGGAGGGATATTAACTCCCTTGAACTTCCAACCCGCCCAGTGTGGGGGCTGAGATATCCACCATCCCTGTGGAAGAAAAGTTGAGAGAAACCCTGCCTCCACGTCAGGAGACTGCCAGCCCAGCGGCAGCTCCAGAGGAAAGCGCTTCACAAGAGGGGCTGAGGAGATCAGCTGGAGGCCCAGAATGGCTCTGCTGCTGCCTTCTGGAGCATTGAAAAGGCAACGGTTTGGTATATTCGCATCTGTTTTTTATGATTCTGTATCTAATTCACTTCATGAGAAATTTAATTCTGTTAGTAATTCTGAAGTTCTAAGTTAATTTAGTGCTTTGAAGCTTTTAATATTTTTTGAATAGTTTTTTTTTTCTTTTAAAACTTTAATAATTTTAATTTTGCTTTAAGTTATTCACCAGGACAAAACTATCACCTCATTATTAAGTAATATTTTATGGTGTTTTCAGTGATTGCATTTTGAAATGCAAGGAGAAAATGCTATTGCTCTATATTTTTATCTTCATAGAAGTGTATTTAGTTTCAATAAGAAATAAAGACTACTTCAAGTTATTTGTCACTAATGAATGCCATAGTTTTATAAACTGCATAAGCTAAATAAAAATAATATGATGAAAAGTATGTAGCAACTTCTAGTGATTCAAATTATAAAAAGTTATGAGGCTCTATTTTCTTTAAAGTTGAATTTAGACCATTCTATTCATATTTAAATTTTTCAAAATTGAATTTTCTGAGAAAATATTGCTTGTCCCTAAAGAAATCTACCAAGCTTTAAAAATGTAAAGTTTATATGGCATAAATGAAGCTAAATAGCACATTAGAGAGCTCCTCTGCAGATATTAAAAAAACAAATTTACTCTTACTTTTTGCATTTCTATGAAATGACTGTTTAAAGGGTAGGAATAAAGGCCAAAATTTGCATTTAAATGGAGATATTTTAAGAAGAAATGCCGATTTGTGACCTTTACCCTTGCAGCTAGTTTTTTTTTTTTTTTTTAAAGGTGGAAGAATCAAACTTCAGAGAAAAATGCTAGAAGTGGGAATATACTGATAGCAAATATTTAGCATGACCAGCTTCTAGAGCAGTGTGAGTGGTGTTTTCATACCCTTTTAGAGCAAATTGTGCTTTGTCAGGAATGAATTCAATCAAGTGCAATGATATTGGGTAATTGATTCTGACTGGTATAAATCAGGGGTCCTGATCACTGCAGACTCAGCGTAAGGGAAGAGTAAAATGAGAAGGGCCAGGGAAGTCTCTGTTGATGATCATAGCTTATTAAGTTTTTTCATTCTATGTGTAGGTATCTCAAAATTTTAGGACATTTTTGTATTTACAGATTGTTTTGTACTACAGTGTCTACTCAGGAACAACCAGAATCATTGACTGTAATAACTTTACTGTCTTCTGGATTGTATTAGTCATGTTAAAGCTCAGTGGATTTAGGATAATGGGCATTGTGAAGTCGCTCAGCCGTGTCCGACTCTTTGCAACCCGGTGGACTGTAGCCTACCAGGCTCCTCCGTCCGTGGGATTCTCCAGGCAAGAATACTGGAGTGGGTTGCCATTTCCTTCTCCAGGGGGTCTTCACGACCCAGGGATTGAACCCAGGCCTCCCGCATTAGAGGCAGACACTTTAACCTCTGAGCCACCAGGGAATGCCCTCCTTAATGGGCATTAGGGAGGCACAGATTTTAAAGGTGCTTTAATGATTCCTCTCTAAGCATTGACTAGTTGTGTGTTTTTGAGAATATACATTTATTTGAGTGAATGAATGATAAAGAGCGATCGATTTTTCAACCCTGACTCTTCTCTTACCATGGTGAAATGGAGCTAAAAGATGCTCTGTTGAATTCAGTTTTGCTGTTGTATGTGCATAAGCTCCTTTATAACAACTTTATTTTGGCTCCATCAGTCCCTTCATACTGCTGGTTCTCCCACCATTAATTACTTGGACTTTGGACACATTAGGGAAAAGAGAGCCCTAGAACTCCAGACTATTTTCTGTGGAGAGTTTCAGGAATCAGAAGAGAAAATAAGGTGGACTTCTGAAGGCTTGCATTTGGAACAGTAATTCTGCTCACAGAGGAGAGAACATGTGAAAGATGAGTTAACAACCAGTCCAAGGCGAGTCCGGGACTGGGCAGACACACAGTAAGAGGTAAGCCATAGGAAGTATCATGTTTAGAGAAACACAGGCATCCTGGGCGTTTGGTAGCCCTCACCTGGGCTCAACCCTAGGGAACTGATATGTAAGATCTTGAATTCAGTTCTTGCTTCACTTGGAACAAGTCTGAGAAATCCAGGCTTTAAAGACCTGATTCGAGGTGAGGGAAACGAGAGAGGGAATAACATAAGAGCTTAGTCCCTGTGGATCTGACTCAGGTGAACCAAGCTGGTTGTAGGTATCCAGGGTCAGTATATCACTAAGAGTCAGTTGTCACCCTGCTCAGACCCTGGTCCAGAGAAATTTCTACTGCCGCTGCTCTGGAAGGGGCATTATGCCATCCTCTTAGAAGCTGAAACTTGAGAAGCCACTGCCATGGCAATTCCATTTTAATCATTTTTACCTATTTCTTAGCAGATGCCAGACACTGTGCTAGGCCCCATCACATGCAATATCTTGGTGTTACTTGGTATTACCAATACCTTGGTATTAATACTACTAATAATAATAGTTATTATTATTCCTTTGACTCACCTTTCCCATGCATTGCTTCTTCAGAAAAAAAAAAAAAATCACGAAAATGTTAATATGGCCAATAGCCTACAGTGAAAGATTTTACCATGGGCTTTTCTATTTCTGTTTTTGCTAAACACATTTAGACTCCCGAATGAATATATTGGTAGCATAATTCCCCAAAAGGTGGATTGCTTGTAGTTATTAGACAAAAAAGCAAACAAAGCAAAAACAAACAAAACTCATAAAATCAAAAAATATACTAAAGAATGAGGATTCCCAGCTCCAAAATATTTGGGAAATGGTAGGCTAAATATAGTTAGGCTATTTACATTTTTCTGCAGTGCTTATCAGAGTCTTTCAATTTGCTGAAAGAACATTCAAGAAGGACTAGTGTATGCTGAGTTTCTCAAAAATGTGACCTGGGAATAGTTTCCACTGAAGCATCTTGAGAGCTTGATGCCTGACAGCACAGATTGGTTAAAATCCCAGTGTCTCAGTTTCATTCATTGCTGAAAGAAGCTATAATTCCTTAGGAAAATTCTGGCAGGGATGCTGGGTATGGTCCAGCTGGTTATGCTTTCAAAAAGGTCAAGGCAAAAAGGGATCCACATAGTGGCTCCAAAAAATTCCAGGTTAATGAAGCATTCGCCCCTTGTTACTCTATGTACTTTTCATAATTCTTCAGTACTCTAACAAATGAGTACTGTCTATTAAGCTAGTATTCTTTAATCATAAGATGGCAGAGACTCTGAAGGGTTTTAATTGAAATGTATAAAATTATGAATGCCATCCACAAGTTGTCCATACTGTTTAGTCAAATTCTAGAAGACAGAACTGACTACATTAACTCTCTCCTACTTGCATCTTGAGGATTAATTTCTGGGTAGTTAGTTCAGTCACTCAGTCATGTCCGACTCTTTGCGACCCCATGAATCGCAGCATGCCAGGCCTCCCTCTCCATCACTTACTCCCAGAGGTCACCCAAACTCATGTCCATTGAGTCGGTAATGCCATCCAGCCATCTCATCCTCTGTCGTCCCCCAATCCCTCCCAGCTTCAAAGTCTTTTCCAATGAGTCAACTCTTCGCATGAGGTGGCCAAAGTATTGGAGTTTCAGCTTTAGCATCATTCCTTCCAAAGAACACCCAGGACTGATCTCCTTTAGAATGTATTGGTTGGATCTCCTTGCAGTCCAAGGGACCCTGAAGAGTCTTCTCCAACATCACAGTTCAAAAGCATCAATTCTTCGGCCCTCAGATTTCTTCACAGTCCAACTCTCACATCCATACATGACCAGTGGAAAAGCCATAGCCTTGACTAGACGGACCTTTGTTGGCAAAGTAATGTCTCTGCTTTTTAATATGCCATCTAGGTTGTTCATAACTTTTCTTCCAAGGAGCAAGCGTCTTTTAATTTCATGGCTTCAGTCACCATCTGCAGTGATCTTGGAGACCCTCAAAAATAAAGTCTGACACTGTTTCCACTGTTTCCCCATCTATTTGCCATGAAGTGATGGGACCGATGCCATGATCTTCGTTTTCTGAATGTTGAGCTTCAAGCCAACTTTTTCACTCTCCTCTTTCACTTTCATCAAGAGGCTTTTTAGTTCCTCTTCACTCTCTGTCATAAGGGTGATGTCATCTGTATATCTGAGGTTACTGATATTTCTCCCCACAATCTTGATTCCAGCCTGTGCTTCTTCCAGTCCAGCGTTTCTCATGATGTACTCTGCATAGAAGTTAAATAAGCAGGGTGACAATATACAGTTTTGACATACTCCTTTTCCTACTTGGCACCAGTTTGTTGTTCCATGTCAAGTTTTAACTGTTGCTTCCTGACCTGCATATAAGTTTCTCAAGAGGCAGGTCAGGTGGTCTGGTATTCCCATCTTTTCTAAAATTTTCCATAGTTTATTGTGATCTGCACAGTTAAAGGCTTTGGCATAGTCAATAAAGCAGAAATAGATGTTTTTCTGGAACTCTCTTGCTTTTTCCATGATCCAGCAGGTGTTGGCAATTTGATCTCTGGTTCCTCTGCCTTTTCTAAAACCAGCTTGAACATCTGGAAGTTCATGGTTCACATATTGCTAAAGCCTGGTGTGGAGAATTTTGAGCATTACTTTACTAGCATGTGAGATGAGTGCAATTGTGTAGTAGTTTGAGCATTTTTTGGCATTGCCTCTCTTTGGGATTAGAATGAAAACTGATCTTTTCCAGTCCTGTGGCCACTGCTGAGTTTTCCAAATTTGCTGACATATTATGTGCAGCACTTTCACAGCATCATCTTTTAGGATTTGAAATAGCTCCACTGGAATTCCATCACCTCCACTAGCTTTGTTTGTAGTGATGCTTTTTAAGGGCCACTTGACTTCACATTCCAGGATGTCTGACTCCAGGTGAGTGATCACACCATCATGATTATCTGGGTCGTGAAGATCTTTTCTGTACAGTTCTGTGTATTCTTGCCACCTCTTCTTAATATCTTCTGCTTCTGGGTAAAAACTCTCTGAAGGGCTGTTAACAGAAATTCAAGCTTTTAGAGCTATATCCTAACTTTTGGTGATGATGGGCCATTAAAGAAATTACCAAGTTCAGTGAATCTGTTTGGCAGAAATGCACATAATAATTGAGAATTTTCCTTCTCTGAAAACATGTTTGTACATAGGATGATGGAAAAATATTAAATATTAGGTCAAGAAATATTTCATGAAAGGGTAAATAAAAATAGATTGTGAAAAATGCAGTTGTGTTATATAGAGTTCATAAAGTTTTTAGAACGATAAGAGGAAATAGAAATCCTATGATTAATTAGAAAGATGTGATGAATTGGTTTGTAAATTAAAGGTAGATGAATTTTACCTTTTGTTCATTATTGATTCCTAAAGGCTAAATTGTAAAGTGTTTATTATATATGCATAATATCTAGGAAATAAAATTAAACTGTTTAAATGAGCTTCATCTTCCCAAGAACCATAAAATAGGTTATGAGTGGATTTCTTCATCAAGACAGAGACTTACCAGTAGGACATTTTGATTATCTGACGGGAAATTGTTATATAAATTAAGAAATAAGCTTACTACAGCAATGGAAAAATTCCTGTGTGCTTAGGAGCCCCGAGCGAGGATAATGATAACTAGGTATATCCTTAAAAACAAACGCAGCTCAACTTTTTAGTATTCTTGTTATTTAGCAAATTGCAGTGTGAATGGATGTGTAACAAAGCCTTGGAAATGTGTTTCCTCTAAGTAAGTGCATGTTTTTTTTAATGTGTCTGGCCTTAACTGTATGTTAAAAATGCTTGCCTTTATAATTCCCAAGATCGTGTGTTTGATATAGCACTACAAAAGGGTACTTGAGATAAGAAAGTGAAAGTTAAAGTGAAGTCGCTCAGTCGTGTCTGACTCTCTACAATCCCATGGACTGTAGCCCACCAGGCTCCTCTGTCCATGGGATTCTCCAGGCAAGAATGCTGGAGTGGGTTGCCATTTCCTTCTTCAGGGGATCTTCCCAACCCTGGGATCGAACCCAGGTCTCCCACATTGCAGTCAGACGATTTAACCTCTGAGCCACCAGGGAAGCCCTGAGATAAGAGAGACCACTTTTTAATGAAATTGGCCAGTCAGCTCAATAAAGCAATAATTTGGATCAGTTTTTTCCCATTAATTAGCAAAACCATGTTTTGGTATGGCAGTTTCTCATGCTTTACATAGGAAACATGATATAGATGGATTTCCCTATATCATACTCAACCAGGAGTTTATTTTGATTAGTGTTTTGCATATACTAAAATATACACATTCTGACTCCTTGGGGAGTGTTGTTATGCAGTTGTTTCCATGAAGCATTCTATCCAGAATGATCACAAAGAAGGAACTAACCCCCGAAGGATAAAATAAAGACTATAGACTATGGCCAAAACAAGCAAGCAAACAAGTGAAAATGACACACTGGAAAAGTGCTAAGTTAATACTATGAGACAAAAATAAATAATGAATGAAGTTTGGAAAATGGCTCAAAGCTTTTTTTTCCCTACCTGGCAGGATTTCACTGTAAAGCAAATATCTTGTTTATTTGCTTCTATTGTGTAAATATTTGTGTGTATGTAAGTTTTTTACCCACCTCTTTTGTCAGGAACCATTAAATTCAGTGCCCAGAGAGATGCTGTAAATAGGCTACTGTAAAATTAGGGTATGCTAGAAACTCATAATTAATTGTATGAAATTCCTTTACAAGACCAGACAATAGTTCTACATTTTATGTTATATTAGAAACTGAGGAAATGTCATTTGTGAAATCTAATAAGGCAGAACATTATTATGTTCATACTGAAAGTCTGACTAATCTGAATGGATTAAAGGTGCCTTGTGGAATATCTTGTATTAGTTGACTAATTCTTGTCCTCTTTATTAATGTTCTGAGGCAACTGTAATACCTACAAGTAAATATCTGTTCAAAATAATTTCAGAAGATTGCTTAATCGTCAGAGAGAATATTGTTTGCTATGTTAATGCAGACTAAATGGCATACATTGATTTTATCTCCCTTATAAAATTTTTTTTTGAAAAGCAGATTAGTGAATGGCAGAGTTGTCACCCTTGATAAAACTGTTTCACATCTTTGGAGAGCTTAAACATGAAACACCACAGTGTATTCACTGTCCCTTATGAGCAGTAAGTGGTTTGTAAGATAAAAGAGGGAAACCAGAAGTGAGAAGGTCTCAATTACAGACCCAGTCATATCACACAAAGGGATAGCATGAATTAAATCACAAGGGCCACCCCTCCCCCTCGTCGTCTGCCAGGACCTCAACTGTCCTCTGTGACATACAGCTGAGCAAGAGACATGGAATCGCATTTTTCACAGGGATTTGGAATGTCTCTGTGGTCATGGTCTGGCAGTAATAGAAACCATGTGCTGTGGGTCAGGAGGAAAGCTGTCTTGAAACAGAAGAACCCATTTCTTGGCCTGATGACCTTGGGAAAGGTTAGTCATTTCAGTGTACTTTTTCCTTGAAGCAGTGTGGGGGTTGTTTGGGCTACGTTTTCCTGTATGTCACTCCTATTTGAGAGGGGGCTAACCACATATTATCCACAGAGAGGATAGTGTCAGTGATAAGCAAATGGTTAATGTCAGGAGCAATAAAATTCTCTTCCAGGGCACCTGGTAGATGATTTGTTGTAGGTTGATTTGCACTTCTCTTTGTGATCTTAAACTCCTTCTGGCTTCCTAATACTTTAAAACAAGAGTCTGATGGAACGAGAGATAGTGTTTAAAAATCTGATTTAAGCTGAGTACTTTGGAGACATTGGACAATTAGCCTGCGTCTTAAGTTGCATTGCCTCTGGAATGCCAGCATATAAGACAGAGCAATATGAGCTTGTGATGGCTGTCAGCTCATCTCCAGTCGACACACGCTTGTGAGGTATATGGATTGGGTCACTTGAGGTTTCCCATTTCCCATAAAATAATGTTTATCCTGGCCTGATGGCACTCAGAATTGGTTCCTAAGTAAGTTTTCCTCTAATCTCTTGTAGTGACCCATAAGCATGTCCCCCAAATTGACAGTGACCTAGAGGCCTTGGCTGTTTAAAATGCTGCTGGTGGGCCGTCATCAAAAGGCCAGTGTTTTGGTACAATCCATACTGAAAGCTGGATTTTGTTTTATATGGGTCTTGTTGAATTAGGAAAGTGTTTCTTCTCCTGCTGAATTTTGATTATATCTCTAAGCAGGAGTTTTCTAAAACTGTGATAAGAGTTGATCAGAAATTCTCAATATCCAAGTGTTCAGTCTCCAAACTACCACATATCCTTTGTTCTCTGTGCCCTCAGATTGAAGTGGGTAGGGAAAATGTTTCTTCTCAGGGGCGTCTGTTACTCACCCCTCTGTGTGCTCCTGGAGGGCTCATGCTTTGAAGTAAATGGGATATAAAAAAATCTCTTAGAATCTTGATTTCAAACTAAGCTTCCTGAAACGGTCACATGACCAACCTTTTATTTTTAATTTATTTTTAATTGGAGGATAATTGCTTTGCAATGCTGTGTTGGTTTCTGCCATACAACAGTGTGAATCAGCTGTAAGTATACGCATGTTCCCTCACTCTTGAACCTCCCTGCAGCCCCCATCCCATCCCACCCCACCCCTCTAGGTTATCACAGAGCATGGGGCTGAGCTCCCTGGGTTATATAGCACTTCCCACTAGCTATCTGTTTTACATATGGTAACGTGTATCAAATGACCAAGCTTTAAACTTACCCCCTACTTTTTTTTTTTTGCCCCTCGAGGTTTCCTCTGTGTATACTTGTTCATTTGTGTCCAGGGAGACTGGGGAGAGGCCTGCAACCAGTTCTCTGGTCAGTCAGGACATTAAAACTAAAAGAAAGAAAGAATGATGGAGTTAAGCTGGCCCTAAAAATATTGATGTTCTATCACTGTAAAGGTTAACAGGTTCTCTCAAAGGAAGGTCATTTTGGAAGCTTAAGAAACCCTTTTCACTCTAGTTTTCGCTCTTATCTGAAAGCTCATCACAGGTTCTCCCATAATATTTTATCTTGATTCTGATAGGTTTCAGAATGAAGAATGGAACATGGCTTAAAGAGTACAAGGCTTCTGTGACAACACTGCATTTTGAAATAAGCCAAAATGATTTGTCTTCGTCAGATGTTCCATAGTGATGTTTCACTTCTTTTACTGCATGAAATAAAATTTTGTGATATTATTTCAAAAAATTCATTTGTAAAATTTAGGTCAAAACCACAAATGACTCTAAATGCTTTAAAAAATTATTCTAATTTTGTTTTCTCTATTGCATATACTCTAAATGTTTTCCTTTGACAAATATAAATATTTCCATTGAAATCTCCATACATTGAAACAACTACATAAACAGAGAATTGGTTATAGTTAAATGACCAGTTTTCTGTAGGATAACTTTATCACAAAGATAATGAAGAAATTAAAAAGGCACTCCTTTGAGATGTCTGGCGATCAAACCAGAGGTTTTGATTGAGAAATTCCCTTATTAATGTAGATTAAGTGAATGAACTAATTTCTTTGTAATTTTTTCTGATGGGAACTTTTCACTCCTGAGAGGACCAAGGGAAAACCTAGTATTTTCACTGTCATGAAAAAGACAAAGATATGAGATATCTTTGAAACATTTCCCCTAACTTTCAATACCAAGCTTAAAGTATTGGAGATCACCTGTGATTACATTTCCACTGGAGATTTTAAAAAAAAACACAGCAGCCCTTGCCACATATATTTGAATGACACTATAATATAGCTTTCTTGTGTGATCATATAGACATGTCTTGATGTTCTATTGAATTTCAGTTCTACCACTCCTCATCAAGGCAGTTATTGTAATGCAGTGTAATAAATGAAACTTGAAATGGAATGATTATAAGTAAGCTTGAATTTTGTCTTATTGCCTGCCACTTATAGTAAGACGCCATGAAAGAGAATGCATCTTCTAGGTAATCAAGAAATGTTCCATGATCTGGGTGTTACTCAAGGTTAATGTTAAGACTTTCCTTTTGGGTGGTGTTTTATAGAATAGAAATCATGTCACTTTTCCCCCCTGGATATTAAGACAGTCTATTGATTTTTTTTTTTTAAGTACCTTGCTTATAATCTCCCCAGAGCAGTAATCATGAGCTATGGGCATTTCACTGAAACACTCATATTTAGAAATATTTTCTTAAAATTGAGACCTGTTTTGCATACAGGGTCGTCATTGCCATCTTCCTAAATTCCATATATATGTGTTAGTATACTGTATTGGTGTTTTTCTTTCTGGCTTACTTCACTCTGTATAATTGGAGGGAGGTGGGAGGGGGGTTCATGTTTGGGAATGCATGTAAGAATTAAAGATTTTAAAATTTAAAAAAAAAATAAAAAATTAAAAAAAAATTGAGACCTGTTTTTTTTTTTTTTCTGATGGTACTCTTTTCTGTTCTGTTTATAGTACACCTTGGAAAGTATAAAATGTGCATTGTTATTCTTTGTAACGCTTTACTACCAAGACAGATATAGTAGCTTCAAGGAGGACATTAACTGATTTTTTGAATCAGACCAGCTGTGTGCAATTAAAGTAGAAAATGACTCCTACAATCCATGAGACATTTCTATAATTGTTTTTAAAATGTATTTAAGTAGTTGATTGATTTGCTTTTGTCTGGGATGGACTTTGTTGCTGCACGAAGGCTTTCTCTAGCTGTAGTGAGGGTTTGCTACTCTAGTTGCGGTGTGCGGGACTTTGGGCGCGTGGGCTTCAGTGCTTACGGTGCACTGGCTCAGTAGTTGTGGCACATGGGCTTAGCTGCCCCACAGCATGTGGGATCCTCCCAGCATGCGTGCTTATTCACTCAGTAGTGTCCAGCTGTTTACTGCCCCATCACCTGTAGCCTGCCGGGCTCCTCTGTCCATGGAATTGCCCTGGCAAGAAGACTGGAGTGGGTTGCCATTTCCTCCTCCAGTGAATCTTTCCCACCCAAGGATTGAACTTGCGTTCCCCACATTCGCAGGCAAACTTCCAACCCCTGGACCGACCACTAGGGAAGTGGTCACAAAGTCATGGGACCAGATGCCATGATCTTCGTTTTGTGAATGTTGAGTTTTAAGCCAGCTTTTTCACTCTCCTCTTTCAATTTCATCAAGAGGCTTTTTAGTTCCTCTTCACTCTCTGCCATAAGGTTGGTGTCATCTGCATATTTGAAGTTATTGATATTTCTCCCTGCAATCTTGATCCCAGCTTGTGCTTCTGCCCAGCATTTCTCATGATGTACTCTGCATAAAAGTTAAATAAGCAGAGTGACAATATACAGCCTTGGCGTACTCCTTTCCCAATTTGGAACCAGTCTGTTATTCCATGTCCAGTTCTAACTATTGCTTCCTGACCTGCATACAGATTTCTCAGGAGGCAGGTAAGGTGATCTGGTATTCCTGTCTCTTGAAGAATTTTCCAGTTTATTGTGATCTGAGCAGTCAAAGGCTTTGGCATAATCAATAGAGAAGTCGATCTTTTTCTGAAACTCTCTTGCTTTTTTGATGAAACAACAGATGTTGGCAATTTGACCTCTCGTTCCTCTGCCTTTTCTAACTCCAGCTTGAATATCTGAAAGTTCACAGTTCACGTACTGTTGAAGCCTGGCTTGGAGAATTTTGAGCATTACTTTGCTAGTGTGTGAGATGAGTGCCATTGTGCGGTAGTTTGAACATTCTTTGGCATTGCCTTTCTTTGGAATTGAAATAAAAACTTACCGTCAGTACCATGAACACATAAATCCAGGCCTATATCATTTCCTACCATGACTGTCCATGTGGCCTTCTCTCTGGCTTCTGGTCTACCATCTTAGCTTCCCTTTTACCATCCCAACTCTGATCCCCCTGCTAAATTTCCCTAAAACAACCACTTGATCATCTCATACAAGCTTATAAACTTTTCTTGTTTCTTTAGTGCCTATAGAATATGAAAATCGAAGCTTTTTGCATTATGGTTGGAGCAGGGAGAGAAAGCAATTATCCAACTTATTGGCTTCCAAAGGAAATATTGGAACTTCTCTTCAAATTGACTTTTCTTATCCTTCTAAATTTGTATTATGAAATATGTATTTCATAACATATATAATTTACCAATATGTTAGTACATAGATATAATTGATGAATAAATATACATATTCACATACACACGCATTATATTACTAGATCACTGATATGACTTCCTTCTTTCCTTTCTCCTTTTCTACAATGTAGGCAAAGCAGATAAATTAAATCTGTCCTGTAATAGACCCGTAACTAACCTCATCACACTCTCTAAGTCTGCTACCGGAGATTGGACTTGCTTATCATTTCCTTTAGACAAAGGCAATTGGTAAATTTGATCTAGCAGTTTTTCATCTTTTCTTTCTGACCAGTTTTGTTCGCTTTAGAATATTTCGTTGGGACTACCAATCCAACTCTTCTGTTTGGCCTGGGCTGACTCTTTTTCGCTCCTTCTTGTTAACTTCTTTACTATCTCACTGTTCCCTTTATACACATTCTTATCTGCACATATTCTCTTCCATTCTCCCTGTTAGTCGTCTTTCTGTTAGCCTCAGAGCCCTGTATTTTGATGCTTTCAGCCTGCAAGCAGTTTTCAAACTGTGGGCATGCCATGATGACTTTGTGCTCTGGGAACTACCAATGCCACCACTGCCAAATCACCAAGCTGTCCTGCCCCGTCCATTCTCTTTGCCTCTTATATATCCTTCCTCCCTTGCATAGAGATCTTCCTCCTTTGCATACAGATCTTCCTCCTTTGCATAGAGATCTTCCTCCTTTGCATAGATCTCAATGCTAATTCTGAGACCATCCTGGCTTTCTACTTCATGGTTCACTCACTGGATAATGAGTTGTTCTGGCATTAGAAGTTAAAAATGGCATTCCTGACATGGTCTGAGACTCTCAATATTCCATACTGTCTTCGTGGCAGCATAATGTATTTTTCTCTAAAAGCTCAGTAGTCTGGGAGGCAAAGTTCTGGCTTGGAAAGGCTGATTGAAAGATAGCTCCTCAGGATACCAACTGCCTGGCCTAGATCCTGTTTCCTCCACGCCCCCCCCCCCCCCCCGCCCGCGCTAGGCGTTATATACTTCCAGACAAAAGGAACATACCTTTTTCTCAACAAAAGTATAAGCAGACAAACCCATGCAAACTGGTCCTTATGATGACTGTATTTAGAGTGAATCCAAGACAACTGTCAAAGGGAACAGGAGAATATTCCTTTTGGAATATTAATAGAAGCTCCCGATGCACTCCCTGCGAATGATATCTGCATTCAAGTTCGGCGTGCTCTGCCCTGTCTGCCTTCTTAAACCTGTCCTTTGTCCTCTCTAATGCCTCAGTCGTTTTGAACTGTTCTCTATTGTCCAGACAGAGCCTACCTCTCTGCCTTTGTCCTTGGCCTAAAATGCCTCCACAGACACCACGTACCTGTTGAAATCATATCTATTTTTGCCTGCCTAGCTCATATGATGGTAATGATCATCAAACAACCTCTGCTAACCATCTTCACCACATTTAAATTCTTTCCCATCAGATGCCCTGTGGCATTTATTTTGTGGCATTCTTATGATAGCCTTGTCACATCCAGTGTGTGTGTGTGTGCTAAGTTGCTTCAGTTGTGTCTGGCTCTTGGTGACTCTATGGACTGTAACCTACCAGGCTCCTCTGTCCATGGGATTCTCCAGGCAAGATACTAGAGTGGGTTGCCATGCCCTCCTCCAGGGGATTTTCCCAACCCAGGGGTCAAACTCACATTTTTTTACATCTCCTTCATTGGCAGGAGGGTTCTTTACCATTAGTGCCACCCAGGAAGTCCCATCACATTGTGACTTTATGGTTATTTTTGTATAGTTTTAAAAAATTATTTCTGTAATACTTATCCTGCTAGTTTGTAAGTCCTTTGAGGACAGGTTGTGTGTCATATTCATCTTTGTATATTCCTGACTGCCTAGTTATAATGATATTAATATATTGGAGGCACGTTGGCATTTCGGGAGGAGATTATATGACTGAATGAAATGGGTCACAATGATGTATTCTTCTGATGGAAGTTTTTAACCTAATACTGCTGAGATTTTTTCAGTCAGCAAAGAGACAGTAGTGCACCATTCTGACATTCCTTTGAGGCACATGTTTATTCAGTGTACACCCTCTCACAGGAAGATATTTAATAAAAAAAAAAAAAGAAAGAAAATCGGTAGCTTGATTATATGCTTAGCCAAGAAATTTCTTTTGCAGTTCTAAGGAAAATCTCCAGCAAACCAAATTACTCTCCCAGCAATGCACTTCAAAGGAGAGAAGAATGCATTTCTTGTACAGAATTCTTGGATATGTTTGATCATTAGTCAGGGCAAGTAGTTTGACTTGAGGCTATTTACTCTGCAGGAATAAAAAAGAGCAGCATTGCTTCAACCAAGAGGAGTGTCCCAGCCCTTCGCCAAGCAGAATTTAATTTGATCTGTCAGAGAAGTAATAGAGGTTTACTATAGGAGTGAGTCTCGATCAGTAATATTTGGTTAACTTTTGAGCTACTAAAATGCTCCTTCCCCCTTAAATGACCTTTTTTAGAAATAATAAAAACAGGGACACTTGGCACCAAGTAATTGTCTGAGAACCTGAGAATTTCACAGCAACTGTTATTATTGAAACAGGTTTTGTTTTTCTCAGTCTGAGTCTTGCTTTTACACTTGTGTGTATATGTGTATGTGTGTGTGTGTTTAATACATACCAATGGGCTATGGCTAATAATTATTTCAACTAGGAAGTGCCACAAAATATGTTTGATGTAATCAAAATATAATGTAATATTATTAGACTTTTAATTACAAATGCATAAATAGTTCTTGAAGAAAATCAATTGCTGAAAAAAAAATGGCTTTAAATGTCCACTTAAAAAAATAAACTAAATACATATTGTCTAATATGAGATAGGCTTTATACTTTCTAGGGGAAAAATTGCACATCACCTTTCAACAGGTAATTTTTCAAAATTTAACTTTCTAATTAAATTTAATTTCAGTTATAAGGTGTTCATTACCATTTGGCACATTCTCCAGTTAAAATAATTAGCAACAATAATTAAAACTTTTCATGCTTGATTTTTCTAGTCTCAATTTTTAGGAAAATGATGCTGTAAATTTATAGAAAATAAATAAATTGGTATATAATCACAGATGCACTAGACAACATCTATTTATAACTTTTCCCCATGAACATCCTGAAAGAAATGATTATTTTTTAAATTTTAGACAAAAGAAAACATTCAAAGAGAGTACTAGTGAATCATTTGTTATTGGTTACTTTCTTAAACGGAGTGAAACAACTTCTGTAACATTAATTTTAAAAGTTAACTCCCATGCTCTAATGCTAGCATGATGAGTTTTTTTTCCACAGTGAACTCTGATGAGTTTATGAGCGTGCTGCCGTGTTTACGGTAGAAGCAATGCAAATTTGATCCATGTTTATTTATGCATGCATTACATTTGGGGGTATATTTAGGGACCAGAAGCTTGCTGGAGAATTTGTTACAGGAAAGAAAACTTATGGAGAGGACTTCTGATCCCAGGAGTGGAATTAAGGTAGAATTAACAAGGAATTGAAGTTATCTTTGATCATGGTTTTTTATTCCATGTTTATTCACTTTGAGGAAGTGTTGCCTGCTTTTTTTGATGTTCAGCAGAGCAGTACAATGCAATACACAGAAGCATAATGTTGAATTTTCATAATAATGCTTATGATGCAAATGAAGCACACTTCAAAAAGCAGGTTGATTAGCATTTCTTGGTAAGATGACAGTCCCCTCTTTTTTTAAATTTTGGTTCATTAGTTTTATCGGTAGATTACATATCCAGATTTCAAATTTGAAGTGCATAGTTTTTGCTTATAATCATAATGTGAATTTAAATTGTTTTAGATTGTGCATTTAAAACAATTCTCCTGTCACTGAATTACACTCTGAATTAATGAGCTGTTTGTCACCTCAGAGCCCTTTGCTTTGAAATTCAGTCTGGTTTAAAGTGAACTCCAACCATTTCAGGCCAGCATCTCATAGAAGGTTGCAGGATTAATGAGCTCCAGGGGCTCTGTGGTTCTCTTTGGAGCATATGTCACTAAATTCTATTCTCAGGAAGCATTATTCTATGCAAGAAGAATATGGGGAGCTGAATGTGAAGAAATGGTTTTTCAACAAATGATTTGACAATTGCTGATGAGGCGTGATCTTTCACCCCACTATGCACACATGAGACAAGGGCTTTTGCCTTTTCTGCATTCGTGCTAGTTTGCTTCAATCGCGTCCCAACTCTCTGCAGCCCACCAAGCTCCTCTGTCCATGGGATTCTCTAGGCGAGAATACTGGAGTGGGTTGCCAGGCCCCTCTCCAGGGAAATCTTCACAACCCAGGGAACCGCCTCATCTCTGTCTCCTGCATTGGCAGGTGGGTTCTCTACACTTTAGCTTCGCCTGGGATGCCCTTGCCTTTTCTAACTGAAACAAAATTACAATTGATATATATTTTAATAAGGCTATCACTGTTGTTATTGATATTTGAGGTTATTGATATTTCTCCCGGCAATCTTGATTCCAGCTTGTGTTTCTTCCAGCCCAGGGTTTCTCATGATGTACTCTGCATAGAAGTTAAATAAGCAAGGTGACAATATACAGCCTTGACGTACTCCTTTTCCTATTTGGAACCAGTCTGTTGTTCCATGTCCAGTTCTAACTGTTGCTTCCTGACCTGCATACAGATTTCTCAAGAGGCAGGTCAGGTGGTCTGGTATTCCCATCTCTTTCAGAATTTTCCACTGTTTATTGTGATCCACACGGTCAAAGGCTTTGGCATAGTCAATAAAGCAGAAATAGGTATTTTTCTGGAACTCTCTTGCTTTTTCCATGATCCAGCGGATGTTGGCAATTTGATCTCTGGTTCTTCTGCCTTTTCTAAAACCAGCTTCAACATCAGGGAGTTCACGGTTCACGTATTGCTGATGTCTGGCTTGGAGAATTTTGAGCATTCCTTTACTAGCATGTGAGATGAGTTCAGTTGTGCGGTAGTTTGAGCATTCTTTTGCATTGCCTTTCTTTGGAATTGGAATGAAAACTGACCTTTTCCAGTCCTGTGGCCACTGCTGAGTTTTCCAAATTTGCTGGCATATTGAGTGCAGCACTTTCACAGCATCATCTTTCAGGATTTGAAAGAGCTCAACTGGAATTCCGTCACCTCCACTAGCTTTGTTCGTAGTGATGATTTCTAAGGCCCATTTGACTTCACATTCCAAGATGTCTGGCTCTAGAGAAATATCAATAACCTCAGATATGCAGATGATACCACCCTTATGGCAGAAAGTGAGGAGGAGCTACAAAGCCTCTTGATGAAAGTGAAAGAGGAGAGTGAAAAAGTTGGCTTAAAGCTCAACTTTCAGAAAATGAAGATCATGGCATCTGGTCCTATCACTTCATGGGAAATAGATGGGAAAACAGTGGAAACAGTGTCAGACTTTATTTTGGGGGGCTCCAAAATCACTGCAGATTGTGACTGCAGCCATGAAATTAAAAGATGCTTACTCCTTGGAAGAAAAGTTATGACCAACCTAGATAGCATATTCAAAAGCAGAGACATTACTTTGCCGATTAAGGTCCATCTAGTCAAGGCTATGGTTTTTCCTGTAGTCATGTATGGATGTGAGAGTTGGACTGTGAAGAAGGCTGAGCGCTGAAGAATTGATGCTTTTGAACTGTGGTGTTGGAGAAGACTCTTGAGAGTCCCTTGGATGGCAAGGAGATCCAACCAGTCCATTCTGAAGGAGATCAACCCTGGGATTTCTTTGGAAGGAATGATGCTGAAGCTGAAACTCCAGTACTTTGGCCACTCATGCGAAGAGTTGACTCATTGGAAAAGACTCTGATGCTGGGAGGGATTGGGGGCAGGAGGAGAAGGGGATGACAGAGGATGAGATGGCTGGATGGCAACACGGACTCGATGGACGTGAGTCTGAGTGAACTCTGGGAGATGGTGATGGACAGGGAGGCCTGGCGTGCTGCGATTCATGAGGTCGCAAAGAGTCGGACACGACTGAGCGACTGAACTGAACAGAACTGATCACTGTTGTTAAAACAATGCTCCTTTAAGGTTTATCACTCAATTGTTTTTGTTTCACTTAATGGGCTTTCTAGCGCTGGATGAAGAATTTACACACACAGACTCTCAAGCACACTTCCAACCCATATATTCTTGATTACGGTAACCTATTTATAAAGCTGGCTTTCTCTGTAGCTACCCTATAGAAATGGCTAGTATTTTTCTCCTTTCAGATTTTCTTAAGGCATCTTCATAGTCTATAAAATGGAGAGCATAAAATGGAAGAAAAAGTTGTCCCTTTATTTCAGAATAGAATTTATCAGTAAACTGACAATGCTCCCTGTTTTTAACTTTTTGTTTTATTTTGGAGTCTAATTTATTAACCTTGTTGTAAGTTGCAGGTGTGCAACAAAGAGTTCAATAATATGTATGTATGCATTCTGTTTCAAATTATCTTCTCAATTAGGTTGTTATAGGAGATTGAGCACAGTTCCCTATGCTTTACAATAGATCCTTGCTGGTTATCCATTTTAAATGTAGCAGTGTGTACATGTCAGTCCCAAACTCCCTAACTATTTTTCCCTGATCACCTTCCCCCCCTTGTAACCATAGATTGAATGTCCAGGTCTGTGAATCCATTTCTATTTGGTAAATAAGATCATCTGTATCATTTTTTTTTTAATTCCAAATTCATGTTTAGTAATTCTATGAGTTGATTACTTAGCCAGAATTTCAGACTGAGACAATCAAACTCCTTACCTCTGGGTAAATCATTTATCTAAAATTGTCTCGCTTAATCCAAACAGCCTGGGCTGGGGATGGCAAATTCATGGTAATCCTGTAGATATTCATTCCTTCTCAGGCAGACATCACTTATCCATCACAGCCTGTTTCTTTGTGGAACCAGCTATCTGTACACTAAGGCACAGCCTCAGAATTCTCAACATCATGATCCA
Organism: Capra hircus; assembly: GCF_001704415.2. Lineage (NCBI taxonomy): Eukaryota > Metazoa > Chordata > Mammalia > Artiodactyla > Bovidae > Capra > Capra hircus. The sequence goes on from NC_030820.1 coordinate 8,309,801, forward strand.
GGCAACCTCTACCTGTTTAACAGAGTTGACAAGTGAAATAAGCACGCTTGCCACTCTGGCCTGGTCAGCCCTCTTTGCCAGTTTAGATGCTCTGATCACTCGGAGAGAACTATGAAACCCCCAGTGTATTTTTAGCTTCTAGTTACACAGATGTTAAGATTGGGTGGTCCTGCTGTCTTTGAGTTGATGAAATATCATATTCTCTTTGTTCTTCTCCACGTCCTTTTTACTTGAATTCAAACTTTTTCTCCCTTTCCTTCCCAGCTGACCATCCTCATCATCTACATTTCATTTCTCCAACTCTATTTGGGTCTTACTCCTGACTTCACCACTGTTTTACCACTGGAGTGTCAAAATGTTTTCTAATGGATAAATTGTCATCCCCCATTAAAGGTGTATTGATGCTGCAACTCTAACTGTGGCATGCCAGGGGTGTCTTGCAGGAGCATGGACCACAGCATGGACACAGCAGGCATTATTTGATATCTTTGCTCAAGTCCTCTCTTGTTGGGTAATAACACTCATTACTAAAATCCAGGGACGATATCAGCAACTGAAAGTCCCATTGCCCATAAAAATAGGCTCCTGACCCCTACACTGGCATTTGTCTTTTATCATAGCTTATCTGGAGGCAAGAAAATCATGGAGAAGGAATCTTTCTTGGCAAAATCTCCAAGTTGGATTCTCAAAATTTAGGTTTCTTATGGATCACAGTCTCTGAATGAAATATCACTAATTTGTAAAAAAGATATAGGAAGGAGAGCCATAGTTTAAAAATACAGAGTATTTCTAGGCATCTGCTGCTGCTGCTGCTGCTAAGTCACTTCAGTTGTGTCCGATTCTGTGCAACCCAATTGACGGCAGCCCACCAGGCTCCCCTGTCCCTGGGATTCTCTAGGCAAGAACTGGAGTGGGTCGCTATTTCCTTCTCCAATACATGAAAGAGAAAAGTGAAAATGAAGTCGCTCAGTCATGTCCAACTCCTAGTGACCCCATGGACTGCAGCCTACCAGGCTCCTCTGCCCATGAGATTTTCCAGGCGAGAGTACTGGAGTGGGGTGCCATTGCCTTCTCTGTTCTAGACATTTAGGGTGTTGCAATTCTGTTTGCAATTCATTATATGAGAAAGCAAAGAGCCCAGAGATGGGAAGGTGAACATCTCATGCCTATAGTACATGGATGATTTGAAGCTCTATGACAGTTCTGAAACTCAGCCTAATAAAGTAGGAAACATTCTGAGGCATGCTTTTGAAGAAATGCAAATAGAGTTTGGAATGGAAAAAATGCAAACCATTTGAACAGGCACAGGGCCAATTTATCTCTTCATTCTCAGGGAATATCAAACCTTTACAAATTTAACTCATGGGGAAACATACACTTGTAGACTTTCTTCAGGTGAAGAAAGATTCAGTATGCAGCCAGCATTGAATATTTGAGTTTTGTTTGTCACTGTTGCATCAGCTGTATGTTAACTAGCATGTTTAATTTGCACCCTCATGCCATTTCGAAAAGTGAAAGTGTTAGTCACTCAGTCATACCCAACTTTTTGTGACCCTATGGACTGTAGGCTGCCTCTGTCCATGGCCTTCTCAGGCAAGAATACTGGAGTGGGTTGCCATTCCCTTCTCCAAAGGATCTTCACAACCCTGGGACTGAAACCAGGTCTCCTGCATTGCAGGCAGATTCTTTACCATCTGAGCCACCAGGGAAGCCCAGTGTCATTTTAGAAGCTATTTAGTTCTCTTCTGATGAAGAGATGAGATAATGCAAGGCATCCTAAACTGATGGACAGGCTTTAGAATATTCTGGTCTAGATGTAGCTGGAACCTCTGAATAATTCCTCATACTGAAGAGATTACTGCACACAGCAGAGCATGTCTCGGTTGGAATTAGATCTATATACATATAGACATGCTATTGGAAAATGAGGTCCCATATTAATTTACAGAAACTTTCTTTCTAGGAAAAGAAGTGACTGTGTCTTTGGGAGCAATAGAAATACACAAGAAACTAAATTGTCATTGAGAAAAAGAGTTAAAGAGAATGGCTTATGATTTTTTAAGTTTTTTTATGATTTGTTTAGTTTTGGAACTCCTGGGTGTTTGAATTTCATTTTCCCTCAAGAGTCACCTAAACTGAATGCTTTATATCAGATTACAGGTTTATCTTCCCAGTGAATTTGTAGCCCTTGGGGAGATGGAATTAGTTTAGTTGCTAATGCACTTTGGTCCTCAACATGGAATAATCACTATGAAGTATAAGGACAGTTTCAAGAGCATCAGGGGTATTTTATCAAATTTTATTTAATCTCCCCTCATCCCATTCACAGGTCAGTTTATTAAAGTTGAGAGTTCTTGGTAGATGGCTTCCATGAAGGGACACAGTGTTATCTTTGGATAAGCTATTCCAGGGTTAATCTGAGTCAAGAAACATTTACTTGTCATAGGAATTACAGGGTTATGGTGGTGAATGTGAAAATCTGATTGCCTTCATTAAGATGTCATGTATACAAAGACGTGCACAGTTAAGAGGCAAAATGTAGTGTTATAGAGGCATAAAGTAGCTTGGGAGTGAAAGAGGTATGTCAGAAAGAGAAAGACATCAACAGTCGTTTTGATTTGGAGGTCACTGATAGCTGTAGGAAAAACAGCTTCATTAGAGGAGTTGTGAGGCAGAAATTGCAAAGGGTGGGGACAAGTTGCCATGGGCACTGGAGGGAGTGAAAGGTGAAAACATGGAATCCCGTCGGTCAGTCTTTCCAGAAGTTTACTAGAGGATGGGAGGGGAACTATGTGTTTGTCACCTTTGCAAATCCAGAAGCCTGTGCAGCAGCCTCCTCTCGGAGGGCATATGGTAGCAGTAGATTTGGGAGCGTGCCCTGGAGGTGGCTCTGTAGCACACCTCACACTCTGTGGCCACCAGCTTGAGGTCATGCTTCAGTGCTGTGTCACAGGACCCCTGCACTACCATGTGTCTGCCCGATGTGGGCAGGGAAGCAATGGGAAATAATATTTGTTCACCTGGAGGCTTGCTTACCATTCATAATGCCCCAGGTTGGGAAGCCACTAGCATCCTGACATGGACCAAGTTTAATTCTACTCTCTTCTATTCAACAAACATATCCTTAGGTAGTCTGAGTGAGGCCCTGCTTTGGTTCAAAGTCTACAGCGTGGTAGACTGCCCTTACATAACTCAGCCTCTCTAAAGAAGCATGAAACACAAGTAGCATCTCTATGATCTGATGAACATCGCTACAGTGGAGAAATGGGTAGTGAGGGGACAGGTGACAAGCACGTAGTGCAGCCCGGGGCATCTCAGACGCTTCTCAAGAAGACTCCCTGCACCAAGTCCTAAAAGATGGCTTAAAATGATCTAGGCAGCTGAGAATAAAACCTGAGGAAGTACTTAGGAGGTAGGAATGAGAGAGAGTGGCTAGTTGCTATTTAGTTGCTAAATTGCAACCAACTCTTTGAGACCTCATGGACTGTAGCCCACCAGGCTCTTCTGTCCATGGGATTTCCCAGGCAACAATACTAGAGTGGATTGCCATTCCCTCCTCCAGGGGACCTTCCTGACCCAGGGATCAAACCCACATCTCCTGCATTGGAAGTAGGATTCTTTACCACTGAGCCACCAGGGAAGGCAGTTAGCCTCATGAGAGTACGGCTAATGTGGGGGCCCGGTGAGCTTGAGCTGTGAGATGTGCCTGCAGGGGGTAGGGGAGCCTGGTTGTTGGAAGGACTAACACATCACAGTCAGATTCTTGGGTCTTATTCTGTAGATAATAGCAAGGGGGTCACTGTATCGCTTTAAGCAAGAAGGAGACTGAATGCTTTACTCTTTTACAAAGATTATTCTGACTGAAGTGTGTGTGTGTGTGTGTTTAGGGGTGGGTTGAGCAGAGACTAGTTTCGAATATAAAGCAGCAGACCAAGAATGAAATTGTGACCTGAATGAGCCCAGAGGAAATGAGATTGGAAAGGATAGGTAAACTGGTTTTGTTGTTGTTGTTTTAGTAACCAAATGCTTTGATGGAGAATTGGGTTTTAGGTGCCTCCCAAACCCAGGCTGAGTTTGCTGGAAGTGTGTCTGTGGCTCGTTGAGAACCATTTGCCTAAATCTGTCTATATTGTGATTCTCATAGACACTGTAAAATGAAGGTGGAATTTGGAGGCAGAAGGCAGGGGTGTATAGAGTCAAAGCAAGGAGGGGAAGAAAAACAAAACATGGAGGAAAGCAATAAAGAGAAATGGAGAGCACAGGTTATTACTTCCTATCCTGACCCACAGCTTAGTTCACCTGTGGTTTTACAACAGTACTTTTTCTCTATTTTTAAATGTTTCATTAGTTAATACCTGAAAAAATGAGCATAGGTCATTGATGGAGTTACTGTGGTTGCGAGTGTCTGAGAAGCAACTTTTTATTAATAGAAGTACTATAATAGTGGCCAAGTATGTGTTTATGAGTTTTTTTTTTCAGACATCTGTAAGGAGCAGTGTAAGCCTGTAATTGTGGGGTGTTTGCTGGAGTGGGAGAAATGACGGAATTAAATAAGTAATGAGGAAAGTGTAAACGGACCCAGTAAGCACCACTATAATTAAATGGACCCCACTTACTTATCCCTCAGAGTGTGTTTCTGTTGGTTCAGGATATGTTCTGTGTTTTCTGTCTCTTGAGCAAGGTGGGCAGTTTGCTCATTTGCTTGAGATCCTGGAGTAATGAGATCAGAATTAAGGGGCCAATACTTCTGCAGGCCATTGCTTTTAACCTAGTTCATGACCCCAGAAGGACACTTTAAACCTCATCACCATCCTGCCTTTTGTCTTTGGGTGCAAGAGGGCGCCAATCGGAGCGTGTAGATGGCTTTCCAGCACATCTGTCTTCACCAGCAGAAAGCTGTGGTCACATAAGTAGGATTATCTTTTACATAAAAAGAGCAGCCTGTTCCATAATTAGAAAAATTATAAATTACTGTGAGATAGGCAATAATTAGTTGCTGTTGAATACCCATTCTTGAATTTGATTTGTAGGAAATGGGGATGTGGGAGCTTTGTTAATTGTAGAGCCTGTGATGAAAGTTTTATATTACTCAACTGGTGTACTTAACCGGTGACTCACAGAACACTGGAGGTCCATAGACCTAGATTTAACATGTGAAATGTGTGATTGCCTTGACTGCCTATTTTAAGACATTTTATGTTTAATTATTTGTGCCACAACTTGATCTGATCCCCTTTATGCAATGGGGATGAAATAGATTACATTTTCCACTACCAATGCTATGTTAAAAAAAAAAGTATTTGTTACTCAATAATAAGTACCTGTATCTAATTGAGAGGTGAATTCAGGTTTTGTGGGGACTGAAACTTAATGACATTTGAGGTTAGCCCTCTTTGAGAGAAGAAAAACTTAAATAAAAAAAATATGTTATGAAGTGGTATTTAAACTCATTCTTTCCTTTAAGTTGATGATATTAAAAAAAACTAATAGCTGAGAAAAGATTCCCTCATTTCAAAAGTCTTTACCAATATTGTCTTATACATTGTTAGAATTGTGGTCAAATTTGGAGGAAAAAAAAAAAAACTTCTTCAGGCCTCTTTTATGATGAGTTATAATATTTTAGGGCAGAGACTAATCTTTCATACTTTTGGACTCAATTATCCACAGTACTTAGTTTTTTATCATAACTGTTTCTCTCTTTTCTTTTCTTTTTTTTTTTGCTAATTAAAAAAAAAAATTGATCATGTGAAGACATTGCTAGGGCCCTATCCAGCTCCTTAAAAGGGACTAGTGCAAATGAGGGCTCTTAAAGTTTAAGCTTCATTGTAAATTCATGGTGAATTCATCTCAGAGTATTGCAGTTCTCATGGAATCTTTCCAAACACCATTGTATTCAGTAGTCTAATGAAATAGCATAACCCTTGACACTTAGATACAATGAGTCAGTTAAGGAAGAAGTCAGATTTTTAATGATCTTTCTGAGTTTTTAAAATAAGGCACAGCTCAATTCTTATCTCTGGATTTGACTGGCAGACAATGGCTTCTTGTAAGACTGTTATGTTAATATCTTTTTAAATCTACTACAAGCTTTAATTTATCTTTGATAGCTTGAAAAGAGATTCAATTCCCATTAAGAACATGAAAATATTTTTAAAGATATTATCTTTTATGGTATATCCTTTTATAGTTCACTGACTATATTAGTTGTGGGTATCTGAAATTTCAAATCATTTCAACAGTTAGTATGTAAATAAAATATATAGTGTGTCCAAGCCATCACCTTGTGTAGAGTATCTTTAATATTTTAAAATGTTATTTCTAAACTTGATATGAAACCTTTACTTAAGAAAGACTTCAGAATTGATACAAAGATCCCATTGCACTCTATATAGTTTTCTGCTAAATGTCCTAAATGAGACTGTTTTATTGCATTAAGCATAGTTTCATTAAAGATGCCTGGGCTTACACCCTTTTCTGTGCCTCTTACTACTTCTATGTACACAAACCCAGCAACCTAATCAAGTTGCCTTTGATCAGATTTAATTTGGATTTTTCCCTAGTAATGCTGTCTGGTGGCAGTTAAATAGAATTTAATTAAAATAAATATGCACAAGATTCAATCGAGCTTAATTATCTGATTTAACTTGGTAAAATTGGGCAGGAAGTCTAGACATTAGAAGATACACCTCTACTTGACTTGGATAAAGGTTTAGTAAAACAGAGATAAAAGTTTAGTAAAACAGAGGCCAGCATTCAGAAGAGAGAAGGGAAATCTAGTTGTAAAAGTTATTTATATGTTTAGGTAGAATTCTAAATACACAAAATGTGTCCAATTGAATTTGCACCCACAGTAAAAATTGGATTGTTTCCTGTTTTTCTATTCTATTACAACTGTAAAATGAGAGTGTGAAAAACTCGGCAATCCACTTATTAAATAGAAATTTAGACTGACAAGCTGCTTTCTCAAATTTGATTTCTGGTTCAGTTGGCTAATGCTTCTTAAACCTTTAAAGTGGACATGAATAACCCAGCGATTTTGTGAAAATGTAGATTCTGATTCAGTAAGTCCCAATGATGCCCACACTGTTTGTCTAAGGTCCATACTTGAGTAGCAAAGGCCCAGACAGCGAAGTGACAACAGTTGATATGGGATGGATGGCACCACTGTGTCCACCATAACTGTACTGATAATGATACTTAAATAGGACTACCTCTCAGCTCTGGTGTGCTTGTATATTATTTCCAATGTCCCAGTTTAGTCTTCATATTATATAATGCCATGTGCTTTAGCTCAGCTTGATTGCCACTATTTGTAAAGCTTGATTGTCACTAGTTACCTAAAAATATTTATTTGAGTCCCCCTCCAGTCCAATATGAGCAGCAGGTGTAGACAGATTTCTCTTTCAGAATGAGTTCTCTAAACCCCAACATTTTCTTACTGAGGATTCATTCAACTGCGTATCTCTTTTGCTCATTCTGATATTTTCCAAGTCAATCCTGTGAATCATTGTCCCTTGTCTGTGTCTTTATTCTGCAAGGCTGGTCATCTCACTGACCTCCACACATGCTAGTTTCATTCCTGATTCCAAATTCTGCACATGCTGTCCCTTGACCAAGAATGCTTACATTTATCACTCCTGTCTTTCATGAAGTCTCTTGCAATCACAGGCTCTGAATGACCTGGCAAATGACCTGGTCCCTCATCATCTGACAGAGCTGAGCAGATTGAGGCCACTCAGTAGCTGTCTGTTGGAATTATATTGATATATTCAGGGAGCTGCTCTTCAGCTTCCTCTGTGCTTCATTTCAAAGCAACCTAACATTGGTGCCCATTAACTCTCAAAGATGTTTCTTTTTCACAATGGATCATGGAAATCTCTGTAGTTGAATTTCTGCTAAGGTATCACTTTGGAACACTGCCTTAGCACATGCATGCTCGAATGTAATACAAGTTATAAATAGTCATAATTTCTAAAACTGCATTAAAAGCCACAAAGTTAATAGGTAATTACTGTGTAAAGTGAAATTTTTGATTTAGAGAAAAGGAGGCAGGTAATTAAATACTAATTTCAAGGAATTTTCACATAAGGTCAATAAAATCACATGTTAATAACTAACAGTACCTCTGTAGAGTTATTTAATCAAGAGGGAATTGTTTTATGTACTAACCTCACTTGGAGGATGTTTGTTATCAACAGTCATATGATACATTTTTATTATATTTACCTGTTACTTAGAGAGTTGGCATATGCAAAAAGGTGAGAGATAGGCCCAAAGGGTACAGCTGGGAAAAGTGGTTAATTCAAAGCAAGAGTCTGAGTGAAGTTCTGAACGAGGGTGAGACAAGGTGGCAATTACCCATTGGGCCATTTACTAGTAGAATTCTTAGATTGTTATTTTCTCTGATTGCCCTCCGTAGGGATCTTTGAGATGATGTCAAAGTCTAAAAATTTCCTGTGGGATTTCGTGGTAAGGGAAAAAGAAAAGGAAAAACATGGGATCTGGGGACTTCCCTGGTGGTACAGTAGATAGGAATCTGCCTGATACTTCAGGGGACACAGGTTCAATCCCTGGTCTGGGAAGTATCCACACATCTCGGAGCATCTAGGCCCGTGCGTGCACCACAACTGCTGAGCCCAAGCGCCCGAGAGCCTGCCGGCAGCTGCTGAGCCCAAGCGCCCGAGAGCCTGCCGGCAGCTGCTGAGCCCAAGCGCCGCAACTGCTGAAAGCCATGTGCCTAGAGTTTGTGCTCCGCGGCAAGAGAAGCCCAGTGAGAAGCCCACGTACCGCAATGAAGAGTAGCCCCCCACTGACTGCTGCTAGAGAAAGCCCCCCGCACGCAGCAATGAAGACTCAGCACAGTCATAAATAATAACAAAGAAAGTCGAGTTTAAAAAAAGGCATTCTGGATCCAGACTACATGCTTGATACTTAGGAAGATGGGTAAACTTTTGGATCTTAGAATCTTACAGGCCCGGCATCTAGATCCAAAAAATCTGCTGCTGGACATCCAACCTGTAGGATATTTTCTAACTACCCAGAGCACAGAACGGCAGTGCCTGTTGACCGTATTGATGTACCTGCCTGTCGGGGTGGAATCATTGTGGCTGCTGTGCACCGCTCCTCTAGGGGGGTGTGGCGATGCAGTACAGCTCTTGTCTGAGGACAGTGCTGGGTGGAAATCTACTCACTGCTCTACTCAGCAGCAGTGTGACCTTCAACATATCCCAGAACTCGTCTGAGCTTTAGTTTATTTATCTAACATGGTGATGATTTGAGTACCCACCTCAAAGGTGTTAGGGAAATTAAATGAGTAAAATGAAAATTTTGACTTAAAGGAGAGAAGGCAGTTAGATAATTAAGTACTGATTTAAAAGAGTATTCAGGTAAATCAATAAGATTAAATAATAACTAACAATTAGCACCTCTATATAGTACTATTTCAAAGGGCCTCAGTGCCAAGCAAATTGTAAGCACTCTGTAAATTTTAATTACCATCATTAGCATCATCTTCATCGTCATCCTGATTACTGCTGTAAGGAAAAGACAAAAGCTGCATCTTTAGAAATGATTTGACTTATGTAGAGTGCTTATCTAAACAGTACCTGTATCTGTGTACACTCAGTAAGTCCAAGTTATTATGTTGAAATTACTGTTATTACTCTACTGCTTACCCTCAGCTGACCTTGAGTTTATCCATCATAGTGAATATTCCAGAGAATATATGCAGTAAATAACTGTAGAACTAAGTTTAAGGCAACTATCAACCCATTGGAGTGGGTTCCAAGAAATTTTTTTCTTTCCTAAACCATTGATAACTTTATTTCTGCTGCTGAGACTTTTTTTCGTGGTCAAGAGTTTTTCTTACATTGTGACTTCATTTGGAAAATGCCGGTGTCTTCTGTTTTTCTAATGCACAGTCTCAACTGCCCATTACTTGATAGTTAGGTCTCTAGATATCATTTATGAGACTCATCTACATCAAACCTTGGATAACAGTCTGAGGTTTACAATAGAAGTCATCTTCAGCTTTCTAAAGTACTAAATAGGAGGGAATTTAGAAAGTTAAATCAGGAAAGGGTTCCTTGGAGGTGACTTTCTCCTGTATCCTCATTTTATTGATAAGGAGATATGATTTGTCCATCATCACCTGCCCATACGTCTGAGACTATTCCTTTAATGAACCTATCTTTCTGCAAAGCATTTCAGAGAAATCATATTTCCCACCATGACCCTTTGTTAAGCTCTGCAGCTGAATAAGAAAATAGAAATCATAAACTGATAAGCAGGAGAAGCAAATAAACAAAACCAAACCTAAAACCTCTAGCATGGGGCTATACTCGGAGATGGAGAGGATCTAATCCAAGGAGACACCTGGGGGAAAGACTTTAAAAAGACAGTCAAATTTCTTTTGGATGGTGGAGTGAGACATCACAGGCTCTAAGGCCTTTCGCTGTCAGTGTTTGCGTAGGCTGTGTGGTCACTGCCTTGGAGGGAACATCTCAGCAGGAACCCCCACCTGGATTTGGCCGCCCTCTTTTCATGTGAAATGATTGCTTACCTTCGCATTCCATCCTGCTACTTTGAGGAGACTCTGCTGAAAAACATCCAAAAGAGCCAGTGGAGACTGGAGGGCATAGGCACAGGCTGCAATTAGGCGCACAGCGGTGCAGAGCGGCCCCATCACAGAGCGCAGATTCCACCCCGGCGACCGGCAGGGACGCTCAGCATGGCTTTCTGCGCTCAGGCTGGGAAAGAGTTGTCACACTCACCATGAGCAAGGCACCTGTGTCTTGGTAATCCTCCCACCTTGCTCCATAAAAGGGGATGAGGAGTGAGGGTAGAATTATCATGTGGATTTATCACATAATAATAATACTACTACTACTAATAATAAAGCACGGATTCGATGCCTCTTAATCTCTCTTATATAAATTCCTTTGCATGAATTTTTTGTTCTTTTTCTCTAAATAAAAGTTGAAAGCACTGATGATGCAGGCCCTTTAGGGTCACAGGAAAATGTTGCTGAAGCCCAGGGACAGCTAGAACCCTGGAGGATAGGGCACCCAGCAGAGCTGTCTTCTTCCACCTTCTCTCCTTATTGGAATCACTAAGGAAATTTAAACACACTAGCACCTAGGTCCCACCCCTGGAGATTCTGATTTCATTGCTCTGTAGTTGATCTTTGGTGTAGTTATCAAGATCTTTAAAAGGTTTTCAAGTAATTGTAATGTTTAGTAAAGTTGGAGAAACACAGTTACTGACTGAGATACCTCACCGGAGATGTGTGGACAGGGAAGGAACACCTGGTCTCTCTCCTCCCACCCCCTGACATCCTGCTGATGCATAGTCAGAAGCCAGACAGCAAGGTGGCTAGGAGAATGCAGTCAGCCTGGGTCAGCCTCCTCTAGCCCAGGTGGCAGGGAAGCATACGGAATAACCAGCACAGACTTTACAATGAAACCCAGAAGACGGTCTCAGCCTCTTTCCCGCCAAGAAAGCAGAAATGAGGACAGACTCAAACTTTTCCTCCTAAGGTGGGCTCACTAGTGTGGATTTTGTATTGAACCAAGCATCCTTCAAGTATAAAGGCCTTCGAAAGGGCTAACTCTGTCTGGTGCATGTTCAATCGCTTCAGTCATATCCAACTCTTTACGACCCCATGGACTATAGCCCACCAGGCTCCTCTGTCCATGGGATTCTGCAGGCTAGAATACTGGAGTGGGTTGACATGCCCTCTTCCAGGGGATCTTCCCAACCCAGGGATTGAACTCGTGTTCCCTGTGTCTCCCGCATTGCAGGCGGATTCTTTACCCACTGAGCCACCTGTGACGCACAATTCCATCTGGTACCTCTTAGAATATTCCCCCTGGATATTGGTGACTCTCCTGCTGCTGGCCAAGCAGGACTCCAAGGTCTATGGGGACCTAGACATGCATATATGCACATGATGCTATTGTGACCCCAGGTGCTGGTGAGTGAGAGCCATGAAGTGTAGCCTGCCAAAGTGAAATGAGACATCAGAGATCTCCTTTTTATTTGCAAGATGAGAATGGAACCATGAGTCCCAGCTGGGCTGGTCTCTGCCCTCTGTCTGGGCGGGCACAGACTGTAGGAGAAGATGGCAGGAGTGAACAACACTTTAGGGCAGGGTTTTTATCAATGAGTTGCACATTTCCATATGAGAACCAAACCTGGGTTTAAACAACAACACAAAAATGTTGTAGTTCAGTTGCTCAGTCATGTCTGACTCTTTGTGACCCCATGGACTGCAGCATGCCAGGCTTCCCTGTCCTTCACCATCTTGCTTGCTGAAACTCATGTCTATCGAGTCAGTGATGCCATCCAAGCATCTCATCCTCTGTCATCCCCTTCTCCTCCTGCCTTCAATCTTTCCCAGCATCAGAATCTTTTCTAACGCATTGGCTCTTTGCATCAGGTGATCAAAATATTGGAGCTTCAGCTTCAGCATCAGTCCTTCTAAAGATATTCAGGATTGATTTCCTTTAGTATTGACTGGTTTGATCTCCTTTCAGTCCAAGGGACTCTCAAGAATCTTCTCTAACACTGCAATTCAAAAGCATCAGTGCTTTGCCACTCAGCCTTCTTTATGGTCCAACTCTCACTCACATCCATACATGACTCCTGGGAAGGCCATAGCTTTGACTAGTTGGACCTTTGTCACCAAAGTAATGCCTCTGCTTTTTAATGCACTGTCTAGGTTTGTTATAGCTTTTCTTCTAAGGAGCAAGCACCTTTTAATTTCGTGGCTGCAGTCACCATCTGCAGTGATCTTGGAACACACAAATACTTTCTCACTGTGAGGGGATGAGATGCATACCATTTCCCATCCTTTCATAGAGATGAGCGGTGACTACATGTTTAGGTTCATCATGGATGAAATGACACCCTAGTTCCTGATAAAGATAAAATATTCACTGGCCACTTTCTCCAAGGGTTGGCTTCAAGTGAGACGTCAGCGAAACAGAAGCAAACTGCCCGCGGATTATTTACCAGTGTCTTCTACCGTGAACCTAGTATCATACCAGCGTCCTCAGGAAGAAAACGAGGGCCTTGATGAGCAGCAGTGTGTCCTACACACGTGACACGTGCACAGCGCCCGTGCAAACATACGTGGGCTCGTTACACAAGCCGCGCTTGCAGCTGTGGGCATATTTCAGTGCAGATGCCCTGTCCCACTGATCTCCTCCCAGATCATACTGATGAAGACCGTTTGGAATGTATTTATAAAGTTTTGGGGTGGGGGGCGGTGAAGAAGAATTAAAGAAATAATCCTTACAGGTGTTGTGAAGGTGACTGTTTTATACTAAATTCTTGCTGAAAATTTTAATTTTAGCAAATATATTACAAATGCAACTGACCGATTATAACAGCATAAAAGCATATTGGACAGGCTAAGAGTGGGAGTAGATATCCCTAGAAAACAATCAATTAGGTAAATATGTTTCCAGATTGAGAGATAGAAAAAACACATATCTGGCTTAATATTCTAATATTAATGACATTTATGGAACATATAACATTTGTCACACAATACTGCTAAAATGGTTTATGTCCATCTTATCGTCACAACAACCCTATTAAATAGGAACAATTGTTATCCCCATATTAGGGATGAAAAAACCAGGACTCCAAGAATTTAAGAAACTTGCCCAATGTCATGTAGCTAGAAAATTGAGAGCCAGGATTCAGATCCTGGTTAACCTGCCTTCATACCTCAAACTTATTTTTCCTGCTGTTAAATTCAACCAAGTAATTGGTTTAAAGTGTGATTTACCATTTTCTCCCAAGAAACCTGCATTTTTAATAAGTTCCTAAATGATTTCTATGGTCAGGAGGGGTGGAGCTATACTAAAAATTATGTTACTGTGTTTCACAAATATATATGAGTTCTTTCTCTTTTCTTAGGCTTTCATTTTCCAAAATATGAATGAGAATACTATCATTCAGGTATTCTAAAACAATTTTTTAAGCTTCATTATTAAATATGTTTCATAAATACTAGATATGATACCTTTACTTGGTGATTAAGACATGCTTTTATATGGATTTATTGAGCATATTTATTTTACATGGATTTATTAAAGTTTTTTCTTTTTATACTATAAAACTTTTAAGATTATTATTTTACTCATTTTGAACATATATGACAATTCTGTCTCCTAAAGCTGTACCATTAAGCTTTGCTTTCTGTACTAAGATGTTAGAGAGTTCTAGATAACTAATACTATGTGGACAGACTTCTCTTCCCTACACAGAAATAGTGGGTATTGAACCTTGTGACCCTGTCTTTAGAATCAAACTGCTAAGTCACTTCAGTTGTGTCTGACTCTGTGCAACCCCATAGATGGCAGCCCACCTGCCCCAGAACCCCCATCCCTGGGATTCTCCAGGCAAGAACACTGGAGTGGGTTGCCATTTCCTTCTCCAATGCATGAAAGTGAAAAGTGAAAGGGAAGTTCCTCAGTTGTGTCCGACTCTTAGCGACCCCATGGACTGCAGCCCACCAGGCTCCTCCGTCCATGGGATTTTCCAGGCAAGAGCACTGGAGTGGGGTGCCATTGCCTTCTCTGAAAAGACTTAGCTAAAAACTGGAGAATGTGTCAGCTGGAACAATCTCAGTGCTACCAAAGATACCTGGGAAAACAGTGATTCCGAAGGTTTATCCTCTTCTGCTAATGGATATTTGAATGTAAAATCCCAGTGTGCTTTTCAAAAATACGTTGTGGTTTCTAGATCTATACCACTGGGGTAGATTTAAGTCTTGTAATTTCCCTCAGGTGAGTTCAGTTCAGTCAATCAGTTGTGTCTGACATTTTGCAACCCTAAAGTCTGCAGCACGTCAGGCTTCCCTGTCCATCACCAACTCTCGGAGCTCACTCAATCGCATGTCCATTGAGTCAGTGATGCCATCCAACCACTTCATCCTCTGACATCCCCTTCACCTCCCACCTTCAATCTCTGCCAGCATCAGGGTCTTTTCCAATGAGTCAGTTCTTCGCATCAGATGGCCAAAGTATTGGAATTTCAGCTTTAGCATCAGTCCTACCAATGAACACCCAGGACTGATCTCCTTTAGAATGGACTGGTTTGATCTCCTTGCAGTTCAAGGGACTCTCAAGAGTCTTCTCCAACACCACAGTTCAAAAGCATCAATTCTTCGGCACTCAGCTTTCTTTATAATCCAACTCTCACATCTGTACCTTACTACTGATAAAATCATAGCTTTGACTGGACGGACTGTTGTTGGCAAAACAATGTCTCTGCTTTTTAAGATGCTGTCTAGGTTGATCATAACTTTCCTTCCAAGGAGTAAGCATCTTTTAAGTTCATGGTTGCAGTCACCATCTGCAGGGATTTTGGAGCCCCCCAAAATAAAGTCTGACACTGTTTCCATTGTTTCCCCATCTATTTGCCATGAAGTGATGGGACCAAATGCCATTTGGTTTTCTGAATGTTTTCTGAATGTTGAATATTAAGCCAACTTTTTCACTCTCCTCTTTCACTTTCATCAAGAGGCTCTTTAGTTCTTCACTTTCTGCCATAAGGGTGGTGTCATCTGCATATCTGAGGTTATTGACATTTCTCCCTGCAATCTTGATTCCAGCTTGTGCTTCATCCAGTCCAGCGTTTCTCATGATGTACTCTGCTTATAAATTAAATAAGCAGGGTGACAATATACAGCCTTGACATACTCCTTTCCTGATATGAAACCAGTCTGTTGTTCCATGTCCAGTTCTAACTGTTGCTTCCTGACCTGCATACAGATTTCTCAAGAGGCAGGTCAGGTGGTCTGGTGTTCCCATCTCTTTAAGAATTTTTCAGTTTGTTGTGATCCATATAGTCAAAGCCTCTGACATAGTCAATAAAGCAGAAGTAGATGTATTTCTGGAACTCTCTTGCTTTTTCTATGATCCAAGAGATGTTGGTTGATCTCTGGTTCCTCTGCCTATTCTAAAACCAGCTTGAACATCAGGAAGTTCGCAGTTCACGTATTGCTGAAGCCTGGCTTGGAGAATTTTGAGCATTACTTTACTAGCGTGTGAGATGAGTGCAATTGTGCAGTACTTTGAGCATTCTTTGGTATTGCCTTTCTTTGAGATTGAAATGAAAACTTACCTTTTCCAGTCCTGTGGCCACTGCTGAGTTTTCCAAATTTGCTGGCATATTGAGTGCAGCACTTCCACAGCATCATCTTTTAGGATTTGAAATAGCTCAACTGGAATTCCATCACCTCTACTAGCTTTGTTCGTAGTGATGCTTTCTAGGCCCACTTGAGTTCACATTCCAGGATGTCTGGCTCTAGGTGAGCGATCACACCATTGTGATAATCTGTAATTTCCCTAGGAGAATGCTAAGTCACAAGGACTTCAGGTATACAGGAGTTAACTGATACTTTCGGTTGATTATGAGTCTCATGGTAATACCAAAGTCGCATAACACGAGAACTTGTGACTTTGGCCAATCGCTTCGTATAGACAGAGGCACAAATGGTGTCCTGGCCCTGTTGGACGGGCATGCATTCTTATCATCTCCTGCAGTGCTCGGTATCACAGGCTGAAGTCCCCAGCCTTCCGCGTCCGGCTGTCTCCTGGGTTTGGCTGACAGGAGGCATTGCCGTGAGAATGCGGCAAGGAGAAGCCAGGGGTTTCTTTCGCTTGTCCTGTCTGCCATGGTGACGTCACGGCGCTATCTCCTGCCAGCAAAACCTGGAGAGACAACTTCCTCCATGTGACCCTGGTCCCTGAGCGGAGGTCTCACCCCCTCTCCTCTGCATCCTTATTGTTTCCTGCTTTTTGCAGTACCTAGGTTCCTCAGTTCTTATTTGGCTTTCTCGTTTTCCCATCACTTTTGAAACCAGCTCCCTGAATCAAATTCCCTTCACTTAAACTTCTTATTGGTTTGTGCCCTCATGGTTGGACACTGACAAAGCTTCCACTTAAATATCAAAAGTTTGCCAGAGTTAGTTCTTCTAGTGGAAAACTAACTAGGTAGTCACAGCCATCTCCACAGGCTGCCGGAATTCCAGAATTACTCTTTCCACAAATACTTGTTTCAAATCTTTTAATATCATTCATTATTTAAAATTTAATTGCAATTAATAATATAACAGGCAATAATAAATGTATCTTCGTATGTATTATATAGCAAAATTAAGCAAATCGGAGGTGATTCACACATTACCCTGTGCTCGGTTCAGTTTTCTTTTCATGTTTAATTAAAGATTATCTTGTGATGAGCTGGTTTTAGAGAAGTCCGAGGAACCAGAGAGATGGACAGGGAAGCCTGGCGTGCTGCAGTCTGTGGGGTCACAAAGAGTCGGACACGACTGCGTAACTGAACTGAACTGAACTATCTTGTGATGGTAAAGCCAGTCCAGATCTAGCCTAGATTTGTATAGCTTTGCTTTTTCTTAAAAGTCTAAATGATGTGCAGCAAATTCTCAAAAATATGTACTTGCAGCTTTTCATTTTCTAAGGATCCAAAGCAGCCATAATTTTTTATTTTAAAGTTCAGCCCTTCTTAGGGTATGTATAGAGGTCAGGTTCCAAAAATTGCTCCTTGATGTCTGGTTCTTCTTTGATGTAGTTTGATTAATCTTTGTGTAGAATTCCTGGCAAATAATAGGCACAAAATAATGGTATATTGCATGAACGAACACAGAAACTTTTCAAAATATTTCCCTCATGTTGAAAGGTATTATTAGCTACTTTTACTTTGTAAGGTTTTCGTGTAGTTTATTTGTTTTTGACGGGGCTGGGGTTTCATTGCCACGGGCAGGTTTTCTCGCGCTGAGGTGAGCAGGGCCTCCTCTCTGCTGTGGTGCGCAGGCTGCTCACTGTGGAGGCTTCTCTCGTTGGAGAGCATGGGCTCTAGGCAAATGGGCTTCAGCAGTTGCAGCACAGGGCTCAGTAGTTGTGGTTCTTGGGCCCTAGAGTGCACGGGCTTCAGTAGTGGTGGCACACAGGCTTTATTTGCCCTTGGCACGTGGACCAGTACCAGGAATCTTCCAGGACCGGGGATCAAACCTGTGTCCCCTGCGTTAGCAGGGAGATTCCTATCCATTGTACCACCAGGGAAACCCATGTCAGTAGCCTTTTTTTTAATGGACTTAACAGTTAACCAGGAAAAGCTCAAGTATCTTTCTACAAGGGGAATTTAGCTGGATGGGTCTTGGTTTGAAATGCAAGCAACCGACTGCATACTGTAGGAGCCATCAGAGCAGAATTCAGGCGTTGACAGTAAAGATTAATGAACCACCTTTCCTTAATTGACAGCATCCAAAGTGCACTCCCTTCAGCCTTTTGTCTGTCAGTTGGCAGAGGATCCAGCAGGTAGACACACTCCATTGCTTGCTGAAATTAAAAAACAGGTAATTTAATCTTCTCAGTGCTTGAGATGATGATTTTTTTAAAGTTGCATTTGAAACAACAGAACAATTTCTGGGTGAGTAGGTCTTCTTGGTGATTCATAATTTAGTAGATGACATATTCAAATTTATTAAATTGACCTGAGCATAAAATCGTCCAGGAGAACAACAATTAATCTGTAATACTGCATATGTATTCTTTTAATAACAGTACAGTCCCCACTAGTATTATATATTTGGCTATTTTTAAAGAGTTAGCTTTTCACGGTTTGTGATGTACACTTGTATGAGTAATGATTCTGGTTTCCTAAATGTGGGTGGGAAGGCGTGCCTGAATGTTTATCTGGAGAGCAAGCAATTTTTCACATGGAATGTATGTTGGATAAATACGAATTTGCTTTAGGTTACGGTGTTAATGCAACGTTGTCAAGAACAAATCTGAAAAGTAGTTAAATCAAAGATGTTTGATTTTAAGGAATAAATGTACCGTCTCTCAAACTACATTATCTTTTTCTAAGACTGTTTTTTTCCCTGACAGTAATTTCAGGGCTCTGTGAAGTGGAAGCTGTCAATGTATATAATTGAGAGCAATCTGACTTTTATTATCACGTGCATTCTTCAAGGGGCTGTGCTTAGGTGGCCCTACTGGATGCTTTTCTAAGAAGCTCCATTCTGCTCCTAAACAAATACAGACTTCCTGGAGAACCCTGGTGAATTGAGGCACAGTGTTGATTGCTACCTTGTAAATAGTTGGAATGAGGATGTGATATTATATTCTTGGGGAGGGTCATCTTTTTATTTGTCTGTTAACAGGAAAGATACACTCACTCCAGGCTTTACACCTTGATTCTGGAAGTGTAGATGCTTGTAAATTGATACTTTTGTTTCTGGTCAAGGAAATGAAAATATGCCAGGTGACATTCTCTTTGAAGTGCAAATGATGTTTCAGTTGAATCTTTTTTTCTAGCACATTTGGAAAGTGAGTCTTATGCTTGTGGAAGAAGCTGAATTCCAGTAAATGGGATTCTTAGCCACAGGGAAGTTGCTAGAGGTAGTGGGAGTCCTTTTCTTGCTTGGATCTCCATTTGGTAGGTTATTTCATGAATTCATCTTGAGCTAGACTTCTTTATCCATCTTTCATGTTCATTTCTTCCGTATATTCTTTTCCTATCATTTCCAGATGAGATTCCATTTTTAGGAAATATTGGTATGTTTTGGATATCTCCAAGTCCTTTTGGATTTTGAGGCCAACATTTCCCTGTCTAGCCAAATAAAATGGCTTAAGCCTCCACTCAGTTAAGTCTGAGAGAGATCCAGTGTAGTTAACATTTCCAGTGTGTCCAAAAGCCCCGATGTTGTGGTCTCATATTTTGCTCTAAATCCCTGCTCCCGGGCTGCCTTTCATGGCTGCTGGTCATTTTCTGCCCTGTCTTGGCCATCAACGCTTTGGGAAGACACCACTAACTAATAACAACACGATCCCCACTGGTAAGGTCGCTCACAGTTGATTTTTTCCTTAAAGTTAGGCCATGGAGAGAAAGGTGGTAGCAGTGGAGAAGGAGATAGAGGGCAGGATTTGGTTGCTGCAGTCTAAACGTAGAACAACATGTTCAGTTCAGATGTAAACAGCCCTGTTCTTAGAAGTGTGTTAGCCGTTCTCTGCCCCAAGGACATTCTTCAGTCTCCAAACTTTGCCATGTTGGGAAAGTCCATCTCTCTCCCACATATCCTATTCCAGAGTTCCATGGTTGTACCATTAGCTGCTACAAAAACCAAATCCTTAATATTTTATTATGCAGGAGACTTGAACTCTCAAATCCTACTCCTGTCCCACTTGGGTCTGGGACTCAAGTCTGTATTTCTGTGGGAAAGAAAATCATTAAGGTGTTTTCCCAAATGCCACTCTTACACATACAGAGATCCATCAGAAAATTCGACGTCTGTGTCTTCTTTACAACCTATGATGGATCACATTCTTACAGTTCCTCTGCTGTTGGGCACAGTAAATACCATGATTACAAGACAGTTTGTTGAACATGTTAAGATGTCAAGGATAGATACAAGGTTGTGCTTTCTTTATTTGTTTCCATATTGCCCTATAGAAACTAAAGGAACAAAGGTACCTGCGTTTCCTTCTTTGTTATACGTCTTCCATGATTCTTGTTCAAATACTGTCATTGGTACTGAATCAGCTATGTGATTTGTAGGGCCCAGTGTAGAATGAAAATGTGAGCCCCTTGTCCAAAAGTTAGCAAGAACTTCAAGAAGGCCACCGAAGAGCGTTAACACACGCGTGAGCCTTTCTGAGCAGAGTCCTGAGCAACTGCACAGGTCACACCTCTGAGAAGCCTGTCCGCTGTTGATGGTTGTTGTTGAAAGTAAGAGTTTAATATAAAAAGTCTGTGTAGTCTGAAGTCCATTACTGTAAACTTTGGAGGGGAGATGTATTGGAGCAGGGAAAAATACCTTTAATGGCAATAGCTAAGGATCCATTGCATTGAGAAGTAGATATTACATTGTATCCCTCAGAGTTTCATTAGAAAAACAGGAACCTTTCTGGGTATTCTGAACCAGAAGGGGCTTCATACTTCAAATTACGAGTCTTGAAAACTCTTGGAAGTGTTGAAAGATCAAAGCTTAGAGAAAGGTACCATTAGCTTTCAAAGACTCCAGAAGGTATACGTAGGAACCCCCCTCCATACCCCACCACCCCCCAAAAAAAAAAACCACTAATGATGGCCAAGCTGCCTACAGCACTATGGGGAATGATGTTCACCAGAGCCGTGTCCGTCTGTCACCTCAAGAGGGGTGGTGGGCTGAGTCAGCCTGTCTCCCTCTTTCTGTATCTTGTATCTTCTTATTGATGAAATTTACAGTGGTAATTTAAAATGGTAAAAAGCCATTCCAGGGCATCTGTCTGCTACAGCTGGTAGAGAAAGCAAATTCTTTCTCAACAAGAGAGAACATTTGAAGAAATTAGATTCTGCATCATTGCTAAAGCAGTATCTGACATTTATATAAGTATCTAAAATACAGGGCACATCCATTATTAAAGTAAATACGGGACATTATAATAAATGCTAAAATCTTAATAACTAATACAATGAAATTTTATGTCTGGTTCACATCAAACTGAATAGCAGTTATTAACTAAGGAGCAGTTGGGAGGAGGGTATAAGTGCATCTTGCAGCCACTCAGGAGCCGAGCTTGCTGGAAGGCTCCGTTCTCGCCACCACACGGCTTCCACAGTCGAGGTATTAACACCAAGCTGGCAGAAAGGGGAAGAGAGAGAATGGAGTGTCTCATGGCAGGCCTTTATGGGCCTGTCTGAAAGCAGACTTCACACTTTCTCTCGCAACCCATATGGTGAGCAGATCTTAGTCACAGGGCCACTCCAACCACAGAGGGAACTGGGAAAACTAGCTGTGTTCTCTGGAGGGAGATGAAATGGGTAAGGCATCGAGATGGATAAGAAATAGCAGACAATTTATTTCGCATGATGTCTAATAGGGACCCAGGTTGCCTGTCTACCGTTTCAGAGTCACCATTCACAAGGGAAAACGGCTAGTGACGTATGTAGTTTTGGGTGCATCATTAAGCCTCTTTGTTTCTCAGTTTCTACATCTGGAAAATGGGCATACTAAGTGCCTGTCATTGAATTGGTATAAGGATATCATGAAATAGTGCAAGTACAATGGTTTAATGTTACTGTAGTGTCTAGCAGTTAGCAAACACACCATGAATACTGGCTATTGTTACTGTCACCATGCTTTTAAGAAAGAGTAGCATGTTTGGGAACAACTTAATATGTACAGTGTGCTCAGCTCATGCTTGGCACATAGTAAAAGTTCAGTGAATATGTTACCATTATTTTAACTTTACTGAGTCATCCTGTTACACCTAAATTAATTATGACTTTCCACTCAAAGAACCCCTCAACTTCCTTTGATTTTCTCTTTTCAGACTCATTTTTGAAATAGTATCCAAATATCTGACTGTCGTCATGTGGGTCAATCACTACATTTACTTTTGCTAGATCTAATCTGATCTTTGGTGATCTGTATAGGCTTTTATTTATTTTTTTAATTGTTGAAAAATTGCTTATTCATCCATTTACTTATTTTTGGCTGCACTGAGTCTTCATTGCCGTGCATGGGCTTTCTCTAGTTGTGGTGAGCAGGGGCTACTCTTCCTTGTGGCTTGTGGGCTTCTCACCGTGGGCCCCCTTGTTGTGGAGCACGGGCCCTGGGGGCGTGGGCCTCAGTAGTTGCAGCGCACAGGTTGTGCAGTTGCAGCTCGAGGGCCCTCGAGCATGCAGACTTCCACGGTGGTGGCACACAGGCTGTAGAGTGTGGGCTCAGCAGTTGTGGGGCAAGGGCTTAGCTGATCCACAGCATGTGGAATCTTTCTGGACCAGGGATTGAACCCATGTTGCCTGCATTGGCAGGCAGATTCTCATCTACTGTGTCACCAGGCAAGTCCTGTATAGGCCTTTATAAATTGCTTATTGAGAATTGAAAATGAAATGGAATGTTTTACACCAAAATAATGGGATTTGAAATGGGAAAATACCATAAATGCACCCATATGTAAAGAAAGTGATTGTGTTCTGTTAACTTATTCAAGAAAGTATAGTAAAAATCCGTTGATATTGTTGCTTTAGTTGGTGTGTGTGAAGTCTAGTGTGAAGTCGCTCAGTCGTGTCCAACTCTTTGCAACCCCATGGACTGTAGCCTATCAGGCTCCTCCGTCCATGGGATTTTCCAGGCAAGAGTGCTGGAGTGGATTGCCATTTCCTTCTCCAGGGGATCTTCCCACCCAGGAATCGAACCCGGGTCTCCTGCATTGCAGGCCGACCCTTTACCGTCTGAGCCACCAGGAAAGTGCTCTTTAATTGGTAAGAACTATTTAAAATATGTGTTTAATTGAGAGTGAGTAAAGTCGCTCAGTCGTGTCTGACTCTTTGTGACCCTGTAGACAGTGGCTACCAGGCTCCTCCATCCATGGGATTTTCCAGCTGAGAGTACTGGAGTGGATTGCCATTTCCTTCTCCAGGGGATCTTCCTGACCGAGGGATGGAACCCAGGTCTCCCACAGTGCAGGCAAATGCTTTACCCTCTGAGCCACCAGGGAATACCGTATGTATAATTAGTTCAACCCTGATTGGTTTAGAAACTGCTGAATTTGAAACAATCTGTTAAAGGTCAAGGCCTTATTATGCCAGATAGTTTGCCTATCTCAAAGTGGATTGAGATTGGATTGAGTGGATACATTTATAAACATTTTTATAAACATACTTACAATCATAAGTTTGCACAGGTCATTCAGAAAAGAGAAGCATGGTGCAAGGTGAAGTCACAGAGAATAGTCTAGGCATGTTGCTTTGGGCTTGCCTCACAGCTAAATGTGTGTAAGCATTGCTGTTTGACATACCTTCATTTGGAGAGGGGAAGAAAGAATCCATCTTTAAGCTCTACAGATATTATTTGGCCTTCATGGCATTTGTACTCAAAGGCAGGATCTGAGACATCGCACAAGATTAACCATCAATGCTGCATCACTGAAAGCCGGCCTTGGTCGTGTCCAAGCACGGTTACTTGGGGCATATGTTTTTCTTCTTCTGAGAGAGTGTCTGCCCTCTCTTGTGTATGTTGTTTGATGTCAGATGCCTTTAAAGACAAGCTACAAGAATTGCGAGTTTTTCAGTGAAAAATAACAAATCCTATGAAGAGAAACATCATGAGATAAAGACAGACCCACTAGCGTACAACCAGGCTTCCCAGGTGGCACTAGTGGTCAAGAACCCACCTGCCGGTTCAGGAGACGTAAGAGACATGGGCTCAATCCCTGGGTCAGGAAGATCCCCTGGAGGAGGGCATGGCAGCCCACTCCAGTACTCTTGCCTGGAGAATCCCATGGACAGAGAAGCCTGGCGGGCTGCAGTCCACCGGGTTGCCAAGAATCAGACACGACTAAAGCGGCTTTGCACTCACTCACGCAGCATACAGTCATGAATCCATATAGTTTGCCTCCATTTACTGATGTAAGTGATCAGAGCATTTAAAATTGCCGAAACAGCATTCTCAGTTATGCCTAGTGATTTATTTGACTAGTGCTTTTATTTTTTAAACAGTGTTTTGGCCAAAGTGAAAACACCATCTATCCTTGTTATCAATCAGCGGAATTTTGGTTTGGTTTTCAAGGCCCTCCATGAATTGAACTTAACTTGCCCTTCTGGACTCAAACTCTAGTCTTTCGTTCCAAAATGCCCCCCTGGCCTTGGCTGCTTTGGTTAGGCAGCCCGTGCTTTCTCACCTTCAGTGCTTTATCCTGATACCTATTCTCCTAACTGGAGAACTGTTTATGTTCACCAAATCCTACGTTCATCAGTGGCCCCCCACACAAGCTTTCTACATGGGCCTCAGCCAGATGTTATCTCCTCTCTCTGATTTTCACATGGCACTGCTCTGTAGATTTCCTGTTACTTATATTTATATCTCTTGTACTGATGGGCTCTGAGAGCCATATTTTTTATCTTATTCATGTGAATTGCATACCATAAAACTTTGTGCATAGTCAGTTCCCAAAAAATATGTATTGAATATATCAGTAAAGGCATGAATGATGTCATTCTGAATCTAGTAAGAAACCATTCTGATTACTGTTTAAATTTACAGAAAAAAAATGAGTTATTCATGAACTATATTTAACATATATTACCTATATAGTTAATGTTTATAATCTTTGACCTAATATAAGGAAAAAATATTCTTCTAAGATATTGTTAACTTGACCTATCTTTTAGAATGTTCAGATTGGTTCACTAACATTGACATTTACCAGTTTTGAAATTCAGACATAGCATGTACACATATAGATTTGATGTTTGAGGGGGACGTACTTTGTTTCCAATTAAGTAATGGAAGAGAAAAACAGTGACTCAGAGGAGAATAGAGAGGCTGTGGGGTGAAATACCGTAATAATGCAGCTAAACCTGACTGAGAAAGGATGAGAAATAAGCCTCCTTTGTAAGTCCTCTCATGGAGCAATGACTCAGCACTGTGAGCGAACATGATGAGGTTACATTATTCTTTCATCACAGATTGTTGGGTTAATTGTGGGATATACAGAGTATAGTGGATTCAGAAGACAATTGGTTATTGTGCGTTTCTACTTTCTTTTTAAAGCAAGTTAGTGCTTTAAAGGTGCACAGAAGCTAAGATTCTTGTTGTGAAATCTGATGATGAAAAACAAACTGAAAATAATTTTTAATATACATGGATCTGCAAATAGAGGTTCTTGAAAGTCATTTTTAATTTCCTTCAAAGCCTCAGAGTTTGTGTGTGTATCTCACAAGTGAGTTTTTAAAAAAAAAAGCCTCCTTGGGAACTCAATTTGTGAAAATCTAACCACTCTCTCTTTTTGGCCTCATGGAGAGGAGCATACATTGTATTTTTTGTTTGGAATGATAAATACACAAGCTTTGTGTCAACTGGTGGAAAGCAAGACTGAAGAATTTCTATAGATAGTAGCATGCCCACTTCCAATGAGAAACAGGATCAATTTCTTTTCAGTGTTGTGACAGCATCTGGGAAAGAGGCTTCGTGTCATGAAGGGGTGCACCTCGCCGTCGTAAGAAAACAATCTGTGTGTCTTACCTCGGCCCAGGCTGTGGGTGGAGGAATGTGGAAATGAGGCTGGTGGCTTCGCTGCTAAGGGCAGCTTCTGATTACCTGGTCTGCTGTGAAACTGTTTTCCTCCTCTTCTGTTTTTCCTGTGTTGATTCAAAGAACCGTGTTTTTTGTTTTCCCATTTCTCATGTCGTCAGCTTCCACGGACACAGGAGTGGAGCAGAGTTAGAGTGATAATTGAACACTGATTTGAATAGAAAATCTATGGTCATTTGAAAGGGAAACCTTCAAGGGTTCATGTAATGAATCCCCAGTGAATTTGAAAGAGATGAGCTGTGCCTAATTGCATCTAACATAACTGAAACACATGGACCTCTGCAAAGAGGGTGAGGGCAGATCCCTCAAACCCTCTGCTCAGCAGTACTGAAAGTTCAGAATAGTTCATGCATTCACTTAATCTAAAGCTCCATGGTTAAAACATCTCTTAGCCTCGTTCCTCCTCTCTCCAATCGACAGTGATGAGAAGCCACAATTATAAAGTTTTATTTTCAGAAAGATTTTTAAAGACAAACTGAAAAGAGCTGGTGGAACCATCCAACCCATGTTGTATAAAGCCTTGCATTTTATTGACTCTGAACTTGGCCTCAGAAAACAAACACGACTCCCACCACAACAGGGTTGAGTTTCCTGGGCCAGAGCAGCCTGCATTGCTGGGAGCTACCGCCACCCAGCCACCCAGTGTGGGCAACTGCAGTCACAATGCCCCTCTCCCTGCCTGGGTGGTCCTGGAGGGCTGGAAATCTGTGAGATTCCTCAGGACCTTTGTCACAATAAGCCTGCGTCATGTCTGTGTGCAAGTTCTTGTGAGTAAATCCCCCAGCTAGGTCTCCTGCCTAGGTCTAGGTCTAGGGGTCTAGATCTCCTGCTCTGGGCAGGGAAGGGGTACAACACATATTGCCTGTAATGATTCTTTATCAGGAATGAAAGACAATTGCAATGGAAAGGAAAATGTTAACCCATGCTAGGCCCTCTCCTCCTGCTGGGATTGTAGGCTTTGGAACCAGCCAGCCTGGGTGCTTTTATAAATCCCCGTCTTTTCATGGGCCTGGCCATCCTAGATATCAGGCCCTGGGGCTCTGAGTTCTGAGCTGTGAGCTCCACCATCTCTTGAGCTTCAAGCTTAGGGACTCTGCTGGAACAAGCCTCGATCTCTAGGTTTAAGCAAAAAAGTTACAGTATTGGTGAATGCTCTTCACCTTCCTCTGCCTCAGTCTCCTCGCTTATAAAATGAGACTCTCTGTTCTTATCTCACGGTTTGTTGCTTGGAATTGAATGAGGTAATCCCTGGCCCATACCCCACACACAGCCTCTTTGGGCAACAGTCAGAGGGTAACTCTCACGCTGTTCAGTTTCGGAAATGAGGCAACAAGAAGTTAGGGCATATTTTTACTCAGTTTCTGTGCCGACAGGCTTTGGAATTGCCTCAAGCTTGTCCGCACTCTGCAGTGATGTTCTGAGCACACTGGCCTGCATCTTGAGTTTGAGAGCCATGGGACATTCTTTAGGAATGTTAGCTGAGACCTCCCTGCCCCTTCTTCTGGAGCCAGGACCCTTATATCTACATCAGTGAAGTGCGTGGGGGGAGCTCCTAGGATTCTGACCCAGTTCATGTTCCCACGCTTTGGTCTGCCTCTTCCCTGGCCTCCCTTGTTTCCTATTCTGAGAAGTACGCCTTGCATTTGACTAGCGCTTAGATTTGCCATGCTTTTCATGGATTAGCTCATTTAATCTTCCTGACAGTCCCAAAAGGCAGGCACACTTGGTATCTCTGTTTATAGGGAAGGATATTGATGCACAGGAAGGTTAAGGAGTTTGCCCACAGCCCTAGAAGGCACCATTGTTTTTAAGGGGCAGGGTGAGGCTTCAAGCTCAGGCTGCCTTGCTCCTTCCTGAGCCCACAGGCTTAGAGATGGTGCCAGGTTGCCAGGCTTATGTCTTATTTTTGGCTTGTCACTGACTTTCCAGACCTTAGCCCTGTCATCAGCATATGGCAGGCACTGTAAATATTTAGTGAGTGAACATATGAATGATTGATGCTTTCATAACTATCCTAGACCATGTATTCTCACTGAGACTTTTTTGTTTTTTACTTATCCTCCAGTGTTTGAAATGTTCACTTCTTTATTTTCTCAATACCAGATTATCTTTTTGTCTCTATATACCATCTTACAAGAAAACCCAAACCAAACTTTATGATCAACCCAACTGATCATCTTTCAACCATTATTTGAGAGAGAATTTCCTGAAGGGAAGAAGCATGTTGTATGGCTGTTATATAACATGCACAAGAATAGCTGAATAACCACTTTATGACACATGTGAATCTTTAAAATAACTTTCTAAATAGGTTTGAAACTTGGACTGTTGACAGGCATAAGATTTACTCCTCTTACCAATCCATATCTTCTCTTCGCTCCCTCCCAGAAAATGCTATTTGCTTGAATAGCTTAAAGTTTAAAAGATAATATGGCAAACCTTTAAAGTAGATAAATAAAAATCACCCCAAAGAGCCAGAAAGTTCAAACTCTCAAGTAGAACTAGGGCAGTAATTCTTCCTCTAAAATTTCAGGCCACTAAAGGAAACAGGTTGGATTGCATCATCTCCATTTTCTTAAGAAAAAAAAAAATAGCATTTAAAATTCCTCTCTGAAGATAAAATTGCTCTTGCAGCTATATTCAAGTCACAATCAGTTATGTAGACCTTATGTAATAGATGAAGGAAATAATACCATAAACTATGAAATTTTAGACAATACTATCACGCCCTCTTAACTAGATCATAGAAACGGTAAAAATGACCACATTTTTTTCTGAGGAGGTATCTGGAATTCGTTTGCTTTCACCAAATAGAGGCCCCAGCATGTTCTGAGTCACGGTTAATGATCTCAGCACTTCTTTTTCCTTTGAACCACTTACCTACTCATCGACTCACATGTTTTAAACACCACAAAGGAGTTAGACTCTCTATTGTGTCTCTGGATGGAAAAAAAAAAATGTGCAACAACCCATTTCCTAAAAAGACTGTAATTACATTTAAGAAATACTAGTAATTAACAGCCTGAATGGATAAGTCTAAGTTAGGTTCATGAAAAACGTATGAGACATGCCTAACACTTCTCAAGCTACAGGGCAAGTATTTGAACATTATGTCTGCAGTGAGGGTGTGTTTTCTTCCTTTTCAATGAGGAGGGTAATTAGGATGATAATAGAAATAATACCTGAGTTTACAGAGCTTGAGGTTGAGGTTTACTGAGGTGCTTTCTGGCTCTGTGGTAAGCCTGTCGGAGGATATCCGATTTTAGAAGTCGCTGAGTTTTTCATGCCTTTTTCCCTCTGGGCTTCTTCCTCCTGTAATGAAACTGCTTTAATCCCATCCACATTCCAACTCTAAATCCCAGTGCTTAAAAAAACCTGTCTACATCTGACTAACTTAAAAAAAAAAAAAAGTGGTTCAAATAAAGGCAGAGTTGCTTGCTCCCCTTGCCCGTCTGGCCGCATCGATCACATACATGGACCGGCCCCTGACATGAAGCTCTAATATTGATCTGGAACCTTAGTGATCTCCAGCTTCACACAGGGAGAGTGCCCACCAATAACTTAGACAATTCCAGAGGTACTCATTTAATCTTTTGTTCCCTTACAAAGTGAAAAGAATGTCTTTACCAGAGTAGCCATTAAAGGGTTCCAGTATGCCCTGCCCCAAGCTGAACTTTGCAATCTGATGGAATATTCTTAAAGCAAGTCTCTGGCTTTGTTATATTAATTTGAAATTGGATTTCCTCCGGTGGTTCAAACAAAATGAAAGTGTGATCTTAAAGTTTTTAATATACTCTGTTTCCCTTCCTGGTTAATTTGGATTCGAATTAACTCCTTCTAAGACCACCCCAAAGTAGCAGTGGACCCCACACTGGCAGGCACTCTGCTTTCCTACAACGTCCCGCTAAGTAGGAATAGTTGGGGGGACCAGGATTGCCTAACCCTGTGTTTCACTTCAGTTCAGTTCAGTCGCTCAGTTGTGTCCGACTCTTTGCGACCCCATGGACTACAATTACACCAGGCTTCCTTGTCCATCACCAACTCTTGGAGCTTACTCAAATTCATGTCCATTGAGTCAGTGATGCCATCCAACCATCTCATCCTCTGACATCCCCTTTGCCTCCTGCCTTCAATCATTCCCAGCATCAGGGTCTTTTAAAATGAGTCACATTTAAATGAGTCACTTTCTTCACATCAGATGGCCAAAGTATCAGTCCTTCCAATGAATATTCAGGGCTGATAGCCTCTAGGATGGACTGGCTGGATCTCCTTGCTGTCCAAGGGATTCTCAAGAGTCTTCTCCAACACCACAGTTCAAAAGATCAGTTCTTCAGCACTCAGCTTTCTTTATAGTCCAACTCTCACATCCATATATTACTACTGGAAAAAACAAAGTTTTGACTAGATGGACTTTTCTTGGCAAAGTAATGTCTCTGCTTTTTAATATGCTATCTAGTTTGGTCATAACTTTTCTTCCAAGGAGTAAGCGTCTTTTAATTTCATGGCTTCAGTCACCATCTGCAGTGATTTTGGAGCCCCAAAAAATAAAGTCTGACACTGTTTCCACTGTTTCCCCATCTGTTTGCCACAAAATCATGGGACCAGATGCCATGATCTTCATTTTCTGAATGTTGAGTTTTAAGCCAACTTTCTCACTCCCATCTTTCACTTTCATCAAGAGGCTCTTTAGTTCTTCTTCACTTTCTGCCATAAAGGTGGTATCATCTGCATATCTGAAGTTATTATATTCCTCCCAGCAGTCTTGATTCCAACTTGTGTTTCATCCAGCCCAGCGTTTCTCATGATGTACTCTGCATATAAGTTAAATAAGCAGGGTGACAATATACAACCTTGACGTACTCCTTTCCTGATTTGGAACCCATCTGTTGTTCCATGTCCATTTCTAACTATTGCTTCTTGACCTGCATACAGATTTCTCAGAAGGCCAGTCAGGTGGTCTGATATTTCCATCTTTTAAGAATTTTCCAGTTTGTTGTGATCCACCCAGTCAAAGCCTCTGACATAGGCAATAAAGTAGAAGTAGATGTTTTTCTGAAATTCTCTCACTTTTTTGATGATCCGACAGATGTTGGCAATTTAATCTCTGGTTCTTCTACCTTTTCTAAATCCAGCTTGGACATCTGGAAGTTCACGGTTCACATACTGTTGAAGCCTGGCTTGAAGAATTTTGAATGTTACTTTACTAGCGTGTGAGATGGGTGCAATTGTGCAGTAGTTTGAGCATTCTTTCGGCATTGCCTTTCTTTGGGATTAGAATGAAAACTGACTTTTTCCAGTCCTGTGGCCACTGCTGAGTTTTCCAGATTTGCTGGCATATTGAGTGCAGCACTTTCACAGCATCATCTTTTAGGATTTGAAATAGCTCAGTTGTAATTCCATCATCTCCACTAGCTTTGTTCATAGTGATGCTTCCTAAGGCCCACTTGACTTCGCATTCTAGAATGTCTGGCTCTAGGTGAGTGTTCACACCATCATTATTATCTGGGTTGTGAAGATCTTTTTGTATAGCTCTTCTTCTGTGTATTCTTGCCACCTCTTCTTAATATCTTCTGCTTCTGTTAGGTCCATACCATTTCTGTCCTTTATTCTGCTCATATTTGCATGAAGTGTGTGATTGCATTCTGATGAATCACAAGTTTATCATCTCATTCTCTCCCTCAATGGCACCCCACTCCAGTACTCTTGCCTGGAAAATCCCATGGATGGAAGAGCCTGGTGGGCTGCAGTCCATGGGGTTGCTAAGAGTCAAACACGACTGAGCGACTTCACTTTCACTTTTCACTTTCCTGCATTGGAGAAGGAAGTGGCAACCCACTCCAGTGTTCTTGCCTGGAGAATCCCAGAGACAGGGGAGCCTGGTGGGCTGCCGTCCATGGGGTCGCACAGAGTCGGACACGACTGAAGCAACTTAGCAGCAGTAGCAGCAGCATGGCTATGTAACAAACCGCCTCAAAAGACATTGGCTTGAGACAGTATCAATTATATTTTTGTTCATGAATTTGCTACTTGGGCAGGGCTCCTGAGAAAAGACTTGTCTCTGCCCTACACGTATCAGCTGGTATGGCTCAAACAGGCTGGGAGGATCCAGCTCTGCATGTTTCGCTCACATGCCTGACCACTTGGTGTGGGCTGTGGTCTGGCAACTCAGCTGGGTTGCCCTCTGGGAACCTTGGTTCCTGAGATCCAAGACACCAAGACTGGAAGCTTCCAGTCTCTTCCAGTCTGATACAACATCATTTCTGTCATATCTAGTTGGTTGGTAACGATGTCACAAATTCTTCCCAGAGTTAAGGAGAGGAGAAACAGAACCCTACTTGTCAAAGAACATGGCCATCTTTATACTACCACACTCTGACCCCAGTCACTCAAACCAGACACTGAAACTTGACCTTTGATCCTTTCTTCCCTTTTTCTTATCCTCTTCTCCACGACTGAGCCTAGAAATACACAGTTGACCCTTAAACAACCTGTGTTGGAACTACCTGAAATTTTCTCAACAAATACTTACTACAGTACTGCATGACATGCAGCTGGTTGAATCTACAGATGTGGAACCGTGTATGTGGTGATGTGTGTGTGTGGAGGGCCGTCTGTACAGTTACACTCAGATCTTGGACTGTGTGGAGGGTCTATGCCCCTAAACAGCTGCATTGTCCACGGGTCAACTGTGTTATTTATTATGTATAATTTATAATTATGTAATTAATCTTACATTATTTATATCATATATGTATCGATTACCAAGTCCTTCCAATTGCCCCTGGAACATTTCTGCTTGTCTTGAGTGCCCTCACCCTGCTCTGGTACATACAGCTCCCCCAGCCTTCCTTCTCACTGGCCTCCCTGCCTCCATTGTGCTCCTGTCCAGTCATGATGACTTTGGTTTTAATCACAGATGACATCACTCTGCTCATTAAAATTCCTCGAATATCCTCCGCTGCTCTTGTGAAGTGGAGACTTGTTTGCATGCTCACGAGGCCCTGCCTGATCAGGCCCCTGCCTCTTTGTCCAGATCCACCTCTTCATTTCTTGCTAACTCTTTGGCCTTCAGGCTTCAGTTCTGACAAAAGTCTTAATGTTCTTCAAACACATTTTCTTCCTCTTACCTCTAAGACTGTTCATGCTGGGCTCTGTCTGTAAAATGCTCTTGTTTTCCTCCCACTCCCATGCTCGCAAAAGCCAGGATAATTCAGCTCCGTGCTTCAGATTTCAGGTCAGTTTTCAGTTAATCACTCGATCAGGAAAGTGTTTCGTAGCATTTATTCATTCACAGAATGTTGACTGAGTACCTGCGATGTGCCAGCAGTTTCTAGATCCTGAGGATACTGCAGTTAGTGAGATAAACAAAAGGCCCTTCTGTCATTCTAATGGAATGACACTTCTAATGGAAGAGTCAGGCTAGAAACAGGAAAATATATGGTAATGATGAGTACTAAGCAGGAGAAAGGGTTGGTGTGTAGGGATGTCGACGGTTAGGCGCAGTGGCCAGGGAAGGCCTAGCTGAGGAGGCGTCATTTGAGTTAGGACTTACATGAAACAAAAAGGGGAAGCAGCGCTAGTTATGAGGTTGTTTGGCAGAAGATATTTCAAGCAAAAGAAAGAGCCAAGTGCAAAGGCCTGAGGAAGGCATGAACTTCTGTGTTTAAGGAATGGCAGGGCGCCAGAGTGGCTGGAGTCGAACAGGGGCTGCAGAAGAGAGGATGAGGTCAGAGAGGTGGTTGGGGCCTAGACCACAGGAGGCTTTGTTGGTCCCTGTAGATGTGGGCTTTCATGCTAAGTACAGCAAGAAATATTGGGACGTTTGAGAAGAGGAACATGCTCTGACTGTTTTAAAAAGATCATTTCCCTACCTGGGATCCTGGATAGGGCCCCCCACATTACCCCATTTTTCTTTTTTTTTTCTTTTTAAAGTAAATTTATTTATTTATTTTTAAACGTAACAAAGATGAATATTTTTAATGATAAAAGGTACAATTCACAAAGAAGATAGATATCATAAACCATTAGACACCTAACAACAAAGAAACAAAGATACATAAAGAAAAAAATCAGAAGAAATATAAGGGAAAAGCAAAAGTATATAATCATAGTGAGACTATTAACATTTTCCTGAGAGTATTTTTCAAGTGCAGAAAAATTAATAGCATATTAAATGATGTCAATAATTTAAATGTAGGTTTCTATGTATATTGCTTTTATATCCTACACAAATATATTTAAAATTTTGTATTTAATACATTGTTATTAGATGTCCATAGGACATTTAGGAAAACTAGCCAAAAGATAAAGATTACTAAGTTTCAAAAAGTAGAATTATTATTTTTTTGTGATTCAGCTATACATATACACATACACTATTTTTGAAATTATTTTCCATTATAGGTTATTATAAGATATTGACTATAGTCCCCTGTGCCATACAGTAAACCTCTGTTGCTTGTTGTATATCTATTTTTTTAAAATTAGAAATCTAGCATTCTATTTATACTAAGTCAAACAAGTGAATCAAAATGTCACAAATTTTTTAGTCAAGCAAAAAGTCATAAATTTTCTGCAATATATATATATTATACATACTTACATATGTATTTATATAAGAGCTTTTTTACTACATTTGATAAAGTCTTGAGAAAGTACATCATAAAAAGAAAAAGAGACGGAGCAATTGGAAAACATAAACTAAATGAAATGGGAGCACTGAATATGAAATAGGAAAAGTAAAACAAGCTAGAGAAAAGTAAAAGATCTTCATATAACCAGTTGTTTTTAAACGAGGCTGCTCATTAGAAACATCTGGAGCTCTGGAAAAAAAGCAATACCTGGGCATTTGTATTTTTCAAAAAATTCCAAGATAATTCTGATATGTATCTGGATTTTAAAAAGTGATTGTAGGTGTTTCTATTAAATGGTAGTTTTGGTAATATAGAATTTTATCATTTTTCTGCTGACCAATCATGATACAATGGTATTAAGTGAGTAATAGTTACATAATCACAATAGAGGAAGCTGTTTATCAGTTTTCACAATCAATAATCAGACAAAAAATAAAAGATAATTATAATTACCAGCATAATGGGAGCATGATTAATTAATAATATAAAAATACTTATGTATAATTTGGGGTTTCGGGCAGAGTGATGTGGTTAGTGGAAGTACATACATGCAAATGTTTTCATCTGCTCACCCAGTCTATGTCTTTTGCTTGGTGCATTTAATCTATTTATAGTTAAGGTAATTATCGGTATATATGGATTTCTTTGGAAGGAATGATGCTAAAGCGGAAACTCCAGTACTTAAGCCACCTCATGCGAAGAGCTGACTCATTGGAAAAG
Source organism: Capra hircus (assembly GCF_001704415.2). Classification (NCBI taxonomy): domain Eukaryota; kingdom Metazoa; phylum Chordata; class Mammalia; order Artiodactyla; family Bovidae; genus Capra; species Capra hircus. Next base: position 8,345,273 of record NC_030820.1, read on the forward strand.
ACTCTGATGCTGGGAGGGACTGGGGGCAGGAGGAGAAGGGGGCAACAGAGGATGAGATGGCTGGATGGCCTCACTGACTCGATGGACATGAGTTTGAGTGAACTCCAGGAGATGGTGATGGACAGGGAGGCCTGGCGTGCTGCGATGCATGGGGTCACAAAGAGTCGGACACGACTGAGCGACTGAACTGAACTGAACCGATTGTCAGTTTCTTTATTGTTTTGGATATTTTCTGTAGGTAGCTCTTTTCCTTCTCTGGTTTCCTGCCTGGAGAAGTTCCTTTAGTGTTCATTGTAAAGCTGGTTTGGTGGTGCTGAATTCTCTTAAATTTTAGTTGTCTGGAAAGTTTTTGATGTCTCCATCAAATCTGAAGGAGAGGTTTTCTGGGTAGAGTATTCTTGGCTGTAGGTTCTTCCCTTTCATCAGTTTGCATATATCTTGCCGTTCACTTCTGGCTTGTAGAATTTCCGTTGAGAAATCAGCTGATAGCCTGATGGGAGTTCCCTTGTATGTTATTTGTCATTTTTCACTTGAAAATTTATATATAATTTATATAAGTAAGTAACTGTTAGTTGCTCAGTTGTGTCCAACTCTTTGAGACCCCATGGACTGTAGCCCACCTGGCTCCCCTGTGCATGGAATTCTCCAGGAAAGAATACTGGAGTGGGTGGCCGTTCCTTTCTCCAGGGGCTCTTCCTGACCCAGGGACTGAATGCAGGTCTCCTGCATTGCAGGCATATTCTTTACCATCTGAGCCACCAAGGAAGCCCCCCCTTTCCCATCATGTACCTTTTTACCTGTGCTGTGACTTGTTCATGCCCCTTACTAGTCCCTGGGTTCTGTGTGGAAAGATACTATGTCCAACTGGTTAATGTTTTATTCCCACCACCCACTCCACCAAGTCCACTGCCTGGGAATGATAGGTTCTCTATAAACATGTCTGATTTCATTGAAATAATGAGTATATTAATGTCAGCTCCCAGGCTGATTTTAACTTGAATTTCTTAGACTGGTTTTTATTAAACCCTGGTTTATACATGAAGGAATGAAGTAAAGGTCAGAAGTTATAAAGAAAGAAAATCAGAAGAAAAAGTGAAGCCCAGATTCTCATTTCTACCTTGAGGTCTCCAGTGGAGAATTTTGTTGGCCCATTTGTCAGATCTGGAGATGTCCTTTCACTTTTCTGAAAAGATAGTCACAGAGGATGCTCTTCTGACATTTGGCAGGGTAGGGAAAGTACTTCAGCTTGGGGACCATTATGAAGATAACAAGGCAAAATGGCCAGGACACTAGCATATTACAAAAATTCACTTCCCGCCTAAATGCATAAGTACATACACACGTCCATATGTGTGTACAAAGACTTCATTACTGGTGCACATGTGTTGGTGTCTACCGTGTGCCTGTCACATGGTGCAGATGGAGGGGTCTTTGCTCTCAGTGGACTCATAGTGGTTATACAATTACAGAGCAGTATAGTGAGTAATATAGTGGCAAAATAAATGTCTGTTCTAGGAAGTAAACAGAACAGGAAAAAACGGTAGAATGAGAAGTCAGCTAGTACTGATCATATGGTTAGCACTTCTTGAATACCAGCAGGAACACTTACTGCCCAGAATGATGTCTTTCTCTTTCATTTCATCAGTGTTATCAGAAAGAGCTACCATCTTGAGCATCACCATTTGAAGTCACAAAATATTCAAACTGGAAACGGTGAAACAGGAAAAAACCTTGTATTCAGCTCTTTTATTTAAGATGTAAAGAAGATAAGGCTGAAAGAGACTGAATCTAGACAAAACTCATCCATAGGAAGAGTGAAGAGGAAAACCAGGCCTCTGAGTCTTGGACCAGTCAGGTGGCTGCGTTTTGTGACCTAGATCAGAAAGAGAAGGGGCTGTCTGCTCCACTGGTACACACTGGAGTTGGTACTTATGGGTGGTCTCCTTACCTGGAAGCCCCTGTTTTTCTTATTTGCTGGTTTCCTCACATTTACTCAGTCTAGATACGCTCTTTTATTTCTTTAAAACATTTGTGGAGTATAGTTGCTTCCTAGTTTTGTGTTAGTTTCTGCCGTACAGGAAAGCGAATTGGGGTCGACAGATAGACGTGCGCGTGTCGGGCTTGGAGCCTGGTGCTCTGTGATGGCTTCCTGTCCTCAGCCACACTCTCTCCTTCTCTGCACTGAGGCCTGACAAAGGCAATGAGCTGACTCTGCCACGGCCTCCCCTCTTTCTTCTTCTGTGACTCCAAGCCGCTGACGGACAGGAAATGGAGGTACTGAGTTTCCAGGCTTCCTGGGCTGGCCTGCATCCCATGGAGGCTGGCACACCACTTCAGAGCCAGAAGGGAAAAGAAAGTTCCAGTCAGATACACACACATCTCTGCATCTCCCGTTAGCCATTTGCTTATTGAAATTTTATGATCTTTACTCGTAGCGTGACCCAGACAGCAAGAGCAAGTCATGTCCTTCGGTTATAACTATATAGCAAGAGGAACAAGCAACAAAATTAAATAAAATTAACTTCAAGCAGCCACCCTGAATTGCAGAAACATTTGCACAATTACACGGTGTCAGCACAAGCCTCTTATCCTGAATGCTTTTATTGTTGGGACCTGGATTCGGAAGTCACCACTCCTGCTCTGCGTGGTAAACTTGAACCATGTTTTGCCCTGAAGTTTTAAGGCACTGTAATTTAAAACATCTATGACAAAACAATCTATGAGTAAATAAGATCTCCCTAAATTAGATGCCTCTTTCAGCACATGATGAGTAATTCTTTCCAATATGATAACATTGAGAGGCTCTGGGAGTCTCTTTATTAAATAATAATCCTTTCTCAGAGAGGATTTTGTCTGATTCTTTGGGGGAAAATGTTATTTACCTACTTAATGTTGAACAAAAGGCACTGCTTCTCTTTTTCTGGTATCATTACTGCTGCATGAATATGCATGTGTGAACTGTGATGGTTTTTTATCATTTGGTACAATGGATATTTTTTCCACATATAGCACTATGAATAAGAACAAGTTCTGTGGAATTTCATGAATTATAACTCGGGCTTAAAAGCACAGACTAGCCTCTTCCATCTCATGTTGCTATGTTCCTCACTATATTTTGTTTTATATACATGCCCATTCATTCAGTGTCTACTAGGTGCCAAGGACTGCTGTGGGAATTGGGGATGCATCAGTGGAAAAACAAACGAACAGGAAGAGAGTCCTGCCTCACAAAAATGGTATTTTAGCATGAGGGTAGGGGGGCCTGTATAACACACAGTACCACAGATTTGTCAATGATTTAGATTATATAGCATTCTCAAAACCAACAAAAGCTATGAACAAAGGAAAAAATAGAATAGATTCAGGAACCAGTGGGTGGCCTCCAGAATGAAATACTACATGGGGTCAGAAAAGTTCTCACTGAGGTGGAGAGATTTGAGACTTGAAGGAGAGAAAGGAGGGAACCAAGGAGATAATCTGGGGAAGGATCATTTCTGACGTAGGAATCAGCTGGAGCAGGCAAGGAGATCCCTGGAGATCTTTGTGGATAAGCTCAGGGAATGAAGTGAAGATGAGTTTCTTGAGATAAGGTGGCTGTTTAGGGTAAAAGTAGAAGGTTTTGGCAGATTATATAGGGCCTTTTCAACCATGGCCATATGTAACTATAATCATACTATAATGGGAAGCCTTTGGAGCTGTTTGAGCAAAGGAGTTGTTCTTATTCAGTCGCTTAGTCATGTCTGACTCTGCGACCCCATGAACTGCAGCACCCCAGCTTCCCTGTCCATTACCAACTCCTGGGGCTTGCTCAAACTCATGTCCATCGAGTCAGTGATGCCATCCAACCACCTCATCCTCTATCATCCCCTTCTCTTCCTCCCTTCAATCTTTCCCAGCATCAGGGTCTTTTCTAATGAGTCAGTTCTTTGCATCAGGTGGCCAAAATATTGGAACTTCAGCTTTAGCATCAGTCCTTCTAATAAATATTCAGGTTTGATTTCCTTTAGGATTAACTGGTTTGATTTCCTTACTGTCCAAGGGACTCCCAAGAGTCTTCTTCAGCACTGCAATTCAAAAGCATCAATTCTTGGGTGCTCCACGTTCTTTATGGTCCAAATCTCACATCCATACATGACTCCTGGAGAAACAGTAGTTTTGACTAGATGAAAGTTTGTGAGCAAAGTGATGTCTCTGCTTTTTAATACGCTGTCTAGGTTGATCATAGCTTTCCTTCCAAAGAGCAAGCGTCTTTTAATTTCATGGCTGCAGTCCCCGTCCATATTGATTTTGGAGCTCAAGAAAATAAAGTTTGTCACTGTTTCAATTTTTTCCCCATCTATTTGCCATGAGGTGATGGGACCTGATGTATGATCTTAGGTTTTAAAATGTTGAGTTTTAAGCCAGCTTTTCCACTGTCCTCTTTCACTTTCATCAAGAGGCTCTTTAGTTCCCCTTCGCTTTCTGCCATTAGGTGGTGTCATCCTAATGAGTGAAGGAGTGACATGATTCAATTTAAATTTCTGAAGATTTTCTGGCTCTTCCTTGTAGGCATGGCATGGCAAGGATAGAAGCTGGATGCAGTTGCAGTAACACAGATGAGAGTTGTGGTTGGCTTAATCAGGATGGGAAGTAGCAATAGAAGTGGAAAAAGGAATTCAGGTTTTATCCATATTTTGAAGGTAGAACCAACCAAATTTTGAAGATAGAACCAACAGAAAGAAGTTAAGAATGGCTCCAAGGAGTTTGGTCTGAGCATCTGAAAGATGGAGTTGCTATCACTTACTATGGAAATGGCCATAGGAAGAACAGGTTTTCAAGTTTGGGTTAGGAATTCAGGTATGGACTTGTCAAGTTTGAGAAGACTATTAAACGCACAACTGCAGGCTATACAGAAGTTAGGATATTAAGTCAGGAGACAAGTCTGGGCAAAAAGTAGAATTTGAGAGTTGTTGCCAAGTAGGCGGTAAGTCTTGACAACAGACAACACCAAGGTCGGGGTGAGGTGGTAGGGAGTGGGGATATACCCAGAAAAGCAGACAGGGGCATTTCACCATTAAGCAGTCAGGGAGAAGTTTGGGAACTAGATAAAGAGGCAAAGAAGAAGTGGTCAGCGATGCAATTAAAAAACCAAAGAAAGGCTGTGTCTTGGTAAAGAAAGTATTTGGAGGAGGGAATGATCACGGTGTCAAATTCTGTTGTAGGATAAGATAGCTGAAGACTGAGAATACCAGTAGATCTAGCGCTATGGAGGTCATGGGTCGGTTAAGTGGTGTGACGCAGTGAAATCCTGATTGAACAGGCAGGCATTTTTTCTTTTCTTTCCCTCACCCCCGTTCCTTTCTTCCTGTCTTCCTGTCTCCCTTCCTGCTTGCCCTTCCTCTCTTCCTCCCACTCTTTTTTGTCTCCCTTCTTTCTTTCTTCTTTCCCTCTTCTTCTTTTTTTTTTTCTGCCCACAAAATGAGTTAAAAATTCAAACTCAGATATTTGTTGACAGTACAGTTTTAATGAATCCCTGTGGGAATTTTGTTTTTCAAGTCTTAGAAGATTTTCACATATTTGATTTGTTCCTAGCTTTCCAAAATTGGCATGAATTTTAATTATCCTCAGATTTCGTGTGTGAACGAAACAGCCAAGGGTACAGAGAAGCATTTTGAAAATCATTACATTCTTTTAGACCATTTCGTTATATTTTCATACACTGAGTATGGAAAAAAAATCAATAATTTATTTTATTACATCTTGGCAATTTAATGTAAATTGCATGTTCTTCTCAGGGTTTAACTTGTCCATTGTGTGTGTATATCTTCCGTAACAAGATAGTAAACTCTTTGAAGATGACAATAATATAAAGATATTCTTTATAATATCTTTAGTAACTGGCCTTGTCTTGTACATAGTAGTTATGCAGTTTACATTTGTTGGTTTAATATTCTGTATTCCTTCTCCTTGAGCTTGCTTTCTCCTGTACAAGCTTCACTCAGTTATAGAAGGATAGTATTAGAAAACAATCAGGGAACAGTGCTTACACTGCTACAAGTTCTATCCTTGAAAGACTTTACGATCTTATTGGGGAGAGAATACAGATGCATGTGACAAGTTGAAAAGCAAAAACTGAACAGTGTATGGCAACAATGAAAGATAGGCTTGTGATTAGTGACCACATGAAACCTATAGATGATGCATGTTTGAAGGTTTGAAACACAGGGTTCTGTATTGGCAGGAAAAACACACAGGCGTACATACCTTGGAGATACTATGGGTTGTGTTCCAGACAAATGCAATATACTAAGTATTTAAATAAAGTGAGTCACATTTAATTTTTGGTTTCCTAGTGCATATAAAAATATGTTTGTATTCTCCTGTCATCTCTTAAGTGTACAATAGCATTATGTCTTTAGAAATGCACATACTTTAATTAAAAAATACTTTATTGCTAAAATTATTAACCATCCTGAGCCTTCAGTGAATCACATAATCTAATAATAATAATGGAAAAGTTTGAAATACTGCAAGAATTACCAAAATGGAAAACAGAGACTCAAAGGGAGCAAATTCTGTTGAAAAAATGGTTCTGATAGACTTTTGATACGGGGTTGCCACAAACTTTCAATTCGTTAAAAACAACAACAACAACAAAAACAGCAACAAAATGCATATCTGTGGAGTACAAAAAAATGCCTGTACCGAGAAAGTTAGTTTTAAAATAGCCTCCTGCTCTTCTCAACCTACAAATAATAAAACAAATCCAAGTTTATAGGAAAGTCACATAATATTATGTTATGAGCATTTTTCTTTTTCTATGCAATTATTTTAAATATCATTTCTAAGGGGTGCAGTTTATTTTATTGTATAAATCTACCATAGTCTACTTAACTCTTCCCTTAGATTGAGTGTTTGGACTATTGCTTTCTCTTTCCACTGTGCATGAAATTAAGGTGAAGAGTCTTGTAGCCATGTCTTTGTGTATGTTTCATAGTTCTTTCTTTTTCTTCATTTTTTTTTTTTTTGGATTACCTTCACTCATAATTATGTCTCCCTATTAAATTTCTAGATGTGGAATTATAATGTCAAAGACATAAGATGTACATAAGGTTTTTTTTTTTTTTACTGTAAAAAATAAGCATAAAATTTACCTTTTAAACTATATTTAAATGTACAGTTCTGTAGTTTTAAGTATATTTACATTGTTGTACAGTAGGTTTCTTAAACACTTTTTTGTCTTGCAAGGTTGAAATTCTGTGCCCATTAAACAACTTTCATTTTCCCCATCCCCTTAGCCCCTGGCAACCACAATTCTACTTTCTGTTTCTATGAGCTTGACTACTTTAGACGTCTGAAAGTAGAATCACACAGAATTTGTCTTTTATAATTGACTTGTTCTCTTGCGTGATATCGTTAAGATTCATCCACACCGTGGTATCTGTCAGAATTTCCCTCCTTTTCTAAGTTTGAATAATATGTGATTCTTTGTATATACTACGTTTTCTTTAGCCCATTATCCATCCATGAGCACATGGATTGCTTCCACCTTGTGGCTATGGTTAATAATTGTTAATAATAGCCAGCAATAAACCTGGCTGTGAAAATATTTCTAAAAGATCCTGCTTTCAATTCTTATTCTTATATACCCATAAGAAGTGGCATTTCTGGATTTCGTGATCATTCTGTTTTCTAATTTTTTTGAGGAACTTCTATACTGTTTTCCATAGCAAGTATACCATTTCACATTCCCATCAATAATGCATGAGAGTTCCAATTTCTCCACATCCTCACTGATTTTCTCTTTTCTTGATAGTGGCTACCCTAAGGGTAGTAACAGACATGGGACTTTTTAAAGCTCTTTTTTTTAAAGAATATTTGCTTATGAAATTAGCACATCTTATTTATTTACCTTTAATCCCCTTCCTGAATCACAGCCTTGCCATGGCAAAGGGACTTGCGTAATGCAGTGAAGCTCTGAGCTGTGTCATGCAGGGCTATACAGGACAGACGAGTCATACTGCACAGTTCTGACAAATCATGGTTCACTGAAGGAGGAAATGACAAGCCACTCCAGTATTCTTGCTGCAAGAACCCCATGAACAGTACAAAAAGGCAAAAGAAAGATTAGACCAGAAGATGAGCCCCCAGGTCAGAAGGTGTTCATTATGCTATTGGGGAAGAACAGAAGAGAATTATTAATACTAATAGTTCCAGAAAAAATGAAGTGGCTGGGCCAAAGCAGAAATTATGCTCATTTGTGGATGTGCCTGGTGGTGAAAGGCAAGTCCAACCCTATAAACAATAATATTTCATAGGAACCTGGAATGATAGGTTCATGCTGCTGCTGCTGCTAAGTCGCATCAGTCATGTCCGACTCTGTGCAACCCCATAGACAGCGGCCCACCAGGCTATCCCATCTCTGGGATTCTCCAGGCAAGAACACTGGAGTAGGTTGCCATTTCCTTCTGCAATGCATGAAAGTGGAAAGTGAAAGTGAAGTCGCTCAGTCATGTCCAACTCTTAGCAACCCCATGGACTGCAGCCCACCAGGCTCCTTCACCCATGGGATTCTCCAGGTAAGATCATGCATCAAGATAAATTGGATGTAGTCAAGCAGGTGATGACAAGATTGAACATCAACATCTTTGGAATCAGTGAAGTAAAATGTAGAGGGAGGGAACAAAGCTAGTAGAGGTGATGGAATTCCAGCTGAGATATTTAAAATACTAAAGGATGATGCTGTTAAAATGCTACACTCAAATCTGAAAAATGCAGCAGTGGCTACAGGACTAGAAAAGGTCAGTTTTCACTTCAATCCCAAAGAAGGGTAATACCAAAGATTGTTCAGACTACCATACAACTGCACTCATTTCACATGCTAGCAAGGTTATGCTCAAAATCCTTCAAGCTAGGTTTCAACAGTATGTGAACCAAGAATTTCCTGGTGAACAAGCTGGGTTTTGAAGAGGCAGGGGAACCAAAGATCAAATTGCCAACATTCACTGAACCATAGAAAAAGCAAGGGGATTCCAGAAAAACACCTACTTCTGCTTTATTGACTTTGCAAAAAGCTTTGACTGTGTGGATTACAACACACTGGAAAATTCTTGAAGAGATGGGAGTACTGGACCACCTTAGCTGTCTCCTGAGAAAACTGTATGTGGGTCAAGAAGCAACAGTTAGAACTGGCCATGAAACAATGGATTGGTTCACAATTGGGAAGGAAGTATGACAAAACTGTATATCGTCACTCTGCTTATTGAAGTTATATGCAGAATACATCGTGTGAAATGCCCAGCTGGATGAATCACAGACTGGAAAGATTGTTAGAAAAAATATCAGCAACCTCAGATATGCAGATGATACCACTCTGATCGTAGAAAGTGAGCAGAAACTAAAGAGCCTCTTGATGAAGGTGAAAGAGGAGAGTGAAAAAGCTTGCTTCAAACTCAGCATTAAAAAAAAAAATAAAACTAAGATCATAACATCCCGTCCCATCACTTCCTGGCAAATAGATGGGGAAAAACTGGAAACAGTGGCAGATTTTATTTTCCTGGGCTCCAAAATAACTGGGGATGGTAACTGCAGCCGTGAAATTAAAGGACACTTGCTCCTTGGAAGGAAAGCTATGACAAACCTAGTGT